>NC_041401.2:167210243-168600243 GCF_900747795.2 Erpetoichthys calabaricus | reverse complement strand
ATGACATTTTGCCTATTATCTCTGAACTGGACTATGACTTGTCGGACTCCAATTTTGATACAAGTGATAGGAAACGAATGTGAGATTCCAGCTTCAGCTGACTGGTCCCCAGCTATTTGTGGTGCTGAACAGGTTCATATAGCTGATGCGCCTATGGCAATGTTTGCCAGGGAGGACTGCCACTTAACAATGATAAGAGGTAGAAACCAAATTGCAATGCACTGCAACCGTGACCGCTGCTGCTGCTGCCTAAGCCACACGAAAACAGCCTGGCAGCGAGCCTGACGCATATTCTTGGCAAACTGGCAGCCACAGCATGCAGCAACAGACGTTTTCAGCCCTCAAAGAGTTAAAGATCTGCCCAGAAGGAAATAACACAGTCCTGACTAATGATATTATTTTATATTCAATAACACATATCTGTTTTCTTATTAAATCTTAACATTAGACATAGAGAAATTCCTTTAGTTGAGGCCTTGCCTGGTGGTTGTACTTTTATCTATAAATTACAGACTGCAGGCCATGAAGAAGGGCTTTCAGAGATTTTTAAAGCTGGATTTTAAATACTGCCAAAATTTCTATTTAATCTATTATGCTTTTAGGATCTAATATTAGATGTTAAATGAAAATTGAATTTACTGTAGCGATAACCAAATTTGTTTGGGTTTTTAAGTAGTTCCTAAATGTAGCTGCTGGAAATGTTGGAGCATTCAGTTTGATCAACTCCTTTTTTGATTTACTATGTATAGAATAGACAGAAATTTTACACTTAATTGTTCTTTTTATACTTCAGTATATTTAATGTTAGATACTTTAAAACCTCTACTTGAGTACTTTTCTCATGGGAAAATTCTACATTTGACATTTAGTCAAAATCCATAAATATATCTCTACTTTTACTCAAGTGAAGTATAGCTGTTTGGTACTTTATACTACACTACTTTATATAGACATTCGGCTTCATTTAGAAAGCTTGCATATGCACAAAAGGAGGCTTGAAAGGTGCGTATACAACTTCCCACACAAATGTTGGGTTTTATAAAAGAAAACTTGATGGTGGAGAAGGCGTATAGATATGGCAATGCTGACCCAGATGTACAAACATTTTAGAGACACTGGGGAATGAGGTCACCCTTAATCAAACAAGGAAATGCAGCCAAAACAGATAAATGATAACTCTTACGAATAATAATTCCTATCACCAAGCTGCTTTTATAATGTGTGCTGTCATCACAAACATATTATACCTCAAATGTTAAGAATATGATATACATACTGTATTTTAGTCAGTCAGTCATTGTCCAACCCGCTATATCCTAACACAGGGTCACAGGGGTCTGGTGGAGCCAATCCCAGCCAACACAGGGCGCAAGGCAGGAAACAAACCCCGGGCAGGGCACCAGTCCACCACAGTACTGTATTTTAGTTCCATTTTAAGAGGGCCAATGCTGCGGTCTGGGAAAGGTGTAAGGCTCTGGCGTCTGAGCGGGTTGCCACAATCACCAGGCACATGTAATGACTGGATTGCTGTTACAATGAATAGTACGGAACATATGAAAAACTCAGGATCCAGCCAGTTACCTTACCATCAAGCCATTCACCAAGTACAGTACTATCACATATGCTAACACTAATTTGCCTCAAAATAAATTACTCACGTGTTGACTCAGATGACTGAGACATGATATTTGCCGACCACATCACGGAATCACATCTATGGTTAACAAAACCAACTTCATTCTCACTAGATTGGTTGCCCTTGTTGCAATATGAGTGCAGTAAAGTGCTCTGATTATGTTAGGAGAACTGCACAGTGCAGGGGAGATGTGTTATAACTTTATGTAGGATCTTGTGCTCTCAGTTGCAGAGCACAGCCAGATACTATGGAGTGCAGGTGGTGGGGTCTTGATGCATCAGGAAGGGGGCTGATCTGCCAACCAATGAACATCTGCAGCATCATGATTGCTTATGCATGAGGGTCATTAGTATGATCCATATATGGATGTTTCAGGGTGGAGATGAGGCGCTTTCGCAGACTCGTGTTTACAAGATGATTTTGATTTATAAACAGTAAATTGTGAAGAAATATACATATGCCAGGCTTAATAAATCAGCTTTTTTTGGCATAGGCATTTATCTGTTTTTTTTGCTGTACATATATTTTAATTCTCTAATCCATGTAAAGTTTTGTAAATGAAACCCCAAGTGTGGGATTTGAATGCAGGATAGTGGAACTGTGCTGTCTAGGATAACCACTGTGTCACCCTGTCACTCATTGCAATTTCAGAGACTTTCAAACGTGAAAACGTGTTTCTCATTATTGAGTAAATCAAGTGGCCAGTAATTATGAGGAAGTCACAGGGAAATCTTTATGAATGGAACTTTTCTTTGTTTGTGGAGACAAAAGGTACTGAAATTAATTTTAATTACTTTTCCAATTTCAATTTAATTTCAATTCAATTACTATTCAATTTCATAACCCACCACATCCAAAAAAAAAAAACAGAGAGAAGCTGGGGTGACAACAGGCTCAAAGCAGGAGCTAATTCTGTATAAGGGGTGTTTGTCTTAGAGGGCACTCAGACACATACTTTAAATGATATATATTGTTTTAACACTGTAATATGTTTTAAAGGCTGCTTTGTCACCATTTTGTTTGCTCGTCCTGAACATATTTCTGTTAATTTAATATGTCACTTCTTCATAACAATACGTCTTTGTTTCTGTTGCTGGGTTTTTCAATGCCACAATGAGAATTAAATAGATTCAGCAACTCCAAAGTTGTGTATGTTTCCACGTGAGGTAGCATCATTGTAAAATTTACATAACGCAAGTGAAACTTACACAACCTATTTTAATTGGTATGATTCCTTGTCCCTTATTGTAATTTATTATAGAAACCCACACTTTACCTGTTCTAGTTCTTCCTGGCAAATGAGCACCTAAAAAATAATACATTGATATTCAGTCCTAACTTTTATGCTCTTCTTTTTTTAAGTTCATTGATTTTAAACAACATAGTACATTTCAAATCAGTAAGATATCCAACACATGCCCAATGAAGGCCATTGTTCCTCTAAACTTTTCCATTTTTACTTTCTCGTACATGAAGTATAGGGAAAGCATTGTATTCGTCCAAAAATTCAACCTTGAGATTTTCACGAATCTCGATGTTTTAGACCTCCCTGAGTCCGATTAACTTTCTCATAGGGAAAGTAATGTAATCGTCCGAAGATTCCATTTCGAGATTTTGATGAATCTCAATGTTTTAGCCCCCCCTGAGTCTGAAAATACAATTTTTGGAATTATGTCTGTGTGTGTGTGTGTGTGTGTGTGTGTGTGTGTGTGTATGTGAACACGATAACTTAAGTACACTTTCAGTTAAGTTAACCAAATTTTGCATACAAGTATTAGGTACAAAATGTAGATTTCTATCAATTTTTAAGCTATTCCCACTACTGGAAGTGGTACTTCTTTATTCGTGCAGCTGGAGAGTCCAATTTATTCAACTTTACTTTTATAATAATTGTTCAATATATTATTAATTTGATTTGGTTTGTTTTTGATGGTTCTTTAATGTACAGAATATAAAAATATAATCATTGTCTTGCGATTTACTCCTCAAATAGTCATCCCCATATTTGACTATATGAGAATGTCTAGGGGAGACCACTCCTGATTTTTTAAACATGGAAACATTCATTTTTCAGATTTATACTAAATCCACCCCTTCACTAACTCCACCAAATCTACAAGACTTCATTGAACTCAAATCAGATCAGATACCCCCCTTCATACCTAGTGAACAAGGAAAACTACGGTGTTTAATATTGAAATATCCATAGAGTTTGAAATGGTTCTACATGCTTAATTTATTGACTACAGCATCAATACATTTACATTAGTGGATGCCTTTTTTCAAATTGACTTATGAAAGAAGTCTGCATAATCGAGTAGACATCAGTCTGGGGGACTGTTTTGGAACAAGTGTTGCAAGTGACAAGATTAATCATCACAAGTGAGGAGTTCAGAACAAAATGCAAGCAACTCACAATTCCAAGGTTACCAAAACGTAACAACTAATACCAGATACCAGACAGAAATTCACTAAACAAGAGAGTCTTCAAACACATTGAGGGAGTCTGAATTTTGAATGGTGAACGGAAGCTCGTTCCACCAGCAAGGAGTTACACATGAAAAGAGTCTGGCATCAGTAGACCTGAGTGGCAAGAAGGAGCATAGGACCTCATAAGTGTCTCCGTATACATAGGTGCAGACCCACTGACTACTCTGTAGGCAAGCATCAAGTATTTGAACTTAACATGTATAGCTACAGGGAGCCAATGTAGTGATCTGTAAAGACAATGACATGTGCCCGCCTCGGCTGGTTGAATAACAGACGTGCTGCTGCATTTTGAATCATCTGCAGTGGCCTGGTGACACATGGCAGTACTCCTACCAGCAGAGAGTTGCAGTAGTCCAGATATGACAAGACCAAAGTCTGGACTGTGCTGCATATGCTGTCAGATATAGCTTGATCTTGCAGATGTTGCATAGAGTAAATCTACAAGACATAGAGACCACTGTAACATGGTCAGTGAAGGATAGCTGGTCATCGATCACCACCCCAATGTTGCATACAGCATTGGTGGGTTTTAGTGATACTGTTTCTCATAAAGTTCATGTATCTCTCTAATTCTAAGTGAAACTGGACATTGTTTTTTCTGTTATTCTGTGGTATGTGAGTTGAGCAAGTCATTATACTAGCAGTATAAGCAAAAGATATCACAACTTATTATTTAATTCTCAAACAGGTCTATTAGAGGAACAGGAATTAGGGAAGCTGAGGACAAAGCAAGGGGAGGTCAAATAAATGAAAGAGAAGCCTTTAAAATGATGAAGGAAGAGATTAAAATAAACTTGACGGTTTCTGTTTTTCTATGAAAGATGTCTTTGAAACCCTAGGAAAATAAGCCAGCAGAGAGATCATTGATGTTGCGATCAAGAAATGTGAAATACTGTACAGCAGACTTTGTGAGATTTTGATCTTTATGACTCAAATGTACTCCCTGAAATTGGAATATTAAAACAAGACCATTCTATTCAGCCCAACAAGCTTGCCAATCCTACTGACCTAATTTCTCCAAACTAACATCAAGCTAAGTTTTATAGCACCCTAAAGTCCTACTCTCCACCATTCTTCTTTGATAAATATTCCACATGTTTCTGGTTCTTCGTGTGAAAAAATATTTCCTAACTCTTTTACAAAATTGATCCTTAACAAGTTTCCATCTCTGTTCCTGTGTTCTTGTTAAAGATTTCCTCATTTAAAAAAAAATCAATCATGTCACCTCTCAGTCTTTGTTTGTTTAAACTAAAAGCTCTTTCAATCTTTCCTTACATGTCATACCTTTTAGTCTCAGAATCAGCCTAATTGCTCTTCTCTGGACTTTTTTGACCACTGCTAAGTCTTTTTTTTTTGTAGCCTAGAGACTAAAACTGTACACAGTACTCCAGATGACGTCTCACCAGTGCATTTTATAAGTAGTGGAGTCAAGCTATGAGCAATACCGCCAAATTTAATTGTGTTTACAGTTTCACGGTACAGATGCTACATGCAATTTGTCATTTTTTTTAAAGATTTTAGGGTGCCAAACAAGAAACACTGCTCCTTAAATCCTCATTCAAACTTCTGTGCTTATCTGTTTTGTGTAATACCAGTAATCTGCCTAATATTAGTGTTAATTATTGAGATTTCTTCAAAGGAAAACTCACGAAATAAGAGTGAGAGCAGAAATGTGCTGACAGTACTCTGGCATTCAACTCAGAAGTGAAATACGGTGTCCCATCAGGTTCAGTACATGGACCTTAATGGTTTACAATTTACATGCTTCCATTAGGGACTATCGTTAGAAAACATAACATCAATTTTCAGTCATATGCAGACAATGCCCAGCTATATCTTCGTTTAAGATTAAATGACATTTCCCTGAAGGTGTTGAGCCATGAACCTCAGACACAATATCACCCAACACGACTTCAGGTTTAATAGATTTTTATTTTCACCAACCTCTTTTCCAGTGCACATAGCCTCAAATACCACAGTATAGCTAAATAAATGCCTTCCTCTCCTTTCATTCTTCCATGTAACATGGAAACCACTTTTGACCTCCCCTGACAATGCCCTCCGGTGGCACCCAAGGACCCTGACAGGGCTGCACTTCCACACTCCAATTCCCATGCAACCCTGTGGGTGTCCTAAGTAGGATCAGCCTAGAGGAACACTGCAACCTTACGTGTGGGGTAATGAACTGGTCCTTGTATCCACCTACAACCAGTCCATCCATTAGTTCTTAATCCTAGCCAGGACAAAGATTACAATGCATTCCAACCAGGTTGTGTTGTCCACTCCTGCAATCTGGCCAGACAAAATAATTAGTCTCCATCCCACAAGGGATGTCTGTCTGTCTTCCATGGCACTTACATTGTCCTTATTTAATTGTGTCAGTGACGTAAGTGGAGTGGATGGAGGAAAACTATTTTCACTAAATACAGAAAAAACAGAAATGTAATTTTTGGAGGAAAGGATGCAAACTGCAATAACGTTCTGTCACTTTTTAACTCAAATGTATTAATCATCGGTTTTACTGAATCAGCATGCAACTTGGTATCATCTTTGACACCAGTATATCTTTTAAAACCCACCTTAAAAATCTATTTAAAATCATTTTTTTCATCGTAAAATATTGCAAAATGAAGATGGTTTCTAAATATAAAGGATGCAGAAAAATTAATTTATGCATTTTTATCTTGTAGGATTGACTACTGCAATGCATTTCTCCCAGGATGTTTAAATCATCCTTTATGTAGGTTTCAGTTAATTCAACATGCTGCTGCAAGGGTCATTACAAGAACTAGAAAATACAAACACCTAACTCCAGTTCTGAAGTCTTCACAGTGGCTTCCAGGTAAGCTTAGAGCTGATTTCACAATATTCCCCCTCATAAGCCTTAAATGGCCAAGGCCCTGCTTACTTATCTGAACTTATTATCAATTACAAACTAGAGGATCTCAAGATGCCGGCCTACTAAAGATGTCAAGAATTAATAAAATAACAGCAGGAGGTCAAGCTTTTAGCTACAAGAAGTTGTGGAATGGTCTGCCTGCTTATGTAAGAGATGGCCCTTCAGTCTCAGCTTTTAAATCAGGATGAAGACTCTCTGCTTTAGTCTAGCATACCCTGACTAGAGGTGCTGATTACCCGTGCATACAACATCTCTGTTCGTTACTTATATTTTTTTGCAAATGACTAATACAATAATTACAAACCATTACTAACATTCCCCAGTTCTGTTTCCCTTCTCAGTATCCGGTGTGGAGCTTGCTGACACTGCTCTACTGCCAAGTTGCTTTCCCGTCCAGGGGAAAGACACCTGGGATACTGGGAGCCCAGGAATCAATGGATGGAAAGTTTCTGTTGTCCTATTGGATGGCCCAGCACAGATTCAACTGTAGAATCTCGAAGAGGGGTGGGTGGCCAGTTGGCCGAGGTTTCCAGGACTGTGACTTTGTCTGAATTTGTCCTTTGGTATTGTGTCCATACCATTGACCATAAGCCTTCAAAAGGTTTATTTTTGATACAAATGCTGCCTATTGGAGTTTTTTTCTTTTCTTCTCTTTCGTTGTCAACTGGCCAAAGTTCAACAATTAATTAATAGACAGAGAGTGCTGGATTCTGTTTACGTTTATCAGTTTTGAACCACTTTGTCTGCTTAAACAAATGTGTGTGTTCATGTGTGATCTTTATATAATTAATAATGTTAATGTTTGGACTTGTATCTACTTATTGCTGTGTTCTGTACCTGCACTAAGTGAAGAGTGCTAAAGAAAAATGAGCTGAATTGAATTGAATGTAGTGGGAAAATAAATGGCAAAGAAGTTTTCATTGCAAACTGAAGGCAAACTGAGAATCAATGTCTCTCCGGCTGAAAACTTCACATTTTAAAAAGTCTGCAGAGTAGCCGAGGGTGACTTCCGTTTATCTAGACCTGGAAGACAGAACTTTCTTTTTCGTTCGTTAAAGCTGACTGCTCTATTTGCAGTCTCACTCCTTGCAAATTCTTTTTTAAGCTTCTCACTTTTAATTAATAATCAATTATTCCTCTGCTCTTTATGCTCACATTTTACTTCTAGTGATCTAACATGATTTTAAGAGAAAACAATGTCTGTTCATACTCCTTACTAAAGTCCTCAGAGAATCTGGTTTTAAGGTAAATGGGAGTAACTGGATCAACAAAGAAATGCCTCTTTCCTCCTTTGTGTTGATTTTTGGAAACCTGGGCTTCAGGCTTTGGAAACTTGAGATCATCTAATGCACAACTTCAGGATTTTGGAATACCTTAATGATAAAGAGTTGAAGAAAATTCACCCACATTAATACATAATTATGGCAAGGTGGAGCACTTTTATATGAATCACGCAAAACATTAGACCTGTGTAGGTAGACACAGCCAGAGGGACAGGAGGAGGCAGTCAAACTGGCCGCTTTTACTGTAAGGTATTTCTTTTGTATGTGATACTCAAGGATAGGTGCTTAGCATCATCATTATGCAGGCAGCATATATATATTTACTCTACATTTCTTTTTGAACTGTCTCTGTTCCCTAATCATTTTAATTATATGCCGTTAGCCAAACTGGCAGATTGGCTGCCAATGCTGGCGTACAGCTCTGGGTTTATATTTTGTCCTTGTCCTGTATGACGTTTACCCATTCTCCCCCAGGCTGCTTGAGTTCCTACCTTGCACCCAATGCAACAGGGACAGGATCCTGTAATCTGGGAGGCTGTGGTATAAGAAGTGGGTTTGGGAAAGGATGATTGAATGAATGGAAAGATAGATGGGTAACAGTTTGGAAGTTTAAGCAGTTTATTTGAGATTACTGTATGTGTGAAATGTGCATATTCATAATATGCCCATGTTACTTTTCTCCCAGTGTTTTTATTGTTCATCTCCCTGTGGACACCAGGAGTGCAAACAACAACATTTACTGTAATTCTATAACACATTTTCAGACACAGGATGTTACTCAAAGTGGTTTTAATAACAAAAGAAGGAATAGGCAATACAGGGGAATGACAAACTCTGAGGCTAGGGATCTGCACTGGCAATTGGAAGGTTGCCGGTTCGAATCCCGTAAATGCCAAAAGAGACTCTACTCTGTTGGGCCCTTCACCTGCAATTGCTGAGCACTTTGAGTAGTGAGAAAAGCGGTATATAAATGCAAAGAATTATATTATTATTATTATTATTATGAACGCTAGGTCTAGATAAACAGTAGTCACCCCCAGCTACTCTGTTGCTCACCTTCCAACAATCTGGCAATCCTTCCTCCCTCTGGCCAGCTGAGCCCTTTAGACCAGCTGCCTTCAGGCTCAGAGCTCACTGGTCCAAGGGAAGGAAGAGCCCCATACTACTTCCAGGTACCCCACTGTAAGGACTTCCAAAGTCCCAGGCAACATTATCAGTCCCCAATGTCATATGTGAGGAGCTTCCTCTGGTGGCACCAGAAGTTCCTGCAAGTTTCTCTCACTGCAGAGTTGTAGTGGAAATGATCAGATTGGTTGTCCTTTCCAGTATCCTTATGAAGCTTTAACACATTGCTCTCTGTGGTCTAGAGAACCTCAAACACTGCAATAGGGTTTTCTTCTACAACTTCCAGAGTTCTGAGTGACACCCTACTGTGATAATAGTGCCCCCTTTTAAACAATAAGGATGTTTCTACCCAGATTAACTTTACGCTACATTCAAAAACCTTGCAGTTTTTAGCATCTGTTATTAAATGAGGCTGATAATCCCCAATCCTGGGTTAATTTCTACCTTGTGTGAAATGCCCCCAGGATAGACTGGACCTTTAAATCACTATAATGGAATAAACAACTTCAGAAAATCAATTAAAAAAATAAAACTGGAAATGATCACATGACATAAAAGACCCTTTAATGCAATTCAGAGTTACTCTCCTGATTCAATGACCAATGCTGATTAAGCCCTAACTTGGTCCTCCAGTTCATCTGCTTTGTTCCTGTCAGCATATTATCTAGTTTCAAAGAATGCAAAATACAAATGTAAGAATGCAAATACAAATGTAGTTTCAAACAAACAAGAAAAGTTGTGAAAAATTGGCTCACTCTGGTCAGTTCTTCCCCTCCCCATCCCAGATAGTGCTCTTCTTATCAAAGACCAAATTCCTAAAACTCTGCTGGGAGGAAATAATTACTCTCTTACTTTTACCAATGTGCCTATGTCAGACCCTGATGAAAAATGATTGATAAAAACTATAAAAGTTTCCAAAGTCCATTTGAGGTTATGAAAGGATTACAGCCCTGACCGATATCCATTTGGCCCTGTATCAGCCAGACCAAGGCTTGAAACCTCTCATTATGAGGTTCAGATGTTAAAGTTCCAACAAAGTAATGATAGGAAAGGAACCAGTTAAGAAGAGAATTGCCTTTATTGAATCCAATCCAATACAATACAATTTATTTTTATATATCCCAAAATCACACAAGAAGTGCCGCAATGGGCTTTAACAGACCCTGCCTTTTGACAGCCCCCCAGCTTCGATTCTTTAAGAAGACAATGAAAAACTCACAAAAAAACAACATAGTAGGGAAAAACAATGGAAGAAACCTTGGGAAAGGCAGTTCAAACAGAGACCCCTTTTTTAGGTAGGTGGGGCGTGCAGTGGGTGTCAAAAAAGGGGATAAATACAATACAATATACAGAACAGAACACAAGTAACCCTCAATACAATATAATAGTGCAATAGAAATATTACAAGTAAAGAGCAGAATTCAACAGTAGATGATATCACATCAAGAAAGAGGAAGAGTGGAGGGTTGATGAGGGGACAAATTCTGTTGTTTTAAATGGAATCTTAGTGGACAGAAATGATCTCAAGAACACAGAAGTATCAAACCAGTAGGCGGGCAACAGGCAGGCATTCCCAGAATGCATGTTGAAAGGTGCCTAGGGTGTTCTTGGAACAGATATGGCAGAGACTATCCAGAGACTAAACTCGTGGCCATGGGTTGTCACAGGGTAGGGAAAGGGTAGCATTTTAAAAAAACAAATCTGTCTGTATTTCAAAGGTTTTACCACAATGAAGCTACTATTCATACATTTTCTGCATTGCTGGTTTTTACTACTTAGATCTGTTAGGCTAGTATCCTGAGAGATCTCACTTACTTGTCTATGTTCAGCACCTACTAGTGGTGTTCAATAATTTACCTACCTGACTATGAAAATATAACCTGATGGAGTATCTCACCTCATTACTTTTCAATGTACTCTCCCTTGACTTTGCCTCCAGTGTTTTTATCCCTTCAGAACAGAAAGATGCATCTTGGTCCTTCAGCCAACCTGTTACCACCTCCTTGAGGTCGTTATCACCAGGAAATTGCTGTCCATGTAGAAATTTCTTCAGGTTTCAAAAGTGAAAATAAACACTGGGGACCAGGTCTGGACTGTACTGTGGGTGATTAAGCTCTGTGAAGCCATTCCCCTGATAGCAGCCTCCAATTATATGGTTTCTAGAACCGTCACCTCTGCTGACAGTTTCCTAAAATGTTTCTTTTTAATGGCTTCATGCAACGATTTTATTATGTAAGTGCAGGTTTCTCCAGTGATGGTTGATTTATGTGGCATGAATTCCAAAAGCATGACATGACTTTTCTGAATGACTGATGCAAACAAAATGTCTTGGGGGTCATGGATCTTTTCATTGCATGGATTCTGGTTTGGTTTTAGGGTTATGGTGGTGAACTCACATTTCATCCTCAGTAACAATCCATGTTAAAAGGTCACTGATATTTTCTCTAAGAAGGTCCAAGTTCTTGTGGCTGAATTCCTGCCGACATTCTTTCTGATCTGTTATCAGCATTCAGTGAACCCGTTGGGAACTGACCTTTGACATCTTTAAATGAGAATGGATGATTGTGGAAACTGTGCCAACTAGTTCATGGGCGTTAGCATTAACCTTAATGTGACAATCTTCCATTATCACAGCCTTCACGTTTTGGCACATTTCCTGTGAAGATACCTCCTAAGGACAGCCTGTTGGTGGGTCATCTTCATTTGACGTCCGACCCCATTTAAATTGCTTGGCCCAAAATGTCACCTTATAGCAGCATTTCTCAACCTTTAAGTATTTGCGACCCGAGTTTTCATAACAGTTTTAATCGCGCCCCCCTAACGTTTTTTTTGAAAGGAGCCCACTAATACCAATTTGTTCTTTTTTAATTAATGATATACTGTATCATAGATGCATATTTTATTATACCTACTTAACTTTTATCGACATTTATCTAACTCTATATTTATTTTTCTAGTATCAGAATGTAGTTTAAGTTAATTTGTTTTGGTTTCAATAGATGTATTTTTCATATTTTTGATTCTTGTTTTCCTTTTTTCACATCTTCGCGCCCCCCACTGCCTTATAGTATGAAGGTGTATCATCACCATACACACAGCATTCAACGACTCATGGATTTCTTTTTGCTTTCCTTTGTAAGGAATTTGATGATGGAACAGTGTTCCCAATCTTTCAGTTTCTTTGTGGACTCGAAGGTAGATGAGTTCGCCATTCACTCTCTCCCTGAGTACTTGCTATGAAATGACCTCAAACTGCAAGTGTGGCATACCAAGACAAGTCCTGATCTCCAGTGATAAGTTCAGATTTGTAACACAAATACACGATACTTAGGTCGATAAATTATTGAATGGCCCATGTATGGTCATATAGTTTGTAAATTTCATTAATTGTTTTGTTACGTTCATCCTGATGATAACAAGCTGTATTTCATGTCACACGTCACATCCAATGACGCTTTCTTGTGGTAGGGTTTTGTTATGATGCTGTGTCAGATGCCTTTGCTCTATCTACATTACTCAAACAATAAATAAAAAGACTCTTTACAAAAAGATTTAAAATAAAGGCTTTTTTTTGAGAGCTTAGCAAGTATGCATTCTAGAGAGTGATTTCTCCTTCACTCTTTAATCACAAGTTTGTTTGATCATTTTTTGATTGTGATTTGTGGGTGGGGCCCCAGGAGGCGAGGCCACCCTGATTTCACTGCTATTGGGCCCGCTTTCTGGTGTTATATTAGAGTCAGAAAGGGAGACCCAGAGCTGGGCCACTGAGTGTTGTTACAAGTCATTTGTAAATATGGCTTTTCATCTGATTTTTCTGGTTTATTGGATTGCTTGCTTCTCTTTGAATTTGCTTTTGGATGTTTGTGTTGGGAATTCCAGGTTGCTTTTTAGGCAATGCGTTTTTTTGATCTTTTGAGTATTTTTGCTGTATTTTTTTCTCTTTTCCATTAATTAATCTTTATTTGTTAAGACTCATCCTTGCCCATTTGTTTCACCCCAGAGGTTTATGGTCACCCTCTCCCTTTTCATATATTTTGGAATTTCTAGTGTATTTTTGAACTTTAGACGTTGTCACAGACGTGCGATTGAGAGGCAGTCAAAAAGCCCAAAGGTGAGTGAAACACCACAAGATGAAGGATTATCAAATGGTACTTACCTGAACCTCTTCTCCCAACAGGAAAACAGAAGAAAGATAATCGCGGCCATTTCCACAACATCACTTCCGGTTAACCCCATGGACATCACTTCCGCTTCCTCCATAATGACGCTGTTCCTGATTACATCATCATTTCCTGCCAACCAATTCCTGTTCCCATCATCCATTTCAAATATAAACGCCATTTTGTAACAACCATGTCGTCAACTGTTACTCATTTTTCCAGTACTTTTGATCACTTTTGCATCCTTTTGTCCACAGGACAATATACAGGAATGGTCCCCAAAACTTTATTCTTTTTCTTTGTGAATTATTTCCACAAAGTCTTTTCCCATTTTGAGAGCCAGTGTAGGCCACAGCCTACAGGTTGTAGTTGGAGGCTGGCTGACTTGGGACGAGCCTTCTCTGGGCTCGCCAGCTTCAAGGAGCATTTTGGAGGCCACATATCCCCTTCTTGCTATGTTTCTGACTCCAAGTTACATCATACAAGCAACCCATAAGGTTTGGGCAGGTAAAGGCTGTAGTGGCTTGCAGGATGATGTGTAGCTGTAAAAGTGAGTGAGGTGCTGCAGTGGAGTGGATTGAGGTGTAGATAGCAAAGGTGACTCTATAAGCATAGACTTTAGTGTGTGCTTACATCTTTCCACTGCCTGGATGTGTGCACACATAAACACTCTCTAACACAACACAGAGAGGGAACAAGTTCAGTGATTTGTGGCATTTGTACCAGAGCGTTAGGAGGAAACAAAACTGAGTGAGTATATACAGAACAACGAGGAGGAAGAGGAGGAGGAGGAGAAAGAGGCAGATGAAAAGTGTGCAAAGAAATCAAGTGGAATGTGATGGAGATGACATTAAGGAATCCAGGATTATTAAGCCTCAAGATGAACACGGCCCACAGAGCAGCAGACTGGAGGATTGAGAGGTCGTTCCCATGGCAACCTTTGCCCGGGGAGATCGGCAACCCTCCTGCCTGCCAGTTGAAGCAGAGTGCAAATTGTAGGTCACATATGGCACTGACAATCCAGGCAGGTCTAATCTGTCTTGACTTGCAGGTCAGAAATTAAACTAGAAAACACATTGGCACTCTGGTTTCTTTCACCACAAAGACTAAGCTCTTCATTAAAATGAAGAAATACATAGGAAAAGAGAAAGGGATGCAAGACCACATAGAGGTGTTCCTTCCTGCAGAGCAAGGACAGTCCTTTTTGACAAGGAATGTTGGGAGGGAGAGGCTTTACAAGAGACAAATACCTAATGCGGAAGAGGCATCTCTGGAGCACATGGACAGGCTGACATGCTTTACACTGAGGACACAATTCGGAGTCATGCAATTTTATACAGAAGAGTGCAGACCTGCTAACTGGCCAAAAATGTCATATTGGAACCATTTGTGGTACACTTCATTTCCTGGTGTAGCTTCTGCCACAGGAAAAGCAAACAGCTCCCAGACTGCCAAACACTCTTCCATCCTGCAGCCTAACTCTAAAGAAACACACTCTCAGGATGGCAAGTGTTGGTCCAGTAGCTGCTACACCACATAAAGTTCTCATTGCGTGTTACTACGAGTCTCTAAAACCAGTGCCACTCACCTGTTGTCCTGTTCTGTCTTGTCCTGTCCACTCTACCTCTGACGCTGTCCCATCTGCTGCTGAGCATCTCTCATACAGTTGAGTCCTCTCAAAGAAGACACCTATGGGTTACTTTAAACTCAAGAACTTGAGTTGCTGTAATGGTGTCAACTAGGAAGTTCTCCTCTTTGCAGTGTGTTTGAATTAAGACTCTAATGCTGAATAAAGTATGAGTGCTGTTTGTTCAAGAACCAAAATAAAAGTTCTGTTTGCTCAGTCCTCTCCTACTTGTCTACCTCCTACTCAGCAGCCCAGACACGACAAGATATGTAATATTATATAAGCTTTATTTTAAAGTATCTCCATATGCTGTATTGGATACTTCATTCGTAGTCCATCCATCCATTTTCCAACCCGCTGAATCCGAACACAAGGTCACGGGGGTCTGCTGGAGCCAATCCCAGCCAACACAGGGCACAAGGCAGGATCCAATCCCAGGCAGGGCACTAACCCACCACAGGACACACACAAACACTAATCACACACTAGTGCCAATTTAGAAATGCCAATGCACCTAACCTGCATGATTTGGACTATGGGAGGAAACCGGAGCACCCAGAGGAAACCCACGCAGACACAGGGAGAACATGCAAATTCCACGCAGGGAGAAGCGAACCCAGGTCTTCTAACTGCAAGGCAGCAGCGCTACCACTGCGCCACTGTGCCGCCCTCATTTGTTGTGTTGATGGTAAAACATACTTTATTATACATATTACAATTGGATTTCCTCCAACATTTAGTGATTATCAAAAATTGACATAATGAGGGTTTTAGAAATAAACTTGATGCATTAGGATTAAAAGTCAAGATGGAGGTAAAGAATTTAGGGGTAACTATTGACTCTGACCTGAATTTTAAATTACATATTAATCAGATTACTAGGACAGCAATTTTTCACTTAAGAAATATAGCAAAAGTTAGACCCCTTATAACATTGCAAGATACTGAGAAATTTAGTTCACGCTTTTGTTTTCAGTCGGCTAGATTACTGTACTGCACTCCTCTCAGGACCATCCAAAAAAGACATCAATGGACTGCAACGAGTGCAGAATGCAGCTGCTAGAATCTTAACTAGGAAAAGAAAATCCGAGCACATTTCTCCAGTTTTGATGTCACTACACTGGTTACCTGTGCTATTTAGGATTAACATTAAAATACTGCTTATGGTTTACAAAGCCTTAAATCATCTCACTCCATCAAATATTTCTGAATGCCTGTCACCTTACACTCCAAATCGTAACCTTAGATCTTCAAATGAGTGTCTACTTATTATTCCAAGAGCTAAACTTAAAAGAAGTGGTGAGGCGGCCTTCTGCTGTTATACACCTAAAATCTGGAATAGCTGACCGATAGAAATTCACCAGGTTAATACAGTGGAGCACTTAAAAAAACTGCTAAAAACACATTACTTTAACATGACTCTCTCATAGCTTCATTTTAGTTAAATCCTGATGCTCTGTATATTCAATTAATTATCATTACTATTCATGGTAGCTCCGAAATCTGTACTAACCCCTAATTTCTCTACTGTTCTTGTTCCAGTTTTCTGTGGTGCTGATCTGCACCACCATCACCCAGTCAAAGCACCGTGATGTCCCTACACTGATGGATTAAAGGCCAGAAGTCCACATGACCATCATCATCAAGTTTTTCCATGTGAACCCTGAATACAATGAGGACCGATTGAGATCATTGATGTTAGGTAGAATGTCTAGAGGGGGCTGGGTGGTCTCGTGGCCTCAGAACCCCTACAGATTTTATTTTTTTTCTCCAGCTGTCTGGAGTTGTTTTTTTTTTTTGTTTACTCATGAAAATGACACCAAATTCTGACTCTACTATCTCTGCGCCTCAGTAGAAATCAAAATTCATCTGACCAGGCTATGCCCTTCCAGTCTTCAGCTGTCCAGTTTATGATTAGCCTGTGCTCTTTGCAGCCTCAGCTTTCTGTTCTTGGCTAACAGGAGTGGAAACCGATATGATCTTCTGCTCTTGCAGCCCTTCTGCTTCAAGGTTCTATGTGGTGAGCATTCTGAGATGCTTTTCTGTTCATCACAATTGTACGAAGTGGTTATCTGAGTTACCGTAGCCTTTCTGTCAGCTCCAACATGCCTGGCCATTCTCCACTGACCCCTTTCATCAACAAGTCGTTTCTGTCCATAGATCTGCCGCTCACTGGGCGTATTTTGTTTTTCACATTCTGAGTAAAATCTAAAAACTGTTATGTGTGAAAATCCCAGTTCTTTGGAGGAATTATCACACACACACACACCATATTCAGTATCTACAGTCTTTATCATATATAGTGCCTTTCACAGTGCACAGTACCCCACAGAGATTCTACATCTTTCATTGTGTTCACATTCTGTCCTTCTTTGAAGCTCATTTTATTTCTTCATTCTCTGACTTTTTCTAAAGACTGACTTTCATATATCTAATCTGTGACATTTGATTTCCTGCTCTCAGGAATGCTGTTGCAAAAAGTATTACTGGAACAAGAAATTATGAACACATAACTCCGACTCTTCTGTCCTTATACTGATTCCTGGTCAAGTTTAGGGCAGATTTCAAAATCCTCCTTTTAACTCGTAAAGCTTTAAATAGGTCTAGCTTACTTTTCTGAACTTATCATTCTGAACTTAGCACATTCATATCTCAAGGTGCAGGCCTGCTTATGACTCCAAGGATAAACACAATAACAGTGGGAGGTCAAACTTTTAGTTACGGGAACCCAAAACTGTGGAATGGTCTGCCTGCTACTATGAGAGATGCCCCTTCAGACTCAGCTTTTAAATCCCGGCTAAAGACTCACTACTTCAGTTAAGCATACCCTGACTAGAGCTGCTGGTTAGCTGTGCATATAGCATCTCTGTTGTTAGTCATTTGTGTTAAAATATAAGTAATATGATATTTATAAACTATTACTAACCATCTCCTATTCTCTTTCTCTTCTTGGTAATCTCATGTGGTACTTGGTACCTCTGCTCTACTGCCAAATTGTTTGCCTGCCTATGGAAAATTCATCTTAGATAAAAGACCATTGGAATAATTGGGTAGAAGGGTCCTTTCATCAGATTGGCCAGTCCAGCACTGATTTAGCTGTTGAATGGCCTTTTGGGAGAAGCAGCTAGTTGTCCGAGAGCTTAGAAAATGGCATAGTATGGCATGGATTTATTTGTAAAAATACAGAAACAAGGCCAAACAGGGCAATAAGTACAATGGAGTTACCTAAAAGGCAATCATAAAGCAAACAAGGTCCCAATACACAAACTAGAAAAATCCAATAACAAAGTGAAAGATAATCCAAAAACCCAGTAAATCCATACAGAACACAATGCACACTTGAAACTCCACTTTAATTAATGATTCCCACTCCTGAGGCTTTTCAGTCAGTTTAAATAGCCTGAGAAAGTGCTCAGACGTGGTGACATCAGGGTGTTTCTCTCTCTTTGGGGCTCCACCCACAAATAACAAGGAACATCAGTATCTTTTAGAAACAATATGCTATTATCACCTGTAAATGTAATGGACACTAGGTGGCACTGTTGCCCACCTTTTTCCCAACAGACAGACACAGGTCATAGGTTAAAAGCACAAAGAAGTTGTTTTAATTTTCTCCTTCCTTCTTTCCAGTGCTCCAAAGCACCTCTACCACAATAATCAAACAATAACCACAATATTCTCACTCCTCCACACCTCCCAGCAAGCGTTGTCCACCTCCTCCCGACTCAGGCTCACTCGCTGGGTCTCCAACAGTTCTTTATATAGTCCTTGACCCGGAAGTGCTTCCTTCCTTCCATCATTGTGGCTTGCCAGCACTTCTGGGTCAGATGGAAAACTTTAGTTTTCTTGTCAGCCAGGAAGTATTTCTGGGTTTCTGCCCATATGATCTACTAGTACTTCTGGGCCCAGAAGGGCTGTGTTTCCAAACTCCATGTCCCATAGTGCCCTGTGGGAACTTGGGACACCGCTGCAGTCCGGGAGAGCTGCCATCTAGCGTCTTGGGGGAGGCAGTGTCCTAGAAAAGCTGCCTTCTCCCATCTTTTCCTTCTCGGGGCGTCCTGGCCGGGTTGAGCTGCCAGCCGTCCATCACACCCCTCACTTGCAAAACTTACAGAAATAACATGAAGACATGAGAAAAAATAATTCAAAATCAGCAAAAACAATAAACAATAACTGCAACTAATAGAAGGAACAGTAAGAAATGTATATGGCTGTGCTACCTCCTGGTAGATATGACAGCTTGGATGGCACCATAGAGATTAAGCTCTTCATATATAATGGGAGGCCAGGACAGAAAGTGTACTTGAAGGAGCCCCAGACTGGTGCCTATTGACCCATCACAGAACTGCACTTGAGTTCAAATGTGATACCAAGACCTGGCTGGAAGTGGTTATCAAAAATGGGATAATACCAACTTCTCCTCCCCAGAAGGACTAGGAGTGTGAAACTGGGAGTAAGGAAGGCAAGAACTCAGCTGGTGAGAGGAAGCCAATGCAGTCTTGACAAAAAAACAGTTAAGAAGGAATAGTGAAGTGGTGCCTGGAGAGAAGAACACTTGTGGGAGGTGGTCAGGTCACATCATGGCCTAGAGAGGCATGAGGCTATCGGAAGGCCTACAGCAGAAGAGCATATTGGTTATATTGGTTTACCCACTTCTGTTTTGTACTTGGCGGATAGTGTTGTTTTAAGTGTATTTATTTTATTTAAAAATGTATTTTTTAATAAAAGCCCTTTAGATTGGAACTGCTGGTCTACTTGCCATTATTCTAGTTCAGTGAGACTATGGGAGCAAATCATACCTGACATTGGGATTTAGCAAGTACAAGTAATGGTGCTGAACATATAAAGGATTATGATTACTGTAAGCAGAAATAAAAATTGAAGATTAATGTACTATATTCAGGTTATTTGAATTAGACTGGGTATTGTATTTTTGTACTATGCAATACTGTTCCTGATTTCTTTAAACTCCATTTTGTAACATTACTCAGCATGAAAGGTGCTTTTTAAAATATAAATATATCATGTACATATACCATGTTTTATATTACTTATTTAAACCACCCAAACTACTTGAGAAAAATGTTTCTGATTACACTCTTGTTGAAAAAACTTTGCTTGACTGAAATA
The DNA here is from genome assembly GCF_900747795.2 of Erpetoichthys calabaricus. Taxonomy (NCBI): domain Eukaryota; kingdom Metazoa; phylum Chordata; class Cladistia; order Polypteriformes; family Polypteridae; genus Erpetoichthys; species Erpetoichthys calabaricus. The sequence goes on along the minus strand of NC_041401.2, from coordinate 168,579,893 downwards.
TTCTGAACTGTGAGTGAATCTGTGTGCCATTTCCAAACCCAGAATAATACCCAGGAGACTGAACTATTAAACTCAAATTTTATTACAGATTTTACTACCAGAAAGTGATAAATAAAATGGAACATGTTAAAAGCTGGCAGAATAACTAGAAAAGTCCAAAAATAAAGCAAAAAATCCCACAAGGAAGGGGGGTGACCATAAACCCTTGGCTTGTTCACAAAAGGGTAAACAAAAAATCTTTAATAATAAAGGGTTTATTCACAGAAATACAAAAAATACAAGGTAAACTTGCCTAGTAGGCAATCCAAATGTAAACAAATCTAAATCCACAATCCATAAGCAAAATTCAAATGACAGATGGAAAATAAGTCCAGAAAAACCGAAAAACCAAAGCAAAGCAATACTCATAAAATCCTCTACAAGCACAATGTTCTCCTTAAATAGCCAGAATGAGGGTTCAGGACTGCTGAAGTCAGGGTGGCCCCACCTCCTGGGGCTTCACCCACAAAGCACAAAGAATATCAGAATAGTTAAAGAGTCAATACATAATTACAAACATATCACAAATATCCATCCATCCATCCATTTTCCAACCCGCTGAATACGAACACAGGGTCACAGGGGTCTGCTGGAGCTAATCCCAGCCAACACAGGGCACAAGGCAGGAACCAATCCTGGGCAGGGTGCCAACCTACCGCAGCATATCACAAATATGAATAATAATAATTCAAAAATGACAATTCAACACACAAACTCCATTTTATGTATAACACCACCTGCTTCTCTATCCTTCTTCACTCTGGCCACTGCAAATTTGCTAGGTGACCACTAGCTCTACTCACCTCCCAACTCCACTCTTAGCTGGTCAGGGGTATTCTATACCCTTTAAAACCTTGCCCAGTGATATTTTCAGGACCTATCTGGGATCAAGAAGTCTCTCTGGAAGCAAAGAGACCATCTTCTCAGAGCTGTTTCTGGTAGCCCCAGGCACTCTTCTAGTTCTGATCTTTCATTCACTGTTACAAGACCAGTCTGCCTTACATAAAAGGAAGCAGGATCCACATGCTTGGATACTTTACTTTGTTTTGTAGTCATAAAAGCTCCTCAGTACTCAACAACAACAACAACAACATTTACAATTCATACAAATGATGTAGCTCAAAGTGCTTTACAAGATGAAGAAAGAAAAAGGAAAAAATATAAAAATTAGGCAATACTTATTAACAAAGAATAAAGTAAGGTCCGATGGCCAGAGAGGACAGAAAAAAACAAAAAAAAAAAAAACTCCAGTGGACTGGAAGAAAAAACAAAATCTGCAGGGGTTCAGAGGTCACGAGACCATTCAGCCCCAACTGGGCATTCTACCTGACATACAGTAAATGATCTCAATCAGTCCTCATGGTTTTCAGGCTTCACGTGGAAGAATTAGACGATGATGGTCATGTGGACCTCTGGCCTTCAATCCATTAGCGTAGGGACTGCACGGTGCTTTGATCAGGTGGTGGTGGGGCAGATTGGCACCACAGAAAACTAGAAAAAGAACAGCAGAGTAAGTAGAGGTTAGTACAGATTGTGGAGCCATGATAAAAGTGAATGCATATACAGAATATCAGGGTTACACTAAAATGAAACTATGAGAAAGTAATGGGTTTTTAGCATTACACTCATTATCTCCTGTGATAACCTGACCTAATTTGAGGCAGTAGTGGGATTTAACTCTCAAATCTCCAGCTTTGATATAATGTTAAACCTGTAAAATGCGCAGATAGCATTTCAAAAGTTGAATATTTTCATGAAGATCACGTATCTGGCTGTGACTCAATGTAAATTATGCATTTACTTCAACCAGACCAACCATTAAGATCCTCATGCCTCGCACTTGAAATCCATAAAAGCTGCTATACTTAGGGGAGTAGCATTCCCATTAGGACAGGCGACTAACAAAGTAGAAAGGCAATACATCCACTTCTAACATGGAGAGGCCAACACAAAGGGAACTCGCCGTCTGCCTCATGAAGAGCCAGTGTTCTGCATTTCAGATTTCACAGAAATGTGCTAAGAGTGCCACTTTTGACCATTCTCATTTCAGGGGTGCTTTTTGCTTTTGCTTTATTTTTATGGTAACTATTAAGGAAAATTACTTTAGTGTTTCTCTACGGCACAACATTGAAAATGCAAGGTCAGAACTCATGTAAAATGCATGGCAGCAAGATAGTCCGATGACCAACTGTCAGGAGTGCTGAAATATTAGTACAGAGCTGTGACAGGCAGCTGGACAATGTCAGTCAGTTGTGGTCTCCCAAGTGGAATTTTGACTGAGGACTAAAGGCTATGACTTGAACTCTGACCCCTGGTTACATTATGCTGCCACAAGTTCAACCCAGTAAGCTGAAGAGAAAAGTCATTAAAGGGAAGAAGCAGTAAAACCTATCAGAGACAGATGTGTATCATGTGGGTGACCTGGCATGGAGTTATAGAAAGAGACTCTGGCCTTTGTTATGGATAGCCTGGGCTGGCATCCCTGTGAGGATGGGGAGGGTGAGAGGTCAGGAGAAAGAAAAGGCTACTGTCTTTGATATTGGGGCTGGCATGAGAAGCCAACAATTTGAGGAGCAGAGGTGGATAAAGGACCCGTACCAGGCCTTGAGGACTACATAATGAAGCAATCGGGGAGGCCTCAAATAGCTAGATGACAGCATCCCTGGGCCTTAGCACCCACATTGCATGATGGGAACTGTAGTGCCACAGAGCAACCCTTTTGGGTTCCACAGGTGCTTCCAGAGTGTGCTGTAGAAATTTGTGATCCCTGTTTTTGGGGTCTTCTGCTTGACCTGGAAATGGTTCCAATGGGCTATGGCCTAGCACCAGAAGTACTTTGGGGTATAAGATAATAGAAACCACTCAGCCTCATCTAGTGGAGAAAGAGTTGGGTGAGGAGTGTGGCCAAAGCTCATTGGGAGGGAGAGGAAAAGAAGAAGAAGAAGAGTGTATTGTACTGCGCTTGTGCAGTTGTTGAAGGGAAGCCTGTGTAAGGTGTTTTATTGTGTTAAAACCTGCATTTGAACCAGGAACTTTTGTCTGTACTGTTGTGTCTAGGGTTTGGGGTGCTGCAACACCTCCTACAGGTCACACCTTCTAAACATGCCAGCACATGTGATTTTGAGAAGCTTGGAGGCAAATTTCAGTCATCACAAGATAAACTCAGACAATGTCACATCATTTTTTTACACATATAGTGGGTAGCTGTTACCTTGTAAGATATCTTTTTAATATTGATGTACTGCACAAGCAATGTGTGTTTTTAGTTCATCTGTAATGTGCAGCATCTCCAGTCTAAGTAATGGACAACCATGTTGTTCACTGTTGCTACGCCTGTGGCTAGTCACTGATCCCATCCTATATAAGATGGTGGCAACCAGCAGTTAGAGTTAGAGTTAGCATAGGGCTTTGTCAACATGCAAAGAAAAATAACCAAAGGAAAAAAAGGTTAAAGCTTATTTCCACACTGAAAAGGAAAGAAGGTTAAAAACACAACATTTCAGCCGTGTTGCCTTCATCAGATGTGCAACTGAAAAGGAAAGAAGAGGTAACATATGTAGAAGGGGAAGGCGAGTATAAAACCAGGACATATGAAAGCAGAAAAGGTGAGAGTGTTTCAGAAAAGCTTGCCATTAGAGAAGATAAAGGGGGAGATTGAAAAGTTAGTCAGTCTTTAAGTTTTTTCTTTGAAAGTGACTTTGAAGCCCTGTGAAAGAACACGACCAGAAAGATCAGTGTGGCTGTGATAAAAGGATGTGAACTGTTTAACAAAAGGCTTTGTGATATCTTTGATCTTAACGGCTTAAACTTGTTTCCTGAAATGGTCTGCTGGCCATCTTTCTGTTTTACCTACTGTACTGTAGATGGCTGGACAATAAATAAGATTTTTAGACTGGCAAGAGATCCACTGTTTAATATTAAATTTACCAGAGGGACTGGATACAAGGGTATTATTAGTGACATATTTGCAAGTGTCACAGTGACTCCGATTATAGCTTAAAGTGCCTGATGGGGAATGTGACTCTCCTCTGAGAAGTAAGATGTGGATGAGAAGTTTGTGTAGGTTAGATGGTCAGTAGAAGGAAATCAAGATGGGAGAGATAAAAGTGTGAGGGTGGAAAAGGCGGACCAGTGGGATGTGGGTTTTTTTGTTGGTGTTTTTCAACCAGTTCTTCCAATCCAAATAGGATGTTGATGGGAAGATCCTGGACTGGACGTCTATTGAGTGCCTGTCTTGGGGCGATGAGACCTTCATTGTTACAATTTTGTACATTTTATAATTTTCTCTCATTCTTCAATATACATTTAAGTGGGTTTTCTTCCCAATATGGATTTTGAATTCTGAAAAATCTGTTTCTTTTATTGTTTTCCTTTATTTAAAATAATTTCTGATAATTTCATATGTTATTTCACATCTTGGTGCACCTGTCATCTTGTGTTTTCTTTGGCACTGAGGTTTTGGTTGGAGTTTGTGCACCATTGCTTGCTATATTGATATTATGTGACGAATGAAAGACACAACACATGATGTCACCTTTACAACAGCATAAAGGTCAGCATCACACACGTCTGGTTTTCCAACATTCTGGTTTACAAAGAAAAGAATAACATGTTTTTGACACAGGGTTTAAAAGCTTTTTACGTAGTTGTTTTTTTCCGATTCAGTTTTTGGCATTGTATATCCAGCTTTTTTTCCTTGGGTAGGTTTGACTTTGTCTGCTATTTTGACTTTGATTTTTGGAAAAAAATTGAATATTTCTTGGCTTGTTTCATTCTTTTGGTTTTTGCTAGCTCTCTAACCATAGCTCTGTTAATTCTGTTAAGCTCCTGGTTCTTCTATTACTCAAAATAAATAAATAAATAAATAAAGGAGATACAGCTATCTCTGAGGACCTCATTTTACCAACATCCCACTCTGTACATGGTAATGTTATCAAAAACCCAATAATCTCTGTGCTGTTTTGTTTTTTTGTCAATTTTTATAATTATATTTACTGTTATCTGTGTGGTTCATAATCCTTATTATTGGTTTTGTAACCGCATTGCGCTTGTTTTTCTTCTGTTGGAGCTTCTTTTTTGTGACTTGTTTCCAAAGGTGATGCCATGTTGTTTGTAGCAAATAAGGTACAGCAAGTGGTTTTGAGAGGGGTATGAAAGATTTGTTTGTCAGCCCCAAACCCATATGCATTTCATGAAGCAAACTAATCATACGAGTCAAACGTCATATGTACAGATGGTCTTGAGGCCCCCTAGGGGTCAGGGCCCCCAATGCAATTCATACTCTGCATATCCCCTAGCTGTGTAGTAACAATCTAATTTTTAGTCACGTAGTTTGTGACCTGTGATGTGATCTCTCCAGACTATACCCTAACTTGTTGGAACCTAAAATTGTAAAAGAAACAGCCTCACAAATGAGAATCTACAATGTTTTAAATTAATTTAAGGCTTTAAAAGTATTCTTTTGCTTTTTGACTTTGATTTATATTATTTGTTTTGGCTTAGACATTTTGCTAATCCTGGCTGACCATTGCTTGTTTGTTTATTCTTTTGGAAAATCCCCTCAAACTTGATTGCATCTTTGTTTCTCTCAAAAATACCTCTGAATAAAATATAATTAAGTGGTAGGTCTGTGTGAAAGGTCTGTATAGTGTTATTAATATGTGATTCCAGATTAATGATGTCTAGGATGATAAATGAGTAACTGCAAATCATGTAATGAATTATTAGCCTTCAATATAACTGTATATGGAGATGGGTCAGAGGGCAGACTCTATACAGTGCCCTCCATAATGTTTCGGACAAAGACACATTTTTCCTTGATTTAGCCCTCTGCTCCACAGTTTAAAATTACAAATCAAACAATTCAGACTTCCTGATTAAAGTGCAAATTTCAGACTTTTATTTAAGGGGCTTTGAATACACTTCTGTCACATCGTGTACAAATGACAACACTTTTTGTACATGGTCTCCCATTTTCAGGGCACCATAATGTTTGGGACAGTTGGCGTCACAGGTGTTTGTGATTCCTCAGGTGGGTTTCAGGCATATGTTGCGCATATCTAATCTTTTTCAAGTTTTACAATTTGTAGTTCTTCAAAACTTAGTGAGCTTCCCTCAAGAATTTAGTATAAGGTTTCACTGATGCCTGCTATTACTAATGAGCAAGATAGAGAAGTTTTGATACACATACAGTTTCACAAACCTGACACTAAAAGTGTTTCACTGGTAATTTTGAAATTCAAAATGCAATAAAAGGAGTTTTGGTGGGGTTTTAAATGATTTCTGGGGCACAGAAAAGGAATATTGCTGCTTAAAGACTCACTCACACTTCTTTGTTTTTCTCAAAAGCTGCTAAATGCAGGTAATTCCCTGAAGGCCTGTAAAATGAATTCTGTATCTGCCTTTCCTTCATACCACGGTGGAAATGCTGTATATTTTCCACAGAAAGAAACACCAAAATGCACCATCGTAAACTTACTTGTAACGTTGATTGGTGAAATTGTCCAAAAGATCCCCACAGCAAATTTGCTGGGTTTGATGAATTTTCCCCCAAAAAATTTGCCACGTGAAAGCTTAGGCAAACTTTTTTCCCCAGTGCCCCATGATGCTTTGCAATGCCAGTATAGCATCATAGAACTGTATCAGCCAATGTTGGATGGGGATGTCACAGTGCCACTTGCCTGGTTTGCATTGTGTATACACCAATCTTTCATGCATGCTTACTGGAAGAGTAATCCACCTCACACTTTATGGCACTGCCATATCTGCTTTGTGATAATTTACGGCTTATACACGCATGTATCTTCACATGCATTTATTAAAATATAAAAACATTGTAGCATTTTTATTGAGGGGTACATTAGCATAATGATGATTTTATGAAAATGCTTTATTTTTATGCCTAGTGTCATTATACATTGTGTCTTCACTGTTGGATTAAATATGTTATGCTTCTTACTATGTAGCGCAGATATGGTAGTGACATCAACAGGCCCCTGGGTAATATAATGCTGCTCACTTTCATTACAGGCTCTGTGGATGTTAGCTAGTTGTAGTGGTAAGAGCTCAGGAAACACACAGTGAAATAAAGAACTTGGAGTGCTGTAGACTCGAAGTATAATTTTATTTCAGGTAGGTATGATAGTGCAGTGATTAGCACTGCTGACTAACAGCTCAGGTCACATTTCTGGACACAATAATTGGTCTCGCATAGATGGCAGAAACTTCCCTAGCCCTCAGGAATACTTAAAAGAGCATTGCACCACCTACTCAAAACAAGTTCATTTTTCCCCTCCCTATTGAATTTAAAGCATTTAATGGAGTTTGCAGAAATTCCCAAACATTTCCACGTTTTCATGGAATTCAAGCCGAACCGAATTCAGTGGGGTTCTCTCATTACTACTTAATATACAGAAATCACATTGCATCCTCTCCCCACCATTACCTGGGAACCTCAATATTGTGTACACATGTGGTATGGAGTTTTAGTTTTCACTTCTGTCTCTGATGCATCTGATCATCAAGACTGTCATCATAATTGCCAAAATGGTCTCTATCTTACCCAGTACAACTAAAAACATATGCTTGATACCTCTGGGTCTGGTAGGTTGATTTGTTGAACCACTGAACCTGAAGCAAAGTTTTCCAAGTCCCCTCAGAGGGGGAGGCACCAGGAGGCAGTAGCGGGTGCACATCCTTTCCATTGATGAACATAAAAAGCATTAATAATTAATATTAATAAACATATTAATGAAAAACAGTCAAGATAGAACACTAACTGACATGTCAGCTACTCATTTTCCTAGAAATAGACCAATGAAGTAGAAGGAAACAACACTTCAATCATCAAATTGTGAAGTGAAGGAAGAAAAAGAGCTTAAAGGCATGCTAAGCAAAGGTGTGGATGTGTGGCCTGCCTGTACAGGCTGCTGAATGGGTGGTGGTCTTCTGCATGGCTACTTTAGCACATCAGTATCAGATTGCTGATTTGAGGGTAATTGCACATTATCAGTCCTTTTATGTGGATGTGTGTGCACACTAATGGGAAAGAATATGTGTTAGTCTATTACAGAGGTGTTTGTGAACTTAAGTGTGCAATTGCATGGGTCTATGAGCCAGAGTTTGTAAGTTTGAGCACATTTCTCATCTTGCTAATCTCAGTTTTGAATTATTACTTCCCAGTCCATTTGTGTGTCTTTTTGAATTTTTAAGCTGATGATCTATAGATAGATAGATAGATAGATAGATAGATAGTTTAGTAATAGAAGAGACAAAATGAAGCTTTGGAGACTGTGATGGAAACCCCATTTAATGCATTGTTTGTTTAAAGCTCAAAATTATACAAAAGGGACAATCACAATGCTAGTTTTCCAAGCCAATTTGTTTAGAAGGTAACTTCCAAGGGTGCTCTTGTAGCTCCGTCGATTGAGGATCCATGAACGAACACCAACGTCTGTTTTCCATTATGTTTAAAAAGCGATCAGGGCAGAAAGGGTGAGATTTCTGGTGGTGTGACATTAGAGCTCAACTTTATATATATTAAACTGTCAAGCCCTGAAAAGACACCAAGACTTGTTAGTCAAAGCTGAGGCATCATGGTCTGACTACCCCATTTAATTACTACAGTTGAAAATTTTACTTCTTCTTCAGAAGAGAACAAGTGCTAATGGTTTTGCGAGTCAGACTTCTGGATGTCAAGTAATGATGAAGGCTTGCGGCTTGTTCCTGAAATGCTGGTGGGAATAGAACAGGTGGGTGAAGAGGTGAGGCTTGGGGGCATCATGGCTGGTTGTTTGAAGTCTTCTTGGAGGTGTGTTATTTGATTGTGTACTCTGATCTTCTCCTACCCTCGGGCTTACATGCCCATATAATAATATACTGTTTATAGTATTACAAATATATATACTAGCTCTGCCTGCGTAGTAGTGAAACAGGACAAACTTTAAGAAGCAATAAACAAAAAGGTATCGCTAGCTAAGCGGAGGCTAGGTACACTCCAAAGCACAGAGGTAGGCCCGACTCCCTGCTCCTGACGTCACGCTTCCCCCTCTTAACGGCCCGCAGCCTCTGTCTTGGATTAGCGTGAGTGTATCGCTCCTGCAAGTGAACTATGATTCTTAGCACAATGAGAGAAGTCACAAAATCAACCAGAATGTTCAAGAAAATTCTAGAAAAAAACCTGATCTAAATCCGTTAAGTAGTTCTCTCGTGAAAAGCGGACAGACATTGGATTTTATAGATATATATACATATATTGTCACAAAAAACAGACACAAGAGTCATAAAAAGGTTTGGGGCAGCCACCCGTATAATATTTCCTGGCTGCAAAAGGATAAATTGTTCACACTGATGTGCTCAGTACGGAGTCCAAAACAGAACTGACAAGTTAGGGTAAATATGTTGGCTTTAAGGGCCAGCAAGGGAAGTGAGGTCATTCAGGGCGGAAGTGGAAGGGTCCTCTTCCATAGGCTCAGACCTGGAAGTGACATCATCAAAATGTTCGGAACCGGAAGGCTCTTCCTTCATAGGTTCCACATTGGAAGTGATGTCATCAGAAGGGCCAGAATCGAAAGTGATGTCATCAGGGCCAGGTGGGATTTCCCGTGAATGGTATGGAGGAAAGTGAGAAAAAAGGTCAGCGCACTCCGCCACCCCCTGGTCTGGCATGGAATTACTGTCATTTAGACCCTTTAGCTGCCTCCCATGCGCACGTGTGTGACTATATGTATATGTGTGTGTGTGCGTGTGTGTGTCAGTGTGTCTGTGTGTATGTATAGCATATTTTTAGCATATTTTACTAGCATCCATTTTCATCTTTATCATGACTTTTTTCAAGTAATTTATTGTAATTTTAGTAAAGGTCTTGGAGCTATATTCAAATTTTGAAATATGCTATCTATGTGAATGCATTATTAATTATTAATGTGTGGATGTGAAAGTATTTATAAAGAGGTGCACCCATGCTGAGTAGCTTCTTATGCAAATGTGTGATTGATGGTGCACAGATCTGTTAGTGCTTATAAAACACACAAGCACAAAGCACTTATAAACATGGCATGATTCAAAACATGAAGTTAAAAGACAACATCATTCAATTTTTCAATTTTCATATCATAAGGTAGCAAACTATGATGTATCTGAAAAAATTAAAGATGAACTGAAGGGACCCAAGCATGGCAGATGACAGCGCTGTGGAGTCTACAGGAGCATAGAAGGCTGCGTGAGCCGGGCCTCCCTCAGGTGCCGTCTGTCTTTCTTGGAGAGCATGAGTCCACCTGCAGGGTGCGTCATTGCCATGGCCTGTACTGTGATATTTACACCTTCACCAAGTGATTCCCGGAAAGCTAGCATTCTATTTGGAGGTGGTGGTGGGGGGGTGGGGGGTGGTAGTGGATGATGAATAGATTTCATGATTCATTTGAATGAGTGACTCCGACACTCCCTCTGGAATGAGAGGCACCAACAGATGGCGAATTAGTGATGATGAACGCCGAGGCAACCTGCCGCCCTGCTGACCTCTGCTCTGCTTCCGCCCTCGAGCTTTGCAGCAAATGGCTCATGAGAAGACGATGAAAATACACCAGAAAAAAAAAAACACAAAGATTTGCTCTGGGAGCTGCTTCTTGGAAGACACTTCTTCTCCTATCAGCTTTCTGCCAAATTCAAAAGTTGAAGCAAACTGAAAAATAAATAAATAAATTAGAGGAACGCAAAGAAAAGCAGAGAGCGCTGACATTAACGTAGCTTGAAATCTGGCTTGCCGTCTAATGCTGCTGCTCTAAATTGGAAAAATTGACCTTGTGTGGAGAGGTGAGAGCGGGCTGCTCCGCGAGACGTTTCCAGGACAGAGAGGAGCACAGCCCCGGGGCCAGGCGAATATTTCATGAGTAATTTAATATCTAGAACAGGGACACTTCCCTTTGGTAAAAGGCCTCACGCAGGCAGAGGACGCTGCTTTCCAAGGTCCTGCTTATCCTCTGCTTTATATTAGCCAGGGGAGGTCCACGCTTCCGGCAAACATGTGTTTTCAATTTGCCATATCCTGCATGAAACTCACAAAGCCATTGTTGGTTGAAATCCAAAGAAGGCCAGCTTCGTTTTGACACCATTCTATGCCAAAATGGAGCCTCCAGCACAGTTGCTCAGGCACACATGACCACTAGGGTGGGGAAGATAAGCGGTGCCTTCCTTAGGGATTCTGGGAGGATTGGCTGGCTGCACCTGAAGTTTCCTTATTTTCTGAGGTTTGCTTTTCACACCCTTTCTGATGACAAGACACCTGCTAGAAGCGACTGGGATACATCCAGGACAAAGGCTTTAATGGTGCTTAATATCTTGTGGTTCATTTATTATATAGTTGTGTTTTGCAGTCATTTAAATTAATATAGATGTGGACAAATATTTTGGTACCCCTCCATGAAAGAAAAGAACCCACAATTGTTTCTGTAATAACTTGAAACTGACAAAAGTAATTGGCACCCATCATTGTTTATTCCGTATTTAACAAACACAGAAAATGCTTTAGAGTTTTGCTTCAACAGAATATTTGAAATAATAACACAAATGAAAAAGACATGGACAAAAATGATGGGACCCTTAAGCTAATATTTTGTTGCTCAACCTTTAGAGGCCATCACTGCAAACAAGCCATTCCTGGAGCTCTCCATGAGACTTCTGGACATGTCCAAAGGTAGTTTGGCCCACTCTTCCTCAGCAAACTGCCCCAGCTGTGTCAGGTTTGGGGGGGGGGGGGGGGGGGCTTCTCCAAACTGCATGTTTCAATTCTTTCCACAATTCTTGTTCGACAAGATTCAAATCAGGGCTCATGGAAGGCCACTCCAGAATAGTCCAATGTTTTGTACATACAGTAGTTATTCTTGAGTACTTTTAGCTGTGTGTTTAGGTTGATTATTCTGTTAGAGGACCCCTAACCTGTGACTAAGACACAGCTTTTTGACACCAGGCAGTATGTTTTGCTCCAAACTGTCTTGAACGTTTTCAGATATTATCAATCGCCATCAACACTCAAGGTACCCTGTGCCAGAAGCAGCAAGGCAGCCCCAAACCAGAAAGAAGCTTCCTCCATGTTTCACAGTAGGTATGGTGTTCTTTTCTTTGAAAGCTTCATTTTTTCACCTGTGGACATAGAAGTGATGTGACCTTCCCAAAATGCTCTAGTTTTGTCTCATCTCTCCAAACAACATTCTCCCAGATGCATTGTGGCTGTCCGGTATGGATCTTAGCAAATTCCAGTAGGACTTTTTTTCCGTTTACTTCAACAGTGGTGTCCTTCTTACATTGAGCCCATATCACTCAAAAAGCGGTGGAGGGTGTGATCAGACACTGATGGACCTTGACCTTGGAGTTTAGCTTGTATAACTTTGGAATTTGTCCATGGATTTTTATCTGCCATTCTCACTATCCATCTGGCCATTCTGTGGTCGATTTTCTTCTTGCAGCTGCATCCAGGGTGGTTGGCTACAGTCCCATGGGGACCTTAAGGTTCTTAATAATATTTACAACTGTTGTCACAGGAATATCAAGCTGCTTTGCGATGGTCTTATAGCCTTTGCCTTGATCATGTTCATCCAAAATTTTCTTTCTGATCTTCTCAGGCGACTTTCTCCTTTGCTTTCTCTGGTCCATTTTCATTGTGGGACACACAATGATTCCAGCAGAGTGATGACTTTTCTCTGTTTAAGTCGGCTGAATGACTGATTGCACAATTTTGTATACTTTCCTATTTTATTCATCTTACTTCTGATCCTAATGGGAAAACGGATCCTCAATACAAGTTAGTGAAAGTGTGGAGAGGCACATACATGCATGTTGCTGCTTCACCAGCTCTCTTTTTCATTTGCTAGAGGCAAGTTAACCACAAAAAGGGAAAAAAGTAAAATATGTAGAAATTAATTTATCTTCTTCTTCTTTCGGCTGCTTCCGTTAGGGGTTGCCACAGTGGATCATCTTCTTCCATATCTTTCTGTCCTCTGCATCTTACTCTGTTATACTCATCACCTGCATGTCTTCTCTTACCACATCCGTAAACCTTCTCTTAGGCATTTCTCTTTTCCTCTTCCCTGGCAGCTCTATCCTTGGCATCCTTCTCCCAATATACCCAGCATCTCTCCTCTGTACATGTCCAAACCAATGCAATCTCACCTCTCTGACTTTGTCTCTCAACCGTCCAACTTGAGCTGACCCTTTAATGTACTCATTTCTAATCCTATCTATCCTCGTCACACCCAGTGCAAATCTTAGCATCTTTAACTCTGCCACCTCCAGCTCTGTCTCCTGCTTTCTGGTCAGTGCCACCGTCTCCAGCCCATATAACATAGCTGGTCTCGCTACCATCCTATAGACCTTCCCTTTCACTCTTGCTGATACCCGTCTGTCACAAATTACTCCTGACACTTTTCTCCACCCATTCCACCCTGCCTGCACTCTCTTCTTCACCTCTCTTCCACAATCCCCATTACTCTGTACTGTTGATCCCAAGTATGTAAACTCATCCACCTTTTCTAGCTCTACTCCCTGCATCCTCACCATTCCACTGACCTCCCTCTTATTTACACACATGTATTCTGTCTTGTTCCTACTGACCTTCATTCCACTCCTGTCTAGAGCACAGGTGTCAAACTCTGGGCCTGGAGGGCCGCAGTGGCTGCAGGTTTTCATTCTAACCCTTTTCCTAATCAGTGAGCAGTTTTCACTGCTAATTCACCATCCATCCATCCATCCATTTTCCAACCCGCTGAATCCGAACACAGGGTCACGGGGGTCTGCTGGAGCCAATCCCAGCCAACACAGGGCACAAGGTAGGGAACCAATCCTGGGCAGGGTGCCAACCCACCGCAGGACACACACAAACACACCCATACACCAAGCACACACTAGGGCCAATTTAGAATCGCCAATCCACCTAACCTGCATGTCTTTGGACTGTGGGAGGAAACCGGAGCGCCCGGAGGAAACCCACACAGACACGGGGAGAACATGCAAACTCCACGCAGGGCGGACCCGGGAAGCGAACCCAGGTCCCCAGGTCTCCCACCTGCGAGGCAGCAGCGCTACCCACTGCGCCACCGTGCCATTTTCCCCTTTATTTTAACAGCCATGTTAGAAGGATTCAGTCCTCTGAATTGATTCGTTTCCTCATTAAATGACAGCCAAACAGAAATGAGATGTGAAACGAGCCAACAGATGACCAGCTTAAACTGGGGCTTCAAATTCCAACCAGTTTCTTAATGAGAAACTGATGTTTGCTGTTAATTAAACCCGTTATTTAATTCCACGGCTTGTTGCTGCTCTCGTTCTGCAACAGCAGACATTTCCAAAACTGTTGATTTTCTGTTTTTTATAAGAACATCATCAAAGTGTTTTGGTGAGTTGAGAGATCAACCTTACTGAGACCATCACCTTTCTTTATTTTCAGATATTGTGTGATGTGGCAGCATGTTTTGTGTCTCATTATTGTTTGGCTGCTAATTAAGGAAAAAGAAACAACTAAAGGGCCTGAGTCAAGTTAATTAAAAGAAGTAATTAACAGAAAAAATTGGTCACTAATTAAGAAGATGGTTAGAATGAAAACCTGCAGCCACTGTGGCCCTCCAGGACTGGAGTTCAACACCCCTGTTCTAGAGCATATCTCCACCTCAATTAATTTATAAAGAAAAAAAATATGTTGCAGTACACCCTCAGTATTTACATTACACTAAAAACAACCCCACAATTGCATTATAAACACATTATAATGATTTAATTTTTCTCTGACATTTATTGGTAAAGCTTCAGACTTGCTCTCCATGTGGGACTAAGCGAGTAGCACTTAAGCTACATCCTCACTATTACATTTTCACTTAAAAACACAGACATTTGCCTCCATTTTTGCCTTTTGTTCATACAACCCAGGCCCTTTTAGCTCCACAAAACATAGACTTTTGAAAAAGCTCTCCAGAGCTGTATAAGAACTTAAGCACATAGGAAATCTCACACACGAGAGGAGACCATTCAGTCCATCAAGCCTGTTTGTTTAGCTAATAACTACTGTAAGTTGTCCCAATATCTCATCCTGACTCTTCTTAAAGGTGGTCAAGGTTTCTGCTTCATCTTCATGTCTCTGTAGTTTGTTCCAGAGTCTCAGAACTCTTCACGTAAAGAAGTGCTTCGGGGCTTCTGAAAATGCCATTTGAGCATTGAAGAGTGGATGAGTGAAAAGGATAAGGAGTTTTGAAAATGCTGACTTTATTCACACTCTGATTGGTTTGTGCTTATTAGGTTGTCCTTCATTAATTGGATCCTGCTCATTACATTTTCTCAGCTGTTTTGTTTGCCTTACCTCCCTTGCTATTCTCAATAACAGTTCCATATCATCATCAGTCCAAACAAAACAATCTGTTTTTTTGTTTTCCGTATTTACCATTGCTGTTGTGTAGATGTAGGCTCCAAATGAATATTTAGTGTGGAGGACACTTCTTCTTCTCGTTTCCACTGATGCATGCATGTCCAGTACAGGCAAACGGCTATATCATGTTATAGTGTGAGTGGAGATACTTTCATAATGCTGATGTGAAAACACTAGTGTGGACGAAGACCTTTCTCATTACAATACTGAAAACAACGGTGTTAATACATGGAGTTGCATTCTGTTATTGCTGCTATTTTTTAATATGTATCATTTTTACAAAAGTATTTAATAAAAAATTCAGATGTGAGCATCCGTAGGCTTTGTGCTCTAGGAACCAAGTTACCTGAACTATTCTATAACATTTCAGTAATTATTTACCGCTCTGTTGCTGATCTTTATGATCATAAAATAGGTTATTATGATAGCAATTGACAAGAAGAATTCCTAATTAATTGCAGAATTACAGTATTTGAGGGATCCTCTAGAGTGCCTCTTTCTCTAGCATGATTTGACTCAAAAACTAATCGACATATTGTCATCTCATAACAGGCTTAAGTTTCGAGTTTGGTATTTTTCTGTCTAGCCATTTTAGCTCTAGGCCATCATCAAGAAACTGTGACACATACAGTCAGACACACATCCATCACTGAGATATCGATATCGAGATCAAAATTTTTGACGAATCTAAAGCTTTCGCTCCTTCCCTATAGATGACAGGTTATGGTGAAGGAAGGCACAAAGCAAAAATAATATGTGATAAATGACCCTTTGTTGAAGTAACTAAAACAATAGCAATGTTCCAACTTTCAAATGTGTTAAACAACTACCTGAACACATCTGAATGTTATACCATGTGTGCATTCCCTAAATTGGGTTCTGTTCTCCTTTTACAGATGCTTTTACAAACGAGCATAAACATAACCAAATTTTTGAGCTTGCTCATCTTTAATTAACATATGACATGCCCCCATTATCAAACCTTCCATATTCAGTTCAGGGCTGTGGGCAGTCAGAGTCTATCAGGTACAAAGTAGGAACCCATTCTGAATGCAGTGCCAATCATCACCGGGCACACTCACGTTCACTTATACTCGATCGTTTTAAAGTTACTGATTAAACTAACATGTCTGCTTCTGAGATGCACAGTAAAAGCAAAACTGGAGAACTTTGCAGGAGATGAAAATATGAGGAGAATAACCAGTCAGTGACTGGGGTGAGTTTCAAACCCACTAAAGCACTAGTACTGTGAGGTGGTGTAGGATTCATTAATAATAATTCTTTGCATTTATATAGCGCTTTTCTCACTACTCAAAGCACTCAGCAATTGCAGATTAAGGGCCTTGCTGAAGGGCCCAACAGAGCAGAGTCCCCTTTGGCATTTATGGGATTCGAACCGGCAACCTTCTGATTGCCAGGGCATATCCCTACCTCAGAGCCACCACTCCATCCTCATAAGCCTCATCGTCCTCATAGGATTCATTCACTCATAAGCACACTGGCATGTTCACAAAGTGGAGATATAGAGAGCATTCACTTGCTTAGAGTTTGATATCAGGGAGCATCTCAACATCTAGTAGCCATGAGCTCCTAGGAATTGGCCTGGTAAAACTTGGTCTGCATATAAAATGGATGACCAGCTATAAAAGGTCACCTTTTCACCATCTGGTGTTTATGTTTGGAGCTGTAGAGCAATTTGGAGCAGTGACTAGTTGGTACTGTTCATATGTAACCCGATTAATTGAGTTTGTGGAGGTGATTAGAAATTAGTGGTGTGTTTAATTTGGTGTTTGTTTTCACTTTTTCACTTTATTTTTATTTTTGTTGAACTGTTTTTCATTTTTCATTTATTGGGTGGAAGATCCCATATTTTACTGCTCAAAGGTGGATCTTTGATGGCTCCATGAGACTTGATAGAAATTCTCATTTATGTTTCATTTAAAAATCAACTTTGTCTCAGATGTTTCTCCTAGCATTCTTTATGAGAAATAGATTTAAATAAAAAGGAAATATGAGATACAACCAATGTAAAAGAAGTCAAAATTGAGAATTTGGTTTGAAAAGCATGGTATATTTTGTGAGATCTCTTTCTAGTCATTTTTATCTCTTTCCAAACTTTGTAGTTTTTACTTGACTGATGCCATTACCCAAGGTGACTTATAACATTTGACATACGATTGGTTACATTTACTTTGTTTTTAGAAGCATAGGCAGATGAAGTGATTTTTTTATGATCACACAGTGTCAGAGGTGGGATTTGAACCTACAATCTCAGGGTTTGAATTCCAAAGGCTTGACCACTATGCCAGTATGATCTAAAAGGCACAGCAATATAAAAAAGAGTAACTAATAGTATTATGTAGAAGTGAAGACTACAGTTTTATAATCGTAGTAAAGTGTTTTATTGCCACAAACAACAGTCCATTACAGTGTCCGTGACGTGCAGCACACAGAAACAAATGAAATCATGCAAAAGCAAATCAAAAAACACATAAACAAATTGAATATGTGAAAACAAATCAGAAACAACAAATGCAAACAAAATGACAGCTGTACCAACAAATTGGGAAACCTGAAAACAAAAGGAGCAATGAGTAACCCGAATCGAATCAGAAAAAACAGTGGGAGCTAAAAGTACGTCTCGATTCAATCCCAGCTTTTTAACGAGTGGTGTGGAAGCGAGAACACTGGAAGGTAAATAAATCTTTTATCTTTTTACTAGGGGGTTTGCTCTCTGCTCACTTCGCTTGCCAACCCCCCGGCCTGCGCTATGCACCAGCCACTTCACGTCTCTGCTGCTCATGTTGTGAAGAGGGGGGCTGAATGCACCCCAAGGAGAAGCAGTCGCTCCTCCAAAACCCCCTCTTAAACAGTGATACAATGGGAAACAAATACAGTTTTTTTTACCTCCTCTTTGCTCGATCAGCTGCTGGCTTGCTGCTGTTGTCATGCCACGTGATCTGCATATCGCATGGCACTTCGAACATATAAAAGCCTGTACAGCAGCTGTCCTACTTTTTGTCTTTTATTTCCGGCCCCAGGCATGGTTAAATCTCTTGGCAGAAAGTCTTGTCTCTGGATGTGAATTCCTGATATTTTTTAGTTAATAATTTAAAAACTGAATAAGAATCTGAAAATCTAACATCATCACATTAACATTTGAAAAATTCTGAAAAGAATGATACCAAACATGTATATGTAGGTTTTAAAATAAGCCCCATTTAAAGTGTGACAAAAAACGTGACATAAAATCGTTGCACAAAATCGTTGCACTTTTAGGATTAGGATTTTATATAGAGAGAGTAGATTTTAGGTAATTTGAAATACTTTGGCAGAAAGAAAACATTTACTTAATATGTTAATGTTTTCTGATTTTCTTGGGCATATTAAATTTGCTGCGGTGGGTTGGTGCCCTGCCCGGGGTTTGTTTCCTGCCTTGCGCCCTGTGTTGGCTGGAATTGGCTCCAGCGGACCCCCGTGACCCTGTAGTTAGGATATAGCTGGTTGGATAATGGATGGATGGATGGATATTAAATTTGTTTTTGTGTTTTCTGATGTATCTTTGTGTTTCTAGTTTGTTTTTGCGTTTTCTGATTTGATTTTGCATATTCAATTTATTTTTTGTGTTTTCTGATGTATTGTGCATTTCCAATTTATTTTTGTGTTTTCTGATTTGTTTTTGTGTTTTCTGATTTAATTTTGCAAATTCAATTTGTTTTTGTGTTTTTTCGGATGTATTATTCATTTCCAATTTGTTGTTGTGTTTTCTGATATTGTTTTTTCATATTCAATTTATTTTTGTGTTTTCTGATTTGTTTTTGCATTTTTTGATTTGTTTATGTACTGTATCTTCAACTTGTTTTTGTGTTTTCTGATTTATTTATGTGTATTCGATTTTTAAATGTTTGATTTTTGCTTTTGCATTTCCAATTTGTTTTTACACTAGATTGAAGAGTTGGTTCATAAGAAGAAGTCAGTGGCCTTCTGGGCAGACATCCCACAGTCCTGCTGATGAACAAACATCAACAGAATAGATCTTTTACTCAAAAGCCACACTAGAGTTAACCAAAGAAGAGCACACATTTACACACAATAAACACATTAAACAGGAGTATTCTGAGTGATGTAGGAGTATTCTAAAATGTATTTAATCATCATTAAATTTCATACTCTATAATAATTACGCACTCAACACCAGAGCAGAGCAAACACATATGTACAGTACAAACAGGACAAACACAAAAACAGGTGCAGGACACGCACAGATGCAGCAAAGCAGAGAGAGAAGTACAGTAAATGACACTGCACCGCGTGTGGAGTGCCCTCAGTATGTGTAGAATTGCCACCAAACGTCAACCACAATGAAGAAGCTTGACACTTGTGATATAGCCTGACTCTGCTTGGCGCTTCTTCACAACTAATACGGGCACACGCCTTGTTCCTTCCATTGGTTAGCTGCAGTCTGTCTCTAATCACCAATAAAGGATTATGAGGCAGAGTCCTTTCCACCCTTGTCTGTAATAAATGTTATAGGAGTGATTTTATGCACTTTCTAAAATCCATATTGTAATTTTGGAAAAATTATGCTCTCTGCTGGGTAATTATCAACAATCTTTGCACAGACACACATGGATCTAGTGTCACACCTCTCATGACCTCTGCATTCTCTTTGTCCTATTTCAGGAAACCAAAGTGATAAGCACCAAAGCAAAGTAAGATAGCCACGTGGGAATAATGTCTAATGTGCAGACCATCACAAATGAATTCAGATCCCCACACCTCCCATAAGCCCACTTTCACTAGTAAAGATAGCCTAGGGTTATCGCACCCTTGTGTGTCTGGCTTACTCTGATCAGAGACATAGTCTCACCCTGAACAAGCAGCCTGCACAGTAAGTCCACATAAAACGTCTAACACTTACGGTTATTTGTGACAATAAACTGACCTGCAGTACAACTGTGTACTTTGTGACGTATTTGGTACCTTGTGCAGAGCTGATTCTTGTTTTTTTTTTTTCTTTATCTTCCCCATCATCTTGCATTAAGAAAAATGACTTCATTAAATGACTGGATGGATGTTTGTGTGGCGAACAATGCATCGTATGCTCTCTCTTTATGACTCTTCTTTGGTTCTTACCAAGCCTTTGGCCCTACAGATGTTGGCACCTAACAATGAAAACAGAATCACTTAATAGAAAATGGTGAGCAGAGGCATGCAAAGCATCATCAGATTTGTATGGTGACTAAGATTAAACTTGCTTTTTTGGAGGCTATTAAGGAAAAGGTAAAAAAACAGAGCTGGTTAACATGTAAAATCAAACCACTAATCTCTGTCCTGTTGGAAAAACTTGTAAAGTGCAAAGTGTCCCTTTGATAAAATTATTACAAATATTTTTTCCGGTCATTTCAGATATAAGAAATATCAAAGACCGTGACCTCTCTGAAACCTCGAAGTGCTGTCATCTTGCTGCATGGTTTTAAAAGTAACAGTATTAAGTCTTTGGCATGTGAATTAACAGAAAGAAGTGTCTGGGCATAGTGGCAGCTCATCATTATTCTTTCAAAACTGGAGAAGCAGATGGCGGAAAGATAAACTGCATAAATATTACAATATTTTCATGACTAATATTGCATCAGGGAGACTAAATGGGCTCCCTCTGTATTCTAAATGTTTTAAATAAATATGGAGTTTCAGTGTTCTGCCATCGCCACATTCTGCCTCAAATTTCCATATTCTTATATTGGCACTCTGTGTGGCATTTTCAAGTTCTTCTCTTTCTTTTAAGGCTCCGTGTGTGTGAACTTTCTGTGTCTTCCCATTCTCACCTTTCTCAATTTTTGTGTAGAGTTTCCATATTCTCTACATTTACTGTCCTCTAGAGTTTCTGTGTTCTCACATACAAGGGGGCTCCGCCCCCTGCTCACTTCGCTCGCCTACCCCCGGCGTTTTGAACCCGTGCCCGCTGGTCAGCCGTAGTTTCAGACGCGTGTTGTAGGAGTTTGCGTTGTTTTGAACCCGTGCTTGCCCTGCTTCTGCGGTTTGAGATGCGCGTTGTAGGCGTATATCCATCAGTTGAGCTCGTTCGGTTTGAACCCGTGCCTGTTTTGCCTCCGCAGTTTCAGACGGTGGATAGGAAGTAAAGAACGCATTGTATGGTAAATCACAAAGATTTATTGGAATATCTCTTTATATACAATATTTGTAGTAAAGATGGTTTGTTGTCCTTGAATGATTTTTCCTTGGTATTGGAGTATTTATAACTTTAAGTTTAATGTTAGATGAACGCCGAACTCATGAGAAGGCTACATAAAGTTGTCCATGTCCAAATACACGCTCAGAGAGGTATATGACAACTTTGTCCATGGTCTGTGCTTGGGATTTGTTGATTGTCATGGCAAATGCAGGTTTACTGGGAAATTGGCGTCGCCCGAGTGTAAATGGCAATTCAAGGGCAGAACTTGTAAGGTCAATTCTAGGAATTAAAACAGTATTGTCAGTATGTGATCCTGTAAGTATTTTTGCTTCAATAATATTGTTTGTCATGGTGTTGATGACTAAACGTGTACCGTTGCATAAACCCTGTTTAGTATTAAGGTTTCTTAATAGCATGACAATTGTTCCGATTTTAAGGTTAAGATTGTGTTGTGGCAATCCGGCTGGGTTAATAGTGTTCAGATATTGTAAAGGGAAATTAAGATGTTCAATGTCGTCTGCAGAATCAATTTTGTCAGTACTTAGAAAGAGGCGGCTTTCTCCAGGAAGTAATGCAATGACTTGGTTATTTATGTGATCAACATCAATATTCTTTGGACATAATATAGGCCGTCGCGTTAACAGTGGTATCTGGTCTATTGTTTTGGAGGCGTGAGCGCAACTCCATTAGTTCTTCCTTGTTTAGCGTTAGTAATATGGATAATGGATTGCACTTACTGTTAATACGTAGCATTTTCTGTGGTTGAATTGTTAAAAATGTATGACTGTAATGTGATGATTAACTTATGCTGTATAGTCTTCACGTGTGAGGATGACGAACCTTTAATACGGAGTGTTCGTTTATTCATATTACCTATCTGGTGTTGTGCCTGTGTCTTGTGTGGTTGCACTGTAAATATTGTATCACTGTAATGTGATTCAAATATGTTGTTGAGTCCGTATTTGTGTGGTTTCTGTAGTATATCGTGTTTTTGCTTGCGGGTTATTAGAGGTGCGTGGATCATGCATGTGTAGTGTGTTTGCGTACTGTCTGGCGCTTTTCGTACTCCAATTGATTTGTGACCCTTTCTGGACTCTGTAGTCTGTCCCGTTTTACTCTGGGGTGGCGTATCATGTCAGGTTTGATTTGTGAACCTTTCTTGACTCCGTATTATGTCCCGTTGTGTGGCGCCTGTGCACGTTCGTAGTCTCTCCCGTTTCACTCTGGGGAGGGGGTCTTTGTGTGGCGCCTGCGCACTATGTCTCCTGCATCCACGGGCAGGTCCCTGCATCCATATCCGGTTTACCATTCTCGTTTAGTAATATGGATTTACATTGCAAGGTATGACACTGGATGCTGATAAATGCTGGGGTGCTCCTGTGAACACCTTGAATATATAGCCCTCCACCTGGAAGGGGCAGAGTCAGTTGCCCTCATTGGGAGTCTTCTATACGCTGTGGGCACAGAAAGAGATGATACTGTTAGCAACAGCACCCTCCAAGGATGAGCCAGGAGGGTAACCTTCAGACGCACATGTGTGACAAGGTGCATTTGAATATAATGTGATAGCTGTGTCTGTCTGTCTGCAAGAAACAACTTAACTCATAATGGACAGGTCTTGTTGAAACCCACCACACCTCTTCATCAAGGAACTTTATTCAGGGCAGTTCAATATTCATTTAGATAATTTACAAAAATATGTAATGATCAAATTTGTGTTGACTGTTTAATGAAGTAACTAGAAAATTTAAAAAATGCTAAAACCAGCTAATTAAGTCTTCTGAATGCCAGGTGCTACTCCATACGTAGATTTTCTTTTTAGGTGTGTTTGCATACAAATAGCACTTGCTGTAATATCCATGTCTGTCTGTCTGTCTGAAACAAATCGCTCCAGGTCGACCAGTTTTGCTGAAACTTGTCCCACTCACAGTATTATTCAATGTAGTGACAAGTCAAGTAAAATGACACCTTTTATTGGCGAACTAAACAAAATTACAATATGCAAGTTTTCAAGGCAACTCAGGCCCCTTCTTACTTGACTTGTCACTACATTCATAATGGCTAACATGGTACAACACCCTAGTACTACAGTATTATTCAAGGAACTTTGTCAGGGTAGTTCAGTTCTCTTTGAGATGTCTCAAATACAGTGAGCCATACATGTTTTTGAAACTTCAAAATCTCTTACTGAAAAGCATTGGTGGATTTTCCAAACTCATCTGCCTTAAAACACAGAAACATTCTAAACAACTTCAGCTATAAATTAGTTTACTCTTTCAGTCTTACCTTGAGAGCGGTTACTCAATTTGTATAATTTTACTACTTTTTTTTTTTTACTCATTCGGTAGCTTCTCCTGAGAGTGAATACCTGATGTAGGTAGGGTTTGATGAGCAAGTGTGATCACATAACATAGAATTGTTGGGGAGGCTAGCAGGGTGCACTTCCCCTGTGGTCGGAATGTGGATCCCAATGCCACAGTGGAGTCAGTGACGGGGACACTGTGCTCTAAACATGGCACCATCCTTCAGATGAGACAGAAAACCAAGTTGTGGCCATTAAAGATTGCCCTTCATGGCCTGGTCATTCTGGCTTCCTAATCATCCCCTGTCTCTAATTGGCTATCTCTCTCACCACTTCACCACCTAATCTCGCTATAGGGTGGTCCAGATTTGCAACTTTTAATGCAATGCAATGCAATAATTGCATAATTAGATCTGGACCATCTTGTATATATAAAATCCAACGTCTATCTGTCTGTCACTCTGTATGTTCTTCTGCTTTTCACAAGAGAACTACTTAACAGATTTAGATCGTATTTTTTTCTATAATTTTCTATAATAACTTCTATCATTGCATTAAGTATCATAGTTCGCTTGCGGTACCGACTGGATTTTAGGAGGCCCAGGCCCCTCATGGACCCCGTGATCATCAGAGGTGACTGTATGCAGAGGGTGCAGACCTATAAATACCTGGGAGTGCAGCTGGATGATAAATTGGACTGGACTGCCAATACTGATGCGCTGTGCAAGAAAGGACAGAGCAGGCTATACTTCCTTAGAAGGCTGGCGTCCTTCAACATCTGCAATAAGATGCTGCAGATGTTCTATCAGACGGTTGTGGTGAGCGCCCTCTTCTACGCGGTGGTGTGCTAGGGAGGTAGCATAAAGAAGAAGATTACCTCACGCCTGGACAAACTGGTGAGGAAGGCAGGCTCTATTGTAGGCATGGAGGTGGACAGTTTGACATCCATGGCAGGGCAACGGCACTGAGCAGGCTCCTGCCAATCATGGAGAGTCCACTGCATCCACTAAACAGTGTCATCTCCAGACAGAGGAGCAGCTTCAGCGACAGACTGCTGTCACTGTCCTGCTCCACTGACAGACTGAGGAGATCATTCTTCCCCCACACTATGCGACTCTTCAATTTCACCCTGGGGGGTAAACGTTAACATTATACAAAGTTATTGTCTGTCTGTATACCTGCATTGTTATCACTATTTAATTTAATATTTTCTTTATCAGTATGCTGCTGCTGGAGTATGTGAATTTCCCCTTGGGATTAATGAAGTATCTATCTATCTATCTATCTATCTATCTATCTATCTATCTATCTATCTATCTATCTATCTATCTATCTATCTATCTATCTATCTATCTATCTATCTATCTATCTATCTATCTATCTATCTATCTATCTATCTATCTATCTATTTGCACGAATCCGAGAGACACGCAGCAGGCCAAGGGGAGGGCGGCAGGGCCCTCCTCACTCACTAGCCACCCTTTGGGCATTCCTTACCTCCACTTAGCTAGTGAACGAGAGAGCTACTTAACGGATTTAGATGGGGTTTTTTTCTATAATTTACTTGAACATTCCTATTTATTTTGCAACTTCTGTCATCGTGCTAAGAATCTTATTTCGCTTAAAGGAAGCGATATATTCGTGCTAATCCGAAACAGAGGCTGTGGGCCGAGGGGAGGTGGAAGCGTGAGTGGGGAGCCGGGCAGGGCCCTCGTCACTGTCCTGTTTCATTGCTACGAGGGCGGAGCCACGGGGGACGGCTAGTAGCTAATATGTGGTGAGTGTACTGGCACAAAAATAGCTACCGTCGCATCATCCAGGTGGATGTGGTTAAAATGGCTCCCCACTCACTAAAGCTCTTTTCTCTTGAGTAGTGAGAAAAGCGCTATATATACATGTAAAGAAGTATTATTATTATTATTATTATTTACATATGGTAATAGAATTGTATTTATTCCAATTACTACTAATGATGCTCTTCTTTTTAATAGAGTATTAATAATATTGTGTATTTATTTGTCACCGTCCCTTACTGTTCCACAAGGCAGCAGTAAGTCTCTTTACAGTATATGCTAACAGTCTGCTTCTCTTTCCTCCCAATCCTGCTCTTGTCTCTGCGGCTGCGCAGCGTGTCATGTGAACCTCAGACACAGCAGCAGTCTTTTCCTGCTCCTTGAGATCAAAGCTGTTAAGTGACATGATGTTAATTTCTGTAAAAGTACAGACCTTCTGTGCTCTCATATTCTCACATTCAGTTTTGTGGTGTCCCGTGCTGAGTTTCCATGTCCTTGCATTCTAATTTTCTGCAGGACATTCCTGTGTTTAACCATTTTCATATTCGGTATTCTTCTGTTCTCTTGTTCTGTGTGGAGATTCTCTGGTTTTCCTTTATTGCCTAAGTATGTACTTGCTCATTTCTTTGAGAACACTAAATATGATGGTGTGTACCTTATGACGAACTGGTAACTCTTCCCGGTTGGGATTTTGCCAGTGTGTCAGATACAGCCAGCCATTACCTAATAATGTAATAAGTGTTTTCAGAAAGTGGATGTAAAATAGGTTTTAAAGGTTGTCACACACGTGCGAGTAGGAGGAAGCTAAAGGGTCTGAGTAATGATAATAAAACATCTGACCAGGGGGCGGTGGAGTGCGCTGACTGTCTTTCTCAGTTTCCTACAGAACTTTTCCGGGAAATCCTGCAAGGTTCCGGCACCTCAGAAGACATCACTTCCGAAGCGGCCCCTTTGCTGATGTCACTTCTGAAGCGGCCCCTTTGCTGATGTCACTTCTGAAGCCGGCCTCTTTGCTGACATCACATCTGAAGCCGGCCCCTTTACTGACGTCACTTCTAGTTCCGGCCCTTTTGATGACATCATTTCCTCTATGGGCCTTTAAAGCCTCCATCTTTGTCTATTGTTGTCAGTTCAGTTGTGGACTCTGTTCTATGCACATCATGCTTAAAAAACTTAAACTTTTGCAGCTGGGAAAACAATATACGGGTGGCTGCCCCAAATCTTTATGATGTCTATGTTGGTACATCTTGCATTTTTTAATTCTGCTCATAATCAAATAAGTATTTCTATTATAGTTAACAGATTAGGCAAAATAAATTTCACCTAATAGGAAAACCATTTAATATGGGTAATTATGTTGGGCCCTGCAGGGGAAATAACTGCATACAGTAGGGCACTATTCAAATAGAAAAATGAAAAATTACTGCAACAACAAAAAGAAAGAAAAAGAAAGTGTAAATGAAGATAATTGGAACACAAGGGAAAAATATATTATAATAAAAACACTATCATAAAGCCAACAAAAATAAATCTAAAATATATTTTTAAACTTTGATCCATAAAACCTTCAACATCTGACTAAAAATCATTGAAAACAGGGTTTTGAATTTCAGTCAAAGCAGCCAAATCACTGTAACAGAACAAGGCAGGAGAACTTTAAATGGTCAGATTCAATGAAGAAGTTCACAACATAACCGCTGTCACGTATGAGCATCAGAGGGTCACCTCCTGGGCTGATCAGAGGTATGTAATACCACTCCGGAATGAGAAGGGATGCCGTTGCTAACATTTTCACCTGTTTCTACATCCACAGCTCTGAGAAGATGCCCACTGAAGGCAATTGACTCTGCTCTCTTCTGGGCCAGATCCTATAAAGTTGGGCATCCCCAGAAGAAGGCATTTCAGTTTGATTCAAGCCAGTGCAGAACATGAAGCTCCACAAAGACAGACCCACTTAATCGAGCAGAATATCCGAATTAAGAGATACCTATAGCACATATTTCTTCTATTTGGTGCCTTTGTGCATTTGTTTGGTTTTATTTGTTGAATTAAATGGGATGACCCAGTTGGTGTCCCAACGCTTCTTTTGGACTCTATTCTTACTACCGTTCAACAGCAGGGAATAAGATTTGTTTTTGATTTAACAAAGTAGCAATGCATTGATCTTTAAAAATGAAAGGAGGATTGCCCAAGAAAACTTTAAAAAAATGATGAATTTTGGACAAATGGAAGCTTAATGTCAACATCTTGAACAGGAAGATGTTGCAATGAGACCAGAGGAGACAGTAAGAGTGTTGAGACAACCTTCGTAAAATTGAAACTTGTTTAAAATAAAGTGAAAATGCAAAAATCAAGTCATCTCAGACCAGAGTCCTATTCAGACTGCCCAAGATGGCAGTTCTTCCAGGCCAATGACTGTCAGGCAGGAAGAAGTGGGTCCAGGTGGATAGACACTGAATGTGACGTCATTGGAGGAGAGTTGTCAGTCTTCTGGTCTGCAGAGGGAAAAAAAGAGAGAGTGTTATCACACAGCGTCACCCCCTAGACTGGCGGAGAATTACCATCACCTGAGCCCTTAAACTGTCTCCTATGCACACACGTGTGACAATGTGAAGGCAGAAATCAAAAGCTGGTATCTCTCCAAATTGATTACTTCCATTTGAGAAGAATGTGGACCCTCGAAATATAATATTGGAGAAAATAGCCAGCCTGCCAAGCCTGTTCCCAGGCAAGAGTGTTCTTATCAGAGATGACTGGACAGAATGGAGACCAGCAACATTTCACAAATGTCTCCGGACCCTTTGCATTAACATTCAACTTAATTAAGTCCTGGTTGGAGATGCTCCTTCTAGTTTTTACTTTTCAAACTTTTTGCATTCCAAAGTAGTCTTCACAATGGAGGAATAAAGATGGATATTTTTGGTCCCCTACATAAAACAGTGAGGCCCCTGATCTTCCACGCTGCTTATAGAGAACAACTGTGAGTCCATCAATCAAGTGTGATTCTTCACCTCTCACAAGATACCCTCTGGCTCCATTTACTCCTGGCATCAACTTGCATTGAAAATGTAGTCCTAGCAACCACTCTTTCCTGTTTCTTGATTCCTGCAGGTGAGGGTTAGTGTGGTCCATGTACATCGTGGCCTTGTGTTTCATCTCTGTCTTTGATGCATCTTTGGGATTGTGATGGCCAAGACTGTCATCATAATTGGCAATGTGGCCGTTCTTTTACCAGTACAACCACAATACATGCCTTATGTCTCAAACAATTTTTACATGCGACAGGAAATGAGTCCAGTGATTTTCTGTCCACTACAGATCTTTATTTATGGTGAATGCAAAATGAATCCGATGCATGCAGAAATAATGCATGAAAACCCTTCTATACAGAAAATAAGCACCTTTCTACTTGCGTCAATGACAAAACTTTCACTGGAAGTGAAATTTGTGTTGCAAGTTTGTGCAATTTTTTTTTTTTTTTGCAAAGCACTGAGTTTCACTGCAAATTCAATTTTATGCATATTGTTTCACTACAAATTTCATTTCATGTGAATCGATTTGCTGCAAATTCAATTTCACATACATCGATTTTCTCCTGTCTTATTGGAAGTCAAACATTTTTTAGCTTTGCATTATCCCTCACCATAACCTATTGTCTAGACAGATAGATAGATAGATAGATAGATAGATAGATAGATAGATAGATAGATAGATAGATAGATAGATAGATAGATAGATAGATAGATAGATAGATACTTTATTAATCCCCAGGGGAAATTCTATGGGGGAGGAGCAAAAACTTTAGATTCATCAAAAATTTCAATCTCTGTTTTTTGACGGATCTCGACATTTTAGGGTGCCCTGATACCGAAAACAGCAATATCTTGATGAAGGGTGTGTGTGTCTGTGTATCATAGTTTCTTGAAGACTGTCAAGAGCTAAAACAGCTGGATGGAAAAATACCAAACTCGAAACTTAAGCCCTGTTATGAAATGACAATGTTCTTATTAGTTTTTGAGTCAAATCATGCAAGAGAAAGAGACACTCTAGAGGAACCCTCAAATGAATTTTTGATTATTTCTTGAGAATTATGACAAATGCCGTAACTCTGCAATTAGTTATGAATTTTTCTTGTCAATTGCTATCGTAATGATGTTATAATCCGAAAGATCAGCATCAGAGCAGTAAATAATTACTGAAATGTTATAGAATAGTTTGGGTAAGTTGGTTCCTAGGGCGCAAAGCCTACTGACTGAATTTTTGAACAGTAGTTTCGGGCACTGGGTAGAACTCGATCCTAAGCACACAGCATTTCTCTCATGGGATACACACATTTCTGTGTATTTGCTAATGGAGCAAATTGATTGATTTTTCGAACTCTCTCCCAAACAAACTTAATATAGGACTGGAGCTTTCCCTGGTAACATAGGACATGAGCTGGACAAGACAGCCTTCCATCACGGGGTATAATCAAACACACATACTGTATTTGCATATTTAGCAGTTGGTATCCATTCATTTAGTTTCTAAACTGGCTTATTGCAATAAACAGTTATGAAACTCTGGAAGATTTTCAGGCAACATCAGGCACGATGCAGGAGCCCACTACAAAGTATGTCATCACATGGATATTCATATTGACATTTCCATATTGGACATTGCATTTTAAAAGAACGATTCTAAAAAGGAGAGCTTTGTAAATTGCAAAAGCTGGCAAATTTTGTAACAAATGAATCAGTGGCCATAAGGAACTCCAGAACACTGGGGGTGGACGAGGATGGATCTCTTGCAAAAATGTAACACCTTCACTATGCTACAGGACCTTGCAGCCTACAAAGGTTACCATATTTATTTTTGCTGTTCTTGTTCAAAATTGGTTCATGTTATGAAGATGAAATGGAAGAATATTTTGAAATAAGGAAATTAAATATGGAGTTTGGGCAGCGCAGTGGCCAGCATTTTGGTTGTGAGGTTTTTTTTACGGTGGCTGGAGTGCCAATCTTACCATCAACCCCCAAGTTTTCCCTGTAAATTGGAGGACCTGCTTGCGGGGCTGGATGAAGATCAATATCTTACCCAGGATGAAGCATTTGCAGGTTAAGGGCCTTGCTCAAAGGTCCAACAGAGTCACTTCTGGCATTTGCAGGATTTGAACCGGCAACCTGATTTGGGTTAAAATTCTAGACTAGTCATGATCTCTGTGTATTTATTTATTTATTTTTTCCAGGAACAGGAGGGTACACTAAGGGCAGATTAAGAATTCGGAATGACACTGAAAATGTTCTGCTCCCTTTTCAGAACAGGACCAGATGTCTGTGCTGCCATACAGAATGGCAAAGGGTGTTTCCAGAAATTAAGTTAGTCTGAGAAAGTCAGAAAATGCAAGAATTACTGTTCTGGTCACATGACTTAATAAAGTAGAGTAGTGGCCAGAAAGAAGAAATGGCAGTTCATTTGGTTTTTTCACAAGACAGAATTCTAATTTAAAGAGCTCTTAAGTGCTGTGGCTAATATGCTGATGTCATCGTTGCTGAGTATTGCATGTTAATTCTGGATGGGAGTTAATTAACAAATAACGTTTGCTGTTAAAAATGTAGCTTTTGATTGCCACTAAGGGGCTGTGCAGGATCATTCTCTGCCTTTTTTCCCATTTTTTCATCAGCACAGAGGCAAAGGTAGCTGAGTGTTTGACAGTGGCTAAAAATGGACCCATGCTTTAAAATTCTGAAGCACATGCAGAACATGGAGAACTGTGAAGCGTC
Organism: Erpetoichthys calabaricus; assembly: GCF_900747795.2. Classification (NCBI taxonomy): domain Eukaryota; kingdom Metazoa; phylum Chordata; class Cladistia; order Polypteriformes; family Polypteridae; genus Erpetoichthys; species Erpetoichthys calabaricus. The sequence goes on along the minus strand of NC_041401.2, from coordinate 168,548,401 downwards.
GGTAGGGAGCAGAATAAACAGCGGAAGAACCTCTCAGTACAGTAACTAAATAGTAGCTAATGGTAAAAAATGAAGCAAATGGAGAGGTGGCTCTGATGCTAAGGATCTGTGCTGTGTAATAAATGATTTTGTGCAAAAAAAAGACTTCTACAAACAGAAAAAGGTTTGGGGACCATCCCCATATATTGTCGTCCAGACAATAATAACAACACTGGTTCAGATGACTTTTCAGTACATTGAATGTTTTATTGTAAATTAAATGGCGTTTAAATAGCAAAGGGAATGATGGGACAGGAAATGGTTGGCAGGAAGTGATGATGGGAGACAGGAAGCAGTGGATTGTGGGACCGGAAGTGATGTTGTCGTGACAAACTGGAAGTGACGTCGTTTCGGCCATTTTGAACCCGGAAGTGGAGCTTCTTAGTTTTCGTCAGGTTTTCTGTAGGCGAAAAGAGATTTAGGTAAGCACCACGTGATGACCCTTTGTCTCACGATATTTCACTCACCTTTAGGCTCTTTGACTGCCTCCAACTTGCACGTGTGTGACATGACCCTCCCCCCACCCCCAGCCCAGACCCATCCGGTCGGGCGACCTGCACCAAGAGGTCGTGGACACGGAAGAGAGCATCTGCGTTGGCCTGCAAGGAACCTCTGTGATAAGTAACACTAAAATGATAAGGATGAAGATCCAAAAACCACCTAGTGACGCGAGGATTCGACTCCCGATGAAGAGACATCCACTGCAAAGCGGCATGGTCTGTCACCAGAGTAAATTCACGCCCAAATAGGTAGTACCTCAATGACGTGATAGCCCACTTAATTGCCAAGGCTTCCCGCTCCACCGCAGCATACTTAGTCTCCCGCTCCAGATGTTTCCGACTCAGATACATAACGGGGTGTTCAGCACCGTCGACACATTGGCTCAGCACGGCACCCAATCATGTGGCTGATGCGTCAGTCTGGAGAATAAAAGGAATGGAAAAGTCAGGAGATTTCAATAAAGGTTCTGACGTAAGGCCCAATTTTAAGTCACTGAATGCTCTATCGACCAATTCATCCCATACCACTTTTAAAGGTGCTCATTTCTTTGTTAAATTAGATAAGGGCGTAGTGATTTCTGAGAAATGCAGTACAAAACGGCGATAATAACTGGCCAATCCCAAAAATGCTTGTACTTGCCGCTTATTTATCGGATGGGGCCAATTCATGATGGCAGCAATTTTAAGACATTGTGGTTTAACAACACCCCCACCCACTAGGTAACCTAAATATTTGGCTTCTCTTAATCCAAAGAGAGATTAGCATGGAGAGTACTGTTTGAACCTGCCATACATGATCCTTCCATGTGCCGGAATAAATGACGACGTCATCCAGGTAGGATATGAATTGTGGGGCCGTAGTAGTGTTGGCCTACTACCACGTGTTGGAAAGTAGCTGGCGCCCCGTGCAAACCAAAAGGAAGAACCCTGTATTGCCAATGTCCACTGGGTGTACTAAAAGCATTTTTTTCTTTAGTGGAATCCATTAAGGGAATTTGCCAATACCCTTTTGTCATGTCAAGAGTAGTCAGGAATTGAGCGTTCCCCAGTCGATCGAGCAAATCATCTACTCGCGGCATGGGATACGCATCAAATTTAGAGACCTGATTAAGTCGACGAAAGTCGTTAGAGAACCTCCATGACCCATCGGGTTTAGAAACCAAGACAATTGGACTAGACCAAGGGCTATAGCTTTCTTCAATAACCCCTAATTCCAGCATTCGTCTGATCTCTAACTCTACTTCTGCTTTCTTTGCCTCCGGGAGCCTATAGGGTCTCTCTCTGACAATCACTCCAGGGTCGGTAATGATATCATGCACAATCAAGGCAGTTCGTCAAGGTACTTCATTCACAACTTTAGGTACAGACAAGATAGCTGTTTTGAGATCTTGTCTTTGTTCGGGTGTCAAATTGGGACCAAAATTTAGATGAAGCACAGGACATAAAAAGTGAACTAGGCTGTCCGGAGGAGGGATCATATTCCCTTTCCTTCCATGGTTTCAGCAAGTTAATATGATAAACTCGTTCACTCGGTCGACGATTAGGTTGTTTAGCTAAATAGTCAACAAGTCCCTTTCTTTCTTTAATTTCATAAGGGCCTTGCCAATGTGCTAACAATTTTGAATGGGAGGTTGGGACTAATACCATAACACGATCACCCGGGACAAATTCCCAAATGGTGGTGTTCCTATTATAATAACACGACTGCGCTGCTTGTGCTTTTTCCAAATACTCTTTTAGAATAGGTCGAATCTTCTCTAATCCATCATGTAACTGAGCGATATATTCAAGAATATTTGAAGTAGGGAGGACCTCCTCTTCCCATCCTTCTTTTAACATATCCAAAAGCCCTCTGGGTTGTCTTCCATACAGCAATTCAAAAGGAGAAAACCCCGTAGAGGTCTGAGGTACTTCCCGGTATACAAACAAAACGAGAGGAAGTAACTGATCCCAGTTTCTTCCATCCTCATTAACTACCTTGCGTAACATCTGTTTTAATGTTTAATTAAAACGTTCTACCAGCCCATCAGTTTGGGTGTGGTAGACCGACGTTTTCAGATGTTTTATCCTGAGTAATTTGGTGACTTCCCTGAACGTTTCCGAAGTGAAGGGAGTCCCTTGGTCTTTTCTAACCCTCCTTGGAGATCCCAACACGAGCGAATATCCCTACCAATTCCCGTGCGATATTTTTAGTATTAGCTGAGCGTAAAGGAACAGCTTCAGGAAAACGAGTGGCATAATCTACTAGGACTAAAATGTATTTAAAGCCCTTTACCGAGGGTTCTAGGGGTCCTACGAGATCAACTCCAACCTGTTCAAAAGGGATATCTATAAGGGGAAGGGGAATGAGAGGAGCTCTAGTCCTTCTTGGAATCTGGCGAAGTTGACACTCAGGACATGAAGTGCAAAGTCACCGGACCTCCTCGTTAACTCCTGCCTAATAAAATTGGAGTTTTATTCTCTCCAAAGTCTTGTCGGAGCCTAAGTGTGCTCCTAGAAGGTGAGCATGTGCTAATTCACATACCTTTCGCCGAAAAGTACGTGGAATTAACAACAATGTTCGCACTTCACCCCCGTGTTCTGCCACTCTATATAATAACTCATTTTTAATTACAAAGAACGGCATCGGTGGCATGGGATCTAGGGTTATATAACCCTCGGTTGATACTACCGCATTCCTAGCAAATTTCAATGAATCATCATTCCATTGCTCTCTTTTAAAGGAGGATGGTGTTAATAGGAATTGAGCAGTTAAATCTTGAATGGGATCTCTTTCGAGCTCAATGGGTGGGGCTTCTGCCACCACGTCCTCTACGTCAACTGTACTAGGTCCCGCAGAGGATGATGGGACATCGATTTCTTCACACTGGGTACCCGTGTGGGTCCATGCTACTGTGGAACACGGCGTGGAGGCAGTTGGAGCAGTATTCTCCATTACTAACCCCAAATTCTTGTTAGGTACAGTCCCGGTTTTACCGCTAATAATTTTATTTCAATCTCTTCCTAATATGACTGGAAAAGGGGGATCCGGTAACACAGCCATGGCCATACTAGTTAGTTTCTGGTTCATGGATACCACACATCTGGCTGTTTTATAATACCAGATGTCCCCATGAATACATTTCAGACTAGTTTTTATTCTAGTCCACTGTTGCGTTAAAACGAAACGGGCAGCAACAATAGAAATGTTATTCCCGGAATCAAACATTGCTCTTACCTTCCGGCCATTTATAATAACTGCACCTGTATAGGGAAGAGACAAAGGGTTAATCCCTGTGGCACAATACCTTTCTCCCTTAACTAATGAACAATCCATAGGCTGAGAAGTGCAGTTCGGGGACAGATGTCCGATCTCCCCACACTTGAAACAGCGAGGCTGGCTGGTCTGTCCCTTCTATGGACGGCAGGTTCGGGAGGTTGTCGGGTGGGCTCAGGGGCTGCGCCACATACCTGTTGGGTCCGACGAGTGAACCATTCTGACTGCCCTGATTTACAGGCTGCCCAAGGATGCTCCGCTATTTTGATCAAGGAGTCCATGTCCTCAAAATTATGTTTCTGGACTTGCTGGGCGATATGTTCAGGGAGGGCATGTACGAAGGTCTCACACGCCAGGAGTTCAGCCATTTTATGTTAGGTGTTTATATCAGGCCTTAGCCAGCAACACACCTTTCCCCAGGCTTCAAAGCCCTGAGTTCTTAACGGCCTTTTGGGGTCAAACTGCCACTCCCTCCATTCTCTCGCCTGCTGGTCCGGTGACACACCGTAGCGTTTAAACACCTGCAGTTTGAGAGCATCGTAATCGGCAGCCTGCTCCTCAGTTAAGTCGTAATAGGCCCGCTGCGCCGTCCCCTTCAGATAGGGAGCCAGTTGGTACGCCCATTCCGACCTTGGCCAAGCGTTCCGCTTAGCGGTATGCTCAAAAATCAAAAAGTAAGTCTCAATATCATCTGATTCAGTCAGTGTAGTCAACTGAATTGGTTGTGACTGAGCCACCTCCGTCCATACACCAGCGAGAGAATGAGCTTCCGCTTCCGCCAGTTGGGTCCGTGTTTCTCCCATCTGGATCTTTAGGGTCTGGAGATCGCCCATAATGGTATTCAGCAAGGTGTTATGGTCCTGTTCTTCTGACATCTTCAAAAAACAAATCCTGCCGACTACGGCAATTGTAATAAATGATCTTGCGCAAAAAAAAGACTTCTACAAACAGAAAAAGGTTTGGGGACCATCCCCATATATTGTCGTCCAGACAATAATAACAACACTGATTCAGATGACTTTTCAGTACATTGAATGTTTTACTGTGAACAAAATGGCGTTTAAATAGCAGAGGGAATGATGGGACAGGAAATAGTTGGCAGGAAGTGATGATGGGAGACAGGAAGCAGTGGATTGTGGGAAAGGAAGTGATGTCGTCCTGACAAACCGGAAGTGACGTCGTTTCGACCATTTTGAACCCAGAAGTGGAGCTGATAGGGACAATGTGCTGTAAAAATGATGCCATCCAGCAAAACCAAGGAACTGGTGGTGGATTTTAGGAGACCCAGGCCCCTCATGGACCCCGTGATCATCAGAGGTGACTGTGTGCAGAGGGTGCAGACCTATAAATACCTGGGAGTGCAGCTGGACGATAAATTGGACTGGACTGCCAATACTGATTCTCTGTGCAAGAAAGGACAGAGCCACCTGTACTTTCTTAGAAGACTGGCATCCTTCAACATCTGCAGTAAGATGCTGCAGATGTTCTATCAGATGGTTGTGGCGAGTACCCTCTTCTACGCAGTGGTGTGCTGGGGAGGCAGCATTAAGAAGAAGGATGCCTCACGCCTGGACAAACTGGTGAGGAAGGCAGGCTCTATTGTTGGCATAGAGCTGGACGGTTTGACATCCGTAGCAGAGCAATGGGCACTCAGCAGGCTCCTATCAATTATGGAGAATACACTACATCCATTAAACAGTGTCATCTCCAGACAGAGGAGCAGTTTCAGCGACAGACTGCTGTCACTGTCCTGCTCCACTGACAGACTGAGAAGATCATTCCTCCCCCAAACTATGCGACTCTTCAATTCCACCAGAGGGGGTAAACGTTGAACATTATTCAAGTTATTGTCTGTTTTTTTACCTGCATTTTTTATTACTCTTTAATTTAATATTTTTTGCTGCTGGAGTATGTGAATTTCCCCCTGGGATTAATAAAGTATCTATCTATCTATCTATCTATCTATCTATCTATCTATCTATCTATCTATCTATCTATCTATCTATCTATCTATCTATCTATCTATCTATCTATCTATCCTTTGGTTGAAATATAAAATGATGGCCCTGACTCCCTGTGGTCATTAAAGATCCCTGGACATCCTTTGTAAAGAGCAGAGTATATCCCAATGTCCAGGCTAAACTGTCCTCCGTGGCCTGGTCATTCTGCAACCCCAAATCATCCCCTGTCTGTAATTGGCCATCTCTCTAACCTCTTAACCACCTAATATCTCATGTTTAGTGAGCATACTGGCACAAAATGGCCGCCATCACATAAACATGGTGGTTGCTGCACATTGGTGGTGGTTGAAATGGCTCCCCACTTTCTATGTAAAGTGCTTTGTGTAATGAGAGAACCATTATATAAATGTAAAGAATTATGTATATTATTATTATTAGCAAGCAATATGTTTCCTTTCCACCCCAAACACATCAATTTAATGATTTTTGAGTTTTGTAATTGTGAAATTACATGCAAAACAATTACTACAGACAATTTTGTAAAATTGTAATCAAAATGAAATTTTGCTGTTTCACTCATTATTAGTCATTAGCAGCTCACAATAAAAGAACACTGAATCCTGATTGGCTGGGCTAACTGTCACTCAGAGTTATTAGAGTTTTTTAATGTCTGTTTATGGTTCAGTCATTGCTGTCATAACAATTTTGTGCAGCTGCTTTGAATTGTTGTGCTCAGACTCAAAATAAAGTTTATAAAAGGAGCCTTTTAATGCTTGAAATGTTATTCACTGAAATATTGCATGATGCTCCAGAGCTAGAAGGGCACTGATGATAAAGTGACATACTGCAGACATAAAGACAGGTTATGGATGACTTTAATGCGTAGTTAATTGAATGTGTTTAAGGAGTTTTATGCAACTCTGTTATCACTCAAGCCGCTTCCAGTTTTTAATGAGGCATGAAACAAATATTTCAGCCGGAATGATAACAAAACCTCGGAGGCATTTATTATTCTACGGAACTTCAGATCAGTATTTGATGAGCAATATGGAGAGAAAATGTCCATTTTCATGGGAAATGCAAAGTAGCAGAAAGAAAAACGTCAGAGTAGCTAATGGCATCTGTTGCATTGGAGTGTCAAATTAATTCCCTTTTTTTCCTGGTTCATGGTTATAGGAATTGGGGCTGATATACATATATTGAGAGGATGTACATGTCACTTTACATACAAACAGACATGACATGTCAGAATGATTGATGGCTGTTAACTGATCAGATAGTACAAAGCCTGGATGTTGCTGTGAGTGTAGTCTGGGACAGTGACGTAGCAAGGTCTGGTGGCACCCGGTACGGATTATAAACTTGTCACTCCCATGTCCACCAAAATATAAAATGAAATTTATTGAGAAAGCAATTTTTTTATTCAATTGGTTAAGTAAAGAGGGCATAATGTTAATTATTTTGTAAATAATTTTTTATGAATAAAAAAAAAGTAAAATGCCTTTTTATTAATAAGGAATAAATCGCCAAAAACAGTATCACTATTAAAGTCTTATGAACAGCACATCTCGAAAAATACATCGAAATTGGAACAATAAATTATGCACATGTTTAAGTTACCATAGATTTCCGACATGAATTTCAAGGAAAAACCGAAGAAGCATCGAAAAATGTGAAAAAAATATGTTTAAAAATACCGTCTTGGCGATGGAAAATAAAGGCAATAACGAGCCAAATCAAGAGAACGCCAATGATAATTTCCGAATACTGCCCCTTTTTGGCCTCTGATTTGTCGCCAAAAATTAAGCCAAATCAGCAATTAACCAGAATTGTTACACATGATTTCGTTGTGTGTCCCAGCTCGTATATAAAGGGGCCTTAAGATAGTGGGATGGGGAGGGAGATATTGTCTGTTCGCTCGTAGAATGATCCTAAAGTAAACTTGTTTACTTATGGTCGGTTCTAGAGCAGACAATACCTACCCACCCCACTGTCTAAAATGTTTCGTGCCAACTATATTATTATGATGTTCAGGTTAAAAATATCATCTTGTTGCACAGAACGACTTGGGGCGATGATATATTTGTGGCAGGGATGAGACAATGAGTCACGGGACTGGTTGTTTGTTTACTTGAGCACCAGCACAGTTCAAACGAAACGAGACAGAACACCCCCTCCCCCCACGCACCACACAATAATACTAAATCATTACAGCATCACATCGTTCACCCGCAATTTGCTGCAATTAGATAGATAGATAGATAGATAGATAGATAGATAGATAGATAGATAGATAGATAGATAGATAGATAGATAGATAGATAGATAGATAGATAGATAGATAGATAGATACTTTATTAATCCCAATGGGAAATTCACATTCTTCAGCAGCAGCATACTGATACAATAAATAATATTAAATTAAAGAATGATAATAATACAGGTGAAAAAAAAAAAACAGACAATAACTATGTATAATGTTAAATATTAACGTTTACCCCCCCTGGTGGAATTAAAGAGTCGCATAGTTTGGGGGAGGAACGATCTCCTCAATCTGTCTGTGGAGCAGGACAGTGACAGCAGTCTGTCACTGAAGCTGCTCTTCTGTCTGGAGATGACATTATTTAGTGGATGCAGTGGATTCTCCATAATTGATAGGAGCCTGCTGAGCGCCCTTCGCTCTGCCACAGATGTTAAACTGTCCAGCTCCATGCCAACAATAGAGCCTGCCTTCCTCACCAGTTTGTCCAGGCATGAGGCGTCTTTCCTCTTAATGCTGCCTCCCCAGCACACCACTGCGTAGAAGAGGGCGCTCGCCACAACTGTTTGATAGAACATCTTATTGCAGATGTTGAAGGAAGCCAGCCTTCTAAGGAAGTATAACCGGCTTTGTCCTTTCTTGCACAGCGCATCAGTATTGGCAGTCCAGTCTAATTTATCATCCAGCTGCACTCCCAGATATTTATAGGTCTGCACCATCTGCACACAGTCACCTTTGATGATCACTGGGTCTATGAGGGGTCTGGGCCTCCTAAAATCCACCACCAGCTCCTTGGTTTTGCTGGTGTTCAGGTTTAGGGATTGTTAAAGCCCATGTAAATTATTTGACATGTTATTTTATGTAACAAAAAGGCGCATTAATACAAAACCGGCAATTTTTTGTCACCCCCTCAGAGCTGGTACCTAGTGCGGGCCGCACCCACCTTCCTACGCCACTGGTCTGGGATGGAGTGGCTGGTTGTTTGAGCCCAATGGTCCATCTTCTCTCTAATATAGATCAATTTATATGGTGATGCCAGTTGTGCGATTTAATCACGAGAAAAACAGAAGATACAACATCTAAAGAGAGTGCTGAAATGGTTGAAGGGGCCATGTTTGTAAGAATAAATGAGTTAAGATTGTCAAATTAATACACAAGCCCATATATAAACCTACTAGTACAGAAGAAAAAGGAGAATGAAGAAAGGTAGCACGTTCTGTGTAAAATGAAAGTTTTTTTCTAATAATTAGGACTGCTTTAGGATTAGTTAGTGAAGCTAATCAACTCCTTCACACATTAATTTACTGAACCTTGTAAACAGGTAGGCGGACACAGTTATATGTAAATAATTCACACACATATGGATGCTGCCTGCTAGATTAATAGCCTGCACTGTTAATCAAAACATAATGATTTAATTAATGTATTTTCCTTCAACAGCATATCCTCCGCAAAACAAAGCAGTGTTTATTTTCTAGAGTTCTGTATCAATATGCATTTAACAAGCATGTGAAGGTGCCGATGAAACAGAAAAACATAGCTGAAGACTGTCGGAAGAAAAGGTTTTATAGGTTTAAATGTTCAGAAAAGGGATTTCAGGATGAATATGTTTTTTTTTTTTTGATATTTGACTATAGACTGATTATAATTTTTTCATTTATGATAGTGTTGCAAAAAGTGATATATAGTATAGAGGGTATACTGCCTACAGACTGAGCACCACAACCCTGAGTAACACACTGATAAGTCTGAACAGCTTTGCCATTACTCACTCTGGAATCTTATTAGTTGCAAAATCAATTGATCAACTTGTAGAGGGCAGCCATTAACTTTTCTGGCAACTCTGGGAGCAAGGCGGCAACCTTCTGAGGATAAACTCGCAAATGAGTTGCCAATTAACCTAAGACAAGAGTATCTGGGATATGGGAGAAAAACCATAAGACGCAGATAGGTTTTCAATAGCAGAGCTGTAAGCCGTAAGCTGCATACAGTTTATCACAGATATTCTATGTGATACATCACAAATAGTATGTCTTTGCAATGAATGTGTGCCTGTGATGGGGATCAAGTGAATAAGCTCATTGCAAAAAATCAAGTCAGAAACCCGGTTAGTCATTTCAGCACATGGAGATCTCTTTAGTTCGACTGCTTTCCTTATGGGGAGGGGATCAGAGTTTGTAGCCTGAGAGTGTGAGAGGGGCACAGAAGAGAACCCAGACAAATATACAGTATACTGTATTCGAATTGCCCATTCCTCAATGCTACAAGCAATTTATTGTTACATGTGATCTACAGTATATACACATGTATAAAGTTATATAACAATTATCTTTATATACAGTATAATATAAAATCTGTCCAGGATTTTAAATCACCCGTAGCTTGCAAACCGTTGGACCTATTGACCTAAAATGTGGTACACGTATAATACGTGATGTCTACTATCTGCTTTTGGGGTGATGATTGACCTCCAAGGTTATTCCTCTTTTTATTTTTACTTTATTTTATTGTAGTATCAACTCTCAGCAGTGGCCAGCAAGGGCGGCTGTGCGGCGCATGCATATGGGTGCCGTTCTCATCCTTACCACCTTTGCCGTCACTTCCCTACCTCTTCATATCTTAAATCATTCTTGAGGCAGATTGAAGACTTAAGTGCCAGCTTAAATGAAAAATGAAAGAAAATGTTCTAAGTAACTGCAACACAAACACTGACTTAATCAGTTTTAACGTGAAAAGATGCTGACAAAAGAAGAGAAGAAGTGGGCCGCTAGGATGGAGAAAAGAAGAGCTGCTCAGGAAGCAGCAAGCCCATCAACCTCTGAGCAAATGAATGTTAAACGTACAGAGAAAGAGGATGAAAACTAGAAATGCTCAAGTCAAGTTGCGTCGTTACTGGTACATTATAGTTTGATACATAACAATTTCCCTAGGTATTTGGAGTTACCTGGATGTTATATTTTGGTGCCAGAAAGCTTCATTAAAAAATCAAAACTGTGTAGGCCGAGCAGAGGAACAGTTGCAGTGCGTTGTAGTGAGAGGCAGGTTGGGATGTGTAGTGCATGGGATTGTCGCTTTTAACTTAATCTGAATTTATAGAGTTGTTTGATCCATATCCACCATTGTCTTTTTTTGCTTTTTTTGAAGACAAAACACCTTCTTTTGTGCTTTACATATTTATCTCTTTTGGGGACCCTGTTTAATCCAATTATAGCGTTGGGTGCACAGATCTTTATATCCTGATTTTTGAATTAAAGTAAGTGAACAAAGCTGGATACTGGTGCAGGGGATATTATATTATATTATATTATATTATATTATATTATATTATATTATATTATATTATGGGTGGCACGGTGGCGCAGTGGGTAGCGCTGCTGCCTCGCAGTTGGGAGACCTGGGGACCCGGGTTCGCTTCCCGGGTCCTCCCTGCGTGGAGTTTGCATGTTCTCCCCGTGTCTGCGTGGGTTTCCTCCGGGCGCTCCGGTTTCCTCCCACAGTCCACGGACATGCAGGTTAGGTGGATTGGCGATTCTAAATTGGCCCTAGTGTGTGCTTGGTGTGTGTGTGTGTTTGTGTGTGTCCTGCGGTGGGTTGGCACCCTGCCCAGGATTGGTTCCCTGCCCTGTGCCCTGTGTTGGCTGGGATTGGCTCCAGCAGACCCCCGCGACCCTGTGTTTGGATTCAGGGGTTGGAAAATGGATGGATGGATGGACAATATAATATAATATAATATAATATAATATAATATAATATAATATAATATAATATATAATATAATATACACAGGGCACAAGACAGGAACCAATCCCGGGCAGGGTGCCAACCCACCGCAGTATATTATATTATATTATATTATATTATATTATATTATATTATATTATATTATATTATATTATATTATTATTAGCTGTAACAGTAGATCCTGCCATTCGTGGAAAGAAGGCTTTAATATTACATGGTTGCACAGGGCTTGAAACTATAAGCAAAAAAGAGGAATTATAAAATTGATAAATAACTTGTCCACTTACATGTTTCTGTATGTATACTGCACATACAAAACGCTAAGCATTGTCTGCTGTCACACAAACCACTGGGCCTTGAACCGTGATCTTAGTCTTAATTGAGAGCTTATGATGTGATATACGTACCATGACCCAAGAATTGGAGGCTTGAACTACCAAGGCCATGAAACTGTGCTTCATGTCATTCTCATGGCAAGTGGCAGTACAGCTATGGCTAAAAGGAAAAGAACCACACAGCCTCTGCTGACAGTGAAGCACACTGCACAGGCCAACTGATAGTTTTTATTGCAGACGTAAAGTCATATACTCCGAGCATAACAGAAAGTCAAAGAGTTTAAAGTGTTGGCTTCCTCCAGCATGTTAATTGGCTTTGAGTCTTTTCAGTGCAAACTCAAGTCATTCACCACACTCCAAGCACAAGCAATGATCATACACACTGTTAGGACATGACAAAGTTAGCAGCACTGGGGTTTTGTATTTCATTAGAAGTGCATGGACCATATTTCTTTGAGGACCTGGGGTCTGAGTGTTTCCTGGTATACATGCAATTTATATGCTTACATTTTTGTTGTTTATATACTTGTGTGCTTATTCACTCCTTATTGAATTAAATAGCATATTTTGGTAGTAAATAATTCCTTATACACGATATTTTGAGGAAGCACTGTCTTCATTGGGAGTTAGCTTTCCTTGCTTTTCTGTATCAAGAACTTTTACTTCAACTTTTGCTTTTTCATGTATGGATGGAAGAAATGGCACATGTGCTTGCATGCCAAAATGTGGTACAAAAAATGAATGTGGCAATACTGTTATAAACACACACATCTGCTTCAGCCTTAAAATCAGCATTACACTATATGGACAAAAGACACCGTTCCAAATGATTGAGTTCAGCCACATCCATTGTTAGTGGGTGTGTAAACTCAAGCACATAGCCATGCAATCTCAGCTGATAAACATTAGCAGTATAATGGGTCGTACTGAAGAGGTCAGTGTCTTCAAAAATGGCACTGTCACAGGATGTCACTTTTGCCACAAGTTGGTATGTGAAATTTCTATTCTGCTAGATCTGCCCCAGTCAACTGTAAGTGCTGTTATTGTGAAGTGACATGGAGGAACAACAGCTCAGTCACATAAACACAAATAGCGGGGCCGTCACATGCTGAAGTGTGTAGAGGGTATAAATAGCCTGTTCTCGGTTACATCACTCACAATAGAATTGCATAGTGCCTCTGGAAGCAACATCAGCACAAAAAGTGTGCGTCAGGAGCTTCATGAAATGGGTTTCCATGGCCAAGTAGCTGCACACAAGTGTAAGATCACCACGCACAACACCAAGCATCGGCTGGAGAGGTGTAAAGCATGCTGTCATTTCACTTTAGGGCAGTGCAAATGTATTCTCTGGAGTGATGAATCACACTTGATTATCTGGCAGTCTGATGAATCTGGGTTTGGTGGATGCCAGGAGAGCACTACCTTCTAGACTGTATAGTGCCTACTGTAAAATTTGTTGGAGGAGGATTAATGGTCTTGGGCTATTTTTCAATGTTTGGGCTAGGCCCTTGGTTCTAGTGAAGGATTTTGTTGATAATGCAGCATACAAAGACATTTTTGATAATTGTGGACTTTGTAGTAACATTTTGAGGAAGGCCCTGTTCTGTTTGAGCATGACTGTCCATAAAGGTCCATAAAGAAATGAAGGAACTCAAGTGGCCTACATGGATCCCTGCTCTCAACCCTATTGAACACCCCAGAGCCTAACCCAACTCCAAAGCCCACAAGGACACAGAGGAGGCTGGAGAAAGCCAGCAAACAAGTCGATAGTTCAAAGGAAGCTATCCACCATTCGTAACCAGATATGGCCTTTACAACACCTGCTGGGATAAGGGGTGACAGGTCCAAGTTTGGAAGAACAATGCCTTCTTCCTTCCCAATGACTCTCCTGTGCATTACAAAGAAAACTTTGAGAACTGAGTTTACCTGAAAAACCTATCGAACATCTTTTTGGGTGAATTGGAGCATGGATTATAAGTCAGGTCTTCTTGACCAACATCAGTATCTGACCTCACAAACGCTCTTTTGGCTAAACTGGTGCAAGTTCCCAAAGACCCACTTGAAAATCTTGTGGAAAGCCTTCTGAAATGAGTGGAGATTGTCACAGCTTGTCATATTAATGCTCATGGTTTTAGAATAGAATGTCCAACAAGCTCATATAGGTGTGATGGTCAAGTGTCCACAAACTTTTTGTCGTATAATATACTGTATGTTGTGAAATTATTCAAGCAACAGTTGAAGAGGTTTGGGGGCAGCCACCTGTATACTTGAAATAGGCTGCCAATTATGACGCTTTAGTTCAAAATGAAAAGGTCTTGATAGTCTTCAATTCAAAACAGAACAGTTCAGACAGACAAACATGGCGGTGTTTAAAAGTCGGGCAGGGGAAATGATGTCATTCTGGCAGGAACCGGAAATTATATTTCCTGGCCCAGCACCGGAAAAAATGTCATTGGCCCCAGAACCGGACGTGATGTCATTGGGCACCCCGGACTGGAAGTGATGTTATTGAGGCGGAATTTCCCGTGGTTGGTCTGCAGATGAAAAAGAGGAAAGATCAGTGTACTCTGCTACCCCCTGGTGTGGCATGGAATTATCCCTTTTGAGCCCATCAGATGCCTCCCATGCGTGCGTGTGTGACAATGTGAATGGGTTTTTCAGACTGGAGTATCTGGTATGTCTGTTTATTACTATATACATTTTCATTGTATTCCTTTCCAGATGTTGCATATGCTGTAAACTGATTAAGAAATATGTGCAAGGTTCAAATTTGAGCATTTTAAAGTGTCATATATGAACCATACTTAGATGTAAGGGCATCCAGGACTTTAGGATCCCTACAGGATTGTGTTACAATATAAAATCTTAGTGTCTTTAGTTGTGAATTATTGGCCATGATTAAAAGCAAATTGTTGATGTGGCTGAAGTACAGTACAGAACCTTCTGGATTAAATGTACAAGTTAAATAATGGAAAATATCAGATTCCTTAAATATTAATGCCCTTTCCCTTAAGCATATATTTGATGTTTGGAATTACAGCCCTCGTGTCTGCAGTGATAAGTCTACCACCTTTACACATCTGACTGCTGTGAGTTTTATCTCTCTGTCTTTTTTTAATTGTTCAAGAAGACCACTCGTGATAGTAATTTCCAACTTTATTTCTATGTATTTTGTACTAGAATGAGGACCTGCTTTGGAGTGCCACTATAAGATACTGACTGGTGGGTTGACTCATCGTCCTACTGGAAAACAAAGTCATCTGCAAGTCCCAGCTTTCTTGTAGACAGGCAAGCATGACTGCTGAGCTCCATGTTGGACCTTTACCTCTTGCCTATGAAGAGTTTTATTCTTCCTACTCCTCACTGTACCAGATGTGTTTGTTTGCATTAAACTGTTTCAATATCTAGGAAAAGTACCCTTAAATAGTCCAGAAAATTTGACGTTAGCCCTAAATCCCCACAGGCATCAGCTACACAAATTTAAACTGTATGGTCTATGAGTTATAGAGTAATAGGTAAGCAATAATGAGGTCATTTTTAAAAGCCTGAATAAAGGTTTAGAACGAGTTGTAAAGTTACTCTTATGCTTAAATATTATGCAGTGTTATGCTAATTAATAGCAAGAAAAAGAAATCTATGAACCACATATGACCCCAAAATAACTGACAACACTTAAGTGGTGTTTATCTGTGCAGGGTCTGCAATCACATTTTAATTAGTCAAAACGGGAATTTGTCAAAGCTTTCTTGTGTTTGCATTACAGCAGAACATCAAAATGTAAACTTAAATATTTCTAACTGAAAGCTTCAAGGTGAGTAAGAAGAAGAGATTTCAGTTTTGACAAGTGATGTTCTTATGATGATCCATTTTCAAACCCACACGTCCAGTTCACAGCCAAGGAGTTGTGTTAATGAAGGTGTCTGTGATTTTTATTGTATGAGTCAAACTAGCGTATACTGTATATAGTAGGTGACATGAACACAAGTTCGGACTCATAAAAATTATGTGGTAAATAATAGTTCTTTAATGGCTCATTACTGGGCTGTGTGAGTCCTTGTAGAATTATTGCTTGACAAAAATCCATTTCTTTCTGTTAAGGGTTTGTTTGTATGAAGTTGGTTCTTTTGCCTTTAAAAAGGTTCTTAATTATAACACATCTTTTGTGTAAGGTAGGTTGCCTAGCAGCATACAACAGATCAAGAAAACCTGAACTTAGTCCCCCGTTACTGTATGTGGCAAGAGTCCATTTAAAATCCCATTGATATTTCACAAATCTGTTACAGTATCATCTGAACATAGATATTTGTGTTATGGATTGAAATAAATAAAAGTTATTTTTAGAACTTCATGAGAGTGGTCCTTTTGGAATCCAACAATAGTTCCTTTATGGTATTGCTCTGAAGAATCACTTTGGTACCTTTATTTTTAAGAGTGTATTGGTTTTGGGGTGTATGTTGTCACAAAAGCAGACCACAGACATAAAAAGGATTGGGGCAGCCACCTGTATATTGTGCCTTGGCTGCAAAATGGTTGAATTGATTGAGATGTTCACAGGTTTGAGTCCAAAAGAGAACTGACTTTAGTTAGGTAAAATGGCGGATTTAAAGGCTGTGACCGGAAGTGATGTCATCTGGACTGGGACCGGAAGTGATGTCGTCAAGACTGGAAGTGACTTCATCCGGAGCGCCAGAGCCGGAAGTGACGTCGTCCAGTGGCGTAGCTCGAGTTGGGGTGGGGCGGGGCTTCAATTTTCCACCCTCCAACGTATCTGAATATGTTAACCTATTTAAATAGAAAATTAAAATGACGTATGGAGAAAAATTAAGATACATTTTGCATATATTTATTTATATATAGAGAAACAGCAATATTTTTTTCACATATAATTATTTATAAGCATCAACTAGACAAGAATATAGTATAGACGCACTGATAAGCCGTGTTCTGATTACTATCCATCCATCCATTTTCCAACCCGCTGAATCCGAACACAGGGTCACGGGGGTCTGCTGGAGCCAATCCCAGCCAACACAGGGCACAAGGCAGGAACCAATCCTGGGCAGGGAGCCAACCCACCGCAGGACACACACAAACACATCCACACACCAAGCACACACTAGGGCCAATTTAGAATCACCAATCCACCTAACCTGCATGTCTTTGGACTGTGGGAGGAAACCGGAGCGCCCGGAGGAAACCCACGCAGACACGGGGAGAACATGCAAACTCCACGCAGGGAGGACCCGGGAAGCGAACCCAGGTCCCCAGGTCTCCCAACTGCGAGGCAGCAGCGCTACCCACTGCGCCACCATGCCGCCTTGTTCTGATTACTAGTTTTATATAATTATGCTGCGAAAACCAGAACTGGTGTAGCGTACAAGCGATAGGTGGGGATGAGCAAAAACGCATTCAGATTGTTAACGAAATGAAATTATACATTGTGAATTAGTTGTTTATCTTCCTTGAAATTATTATCGGTGTAATGTTTCTGTTTATTTTTGTTATTGCCTCATAAATGTCAACGGCCGTGTCTGATGCTGTCACAGAAGGACGGTCTGAAAATGATTTTTGAAGCATTTGTGGATGAAAATCAGGGAATTTGACTTTTTTCATTCATGAGTGATATTTTTCCAAACCCTGCTGCTTACACGTGAAGTGTTCTGAGCCTTTTGGCCAATAATGCCGCCCCCAAAAATGTGCCGCCTGCCTCTGCCCACCCCAGCTACGCCACTGACTTTATCAATGGCGCTTTACCAGAGGTGACGTCATCAATAATGCTGGCTCCTAGTGGGATTTCCGAGGATAGTCTGCAGAGGACCAAGAGAGAAAGTTAGTGCAGCTCACCACCCCTTAGTTTGCCGTGGTACTACTATTATTTAATCCCTCTAGCTGCCTCCCATGCGCATATGTGTGACAATGTACATTATGTGTTTATGTATGTATACATTTTTTCTTGTCGTAATGTGCATTGGATTAAAAAAGTATGCAGACCCCTTTACTTTTGACATGTTTTGTTATGCTGTAGCCTCATGCTAAAATCACTTAAAATTCATGTTTTCCCCACATCAAGCCATACTCAATACCCCAGAATGACAAGGCAAAAACAGCATTTCAGATTTTTTGCAAATTTATTAAAAAATAAAAAAGTGAAATGTCACATTGACTAAAGTATTCAGACCCTTTGCTATGTTACTTAAAATTTGGCTCAGGTGCATCCCATTCTGTTGATCATCACTGAGATGTTTCCACACCTTGTTTGGAGTCCATCTGTGCTTAATACTTACCTAATCCTCAAAACCTTCACTGTAAACAATAATTTGTTGGATGGTCAGTTCCATTGAGTGGATGTGATTAGAAAAGGTACACACTCTTGTCTGTAGAAGGTCCCACCGTTGAGCAAAATCCAAACAATGAGGTGGAAGGAATTACCTCCAGAGCTTACAGACTGGATTGTGCCAAGGTACAGATATAGGGAAAGTTTCAAAAACAGTATGGAACAACTATGACTCCTCCTTGAGCTGGACACCTGGCAAAATTAAGAAAAGAAGGGAGAAGGACCATGATAAGAGACGTGACCAAGAACATGGTGATCACACTGGATGAGCTCCAGAGACCCTGTGTGGAGTTGGGAGAAGCTTGCAGAACAACCACCATAACAGCAACACTTCACTGGTTTGAGTTTTATGACAGAGTAGCCAGATAGAAACCTCTCCTTAGTTAAAGACACATGGAAGCCCACTTGCATTTTTGGAATATGAACATAAAGGACTCAAACACTGTAAGAAAAAAAATTCTGTGGTCTGATGAAACCTACATTCGTGCAGGAAACCAGGCATCACTCATCACCTGCACAATATCATTCCAGTGATGAAGATGGTGGTGACAGCATCAATGCTGTAAAATTGCTTTTCAGTGGGAGGGACTGTGAGACTAGTTAGGATTGAGGGAAAGCTGAAAGGAGTTCAGTGCAGGGATATCCTTTATGACTACTCTGCGCCCAAGAGTGGGTTGAAGGTTCACCTTCCAACAGGACAGTGACCCTAAGGACAAAGCAAAGAAAACACAGGAGTGGCTTTGGTTTCAACGTTATGAATGTTCTTGAGTGGCCCACCCCCAGCTCAGATTTGAACCTAATCCAGTATCTCTGGAGAGCCCAGAAAATAGCTGTCCACCAACAGTCTCTGTCCAGTCCTTCAGAGCTGAAGGTGTCCTTTGTAGACGAACAGCAGAAAATCCCCAAGTACAAGTGTCTGAAGTCTTGTCATGTCAGATCCAAGAAGACTCAAGGATCGAATCTCTGCCAATGGGGCTTCAACTAAGTACTGAGTTAAGAGTTAGAATACTTGCGTCACTAGGATATTTCTATTTCGTATTTTTAATAAATTTGAAGAAGTGTCTAAATTCCTGCTTTTTCTATTATATTCTAGGGTTTTGAGTGTTTTTAATAAAGGAAAAATCAATTTAAATGATTTTAACACAAGGCTGCAGCATAACAAAACGTGAAAGGTTGAAGGGATCTGAATGCTTTCTTAATCCACTGAAAATATGACAAATCAAAGTACGGATTTAAATCTAAAATCAGATTTCAAAAAATACAAAAAAATTACAAAAAAAACCAAAAAATTGATTCTGTGACCAGATTTTCATGCTGAACGTTAGGTTTTAATCCAAGAACCCCCCCCACACACACACCCTCATTCATCCTGAGATTTTTGTTTCCAAAGAGGCACGTGCCTTCTGCCTTAAAAGCCTGCCATGTTAGCTTGATGTTCAGCCTCCCATCATTCCTCACTCTTTGAAGTATTCATCTTTCATTTACAGTATGTGTCTTTCTGAATAAAATGGCACTGTAATTGTTTGAGAGTTACACTCCAATGATTTATTTCGGAGGAGCTTTAGTAGTGAAAAGTACCATGTGGCTGCCACATGAGCGAAACCTACAGGACGCCTGTTTCCTTCTGTGCATTCATTTCTTTCTTTCTTAAACTATTCGCCATGTGATGACAATATATTTTACATTTCATGCATTTAATTATTCAAATTCAGACACCAGGGACCAACCTTGGACAGGCCAGCAGTCCTTCGCAGTTCACAGCCACTTACTTGAGTGAAATTTAAAGCTGCCAAGTAACCTGATGTGTTTTTGCAAAGTGAGAGACACATACAGCAATTGGGCCTAATTATGTCCTGGAAGGGGCAGGCAGCTACTTGTGATTTTAAAGGGTTTCTTCTTTAAAATAACTGAACAATATTTCATAGTGTGAATATTTCAGGGTGGAATTTTGGGTTGGAATACTGCACTCGATTGTTTTCTGTATGGAGTTTGCATATTCTCCCCTTCTTTGAGTTTTCTAGCCATGTCCACAAAGACACGCTGTTTAGAAAAAGAGGCAGTTCCATACTGGGTCCTTATGTGAGTGTGGACAATGTGATGGACTGGTGTTCAGCCTCAGTCCAGGTCTGTTTCCTGCCTTGTTCTGAATGCTGCTGAGTTAAGGCTCCATCTCTGAATTTGATTAATTTAAGCAGGTTTGAGAAAATTATTTATAACTACTTCAGCAGGTCTGCTCTGCCTCACATGGACTCCTATGGTAAGTCAATTTAACATTTAGAGATGCCTAAAGAAGCCGAAGAAGGAGAAGAAAAAGAAGAGGGGGTAGACATGTCTGGAGGCAGGAGGAGTGAAGGAAGGTAAAGTGAGTGGAACTGAGGGTAGGAACTTTGAATGTTGGCAGTATGACTGGTAAGGGGAGGGAGTTAGCCGATATGATGGAGAGAAGAAAGGCTGATATATTGTGCGAGCAAAAGACTAAATGGATGGGGAGTAAGGCCAGGTGGATCGGAGGTGGATTCAAATTGTTCTATCATGGTGTGGATGGGAGGAGAAATGGGGTAGGGGTTATTCTGAAGGAACAGTATGTCAAGAGTGTTTTGGAGGTGAAAAGAGTGTCAGACAGAGTGATGATTATGAAGCTGGAAAGTGAAAGTGGGATGATGAATGTTGTTAGTGCATATGCCCTGCAAGTTGGGTATGCAATGGGTGAGAAAGAAGATTTTTGGAGTGAGTTGGATGAAGTGATGAACAGTGTACCCAAGGGACAGAAAGTGATGATTGAAGCAGATTTCAATGGACATGTTAGTGAAAGGAACAGAGGAGACAAGGAAGTGATGGGCAGGTATGGTGTCAAGGAGAGGAATGAAGAAGGTCAGATGATAGTGGATTTTGTCAAAAGGATGGACATGGCTGTGGTGAATATGTATTTTAACAAGAGGGAGGAACATAGGGTGACGTACAAGAGTGGAGGAAGATACACACAGGTAGATTATATCCTATGTAGAGTCAATCTGAAGGAGCTGGGAAAGATGTGCAGCAGGTTAGGGTGATAAAGGATAAAGATGGAAATGTTCTCACAAGCGAGGAGAGTGTGTTGAGTAGATAGAAAGAGTACTTTGAGAGGCTGATGAATGAAGAGAATGAGAGAGAGAAGAGGATGGATGATGTGGAGATAGTGAATCAGGAAGTGCAACGGATTAGCAAGGAGGAAGTAAGGACAGCTATGAAGAGGATGAAGAATGGAAAAGCTGTGACATACCTGTGGAAGCATGGATGTGTTTAGGAGAGATGGCAGTGGAGTTTTTAACCAGATTGTTTAATGGAATCTAGGAAAGTGAAAGGATGCCTGAGGAGTGGAGAAGAATTGTACTGGTGCCGATATTTAAGAATAAGGGGGATGTGCAGGACTGTAGTAACTACAGGGGGATAAAACTGATGAGCCAAAGCATGAAGTTATGGGAAAGAGTAGTGGAAGCTAGGTTAAGAAGTGAGGTGATGATTAGTGAGCAGCAGTATGATGTCATGCCAAGAAAGAGCACCACAGATGTGATGTTTGCTCTGAGGATGTTGATAGAGAAGTTTAGGGAAGGCCAGAAGGAGTTGCATTGCGTCTTTGTGGACCTGGAGGAAGCATATAACAGGATGCCTAGAGAGGAGCTGTGGTATTGTTTGAGGAAGTTGGGAGTGGCAGAGAAGTACGTAAGAGTTGTACAGGATATGTACGAGGGAAGTGTGACAGTGGTGAGGTCTGAGGTAGGAGTGATGGATGCATTTAAGGTGGAGGTGGGATTACATCAGGGATCGGCTCTGAGTGCTTTCTTATTTGCAATGGTAATAGACAGGTTGACAGATGAAATTAGACAGGAGTCCACGTGGACTATGATGTTTGCTGATGACATTGTGATCTGTAGCGATACTAGGGAACAGATTGAGGAGACCCTGGAGAGGTGGAGATATGCTCTAGGGAGGAGAGGAATGAAGGTCAGTAGGACCAAGACAGAATACATGTGTGTAAATGAGAGGGAGGTCAGTGGAATGGTGAGGATGCAAGGAGTAGAGTTGGCGAAGGTGGATGAGTTTAAATACTTTGGATCAACAGTACAGAGTAATGGAGATTGTGGAAGAGAGGTGAAAAAGAGAGTGCAGGCAGGGTGGAATGGGTGGAGAAGAGTGTCAGGAGTGACTTGTGACAGACGGGTATCAGCAAGAGTGAAAGGGAAGGTCTACAGGACGGTAGTGAGACCAGCTATGTTATATGGGTTGGAGACGGTGGCACTGACCAGAAAGCAGGAGACAGAACTGGAGGTGGCAGAGTTAAAGATGCTAAGATTTGCACTGGGTGTGACGAGGATGGACAGGATTAGAAATGAATACATTAGAAGGTCAACTCAAGTAGGACGGTTGGGAGACAAAGTCAGAGAGGTGAGATTGTGTTGGTTTGGACATGTGCAGAGGAGAGATGCTGGGTATGTTGGGAGAAGGATGCTAAGGATAGAGCTGCCAGGGAAGAGGAAAAGAGGAAGGCCTAAGAGAAGGTTTATGGATGTGGTGAGAGAAGACATGCAGGTGATGGGTGTAACAGAACAAGATGTAGAGGACAGGAAGATATGGAAGAAGATGATTTGCTGTGGTGACCCCTAATGGGAGCAGCTGAAAGAAGAAGAAGAGGATGCCTCAAAATGATTTTCAGTACCTTAAAATGCAGTTTACTTTTTAAGATACATATATGAAACTCATTTTCAGATATCTCAAAATGTGTTCCTTTACATTTTAGGACGTCTGCAATACATTTTTAAATATCTTAAATACATTTTCTCAAAATAACTGCCTGTACATTTCAGAACATCTCAAATGCATTTTGAGATATCATTTCAAATTGACCTGGCATGCTTTCTAAAATATCTGAAATACATTTTGAGACATCTCAGAATCACTTCTTACAATATTACCTAATCTTTCAATGGGAATTCCTGCCTAATTTAGGATATCTTAAGATTTCTGAAAACGTATCTGAGATCTCTTGAATGGTGTTGTAAATCTTGAAATAAGGCTGTGTCTTTCTAAAGGAATCATACAATTCATTTTATCATATCGGAAATGGAACAGAGACCCATTTTAAGATAGTACAAAAGGAATTTGAGATATCAAAAAAAATTATTTTAGAGACAGTGGATTCAGAAAGCCTTCGGACTCCTTTATTTTCTGCACACTTTTTTGTGTCGTAGGTTTAGCTTTAAATGGATATGTTTGCCATTGTTGCTCATCAGTCTACACTCAGTAACTCATAATAACAAAATGAAAACCTGTTTTCAGAAAGATCTGCAAATGTACACAGTATCAAAAATCTGAAATCTCTCCTTCATATACAGTAAGTATTCAGATACTTTGCTGTGACACTAAAATTGTGCTCTGGTGCATTCTGTTTGCTTCAGTGCTCCTTGAGATAGATAGATAGATAGATAGATAGATAGATAGATAGATAGATAGATAGATAGATAGATAGATAGAGTGGTGTGAAAAACTATTTGCCCCCTTCCAGATTTCTTATTCTTTTGCATGTTTGTCACACAAAATGTTTCTGATCATCAAACACATGTAACCATTAGTCAAATATAACACAAGTAAACACAAAATGCAGTTTTTAAATGATGGTGTTTATTATTTAGGGAGAAAAAAAATCCAAACCTACATGGCCCTGTGTGAAAAAGTAATTGCCCCCTTGTTAAAAAATAACCTAACTGTGGTGTATCACACCTGAGTTCAATTTCCGTAGCCACCCCCAGGCCTGATTACTGCCACACCTGTTTCAATCAAGAAATCACTTAAATAGGAGCTGCCTGACACAGAGAAGTAGACCAAAAGCACCTCAAAAGCTAGACATAATGCCAAGATCCAAAGAAATTCAGGAACAAATGAGAACAGAAGTAATTGAGATCTATCAGTCTGGTAAAGGTTATAAAGCCATTTCTAAAGCTTTGGGACTCCAGCGAACCACAGTGAGAGCCATTATCCACAAATGGCAAAAACATGGAACAGTGGTGAACCTTCCCAGGAGTGGTCAGCTGACCAAAATTACCCCAAGAGTGCAGAGACGACTCATCCAAGAGGTCACAAAAGACCCCAGGACAACGTCTAAAGAACTGCAGGCCTCACTTGCCTCAATTAAGGTCAGTGTTCACGACTCCACCATAAGAAAGAGACTGGGCAAAAACGGCCTGCATGGCAGATTTCCAAGACGCAAACCACTGTTAAGCAAAAAGAACATTAGGGCTCGTCTCAATTTTGCTAGGAAACATCTCAATGATTGCCAAGACTTTTGGGAAAATACCTTGTGGATTGATGAGTCAAAAGTTGAACTTTTTGGAAAGCAAATGTCCCGTTACATCTGGCGTAAAAGGAACACAGCATTTCAGAAAAAGAACATCATACCAACAGTAAAATATGGTGGTGGTAGTGTGATGGTCTGGGGTTGTTTTGCTGCTTCAGGACCTGGAAGGCTTGCTGTGATAGATGGAACCATGAATTCTACTGTCTACCAAAAAATCCTGAAGGAGAATGTCCGGCCATCTGTTCGTCAACTCAAGCTGAAGCGATCTTGGGTGCTGCAACAGGACAATGACCCAAAACACACCAGCAAATCCACCTCTGAATGGCTGAAGAAAAACAAAATGAAGACTTTGGAGTGGCCTAGTCAAAGTCCTGACCTGAATCCAATTGAGATGCTATGGCATGACCTTAAAAAGGCAGTTCATGCTAGAAAACCCTCAAATAAAGCTGAATTACAACAATTTTGCAAAGATGAGTGGGCCAAAATTCCTCCAGAGCGCTGTAAAAGACTCATTGCAAGTTATCGCAAACGCTTGATTGCAGTTATTGCTGCTAAGGGTGGCCCAACCAGTTATTAGGTTCAGGGGGCAATTACTTTTTCACACAGGGCCATGTAGGTTTGGATTTTTTTTTCTCCCTAAATAATAAAAACCACCATTTACAAACTGCATTTTGTGTTTACTTGTGTTATATTTGACTAATGGTTAAATGTGTTTGATGATCAGAAACATTTTGTGTGACAAACATGCAAAAGAATAAGAAATCAGGAAGGGGGCAAATAGTTTTTCACACCACTGTAGATAGTTTAGTAATAGAAGAGAAAAAATGAAGCTTTGGAGACTGTGATGGAAACCCCATTTAATGCATTGTTTGTTTAAAGCTCAAAATTATACAAAAGTGACAATCACAATGCTGGTTTTCCAAGCCAATTTGTTTAGAAGGTAACTTCCAAGGGTGCTCTTGTAGCTCCGTCGATTGAGGATCCATGAACGAACACCAACGTCTGTTTTCCATTATGTTTAAAAAGCGATCAGGGCAGAAAGGGTGAGATTTCTGGTGGTGTGACATTAGAGCTCAACTTTATATACATTAAACTGTCAAGCCCTGCGAAGCAGCAGCGCTACCACTGCGCCACCGTGCCGCCAACTTCATAATATGTAGAAAAAAAAATCTTAAATGTATGGAAAGCAAGCAAGACACAAACAGATTAAGAAAACATTGTGTAACTGTATGAATGCAGCAAGAGTCCTCCTCTTAAATCCATTAGCCACTGGAATTTCACAAATCTGTTCCCATCTATTCATGTCTATTCACCGTATGGAGCCTGTTATAGATCTAAATAAATAAAAAGGGTCTTTCTGGAACCTTTATGTGGATGGGACTCTTGGGAACCAAAAATGGTTCCCCTATGACATCGCTCTGAAGAGATACGCAGGTGTCTTCCTTTGTTTTCATTCATTTTGTGTGACTGCACTTTTTGTGTCACCTTAATTTTAATAATTCTGTTGTATAGGAGCCAAACAAAAAGATGCTTATTTGATGTATGATGGGCAACACACTTACCAGTGTATTAAAAAAGTATTCTAAGTCAGCTTCAGCCAACCTAAACCCTCAACATTCGGAAAAAATCAGTTTACTAAAAGTCTTTAATTTTCTTTCAGGCTATGCAAAGGTGTGGAAACGTCTAGGACCCCATACTGCATATATAACATGATGATCTTAAGTTTAATCAACTTAATTCAACTGTGTGTAATGAAAGTGGGCATACTATGAAAAGTACGCAATATCAGAAAATAACTAATTTAAGTTACGCTAAACGTAAATTAGATAAATAAAGTGAACAACTCTATGAGTTCATTTTTGTGCTGTTGAAATGTATTCGAGCTTTCATAAAATGCATTGTCTTGTCTTAGAGATATTTTAGTTATCACTTTAAGAAAGTCCATTCCCGGATGTCTCTGAGTGGTCAATCGGCTTGTCTGCCCAACGACGCCGCGTTTGTCAGGTCCTCGTATGGCCCCCTGCGAGCTGGCTGACTGCGTTGAACCGAATCCCCTTGGCTACTGTCAACGGTCGGGGAATAGCGGGACAGATGTTGTTTAAAGTTTATCCATCCATTATCCAATCCGCTATATCCTAACTACAGGGTCACAGGGGTCTACTGGAGCCAATCCCAGCCAACACAGGGCGCAAGGCAGGAAACAAACCCCAGGCAGGGCGCCAGCCCAGCGCAATGTTTAGAGTTTAGGAAAATAAAAGTATTTATTGGACTTGTGGTGTCGCAAAGTGCGTCCTTGCCTCAGACAGAACCAAAGCCTCAGAATATTATGAGTTTTATTGGCACTTAAGACGTTTTTGGACTTGAGTGACGTGACGAATGACTTTAATCGAAAATGTCATAAAAATGAGGCGCTCTGTGAGAAGCACACACACCCATCAGTGCGTCCAGGGAGGCAGAACGAAGGGGACGAGAAAGTCTCCGTTAAAAAAACAAATAGAGATGAAAAAGAAACAAAATACTAAAATAAATAGTATTTTTATTTGTTACAGTATTTGTATTATTCCAGAAAACGTTCATCTCATTGTATAAAACAATTTTGAACTGAAATTTAACCGATTTTCCCCCGTCACTATAAAAAACAAAGATATCCCCCTTTATTTAATGGAAATTATATCAATCGTAAATATACGTTTATTTCGCAGTTCAAGTAGTATTACAGAAAAAAAACTTCAAAAATAAACACAAATATTCTACACAAACAAGGCACCAATTGCTGCCATACTTTTTTTTTTTTTTACCATATTTGAACTATTTTTATTTTTTCACAATGTTGGTTAGCCTAACTTTATCATCACACAGAAATGGTTAAAGACGATTTCCATTAATTGATATATGGCGCTCGTTCGAGTTTACTGCTCGAGTTTGGGCGTCATAGTAGAGACATGTAACCTTTATGAATATTCCAGGTATTCGCATTGCGATGAGCGCTAAATTGCCAAATGAATCATTGAACTTCCGAGCTGCTCGCAGACAGCACTGAGCGGTGCAGCAGAACTGTGACATTCTATGCGGTTTTATCGCCCCTTTGTGGCTATTCGTTGTAACTACAGAATGATTCTTTTTATTTTCGTTTCCCTCGCCTAAACCCGATTGATATCATTCAGGATGATGGAGCCCATAAAAACATTAGTCCATCACAGGACACACTCACACAAACTCACTCACCCAGGGCCAGTTGAGATTAATCAATGAATTAATTCAATTAATCCAACCAACCATCTTTCATGTTCTGTCCCTGCAGAAACCAATGCCTGCTTGTCCTCCAGTATTTACCTTAACACTTGTTCGCCTGCTTGAGTTCATCTTATCAGAGACACAAGCAGAGCTGGCACTTGCAGGCAGCCAGGAATTCATTTGGAAATCGACTGCATTATTTTGGTTTGCCAATGATGATTTTATTAAGACATTACAGGATATCTATAAGTCATTGTTAATTAGATGGTGAAAATACACAAACGTTAATTCAGCCTGAGGTCACTCAGTTGGATTTGACATAAAAAAATATTTTAAGATTCAGACTCCTGATATCTGAACACCTATGGTTACACCCTCCACTCTTTGTCCTTAGTAAATACACTCAAAACTACACTCTTGCTTTTACTCAGCCAACTTAAGTTGACTTTGCCCAAAAGGATCGGGTTTTAAGGCTTTATTGTGTCCATTACTAATACTGTTTGGGATAGTGGCAACTGACCTGGCAGGGTTAGGTATCCTTCCTTCTCCATGATATGACAGCGTCAAAGGCAAGGAAAGACATCACCTAGGATTGATGAGCTGGACAGTAGGAATCCTGGACCACGTTGAAGAGTGCTCTGGAAAGGAAGATCTCCTGAGGAGACATTTGGTAGGCAGAACCACAGTGGCCAGCACATCAGGTTCATGAATCAATCAGACTTTGACATCTTAATAATCTCAGCAAACCTCATTCTCTGAGGCAAAAGTGATACACCATCTTGTCCTCTTTGCCCTGGAAAAGGAACCTGGAGTGCATCCTTAGCAGCTACTAAAAGCCGAGGCAGAAATCACTGGTGAAGAATTAAAGGTAGCAGAATCCATCCACATGCTATTAATAACACCAAACGTCGCAGTCCAGGCAAGTTACTTGTCATCCTCATCAGGGCAAAAGAACATTCACAACAACAGGAGATCACGTCAGGAGGCCTACTCATAAGGGCTTCAGATTGGCAGCTCAACATTGACCTGGGAAGACAGGTCAAAATCACAGACACTGTGATGATAACAGTGCCAAGGACAGACATGGTCCTGTTGTCACAGGCTTCAAACCAGGTTGTCATGATGTGACTAACAGTACCCTTTTAAGATGGAACTGAGGGAGGCAATGAAAGGAAAACAAGTAAGTACAAGGAGTTGGTGCAACAGTGTCAGGAAAGACTGGAGAGTATGGTGCAACCCCATTAAATTTGAGTGCAGAAGATTCATTGACCATGTGCTCTGCAAAACTTACACTCTGTTTGGCAATATGGGGACAGTAAGGAGCAGGGCCATCAGAGCAGCCAGAGAGGCTGCAGAGAAAAACACCAGATGTCTCTGTTGGGGAGGAATGACCTGTGGACTGCTGGGCTCGTTCAACCCCAGCTGGGTCACCTGAGTAAAGGTGTCTGATGTTGAAAGACCCGAAAACTCCCAATGACCACAAGTAACATCACCGATGATGTGTCCCAGTGCATTGCTAGATGTACCGCATATACTCACATATAAGTTGGGCCTTGAAACCCGAAAAATTGATCATAAAATCAGACCCCGACTTATACGCCTGTTCAAAAATGCGACACTTAAATTTTTTTTTTACATCTTCTTGCCTCCTCCAATCTTGCATCAGTTTTTCAGACGCATCGAATTTTGTTGCAGCAATGCAGTTACCAATTTCTTTCGTTACTTCAATGATGTTTAATTTAAAACCAGCTTCATATTTTCTTCTGATCGAACGATAAGGGATGCCCTTATGATAAAGGTGTATTAGGGTGTGAAATACAAAAAACACAAATCAGTGCAAACGTTGCTTCAGAATAGTTCGAGTATTACCGTGTAGGCAAAATAGAGAGGTTAGGAGCACACGCTGATACATCACATTGTGCATTCACATAAAAAAAAAGGCCGTGTGCTCCATGGTTACTCTCTCAGGTGGGCATTAGCATATCATAATCTCTTGGACCAATAGTGTGAGTTTTCCTCATTCGACTTATACGACCGACATTATAAAATACCAGAAATTATATGATAAAATCATGTCCCAACTTATCCGCGAGAGAACTTATCCGCGAGTATATACGGTATGCTAAACCGTCACCCAATTTACTTTCTTGGACTTTACTCAAAAGGTGTTTTTAAACTTTAGAAAATGATTTTTGGGAAAATGTGTCATTAAGCAGTGTAGCAACGAAACAAAAGAGAGAGATAAAGGTTTAGGGATCCACCCCATATATAGTAAGGCAAAATAAGTAATAGAACGAGTCGTCAAAAATAGACTGAGTCCCAATAGACTGAATGGGGAGGAGCGGTGCAGGCTTTTATAGGTGGTGTGCAGGAAGAGGCGGGTCCATGAGTGAGGTCAGTAGGGGGGCGTGGTCTGGACAGGAATTTAGAAGTTGATGTCAGGTTAACAGGGTTTCCTTTCTGTTGATCGGTAGAAGAGGGAGAAGAGAGGTTAGTGTGCTTCATCAACTCCTGAGCTGACATCTTACTCTCTGTTAAGCCCTTTGACTGCCTCCTATATGCACGTGTGTGACAGTAGCTACTTTGAGTTGATTCAACCAAAAAACGAGTGTGGTTGGAAGGCTTCACGTATCTATTTCTAGTACAATTCACATCATTTAGTTGGATGTCATAATAACTCAGCAGATCTTTGATGACGTGTCTGATTTGTGGATCGACAGTAACGCCTTCCTTCCTTAATCTTGGCATCAGTTATTCATGGAAACATCTGTCTCAAATATCAAAATCCTTCACCTCCCTTAGTAATTGCTTTCATGATGAAGAGTTGGCAAAAATATTTTTGTTGAGTCGACAAGTGGTTTATGAGTCACACATTTCAGCTCATGGAGCGGCCACTTCTGTCAAATGTCATGAGACTCTTTAGCCCGGCTGTCTCATTTGCAGTACTCAATCTGTCCGAACTGCACTCCTAGTAGCAGATGCCACTACTTTTAGATCACCACAGATGTAGTTAGTGTATACTTGTAATAGGAGAGGACATCACACAAATGGGCGACTTTAATCAAGTAGTACGTGATATGAGAATTTAAAGGCAATTTTTATAATCAGCAGGCCAAAATCTATAAGATACACCCAAAAGACCGCACGTCCTACATGATATGAGCAGGCTTTTCTTCTCCTTGTGACAACAGGAGGCAATGAAATGTAATAATTAACATAGGCAGAATTATTTAATAATGATGTGGTTGTGGCTAGTGATCAGATTATTTGGCAGTTTAATTAAAATTTGAAAGTAAAATTTCTAAAAGCAAAAGATTACATTTTTAGAGCTTATATCACATACATTCTACAAGTTCTTTAATGGCTCTTTATGGTTGTTTAGGTTGTGTGGTTCCTCGTAGATGTATGGCTTGACAAAGCACCATATCATTCTGAGAAGGGTTCCCTGCATACAAAAGTGCTTTGAAGAATTTCCTAATATGTAGAAGAAACTTGAAATTGTTCATATACAGTGGTGTGAAAAACTATTTGCCCCCTTCCTGATTTCTTATTCTTTTGCATGTTTGTCACACAAAATGTTTCTGATCATCAAACACATTTAACCATTAGTCAAATATAACACAAGTAAACACACAATGCAGTTTTTAAATGATGGTGTTTATTATTTAGGGAGAAAAAAAATCCAAACCTACATGGCCCTGTGTGAAAAAGTAATTGCCCCCCTTGTTAAAAAATAACCTAACTGTGGTGTATCACACCTGAGTTCAATTTCCGTAGCCACCCCCAGGCCTGATTACTGCCACACCTGTTTCAATCAAGAAATCACTTAAATAGGAGCTGCCTGACACAGAGAAGTAGACCAAAAGCACCTCAAAAGCTAGACATCATGCCAAGATCCAAAGAAATTCAGGAACAAATGAGAACAGAAGTAATTGAGATCTATCAGTCTGGTAAAGGTTATAAAGCCATTTCTAAAGCTTTGGGACTCCAGCGAACCACAGTGAGAGCCATTATCCACAAATGGCAAAAACATGGAACAGTGGTGAACCTTCCCAGGAGTGGCCGGCCGACCAAAATTACCCCAAGAGCGCAGAGACGACTCATCCGAGAGGTCACAAAAGACCCCAGGACAACGTCTAAAGAACTGCAGGCCTCACTTGCCTCAATTAAGGTCAGTGTTCACGACTCCACCATAAGAAAGAGACTGGGCAAAAACGGCCTGCATGGCAGATTTCCAAGATGCAAACCACTGTTAAGCAAAAAGAACATTAGGGCTCGTCTCAATTTTGCTAAGAAACATCTCAATGATTGCCAAGACTTTTGGGAAAATACCTTGTGGACTGATGAGTCAAAAGTTGAACTTTTTGGAAGGCAAATGTCCCGTTACATCTGGCGTAAAAGGAACACAGCATTTCAGAAAAAGAACATCATACCAACAGTAAAATATGGTGGTGGTAGTGTGATGGTCTGGGGTTGTTTTGCTGCTTCAGGACCTGGAAGGCTTGCTGTGATAGATGGAACCATGAATTCTACTGTCTACCAAAAAATCCTGAAGGAGAATGTCCGGCCATCTGTTCGTCAACTCAAGCTGAAGCGATCTTGGGTGCTGCAACAGGACAATGACCCAAAACACACCAGCAAATCCACCTCTGAATGGCTGAAGAAAAACAAAATGAAGACTTTGGAGTGGCCTAGTCAAAGTCCTGACCTGAATCCAATTGAGATGCTATGGCATGACCTTAAAAAGGCGGTTCATGCTAGAAAACCCTCAAATAAAGCTGAATTACAACAATTTTGCAAAGATGAGTGGGCCAAAATTCCTCCAGAGCGCTGTAAAAGACTCATTGCAAGTTATCGCAAACGCTTGATTGCAGTTATTGCTGCTAAGGGTGGCCCAACCAGTTATTAGGTTCAGGGGGCAATTACTTTTTCACACAGGGCCATGTAGGTTTGGATTTTTTTTTCTCCCTAAATAATAAAAGCCACCATTTACATTTTGTGTTTACTTGTGTTATATTTGACTAATGGTTAAATGTGTTTGATGATCAGAAACATTTTGTGTGACAAACATGCAAAAGAATAAGAAATCAGGAAGGGGGCAAATAGTTTTTCACACCACTGTATGGTGGACTACCTAGCAGGACACTAACAGATTATGACAACCTGGACTTAGCCCCTGTTATTGTACACAGTAAGAGGCCTTTAAAAATCACAAGTCATTGGTATTTTACAAATCTGCTACCATCTGTACGGAGCCTGTTAAAATCTAAATAAATAAAAGCTTCTTTCTGGAACATTCATGTGGTTGGAACTTTTGGGAATTAAAATGATTCCCCTATGGCATCGCTCTGAAGAATCACTCCGACACCTTTATTTTTAAGAATGCAGTGCATGAATTTTTTAACTTGTTGTAATTTGTTTTAAGAAAACTTTCTGTTTACGGTTATCACACTCAAATAAGTTACATTAGCGTAATTCCTTCCACTGTGGTTAGAGTTACTCATTTGATGAGTTTCATGATAACCACAAAGAAACGAGTTTCAATTACTCATTTTATTTATGTGGAATTTTTACAAATCTAATTAAGTTTCTCCAACAAGGAGGTGTTGTAATTCTTCCAAACATTCTTTGAGGTTCTGTCACGATTATTATTTATAAATCTTTTTAATGAGAATTGTTAGAGCAAAACAACTCAATATTTCACATGTAACACTTACCACGTTATCCTTTTCCTTTAATATCTTTCCTCATCTTCCCATAGACTGACAGATTAGCACAATACAGAAGAGGAAGGCCTAAGCTGCATGTTTGTTTTGTGGATTAATAAAATAAGACTACAATTTTTGTAGAATGGCTTGGTGTACCCATAATGAATATTATTTACTCTAACATTATAGCACATCCGTAAGGCATTGTTACTTAGGAGTGATAAAGAGGTCTTCCAGTTCAACACAATTACGGAGTCAGTTAACAACACGACTGAGGCGATTAAGTTATATTCACCATTGAAGGAGTGTGTTTGATTCAGAGTAACTTCAGTCTGCTTCAGCTGTAATGTTTAAAATCACTTGATGCTTTGTTGTAGCAGGGTCCGAGGGTGCCCCTATTCTCCCCTTTATACTTTTTATTATGTAGACTAGGGGATCGTGGTTGATTGCTCTCACATCATCACCGGGGTCCTCCCTTCACTGTGATGATTGTGCTTAAATCACCAAGTTGTTCCCCGGTGGGTCATGAAAAAACTAAAATGGGAAAAAGTGGAATGTGACACCAAAAATGGCCTAGAATCGCTGATGTAGACGGTCATGTTCAACATTATGGATTCACCACTGTGGTAGATCTTAATTGCAACAAACTTGTTTCCCACCTTCAGAACAATGAATAAGTAAATTACACCACATAAACCATTATAGAATGCCCCAAATCCCATACTCTTACCACACTGTCAGCATGAACTGCTGCTGTAGTTCAGTGGTCTCCCTTTCTTTTACATCTGTAAGTCCAGGCAATTAGACAGAGCACCAGACCAGGCAGGAGAGAAGTCACACGTGTATTTATGTATTATAGACAATATGTTCTGTAACATATTTACCTTAAAGACAGGGTGAGAAGCTCAGTCATCCGGGAGGGGCTCAGAGTAGAGCCGCTGCTCCTCCGCATCGAGAGGAGTCAGATGAGGTGGCTCGGCCATCTGATCAGGATGCCTCCTGGACGCCTGCCTGGTGAGGTGTTCTGGGCACGTCTAACCGGGAGGAGGCCCCGGGGAAGACCCAGGACACGCTGGAGGGACTATGTCTCCCGGCTGGCCTGGGAACGCCTCGGGATTCTCCCGGAAGAGCTAGAAGAAGTGGCTGGGGAGAGGGAAGTCTGGGCATCTCTGCTCAAGCTGCTGCCCCCGCGACCCGACCTCGGATAAGCAGAAGAGGATGGATGGATGGATGGATGTTCTGTAACAAATTGACTCCAGACAGTCACAAAGGTTTGGGGCAGCCATCCATATAATATGATCCTGGCTGCAAAAGGTTTGAAAAAGTGAGAGTCCACAACAGAACTGATTAAGTGGAGGTAAGATGGTGGTTTTAAGGGCTAGAAGAGGAAATGATGTCATCCATGCCGGAACCGGACGTGACATCTTCAGAGGCACCGGAACCTGACAGGATTTCCCAGGAATAGTCTGTAAGAGACTGAGAGAGACAGTCAACACACTCCGCCACTCCCTGTTGTATTACAGTTACTCAAGACCTTTAGCTGCCTCCTAATCGCTCGTGTGTGACAGTCCAAATTTAACTCCTTTTCATTTTACGTTTTATACTCAAAAAAACATATAAAAAGTATTGCATTTTTTGGCTTGAAAAATGACATTTTTATTATATCTCACCTTTCTACTGTAAAACATGCAAAACACTAAAAGTACAAAGTCTGAAGTAATAATAATAATAATAATAATAATAATAATAATAATAATAATAATAATAATAATAATAATAATAACAATTGATGATGCTAATACCATATATACTGTCAAAATATTTCTTTTGTGTGGTATATCTTTGAACAGGAAAAGTGCTTAGGTGTATAGCTGTCTTAAGTGTGTAGCGGTCTGGTGCCACTAAAATCCACACCATCGGAGAGACGGTGATTTATTTATTTTTGTGGTGGAGATTCCAGGGACGTTCCCAGCCTTGGACTGACTCACACACACTCACAAACAGAGACAAAAAACACCAGTGATAAAATAATTAAAGAATGTGTTAAACACTAACAAACAAAATATAATTGTACGCTAAATAATCCCACCCCAGTCCCTTTATGGCAATGTACAATAAAAACGAAAAACAAACCACAACAATAAACACTCACTATAAAGTGCATGGAATATGGCAATGGATGAAATGCAATGATGGAGGTAGATAGTCCAGAGATGAGCACGTTGAATGGGGTTGTAAAGATAGTCCTACCCGTATTTCCTGATGAACGGGATCAGGAGCACTACTTTCTTCACAGGATGACAACAAATCCTCGGGCAGTCCTCATGTGCATGAAGACACCAGACAGACTACAGCCCAAAACAAGAATCGATCCAGGACAAAACAAGAATCCACAGGTATCAGACAAGAACTTCAGACACAAAACACAAAATACTTCTTCTCTTTTGGTATAATTGGCCCCCTTTTAAACGTTGCGCTGGCCTCCTTGTACCCAGCAGCTCCTGCACACTCAGCAGAAGACCAATCAGAGCCACTGCAGGGACTGCTGGGAACTGAAGTTTCAAGCCCCAGTAACACTGCTTACACAGTCATTTACTTGACTCTGTTCAGTGTAACTGTTCGTCTCAACAACAATTCTTTTGATCACATCATCATCAAGAAATAACTTCAGGTGAGAAAGTAGGTCTTGGCTGTCAATGTTCACTTTTATTCTAAACTGCTCCACAAAATCAAAACAAGGTGGTGCTGGTTTATTTGAAGCAGGGTCATCAGAGACCCACATGCAAGTGTTACTTTATCAGAATCACTTGCGGTTTCACTGTCTGTTTCAATTTTACTGGCTGATGACAGATCCACTTTGTTATCACCGCTGATGAGGGGCTCCTCAACTTCATTGTTCATATCACCGTCAAGAACGTTCAACACCTGGGCTGCTGAAACATGTTTCTTTTGACACGCCATTGTGAAACTAGGACAGCGGTTCTCAAACTGTGGGGCGCGCCCCCCCCTAGAGAGGCATGAAGTAACAAAAAAGGGGGTGTGAATGTTGCCATATGTGGCATTATTTCGCTATTCATAGGGAAATTTTAAACTTGTAGCGGTGTATCGGCAGCAAAAAATATAGGAATAAATTTTATTAGGGTTTCAAAAAAACGTTAGGGGGGCGCGATTAAAACTGTTATGGAAACTCGGATCGCAAATACTTAAAGGTTGAGAAACGCTGGACTAGGAGAAGATGCGTCTACACAGTTGCCCAGGTAACACTCAGGCCTAACGCTTACCTAAGACATGACTTTACTGTTGCCCGAGTAACACTCGGCCCTAATGCTGTTAGCACTTTTACAGCCCGAGTAATCTTCAGATCTAAAGCTTACGCGAGACACATCTATATAGTTGCTTGAATGACACTCAGGACTAACACTTTTAACAGTATTTTCTCAGCCTGAGTGATGCTAGGGCCTAATGCTAAAGAGGTTAATAAACAAAGTAGAAAGGTGAGTTTTGGTTAAATAATATTAATAAAACCTCTGTAATAATCAGTTCATCTTTTTTAGGGTGTCAGGTGGCTATCTCTCTTAGTATGTTGATTGGCCTCTGCTCTGATGTGGTCCAACATCACTCTTGGAAGGAATGGCATAAAGAGACAGTATGGCTCCTGAGAGAGAGAGTTTCTTTGTTAATCTGTTTTTTATGTTCAACTTGGAGTACCTCATGGACTAATGGGATAGGCCGACTCCCTGCTTCATTTCAGTCCCATTTCAGCACACCTCTGCCCGATTGCAACCCAGCAAGACAGTCCTTTCTTCTCAGCCATCTCTATTCCCTCAGAGCAGCTGGCCAGAATGTCTAAGATTTTTTATATACTAGTTTTAATCTTTAGAAAGTACAATTAGCTTCTACCATATTATTTTTTTTGTAAGAACATTTTTATCACAATAATGTTACACTGTCCTCATGACAGTTGACATAATAATCTCTGTAATGAAACACATGGTCTTGCATCAGTTTAGGCGCAAACCATTCCTGAACAAGTTTTTCATTGTGGCATGGCACACATCCTGCAGAAAGAGACCACTGCCATCAGGGAATACCTTTGACAAGAAGCGATGTACTGTATGTAGTCTGAATCATTCTTTAGGTAGGTGATACATGAATGCCAGGATCCAATGTGTCCCAGAAGAGCATTACCCTCAGCATCACACAACCTCCTCCGGCTTGTCCTCTTCCCATAGCATATTCTACCGCCATCTCTTCTCCAGGTAAACAACACACACACACCCGGCCACTCACATGAAAAAAATGTGATTTATCAGACCAGGCCACCTTCTTCCATTGCTCCATCATCCAGTTTTAACACTCACACGCCCATAGTAAGCACTTTTGGGGATGTAGAGGATTCAGCATGGCCACTTTGACCGGACTGTGGGTATGCAGCCCCATACACAAACTGCATTGTGTTGTGTGTCTTGACACCTTTTTCTCATGACCATCATTAAGTTTTTCATTAATTTATGCTACAGTAGCTCTTCTGTTGGATCAGACCAGACAGCTATCTTTCACTACCCACACGTAACAATGAGCCTTGGGTGCCCATGACCTTGTCACTAATTCATTGATTCTCCTCTCCTGGACCACTTTGGGTAGGTATTGACCACTACATACCAGGAACACCCCATAACACCTGCCATTTTGGAGATGCTCTGTCCCAGTTGTCTAGCCATCACAATTTGGCCCATGTCAAAGTCACTCATATCCTTAAGCTTGTCCATTTCTTCTGCTTCCAACACATCAACTTTAAGATCTGACTGTTCACTTGCTGCCTACTAAATCCCACCCGATGACAGGTGCCATGGTAACGAGACAATCAATGTTATTCATGTCAACTGTCAGTGGTTTTAATGTTGTGGCTAATTGCCGTATATTCACAGTGAGCTACTACACTCGTAAAATACTGGTTCTTTAATGTCACTATATGGTTCTTTACTGGGTTGTGTGGTTCCTCATAGAGCCATAGTGTGACAAAGCACAATTTCATTTTGAGATTTTTGCATATGATGTTGATTCTTTGTGCTTTGAAAAACTTTCT
The DNA here is from genome assembly GCF_900747795.2 of Erpetoichthys calabaricus. Taxonomy (NCBI): domain Eukaryota; kingdom Metazoa; phylum Chordata; class Cladistia; order Polypteriformes; family Polypteridae; genus Erpetoichthys; species Erpetoichthys calabaricus. The sequence continues at coordinate 168,509,619 of NC_041401.2, read as the reverse complement.
AATATGTGGAAAAAAACTTAAATATTTAATGTATGTTAGGCTACCAAGCAGGACACTGTGACAGATGGCCGGGGACCTTGCCTGGTTGAGATGCCCTTTTGAGGAGAGGACCGGGGGAGTGGACATATCAACAATAGTACTTCCCCCGGGACATGAGAGGGCAGCCCCCTGGTTTGTATCAGGGCCACGGGTTTGAGGTTTAGAAGCTCAACCCTGCTAGGGCCCGTGGCTACTGCCAGGTTGCGCCTGGACAGTTCCGGAGCCTGGGTCTGCAGCACTTCCGCCACACCTGTAAGTGCTGCCAGAAGAAAGAAAAGACTGAGCTTAATTGGTGTTTGTACACTGTGTGCTAAAAGAATAATAAACGTACATGTTTTTGGACATTGTGTCTCAGTGTCTGTCTGTAGCCGGGCTAATCTTCTACAACACTTGGGATTAATAAAGTATCTATCTATCTATCTATCTATCTATCTATCTATCTATCTATCTATCTATCTATCTATCTATCTATCTATCTATCTATCTATCTATCTATCTATCTATCTATCTATCTATCTATCTATCTATCTATCTATCTATCTATCTATCTATCTATCTATCTATCAACACTAACAGATTAAGAAAACATGGATTTAGCTTGTGATACTGTATTAGATTAGATTATTTATTTACAAAAGCACATTTAAAACATAAGAAGTTGCACCAAAGTGCTGTATAAAGAAGCAATTAAAATAAGCACAATGCAAACAATCATGCAGAAGCAGATTAAAAAAAACAACCAAGTATAACATCCACCACAATCCCTTTACACACAGTGAAAGGCGGAAAAAAACTAGTAGGTCTTAAGCCGACTTTTAAAAACCTCGACAGAAGATGAAGACCTAACGTGGAAAGGCAGGTCATTCCAAAGTCAAGGAGCAATAACTGAGATAGTTCTGTCTCTCCTCGACTTCAGCCGAGATCTTAAAACTACAAGGAGCAGCTCTCCAGATGACCTCAGTGCTCTTGGTGCCACATAGGGGTGAAGGAGGTCACAGATGTATTTTGGAGCAAGACCTTGCAAGGCTTTAAAAACTAACAACAAGATTTTAAAATCAATGCAATGCCTCACCGGTAGCCAGTGGAGAGAGGCTAAAATGAGGGAGATGTGATCCTTTTTTCTAGGCCCAATTAAACATCTAGCTGCAGCATTTTGAACCAGCTGAAGACACGACAGAGCAGATTTGGGCAGTCCCACATATAAGGAATTCCTTTTGTAAAAATGGTTTTTTAGTTTAGAAATTTGCCTCAGTTGGTAAAAACTGGACTACCGTGGAGATTTGTTTTTCAAAACTTCGTGATGACTTGAAGATGATACCCAGGTTTCTGACATCATTATGAATCATTACTGACAAGGAGCCTAACTGAGTGCCAATTTCAACTGCAGGTGTGGAAGGGCCAAAAATAATGAACACTGTTTTATTTACATTTAATTGCAAGAAAGTTTGTGCCATCCAATATTTAATATCCTCAGAGCATTTCAACAATTTTTTTTACAGATGAAGTGATGTCAGGGCTAATTTTCTAATTTTAAGGTACAGTTGAGTATCATCATGTATGCAGCAAGAATCCTTCTAAAATCAGGAGCCATTGTTATTTCATAAATTTGTTATCTATTCGTGATTATTTATGAAGCATGTTATGGATCTAAATAAATCAAGTGTTTGCTGGAATGGATGCGTCCCTAGGTTGATAGATGTAATCATTAAACATCCATCCTTTTCAGAGATATTGTGGCAAGTATCCTGGGAATTTAATGGATGTTTTGAGTAATTCACAACACAACGAAGCCAAACATTGTTTTCTCACCGTGATGATATCTCTGCCACCTGGTGGAATCCTCCAGATTTACATGAAGTACATGTATAAACAGTACAGTACACCGCTTGTGTAGCAGTAGTGTCCGCTGGTGAAGTATGAACCCGGGCTAATGTGTTAAGTGGAGTTGCCTGCCTTGAAGATAAAATGGAAGCTGGGGCCACTAGAGCGCAATGTGGCTGATTGATCCCAGGGTAGCAGGGAACATCAGAGCAGAATTGGGCTGCAAAGTAGGGACCATCCTTGAACTTGGTGCCAGTTTATGATACAACACACTCAACCACACACCTGCAGTCACTCATGTTGAAAGAGCAATTTATAGGAAGCAAACAATATTCTGAGTGGACTGGTGCACCAGGTTGGTTCCTCCCTTACACCCAATGATACTGGGGCAGTCTCAATGATCCGAGATTGCATTAAGGATGTTCTAAGAATGAATGGGTGTTCAAATTGATGGATTCTTTGGTAGTGTTTAATTTAATTGTAGAGTTACAGATAAATAACTAAGAAGGAAGTAGTTTTATAGCTGTTGTTACTGAATAAGTTGTAAAGCACTTCCAGTTGGCACATGTTGTTAATACTAATTGACTGATTGATTGATTGATTGATTGATTGATATAATTTAATTGATTGATTGATATAATTTACTATCTTTCCAGTTAAGAGCTTATACTATGGTTCCTCTCTCAGATTTTATTTAGACTAGTATAAGGACTTTGTTGATTTTCCCTCTAGTTCCACTAGAGGTCAGCAAACAACCATCGCCTGTAACTTACAGTAGTAACGGGCTGTCTCACATAATGAAGTGGCATGCAGGCAGCTTGCCTACCTCAGATCATGCAGACACTCCAGCAAACAAACTGACATTGTAGGCCCAGTGTGGGAAAACATATTAACTCTATGTGGGAAACCAACAATGGGCCAATTGGGATTTACACATCAAGGTAACACTGACTCCAAAACACTGACCCAGTGTGGGCAAACAGACAGGAACCCCAAATTTGGTCAATGACCCAAAGAAAGTTCATACCTTACTGGCTCATCAATCCATTTTCTATATGTGCTTATCCAGGGTAGAGTTGCAGGGCAGATGGAGCCTATTCCAGCAAGCAACAGAAACATGTAGGAGCAACCCCAGCATCACAGGGATCTCATACACACATACACGCACACACAGAGCGGTCAATTTAGTATTATCAGTTCACCTAACCTGTATGACTTTGTACGGTGGGATAAACCCTGGAGCCCCTGGAAGAAACATTAAAAACATTAAACACTTTGGTCCAATGTTACCCAACCACATTTTCTGAACTTCTACTCCCAGTGATGAACCCATTTTGGGCCACTAGGGGCACTTTGCAAATTGGCCCCTTGTAGGAGCTTCCACATTGAGCTGGCATGCAATTTAATTGGATTTTTCCAAGCCCACAGTGCTCATAGTCCACCCACATGAGGATACTGTGTGCATGTGTTCGAGGCTGGACTAAGTTAAGCAAGGATGGTGTTATTAACTCTCCCTTTTTGTCAGATGCAGTCAAGAAAGAGTTCTTAACACCATGTCTTTGTTACTTTCAGGGAGTCACTGCTTCAAGGAGGTTTCTAAATTGCTATTGATCTAATGAGCTTTTCATGCTTTTGTTTGTCCTTTGCTCACATGAATTGGCTGATGATGACTATTAAGTGGAACTCTGCAAACAGGTCTTCTGCCTGTCCCACAGCTTTGGGTGAAAAGAAGATACCCTCTACGTGTCAAACCCATTCAGATAGATTTGTTAGAGCCACGACTCAATTGCATATACCTAGTCTGTTGATTAAAGAGTTTAGTTCCCAAAGTTGACAACTCAAGTTAGCTAGTTGTTCAGATGTCATTCACAAGCTCCCTGAGTAATCGTAAACACAAATAACATCCATGTCACATGTTACTTTTCCAGCGATTTTCAGTAGTAGCCTTCATTTACATAATTTTAGTGAGTCGGAGACAGTTGGTGATATGCTCTTGTGAAGGTTAGTTGTCTAGTTTGATATACCTAGCAGCTCACTCCAACTTACTATAAGCTATACTTCCTTAGAAGGCTGGCATCCTTCAACATCTGCAATAAGATGCTGCAGATGTTCTATCAGATGGTTGTGGCGAGTGCCCTCTTCTATGCAGTGGTGTGCTAGGGAGGCAGCATAAAGAAGAAGGATGCCTCACACCTGGACAAACTGGTGAGGAAGGCAGGCTCTATTGTAGGCACGGAGCTGGACAGTTTGACATCTGTGGCAGAGCAATGGGCACTGAGCAGGCTCCTGTCAATCATGGAGAATCCACTGCATCCACTAAACAGTGTCATCTCCAGACAGAGGAGCAGCTTCAGCGGCAGACTGCTGTCACTGCCCTGCTCCACTGACAGACTGAGGAGATCGTTCCTCCCCCAAACTATGCGACTCTTCAATTCCACCCAGGGGGGTAAACGTTAACATTATACAAAGTTATTGTCTGTCTGTATACCTGCATTGTTATCACTCTTTAATTTAATATTGTTTCTTTATCAGTATGCTGTTGCTGGAATATGTGAATTTCTCCTTGGGATTGAAAAAGTATCTATCTAATCTAATCTAATCTAACTACACTGCGACTGTGCTGGAAAATTGGCACACAATCGCGTGGATAGCACTTTGAGTACTGAGAAAAGCGCTATATAAATGTAATGAATTATTATTATTATTATTATTAAAGCAAATGTCACATTAAGCTGATGCAATATTATGCAACTTTTAGTTGTGGGGCATGTCAGACTCCCCAACTGCAGGTGTTAATCAAGTCTCTGCACCAAGTCAATTTACATGACTGAAAATCAGTGGGTATGTCAAATTAAAGCTGATGTCACATTACGTGACTTCTAGTTGTGGGGTATGTCAGACATGTTGACTGGTCTTGTTGCTAGACCATGTCAATTTACATAACTGGATCTCCTTGAGCATGTCACATTTAGCGACTGCATGCTGACCTTCCAATGCAGTCATGCTTGGTCCTTTTTGTGACAGCCAATAGCATGCTGCCTGATGGAGCCAGTGTTGTAAGAAGGGTTAACAGGCAGACTAAATTCAGCTGCAATCACAGCCATTTTTTTCCTTTTTCTATTCTGTCATGGGTATGTAAAATATAAGACATTAGACAAACCCACTTCGTTTTTTGTCTCCAAAACACACTTGTTTTTTATTCTTCCTCACTACATTCTATGAATTGTACTTCTGGATGAACATCCATTGGTTGTCACCTCTTACGCACACAGAGCACAACCCTACAACTAACGACAAAATCAAACTTGTTTGATGCTGCTGGAGCGAGTTGAGAACTAGCTGAAGTGAGTCACTGGGTATGTCACATTACGCGGCAGACCTTCAAGGGATGGAGCCACCAACTGCCTTCGACTGGATAAGATTATGTAAATGAAGGCTATGACTGAAAATCGCTGGAAAGGTCATGCAATGTGACATGGATTTTTCTGACTTCACGCCAATTTTCCAGCACAGTCATGCTTGCCCCTTTTTGTGACAGCCAATAATATGCAGCCTGATGGAGCCGGGACTGAACAAAGAGTTAACAGGTACAACAAGTTCCACCTCAGTTTCTGCCCATTTTTTCTTTCTTCCATTCTGTCATTATATGTACAACGTGAGACATCAGACAGATGAGCCACTCTTCTGTTTGTGAGGTCCAAAACACCCATGTTCTTTATTCCCCCTTGCTACATTATATGATTTGCACTTTTGCATGAGCATTCATTGGTTGTCAGCTCTCATGTTCACAGATCCCGCCTCTATAACTAAAGACAAAAATCAAACTTGATATGTCAGACTAGTCGACTTGTCTTCACTGAACTATGGCGGCGACTGCCTCAGATAAATGTAGATGAAAACTGCAGATCCCTAGAATTACTAAATTTGGCATTCCCAGTGATTTTCAGTCGTGTAAATGAACATGGTCAGATGACAAGATCGGCAACTGCAGCTGTCAAGTCTGACATACCTTACAACTAGAAGTCATGTGATGTGACATCAGCTTTAGCATTTAACAAAGAAAGCTACACAAGAAGGCAGCAGTCATCTTTCTCTCTCCTTTTGTGCATTCAGATGACCACTAGAGAGCAGAAGAAGGCAGTAAATTATGGAGTGGTTTGAGGGATCTGCAGGAGAAGCTGCACAGAGTATATGGGAGGGAGGCTGCCAAGCCATCCTTTAAAATGATAAGATTTTTTTTTTATCACAAAAGGCATTACATTTACATTTATTTTCCTAGTAAATGCTTTTATCCAAAGCTTCTTACAAAAAGGGTCAAACATAATCGAGTAACATCAGCCTGTGGACTGCTGTGAAGCAAGTGGTACAGGACAAGACTATAGAATTGACCATCACGAGATCTTTAACTAAAAACTATTTCAGAGAGATATTCACAGAAGAATTAAGCTTTCAAATGCTCCTCAAACACTTTGAAGGAGTCAACAGCTTGGATGGAGGTGGGCAGCTCCTTCCATCACCAATAAGCCACACAATGCAAAGAGTTAGGATTGAGATTTGATGCTACATGGAGTTGGCATCACCAGAAACTGTTGACAAGATGGCCTGTGTGAGCAATGAGGACCTCATGAGTGACTCCATATATGTAGGTGCTGACCCACTGACTACTCCGTAGGAAAGCATCAGGTATTTCAATTAATGTGTGCTGCAGTGGACTGACCTGAAAGAAGGACTGAAATGAGACCATCTCAGCTGGTTAAACACAAAATATGCCACTGCATTTTAAATCATTTACAGTGGCTTGGTAGCACATACTGGTACTCTTGGCAGTAAACAGTTGCATACAATACAATAAGAATATACTAAAAGATGAGGTGTTATGAAAATTAAATATTTAATCATCATTAGTTTTACTTCTGAAGCATTTGTCCTAAACAAAATAATCAGAAACTGTCTACTGTGCAGTTGGTGTTGTGGGTAACACTGCTGCATCACAAATTCAGTGTCCAGGTTTCAAATCCTGCTGTGATTTTTGCTTGTATATATTTTGCTTTGTTTTTCCAATCCTCTGTATGGTAACCTCAATGTATCCACATACATTTTCCTCTAACAACCCTTTAGCTGTACAGGTTAGTTTAACCGGTGGCTTCATGCTGGATTTGGGTGTGTGTGTGAGTGTGTATGAGCCCTACACTGGACCAACACCCCATCCAGAGTTCCTCTCTTCCTTGTGCCCAGAGCTGCCAGAATAGGCTGCAGTCCTCTGTAGACCTGAACTGGATTAAGAAGATCTGACTATGATATGTTAATTGTTGTTGACTGAGAGAACACACGTGTCCACCAAAGAAATGTTGGGGCACCAACCGGGTTGCCCCTTTAAATAACTGACACATCCTGAAAATAAGTTGATGGCACAAAAAGCAAGAATAAAACGAAATCAGTGTTGCCAGGTAGGGTACCATCAAGGCTTTGTAGAGTGGTCGTGGTCACTTTATCAGGTAGGAGATCCATCCTGTGGTCTGCTCTTCCTAGAATGAGACGACCCCAGCCAGGAGTGCCTCAGCTTTATAGTTACCAGAAGGGGTGGGGCCAGCTGCCATCATTGGGTGGTTTCTCTGGGCTGCGGGTGCAGTGCCCCCCTTGCGTCCCAGAGTGGTAGTGCTTATAACTGATGAGCCTGAAAGGTGACCCTCAGACGCATATGTGTGACGTAGGTTTACTCTGAAGTACACCATATAGAACAAAAATGTAATCTTTGGTAGAGTATGTGAAAGGTAAAGATTGACTCGTTGGTAAAGCTTGCTGTTAAAAAACAGTAAATGAAACAAAAATGCAATGAAAACATTAACAGTCACCTGTAACTGGAACAGCCACCTGCTACCTGCTATTACAGATGTGTACACACATGTACTGTATATTGTGAAATGAAACAAGAACAATAGAATACGGATTGGGTTCTTACAGGATGCCCCATTTAATTCTGGAATCCTACAGATGAAAAAAATCAAAGTACAAATGTGCTGAATGAACAATCAGTTTAGCACGGTGTTGAAAGAGGTCTTCAAAGGCATGGAGTTCTGTGGTCCTCAGAAGCTCATCTTCAATTAAATGTCGACTTCCAGTGAGTATCCAAATTACATACTAATATGATGGGAAGGAGCGGAGCTTTGGCACAAATGAAGTGACATCATTGGTCTTCTGGGCTTTTCTCCTTCTCCATTCTATGCAGACAGATGGAACAAAAGTTAATGATGTAGTCAATTTAATTTCTCCCTGTATTCACCCTGCTTTTTATGCCCACATGCCTGGTACGACATACTCAATCGCATGCACACTCTCATGCATCCACATCGACTTAAGCACATTGGCACACATCTGTGCACACACACACACACACACACAAGTCATTTGTCCTATACAAGTAAGAAGTGCTCTGTTCCTTGTATACGTAACAAGACTAGATAGATAGATAGATAGATAGATAGATAGATAGATAGATAGATAGATAGATAGATAGATAGATAGATAGATAGATAGATAGATAGATAGATAGATAGATAGATAGATAGATAGATAGATAGATAGATAGATAGATACTTTATTAATCCCAAGGGGAAATTCACATACTCCAGCAGCAGCATACTGATAAAGAACAATATTAAATTAAAGAGTGATAACAATGCAGGTATAACAGACAGACAATAACTTTGTATAATGTTAACGTTTACCCCCCCGGTTGGAATTGAAGAGTCGCATAGTGTGGGGGAGGAACGATCTCCTCAGTCTGTCAGTGGAGCAGGACAATGACAGCAGTCTATCGCTGAAGCTGCTCCTCTGTCTTGAGATGATACTGTTCAGTGGATGCAGTGGATTCTCCATGATTGACAGGAGCCTGCTCAGTGCCCGTCGCTCTGCCACGGATGTCAAACTGTCCAGCTCCATGCCTGCTACTCACTACATGAACCGATGCACATTCACAGCTGCACACTCATGCTTGGGCACATTACTGTATACCTGCTCACGCACACCCTCATGAACACTCTCACACACACATTAATCTATAATTGATGCTCACTTTATGCTTATTTCAGACTCCTTTCTTCATTCTATCCATGGTTGAAAGTCAATGCTACTTTGCTTTTCATTTAATAGTAAAAGCTAAATACTGTTTTTGTTTAATGTTTTTTGTGGGGATGTGGATTTTGCAGAAGTGCTTCCCACTGTCCTGGCAGTTGAACACATGTGAACACAGATGCACACATACATGCTAACTGATTAATTCCACAGGGCCTCTGCCCCCACCTGACACTATGGCTTTACTCCAGCTTGACCTCACTAATGCTCTGCTAATCTTTAATCTCTTTTTGAAAGAAACTAACTTTCTTTCAAATGTAGAGTACTCTAATTATAGTAAATCATCTATTACTGAATACTGGTATCGTTTTGATGGGCGGTGTGATGGCGCAAATGTTTTAATACATCACAGCACTTCAACTCCAATATGACATCTGGCTGCAGTACCTTCTGTGTACAATTTCAGAGTCCCCCACTGCCATTATATGGGATTCCAATTTTGTCTTGCTGTCTATAGACAAACTATCTGATTGATTGGAGACTCTAAATTGGCCCAGTCTGGTGAGAGTGCTACGTAACATTATTTTAAAGGATGACCACTGCCCTGACAGATTGCACCATGACACTCTACTTGATAAAGTGGATTCAGAAAATTATTGGATAGAAGTAATTAATTGAATTGCCACACTGAGGGACAGAATGTTTGGTTAATTTGGGACTCAAAATTGACCCATTGTGAGTGAGTGTGTGAACATAAGAACATAAACTTAACAAGTGAGAGGGGATCATTCAGTCCATTAAGCTCTTTTGTTTAGGTTGTCAGGGTTTTGCTTCAATTCCATGTCTTGGTAGTTTCTTCTAGATTGGCACAATCCTTTGAGTAAAGAAGTGCTCCCTTGCTTTCAGTACTAAATGAACTTCCCCTTAATTTACACATTTATGTTGAAAGAAGTTTGCTGGATCTACTTTATGAAAAACTTTGAGAACTCTGAAGACCTTTATTATGCCCCCACATGACCTCCTCTGCTCAAGACTAAACAGGTTTAATTCTCTGTCTCCGAGTCTGTCACAGAAGGACGTGTCCTTAAGTCCTGGGATGCACCTGGTTGCTCTCCTGTGCACGGCTTCAAGTGCTGCTATGTCTTTATTGTAGTGTGGTGCACAGAAGTGCACACAGTACACCAAATGTGGTCTTGCTTGCAATATGTAGTCTGAGGATATCGTACCTTGATTTATATTCAAAGGTTTTAAGCATTGTATTTCCCTTTTTAATTGCTTCTGTGCATAACTTAGAGGATGAAAGTGTTGTGTCAACATAAACCCCTAAATCCTTTTCACAGGTTGTTTCCTGTAGGACAGTCTACCATCTTGTATATATAATTGATGTTTCTTTTGCCAATGTATAGTACTTTGCACTTTTCCGTGTTAAACTGCATTTTCCAACTATTTGTCCAGTACTGACAATTGTCCAAGTCTTCTGGAATTGTTTTGCTCCTCAGTCTAATTTTGGTATCATCTGCAAATTTTCCAAGCTTACTAACTACAATGTAATCAATGTCATTAATATAAGTCACAAAAAACAACAGTACCAGCCCGCTGTTGACCTCACTCGATATGGAGCATTCACTTACAATCTGTGTCCTACAATCGATTGCTCCCCAGCTCCATCTTCATTCTCTTCGTGTGCCTTGGGTCCCACGTGGCTTTGAACAGGGTAAGCGGGAGAATGGATTTCTTAAAACAACAGAGTGCCATCAACAAGGATTTCTGAAATCCTTAAATATGGAAAACTCAAGTTATGTTTTTGAGAAATATTTATTGAGATAAATGCTACTGCTGCGGTGGGTTGGCACCCTGCCCAGGATTGGTTCCCTGCCTTGTGCCCTGTGTTGGCTGGGATTGGCTCCAGCAGACCCCCGTGACCCTGTGTTCGGATTCAGTGGGTTGGAAAATGGATGGATGGATGGATGGATGAATGCTACTGGTAGCTATTTAAGCATATACAAGGTTAGTCATTCATTTCACTTCATATCTCTCTATTATATAAAAAAATCCTGGGACGAGACAAGACTTTTTTCAAGAGATAATTTCAAGTCCCGCAAGACGAGACTTTGGCCATGAGACTTTTTCAAGTCATGCCCTCCTCTTAACCCTATTCAACCACGCACACAGTGCTCTCACCTCTCATTCGTGTGAATGATTTTGACAGACACAGTTCCCCTGGTCTCTCAGCTCTTATAAATTGTAATGTTTTCCTCACTTTAAGTTCCCAATTAAAGAAGATGTGTTATGTCCAAATGTTATTGAAGAATTTCATCACGAAGGGATTTCAATAGTAAAAATGAGTACACAGGCAATCCTAGCACTGAGAAACGATGAAGTCAAATGAATTAACTCCAAAAATGTTGATCGGTTACACAGCAAATTGGTTAAATGCGTATCAATAAACTGTGCTGAAACAGTTGGTGGTGATGGTGCGGAAGATGAAAACATCAACTTACAATATCCTATAGAATATCTACAACCGTTAACACCATCCAGTCTACCACTGTAGAAAGAAGGATGTATCCAAGAAAGGTAATGTAGTACATTTTCAGGGGATAACATTAGACAACAAAGGAGATCTTGATATGCCATTCGTATGAAAATGTTAAGAGTTTCCCATTAGAATAGCTTTTGCAAAGACAATTTACAAATCTCAGAGCCAAACCGTCATTTTATTTAAAACAGAGAAAGAAACAAAATTCAATCACAGGCAGTTATATGTTGTGTTGTCACGATAAAAGTCCAAACACAGAATCAAAGTTCAATGTGATATCGATGAAAATTTAATTCAAAAAATAGTTTTTACTGAAGTTTTACAGTAAAAGTATAAGTTTAAAAAGTATTTGTGTGTTAATTTCAAAGCCAAACAGAACAAAATCGCATCGCCCAACATGAAACATAATTTACTTTCAAATTATTACATTTTACTATTTTTTACTATGGTTAATAAATTGCTGTAAAATAGTTAGTTCTATTATGCATATGTAACAATTCCCATGAAAATAACAATCTGTTTAAATTGTACATCCGCATCCCCATACGCAAGCAGCAGACCTGCAAAGAGGCTAGGATGTAGCACAGGCCCGGGGTTTGGCAAAGTCTTGAGGTGAGCGACTAGGTCGATTCTCATTATGAGAAAAAAATTGAAGGAGTAAAATTTTTCTGTTTAAGCAAATGGAGATTAATTGATGCCATGACTGAAGTGCTGAAGATTCTGAAAGGGATTAGTACAGTGGATCCAGGCAGCTGCTTTAAAATGTAGAAGGAAAATTTTTTATATTAGCCTGAAAATAGCAAATTAACATAAACAGCCATAAAAAGTAATTAAAAGCTTCTAAAACATTAGATTAAGCATAAATTAGAATGTAAGAAGATAAGATAGGTCAAGTAAATAGTTAACTAAAAATCAGTCATTTTGCATTATTTTTTAAGCTTACAGCAGAATTGCTAGTGTGGGAAAGAACAGATAAAGAAAAGAAGATTGAGAACACCTGTGTCCAGAGATAGGAAGCTAAAAGAAAGATACCACAGAGAAAAGATGGCTCTGAAAGGCACGTACGAGGCCAGCTGAAATATTGAATCAGCAAAGATGGCAAAAAGGCATTGCTGCCAAGGTCAGGTGATGTAAATTCAAGGAAAATGACAAAATATGTTCTATATATATATATATATATATATATATATATATATATATATATATATATATATATATATATATATATATATATATTTAGAAAATTACTAATACTAGCATTTAACCTAAGTACTGAAATTAAATATAAATCAAGCATGCCAAGCAAATGATTAAATAAAGGCACGTGCCATGGTTCAATTTTAATTAAAGCTTAAGCTTCAGGCCACCATTATAAAAAAGTTTGGAAAGCTTAAAGTAAACCCATATATGGAATTGAGGCCTTGGCCAGTTAGAGAAAATAAGAACAACATAGAAAAGTAAAAATACCAGGAGGGGGACAGCGATAGGAAAGTAAGGAGATAATAAGGGTTTCCATGGGAACTCAAGGGGAGACCAGACAGGAGTTGAGGGGAGTCAGAGGAGATGAGCAAAAGAGCTCATTTGAGCGAGGTCGGAAAAGATAGGAAATGACATAAGAAAAGCCCAAAGATGTTAAGAGGAAGCCATCTGCCCAGCCTTAGACCAATCAAAATAAGCAGAACAGAAACCTAAAGAAAACAATGGACAGTAAAGCCAGGTGAAGAATGAGCTAATTGAGCAAGGACAAAGTGATAAGAAAATGATATATAAGTTTTGGATTTTGAACTGTTCGAGGCTCAGCTCAATTTGGCCGTATTGGGTCCTTGTTATTTTTGTTATTTTTATGCTTATTTTATTGCAATAAAACTGTAGACTCTGTATGCCTATCCCGAGTCTCCTAATAGCCCTTATTTCAGGTAAAAAGCCTTCTGGTGAAGATTTTTCGCCACGACAAAAATAAGTTTAATAAGTACATGGGGATGTGGTTGGAGACTTGTTCAGGGTAAGCTTTGAAGAAATGTTAGGTTTTCCTTCACGCAAAAGAACCACAGATATGTGAAATAAATGACCAAATAGTGTGGTGGACAGGAGGACTTTAGGGACCTTGCAAATCACAACTTGAAGCTATTTTGGAGAATCTTGGTGAGTAGGATAGATGAGCTTTTTGGGCTGAATGGCCTTTTCCTGTCATAATTTTTGTAACGTCTAATTTCGAGTAGAGGTGAATCATGCCATATTTCATCTCTGTTGCATATGGGGGGACCATGCTGGCATAGCTTTTTGCTAAGTTTATCACTGTGTAAGATGGAAAGACATGCCCCTCTGTCATGGCTATCCTTTGGGCCATTTTATGTCAACTTTATTAAATTCCTTTTGGATCATAAACATGTCAGGATGTATGTGTTCAAATCTGTCATGCTACTATATTTCATGCCCTATTGATTATCAGTTTATTTTGTTAATCGCTTGTGTAGCTGTTTTCCGTGAAGGACGGAATATAAATTAAACATCTGTACTGACTGCATGAGCTGGCATCAGTTTTGTGTGGAATTGGAATCAGGAAATTTTGGTAAATAAACCATTTCAAGGTAGGTGTCAGAACCAAAAGACTAATAGTTAAATAAGCAATGCTCAGGATGTGTTTCGAGACTCGTAGTCAGGAAATAGTGAGGCACAATTCAATAGCCAAAAATAAAAAGGAACAAATAACAAGAGCCAATTCAGAAATTGTAAATTGTAGTCAAAAATCGGCAAAACTGATGAACACAGTGGTCTTTAGGGAGAATCCAATCTTGGACAAGCAGGAAGTACGCAATATTGTCCTTTATGCTGTAAGAAGATAATCGCAGCGACTCATTGCTTCTTATGCAGGCAAGAGTTAGAGCACAAGAAGCTACTAATAGCAAATGTTAGATTGGCAGGGCTCTGCATCCCCTTGGCTGTATTACCTGATAGCAGTTGAACGGCCAATGGAGGACAAGCTCTTCTGTGCTATATTGAGATGTTCAGATTATTCATAGCACAAAGATAGACCAATTAGAGACCAAACTTCATTTGGATAATCCTCTAACAGGAGAGAAAAATCCAGCTCATGTCCTGTCAGGTCGCCTGCTGTAATCCTGGATTGAGTGAGTGTGGCCTGCTGCTCTCTGCCGTTGACCTCATTACAAAAGAGAAGTTAAATGATGAGCATCATCATGTAGTGCCTTGCCAAAGTTTTTACACTGTATACATTTGTCACCTCCTGCTGCCTAAAAAGACACTCTACAGATGGACTTTTCATACCTGAATAAGTTACGCTGTTAATGTGATAAAACATGATTGGAAACTTTTAAATGAATTAAAAAACAGCTAAACACTCTTTGTTGTGGCAAAATTACTGAACTCTGGTGCCACAAATTGACTTAAGGAGGCACATGAGTTAGATATAACCATAACCATTAGCTAATGCCAGTGATCCCCTTGACATAAAGTCACCTGGATGGCTAAGCAGCTGAGTTTAGGAAATGCATGGTGTCATGAAGTGAGGTCTGTGGTGGCGGACATTCTTTTCAATATTTTTCAATTATACAGTGCGGACAAGCTCCGGATGGCAGTCTGTGGTAGCGTGGTGGAGCAGCTTTGATGAGGTGTTAATGAGGTGATCTGCAGTTCATGCATTCATATGCAGATGTGCACGGTTTGGCCGATTGCCTTGCTAACATTCTGACCTGTGTAATTACAGTATGCACCTACATTAATCAATAGTTAAAAAGAATAGTCCAAGCAGTATAGGGAGAATAATAGAATGGTTGGAGGACAATGTCTGAAAAGAAATGGCAAGGCAATTTCAGGAGAGCAGGTAAGCGTGGTGGACAGAGGAGGGAGTGTAGTCAATGATGCTTTGAGGGGTGTCCCCCGTGAACGGTTTTGTAGGAGTTGGGACTTGCACAGAGAGCATGATGTAGCGAATGGGAAGACAGAGGGCCGGTCAGGTGCGTCTCAGCCGAAGCCAAAGAGGGCAGATGAGATGGGAGGCGGGTGATGAAGGCTACAGCTGTCAGCAGGGAAGACCCACTTGGGTGAGCTGGGGAGTCAGGGAGAGAGAGAGAGAGAGAAAGCCGCGATAGACTTGCTGAGGAGTACAACCTGATGTCTTAGAACATTTTGTTTTGTGATTTCAAAGTATTTATTGTTCATTGTTAATCTCCACAAGAGCACCAATTTTTAACTGAATTATTTATTGAGTTATAGTGTCTGCTGTGTACTTCATTATTTGGACATAGATGTAATAAACATGCTCTTTGCACTTTGGCTATTTGAACCTGGTTGTTGTCTCTCACTTGCTGCTGTGCTCACCTCAGATACAAACTACTAGAAGGTCATGTGGACAGTTTGGTGTCAGGTATGTGCCCTGGATATTGACTCCTGACAGATGTATAAATGAAAAATGGATAAAGGCAACAAAAAGAAATATGCTGTCAATTCCATCACTGTAATGTAGAAAAAGGTTGGCATCAGAGAGGTACTGCCTCAATTAAGTCATCCCTCTGAGGCCTGTCAAGGTGAGAAACTAAATTATTAAGTTTGTAAGCTACAGATCTCAACTTTACATTCCTGGTAATCAAATTGTTACTATAGTTACGATTTCATTTGAATTTGGTATGAAATTATAAGTATGACATTCCATACATTGCTATAAAAATATTTTTAAAAATTGTAATAATTATTCTGTATAGGGGATACTCAACAGGAGCAGCCAAAAGAAGAAGAAGAAGATAGGGGATACTCAAGTGTTATATAGAATCAAAATCAGTAGAATGCAAGCAATGTGACTAACCCTTACATCGAGCTACCGTATGCAAGCAACAGCCTGAAAACTGGGAACACCGTTAGAAGCACTTCAGATTTTTCTGTCCGATCTTACATTTTACTTCGCAAAGCAACATGAAAGCAGGACATAGGAAAACTAGGCGACCGACTAGGGCCTCCACTGCCAAGGGGGCCCCGCACTTTTTATTTTTAGCTAAATAAGCCTACAACTTACAGGTCCATATAATTCAGAAGTAAAAATTTTCTCTGGTGGCGGAATTATCAATATGGTTATGCGCGAGCAAAGAGGAAACAGTGACGACGACAAGCAGAATCGAGGTGACAGAGTGGTGGGTGGTGCCCCAGTGGGAGGGCACTGATCATCCACCTCGCCTGCCGCCAAGCGTCTGCTCAACAAATCGATCATGCTATAAATAGCGGAAGCTGGGAAGATAAAAACCATTCCACAAAGCGACTCGACAGTGGGTGGTTTGCTCCGTCCCTCCGTCTGCTCGGCTATAATTATACATGTAGGCTATCTTTTCCGTCGACTAGTCGCATTAACATTAGTCTGTGTATACATGTTCACGAGTTCTATCTGGCACTAATATAATCAAGAACACTGGTCTATGGTCTACTGTACAATCAGTATTTTTGTATGTACAAGTGAGTAATCATTAGCTAATAATGCAACTTGATTTTGTCCTCCCTGTTTGAAAATGAAGCGAGCTCATCAGTCTGGTGCTGCTAAACATAAGAAAAAAGCCGCTGAACAGGCTTTTATTGCTTCGCAAGGAGGAGCTCTGTTGAACTTTTGTCACTCACAAAGATGAAGGTTCTAGCCTTAACACTACTGGCAGGGACAAAAATCTCTCGTCTGAGGTCCATTTTGCAACTTCACAATTCAGTTTTATCCTCAGGTCCAGGGGGGGCAGACCCCCCCCTTCTGGGGCCCCCTACCTATGCTCCATGCCTAGGGCCCCCCAAAAACCTAAGAACGGCCTTGATGAAAGAGCTACAATTGGCACATTAGTACTTACAGTCGACTATGCCATGGATAGAGAACCACAAACACATGGACTAAGCTACCAAGTAGCGTGGTAGACAGTAAGACTTTAGGAACTTTCAAAGCTTGACTTGATGTTTTTTTTTTAGAAGAATTAAGGGGATAGGACTGGCGTGCTTTGTTGGGCTGAATGGCCTGTTCTCATCTAAACCATTCTAGTGTACTAATGTTCTATCCCGATCAAAATGAGTCCAAGCACAACATTTTATGATGCACAGATCTTGAGATTTCCTGCAAAGAATACGCAAAAACAGGCTAATTTTGGCTAGTATCATAGCCTCGCAGGTCTTTAGCTCTGACTCATATATTGTAAGGTCATATACTCAAAAGCGTTCTGCCATTGGACAGCGGGGCGTCAGATCATTTTCCATTGAGGTAAGAAGTTCATATATGGTCATGTGGAGCCCTACATGCTGCCTAGGAGGGGCATGCAGAACAGCTGAGAGGATGCAAACACGAGCATTGTGCAGCAGAGCAGATCATTGTCTGTCTCACACAGCAATAGCAGGATTGAGTGGAGTTTTTATAGACTTTATATATGGTCAGTGTTTTATGTAAAATAAAATAGTTCTAATCCAGGATATCCAGTTTGGAGGAGTTTTTGGAGATAAAAAGACACACATTTTGCCAAATGCTGAAATTATTTATTCCTTTCTGCTATCAACAAGAAAATGTTTTAATGGTACATTTGACATGTCTGAGAATATCTCAGAAGAGAAATAACGGACCTATCATTACTGTTACATAAAATATACTGTACCACAAAACAATATTTAAAAAAAATTAACTCTCTGTAAATATATTTTTAATTAGTTAAGGCAAAGAATGTTTAAAAATTCAATCACGTCTGAGAAGTTATCTGTCATGTTTTAGTAAAACATTGATAGTCCTGCCTTTATTTTCAGAATAATAAGTCTTTAATTTGCGGTAACCTTCCACAGGTGGAAATTGCTGAAAAGAAAAACTCACCAGGTCATTGTCTCAGAAAAATATGGATGGCTTTTAAAAAAAACAAGGGATAAGGAGACCTGCATATTCAGTAGATGTGATTGGTGTTCTTAACTTGTGATAGTAACCAGATGACTCAATCAAGTCAAGTCAAGTTGGGGAGCATTCACTGGTACAGTGCGTTGCCGCACCCACTACATGATGAAACAACTCAGGATCCCAGGCAATCCTGGTCCAGCCACTCGGGTTCCCAACAATGAGGAACTTATGAGCTGGATCAACCTCGGGGAAATGTGCCACATGGCCGTAGTGCCGTTACTGACGCTCCTTCACAATGCAGGTAATGTGCCTCATTCGGGACTCCACGAGCAACCGCTCATTCGACACAAAGTCAAACCAACGGTACCCAAGGATTCTCCGAAGAGACACAGTACCAAAGAAGTCCAGTCTTTGTCTCAGGTCACTGGATAGAGTCCATGTCTTGCAACCATATAGCAAGACAGGAAGCACCAGGACTCTAAAGACTTGGACCTTCGTCCTTTTGCATAGATATCGGGAGGGCCACACACCCCTTTCCAGCGACCTCATGACCCCCCCATGCTCTCCCAATCCATCTACTGACTTTATAGGAAGAGTCACCAGAGCCATGAATGTCACTGCCGAGGTAAGTAAACCTCTCACCGCGGTTGACATTCTCTCCACAGACAGACACACTGCTGATGGCTGTGCCCAAGAGGTCATTAAAGGCCTGGATCTTTGGTTTTTATCAGGACACTCCCAAGCCCAGACACTCAGACTCCTCACTCAGTCTCTCAAGCGCCTCCATTGACTCCGCGAAGAGTGGAGAGGATCAAACCAACAAGAGGATCAAACCAACCCTGGTGCTGTTTTGATTGTGACTTTGTTTTTTAGTGGTTATCATTTTTTTGCAAATTTTATAGTGTTCTTTTACTGCATTGTTGGTTATATATACAAACGTTTTGAAGGCCTCAGCTCTTTGCTCCTGATTTATTTGACTCTTTTTGCAATGATCTTTTTTTTCTTTTGATTTGGTTACGTCTTTGTGTTTTTAAACTTGTCTTTTGAATGACTGCCATTGTTTTCTTCCATTTAAAGGTTTCATTTTAAAAATGTTTGGATTTAGTTAGGATGATTCATTGGGTGCTGTGGTGGGTTGGCACCCTGCCCGTACAGTGTCCATTTTAGGACATCCTCCTCCCTCCGAAAAAACTCCATCCTTCCTACTACCTTCGACAAAATATTCCTCCTCCCTGCGAGGAATCCCCAGTCACCCCTCCTCCCTCCTCCCTCCTCTCTCCTCCCTCCTCTCTCCTCCCTCCTCCCTCCTCCATCCGCTCTCAGTTCTCCGATGTCCGTTTTCCGCCATCCACCCTCCTATCTCCGTCATCCGCCTTCAGCTCTCCATCAAACCCCACACTAACCCCGCCCCCCTCATCGACATTTTCGTTAATGAAGTGACGTAATACTTCAGCTCCACCTTCTTCACAAGTTCATTAACCAAATTATTTGTCAATTATATTTCACAGTAAGAATCTTACAGCACGACTCAAACGTGGGAACGAAAGTAAATGACGTTAATTGTTGAGTGTCTTTTAATATTGTTTAAGCATACATATTAACACATGTGCAATTAAACGTGTGCATTTACGGTGTGATTTTTCAGGCTTAAAAGCTCGCCTTTTATTAAAAAGGTAAATGCAAACTTTTTTCATTCTGAAGGGCACAAACCACGCAAAAATGTCGGTACACCAGATAAATAAGCGCAACATATTATCAGTTGTATTGTATGCTTACAATACATATAGAATGTGTTAATCGTTAACTAATAGTATGGGATGGTGTTTTTCAACTCAGCTACAGATGCAGATGGAAACCAGAACTGCTTTGAAAAATACGTACGCCTTAGGACCGATCTGGAATAAGGTAGCACAGCGCCTTGATTTAAACGATTCCATGTCTTGGTGGGTTTGCGTTGCTTGTTGTCAATATCTTTACACCTGTTTTTAAGGCTTATTGACTGAAAGGGGCTTTCGTGAAAAAAGTTAGGGCTTTTGCTACAGGATACACCCTCCACAAGTTAAGGAAGTTAAAAATAAAGGTATATATTTCTGTTTTATTTAAACCTTTTAAGTTGTATGCGGGCGGCATGGTTAATGAACTTGTGAAGAAGGTGAGCTGAAGTATTACGTCACTTCATTAACGAAAATGTCGATGAGGGGGCGGGGGGGAGTGTGGGGTTTGATGGAGAGCTGAAGGCGGATGACGGAGATAGGAGGGTGGATGGCGGAAAACGGACATCGGAGAACTGAGAACGGATGGAGGAGGGAGGAGGGAGGAGAGAGGAGGGAGGAGGGAGGAGGGGTGACTGGGGATTCCTCGCAGGGAGGAGGAATATTTTGTCGAAGGTAGTAGGAAGGATGGAGTTTTTTCGGAGGGAGGAGGATGTCCTAAAATGGACACTGTATGCCCGGGATCGGTTCCTGCCTTGTGCCCTGTGTTGGCTGGGATTGGCTCCAGCAGACCCCCGTGACCCTGTGTTCGGATTCAGCGGGTTGGAAAATGGATGGATGGATGGATTCATTGGATGTAGTGCCTTTTTTGTGTATCTTCCTTACATTTGCACCAGGAATTTTGTTAGTTCCCCCCACTCCCTTTTAGTAATTTTGTATGCCGCCAACCTTTCTGAGACTGTAGGCCTCAGGCCTTTTTTTGCAGTTTTTGGGCCTTTTGAGGTTAAAATTCCAAACAGGTGCTAGGCTGTTGTTATCATTTCTTTATTTTTCCTGGAGTTTTTACTTGTAGCTAAAAATCGAAACCGATTTGTTTTAGGGGTTTCTGAACCCAAGCAATTCAATTCAGCTATCGGTTTTGTGATTTACTACTTATATGATCATTTTTTACCATGAATGCCATGTTGTTTTGTCATTGGATAATGATATCTTAAAAAGCTAGTGTTCTCTTTTGCTGTGGCAAATTCCCATAATCCTTTGGATTGTGCATTTGGTGATGTCATCACATGGAATGATACAAAGATTGCAGTGTGAGTTTCTTTACTATTCAAGTTTATACATAAAGCATAGCGATTACATACGATTTACTCTTTGACTTTGTTATTGAGCCCTGTTTGTACTCATTGACTTCCATTCTTGTGGTTAACATTTTGGTTTTGATGATCAGTTTTCTTTGACCTTCCAGTTTCAACTTTGTTTTGTTCTTTCCAGGCTACAATTTTCTCCTGGTCTTTTCATAAAATACTCTGACAATTCCTCTATTCGGTATATCATTATGCCCTATTTTGTAGAACCTGCAAGGGCTTGTTTCACTTAACTATAAATATTTTTACATAGAAAAAGCACTAGTAAGGACAAAAAAACATCACAATGCTATAAAAATAAGGAATCCAAAGAAGACAAATTAATAACCAAAATAAATTGAGAAACGGAAATGGAAAAATCCTAAAAAAAACAATATGTGATCTAATCAAATGAAAAAATTAGATTATCAGGAAAAGCATTAGGGTATGGTGCCTGAAACAGCTGACTTACTCTTTTAAGGAAAATGGCCACAGGAACATCGAATTGAAACAAATCTCCACCACTGCAACATCACATGACCCCGACCGCCTCATGGTGTCATGACTTTGTGGTCATCTGAGACCCTAGCAGATCCAGCATGAGTTTGCCAAAATCTTTGCACTGCATAAATATATTAGAGAAACAGATGGCATTGGTGCACTTTATACTTTAGAAGTGAAATAGCAGTTATTGAAATATTATAAAAAAATGAATTTCTTGACACATTTTGTCAGGCCCAACAATGAGTTCAGGTATCACCATGTGGTGTAGTGAGACTCATAACGAGTTAATCCAAGCCATCTTTGTCCATTTTGTATGAAACAAACAAGATGAAACTCCTGCATGACGTGACCAGATGAAGTAACTCTTGTGACTTTTCTTTGGGTTTTCCCTTTTGAACTCCCACATCCTAAACATGTGTGTGTGTTAGTTTAATTGCTATCTCTAAATTGTTCCTGAGCAGTATGGGTGCACATGCATGCATGAGCGGACCCTATGCTGGATGGGTTCTCCATTTAGGGCTAGTTAGTGCTTCACATCCAATGCTGCTGGGATAGGCTCCAGCTCCCCATGACCTTCAATTCGACTTTGAGGATATTGCTGTTTATTGATTTACTTAGCTGAGTCTTTCAGTTTATAATAAGTCACATATTAAGCATTGTTTTTATCATCTTCTGTCACTGTAGTTATCAGCACTTTAGCTAGATTGGTCAGGGTCACACTTTCAGTCAGTGGCAGCAATTGAACTGGCATTCTTGCTCTTTAGAGTTCAAGCACATAAGCCACAAGAACACAGTGTCCTGAGCAGGTTGTAGCTTTTGGAAAATGAGCATGAGAGTGGTGCTTTTGACAAGGCACGGTAACATTATGAGTAAGTGGTAGGTGCTATCATGTGAGGAGAAATCAGCTTTTTCAGAGGCAGGCAACCTTTACCTTAACTGGCAGAAGTGTTTGCTCACGCAGTCTTCTTCTCAAATTCTCCAGTATGTTGTTCCAAAGAAATGATCATTTTCAAGATTATTGAAATTATGATATCTGCTGTCAGGAAAGCTAAGGTCACTTTGCCAGCTACTAGCACTTAATTATAATCACCACTGCGATGATGTGATGGCTGAGGTCTGACAAGATCCTTTTTCCTATATATTGGTGAAATGACGGATATAGAGTGCTCTCGATTCAGACAATCAGCTACCGCCTTATTTTCTGCATCATTGCTCTTATTTCAATCAAGCTTGACCACTTTTTCTAGTCGGCTATCATTTTGCATCTCCTGTACACGGCCATAGCTATTGACAGACAAAAAGTAAAAAAATGTAACTTATATGCTTCTAAAACAGGTTGTATAGTAGTGCCCAGGGACTTGTGTTCAGGTCCCCAGCCTTATCATTACTACTTGAGAAAGTAAAAGAATACACATGTGGAGATGAGCAGTAAGCACAAACAGCTTTTTTCCTTTTACGTGAAGTGCATAGCATCTTACACAACTTGCCCAGCGGTTTTCAGTTGTAGCCTTCATTTACATAATCTCAGTCAGTGATGCACTCCCTTGACCGCCAGTCACGTAGTCTGACATCCCCAGTGATTCACTCCAACTAGTCCGAGACTCGCCTTTAGTCATAGGGATGGGCTCTCTGTGTGCCTGGCAGCTGACAACCAATGAATGCTCATCTGGAAGTGCAATGCATATAATGCAGCGACAAAGAATAAGGAATGAAGGTTCTTTGGGCCTTACAAATAGAAGAGAAGCTTGTCTGTCCAATGTCTTGTGTTTTATGTACCACAACAGGTTGGGGGCATTTTACAGTGTGTTACCGCACCCACCACACCACAAACCACACAGATTTGGTCCCAAGTACAGCCGTGCATTGGGAGACAATTTTGCACCACCCTTGGAATTGTGTGAGGTTTTTTTTTTACCGGTGGCTGGAGTGAAAATCCTGCCACCAACCTCCAAGTTTTCCCTATAAGTTGGAGGACCTCTTTGGAAGGCTGGATGCAGATTAACGTTATATCCAGGATGAAGCAATTGCAGGTTAAGGGACCCAACGGAGTGGAATGGAACAAATTAAATAAAAAAAGGGCAGAGATTGTGGTTGAACTCAACTGTTAACCTTTCATACAGCTCTTTCTCCTTAAAGCAGCACACAAAAAGGGGCGAGGACAACTATACTGGAAGGTCAGCACATAGTCGATACATTTGACATGTCCAGTGATTTGGAGTTGTGTAAATTGACATGGTCTGGCTACAAGATCAGCAACTCCAGTCGACAAGACAGACATGCCATACTACTACAAACCAAATAATGTGACACATCAGTGAAACATACCCAGTAAGGTGGTCTTCAGTCTCTTGTTGGTGTTGGTCAACTGCTTGTACTTCTGAAAAAAACTATTTCCTGCTTGATTTTCATTTGTGTCGTCCACCTGTGATGAGCCTGAGGTAATTGAACCTTCCTGTGTTTTAGCATTTAGATCCACATGTCTTCAAATAAGCACCACAGTCATGATAAGAACGTTCTTTGATTTTTCCGGGGACTTCAACACCATTCTGCCTCACTGACAGTGGATAAAGCTCGAGGCTTTGCATCTCGATGCCCCCACAACCTCCTAGATCATGGACTACCTGACCAACAGACAGCAGTTTGTGAGGGACATTGTGTCAAAAATGGTGGTGTGCATTACTACAGCATCTCAGGGACTGTCCTGTCTCCCTTTCAGTTTACCCTCTACACAACAAACTTCCAGTACAATACCAGTGATCACCACCTACAGACATTTTTAAATGACTCCTTCATCACGGGGTGTATCAATAAAGGAGAAGAGTCAGAGTACAGGAAGGTTGTGGAGGACTTCGTCTTGTGGCACAGGGACAACAACTCAACATCAACAAGAAAAAAGAGCTGGTGGTGGACTTCCTGTGTGCCAAGGACCCTCTGAGGGTACTTACCATTCAGGGGGAGGACATGGAATTTGAGCAAAGCAACAAGTACTTGGGGGTTCATGTAAACAACACGCTGGACTGGTCTGACAACACAGTGGTGCTGTACAAGAGAGGCCAGAGCAGACTGGACTTTCTAAGGAGACTCAACTCTTTTGACGTATGCAGTAAGCTGATGGAAACGTTCTATCAGTCCATAGTAGTCAGTGTGGTGTTGGGTGCTGTGGTCTCCTGGAGAAGCAACTTGAGCTCAAAGGAAGCACAATGCCTGAATAAACTCAGCTGCTGTGGAGAAGAGATGGTGGCAAAATGTGACGCCGTTATGAAAAATCCCCTCCATCTCCTCCGGCAGGTGTCCTCTTGGAGCATTTTTAATTACAGGCTCATTCCACCATGGTGTGCTAAGAAGTGCCTCTGGGAGTCTTCTCTACCCAATGCTGTCAGGCTACTCTTTAAGTTCACTTTGAAATATCTGCACAATATATGTTATATATTTATTGATTGGATTGATTGATTAATTTGCTGCATTATTTGTGATATGAGTCTATATCCTTGCCTTTTTATGTTTTTGCTGCTGTATGCATCTGAATTTCTTTATGAGATTTTAAAAGCTTATCTAATCTATCAATACATGCTCCCAACCTCTCTCTAATCTAATCTAATCTAATCTAATCTAATGAAGTGCCTCTGATATCTACATCTACATGTACGTACATCAAAGGTCCTATTCTAGTAATATTTTCCCCAGTTAACACTTATTATTTCTGTTCCAGGAATGAAACACCTGTACATGTGTTTCAACTGTTTACTTTGTGCTGAACCCCGAACATCTGGTTTCATGAATTCCATGTGAGATCTCAAATTTATATTTTAAAAACATTAAGTCAGGTGTGGTGAATGTTGTTGTATGATCTGCATTTCTGTATGCAGAAAAGAAAATGATCACATATGGGTTGTAGTGGTATATTTTCTTTATCCATGACCTTGATGGCCTTCCCAAGGCTTGGGTAAAGCTCTTAGCTAAATCATCTGCAGCTGAATGATGAGGAGCAGATGTGATGTGTTTCACGCCATTTTTCCTCATTAACGTTTTGAATACCTCTGAAGTGACCTGTCATGCATTGTCACTGCTGACTCGCTCTTTTTCTTGAGGATGTTGTTCTCAGTACAGAGATATTTTTTTTCTTTCTGAAGTTGTTGACTTAAAGAGAATCACCTCAGGCCATTTGAAATTTGCATCAACTTCAATGGAGAACACAGAGCTCAAAAACAACTCTACAAAATCAAAGTATGCATGCATTGCCATACTTCCTCAACTCATTTTTTTGTGTCTGCAAAGGTGTTTGTTGTTAAGATTTCTATACCAGTTGATATCATGTACAGTTCTTTGTGAGTTCTTCAATCTGTTCATTAGCATCAGGCCACCACACATAAGTATGGGCAAGTTCCTTCATTTTTATAGGCCCCAAGTGTCCTTCTTTCAGTGCCTTTAGTACACAATTTCGAAGGAATTACTACAGGCCCCATGACGAATAAATAATTGCTTCTTTACAACTGCAAATTCTGGGTAAAGAGGCATTCCCTATTTTGGCCATCCCTCCATAACAGTATCACAGAGCCTTGATAGTCCTGGGTCATTCCTTGTCTCTCTTTGGATAATGAGATTTGTAACAGATGTATACATCCGATGGTTCTACGGATATTTGTTCTTCCTTTGTCTTTGATGGTAAATGTGATAATGCATCATGACTGGCATGTTCTTTTTTTCCCTTGATTTAATCTCACCTACACCTAATCTCATGTAATCTCACCCGAGCACCTACAAAATGTGACCACCTACTGTACGTAGATATTTTGTAGTGACCAGTGAAACACCCCTTTTTGGGTTTAAAGTTGACAGTAAATGTGGGTGATCTATCACCAGTGTGAACCTTCTGACCTGAAGGTCCAGGTGAAATTTCTTCATACCCCATACAAGGCTAAGAACTTCTCGATTAATCTTATATATAAACATCTATGCGTGGAAGTGTGTATGTCTGTCTGTCCGGCCCGGAAGTGAGAGGTGGAGTCGAGGGAAGGGCTCCACCTCCGAGGAAACAGAAAACTCGCTTAGCTGCTAATAACACAAGCGAGGCCAGCACATCAGCAGAACAAAACCTCAGAAACAAGACAAAGTCGCTTAGCCGCTAACATTGGCAAAACGGTATTCCTTTTACTTTTCCTCCTGCCACTAATACACAAACGAGGCGAGCACGTTGGCAAAATGAAACCTCAGAAGAAAGACAAAGTCATTTAGCCACTAACATCAACAAAACAGTATCCCGCTAATGCACAAGTGATGCAAGCACGTCGGCAAAATGAATCCTCCTAGGAGAGAGATGCCCAGAGTAGTTCCTTTCAATTACCTGACATCTCTACATTTCAATTTTTCTTCTGACGATTTCAATAGTTTCTAGGACTCCAGGATTTTTACAGTATGGGCTTACAAGTTTTATGTATAATTACTTTGAGCCACAGTCAGCTATTATGAAACCATATTCCATATGATGATGAATCACATGTCAACCTTAGTGATGGACCAAAGTGTTTTAAGCACCTCTTCTGATGTTACCATTTTCTTAGTGTCCTGGAAGGTTGTTCACAACTCTTAGGCCTCTTCATTTTTCTACAGCCTATAAAAGAGCATTCAGTAGGTTTAGCAGAATAGAAAGGTTTAGGAGTAGCTTGTAGTAGTCCTAGATGACATCTCAACTGAGACGCATTTTGCTGTTCTGATGCGTTCCGTCTTGTCTTGAGATTTGTGTAATTCATTTTCAATTGATTACAAGTGCGTGATGTGAAATTTCATCCTTGACAGATTGATATTCATTTTTATTAACTCTAATCCTATTTCGTTTTAAGCCTGTCAAGGACTGCTTTTAAATTATTTAGGTGGTCATTGTAATTCATATTTGTTACTAGAATATTATCAAGGTAGCACTGTGTACACTACTGGGTATTCCCTGAAATATCTGATTTATTACTCTTTGTGAAATGGCAGGAGCTGGAGCAATACCAAAAGCAAGACGATTATACCAAAAAAACTGTCTTTGAAGATTTCTCTATGTCTGTTTTTAAATACACTTGTGCTACATTAGTCTTTGTAAATGAGTAGAAAAAATATCCACTATGCATCAAAAAAAAAATCCCCACATAAGTGAATATTACCGGCTTTTCCCTTCTATAGCCTCCTTAGTGTTATGTTTACTCCAGAAAAAACAAGCCAAAAATTTTAATTCTTTTCAACAAAAGAATTGCCTGGACAAAGTGGTGAGGAAGGCAGGCTCTATTGTAGGCATGGAGCTGGACAGTTTGACAACTGTGGCAGAGCGATAGGCACTGAGCAGGCTCCTGTCAGTTATGGAGAATCCACTGCATCCACTGAACAGTATCATCTCCAGACAGAGGAGCAGCTTCAGTGACAGACTGCTGTCACTGTCCTGCTCCACTGACAGACTGAGGAGATCGTTCCTCCCCCACACTATGCGACTCTTCAATTCCACCCGGGGGGGTAAACGTTAACATTATACAAAGTTACTGTCTGTTATACCTGCCTCGCACTCTTTAACTTGCACTGTGTTTTTATCACTCTTTAATGAACATTGTTTTTATCAGAATGCTGCTATTGGAGTATGTGAATTTCCCCTTGGGGATTAATAAAGTATCTATCTATCTATCTATCTATCTATCTATCTATCTATCTATCTATCTATCTATCTATCTATCTATCTATCTATCTATCTATCTATCTATCTAACAGGAATTTTTTTTTATTATTTGTAGCAGAAACATGTCAATACCAAAATGTCAGAATAAATACAGTAGAAAAGCTCTGTCCAGTGTCCATTGCTGTACTGATGCATATTTAGCACATATCCTTTGTGTAATACGTTTTGAGACAGTCACTAACGCACAGCCCAATGTTGCAATCGGGTCAGTAGAAGTGTGTTTTTTGCACACTCCTCTTATGTTTTTTCACATGAGAGAGTAGAATGTCATTGCCTGATTCACATGATCGACATGTCCATTGTGTTATTATAGGCTACTACATCACAAGACTTAGGGACCTCCACATTTCCTCTGACACAAACATTGACAATTGCCACATCATGAACAGTGCTTAGGGGCCTAATGTCTTGACTGTCCGTACACTTGATTACAAATTCACTGGCATATCATGGCAGTTTGCTCATACAGTGCTGTATCATGCATCAGTTTTACTCACCATGTCAGCCTCTGATGACCAATTCATATTGTCATCAGTATCACTCGATTCGAGTGATGGTTCAGTTTCTAAAACTGCCTTTACAGCTTTTTTATTTGTCATTGTGTTTTTAGATTGAGGCTCCGCCCCACTCATTAATATTGAAGAGTTACCTTAGAGCAGGTTTTTTTTTCTTGTTAACCAATCTTAGTATCTTCAAACCTCAGTCAATGACAGTCATGGTGGGGTGGTTCCTGTGTGAATCACTGCCAACAGTCATAGATAGATAGATAGATAGATAGATAGATAGATAGATAGATAGATAGATAGATAGATAGATAGATAGATAGATAGATAGATAGATAGATAGATAGATAGATAGATAGATAGATAGATACTTTATTAATCCCAAGGGGAAATTCACATAATTCATATGTAATAATTATCCCATCCATCCATCCATTATCCAACCCACTGAATCAGAACACAGGGTCACGGGGGTCTGCTGGAGCCAATCCCAGCCAACACAGGGAACAAGGCAGGGAACCAATCCTGGGCAGGGTGCCAACCCACCGCAGGACTGTAATAATTATATAATTCATATATAATAATAATTCACATTGTGTCCCCTTTGGAGAATTACCACTGGCAGTTGTGGCCGACAGCATGCAGAGCATTATAGATTGCTTAAATCACCCCCAGCAACCAATCATAAGATACTTTGCAAACTGTGTGTGGTATAGCGGGTCAGTGGCTTCAAAAATATGGCCAGTTTTAAATCCAGACGGCTGTGTCAGTCTCCTTGGGTGCGATTGCAAGACCGTGGGGAGTTAATGGGGTAATTGGGGTGCGATCGTTCTCAATTGCTTCATCAGCTTCCTGCAGAATGTGATTAAGGTGCTGCATCCATGGATCTGTATAAATACGGGCCACCACAGGGGATCAGGAAGAAAAAAAAGATTGAAAGAAAGAGAAGGAGGTTAAAGAACATGAAAGGCAGTCTTGGGATGACGATCTGGCAACCTAGAAGGAGAAGGCATTACGAGCTGGGGCCCCACGAAGGAGCGTATGCTGTGGCGCTCTTGGGGCTAGTTCGCCCCACTGAATATTTGGGTGGAGTGGGGCGAGCAAGGCAGATGACCTCTCTAGGGATCCAAGGTGCAATTGAGTGATGCGTGAAGGAAAACAGGAGGAGAGCCAACCTCGGACGGTCTGACTGTGCAATTTGGAGGCAGCTAAGACGGGGTCGACAGAAAGGAGTTTGTGGCTACTGAGTCTCCGCCAGCTACGTGAGTGATGGGTGAGCCGAGGAGACAAAGGAGGTGTACTGAGATCAGGAGGAGTTAGAGACTCCATTTTAACCGCGGATTTTAACAGATTTACTTATGGATTTTTATCCCCACTTTCACTTGGTTTTTATGGATTTATTTATGTACTGTTTATTTGGAACACTGCACAGTGGATACTTTTGGTTTTGTTTTTGACTGTTTATAATAAAAGCACCTGAGCATTTTCCACCATCCCAGCTGCTTCATCTGAGATTTGTCCCCATTTGTCAGCTCATCTTGGTCATAACTTTCAACGGTGTTGGGTTCTAGAGGCACCCATATGGAAGGAGGAACCTGGAGGGGACCCGCACCATCACACTGTGTGCGACCAATTCACATTAAACAGGAGTACACAGTGTGTCCTGATCCTATGTGACCTACGGCTATAACCCATAGTTTAAGGAACTGATTGTGCCTTAGTGTTACCATAAAGTGGCAGAAAAACATATTTTTTTGGCAGCATGATATTTCCCCCTTTAAATGGCAGCAGAATATTGTCCTAAAGAGTTACTGATTTAACACTGCACGATGTATCATTACACATCACGTCAGTGTATGAATACTGTAGAAAAGGCGCTATATAGCGCCCAACCCGGCACAGAATGACACAGAGGCACGTATAAAACACAAGCGCTTTATTTTCTTCTTCACCCGTGGGCGCATGTCTTCCCTGTGACCCACAGGCAATACACAGTCCCAAAAGCACCTCTTTCTACACCACACAATAACACACTCTTCTCTCCCACCACTCCTCCGCAAGCTTCGTCTCCTTCCTCCCAACTCTGGCTCTCTCGAGTGGTGGTGGCTGACCTTTTTTATACCTGACCCGGAAGCAATTCCAGGTGCTTGATCACCTGGCCTTAATTGCATTTCCAGGTGGGGCTGAAGATTTGACCAGCCGGACTGCAGACTCCATGCAGCTCCCCCTGGTGGCCATCCGAGCCCCCAACCAGGCTGTGGAGGACTCCATCTCCCATGGAGCCATGCGCCAGGTTGGGGAATCATCATCTGCCAGGGAGGCTGTCACCAAGTGTCCCGGGGGAGGTATTGAGCTGTCCATGGTAGCTCCCCCGGAACAGATGCAGTAGGGGCGTCCCTGCCGGGCATGGGACCCGGCTGTCCTTCACAATACATTTTTATAATGGGAGCGGTCAGTCTCCTTCTCCTGGGTCCTGGGTTCAAATTCTGATCTGGCCACCGGCTGTGGAGTTTCCACCTTCTCCATGTGTTTGCTTAGGTTTTCTATGGTTCCTCTGTTTTTCTCCTAAATTCTAAAGATGTGTTTCTTTAGCTTGATTGGTAAACTAAAAATGACCTGCTGGGTGGGAGTCATTATAGGAGTGTGAGTGTTTCCTATAATGAACAGTCATTCCTGGCTTGGCTTCCTTCTTGTATCTGATTGTTCCAGCTTTCTGTGACCCAGTAATGTTAGTAAAACAAACCGAGGTTCTTGTGAAATGTCTGCCTGTGTCGCAGAGTGCATGAGGAGGCACATACAATCAGATTGTTTGTAATTATTACCACAACTGAGGACGGGCTGCTAAGTGCTTTAACCTTTCCCCCAGACTATCCCACTCTTGTCCCATTTATGAGTGTTTTGAATTGTGCACAGTCTCTTATGAGCAGAGAATATGCCAGACATGAGCTCTTGATGTTAACTATTAATATCCTGCATAAAAAAGTTGCGATGAAATATCGTGGGAAAGGCACTGGAGGCAATGAGCCATTTTTTTAATTTTAAACTAGGATTTCAACCCTCCAGGTGCCCAACTAAATGAGTGAGCTATAGAGGCCACCTGCCTTTGTACAGAGGCTTTGACAGGGGGTTCCTATATGAATAATCCTTAAAATGAATGTATCGAGATCTCACCTGACTCTGAACTAATGCCCAGTACAGCCAGGTGTAGGAATGACAGGTCTAAGAATATTTGGGACACCAATCGGATCATCCTGTTTAATGTGCAAGCCCAACAAAATAAACCCTTCAATAAACAGTCCTTTTGGGCAAAATTAAATTGCACAATCAATCCAGTGCTGTTTGTAGTCAGGTCTTTTTCAGAGGAGCTCTGTCCAGTAGTCATCTCTGCTTGTGAAAAGATGCCTCCATCCAGGCTTCCAGGCTTTTTATGTTACCAGGACTGGAAGGTGCAGGGCTGGGTGCCCTCACTGGGCATTTCTTGGTGCTGTGGGGAGAGAAGGAGGAAAAAACTGGTAGCATCAGCATGCCTCAAATGAGCCCGTGAGGAGGTCCTCAAACATGGATGAGATGACAAAAGCAACAAAGCAGAGCATGTATACTCTTTACACAGTGACGGAAAGGAGGAATTCATAGAAATTCAAATGAGCAGTGTGGCGGATGGCCGGGGCCCTTGCCTGGCCAGGATGCCTCCACGCTGGGAGAACCGGGGGAGCCAGCCTATTCAAAGTGTTACCTCCCCCTGGGTTGCAGCAGTGCCTAAGACACCCGCAAGGCTTCATGGGAGTTGGAGTTCGGTGCAGCCCTGCTGAGCCCTAAAGAGCAGCCCTTCCGCCACACCAAGAACTGCTGCCGGAAATAAGTCATCAGGCACCTGCAGCACTTCCGGGTGCGTTATAAAAGGAGCCAGCAGCCACTACTCCAGGAGCCGGAGTCGGGAGGAGGAGGACGAAGCTTGCCGGAGGGAGAGGGGAGGAGAAAGAAAGAAGAAAGAGAAAAGAAAGAATAAAGAAGAGAATTGTGTGCTGTGTGGTTTGGAACTGTGTTGAGCTTGTGGGAACAGGGAAGGCATTTGTGTGCTTTGAACCCGTGTCCTATGTCTGTCTGTGTCAGTGCTGGCCTTTACAGAGGCAAAGTCTTGCACATCACAAGGAAACTGCTACATCCTAGCATTTGGTGGCATGGCGGTGCAGCGAATAGCTTTGCTGCTTCCTGTATCTAGATTTCTGGGTTTATTCCCTTGCCCAGACACTGCCTACATAGAGTTAGTACATTTGCTTCATGTCTCTATGGGTGTGTCTTTGAGAATTTCGATTTTCCTCCCACACACCAGAAATGTATTCAGACCCCCTCACTTTTTCACCTTTTGCTATAGTGCAGCCTTATGCTAAAATCATTTAAATTATTTTATTCCCCACATCAAGCAACACTTAATATACTGGAATGGCAAAGTGAAATGACTCATTAACACAAGGAGCCGATTCCAGCATGGATTTAGATATGACATGACAAGCTTTTCACACACCTGGATTGGGGGATTTTCTGCCACTCTTCTCTGCAGATCATTTCAAGCTCTGTCAGGTTGGATGGAGGCTGTTGGAGATCCGCTGTTTCCAGTTCTTCCCAGGGATTTGCGATTATGTCCAATTTCGGGCTCTGGGTTGGCAACCAAAGAACATTGCCAGAGTTGTCCCTAAGCCACTCCTGCACTGTCTTTGCTTTGTGGTTAGGGCAATTGTCCCATTAGAAGGTGAACCTTAAGTCCAATGTGATGTCCAGGAGCAGGTTTTCATTTAGGATTTCTCTGTATTTTGTTCCACTCAGCTTTCTCTCAACCCTGTCTAGTCTCCCAGTCACAGACTCTGGGAAACCACCCCACAGGATAATGCTGCCACCACCATGCTTCACCATTGGGATGGCATTGCGTAGGTGATGAACGGTGCCTGATTTCCTCCAATAAAGATGCTAATTTTGATTTTAAATTTAAATTTTAATTATGAAAATTTAATTTTAAATTTGTTTTTTACAGTCTGAGAGTCCTTTACCTGCTTTTTTTTTTTTTGCAAATTCCAATTGGGCTTCCATGCGTCTTTTACTGACGTGAGGCTTCTGTTCTCAACTCTTCTTAAAGCCCAGATTGGTGGAGTGTTGTAGTGATGGTTGTCCTTCTGGAAGTTTCTTTCATCTCCACACAGGTTCTCTAGAGCTCAGTCATGTTGACCATTGGCTTCTTAGTCACTTTTCTTACAGTGGCCACAATTGCTTGGTTTGGCCAGATGGCCAGCTCTAGGAAGACTCATAATTGTTCCAAACTTCTTCCATTTAAGAATTATGAACTGTGATCTTGGGAACTTTCAGTGCTTCATTTGAAGATATGTGCCTTGACACAAATGCAGTCTCTAAGCTCTACAGATAACTCCTTTCACCCTCAAGGCTTGGGTTTTGTGATACACATTGTCAGCTGTGGACCTTCTACAGGTAGGTGTGTGCCATTCCTAATCATGCCCAATAAATTGAACTGACCACAGGTAGTCTCCACACATGGCACAGAAACATCTCAACGATGATCAATAGAATGGGAGGCACCTGAAGCAACTTTCAAGTGTCATAGCAAAGGGCCTCAATACTTGTGTCAATGTGATTTTTTTATTTATAATACACTTTCAAAAAATTCTAAAATCCTGTTTTCACTTCGTCATTTGGTGGTATTGAGTGTTGATTGATATGGAAAAAAATAAATGTTAATGATTTTAGCAGAAGACTGCAACACAGCAAAATGTGAAAAAAGTGAAAGGGGTCTGAATAATTTCTGACAGCACTCTAAGTCATGATTTGTCACCCCCAATACACTTTAGTCTCTGATTTTATGTAGTCCTGTTAATAGTGAACTTTACATAATTGCAGCTCAATTTTCGCATTATCATAATTTCTCATCATTCTACTCGGTGTAGCATATTTAATCTACAAGTTTGTTCTTTAAAGCCTAACCACAAAACCACCAGGTCCCACTGCCTGGCAGCTCGCTTTGCCAGCGGTTTGTAAGTGACCTCTTCTAAGAGCAGGCCAGTTCCCATGCTTGTTATCTGGTTTCTCTTATAAAATGTAAATATCTGCTGGAAGTGTCTGAAAAGATGAGACGCACCATGTAACCTTTGAGGTTTGAGGATGTTGTGTACAACACAGGCACCGCCACCCTGTGCCAGGCCATGCAGCTGGTGCCTTGTGTGCTTGCATTTGCCTGTCAGTACTGCCTCTGGCATGTCCTGAGGTTCAAACGTACCCAGCTCTTAGACAACAGGTGGTCTTTGGTCTAATCCTTTCTTTTCTTTTTTCTATTTTAAAAAGTTTGCATTTTATTTAAAAAATGCACAACATTACAAGTTCATACTACTCAATCAAACTACTTCAAGAGTGACTTCAAAATAATTTATGTGAAAACAGAGGAAACATAAAAATGCAGAGACAAAAAGAACAAACAAACAGGACTCAACCCTGGGAAAAAAGAAAAAGATGCAAGCAGACAAAAAAAATCTCCTTTTTTAAATATAACAGTAAATAGCATAAGAAAGTTAATACTGACTCGACATGCTTATTCCAAAACTATATTAATGATTTCTTGCCATGTTTTAAAAATGTTTTGGACATATCTTTTTTTATAGAATTACATTTTTTCTAATCTCTATTTATAAAAAAATCCAACGTCAGTCTGTCTGTCTATTTGCTTTTCACGAGAGAACTACTTAATGGATTTAGATCGGGTTTTTTCTATAATTTGAACATTCCGGTTCATTTTGTGAC
This sequence comes from Erpetoichthys calabaricus, assembly GCF_900747795.2. Lineage (NCBI taxonomy): Eukaryota > Metazoa > Chordata > Cladistia > Polypteriformes > Polypteridae > Erpetoichthys > Erpetoichthys calabaricus. The sequence continues at coordinate 168,473,745 of NC_041401.2, read as the reverse complement.
ATCTCACATTGCACTAAGTATCATAGATCAGTTGCGGCAGCGATTTATTTGTGCAAATCTGAGAGAGAGGCTGTGGGCTGAGGGGAGGCGGGACCTCAGGAGTAGGGGGCGGGGCGGAGCCCTCATCACTCTCATGCCAGCCTGTGTTCGAGTCGCTCTCCCTCTTGCCACGTGTTGGAGCGCACCTTGCCTCCACTTAGCTAGCCATACCTGTTTGTTCAGTAGACATTATCATCTAGAGATTCCATCCATCCATCCATTATCCAACCCGTCGAATCCGAACACAGGGTCACGGGGGTCTGCTGGAGCCAATCCCAGCCAACACAGGGCACAAGGCAGGGAACCAATCCCGGGCAGGGTGCCAACCCACCGCAGCATCTAGAGATTGTTAAAGAGTAATATTTGACGTTTTTGAGAGAGAGAGATCAGAGCTACGTGTGTTTTAGACGGTACCTGCTCATTGACAGAGGTATCATGGCCTTTGTCTTTTCTCCCCACCTGGGGGATGATCTCCTGTCAGAGATAGATACAGTGGCAACACTTGACGTTGCAGCATACCCACCTTCTGCTTGGCCAGAGATACCTTACCAACTTTTTAAATTTTTGGCAAAGATATCACAGCTACATTCTTGCACCCGATAGCAAAAACAAAAATATTGTATATCAAGAGGCCCTTGGATATGAAAGCTATCAATATAAATTCTTCTCAATTCAAATTTTTATATATATTTTTTATTTTTATTGATTTTTAAAGAGGGGTGGAACAGTGGTAGCACTGCTGCCTCGTAGTTAGGAGACCTGGGTTCACTTCCGGGGTCCTCCCTGTGTGGAGTTTGCATGTTCTCCCCGTGTCTGCGTGGGTTTCCTCCAGGTACTCAGGTTTCCTCCCACAGTCAAAAGACATGCAGGTTAGGTGCATTGGTGATTCTAAATTGTCCCTAGTGTGTGCCGGGTGTGTGTGTGTGCCCTGCCAAATTTCAGCCTTCTACCTACATGGGAAGTTGGAGAATTAGTGATGAGTGAGTGAGTGAGTGAGTGAGTGAGTGAGTGAGTGAGTGAGTGAGTGAGTGTCAGTCAGTCAGTCAGTCAGTCAGTCAGTCAGTGAGGGCTTTGCCTTTTATTAGTATAGATTCTTTTCGCGTTTGAAACGGAAATGACGTATGACCACGCGATATGGAAATTACGTTGAGAACAAAGCGGACGCTGGGAGGCACAGAATGTCGGGCTGCTCTGCCGGGTCGAGAGCTTCACAGTTTCGGGCAGCGTCCTCTCTTCTCGCACTGTTTGTGACACTTCAAGTGCCCTGTCGGTTCCTGGGAGAGTGGAAATCTTTGCAAATGAGTGTAATCTGCACCATCGAAGCAGGACTTTGTTTGTAAATTGCCCTGCATGACTACTTACTGTCCCTTAAGGTGAGTTCGGGTCACTAAACCCCCGCAACATTCAAGGTTGCTTTTGTAATCAATTATTTTAAGAAGATGGAGAGTTTACATCTAAGAAGATGTACAGACTTCTTCATGTAAAGTGTTGGACTTGGGAATTGTTTGGATCTTCTGCCCGTTAAGCACGTTAGGGCAGCGTCCACATTTATCAGAATTATTTTTCTCTTGAATCACAGGCACATAGTGCAAGGTTGTCAGGCGCTGTAATTCCTTTTTGTATTCGGTGCCCTCGCGCCTACAGTTAACCTGTTCACGTCATCCCTCCGTAGGCACACAATGACGTAAACGTGTCTGCAAAAAGTGGCGTCTCCTGTCCTGCAAAAATACTATAAAAGTCGAGAAGCCGGTGTGCGCGCACGTAGCTGTGCCGGCCTTTGAGACGGTGATTGTGCTTCTGCCTTAAGTGAAAGTAAGCACTTTTCATTTTTTTACTCCTTTACCTGAGCTACAGCCCAGACAACTGCAAACACAGGATCCCTTTTCTAGACCACGGCAAACTAATATTAAGGCACTTTCTTTTGCATGTATACGGTTATGAGGTCACTGGAGGCATGCACAGGAGTGGAGGACCGACAGTGCCATCCCGGCTGGTTAATGGCATGGCTGTCTCTCCAGTCTACACGAGACCCGCCGCGACGCTCCCCAAAAGGCGCTCATATCATCAGTGAAAACGTCTCTCTACACTATATAAAAGAAAAAGGCAAGTTTCCTTTCTTTATACCCTTATACCCTTTTCCTTATATCCCAAACCAAAGCCTTTCTCTCTTAACACTGCAGAGGACACAAAAATAATTTTCTTTAATTGCGGTAATGCCAGTAAGGCACATTACCACAGGCAGAAAATGTAATTTCTATACCACAGCCGTCGTGTAGCACCTTTCAAAAGGGATCTACTACCGAGAGATGATCCAAATACATTTTAGCTGCTGTTAGTATTACTTACCTGTTGTATTATACCGCCTTTAAAATGTAGTTTACCCGAAACCACTCCAGTAGTGCTCAATTTATCTTTACTTTTTAAAATGTTAATGTGTTACTGTTTAATAACTTATAGACTACATTTTATTTTTTTCCCTTGCTCTCAGTGAGCGAAGCCACTGGGTAATCAGCTAGTTACATATAGAAAATGAGTTACTTGAGTATTTCACTACAACTGTCTATTTTAAATACCTTTGAATGATAAAACATAGTAAAAAGTAAAAGTAGTAAAATAATAAAACATAATAAAATGTAATAAAAAGTAAATAAAAGTTAAATTTCATTAACATCTCATCAAAAACATTATAATTGCTTTATCTTCTAACTTACATTCTATAATGTTGCTTTTTTGCATTTCTGTTTGCATATTGCTCGGGATGTTTTTCTCTTTTTTCATGCATTGAATGATTCTCTTTGTTCTTGATTTTTATTATATGCAGCTCTTTTTTGTTCATTTTATTTTTTCCTACATTCTTTATCAGCTCTTGCCACTCTTTTTCTATTACAATCTAAAATTTAACATCCTTGAATAGATAATTTGCTTTTCTGCTTTGCCATTATAACTGACTTCATTGAAGGGTGAGTTAGCAGCACTGAGAGTGTCACGGGGTGCTACGGCAAGAGGATGTGTGCAGTAGAAGTAACGATTGGGCAAGAGTGGCAAGAGTAGAGTGGTCAAGACTGAATATTGTGGACACGATGGACAACTTTTTTAATATAATAGAGAGATAACTGCCATCTACAGTACTGATTCCTTTCACAATTTTAAACCCTTCAATCACATTTGCCACATTTAATCTAGCTTAAACAGAAAAGGGTCAACTCCTGATGGCTCACACCTCTTAGTCCTGGAATCGGCCTAGTTGCTCTTCTCTGGAGTTTTTGTAGAACTGCTGTGTCTTTTGTTGTAGCCTGGAGACCAAAACTGCACATAGTACTCTAGGTGAGGCCTCACTAATGTGCAATATAACATAAGCATATCCTCACTTTGTACTATACACTGTACTGACTTGCAAGAACCAATAAAGGAAAGAAAAATTTAAAAAAGACACAGAGAATCGGTGTCAGACAGCGGGCAAAAAGTCAAAACGATCGATTATGACAGCCAAAACAAGACCCACAAATTAAAGCCAAAAAACAAGAGCAGAAATTCAGAAACCGAGAAAAGCAAAGAGTAACATTCTTTTTTACATTGAAAAGAGGGTTTATCCGTCAAACTTGTATACACCAGCCATGCCGAAGATGATCTTTAAACTGGCTCTAGCAGTGCTTATGGGGCAAACAAAGTGGCACTGCAACAACATGTTAACAACTTACATATTTCTAAAATAAGCAAGATATGCCATTTCTTCCCAAATATTTGAATTCCTTACATATGTATGAACACCCTAGATTCCATACTGTATATATATTGCCAGGAATTTAATCAGGATACATTTTATAAGAAATTAGAGATGCACACATAGTGCTATAAAACCTAACATCCTGATAGCTTTCTTGATCACTTCTGTACCCAGTCTGGATGTAGCTCCTGATGACTCCACTGTGACTTCCAGGTCCTTCTTAAGGAGTACTTTCAAGTTTCAGACCCCCCACTGTGTATTCAAATCCATTATTTCTACTTTCTATGTGCAATACTTTGAGTGCATCTATTACATGTTTACTCTTATGTAACCAGACCTTAACAAAGGTTTTGTTTGGTCATCATGACGTATATGGAACATCAGTGGATTGGTTATTCATGTCTGTGCAGTGTGGAGTATTGACATGATGGTAAAATGACTTGTTAATATGAAGGATTCACAGATCTTATACTAAATATGTGATATCAAGAGAAATGTGTCTCAGTGAAGCCACCTCAGACCACACCACTCCAAAGTGAATTTCTGTTAGAAGGCCACATTGCAGAGATGAAGAAACACTTTATTGATGCTTTGTAAGTGTTATTAAAAACCAAAGCAGCCACTGTTAAGGTCTTATTACGTAAGAGTAACTGAGGCATACAGTAGATGCATTTCTGCAAAACCTAAACTAAAGTGTTGCCACGTTTACTTACATTAAATTGCATCCACCACAAATTTGCTCAAGCCTCTATGCTGTCCAAGTCCCTCTTCAACAATTTAACTGATCCTACATTATCTGCCCTTCCACCAAGTTTGGTATCATCTGCAGACTTAAGCAGCTTATCGGTTATATTCTTGTCCAGATCGTTTATGTATATTGCAAAGAGCAATGACCAGAGCACTGGACCCTGAGGGACATCACTTAATTCTTAAAAAGTTACCTTCACTGTGACCCTTTGCTTCCTGTGTTGGTGTCAGTTTTGTACCTACCTAGAGACTGCACCCTGAATTTCTACTTTTTTAAATTGATCGCTAACCTCTTATGTGGTATCATATCAAAAACCTTCTGAAAATCAAGACAAATTTTATCATTTGCACCTCTCTGATCATATCCTTTTATTGCTTCTTCATAGAATTCCAGCATATTAGTGAAACATGACTTTCAACTTTAACATTAACTTCCTAAGAATGGCTCTTATATTTGGTATGGTCACAGTTTTATTACTTATAGTTACTATGCCCAATGCCAGTTGAATGATGTGTGACATCTGTTGCTGCCTATTTAAGATGGTGGCACATAACTTTGTGCATCCGAACATCAGAATCTCTTTCTTAATTTTTTTCATAATCCTTTTCTCTCTTTTATAGAAGAAGCAACGAATACCTCTAACGCAACATGAAATCTAATTTTCTTTCAGTTTATTAAGTTTTACTATGGTTAATTACTCGCTGTAATGTAAAATAGTTAGTTCTATCATGCATATGTAACAATTTCCATGAAAATAACAATCTGTTTAAATTGTACAACTGCTTCCCCATACACGGGGGTTGGTGAGCGAAACGAGCAGGAGGCAGAGCCCCCTAGTCTTTAATATGTGTCTTTAGCAAAGAAGGCTCAGTCCCCATGGCCTCAAATAAGTAACCCATAGTAAGTTGCTCTCATGTTGTTAGTTGAAAACAAAATGTTGAAGGTACTATAAAATACATAATGCAGATGGTGGCTTGTCATGTTGGGTGACACCTAGACAGCACATTTGCCTCTGCAGACAATGGATTTCCTTAAGACCCACTGATAAGATTGGCAAGAATGAACTAAACTGTATAAAACACACATGCCAGGGCACTTCACGTCACTCACAGCCTGGTTTAATGGCTCAGAATGCCTGATGGGTATTTTTATTTTGCTCACTTTTTGTTGCTATCTTTTCCCCAAAAGAGTGCTTCTGTGGATCAGCTGTCAGTTATGAGAGACCAGACTTAGGATTAGGCCGCATTATGGCAAATCATAAAGGATCATGTGTTTTAATGGATTTGTAGTAAATGCTGAATCTCCTGTGTAGTCTGAGCACATATCATAAAAAATAGATCTGTTTAAGTGTGTAAAAACTTATAAACAATGTGCTTTAATTTTTGCTCTCTGCCCCAATCTATTGCTGGCTGTCAAATATTTTCTATTTGCCCGTTTCACAGGGCTGCCCATTCCAGGGAAAGGCAGATCCTGCTGCCTTCAGGATTCTGTCAATCGTCCATCTTGGCAGCTGCCACAGATGAGTGCCAGAGATAATCTGAGCTCTGATATGAGTGGGATTAAACTGCCATTGTGCTATCAACATCTGCCAGGAGACTGCAGTCTGAAACTGGCCAAGGAAAGGCAAACTGATCACACGACTCTTCTGGCAGCTCCAAATGAGGATGGAGATAGCGGGTAAGTGTCTCCGGACCTTGGTGAAGGGTGGTGGGGATAGGTTTTATCATTTAAGAGCAGCAGCAGTAGGAGTTTAGCAGAATTACAAACCAAGATGATCCATATTGAGAGTTCAAACATGGAAAGGGAAACAGGAAATAACAAGGTCACCTTTATAATGATGCGATTTCTAAGCAATAGGAAATTGGAGATGCAGGTAAAGGAATTAGGAATAAATATACACAATACTCAATCAGACCGAGCCTACCCGTACTGTTTAAAAATAATCTTTCTTTATTTAATATAGATCCTTTAATATTAAGGACTGCCACAAAACTCTTCAGAGGCCTTCAGAGGAATCCACTTATTAAAAAGAACAGGAGTAAAGGATTATGAGAACTAAATTATAATGATCAAATGGAGGATTGGAGAGAATTTACGCACAATTTATGGTCCGTAGCTTGTATCTCTTGCAAGTATTTTAATTCAGTGCTAATCGTTAGACTTGGTACTCTATCTTCCTATAGGAAACTTTTACTACTCAAAGGTTGATCTTTGATGGCTCATGAGTCTTATCATTTATGTTTCATTTAAAAATCAACTTTGCCACAGATGTTTCTCCTAGAAGAAAGAAATAGCTTTAGACAAAAAGGACACATGAGGTACAGCTGGGGTTAAAAGGAGTCAAAATTCAGAATTTGGTTTGAAAAGTGTATTATATTTTCTGAGATCTCTTTCTAGTCTTGTTTTAATCTGTTTCAAGACTTCATATTTTTAACTTATTATTTGACTGATGCTATTATCCAAGGTGACTTACAATATCTGAGATATGATTAGTTACATTTCTTTTGTTATGACATTTGAGATATGATTGGTTAAATTTCTTTAGTTTTTCCAGTTGGAGCATAAGCAGAAAAAATGACTTTCTCATGTTCACATGGTGTTAGTAGTGGGATTTGAACCCACAACCTCACAGTCCAAAGTCTTAAACACTAGACCACATTTTTATATCTAATTGGAGCACAACAATTTAAATTAGAGCAACTAATTTATTAGTATTATTCAGAAGCAAGGACTACAGATTAGTAATTATAAGAACATGTTTTATTACCAAAGACAACTGTCAATACATTTCACATTATATTGCTGAGCACATAATGCAAATAATTTTCAAAAATTGCAAACAAAAATGTCAAGAAACTATTTTGAATATCTGAACCCATTGCTGACTTTGCTGAGATCTCTGCTAAAACTCAAGGGGAGAAATTGTGAGAATGCTGTGGTATTGAAATGAAAATGTCTTCATTTTATTTCATTCTGATCTCATTGTTGTTTAGGAGAAACCAAAAACATATTAAGGAGTATCTTGTTGGACTTTTCATTCCTATAGGTTGAGTTGGTTCTTGTTTTGAGCTTGATGCTACCAGGATAGGCTTGAAATCCTCCCTGAATTGGATACATAGGTTAAAGGAAATTTATAAAACAATATTGATCTGATGTTAACAAAAATCAGTAGTAAATATGAAAAATTCATGATTTTTGAGAATGTCATAATAATGCATGTGTAAAAATATTTAAACACAAAACTTACCAGCCTTTATTCTTGGTAATTTTTATAGTTTACTACATATAGCACTTGTGGTGGATTGCCGGCTTTCGATGCCGGTTCTCACCCCCAGGCCGCCAGGAGGAGCTCTCCCAACAGCATGAACGTCCCCCGAGTTCCAGCAGGGCCTCATGGACTATGTAGTTTTTATACGCAGCCCTGCTGGATACCTTGGGGGCCACCAGGAGTCACTGTAGGAGGACTCGGAGGCTCTTATGTGCCCTATAACCAGGGAGTACGTCATAGTCACGTGACAGGAAGATACGATGTGCTCCCGGGTTGATAGAAAAGGACTGTTTACCCTGACCCGGAAGGGATAAGGAACTGTGGACGGATTGGACAGGAACACCTCCGGGTCAGGGTGTATAAAAGGACGATGGGAAATCCCAGACGTTGAGCTGAGCTGGGTGGAAGGGTGGCAATGCGTCTGGGAGTGTGGAGGATTATTGTGTTTATTATTGATTGATTATTGAGTATTGTGGAGAGGAGGGTGCTTTGTGCACAATTATTATTATTAATAAATCATTATTTGGACTTTTATCTGGTGTCTGACGTCTAGTCTGAGGGTTCAAGGGGTCACGGAGACCTTAATCTGTAACACACTAGAAGATAGATAGATAGATAGATAGATATGAAAGGTCACTATATAATAGATAGATAGGAAGGCACTATATAACAGATAGATAGATAGATAGATAGATAGATAGATAGATAGATAGATAGATAGATAGATAGATAGATAGATAGATAGATAGATAGATAGATAGATAGATAGTACTGTACTTGTCCCAATAACCAGGCAAATTATATATTTGTTTTATCTTAATATAATACATATCCTAAATATTGTTGTTTGTTGATTTAGATTAAAAGATTGAGAAAATAAGTTTGTGATGCATTCAATGAGCCTGAGCATGAATGCAGCTATGACCTGTGTGGTGGTAGTGCTGGTTTAATGGTGGAGCAGGCTGAGCATTTTGGGAATGAGCAGTGTCCACAATTAAAAATACTTTTTCAAGTCACGGCTGAAGAGTCTAAGGCAGTAAGTGTTGTACTGTATATGTCCTGAATATATGTCTGCTGATGGCCTGTAATATTCTGTGCTACATAACACCACCCTCTGCAGGGCTTGATAATCTTGAACAGTTGCCGTACCAGTGAGGGTGGGCTCCACTGCGCTACTTTAGAGGTTTATGAAAACAAATAAAGAAATGCGAGCTGCCATCAGACATCTGACTAAGTAAAGGCGTTGGTAATGGATGGATGTTAAAAATAACTATGACGTGGCGTATATTCAGAAAGTATACAGACGTCTTCAGTTTCTGCACATTTTATTGTGTTGTAGATTTAATTTAAAATGTATACATTTGGCATTTTTGTCCATCAGTCAACACTTAATAACTCACAATGACAAAGTGAAAACATCATTTCAGAAAGGTTTGCAAATTAATTAAAAATCAAAAGATGAAATCTCTAATTTATATAAGTATTCAAATCCTTAATTCATTAGGCAATCCTATGACAGCAATTAAAACTTTGAGTCTTCTTCGGTAAGTCTCAACAAGTATTGCATACCTGGATTTGGCTGAACAGTGCTTGGTCTTAGCCAGACATATTTCAATGTTAAGTTCATCATCTCATCAGACCAGAGAATCCTTCCCTTCATGCTCTCAGAGTCCAAGCAGGCTCTAATATGTCTTTTTATTCAAGAGTGACTTCCATCTAACCACTCTGCCATAAACACCAGATTGATGGAGTGCTGCTCCACTCCATCCCATTTCAGCAGAGGACTTCTGAAGCTCTGTTAGAGTGACCATTGGGTTCTTGGTCACATCCTTGACCACAACATTTAATACCTGGTTAATCTAGTAACACTTCTGGTTGGTATCAAATTATAGTGGTCACGTGGCTTGTGGGAACACTCAAAGCTTTATACATAGTTTTATCCCCTTGCCCTGATATGTGCCTCACCACAATTTGACTGTGGAGGTCTATAGAGAGTTCTTTGGACTTCATGGCTTGTTTTTCTTCCTGATATAGAGTGTGAATTGTGGGACCTTCTGTACACAGGTGTGGGCCTTTCTAAACTGTCCAGTCAATTAAGTTTGCCACAGGTGGATTCCAATCAAGATCTAGACACATATCAAGGAGAATGAAAGGAAACAGCTCACCAACTATGGAAAAACTTCATATGCCACCTCTTTCAAGTTTTTGGCAAATTGAGAAAATGATGTCACCCCTATAATTAACGATCTCTAGATTTCATTTTTCCTGAGCTTCACGTACACAATATTGTTTTTTTTCATGAATCAACAACACCTACCATTTAAATCACACAATCGCAGGATTTAAATCACATGATCGTAATCCTATATTTTCATTGATATGTGGTGTTTCCTCATTGGTCAGTAGATTGCTAGGTTTTTGTCCTGCAGTGTTTAAAATACTGTGTACATATTAGCTTCTTCCATCGTGCTATGACAGGAATGAAGACATAGTTGGCCATCACCACTACCTTATAACATCAGGAAAGAGCTAGTAACTCCAAAAACTAAAAAAACAGTTTTGTAAAAAAAATGGCAGTTACTAGGTTTTTCCATTGCATGTGAGACAGGATGCACCTGACCACAATTTGGAGTACCACAGCAAAGGTCTGAATACTTAAATGAATAAGAAATTTCAATTTTTGGTTTTTATTCAACTTGTGGACTTTTCTGAAAATGTGTTTTCACTTTGTCATTATGGGCTATTGAGTGTAAATTTATGGGAAACTAAAATTAAGGTTTCACTTTAATTTAGGTACTGTATAAATGTGTCTACTACTCATTTAGTCATAACAAAGGCTTCTTTTGGTGTTGATGACACTTAGAGAGCATCAGTAAAGTGGTTATTCACCTCTGTGCAATGTGGCATTGGATTTGCTGATTCACAGGTCATATATTGAAGTATGCAATATTAGAAGAAATCTGTCTCACTTAAGAAATAAGTTAAGTTATTTGAATAGGCCACACTGCACAGAGATGAATAACCACTTTACTGTTGCTTTGTTTGAGTCATTACAACCAAAAAGAGTCTTTGTTAAGGTCTTGTTACATAAGAGTAAAGGAGTAAAAGATGTGTTTCTGCAGTACCTAAACTAAAGTGTTACCAAAATTAGATCTACAACACAATAAAGTGTGCAGGAAATGAAGAGGTCTAAATACTTTCTGATTCCACTGTATGTGAATGTATATAGAAACAGGCTACATATACAGTCATATGAAAAAGTTTGGGAACCCCTCTTAATTCCTTGGATTTTTGCTGAGCTTTCAAAGTAGCAACTTCCTTTTAATATATGACATGCCTTATGGAAACAGTAGTATTTCAGCAGTGACATTAAGTTTATTGGATTAACAGAAAATATGCAATATGCATCATAACAAAATTAGACAGGTGCATAAATTTGGGCACCCCAACAGAGATATTACATCAGTACTTAGTTGAGCTTCCTTTTGCAAATATAACAGCCTCTAGACACCTCCTATAGCCTTTGATGAGTGTCTGGATTCTGAATGGAGGTATTTTTGACCATTCTTCCATACAAAATCTCTCCAGTTCAGTTAAATTTGATGGCTGCCGAGCATGGACAGCCTGCTTCAAACCATCCCATAGATTTTTGATGATATTCAATTCAGGGGACTGTGACGGCCATTCCAGATCATTGTACTTCTCATTCTGCATGAATACCTTTGTAGATTTCGAACTGTGTTTTGGGTCATTGTCTTGTTGAAATATCCAATCCCTGCGCAACTTCAACTTTGTGACTGATGCTTGAACATTATCCTGAAGAAATGGGTTGAATTCATCTGACCCTCGACTTTAACAAGGACCCCAGTCACTGAACTAGCCACACAGCCCCACAGCATGATGGAACCTCCACCAAATTTGACAGTAGGTAGCAGGTGTTTATCTTGGAATGCGGTGTTTTTCTTCCGCCATGCAAAGCGCTTTTTGTTCTGACCAAATAACTCCATTTTTGTCTCATCAGTCCAAAGCACTTTGTTCCAAAATGAATCTGGCTTGTCTAAATGAGCATTTGCATACAACAAGTGACTCTGTTTGTGGTGTGAGTGCAGAAAGGGCTTCTTTCTCATCACCCTGCCATACAGATGTTCTTTGTGCAAATTACGCTGAATTGTAGAATGATGTACAGATACACCATCTGCAGCAAGATGTTCTTGCAGGTCTTTGGAGGTGATCTATGGGTTGTCTGTAGCCATTCTCACAATCCTGCACATATGCCGCTCCTGTATTTTTCTTGGCCTGCCAGACCTGCTGGGTTTAACAGCAACTGTGCCTATGGCCTTCCATTTCCTGATTACATTCCTTACAGTTGAAGCTGACAGTTTAAACCTCTGAGATAGCTTTTTGCAGCCTTCCCCTAAACCATGATACTGAACAATCTTTGTTTTCAGATCTTTTGAGAGTTGCTTTGAGGATCCCATGCTGTCACTCTTCAGAGGAGAGTCAAAGGGAAGCACAACTTGCATCTGACCACCTTAAATACCCTTTCTCATGATTGGACACACCTGTCTATGAAGTTCAAGGCTTAACGAGCTAATCCAACCAATTTGGTGTTGCAAGTAATCAGCATTGAGCAGTTACATGCATTCAAATCAGCAAAATTACAAGGGGACCCAAATTTTTGCACAGCCAGTTTTTCACATTTGAATTAATTACTGCTTCACTAAAAAATCTTTGTTTGGAAAACACCTCAGTACTCAGATGTTCCTAGGAAATGAAAGACATACCACTGTTATCTTTTTTGTTGAAAGTAGAGTAAATTATTATGCAGGCTGAGAGGGGTTCCAAAACTTTTTCATATGACTGTCTGTACGTGTTTAGGGAGGTGTAGTGATATGGGTCTACAGCTCTTCCAGCAAAAGCCAATTGAATAAATAATCGCTGTGCTTGCGGCTTAGTGAGGGGGCGTGGTGGCTGTAGTGTCTCAGGGCGATCTGCGGTGTGGGCGTTTCTCACCTAAGTGCACAGGTGAGAGACTGCCAACATCCGTGATTGTTCCTGGGGCTAATGTGCTGCAACTGCCATGTCCTCTTTGCCTATTTAGAGAAGCCCGAGACGGTTAGGGAAAAAGAAGAAAAAGAGAACGAGAAAAAAGAAAGAAAGAAAGAAAGAAAGAAAGAAAGAAAGAAAGAAAGAAAGAAAGAAAGAAAGAAAGAGAAAGAAAGAAAGAAAGAAAGAAAGAAAGAAAGAAAGAAAGAAAGAAAGAAAGAAAGAAAGACGGAGGTTATGGGAGGAAGCAAGCAAGAGAGAGAGCATACGCCGGTACGAGAGAGTGAGCGAGCGAGAGCAGGCTCGTGGCAGCTGAGCAGACAGCCTGGGTGTTAGGCCGACACCCAGGGCGTAGTAGTTGTCGCTCCCGCAGAGTTTTTCAGGAAGGACGGGAGTGACCGGGAGATGGGTGACTCTCCGCATTGGGCCGCGGATGGCAGCGGGAGTCAGGATTTGGGATGTGGTGTCCTGCACGTGAGAGTGGGAGGAATTCCCAAGTCGCTGTCAGGGGGAACCGACCGGAGCCAAGGATTGGAAAGGTGACTGACAGTAGTAGCTGGAGGAGTAGGCAGAAGGTCAGCTGCACTGAGAGCGTCTCGCCTGTTGCAGGGCCCGCATGGGAGAAGCAGGTGAGACGCTAACGCTAGCAGGAAAGAAGTACCGGGCTTGTCATTTGTTTTAAATGACTGTTTCCTGAAAGAACCTTTTAGCTAGTTTTAAAGGATTGTTTTGTTTTTGTGTATTTTTAACCTCCACACATTTCTTTTTATGGATTATTTATTTAATGAAGACATTTGAATGCGCTACTGCACTTTGTTTGAACATTTGATTTATCTTTTAATAAAAGCACTTTGCACTTTGTTACACCATCCCCTTGCTCATTATTATTGCCTCACTGTCTAGCTCATCGGTGACATTACTGATGGTGTTGGGTTCAAGGGCTCCCAGACCAACAAGGGGAGCAGGGAGCCGAACCCGCATCATCACAGGAGGATGCAAATACAGTGATACCGTGGAACACGAACTTGATCCGCTCTAGTAGACTGGTTGAGTTTTGATTTGGTTGCGTTTCGAAACGAATTTCTTGATAAGAAATAATGTAATTAGTATGGATCCATTTGATCCAGACCCCCAAATGATTGCTTATTTATACCGATATACATACATAACTAATGATAGAAATCAATTAAAACCATTGAAATCAAAGAACAGATGAGATAAACACATAAAAGAAAAGAAACAGAAATGACAATTTAACTGCATCGAGGTGAGGTGATGGCAACCAAATGACAGCCTACATTTACATAAACCTATCTAGCCTACCTACCTATGATAAAAATCATTAAAATTACACCACTGAAATCAATCCAGACTTGGCCAACCCATACTCTTCTGCAAGAGTTGACACACGTGAATCACTTTTATGTTTTTTTATTGTTGTTATTTCCTTTTTTAGCTCAATTGTAACACATTCATAGAACACAGTATCTGCACGTCTTTACAACAGGAGATCTGTGGTGATACTGAGGCTTAGTTTGTCATAGGCATTGTGAAGAAAGCACAGAAACACAGATAAAGATTTGGGGAGTCTACCCCGTATACAGGTAGTGTAGCAACAAACTGATAAGTTTCTGATAAGAGTCAAACATCAACTGACTAACAGAGTGAAGGCTTAGGTTATCTCAGGTGAAGGACAGGAAGGGGTGGGATTTCAGCTGGAAATGAGTTCTGCAGAAGGGCGTGATATAGTGGAGGATGTGGGCCAAGTCTAAGGTGGGTTTCTTTTCTGGTGGTCTGTGGAGAGGGAGAATAGGCATTAGTACCATTCATCAACTCCTGGCTCTGTATCTTACTCCCAGTTAAGCCCTTGTGTAACGTGTGTTAACAGCATATACAGTGTTTGTAAGCATGTTTGGCTTTGTCTCGGCTGCTCTTGGTTGCGTCTTGATCTGTACAAGTTTAAGCAGGATGTTTGTGTTTTTGTTCCAGGTTGGGGGGCAAAAAAAAAATTGAGCGACCCATTCGTGTACTGAATTGTTCGACTCTGGAGGCATTTGTGATCTCAAGTTCTTCTGTATATACCTTGTGAAAGAATGAGTCTCAACACACAAAAAAAGGTTTGGGACAGTCATGCTTATATTGTCCCTGGCTGCAAAAGGGTATTTAAATAAATGTAGAAGCGCTCTTTTTGAGTTCCAAGACTGAACTGAATTATTAGTGACAAGAGAGGGGGGGTTTAAAAGCCAAAACTGGAAGTGATGTCATCGAGGGCTGGAACCGGAAGTGACATCAGTCTGGGTGCTGGAAGTGGCGTCGTTGATGTTGAATCAGGTAGGTTTTCCTGTATTTGGCCTGCAGAGACAACAGAAGTAGGTTTAGTGCACCCCACCACCCCCTGGCCTGGCAGGTAATTACCTCCACTTTGTCCATTCAGCTTCCTCCTAATCGCATGTGTGTGACAATCTATAGGTTTAAATGTATATATGTCTGTATGTATGTGAGGAAAGTAGTTAAAAGTTAATTGTACATTAAAAAATAAAAACAAAATTATTAGCACAATGTTTTGGCCTTTGTTAGTTTTTTGCTCAGTGCCAAAATTGAAAAAGGGCAGAACAGATATACAGGTGAAAGAATACAGGTGGTATATTGGGAGGCCAGAATCAGAGAGGATGAAACAGGTAGAAAACCAGGGATCCTGGCCAGTCCACAAACAAAGGAAACTCAATTTATGATGGCCATAAATTTGGTGCACTGTGCACTTTTGATATTGGTGTCAAGAACAATGAAGGAGAAGCAATGAGTAAGAAGTGTGAAGGAGAAAGGATAGAACTTGGAATAATGGAAGTATGATGAGAAAATTTGGGAAAGTGGTGGAAGTACTGAACAAAATGAGAGTACAATTGTGCTGAGTACAGGAGACAAGATGGAAAGGTAAAGTTGCACAAATGAGAATAGAGGAGGGTAGAAGGTTTTCTGCCAGGGAAACCAGTTCTGGGATGGGTTGGAAATCATGTTTGGTTTGTGCCGGAGGAGGTAACTTGAAGTAGAATGCTGAAACCATTGCTGATTGTTATGGAGGAGGTCATGGGGCCTTTAACTTTGGTACCAGGAATATCGATGGTGAGTGGATTCTGAAACTTGCTGATTTGATGGGAATGCCTGGGTTCAATAAAATGTTTAAGTTGGTGTAAAGAGCACAGTAGCCCATTTGTTGGCGAGGAAAGCATATCAGGGGATAATGCAAAATGTGAAGGTTGATCCTTGGAGATGGTTGCGTATCACAGCATTGCTTGGTTGTCGGTTATCGTTGTCTTGGGCGCATGCTTTGAGGCAAGTGTCCCAATTTCAACATTTGATATGTTTTCTATGTTCTATTTTGATTAAAATATGGGTTTATGTGGTTTACAAATAATTACATTCCCAACTTTTTTGGAATTGGGGTTGTACTATTGTCATCCTGGTTTCAACCTTTGCCTCTCTGACGTTGCTGTGGGGCTTTGTAAGTTCATCTCCTGGTCCCTTTAAACCTCACATTAGCCTTCATGTACCTGAGTGTTCGTATCACAAAGATGCTTCTGCAATGAGACTTAACCACCAGACTGTTGGTTTATCATAAACTGGTCTAGCTACTTTAAAACGCAGTAATTAAAAGCATCTTTTGCAATAGTATAATGTAAAAGACATGGCTTGAACTTAATGATCATGCTTTCTGTTTGCAGCAACTGCCAGTAACCAGAACTGATCACTTCTACAGCATTCTTGGTGTATCCAGTGAAATTCTACACATCCAGCAGGATCCAACATACAAGTGAGTGACTCGTGGGAATTCTGGCTGTTTTTCTGCAGTTCTGACCATTTGGCTAAAGTTTGAAGATTAGAAGCAAATATTGTAACAGCTTATAATATTCTGTTGTACCTTTCAAGGGCTTCTAGAGAAGTGTGAAAGAGGTTTTCATGTGCAACTCCCAAACATAGGGTGGAATTGGATAACCTCTTGCAGATAAGATATTCCACCTTGCTTATCTTATCTTAATTTCTGAAGCACTAATATGATATCTGTTTTCGGCTGCTCCCGTTAGGGGTCACCACAGCAGATCATCTTGTTCCATATCTTCCTGTCCTCTACAACTTGCTCTGTTACCCCCATCACCTGCATGTGTTCTCTCACATCATCCATAAACCTTCTCTTAGGCCTTCCTCTTTTCCTTTTGCCTGTCAGCTCTATCCTTAACATCCTTCTCCCAACAAACCCAACATAAAAAACAAAACAAGAAACTGCAGCCTTAACGGATCCAAGGATGCCTTCTCTAGTGAGAGTTCAAATCTGGTCGCCATCAGCTGCTCAAATGATGATCACAGAGAGGAGTAATTGCCATAAGGCATATCAAAAGTGAAGATACCAAAAAAGGAGCAGAAAGGTCTTTGAAACCCAAAAAACATTAAACAACAGAAATGTTCAAAAAGCACAGCTGAAGATTAAAAGCTTAAGTATATGTGGATCTAATACAATTACTACTGCTAAAGTTTGGTTTTTGCAGCTTTTATTCCAAGACCAGCATGTCTATCCATCTTTGTAGCCATTCTATATAGCTGTGTTTCTTAAACTATGGGTAGCCATGAGTCGTCAACATCAATAGTACTGAATAAGAAAGGGTCGCTATAAGATTTTAGAATGTCTTGTAATGCAACACCCCAACAGACAACGAGACGATTGGCAGTGATTCTTCAAGGTGGAAAAAAAAATCATACTTCTGAAGCTCCGGCTATGTTGTTTGTTGGTCATGTGGAGTGAAGTCAATAGCATGACCTCATCATGCCAGTTGTACATAGCAATGGTTCTTAAATTTTTGTCTTTTGTGTGTCTTCACAACCCTCACTCTCAGCAGAGTGTCACCCAGGGAATCCATCTCCCTTAAACAATTGCCACCAATTGTTGCCCTGGCAGCGAATGTGTAAGGGGGACCACCGCCCCAACCCCCAAAGTAATAATCTCCACTGAGCCCTATGCCCCAAACACAATCCTGGATTCAAATCATTACATATCAAATACCTTTAATAGGTTCTGTTTCTCTTTTATGACACAGCACAGCACAGTAAATAATCCTCCTTTCTTCCCATGCACCTCCATTCCTCCCAGACGAGTTATGCCCTCGTCCACTCCATGTGAAGATGAGGGCCTCCTTTTCAACCCAATCCAGAAGTACGTCTGCTGTCAAAGCCTCGTCTTCAGGAAGCAGTTTTGGGTTGGGCAGAAACTTAAACCCCCACCTTCCACTGGCTCCCCCCTGGCAGCCCAATGGGACAGCTCTACAGGACCATGATTCCATCTTATAAGGGAGGCTGCCACCCAACATATGGAGGAACAATCTGCACATGTAAGGCAGTCTCCCATTGTCCCATATGTATGGCCTTCCAACTGGGTAAGGGACTTTATTTTTCCTGGTCAGGATGCATCCATTTTGTCCATCCTGTAAGTTGGCATCCTAGTTGCGTTCACAACTCCCATCCACTGTTGCTGGGATGTCTAACCTAGTGTATCACTCTTCTGTTGTTTCTCATGACTCATGGCTTTCCTGCCAGATAACGGAGTAGAATTAACAATGGGTTAACAATAACAATGACAGGAGAGCTAGATCTAGAAATAAATTATACAATGCAATCTGGTGTTAAAAACTGGAAAAATGTGTTGGGAGTGTTATTGTTAATAGTGAAAGGTAAAGTGTTTAATATAAAAGAGTGGTCAGATCAATATTGTTGTATAGATCAGAGACCTGAACAGTTAAAAAGGTGCATGGGAAGAAAATGGGATGCTACAGAAATAAGGAAGGTGTGAAGGAGTTGTGAAATAACAATGCTTGATAAGATCAAGATTAGGGAATCAACAGTACAGTTAAAGTCTCAAAGTAAATACAGGAAAGAAGGTTAAAGTGGTCCAGGCATGTACTGAGAAGAGAGGTAAGCAACATGGGAAGAAGAATCATGGATATGAAGGTGTTGGAAGAGAGGAGAAGAAGATGGCCAAAGAGAAAGTGAATGAAAAGAAGGAGGATTTAAAGGAGAAAGGGGTATCAGGAGAGGAAGTGTACAACAAATAACAGCTGAGAAGGCTGCTCAAATATAGTGACCTTACATGAAAATAGGAAAAAAAACTTTAGAAGAAGAAGGGTCCTTACAGTGATGGACACTTTTTCTGACAGTATATTCTCATTAAAGACACTTATAATTAGGGACAATACCAGAATTCAGCCATAGAATTCAATACCAGAACTCAATGGAAACATGGCTTTGTCATTGGTTTTAGTGTTAGGCATTGGGGACTGTTAATAATGTGCTTGAGACATTGGGATCTGCTAATTGCAAGTGGCTCTTCTGAGTATAATTGTATGTCTGGAATGGAGACCTCAATAAAAATTAAAAATGTAAAGCAAGGAAAGGATGGATTAGCACATTGCGTACCTTCTTGCAACTATTTCTGTGTTATTGCAAGGAAACATCAGCATAAGATGAAATCAAGTTCCTTTTGCAGGAATCACATCTAAATTTACCTTTCAATGGGATGCACCGTGGAGGTCTATTCAAGTCAAGTCAAGTCAAGTTGGGGAGCATGCAGTGGTCTAGTGTGTTGCCACACCCACTACACAACTAAACAACTCGGGATCCTAGTTTGCAACCCCTCAGGCAGACACGTGATCCAGTCCCACCCTCCGCAAAATACGCTCTATCTGCCGCAGCCAGGTGTTACGTGGACGACCCCTTGGTCTGGTCCAGCCACTCGGGTCCCCAACAATGAAGATCTTACGAGCTGGATCATCCACGGGGAAACGCGCCACATGGCCGTAGTGCCGTAACTGACTCTCCCTCACAATGCGGGTAATGTGCCTCATTCGGGACTCCATGAACAACCGCTCATTTGACACAAAGTCAAACCAACGGTACCCAAGGATTTTCCAGAGAGACACAGTACCAAAGGAGTCCAGTCTTCGTCTCAGGTCACTGAATAGCGTCCATGTCTCACAACCATATAGCAAGACAGGAAGCACCAGGACTCTAAAGACTTGGACCTTCATCCTTTTGCATTGATATCAGAAGCGCCACACACCCCTTTACAGTGACCTCATGACTGCCCATGCTCTCCAAATCTACTGACTTCATAGGAAGAGTCACCAGAGACATGAATGTCACTGCCAAGGTAAGTAAACCTCTCAACAAGGTCAACACTCTCTCCGCAAACAAACACACTGCTGATGGCTGTGCCCAAGAGGTCATTAAAGGCCTGGATCTTGGTTTTTATCCAGGACACTCACAAGCCCAGACACTCAGACTCCTCGCTCAGTCTCTCGATCAGAGCCTCCATTGACTTCGTGATAATTTGGTTTACCCTTTAAAACATTCTTTCCTTTAAAAGTAGTTGGAAGTTACGTGTACAATGCAATCCAGATAGTGACGTGGTGGAACACTGGTTAGCCTTGTTGCCTAATGGGTTCAAATATTCCACCAAAGTATGTTCTGTGTGTATTTTGCAGTAGTTTGTATTGTCTCCCAGGTACACTAATATACCTCACATAGCTTAAAGATATGGCAAGTATGTTTACTCGTGACTCTAAATTTGTCCTAGTGTGAATGTATGTCTCTGTATGTGTGTGCCCTGTGACAAACTGACACCCTGTCTAGAGCTGTACCCTGGTCCTATGCTTAGTCCTTTTGGAAAGGGGTCCACCCCACCATGACTCTGAGTTGGATTAAGTAGGTTTGACTCTGCATGTATACGGGACTGGAAACACCACTAGTTCAAAAGTGTCTGCAGGGCTTTAGAGAAGATCTCAAGTAAGTGTAAAAAATAGTTTACTCTTTGTAAAGAATAGTAGAGTGTTGATTTTGGGAGCAGGAAGTGTAACAAATCCCTAGTAAGCATACAAGAAGCCAAAGCGAGAAGGATGGTAAATTAAGATAAAGTGAATAGAGGCTAAATGAGAGCAGTAGACCCCAGTTACACTGAGATACTGTAAAAGTTATGAGTCTAGAATGTCTGATGTGCTCGTTTGGTAGCAACTCCTAAGTGGGCTTCAGGAAGGAAGATCCTAAGACCTATGGCCTAAATCTGGGTCTGCATTCTACTAAGTTTGAAACAGGTGGTAAAACTGATTGCTGTTTTGTATAAATTGGGTGAAACATCTTCTAGCCATGTTAAGTCAAGAATATCGTAGGTTGATTGTGGGGATGAGTGAGGGGTAAAGGATATGATGTCAAGAATTATTCTGCCGGAATGAAAATTTAGAATAAATTTTGTCTTTATCTACAGCAACTTTTCTTCTAATGGGTCACTGTGGGACAAAAGTACTGAGAGAGACAGCAATGGATGGAATACAACCCCAGGTAAGAAGACACTGTTTAACTTATAGTAACTGGGATTTTGCTTTATTATTCCTGATGGCATAAACAAAAAATGATAATTCTAGAGGGTCTGAGGTAAAGCAAACTTGTGCAGTTCTGTTGGGTTTGACAGTCGATGAAAAGGGAAAAGGTGCACAGTCAAGAAAACCATCAGAAAAAGCCATAAAGAAAGTAAAACAAAGACAAATGAATGGCCTGTGAATCTACCAATGTTCAAGTGAATGAATTGAACTGGTGGTCCATTAAGGGGTAGTTCGAGCTTTCCACCTATTGCTGACTAAATACGCTCACCATTATGTTGAAATGTTGAAGCAAAATGTAACCTTTTTCATTAGATGATAATAATAATAATAATAATAATAATAATAATAATAATAATAATAATAATAATGCCATTATTCTTCTTCTTCTTCTTTTCTTCTTCTTCTTTTGGCTGCTTCTGTTAGGGGTTGCCACAGCGGATCATCTTCTTCCATATCTTTCTGTCCTCTTCATCTTGTTCTGTTAAACCCATCACCTGCATGTCCTCTCTCGCCACATCCATAAACCTCCTCTTAGGCCTTCCTCTTTTCCTCTTACCTGGCAGCTCTGTCCTTAGCATCCTTCTCCCAATATACCCAGCATCTCTCCTCTACACATGTCCAAACCAACGCAATCTCACTTCTGTGACTTTGTCTCCAAACTGCCCAATTTGAGCTGATCCTCTAATGTCCTCATTTCTAATCCTGTCCATCCTCGTCACACCCAATGCAAATCTTAGCATCTTTAACTCTGCTACCTCTAGCTCTGTCTCCTGCTTTCTGGTCAGTGCCACCATCTCCAACCCATATAACATGGATGGTCTCACTACCGTCTTGTAGACCTTCTCTTTCACTCTTGCTTATACCCGTCTGTCACAAATCACTCCTGACACTCTTCTCCACCCATTCCACCCTGCCTGCACTCTCTTTTTCACCTCTCCTCCACAATCCCCATTACTCTGTATTGTTGATCCCAAGTACTTAAACTCATCCACCTTCGCCAACTCTACTCCCTGCATCCTCACCATTCCACTGACCTCCCTCTTTATTTACACACATGTATTCTGTCTTATTCCTACTGACCTTCGTTCCTCTCTTCTCTAGAGCATATCTCCACCTCTCTAGGGTCTCCTCAACCTGCTCACTACTATCGCTACAGATCACAATGTCATCTGCAAACATCATAGTCCACGGGGACTCCTGTCTAATCTCGTCTGTCAACCTGTACATCACCATTGCAAATAAGAAAGGGCTCAGAGCCGATCCATGATGTAATCGCACCTCCACCTTGAATGCATCCGTCATTCCTACCGCAGACCTCACCAGTCACACTTCCCTCGTACATATCCTGTACAACTCTTAAGTACTTCTCTGCCACTCCCGATTTCCTCATACAATACCACAACTCCTTTCGAGGCACCCTGTCATATGCTTTCTCCAGGTCCACAAAGACACAATGCAACTCCTTCTGGCCTTCTCTAAACTTCTCCATCAACATCCTCAGAGCAAACATTGCATCTGTGGTTCTCTTTCTTGGCAAGAAAGCATACTGCTGCTCACTAATCATCACCTCACTTCTCAACCTTGTACCGCTGCCCCGGGAGAACAACTAAACCCCGGGTTACAGCATGAATAGAAAACTGCTAGTGTAAAGCAGTTCAATATCTAAAATCTATCGGGCAACGTGACCAACGCTCGTCCTTTTATTGATTCCCCCACCACCAGTCCCAGCTTAGCATTAACAACAAGCCATATTACAAAATAAAGAAGAAGCAAAAGAATAACACATATATTATTTTACATATAAAAAAACAAACAAACAAGTACATAACAATCGAAACTCCCCTTCCTGGTTTAAACGCGCGATGTTCATAAATAAGAGAAACCAGCTCGACCAAATGGGATTACTGTCCTTATTGTTCAGGGCAAAGAGAAACCCTACTGGAATACGCCAGCCGTCGAGCCGATAACAACAAAGTTCAATCCTACCGGTCCAAGTATTCATCAGCGAAATCAAAGAAAAAAAGTCCATCTTCAGAGATGCGTCTCCCTTGTGTTGCTGAGTCTTTAAAAAAGAACTTGTTCCAGCAGATACTTTTCCTTGGCGCTACCTCGTCTCTTCTCTTTGCTTCACCACAAGATGTCTCTCTTTCTCCCCTTCTTTTCCGGTTTTTAAGTTTTCAACACCAACCGCCCTGACCGAGTTATGACCTCCCCCTTAAAGGTGTATTTACAGCATCCTTCTTCCCTGCAATGCACCCAAAGAGGCAGCAAACTGCCCACGGAATAATAGCACATGTGGCATCCGCTACAGCCTAGCTCCCACTACTCTTTCCCATAACTTCATAATAATAATAATAATAATGGCATTATTAACGGTATTAAATTTGATAAAATGTCTGAATTAGTGTAAGCTGTCCTAATTTGAGGCATTCATAAGAAATGTAATGATTTACTTCATGATGTCAATATATATAATAAAACAAGAATAGTTGTATCAGATATTTAAAATATTAAAATCTGTGCTTCAATTAAATGTTTAAAGTCTAACTATTCTCAATTGACAAATTACTCATTTTTCATACCTTTAATAGACCCCAGTAAAAGATGAAAACTAACATCATATTCGTAATCACTGACCTTGAAATAGTGTATAACAGTACCCCACATGCGTATGTTTTAAAATTTGTCATTTTTAAGCTTCTGAGAGTGGCTCTTAGAGGGCAAGAACAACATGTAAATAATCAAATATCAACAATATTACCATATTCATGATCAGCAACCTCAAAATAGCAAACACCAACACTTCACAGTCCTATTATACTGATTCCTGTTTTTTCAAAGTTTTGTGAAAAGGAGTAACATTGACCCTTCATATTTGAACCCTGGGGTCATTTGATGTAGCATGCACAACTTCAGGTCTTTCTGATTATTTTTGCTGAAGACACCTATTGATTTACTCTTAATCATAAGGCTGCGACTACCAGCACATAATATGGTCCAAAAAATGGCCTATGGATAAAGGTTTTTTTTCTGGGCTATAGGGCCTAAAATAGTGTGAAACCTCAAAAAGCTCAATGTCTCACATAACTTGACTTCAAGACAAGTCAAATGGTACATCATACTGTATGTGGGGATTTTCTTGTATTGGAGAGTCGGGTGATGTCAAAAACAAAAAACTGAAATGATCTGAGAGTATTCATAAATAATTCTTATGAACACAATATTATTATTCTGGTATTGTTTAATGAAATCAGAGGCTAGTATATGTTCATAAGAATTTTGTCCATCCATACATCCATGAATTAATTAATTTTCAAACTCTTAACCCAGTTGTGTGGGCTGAAAGGTGGGAACCAACCCTGGATGGGATGTCAGTTTTGAACTTTTTAAAACAGCATAATGACAGCAAGCTAGACCTGTGGCATCTTTGCCTGCATTCTTTCTAATTGTTTCGATGTTTTTTTATCACATCGGTTTGCGTTTTAGTTATACAGATGGCACTTCCATTTTTCTTGTTTTATTGTTGTGCCTTTCTTGTTTTAAACCTTCAAGGTTTGCTCTGTGATGGAGCCCCAGAGTTGGTTTCTATATTACACAGGATGTGTCTGATAGGTTTGAGTACTGTTAACCTGAAGTAGTTTAAGAAGGTTTGATAATTAGATGGATGGATGGCTGGATGGATGGATACTGACAGCTGCAGAACTCAAGGATTATCGACAAATGGACAACATGTTTTCTCAGTACTGCTGCTGCTGGGATTCTTTCTGTATATGGATAGTGTGCTGCTACAGCAGCCTGTGTTAATATTGTTATTAAACTGTTTGGTACATTCCTACATCCACCCCCATTTAATTAATACATTTGGTATGTCCCTAGCTCCCTTTTTGCTATTGGCGCTGCTTTTGTTTTTACTTTAGTTCCCACCGTATTGTATTTAGGTTAAGGAAATTATCGTCCTTTTACCTTCAAGTTATCAATGGTTTTACGTCCTAATACTTGTATTACTTCTGGCAAGAAATCTACATTAAAGTATACGGCTTCACAGCCTTGACTTCTTGGTGAGTAAACTATCTGTCCACATTCACTACAAACAGTGGGGCGACGCACACTCCGTACAGACTGGGTCTTGGAAGAGAAGCCTTGCTAATACGGCGTTCGGGAACAGAATAGATAGATTGATATACGTCATGGATTTGTATCCTGTCCAAGGCTGCTTCCTAACTTGTACTCCATGCTGTTTCTGATTAAGAATAAATGGATGAAGAAGACTTTTCTCCACAGTTACTCACCCTGCCCTCACTGATTACTCTTTGTCCTTCTTCTACTGTGGAAGGTTAAAACATTGTGAACAGATTGTAAAAAAAATATGCTGTATGGAAAGAAACAGCAGTGAATTATTACAGGAATGTCATTACAGATTAACCTGTTTTGGTTTCACAGGTAGAAGATTAAAACTAAAAGTGAATTCCTTTTGATTTATTAGTAAAATGTTATAAATTAACAAATTAGTTTATCAGGAAAATTTGAAATATTAAAAAGAAGCCTTTAAATCTGCAGTAGCACAGATCACAAGTTGTCACTGGGTCACCTTTATTTGTTGAACCTCTTTTAGCAGCACTTAATTGAGCAATAAATTAAACAAAAAGTGAAAAAGATCTAATCAGAGTTGTTGCCCTAAAATAAAAGAACAACCGGTGTTTCATGAGCTTAAGAGAAGGGTTAACTTTGACCGTGACAGAGGGCGAGATCATACACCATCTTATCACACATCCAAGCAGTGTGCAGAAGCCAGTAAGACATTCAGTTATCTATCACGATGTGTAGAGTACAAGTCAAAGGATGTTATGCTTAACCCTATAAGCTCAGCCCCATTGTGTTGGACCTGCTGGTGGAACCAAACAATGATGCCAAATTTTTTAAAAACTGCATAAAATCATTAATTTCTGCATTGATATAATTAAGGTACAGTGTTTTGCCATTTTTCCATTTTGTCCTGGGTATGACGTTAAACTGCATTCAGCCCTGTAAGCGGTTCTGCAGCTTGCAGGGAAATCATGGGGGTTGGTGGCAGGATTGGCACTCTGGCCACCGTGGAAAAAACTTCACACAGCTCTAAGATGACAGACAGGACTCTTTTCTGCTCTTCGCGGTAGTAGGTCAGCTGCTCATCATGAAGGGCATAGAAGAACACCCTCGGGAGCCCCATCCCTGGAAGAGTCAAAACTGTTGGAGAGCCAATTGGGTCAGGCTTGTTGGGGAATCAGAACTGGTGTAGTGCTGAGGCATCACCTGCTTCACGGGACCAATTTGACCCATCCAGGTAGGTGCATGGAACGTCTTGCCTCTCCGGCATGATGATCATCTTCCTTTGCTGTCAGAGGAGCTGCATAAACTCCATGTGGCGCATTTCCCCAATGGTGATCCGGCCCGTAGGATCCTTATTGTTGGGGACCCGAGTGGCTGGACCAGGCCAAGGGGTCACCCACTTAACAGCTGGCTGTGACAGATAGAAGGTAATTTCTGGAGGGTGGGACTGGACTGCGTGTCTGCCTGGGGGGTTGCCAACCGGGATTCCGAGCGCTTTCGTCATGTAATGGGTGTGGCAATGTGCTGTACCAGTGCATGCTCCCCAACTTGACTTGACTTGTTTTGCCATTAAAATGCCATGTTACCATTTTGCAGTATTTTGTTTTTTCCCTCAAAGATGGCCAAATTTCCTCCCAATGGCTTTCTTGAACATCCTGTTTCAAATATGTACAATTTAATGGACAGACTATATTGTCTGCTAAATGAGAGAGGTGTTTCAACTTTCAAATGACAACACAATCCACTTTCTATATTTCAGGTATTTTTTTTTTTTTGTAAATATCTTTTTGAATCTTGCAACTATTAGTGTTGTAATTTGGATACCCAGTATCATTTCTTTACCAACCATATATACTCTGACAGTAGGATTTGCCCTTCAAAATGATACCATGCCATTGGTCATCAATAATGGACACGTATGCTATGAACAATTATTCGAAAACAGTAAAAGCGGAGAAAAAATAATCCTGTTTTTTGTGCTGCTTCAAAACAGTAAGTCTACACATACTACATGTTAATATTTCATAATCATTTTTTCTTGGTGTTCCTGACACAGTCACTGACACTTCTATAGTGTTTGGATGTATGGAAATAAGGATAACATTCAAAATGTATTTTTTGGTTAAAAAGTTACTGAATTTTGCAACTTATTCTGCTGCAACATATGGGTGCTACAGACTTATATTCTTGAGGTGTAAAAATTCTGAAAGAGAAATTTTGAGGGGTAGAACATGAATATTGAGAGAAGGATGGTGAAATTATAGCCAGTTAAATCAAACAAAAATGAGGCTGACGTCAAAGGGTTGCTTTATGTAACGACTCACTTGGAGCACTGTGGGCAGATTTGGTCTCCATACTGTATTGCTAAAAAGACATAACAGCTGTAGAGAAAGTCCAGAGGAGAGTGACTATGCTGATTCCAGGACTAAGAGGTATGAGATATGAGGAGACATTG
This sequence comes from Erpetoichthys calabaricus, assembly GCF_900747795.2. Classification (NCBI taxonomy): domain Eukaryota; kingdom Metazoa; phylum Chordata; class Cladistia; order Polypteriformes; family Polypteridae; genus Erpetoichthys; species Erpetoichthys calabaricus. Next base: position 168,445,965 of record NC_041401.2, on the reverse strand, counting down.
AAGGAGTTGAATCTTATTAGTTTAAGCAAACGGAGATTCAGAGGTGATATGACTGAAGTTAGGAAGGGGGTAGGGGTTCTGTTAAAAATGATCTGTACAATTCTGTTTAATTACTATATTGGAAGTTCTCAATAAGTAATAGATCACAAAAAGAAAAATGATTATGAAGAGAATTAGAACTATGGATCTAGATAGTTACTTTAAAATGAGTTCAGCAAGAACACCGGAACACATGTTAAGGGCTGACTTAGCACAAATGTTAGGTTTTTCGTTATGTAAAGAACAACAGACCTATAGAATAAATTACTAAGTAGTGCAATGGAGAGCAGGGACCTTCAGAACACAACTTGATGTTATTTTGGACAATCTAGGTGAACAGGATAGATGAGCTTGATGAGCCGAATGGCCCGTTCTTGCCACAATTGTTCTAATATTTAAATTCTTAAAGAACCAGCCATGGAGCAGGCAGCTCTTTTAAAGAGAAAGGTTACAAGGGATGAACACAATTGGTAGTCTAAAATGTATTCCCACCCATGTAAAGGCATAGAGAAAATAGATAGCATGAAAGAAAAATTGACAATAGTATATTCCCTTTCTAATGATTGGTTGGTTGTAAAACGTTGGGATGGATTAACTACCTTTACTGTAAAAATGGTTGATGGCTCTAATGTAAATGCTCCTGTATCTGAACGGTCCAACTTGAGCTAATTCAGTATAATGTCCCAACCAACACATTGAAAACAAATGAAGACTCCAAACAACTCCATGCCTCTCAATAAAGAGACCAAAGTTTGCTTCCTGGGTATTCCCTACATGAAGTTTGCATGTTCTTCCTGTGTCTGGGTGCTCCAGTTTCCTCTCACAGTCTAAACACTAAACTGGCATGGCACAATTGGGCTGTGTGAGTGGGTTCACACTGTGGCAGACTGGCACCCCATCCAGGTATTGTTCCTGCCTTGTACCCAAAGATTGCTGGGATTGGCTACAAGATGCCCCACAACCTTGTCATGGATAGGCAGATTAGGAAGATGGATAGATAGATTATTTTATAACATTGAATCTCAGTGGATTTTATTTGGCTTTTTTAAGCTAATCAACAAAAAGGGATTATTTTATATTAAAGTAAAAACAGATCTCTGCAAAGTATACTAAAAGAGAGAGAGAGAGAGGTTGGGAGCATGCGTTGATATAGCATGTTGCTGCACCCACCACATGATGAACCACCCGGATTGGGACCCGAGTGCAGCTGTGCAGCGGGTGACACTTCAGCACCACACTGGAACAATGTGATGTTTTTTTTTACAGTGGCTGGAGTGCCAATCCTGACACTAACCACCAAGTTTTCCCTGCAAGTTGGAGGACCTGCTTGCAGGGCTGGATGCAGATTAGCGTCATATCAAGGACTAAATTATTTGCAAATAAAAAACACAATATTATTGATAAAATAAGTATTTTGCCATTTAATATGAAACACTGAAATCCTCATTGGTGCAGCCACTTGGGTTTTGGAAGTCACAGAATTAGGTAACTGGAGATCACTTGTCTGGGGTTCCAGTTGATTGTAGTATAAATGCTCCTGTATCTAGAAGGGCCAACTTGTGGTGAATAAGTATGATGGCCTAACCAACACAGTGCAGACTCCAAGTGTCTATGTGAAAAGGCACTTGAAAAGCACAAGTAGGGAGATGGAGACAAGAAAATATCCAAGTTACTGAATATCCCTCGGAGTCCAGCTAAATCAGTCATTAAGAAATGGAAAGGGTATGGCAGGATGGTAGATCTGCCTTGGGCAGACTGAGTGATCCTGCAAGAAAATAATGACTGAGAGAGACCAACGAGACTTTTGAGATCTACAAAGGAGTTACAAGCTACAGTGTATAAAATTCAGAGACTGTTCAGACAGCTGTTGTTGTTTGGATGCTTCACCAGTTGCAGCTTTATGACAGAGTGGCAACAAGAAAGCCACTGTTAAAAAATATGCACATAACATCGTGACTAGAGTTCACCAGAAGGAACATTGGAGACTCTGAAGTCACCTGGAAGAGGGTTCTGTTGTCTGATGAGACCAAAATTGAGCTTTTTGACAATCAGACTAAACACCATTTTTGAATACTGCACATTATCATCAGTAGATGGTGGCGGCAGCATCATGACTTGGCGATGATTCTCTGCAGCAGGTCCTGGAGGGTAGAGAGTAAAGTGAATGAAGAAAAATATGAGGAAATCTGGAGAAAATCCAGAGGAAGTCTACAAAAAAAGACCATGCGTTGGGGGAAGATTTGTTTTCAGCAGTGTAAAGCTAAAGTTACACAAGAATGGATTAAAAACAACAAAGTAAATGTTTGGGAATGGCCAAATCAGAACACAGATCTCAATCCAACTGAGAATTAGTGGCTGGACTTGATAAAGGCTGTTTACTCGCGATCAACATGCAACCTGATTACGCTCGAGCAGTTTTATAAAGAAGAATGGCATGGCTGCGTCTTTTAAATACTGACTTAAATGGGGTGAATACATACACGATCAGCTGGTTGGTGTTTTATATTTGTAATTGATTTGGATCACTTTACAGAGATCTGCTTTCTCTTTGACATTAAAGAGCCTTTTTCCATTGATAAATATCAAAAAAGCATTGTAAGAAAGTTTGGTAATGGAGCGAAACTTGACTCTCTTATGATTCTAATTTAAGTGTTTGCTTTCTTACATGTGTCACCCATAAAATTAAATAAATAAAACCACCGTCAACCTGCTTTTTATTTCAATGAAAGATTCTATTTAGTTGCACCCATGGGGGCTCTTTGAGAAATATGATGAAACTGCAGGTCGATAATTTGATGATATAATAAAATCAAAATATCGTAAAATATAGGCTTATCACAGATGCTGCTGGAAGCAATCGTAGCAGATGTTGAATATATGCGGCTTGCTTTATGCAATTACAGTTTGTAATTTTTTAAGCTGTCTCAGAAAGTGGAGTGCTGCGTAGCTCTAGATGTGTTTGAGTCTTCTGTGTTGATGCAGTTTTGGTATAAAGCCGAGCTCCATGCAGAGGCACTTATCTAAATGTGTTTTCTGTTTTCTACTGAATTATGAAATTTTGGCAGTGGGTACATCTTACAGTTTTTGTTAAGTACAAAGTGAGTGCAGTTCCCAAAGAGATAAAGTTGATATGGAAAGACGAAACAGAAGCACGTGTCGACCCATGAATCACGCAGTCTTTATTGTCTGGGATGTGTGTTCTGCCTTTGCTGTATCAGTTGTACAAAAAAGGAAGAAAAACAGCTTTGTGGACAATGGAAAATGTTCAGCTTGTCATTTTCAGCTTTGTTTGTCCTTGTGGGCCTTTGTCATAGTTGTCGCTACAAATGCTGCTATAGAAAACATTAATTCTGCAAGGTACTTTGTGATACTGCACGCTGTGTAGAGAGTTGTTTAAAATGAAATACAGGCTGTACTGAAATACAATGTGGTGTAGTGATTAAGTCTTTGGATTTTAAACCCTGAGGTTGTGGATTTGAGTCCTGCTACTGACTTTGTGTGACCATGAACAAGTCGCTTGAGCGGCCTGTGCTCCAAATTGAAACCTGAAAAAAGAAGTGCAACCAATTGAATCATAAATGTTGTTAAAATAAGCCAATGGATTATGAAGTCCTTGTTAATTCTGCTCACTGTAACAGATACGCTTGATAAATGTGTAATATTTAAGGAATTATATAAACTAATTGTTTTTGTATTTGCTTGGGGATCCAGTAAATTATGCAAGGGCAATAAAATATAACATATAAAATAGCAAGAATTATCTCAACAACTCTGCCTTAATACCATGTCTGTGAGAGGTCTGTCATTCCATTTATTCAATTTCTGATGAAAAGACATAACAAGATAGGAATCAAACCTGGAGAAGGTGCCCTCCCCTTTATGAAATAATCAGTCTGTCATTTTCTAACCCCATTTGTCCTGAGCAGGGTCGTGGGGGTTGCTGGAGTCTATCCCAGCTAGCAGAGGGCGCATGGCAGGAACAAAACCCTGGAGAGGGTGCCAGTCCATCACAGGGCAAGTATACACACGATTACATGCACCAATTTAACATCACCAATCAACTAAACCTGTATGTCTTTGGACTGTGGGAGGACACACAGGCATGGGGAGAACATGCAAACTCCAAGCGAGGAGGACCCGAGACATGAACCCATTTCTCCTTCGTGTAAGGCAGCAGCGCTACCACTGCGCCACCCATTATGAAATAATGATTAGTTAATTCTGCAAAATGCCAATGAAAAACAATATATAAGGTAAAGACTGAGTATCTTTACCTCTACCTTTACCTTGTTACCTATGCAACAAACCTGTCGCCATTAGACACATCTTAATCTTATGTGCTTGACAATGAGAATTAAGTAACAGTTATTAAAAAATTAAGTATTTTTTTTGGTAAACTCTATTAATCCTTGAGGGGAAATTGTCTTTTCGCGTGACTTTTGGAGGTCAGAGGGCAGGGTCAGCTATTGCACCGTGCCCCTGGAGCAATGTTAAGGTTAAGGGGCTTGCTCAAGGGCTCAACGGAGTAGGATCCTTCTGGCAGTACCGGGATTTGAACTGGCAACCTACCAGATACCAGTGCAGATTCTTAATATATGAAAATAGTGTTTCCATAGATACACTTTGTAAGTTTTAATTTAACACTGATGACCTTGCTGCCTACTCACTATAATACTGTATATGCTATGTAAAAAAAAATTGAATTGTGTAAATTGTTCATTGTACATATATATCCATCCATTCCTCCCTTTTCTAACTAACATATCCAGTTGAGAGTGAGAGGGAGCCTATCCTGTCAGCATCGTGGGTCTGCCCCATTGAGGGCACCGTTTTATTATATGACACATTCACCAACACTCAGACTGGGGCTAATTTGGAGCTGAAATTAACCTAACATGTTTGGGATCAGATTTGTAATAATAATAATTCATTACATTTATATAACACTCTTCTAAATACTCAAAGCACTACCACACAGGGAGAGCCCGTGATGCGAACCCAGGATCTCCTTACTGCGAGGTAGTAGCACTGCTGCTGTGGCAGGAAAACCAGAGTATTATGTAGAAATATGGAAAACAAAATCCTAACAGGCAGTATCCAGGTAAAAGCTTCAAACACAAGAGTTTGGAACTATGAGGTACTGATATTAAGAAGTGTGCCACCATACCAAAAAAAAAAAGAAATGTAAAATAATTACCAGTTGGTGTCTTGTGACATTTTTAGATTGATGTACAGTGCATCCGGAAAGTATTCACAGCGCATCACTTTTTCCACATTTTGTTATGTTACAGCTTTATTCCAAAATGGATTAAATTCGTTTTTTTCCTCAGAATTCTACACACAACACCCCATAATGACAATGTGAAGAAAGTTTACTTGAGGTTTTTGCAAATTTATTAAAAATAAAAAAACTGAGAAATCCCATGTACATAAGTATTCACAGCCTTTGCTCAATACTTTGTCGATGCACCTTTGGCAGCAATTACAGCCTCAAGTCTTGTTGAATATGATGCCACAAGCTTGGCACACCTATCCTTGGCCAGTTTCGCCCATTCCTCTTTGCAGCACCTCTCAAGCTCCATCAGGTTGGATGGGAAGCGTCGGTGCACAGCCATTTTAAGATCTCTCCAGAGATGTTCAATCGGATTCAAGTCTGGCCTCTGGCTGGGCCACTCAAGAACATTCACAAAGTTGTCCTGAAGCCACTCCTTTGATATCTTGGCTGTGTGCTTAGGGTCGTTATCCTGCTGAAAGAACCGTCGCCCCAGTCTGAGGTCAAGAGCGCTCTGGAGCAAGTTTTCATCCAGGATGTCCCTGTACATTGCTGCAGTCATCTTTCCCTTTATCCTGACTAGTCTCCCAGTCCCTGCCGCTGAAAAACATCCCCACAGCATGATGCTGCCACCACCATGCTTCACTGTAGGGATGGTATTGGCCTGGTGATGAGCAGTGCCTGGTTTCCTCCAAACATGACGCTTGGCATTCACACCAAAGAGTTCAATCTTTGTCTCATCAGACCAGAGAATTTTCTTTCTCATGGTCTGAGAGTCCTTCAGATGCCTTTTGGCAAACTCCAGGCGGGCTGCCATGTGCCTTTCACTAAGGAGTGGCTTCCGTCTGGCCACTCTACCATACAGGCCTGATTGGTGGATTGCTGCAGAGATCGTTGTCCTTCTGGAAGGTTCTCCTCTCTCCACAGAGGACCTCTGGAGCTCTGACAGAGTGACCATTGGGTTCTTGGTCACCTCCTTGACTAAGGCCCTTCTCCCCCGATCGCTCAGTTTAGATGGCCGGCCAGCTCTAGGAAGAGTCCTGGTGGTTTCGAACTTCTTCCACTTACGGATCATGGAGGCCACTGTGCTCATTGGGACCTTCAAAGCAGCAGAAATTTTTCTGTAACCTTCCCCAGATTTGTGCCTCGAGACAATCCTGTCTTGGAGGTCTACAGACAATTCCTTTGACTTCATGCTTGGTTTGTGATCTGACATGAACTGTCAACTGTGGGACCTTATATAGGCAGGTGTGTGCCTTTCCAAATCATGTCCAATCAACTGAATTTACCACAGGTGGACTCCAATTAAGCTGCAGAAACATCTCAAGGATGATCAGGGGAAACAGGATGCACCTGAGCTCAATTATGAGCTTCATGGCAAAGGCTGTGAATACTTATGTACATGTGCTTTCTCAATTTTTTTATTTTTAATAAATTTGCAAAAACCTCAAGTAAACTTTTTTCATGTTGTAATTATGGGGTGTTGTGTGTAGAATTCTGTGGAAAAAATGAATTTAATCCATTTTGGAATAAGGCTGTAACATAACAAAATGTGGAAAAAGTGATGCGCTATGAATACTTTACGGATGCACTGTACATGAAATATTTGACATCTCTTATAAATTGTGCATATTATACAAATATCTCTACCAAATTATTCTTTCTTTCTAGTACAGTATGATAGGTGATACTGTATATAAAATAAAGATCGGCATATTCTGCAAAGCACTTGGCAAGCAAAAAGATATTTCCAGGTTTCTTGCCAAAAAACAAGCAAAATTTGTTGAGTAAAAACTGTCGCAATGGCTACAAATGAATTAAAGTGAAAGGATTACAGATTAGGTTTCTGCTCTGATGAGTTTTAGCAGAGTAAATCTGGGCTTTATGACGTATGAATAGAAGGGAGGGAGAATGAGGGAGAAAGGGAACAAGAGATGGGAGATTGAATTGTTGGCAGTAGCTGGAGTGCATCGTGATGTGGCCGGGAAGATGAATTCTAAACCATGTCCTGGTGCAGCTGTAGTCTTTGCTGCGATGCTCCCCTCGAGAGCAAACCAAGCACCTGGCCGAATTTCTTTGAACACATCACCTACTTGGACTAGAGGCAGGGAAGACACAAAAGCGCTGAGGGAAGTTTTGTGAGAAAGCCCTGATGGTGAGTGACTCTCCGCAAGCTTAGCTTCCCTAATGATTTTTTTGGAACTGAAGCAGAATTTAATCTGTTCTGGACACAATTTACTGCCAGCTGGTGGCAGGATTAGAGACTGGAATGTGTGGTCTGGAAAGGGTAGAACTGATTTACCTTTTTGGAATTCAATCTTTAACTTAATTATATGTGTGTGTGTGGATTGCATGTTCTCTCCATGTTGGTAAGGATTCATTCTGAGAATGTAAGCTTACTCTCAGCAGTCAAAGATGATTTGTCTCTGAGGAAATCATTAATGCAAACATAGCCCTGGTGTGTTGTGTGCAGATTAGTACACTCTGTACTTTCTGAGTAGCTGTCCCATTGATCCCAACGAGGGGGAAACTTCCTTAGAAAATAATGAACAGGCAGACATACATGCAGAGAGGACATGCAGAGGGGGGCAACACAGAAAGGAAGTACAGACCTCTGTAAGAAAGCTAAACACCAAGTGAAATCTGAGTCTAACAACCTTGAGTGAGCATTTTTTCAAAGGCAATGTGGTAATATAGTATATGGATATACTGTATACACATATCTAATAGAGTACTGACTGCACTGGCATTCCATTCTAAGTTGTGCTCTGTGCTGCCAGAACAAAATAAATAGATGTATGGTACAGTGACTCCACAAGACACTAACAAAAAAAAAAGTATATGCAATATCTTTTTATTTTTAGCAAACAGAGAGGACTACCATTGGGGGAAATGATGAAAAATACAACATAACACATCACAACACAACCAGCACCCATATGTTCCTTCTCTTAAGGGTCTTTCATACTTTAAACAGCTAAGTGGGCAGCAGATTTGCATTCAACATTCATATCACCTTCCCATCATTCCTGTCTGCTGAGTTTAGTTCTGGGGCTGAAAATCTAAGGTCCTGATACATCAGACTATATACAATGATATATAATGATGGAAGGTGACTATGACTAGTTAGGGGTGTCAACTTGAAGTGTTGTCGCTTTATTTCTTAATATAAATGAACAAATAATTTCAGAAGCAGACAATAGTGAAGGCAACACCAATATGTAAAAGAAAAAGAAAAAAATACCATATGTGACAAAGAGTTTTAGTTGTTAACTGCATCTCCAAATGCTCTATCTATCTATCTATCTATCTATCTATCTATCTATCTATCTATCTATCTATCTATCTATCTATCTATCTATCTATCTATCTATCTATCTATCTATCTATCTATCTATCTATCTATCTATCTATCTATCTATTATATAGTGCCTTTTCTATCTATCTATCTATCTATCTATCTATCTATCTATCTATCTATCTATCTATCTATCTATCTATCTATCTATCTATCTATCTATCTATCTATCTTTTATGACTGCTCAGTCATGTTAAGAAAGCATCTCTATGTCCAAAATATGTCATTTACCATTTTGTACACTTTTTTCAGCATGGAAATATCTGTGTTATTAATAGATTGTTATACGTAAAATTAATATTGAAATGAAATTGTATTCCTTTAGATATTTAAATTATGAAGGGTAAATAATAATTCCAATCCCCCCAGGGAAGACTCCCCTCCAGTATCAACTTGCTGCCAGAGCCTATTCAGAGTTCAGCTAATCCTGGACGGTAGGCCAGTGCACCACAGGTTGCACATTTTAAATCATTCATCCTAAGCTCGTATTTTGAAGTATGGGTGACAACTTGGTATTCAGGGAGAAATGCAAGCCACACAGCAAAACCTGAAATTCAAGCATGGTGATGATGTAGTGTTACCCACTCTGATGCCATACTGCTTGAAATAGATTTCAACTGTAAAAAATAAGAGAAAGTTAGAAACCACATATTTGCCTACTGTTTGTTAGGAGACTTTTATTCCTGCAATATTTCATGCAAGTTATTCAACTTGTAACACTTTGTGAGTTTAAGCAGTATTGTGCAATGTAAGTCATTGCATCAGAATCCTTTAGAAAGAGTGTCTAAACAAATGGGGGTCTCATGCAAGGAATTCCGCAGCTAAACGTGCCTGTTCGGTAGATGATCAATAGCAATTTACTTCCATTTGAACAGAAATGTGAGCTTCATCAGTGTGGCATCCTGGTGTATTAAGAGGCTTTGCTTGTCACTCATTAGTGTGGCAGGCCAGATGTCTCACAGAAACTAGAGAATGTGATTCACAGCGATTAGAGATAATCGCTTACTCTACGGATCACACTGGCAAGTAAATTGTACTTGTATGAGGTGTATTGTGTTTTGTGGACACTGTCAGTTATTCTCATTTCCTAAATTGTAATCCGATATTGATTTCCCTTTTCTTTTCCGCAACCTAATTCCAGGCTCCATTGCAATTAGATAGCTTTTACATTACACCTTTGATAACTTTTAAAGAGATTGTGGGAAATCCTTTCATGAAAGCTGTGGGAGAAAAATTCTACTGCTAAAATTCTAGTAAGAAATATTGATGCCTTCAGTGAATCAATTAATTATCCATCCATGAACCGGTTTATTACAGGACTAGGTAATGGGGGCTGCCATCATCAGCTACAAAGCTGGAATGAACTCTAGAAGGAACATCAGGCCATTGTGGGGCACAATCATATATGCAGGGATAATTTAAAGTCATCAATCAGGATTTGGAGGAATTCACTGTGGACATTAGGGGAAAATGCAAACTCCACAGAGAATGTGATTAGGCCAGGATTAGAACCCAGGACTCTATGGCTTAGAAGAAGTAACTAAAATGATGATATCATCTTTGTTATTTTTTTAAATGATTTATTGGTTCCCAAAATAAGCATTATAAAAGAAATATTATAATATGACAATCAAACATTCAGTCAGTCATTATCCAACCCACTATATCCTAAAACAGGGTCACGGAGGTCCACTGGAGCCAATCCCAGCCAGCACAGGGCGCAAGGCAGGAACAAACCCCAGGAACACACACACACACACTAGGGACAATTTAGGATCGCCAATACACCTAACCTGCATGTCTCTGGACTGTGGGAGGAAACCCACGCAGATGCTGGGAGAACATGCAAACTCCACACAGGGAGGACCCAGGAAGTGAACTCGGGTCTCCTTACTGTGAGGCAGCAGCGCTACCACTGCGCCACCGTGATCAAACATTCAATGAGGAATATAATCAGTCCCATATTCGACATGGCCAAACGTTTGTTATTGGATATACCACTCCAAGACCATGGGCATTAATATGGAGTTGGTCTTCCCCTTTGTGGCTATAACAGCCGCTACTCTTTTGTGAAGACTTTCCACAAGATTTTGGAGTGTGTTTATGGGAATTTGTGCCCATAAAGTCAAAGGAGCATTTGTGAGGTCAGGTACTGATGTTGGATGAGAAGGCCTGGCTTGCAATCAGCACTCCACTCCTATTCATCCCAAAGGTGTTCAATAGGGCTGAGGTCACTGCTCTGTGAAGGCCACTTCCAAACTAAACTCTACAAACCATGTCTTCATTGACCTGACATTGTATACAAGTGCACAGTTATGCTGGAACACAAGCTGTCACCACAAAGTCGGAAGCACATAATTGTCCAAAATATCTTTATATGTTGTAGCATTAAAAGTACTCTTCACTGGAGACAAATTCTTATTCACAAAGTGCATTGAAGGAATTACATATTTACAATAAACCTGATTAAAAGGTGGTATCAGATCTCTAAAGGTTGAGACACCAAATGTCTTCCATGTGATAGTGTGTAACTGGGGGAAATTATCCTTTAACAGAGCAGTGGAAAGCACTTGTCCTTTCTTTCAAGTGTGTTGATCTTTGTCTCCGTATTTTGAGCGAATGAAGTACAATCTAATTAATAGTAATAGTAAACTGGTGGAGGACAGCATCATCTTTAAATTACTATGAGGCAGTGATGATCTTTACACAGCAGTTCACTCAGACACTGTTCTACCAATTGTCAGGCCAACTGGCTCCAGTCTCAGGCTTCCTTTGTAAAAGATGTGACTGGGTAGAATTTCTACATTTTTCTGGGCACATTTTTACATATTCATCTTCACCCAAATTACACTGGTGTTTCTACCTCCGTGTACTTTGACGCGACCTTCTTAGGGTTTTCTGTACACAAAATATTTTTAAAACAGGTCCTCTGCCAAACCGACGGCCAGAGAATCCTGCCGACTACCCCAGTGTAACAGTAGGGGGTGCTATTGCTCCCTTGAACCCTCAGGTACCATGCCAAACACCAGGTAAAAGTGCAATACTTCTTCTTTTTATTATAATAATGTGCACTTATCACCCTCAACTCCACACTACTCATACAATACTTTTCAACAATACTCAATAACACAATTCTCAATCCTCCACTCCCAGACACTTAGCCACCCTTCCTCCCAGCTCAGCTCAACGTCTCGGCTTTCCCAAAGTCCTTTTATATCCCCTGACCCAGAAGTGGTTCCAACCCTGCAGTCCATGGTTCGTTATCACTTCCGGGTCAGGTTAAAAGTCCTTTTTTTCATCCCTCAAGCACGTCATTCCTTCTGGTCATGTGATCAGGACGTACTTCTGGGTTATAGGGCACGTAGCATTCCGGAAGCCTCCCTACAGCGGCTCCTGGTGGTCCCCATGGTATCCAGCAAGGCTGTTTATAAAAACTACATGGTCCATGAGACCCTGCTGGAATTCGGGGAGCCTCCATACTGCTGGGAGGGCTCCACCTGGCGGTTTGGAGGTGTGGGCCGGAATATATGACCGGCCATCCCTCACACCTTGCTATGCTAAATGAATTTCTTTGCACAAGTTAAATTCTTACTTCTTTAAATCACTGAGGCCTTGACATGGTGCCTGCCACAGGTTAGGTTACATGAAAATATGCCAACATTTCCAAAACTTTATCTTAAACATTCAATAACTATGTAGTTTTTCTTTGCAAAATCAGTTTTTATTCAGTGCTATGTGTTGGTTTGGTTTGCTCTGTGAGTGTGACACTACTCCTTTTGATTTTTGATTGATGAACCCTGCCTTGGCTTTTAACAGTGCAATCCTGTGGCACAGCGTTGTGTCGGATGAAGATCTGTTTGCTGTCATTTGTTGCATATGCACATTCAGGCATTTTTTTTGTATTAAAATCACAGACGACACAGTGGTGCATTGGTAGCACTGCTGCCTCACAGTTAGGAGATCCGGGTTTGCTTCTCGGGTCCTCCCTGCGTGGATTTTGCATGTTCTCTCCGTGTCTGTGTGGGTTTTCTCTGGGTACTCCGGTTTTCTCCCACAGTCCAAAGGCATGGAGGTTAGGTACATTGGTGATTCTAAAATGTCCCTAGTGTGTGCTGGGTGTGTGTGTGTGTGCGCCCTGTGGTGAGCTAACGCCCTGCCCGGGGTTTGTTTCCTGCCTTGCACCCTGTGTTGGCTGGGATTGGATCCAGCAGACCCCCGTGACCCTGTAGTTAGGTTATAGTGGGTTGGATAATGGATGGATGGATGGATGGATGGATTAAAATCACACATCAGCCCCAACCCAATGGTATTTTTGTTTGGCTGCCCACCCTACTTTGCAATCGTGTTATTTAGGTATTGTAATTTTCACAGTCACTGGCAGATGGAGTGCAGATGTCAAAAAAGATTTTTATTTTATTAATTGCCTTAATACTATTATTGTAATTCAGGTTCTTTTACTGTACTTTTCTCATTGATTTTAGATAAGAATTTTTTCAAATATCTATGGTTGAATGTAAGTAAGCAAACTCAAAATTAAAATGTTGCCTCTTAGCATTTTAGTATATACTATGCCTATAAAAAGTTTTCACATTTTGGTATCAGACAGCATTGCAACACAATGGATTTAATATGTTTTTTACTTTTTCGTATACTGTACGAAGTATAGAGAAAGTATTGTAATCGTCCAAAGATTCGATGTCGAGATTTTGATTAATCTCCACGTTTTAGACCTCCCTGGCTTTCTCGAAATGGGAAAGTATTGGAATCTTCCAAAAATTCCATTTCGAGATTTTGATGAATCTCGACATTTTAGACCTCCCTGAGTCCATAAATACCATATTTGGAATTATGTCTGTGGGTGTGTGTGTTAAACACTGTAACCTGAGTACGCTTTCACTTAGGTAAACCAAATTTTGCATGCAAGTATCAGGTACGAATGTAGATTTCTATCAACTTTTGGACTATTTCCATTAACCAGAAGTGGTACTTTACCTTTTATTCATGCAGCTACAGAGTCCGATTTATTCAACTTTACTTTTATAATAATTGTTCAATATATTACTAATTTGATTTGATTTGTTGTTGATGGTTCTTTAATGTACATAATATAAAAATGAAATCATTGTCTTGCGGTTTACCCTTCAAATATCCATCCCCGTATCTGAATATACGAGAAAATCTAGGGGAGACTGCTCCCGATTTTTTTTTTTTTAACACTGATCAATGGTAAAGATTCTTTAATGTCATACTGATGACAGGTCTCTGCAAAGAGGTGTAAATAATTACAAATCTAAAACACATAATAATTAATTGCATAAGTATTCATCCTCCTTATGTCAGCATCCAGTAGACGCACCTTTGGCAGCCATAACGGCCTTCAGTCTGTGTGCACAGGTCTCTTATCAGCTTTGCACATCTCCACACTGCAATTGTTCACCATTCTTCTTTACAAAACTGCTCAAGCTCGGTCAGGTTGCATGAAGAATCATGAGTGAACAGCTGGATTCTCTGTTGGTTTGAGATGTGGACTCTGACTTGACCACTTCATGACTTTAAAATACCTTTATAACTTTGGCTTTATGCTTAGGGTCGTTTTCTTGCTGGAAACCAAATCTTCTCCCAGGGCTAACATTTCCTGCAGACTTGATTGGGTTTTACTCCAGGGTTTCATTATTTTTTTTTTTACACATTCATTTTACCCGCACAAGCATTCCAGGGGTCTGCTGCAGAGAAGACTCCTCACAGTATGACGCTGCCAGTAAATTGCTTAATGGTGGGGATAGTGTGCTTTTGATAATATGCAATGTCAGACGTGGCATTAAGTGTGATGACCAAAAAGCTCAATCGAGGTCTCATCAGACATTAGCACCGCACATTCTTCCAGGTGCCTTCTGGCAAAACCTAGGCAAGATGTCATTTTGTATTTTCTTTCACTTTGCCACTCTGTCCATGAATCTCTGACTCTTGAAGCATCAAGTCGACCGTTGTTTTCTGCACAATCTCTCCAATGCCAGCCTCTGTAGCTTGTATACTCCTTGTGAGTTCCCATAGCTCTGTTGGTGGCCTCCCTTATTAGTTGACTTCTTGCATGATCACTTTGTAGGGGGCCTGCTCTGTGCAGATTTACAGCTGTGCTGTGCTCTTTCCATTTCTTAATGACTCATTTAACTGGACTCCAAGGGATATTCATTGCCTTGGATATTTTCTTGTCTCCATCCTCTGACTTGTGCTTTCAATCCCCTTTTCACGGAGTTGCTTTTCTTTTATCTTGATTGAGTAAGGTAGGCCACCATACTGATTCAAAAGAAGTTGACCATTTATACTACAATCGATGGAAACCCTAGACCAGTGATCTCCATCCATCCATCCATTTTCCAACTCGCTGAATCCGAACACAGGGTCACGGAGGTCTGCTGAAGCCAATCCCAGCCAACACAGGGCACAAGGCAGGAACCAATCCCGGGCAGGGTGCCAACCCACCGCAGGACACACACAAACACACCCACACACCAAGCCCAATTTAGAATCGCCAATCCACCTAACCTGCATGTCTTTGGACTGTGGGAGGAAACCAGAGCGCCCGGAGGAAACCCACGCAGACACGGGGAGAACATGCAAACTCCACGTAGGGAGGACCCGGGAAGCGAACCCAGGTCCCTAGGTCTCCCAACTGTGAGGCAGCAGTGCTACCCACTGCGCCACCGGTGATCTCCATAATCAATAATTCTGTGACTTCTAAAACCAAATGGCTGCACCAGTGATCATTTAGGGGTGTCTTATTAAAGGAGTGAATACTGATTAAATAATTAGTGTTTTGTATTTGTAATTAATGTAGAGCTCTTTACAGAGATCTGTTTTCACTTTGACATGAAATAGTCTATTTTTATTGATCAGTGTCAAAAAAGCCAAATTAAAATTAAAGACACAATGTTGTGAAAAAGTAAAATGTGGTCACTTCCAAGGGGGTGAATACTTTTATTAGTCACTGTACTGTAGATTTGTGCTGCTACTGACCTCAACATGTAATGGGTTTGTGATTGCATATACATCTGGATGTTTAATTAGCATATTCAATGTACATTTGGATGTTTAACATTTTCAATGTACAGTACTCTATTATTGTAAAAAATAATAGCAAAACTGGGTTTGAACCCACTATTTCTTGCTAGCAGGTTTCCTTTTTGTTTTATTCTCTTTCTTTGTGCCTAATTACACATTTGTTGTCTTTGTCTTGCTAAACAAAATGTCTCACCTTTATTGCTGTGGGGATGAGGGGAGCAAGGCTAAGATGAGAGACAGAGAGTGTCGCGGTGTATCGTAAAGCCCTGATAGCTGCAGTTTAGAAGATGTCTTGTTTAGTTTGGTGGAAAGTTTCTGGATAAGCTTTAACTTCTGGCTCCAAGGCCCTGGTTTAGTGGCCAGACCTTCTGTATGAGAACAAGAAAGGGAGAATGGCAAGAGCCTGAGCGATTTCTGGCCGATGAGAGTGACATAAAGTAAACAATATAAAACTCAATAAAGCCATTCTGAAGGCGTTCAAAACGAAAGGGTCATTATAGCAAAGATATCAACTGTCTTACTATACAATGATATTCAGTTTAAAGATATATCTGAACGGATTTTTAGGGAATATAAGGGTGCTCGTGCTCCTCTAAGCAGACATCTTAAGTGGTGGTAAGATATGTTCTCTTAACTCAGTTAGTCATGCTGCTTACTATCCACCCAGCAGAGGGCCGCACCACACAAAGCAGACTACGTCTTTACAGGTGACTATTCTAAAATAAAAAACAATTTCCACCAATTGGTATTCAACTGTAAAAGGAGGGAGCCTTTTTCATAACTTATGGGTAGAGAGAAAAAAAATCAGATTTTAATAACACTAAATAGATTACAATGTTTCGTTATTCTGTTTTTTTTTTCAATAAACATGATAGATTATATACTCAAATTCGTATTAGTGGCTTGTGTAAGCAAAGCAGTGACAACATGGGTTTCACCCTCCTATTCCAACATTCATCAAACGGTTATCTTTATTATTAAGCTGTAAGCAAGCAAGCAATCAATATATTTGTATCTTCATAACCATGTCATTCTCTTTCTAAATCAGTGCTCAGTGTGGTTATATTGCTCAATTTACTTACTGATCCCATCCATCAACCCCTAAATGTTTCTACTTAATCCAGACTTAGGTCGTGTGGAGCTGGAGACGACTCCAGCAACTTCAGAAGCATGCTCCCGCACTCATCTCTCTATTGAGAGATAATAATAAAAAAATCCTGGGATGGGACGAAACGTTTTAGCCTGGGACGAGGCGTGACTTTTTCAGAGAGATACTTTCACGTCCAGTCATACGAGACTTTGTGCCAAGAGATTTATCCACACCTGGGGCCGGAAATAAAAGACAAAGAGTAAATGACAAAGTAGAACGTCATAAAGAATTTAAAAACGTTGGCGCAATACACATGCAGAGCAGGTTAGAGATAATGAAAGTACGAAAATTCGAAAGTCTCAAAAAAATTATAGTAAAGATCGCATTAACACAAACAAACGGAAATTATTACTCAGTGAAATAACGGAACAGCGAAAACAGATCAAATATATATTGTTTGGATTTAAACTTTAAGTCGGAGAAGTCAGGGAAAAGTAGTGTTTCTTCCCAATGAAGAGGCGTATCCGTGAGAATTAAAAGATTTGTTGTTTGGTGAAAGTGAAATCCACATACGCGACCGGAAGAGACGTGAAGTGGCTGGCACGTAGTGCAGGCTGGGGGGCGGGGTTGACAACCGAAGCCCCCTAGTTCATACAACGAAAAATTAGTCTTGCCAATTAACCGTGCATTCATATCTTTGAAATAGGGAAGGAAAATGAGAGAACTTAAATAAAGAAAAAATATGTAGACATGAGGAGTATGGACAAAATGCACACATACCTTGAAAGATATCAGATTCAAACCCATTTTACTGAAGTTGTGTGGCAAACTCACTTTACCACTCTATATAGACGTTAAGTATAATTTTAATTTAGATTTGTTTTTGATGGGCAGTTCGGTAACGTAGTGGTAGCGCTGCTGCTGCACAGTAAAAAGACCAGGGGTCGTGTCCCAGGTTCCCCCTGCGTGGAGTTTGCATGTTCTCCACGTGTCTGCAGGGGTTTCCTCCCACAGTCCAATGACAGGTTAGGTGAATTGGCAATACTAAACTAGCCCTAGTGAGAGGTTGGGGTTGTGTGTGTGTGTCCACCCTGTGATGGACTGGCACCCTGTCCAGGATTTGTTCCTGTCTTGTACACTCTGCTAGCTAGGATAGGTTCCAGAACCCCCCCACTCCCACCCGCCACAACCCTGTTTGGGACTTAGCAGTTTAGAAAATGACTGACTGAACAGATTTGTTTCTAATCAAGTGCTTGTGAGAGCTCTACATTACCGTTGAGTTAGTGGGAATATCATAACTGTAACACTATTATTTTAAGAATTCTTGCCGACTACACCACTTTAATTTGATTACACTGCTACGTATATAGCATTAGTTATCCCATTCTACAGTTTTATGTACTGTGTCCTCTCCCTGAAAGCTTCTTTATACTTCTGAATTATTTTTCTTTAATAACCTTTGTCTTGTAGTTGAAATATAATTCTCCTTTTATTTCTAAAGCACTAAAGAAGTATCACAAACCGATAATATGTTTTTAATGATATTGTCACTGACAGGGCCTTCTAAAGATACTGCTGATAAATATGTTAACATGAGTTAATACTGTGCTTTTTCTCCACTGAGAACTGATTTGTAAAAGAACATCAATGTAAAGAGGAATAATAATATAGTTAAACATTTAGAAGGTCATGTGAAATTAAAAGTTTTCTTTGAATTTCATAAGAGAGATTTTGTTCCCTAAATGTGGCAAAACTCAAAGGAACAAGCAGATGTATACATATTTTTTGAATGAAAGATAAAATGTTCTCTAAAAGCCTGGCCCAGTTTGAAACTAAAAAGTCAATAAATTATGATAACTAACCCAAAAACTCTAAATCAAAGTTCTTATGAAAACACTCTTATGTTAAGCAGGAAAAACAAGCATAGAAACATTGCACCGACAAGTCTTATTAAATTATATCGGTAATCTCGGACAACCAGGAAGTATATAATTCTGATCTTTACACCTTTGACTAAGTGATATCACGCACAGAACACTTTTGATTGATCTTATCTAATACCGGCAAGCAACCGTCAATAGAAATTCTTCAAAATGTTGGCAAAGAAGAAGAATTTTAATAATGTGAAAACTTGCAAGAAATACCATTCATCAGGCTTCAAAACTTTGTTGTTCCTGGGGAATCTTTGGGAAAACCCCAAGGAAAGAATTGGAACTATGCACTGACACAGCATGTTAGCGCATCCACCACATGACAAACTACCTGAGGATCCCAAATTAGGACCCAAGCACAGCCATGCAATGGGTGACACCTCAGCAGCACACTAGTTTTAATGGAGTGGAACAGTGTGAGGTTTTTTACATGGGCTGGAGTGGCAATCCTGCCACCAACTACCAAGGAAAGATCAGAAAAATTTAAAAAGTAGCTAATCATAACAGTAAATAACAGATATGGCGGACAAATTAAAAGCTGAGTAGAATTTAAAACAGATGCAATCCAAAGTTTCCACAGGATGTGGAGCAGCAGCTTCAATGTCTCTCATCCTACTGTGCATGATACTATACATGTAGTTTAAGCAGAGTCGGCTGTTGTACAAGTGATTCTAAGCCTGGAAGGTGGATACTCCATGAGGACAAAGGAAATTCTAAACTCTGATAGCATCTCCTTTCCTAGGGGTTAAAAGATTTTTGTAAGTTCTGGTAAGAGCACATGTTACACCCGGTGGGGTCTGACCAGAAAGCAGGAGACAGAGCTGGAGGTGGCAGAGTTAAAGATGCTAAGATTTGAATTGGGTGTGACGAGGATGGACAGGATTATAAATGAGGACATCAGAGGGTCAGGTCAGGTTGGACAGTTTGGATATAAAGTCAGAGAGGCGAGATTGCGTTGTTTTGGACATGTGCAGAGGAGAGATGCTGGGTATATTGGGAGAAGGATGTTAAAGATGGAGCTGCCAGACAAGAGGAAAAGAGGAAGGCCTAAGAGAAGGTTTATGGATGTGGTGATTATTTTGCTTATAATGATCATCAGGCAAGAACCTTGACCTATCCTGAACCTGAAAGCCTTCAATTTGAGTTTGGGGTTAGGCTGCCTGGGATGAGGCCTGCTCTTGAGGCATTGATCTAGCAGAGTCCTGATCTTTAATTTATTTTGAGGTCTGCTATGGTGTTGCTGAAACACAACAAATGTTTTCAGTGTTAGTGTAAAATCAGAAAAGAAAAACCTGATAGTATCATCAACTTAAAATCAGTCACTGATGATAGGGATACTGGAACTTTTATACACTTTTATAACTGCAGACTTGCAGTTAAGTTTATGAGGACCCTTTTAGTAAAACTTCACATGTTGTCAAAAAGTGTCATTTAAGCTAAAGTCACATAAGAGCAATGAACACAAAACAAATGAACACACACTTAACAAAGAGTCCACACATGCATGCTACAACAAAAAAAAAGATATTGCTAACAAAATTATATGTTAGATGAAAAATCAAAGTCATTGCTTTGTAATTTAATTGATTTTTCATGATTCAAAGTATTTCAAATACTTTTCCAACATTTTAGCTGTAGGGAACTTTATTCCCTCGCCGCAGTCTAATCCCTACTCGTTGTCTCTTACTTAAAATGTCTGTTAAGTAAAATTACAGAAATACATTTTATATTATCAGCTTTTCTTAGCTGTTTTTAAAAAATGTGCTCTTTTAAACATTGGTTTTTAAAACCTGTTATTTTTAAATCACTTGCTGGGAAAGTTAGCGAACAACCTCACAAACAGGAAAGGCTTATTCGAGCACCAAGCTGTAATTTACCCGGTCCCTGTCGAAAACAAGAAGAGAGAAGCATTATTTCTAAAAATAACTAATTACTTTTGCATAGCTGGGGAGAGTCACTCGATTCTGTTTTTTTACACTCATTTGACATTTAGCAAAGTTCACCTGATGATTGAAATACAAGAAAAAAAATGGTACCTGTGGAGTACAACAAGAAAAGAAGGCGGTGGGACATGTGGGGGACGATGTGCATGGCAGCCGGCCAGCCAGGCAGCATGGACAAAGGTGACAACTGCTGTCTCACTCATGGTTCAAAATAATGTGCTACTTCAGGTTTATCCGAATCAGTCAGAATAATACCTGGCAATCATTTTGTCTTTTATCACCAAGTACTGTACTTCTTTTCCAGATTTAATGATTTCAAAATACATTTTGCGACATGTCAAAAGTACAACGAAAACTTGAAAAGTATGGCATGCCATCAAGGGAAATCGATAAAAAAAAAGTAACACATTGATTTGTGCCTGCCCTTTTTATATGTTTAAGGTGAACACTTTGTATTGAACAGTGTACCTTAGTCGAGGCTCTAAATTGCTGCCTTATCTGGCACTCTACATGAAGTGCACTTATTGATTTGCTAGTTCTTCAGGTTTAAGATGATAAAATGTTCACATAGATTCAATGGAGTCTTTACCTTTTTTGTAAGATAAATATTCTTACTTTCAAAAACATCATACACATGATTTATTTATTTATTTACACACATTTTTTAGTATCCTAGAAAGATTGGTTCCTCTCTTAAGCCCAAACGCTGAAGGACTCTCTGATGGTCCAAGTTGGCTTTACTCTCCCTGCTTGCTTCTGGGAGCCTCTTGAACTTGGAACTGTCAATAGTCATAAACTGAGATGAGCTGGGCAAATGAGGACACACACAGTCAGTCAGGGCCGAGTGTTTTTAATAAAAACCAAGTAGTCTTCAATGGACAGAATTTCTAGGCACAGCCAGGGCGTTGAGGGGGTCCGGTTTGGTGGGGTCAGGATTGGGTCACTGCTTTTTGCAGATGATGTTGTCCTATTTGCTTCATCAGGCCGTGATCTTCAGCTCTCTCTGGATCGGTTCGCAGCCGAGTGTGAAGCGGCTGGGATGAGAATCAGCACCTCCAAATCCGAGACCATGGTCCTCAGCAGGAAAAGGGTGGAGTGCCCTCTCAGGGTTGGGAGCGAGATCCTGCCTCAAGTGGAGGAGTTCAAGTATCTCGGGGTCTTGTTCACGAGTGAGGGAAGAATGGAGCGTGAGATCGATAGGCGGATCGTTGCGGCATCCGCAGTAATGCGGGCGTTGCTTCGGTCTGTCGTGGTGAAAAAGGAGCTGAGCCGCAAGGCAAAGCTCTCAATTTACCAGTCAATCTATGTTCCTACCCTCACCTATGGTCATGAGCTATGGGTAGTGACCGAAAGAAGAAGATTGCGAATACAAGCGGCTGAAATGAGTTTCCTCCGCAGGGTGTCTGGGCTTTCCCTTAAAGATAGGGTGAGAAGCTCAGTCATCCGGGAGGGGCTCAGAGTAGAGCTGGCTGCTCCTCCGCATCGAGAGGAGTCAGATGAGGTGGCTCAGGCATCTGATCAGGATGCCTCCTGGACGCTTCCCTGGTGAGGTGTTCCGGGCATGTCTAACCGAGAGGAGGCCCCGGGGAAGACCCAGGACACGCTGGAGGGACTATGTCTCCCGGCTGGCCTGGGAACGCCTCGGGATTCTCCCGGAAGAGCTAGAAGAAGTGGCTGGGGAGAGGGAAGTCTGGGCATCTCTGCTCAAGCTGCTGCCCCCGCGACCCGACCTCGGATAAGCGGGAGACAATGGATGGATGGATGGAGTCTTCAAAGTCCATTGTGCAGATCATCAATAAATACAGTCATATGAAAAAGTTTGGGAACCCCTCTTAATTCTTTGGATTTTTGTTTATCATTGGCTGAGCTTTCAAAGTAGCAACTTCCTTTTAATATATGACATGCCATATGGAAACAGTAGTATTTCAGCAGTGACATTAAGCTTATTGGATTAACAGAAAATATGCAATATGCATCATAACAAAATTAGACAGGTGTATAAATTTGGGCACCCCAACAGAGATATTACATCAGTACTTAGTTGAGCCTCCTTTTGCAAATATAACAGCCTCTAGACGCCTCCTATAGCGTTTGATGAGTGTCTGGATTCTGGATGGAGGAATTTTGACCATTCTTCCATACAAAATCTCTCCAGTTCAGTTAAATTTGATGACTGCCGAGCATGGACAGCCTGCTTCAAATCATCCCATAGATGTTCAATGATATTCAAGTCAGGGGACTGTGACGGCCATTCCAGAACATTGTACTTCTCCCTCTGAATGAATGCCGTTGTAGATTTCGAACTGTGTTTTGGGTTATTGTCTTGTTGGAATATCCAACCCCTGCGTAACTTCAACTTTGTGATTGATGCTTGAACATTATCCTGAAGAATTTGTTGATATTGGGTTGAATTCATCTGACCCTCGACTTTAACATGGGCCCCAGTCCCTGAACTAGCCACACAGCCCCACAGCATGATGGAACCTCCACCAAATTTGACAGTAGGTAGCAGGTGTTTTTTTTGGAATGTGGTGTTCTTCTTCCACCATGCAAAGTGCTTTTTGTTCTGACCAAATAACTCTGACCAATTTTTCTGTACAATTTTTGTCTCATTAGTCCAAAGCACTTTGTTGCAAAATGAATCTGGCTTGTCTAAAAGAGCATTGGCATACAACAAGCGACTCTGTTTGTGGCGTGAGTGCAGAAAGGGCTTCTTTCTCACAACCCTGCCATACAGATGTTCTTTGTGCAAATTGCTCTGAATTGTAGAACGATGTATAGATACACCATCTGCAGCAAGATGTTCTTGCAGGTCTTTGGAGGTGATCGGTGGGTTGTCTGTCACCATTATCGCAATCCTGCTCATATGCCACTCCTGTATTTTTCTTGGCCTGCCAGACCTGCTGGGTTTAACAGTAACTGTGCCTGTGGCCTTCCATTTCCTGATTTCATTCCTTACAGTTGAAACTGACAGTTTAAACCTCTGAGATAGCTTTTTGGAGCCTTCCCCTAAACCATGAGACTGAACAATTTTTGTTTTCAGATCTTTAGAGAGTTGCTTTGAGGATCCCATGCTGTCACTCTTCAGAGGAGAGTCAAAGGGAAGTACAACTTGTAATTAACCACCTTAAATATCTTTATATCTCATGATTGGACACACCTGTCTACAAAGTTCAAGGCTTAACGAGCTAATCCAACCAATTTGCTGTTGCAAGTAATCAGCATTGAGCAGTGACAGGCATTCAAATCAGCAAAATGACATGGGGACCCACATTTGTGCACAGCCAGTTTTTCACATTTGATTTAATTTTATACAACTAAATACTGCTTCACTAAAAATCTTTGTTCGGAAAACACCCCAGTACTCAGATGCTCCTAGGAAATGAAAGACATACCACTGTTATCTTTTTTGTTGAAAGTAGAGTAAATTATTATGCAGGCTTAGATGGATTCCCACACTTTTTCATATGACTGTAAATAATCCATAAAATAAAATGTGGAGGTTAAAATATTCAAATAAATATATTCCATAAAAAATGAGGTTAAAATCAAGGGCAAACATATTGTCTTAAAACCACAAGCCTTGGTGCGTCTTTCTAAAAGCAACGTCTCCTCGGCGTACCCTTTGTGGATTCCTCAGCATGAGGAGACATCCCCC
Organism: Erpetoichthys calabaricus; assembly: GCF_900747795.2. NCBI lineage: Eukaryota > Metazoa > Chordata > Cladistia > Polypteriformes > Polypteridae > Erpetoichthys > Erpetoichthys calabaricus. Next base: position 168,421,615 of record NC_041401.2, on the reverse strand, counting down.
AGCAGCTGTAGACAGCCCTTTAATCCAGCTTAGACCCCTGTTCCCAGTCTATTGACATTCACAGGGCACCGTGCTGAGCTTTGCTCCTTGTTCCCACCAAGCCAAGCTTCCATGGGATCTTTCCTGCAATGGGTGCCACATGTACTATTGTTTATTTGTTAGTTTGCCTCCCCTTAATGTATACCAGAAAAAATGGGTTGCTGTGGGTTTGCCCCATGATGGGGGTCTACACCTTTAAGGAGGCGGTACAGCCTGGATTGTACTTATTTCATGAAGAAGATTTAACCCAGAAAAGGAGGAGGAGAGAGAGTGACATCAGACTTGGAAGTGATGAGCTACAACGTCTTAGCATGGAAAGTTCACAATGGGAGCCACCTGCTGCTACAAGAGAGAGGAAAATGATTTTTTTTGTATCTATTCTGGAACAACCAATGTGTTGACCGGTATGACAGAACGATTGTTGGCATCGGCTGACCGTGAATTCCACTTTGCTTCTAGCATATCATTGCACTCTTACATCTATAAGGACAGTAAAACCAGACCATGAGATTTTTGTGAAACGGATCATTTACAGGTATAGAGGTTGCATCTCACATCCTAATTTCCTAATTTCCGACTTTATGTTAGTGATATTTTTCTTGCATGGGGGGGAGTTACGTCAAAAAGTTTGTTGTCTTGTCTGTAATATACTTTTTCATTTCTTTACTGCTTTATATTGAGTGCTGATTTGAGACATGTGATGAGTGGGATAAACAGGACAAGTGTTGGTCACAGAATCCCGAAATTACTGCTATCATGATAATGGTGTTCTGGTCATACAGCTGCACGAGGCTTAGTTAATCTTAGTTAGTTAGTACATTCCAAAGCACTTGGTCAATTCTGCTCCAAAAAATGCTCAACACACATGGCCCCTCTGCCCCCTTCCGGAGCGTCTGGCTACATACTCTGTCCACGGAGCTAACTTTCCCATCTGCCTGCTTCCTCTCACAAATCACACCATCATCTGTCCCATTCCTTCCCTTTTCTCCTCTCCTTTCCTTTAATCTCTGTGTCTTCCGTTTCTTTATTTACTTCCCTTGTTCTGTTGTGCAGGCTTCTTTTACCACACTGACTGGATGCAGATGCTATCCTCCACCTTCTCCAAGATGTGAATGAGGCACCTCACTGACCCACTCACATTTGCACGTGAATGCACGATCAGCCAAGCACCCCAATCAACCCCAGACCCGTTCGAAACCTGAGCGCTTTGGGACCTGATTACTGTATCACGCTTAAAAATCACGCTTCGCCACAGACCTCTTATCACAAGAGCAAGTCAGATAAATTACCAGACATCCCTCGAGGTCTTTAGCTGACAAATGAATCTGAACAGCTGAAGTTGGAGGATCTGGTAACAGAAAGAACAACTTCCTTTGTTGATGTCCTGATGGAAAAGACAAAGAAAAGTCTCAGTTGTTTCTCAAGAAACCAGAACAGTGAACAAATGATCCAGTCTTCAATGAAGTGAACTGTCTGCACACATGGTGGTAGTGAACACCGTTGATGAAAGATGAAGTCTCATCAAAAAGTACAGCAACATACTGACAATGGATGAAGAACAGAAACAGTTTATTCTTCAAATAATCACAAAACATGACAGGAGCTAATGTCGTACACCTACAAGTCTGGAACAGTTGTCTGCTCTTCAGCTCAGATGTTATAAAACCTGCCAAATAGAGTGACCTCTAAATGTTGTTTATTTTCATTAAAATTTTGTGTGTTTGTTATAAATATGTTGAAGAGTAAAACTAGCTTTGTGGAGAACATGAATCTGTTAGTTTAGTTGGGCCACCCCAGCCTCTCAACTTAGTTTTGTGCATACATTTGATTTTAGATGCTCTCTGCTTTTTCGTCTATACTGTTTGATAAAGAGAAAGTGTTGTTACTTTGAGATTTCCTGGTCTAAAGTATTAATAACTCAGATGACCTGTCTGTTTTCTGCCTGTGTGTGCTTGCATAAGGAAATTAAATACAACTTGGCATCAGTTTGGTGCTGTAAACATTTAGAGCACATAGGAGTCTTTGGAGTTGTTTATCATGACCATGTGTTGAGTGCTACTTGGACATGCCAGTAAACATTTCTGGGACCTCTGACCGTGTGATAATACTACTACTATTACTGTGGCTATGGAGGGCAGATGAAAAAGGAATACGTTTCATCGAAAAGTACAGTGACAAAATGACAAAGGATGAGGAACAGAAACAGTTTGTTCTTCAAATGGTCAAAAACCATCGTGGAGGGCTAGCAAATATTGATCTGATCTTCAATTATTTTACCTAAGAAAACAAGGTGAACAAATAAAGGTTGTGACTCACAAATCATATTTATTTTAGCCACATTGGATGCAATTATAGATGGTGCATCAGGCCTTCACAGGGCACATTGATGTGCACATCTACACCCACTTTAACTCTTTGAAGGCTGAATATTTTTTTCAAAAAACTCAGTTTTCTGAAAAGTACACAAAGCAACAGTTTCACACATAAATCAACATAAATGTTGTGTGCTGTGGCTTCTGTCAGTGCCTGTTCGATGTCTCTGGCAGCAGTGGCTACTAATGGGGGTGACTCGATGGCCAGCAGAAATACGTGGTGAGACGGCTGCTTGGTTGTTTTTGCATGGCAGTTGCAGTGTGACACAATTTGTTTTGTATCTTTTGCCATCATAAGTGGTGGACCTACCAGATGAACATTGCGTAGGTACATCAGCTGCATGAATATGTCCAGTACTGCAATCAACTGGGGGTCAGTCAAGCTAATTCTGGTACCTCACTTTTGTTTTCAATCTCCATCTCCAGATCACTTGCATCAAAATCAGAGTCCGACAAGTCTGAGTGCGATTCAGCGAAAATGTGCAATGTGTTGTTCACAGAGTATTTTACTTTGCGCATTCGCTTTGGTCTCTCACCAGATGTTGGTGCCATTTTAGAGGTTGTTTGCTCTTTGCTAGTTATGCACGTGCTGGAAACCAAGGTTAAATCAACGAAGCTAACTTTCCTTCTAGCTAAGAGAGTCAAACTAAAATGTTGCAGTTTACAGCTGATTACCATTCTCTACCCCTGAATTTCGACAAAAGTCAACATCCACCCTGAAAGAGTTAAATTTGACTAATGTAGAATTGCCAGTTAACCTAATATGCACATCTTTTGAATGTGGGAGCAAAACTGGAGTACATGTAGAGTACTGTAAGAGAATGTGCAAACTCAACCAGGCAGTCAGGATTTCAACCCAAGCCTTGAGATCTACCAAAAGGCAACCTCAGAACATTAGAACAATTGTGATGAGAATAGGCCATCCAGCTCAACAAGCTTGTCTTTCCTATTCACATAGATTGTCCAAAATAAAATTAAGTTGAGATTTGAAGGTCCTGAAAGTCAACCACACTACTTGATAATTTATTCCATCTTTCAATAGTTCTTTGGGTGAAGAAAATATTTCTAACATTTGTGCGAAATCTGCTCTTAACAAGTTTCCAACCATGTCCTTGTTGAAGAATTTGTTTTAAAATAACAGATAAGGGATTCACTGTACTAATTCCCTTCATGGTTTTGTTGTGATCTATTATTTATTGAGAATTTCCAACAAAAAAATTTAAACAGTTCAGTCATGTCATCACATCATAATCTAAATGTGCATAAACTGAAAAGCTTCAACTCCTTCAATCTCTCTTCATAGCTCATGTCTCGGTCCCAGTATTAGCCTCACCACAAAGTCTACTATGCAGTCAGAATTCAAACCAAAGATCTGAAGTCTATTGAAAGGTAACATTAGAACAATTGTAACAAGAACAGGCCATTCAGCCCAATAAGCTTGTCCATCCTATTCACTTACATTGTCCATAATGACATCAAGTCAAGATTTGAAGGTTCCTAAAGTCCTACTCTCCACACACTACTTGTCTCTATGGTTCCAACCCTGTCCCCAAGTTTATGTTGCATGATTTATTTTAAAATAACAAATGGAATCTGTCATACTAAGTCTATTAAGAATTTGAAACACTTTGATCATGTCACTTGATAATCTCTGTTTGTTTAAACTGAAGATGTTCATCTGTTTTAATCTCTCCTCATGGGTCCCACCTCTCAGTCCAGGAATCTGCCTTGTCATTCCCCTGTGGACTTTCTGTAGTAGAGATGTGTGCAATGAATAATGCAAACTCAATATAGATACATTGATTTAAATGTATTTTCATTGTAGCTTACTATAAAATGGAAAGTATATTTTTTCATCCCTGTGTTACAGAAACATTGAATATGGTACCAAAAAATAATGCATCAGACGTGGAACAGGCCAATAAACCTAACAATAATAACAAACCATTGCAATGCATTTTTCACTTCATCACCTGAAAGGAGCAATCAGTAGAAGCGAATGACTTCATGCCCACAATCCCTTAGCAGCAATTCAGAAATTCAGAAATCATTAAAGATCATGGTATTGCTAAAAGGTTTTTACTTCATTTACTGGGAGCAAACCTGAAGTAACACCACTAACACAAGATGGTGTGTGATCATGCATGGTGGCTCATGTTTTGTGTGAGTGAAAGGGAATTCAAATTGATATTGTAAGACAGTTTAGATCACCAGGTCACTTTTAGAAAGTCTCAAGAGTTTTAAAATAACTTCAGTTTAATTCAAAATTTAGTTAAAAAAAGAAACAACAAAATGCTGACCCCCAGTGTTTTTTTTTCATGCATTTAGTCATCCTCCAGTGTAGCAAATACAGAAATGGACATATCTGTTGGTGCCCTTACAGCTCAATGAAAAAGTGCTGTAGGCCTCCTGAAAAGTGATTACATGAAAAATAATTGTCACCTGTATACCTTCATACCTTTTGATATGTCATTGAGTGAAGAAAAGCAAGTGTGAAAAGAAATCAAGTAGTGCTTATTCTACAAAGATATTATAAAATGGCCTGGACACATTTGATGGCACCAGAGAAAATATCCTAAATAACTGGATTTTTCAAACTAGCTGTTTTCTTGAATTCATATCACACATGTCTTCAATTGTGCAACCAATCATTCAGCTGATTTAAATGGAGAAAAGTTGTCACTTTGCTTTTTGGTATCATAGTGTGTCCCCGACTGAATATGGACTGGAGAAAGCAAAGGAGAGAGTCGTCTGAGGAGATCAGAAAGAAAATAATAGACAAACATGTTAAAGGCAAAGGCTAGAAGACCATCGCCAAACAGCTTGATGTTCCTGTGACAAAAGTTGAAAATATTATTAGAACTTTGAGTTCTATGGGACTGTGGCCACAAGAGGAAAATTGACCCCAGTATAAATAGGACAGTGAGAATGGTAGATTAAAAGCCAAGGACAACTTCCAAAGAGATATACAGTAAGCTGAACTCCAAGGTCAAGGTTCATCAATGTCTGATCGCACCATCCATTGTGCTTAATGGATGAAGACCCAGGAGAACTCCACTGTTGGAAGAGATAGAGAGAGGTTTGGAGCAGGCACTAATAGCACGTTGTTGCACCCACCACACAATGAACCACCTGGATTGGGACCTGAGTGCAGTGGGTGACACCTCAGCACCACACTGGAACAGTGTGAGGTTTTTTACGGTGGCTGGATTGCAGGTTTTCCCTGTAAGTTGGAGGACCTGCTTGAAGGGCTTGATGCAGGCTAATGTCATACCCAGGGCAAAGCAATTGCAGGTTAAGGGCCTTGCTCAAGGGCCCAATGGAGTAGAGTCACTTATGGCATTTATGGGATCTGAACCAGCAACCTTCCGATTGCCAGTGTGCGCAGATCCCTAGCTTCAGAGCCACCACTCTGCCCTACTGTTTAAAGGAAAACATAAAAATTCCTGACTGGAATTTGTTAAATTACCTATTTACAAACCACAACACTTCTGGTAGAATGCCCTTTCGACTGTTGAGACAAAATTGGAGCTTTTTCAGAAAGTTGACCATTGCTCAATATCCACAGATGAAATAATGAAGCTTTCAAAGAAAAGAACACCAAACCTTCTGTGAAACATGGTGGTGGTTCAGGTTATGTTTTAGGGCTGCTTTGCTGTGTCTGGCACGGATGTGCCTTGAGTCTATGCAGGGAACAATGAAATCTCAAGACCATCAAGACATTCTGGAGTGAAATGTACTGCCCAGAGTCAGAAAGCTCTGTCTCAGTCTCATGTCATGGATCCTCCAACAGGATAATGAGCCAAAACACATATCTAAAAGCACCAAGAATGGCTAAGAACAAAACATTGGAGTTTTCCTATGAGCCCTGATTTGAATCCTATCAAACATCACAGAAAGAACTGAAACATTCAGTCTGGAGAAGGCCCTCTTCAAACCTGACACTGGTGAAGTACTTTACCAGGAAGAGTGGACCAAACTACCCATTGACAGGTGCAGAAGTCTCATGGAAAGCTCTAGGAATCACTTGTTTGCAGTGATTGCCTCTAAAGGTTGCCCGAGAAAATAATAGATTAAGGGTCTCATCATTTGTGTCCATGCCATTTTTATTTGTGTTATTATTGAAAATGTTCTGTTGAATCAAAACTCTAAAGCAAAGTCCGATTTTTGTTGAATACGGAATAAACAATGATGGGTGCCAATTACTTTTGTCAGCTTCAGGTTATTTCAGGAACAATTGTGAGTTCTTTTTCACCAACAAATTTGTCCACGTTTGTACTTTTATACAAACGAAAGAGGGATGCTGTAAGTGAAGATGTAAGAGGAGACTTGCCTTGAGACATGCTTATCAGATTGGAGAGGGAGGATGATTTCCAGATTGAGTTCCTAGCTTGGTGTAGAAAAGCAATGAATTAAAAGGCAACACAGATGAAACTGAAGTGATGGCATGATCAAAAAATGAAGACATAATAATACTTGTCACTTGTAGGGGAAGACAATGAAGCAAGTTGGTTCTTTTTAAGGAAGCAGTGAAAGCCCAGATAAACATGGCTTAGGCTAAATGGGAGGAGATGTTTGACAGAAAATGTCCTTGCATCAAAAAGTAAAAAATTGCAAATTTGTCTTAAGTATAACACTGCTTTATAGATGGGGTGTTGGTACCAAGAATAAAGGAAGAGGTGATACCTGGAGGGGATGGATATGAAGATGCAGAGGTGGATTTGAGGTAGAACAAGCTTAGATATTAGAAAAGATGTTATGGGGAGTTAAAAGGATCACAGAAAAGGTGAGTGAGACATGACTTGTATGGTTGGGCTCCGTCCACAAAAGAAATGATTACTTTTAAAAACGTATCATAAAAAAAGGTAAAGGGCAAAAGAAGTCATAGAGGGCCAAAGAAGAAATGCCTTGCAGAGTGAGGCATTAACAGGGGTTATGATACACTATAAAAATATCACACCATCGTGCTGTCGGAAGGTGAATTGGAAATGACATGGAACAGATGAAAAATATGGCAGTGCTAATAAGAACAATTTTACAAAGGAAAAAAAAACAAAGAAAAACAAAAATAACTCTAGTATTGTAGTTATAGGAATGCTTTTGTGCATTCATAGAAAAAAAAAAGCTGCAACTCTAGAAGATGAAACTAAGCTTGAAGTCTGTTTACGGTATAAGCAAGAATTATAAAAATAGAGCACATACTTCAGGATTAAATAACTAACAAAGCATGGATGGAAATAATTAAACCAAAAACAGAAACTGATTGCCCTGTGGTGGGATGGCACCCTGCCCGGGATTTGTTCCTGCCTTGCGCTCTGTGTTGGCTGGGATTGGCTCCAGCAGACCCCCATGACCCTGTGTTAGGATATAGTGGGTTGGACAATGACTGACTGACTGACAGAAACTGATAATAGGTGACAAATAGAAATAAAACAATAAGCAACAAACAACAAAAGGTAAGCAAGTTAGAAAAAGTAAAGGAAACAAAACACAATATAAATACAGAATAAAAAGAAATAAAGACCTGGGGCTGAGATCCACATAAAAAGCTATGACAGATAGAGAATGAAGGTACCATCATAGAATTTTATAGGCCTCAGCAAAGTGGTTCAGCGTAGTTTGGAGTTCCTTCTCAGAGTAGCTAAGATCATCTTCATACTGAAGGTTGATGATTATCATCTTAGTTATCTTTGCCTTAGACTTAAGGCAGTGAAGATTGAAGAGCTTTCTGTCAACTGCAATCATCATTCAATGTGGTTAAGACTTTGGACTTCAAACCCTAAGGCTGCAGGTACAAATCCAGCTACTGACACTGTGGATCAAGACCAGATTACATAGTGTGGTACTTGTATTGATCAATACATGAAGAAATCTCCTGGTTATAATTTCCAAATACCTTCTTTATTACAGCAAAATCTCCATCTCACACTCTCCCTCTAGGAACTCTTCTCCCATCCCTCTTCCAGTTCTTTATACAGGTATATCATTTTTGTGCAGTGCCACCTACTGTCCAAAATTAATAACATTAGTAACACAACATCCATCCATCCATCCATCCATCCATCCATCCATCCATCCATCCATCCATCCATCCATCCATTTTCCAACCCGCTGAATCCGAACACGGTCATGGGGGTCTGCTGGAGCAGACACAACATAACACAACATAACAGTACTAATAGGTAATGATCATCAGATCTAAGTGCTATTGATGTGAACAGCAGAACAAGCTCAATAGAAGTTCAAGAAGAGTTCTACCTAAATGTAGAACAACTTTTCAAGGTCCCTTTTCCTATATGGTGATTCCTGAAAAGAACTGATTAGACATGGATGCACAAATCACACTCCTGTATTAGCCCAAGACCCAGATTGTCTTCTAGTGCTAGTATATGTTTAGATTCATAAGAAGGATCTGCCATATCCAAGATTCAGTTCTTTTGCTACTGATTTATCACAGCAGGATTTGAGGGAGAGGTAATGGATGGGAGTTTTAATAATCTGATATCTGTTAACATGTAGAAGCCAGGGTGCAGACAGGGTTAGTGAAAGGTTAATTTAGGGTTTATGAACTTGATTAGGTGGAACTGAAGGCCACCATCACGAGAGATAACTGTTTTGCTGCAATGTTCTTCTGACATCACCATCATTTAGACACAGCTTCACCTGTTTTATGTCCTATAAGAGCTGGATCACTGTTTGTCTGAAGTGTCCTTCTAAACTTGATCAACATGTGTGACTCCATTAGAATTACAGGCCTGCAGGTGGAACAGCTTTAGGGCCCATCTGATCTCTTGCACCCGATTCTTGCTCTAAAATCATAATTTAAAGGCAGGACTTTATCATTGCTCATCTTTGCTTAATTAAAAAAAAAAAATTGAAATCATAAACTGAGAACAGAGACAAGACAGCAGATTAAGCAGAGAGATTAGTTACAATCAGGCTCATTCCTCTGAATAACCAGCCAATGTGTTTTTAGCAGTTTGTTAAACGCACATCAGTGTTCATTTGACCCAGAAGAATGGGGCAGTAGGTCTCTACTGAGCCAACCAGAGGTTTACGAATATTTATCATCTGTGATTAAATGAGAAGAACGCTCATGTGCATTTAGAAAGGTTTAAGAATTCACAAAGTTTAAGAGGCATCAGTGCACTTTTGATTATTGTTTTTGAGAATGAGACATCATATTTTATGTACTAACACAGCACTAAACTATTTTGCAAAATGCAGCCTGTTTAAGTACAGCATGTTTATATAAAACAGCCTAGTCCCTAAGGCATCACAAGAATACCAAGTCAAATTTATTTTACGGCCTGCCTCATCTGTATAAGGAGAGAGAAGCTGCAAAAAGACGGCAGAAGAAGAAGAACACGGGTGTGTGTGTGTGTATAATTCAAGTGAGGGAATGGAAGTCCATGTTAGCTTCCTTAAAGGGAATTTACAGCAACCATGTATTTAATAGACACTTAACACTGAGAAATTGTTCTATTTAGTCGCCTCCTTATTCAGAAAAAACAAATTAAAATTTTTTTTTATCATCTTTTTCTTCAAGCCGACTTGTGCTGGGAGCCCTCAGGGTGTTACCAAAAATATCAAGATGGAAGTAAAGTGGACACAGCTGGGAATGGTGTTCTTCCTTTTTCTTTCCATTGTCATGACTGGGTGCTTTCTTTGGCAATACAGGCTCCCTAAAATAGAAAGTGGTGAGTCAAACCTCTCTATTTCACTTTTCTTTATTCTTCGGGACATCATTGCTTGGAGCAAAGTTTGTAGTGTTGATTGTTTGTATGATATTATGTACTGTAGTGCTGCCATTAATAATCACTACTGGACACTGATTCAACTCATAGAATGTTATATAATAGGTCTGTTGCATTTTTATATATATTTCCTGGCTGCTAGGAGGTGTCACCGATTCTCAAACCCCAGATACAATGACACATCAACAGTCTCAGCTGTTTATTTTCTTCCAAATACCTTTTCTGCCCGAAAGTTGGAAGAGGACCACTAGATGAAACGTAACCAAAACCAGAAAAAAGTCGAAACTGAGGAGATGAACCCTATTGCACCAAAGCCTAATTGAAGGTCAGAGGGAAAAAGTTCAGAAACCAGAACTGTGAGACAGAACTACACACTACATTCATTTGAGGTTTTTATCCAAATCACTGATATGAACGAATTGTTGCACCAGAATTTAAGGGGTCGTGCTGGTGGTGCGTATGAGAACCTGGAGCAGCATCCCGGTAATGGAAATAATATTGAGGCACCCATATGCCACAGCAAAATAATGTTTTTGGCACCATGAAATTTATAATCACTGTGATTAGAATATATTATACTACAAAAGGACCAGCACAAAACATTTCAAACATAAATACACCCACACATACTTTTGCTTAGATGAATGTATTCTTCAAGAAATAATTTTTCAAAGTTAAAATCTCATAACAATACCTCATGCAGAATGTCTTTCTCTGACAATAAAGAATTCAATTTCTTTTTTTTCCTTCACTTCTATCATGCATGTCTTGTTGTTCTCCTTTCCTGTTTTTGATGCCCTGGGTCAGACATGGTGCACTTAATCTGGGAGTACTTCCGATTCCACACCATAGTTTCCAGTAAGCATGAAAACACCCTGGGATAGGGGATCCTCCTTCCAACAGCTCTCCCTGGCAGAACCCATAGAATCTTACAGGGCAGCTCTATGGAAGCACAACTCCCATGCTGCCCTGCTTGGGTCCAAATGGGGCGCTCCAAAAGTGATGCTGAAATCCATAAATGAGGAATGACATGCAGATGATTGGCAGTCTCACTTTGCCCCCACTTCTTTTGGACTCCTGGTGAGGACAGAGAATGTTAACCACCCTGCCTGGATGCCCCATTCGTTATACAGTCCATCTGTTTTACCGGCCAGGTAAGGATCTTCAATCCATTGCCACAGGGACACCAGTTTCTCTGTTTCTTTTACCAGTTCTGGAATCACATTCTAGCTTCCTTTCTTCAAGACCATCCATTATATTAGCCTCCCGACCAAGCAAGGGAGCAGGAGTCCATCTCAGCCCAGATGCCAGTCCCTCTATACAAAATACACCAGTCAACCACAACATTCAAACCAGTAAGAGGTGAAGTGAATAATATTGATTATCTTGGTGCAATGGCTCCTGTCAAGGGGTGGAATATGTTAGGCAGCAAGTGAACAATCAGTTCTTGAAGGTGATGTGTTGGAAGCAGGAACAATGGGCAAGCATAAGATGACTTTGACAAGGGCCAGATTGTGATGGCTAGATAACTGGGTCAGAGCATCACCAAAATGGCAGGTCTTGTGGGGTATTCCCAGTATGCAGTGGTCAGTATCTACCAAAAGTGGTCCAAGGAATGACACCTGGTAAACCGACAATAGGGTCATGGGCACCCAAAGCTCCTGTAAACCAGGCCCAAGCCCACCCCCCACATGCCCTCCCAAGGGATCAAGGAAGTAAAAGGCTAGACCATCTGGTCCAATCCCATAGAGGAGCTACTGTTGCACAAATTGATGAAAAACTTAATGTTGGCCATGAGATGAAGGTGTCAGAACACACAATGTTGTGTGGCCATTGATGACCTCTTTTTACTACCAAAAGTGCCTACAATTGGAACCTGAGCATCAGAACTGGGCCATGGAACAAAGAGAGAAGGTGCCCTGGTCTGATGAATCACATTTTCTTTTAGATATAGACAAGTGTGTGTGTTGATTTCCTTAGAAAGCAAAGGTGGCAGGATGTACTATTGGAAGAAGGAAAGCTTACAGAGAAGGTTTGATGCTTTACACAATTTCTGCTGGGAGACTTTGGGACCTGGAATTCATGTGGGTGTTACATTGATATGTACCACCAACTTAAAGATTATTGCAGACCCTGTACGCCCCTTCATGGTATTCCATGACGGCTGTGACCTCTTTTAGCTAAATAATGTGCCCTGCCACACTGCAAAAATCATTCAGGAATGATATGAGGAAAATGACAAAGAGTTCAAGGCATTTCCTTTTTCTCAGTTATCATGATAATGCATATAGGAAGAGAGAAATTTCCAGAACAGTAACGCTGCATAACACTTATCAACTGGAGTATGTAGGAGGAGAATGGGCTCCCTGGCTGGGACAGAAGATGTTTCATTATCCGGATGGGAGACCAGTACAATGATGCACACAGTTTGGCCAGCGAGACATCAAAATGAATTTGTACCCGGTCGGAATGTCTTAAGAGACGGACTGAAGAGAACAGGGGATCAGGATTCATTCCATCCCCTAAACGCTGAGTGGCAGTGGTCCTAATATAGTAACCCAATCAAGACACCAGCAGGGGTGCTTGGGAATTGAAGTCCAGAAGAGCAAACCTGTCGGGTCCCTGGGTGCTGATAGAGGGTGCTGTCAGGGGAGGACCTTCTTACTTTCTGTATGGCCCAGAAGTGCATTACAATGGAAGCATTCCCAGTTCCAACTTAAAAGGAGCCTGCTACCTTATATCATTAAGTCAGAGTCGGGATGCAGCAGGCAACACTCAGTGGGAGGTAGTAAGAACAAAAAGAATTCTTAGTTTATTGTTTGAGTTCTGTATAATAATGACTTCAATTTGGAGAGGTGATTGTGGAAAGTGCTTTGGAGGAATTAATAACTTTTATTTTATTCTAAAAACTCTTGCTATTTTATTGTGTCTTGGGTTTGGGTCTCTCTGGCACCCCCTCATGTTCTAAAGTGATACTACTAAACTCCCACTTAAATAATTATGCAGGAGCAAGTCAGACATGAGAACTGATAAAGGAGAATGTGGGATAAATTACGAGAGCGATGGTCATGATTTCCTAAAGGACACTGGAAATGGAATCAGTTTAAATTACAGAGTATAGAACTTGAGAGAAATTCAAAGGAAATCACTATAATAATACTTCCAAACAATGAAATAATATAAAATAAGTGCACATCTTAACACATAAGAAACAGATAAAAGAGAAGACTGATTGATGTGAACAGCTTACTTTTTTTTAGAACAAATGTCAGGCAATTTTTTTGCTATGTTAGGAGATCATTTTATAGTAATGAAGGATCAATTGTTGAAATCGCTTGCACAACATTTATAATTATTCTTATGTTTATGTCTTTTTACACAAAATATACGTAAAATCAAAATAAAAATGGGATACAGGCAGCAGTAAAACCTCAATGCAATCAGATCTGATTGCATCTGCACTATTCTGCAGTTGCCATAGACAGGATTAAATGTGAAACATCCTTGTAATTTTCTCAGATTTTATTTTTTCACAATTAAATTAATTATTAGGTGAGTGGATTTTTCTGGGCCTCGGGGACATTAGATTGATCCATCCATTCTTTAAATTGTCTACAAATAGCCAAGAAATTTGGGTCAGTCAGTTAACCAGGGTCAAATAGCTACATTTATATGGAGACATATCTAGCAGGTAAGATTAAGTGCAAATTTTCAATTTTTTTATAACCTGAAGTACTTTTAAAAAAGTATTCAACCCCTTGGAAGTATTATATTATATTATACAACACTGAATTTCATTACATTTAATTTGGCTTTTTTGACACTGATCAACAGAAAAAAACTCTAACGTCAAAGTGAAAACAGATCTAGTGCCAAATGGTCCAAATTAATTACATATATAAAACACAAATTAATTGATCTCCTAAGTATAGCAAATCAATTAAATGAAGTTAATTAGCAACAAAAACTGGTCACTAATTAAGAAAATTGGTAGAAAAGCTGTGACCACTGATCTAATGTAACTAAAAAAATCTAAAATAAAATCAATTTCACAGTATAGTCCAAGGGTGAGTACAGAAACAGCAATGCTGCCTCCGAGCTCTAGGAGACTTCATATTTAATCTGTTCATGTTTTATTTATAGTTTGTTGGATGTTTTTCTTCCACATAACAAAGATATGCAGGTTAAGGCAATTGGTGACTCTAAGGTCACGTCATGTGTGCCCTGTGAAAAGTAATACCCTGTCCAGAGTTGGTTCTTGCTTTGTATTCAAAGCACCAGGATAGGCTCCAGCTTCTGGGAATCCTAAAACTGCATTATAAATATGTGAATATACAGAATTTAACTTCATATTAACCATACAATTCAAAAAATGTACTTATTTGACTGAATCTTTTACGAAGAGCACATTACAATTCAAAGGGTGCCAGGGTTTCTGTTTTTCTGCTAATGGAGGTCCAGTGGGACAAGTGATCCGAGTGTAATGCCTTATCCACTTCCTGCTCACAGTGCTGGCTGATGAACATAACATTCCTAAGAATGGGATATTGGATGAGATCCCATATGTGTTATTTTTAATGTATTGGTTTAAATCCCCCTGGTAGTTTAGCATTACGTGCCAGTCCTTCAAGAGTTATCACCCCGCACGCAGGGGCTGCATGGGTCTCTGATCTGGAAGATAAGCCTGCTTTTTAACTGGCACATTACAGATGTAAGACAGGAGAGGTCACCAATCATAATAAATATCCCAGAGCTATTTCTAGGGGGATTTCTCCTGGGCACTACATCTATAGCACAAAGCAGTATTTAGCTCCTGAGATTTTCCGTCCTCTTAAATTAATCGGTTTCATTTGCTGTTGGCAGATTACTTTAGCCTGCAAATAGAAATTCATTAGACGTCTGTGCGAACTGAATGTGTGGTAAGTGTTTGTGGTGTTTAATAAGAAAGGCCATGGGAAATTCTGTTGTGTTTAACAAGAACATTTTGAATTTGGATGATTCCTTTCAAATACACTGACGACTGATTTATGAATTGTTCTGTTATTAGTTTCTGAACCATAGACAATTCTGACATATATAACACGTTGTGAAAGGTTCTCCAGTGATCAATAATCGGATTAGCAAGTTGTTACGTTCAGGTTCACCTGTAAACATCTTGTGGAATTTACGCTGCCCCCAAGTCACCTCGCTACATTATTATTGTGTAGAAGCCATACTGTAAATCTTAGAATTAGTGACATTTGTTAGACTTAAAAACTAACAATTAAAAAAAAAATTGGAAATTAAAATAAAAAAAGCATTAAAACAGACTTTGCTATCCTGGACTGGATATAATAAGTTCTGTGTGGATGAGGTTTGCTTACATCAGGCCTGCAGGGTTCAGGGTTCATTATACACATAATGCTGTGAAGTCACATCATTTTTAATAAATTTTATTTATAATTACAAAAGCAATAAACATTACTCTAATTAGCTTTATTCTTTAAAGCTTACACATATGCATTAATTCTCACAATGTATGTAGTAAAATATTAAAAAAAAAATTTTCCTCTCCTTTTCCTGGTCTGTGACAGGGTTATCGCCATGACCCTCAGCTGGAAAATTTCTCAAATCTCAACAACAGTCTACCTTGAACAGTTCAGGTCATGTGACAGACGTAAACCCCTCGACTGTTTCTTGGGACATTTGATAAATTATTGTGATAACTCTACGGGGGTGTGCCAACCACCCAACCCGATACAGACAGACACAGGAGGCACACTAATAAAAAACACAAATGTTTTTTTTTATTTTTGTTTCTTCACTTGTGGGCAAAGTCTTCCCTGTTCCCACAAGTACAACACAGTCCAAAGCGATAACAGCCCACAATACTTTACTTTCCTTGTCTTCTCTTTTCTTTTCTCCTGTACTCCTCCTCAGCAAGCTTCATCTACCTTCTACCCGACTCTGGCTCCCTCTCCTGGCCGGGATGCCCGTCCAGCCCATTTAGCATCTACACTATCCAAAGAGGCACTCTGGGCCTATCATCACTAGATGGCCAAAACATCTCAAATGGCCCTCCTCAATCGTTGGGAGTAATGACTCTGCTTCAAGGCTACCATGACTTAAATCATTCTTTTACATTTGGGGCTAAATATATATCACAACAATTGTTTTCATTCTCAGTCTCCCCTAAGAGCTGCTGGCTCACTTACTGGACCCCATGGTGAGCTCACATTTACCCTCTAAACAAGGGGTTCTTAACTCCAGGCCTGGAGGACTGCAGTGGCTGCAGGTTTTCATTGTAACCCTTTTCCTAATCAGTGACCAGTTTTCACTGCTAATTAACTTCTTTTCCCTTCATTTTAATAGCCCTTTTTAAGGGATTCAGTCCACTGAATTGATTCTTTTCTTCATTAAATGGCAGGAAAACAGAAATGAGACATGAAACAAGCCAACAGATGACCAGCTAAATCACGGCTTCTAACTCCAATCAATTTCACTCCAACCAGTTTCTTCATGAGAAGCCAATTCTTGCTGTGAATTAACCCCGTTATTTAATTCCATGTCTTGCTGCTGCTCTCATTCTGCCACAGCAGACATTTCCAAAACTGTTGAACTCAAAATGTTTTGGTGACCTGAACAGATCAACCTTACTGAGACCTTCACCTTTCTTTATTTTCAGATACTGTGGTTAGCTGCTCATGTGGTGGTTTGTTTTGTGTCTCATTGTTGTTTGGCTGCTACCGTATATACTCAAGCATAAGTCGGGTCTTGAAACCCGAAAGAATCGATCATAAATTTGATAAAATACGCCTGTTCAAAAATGCGACAGTTACATTTATTTTTTTTTTTACATCTTCTTGCAACCTCCAATCTCGCATCAGTTTCTCAGGCGCATCAAATTTTGTTGCAGCAGCGCAGTTACCAACTTCTTTCGCCACTTCAATGACTTTTAATTTAAATCCAGCTTCATATTTTCTTCTGATCAAATGCTCCATCGTAGATAAGGGATGCTGTTATGATAAATGTGTATAAGGGTGTGAGATACAAAAAACACAAAACAGTGCAAACGTCGCTTCGGAGTAGTTTGGGTATTACCGTGTGGTCACGTTGGCACAACAGAGAGACAGAGAGATTAGGAGCACACGCTGATAGAGCACATTGCTGCACCCACATAGAAAAAAAAGGCTGTGTGCCCCGTGGTTACTCTCTCAGGTGGGTGTATAGCATATCATAATCTCTTGGACCAATTGCGTGAGTTTTCCGCATTCGACTCATACGACCAACATTATAAAATATCAGAAATTATACGTTAAAATCAAGTCCCAACTTATCCACAGGAGAACTTATCCGCGAGTATATATAGTAATTAAGAAAAAAGAAACAACAAGGGGTCTGAGGGGTCAAGTTAGTTTAAACTAAGGCAAAAGAAGTTAATTAGCTGCATAGGATAGGGTAGGAGTTGGACACCCCTGCTCTAAGCCAAGGGTTCCCAGCCTGGGGTGCCTGCATCCCCAGGTGGTGCCACAAAGAGGAAGACTGAGTCAGCATTCACTAAAACTGAGTGAGGTGCTTTGTCCGATATTATCCTGGTGCAATTGGAGTCTTGCAGTGTGCCGTTATTTGTAGGTCTTTTATTAGTTAGTGTCCCAGCTCTATGATATGAAAAAAATCAAGCATTGCACACACAATTGTCACCTGTGAATGAGCCATAGAAATGTGTGTTCTCGTGGGTTCCTGGCTGTATGCGGGGCTTTCTTAAATGTGAATAACTTTTTTTAAGAGAATGGAATGTGGACCTTGCAATGATCTGTAGAGAAGGGTAAGGTCTAGTATTGCTTTCTGAGCAAGCCCTGATCATGAAGTCACTGTTTTTGAAGCTTGGTTGACATTTTTGCCCATTCAAGGGGGACTGAATTGAATGCAACACCTGCTGCTTACACTCGGTTCATCTCTCCTGCTGGTGGTCCTGGCAGTCGCACAACAATTGTAACTGTGCTGGTGTCATCAGGGACAAAGCTTGGGGACAAAGTCTCCAATCCCCCAAACCCCTAAATCATTGCTTGTGTGTCATTTCCTTGTGATGCTTGCAGGATACCACAAAACCCTGGATTGTCACTCAAGTGTCTAAGGTTCACGGGAGACAGACTAATGAGATTATTGAGATTTTTAAAGGTAAATTGCTCAGTTTATATTTAAATTGTATTCTCTGAATTAAAAACTTATTTTCTTGAGTTTAATTCGTTCATCCGCAATACTGCATGCGATTCAATTTGTGGTTCAAAATATAGAAATATAACTTCTTCATCTTCAAATATGATATTACTTTTGTAGGGGGTGCGAACTTAAATTAAACATTTTCTGTGAGGAGCATAGAAATTTTTGGGAACCACTGGTCTAGGCTTTCTTGGACTCCCTAGCCTGAATGGCTTCATGTATCTTGTGGGGAACAGCCCGGACACAGACAGGTAGACATGATGGTTCCACCAAACACACGTTTATTATATATTATTATTTACAAGTTCGAAGTGCACAAACCCAGTGCCTCGGCACCAATCACCCCTTCAGTCCTTGGCCACACAACACAATGCCTTCTCAGCCTCTGGGCCGCCTCCACCCCTCTCCACCGAGCTCCGTCCTACTTCCACCCGACTCTTCCCATTGACTGGAGGGAGGCGGCCCCTTTTATACACCCCGGATGGGCTCCAGGTGCTTCCCGACACTCTTCCGCTGACACTCCCTTGTGTGGCGGAAGTGCCGGCTGTGCAACTGGAAGGACTCCAGATGTCCCTGCTCCTCTTCCCCCCAGCACTACCGGGTGTGGCAGAAGTGCTGAGGTCCAGGGCTCCCAAGGCATTGGGGCGCCCCCTGGCGGTGGCCATGGGACCCTACAGGGTAGAGCTTCCATGCTCTGTACCCGTGGCCCCCAAAGCAACCAGGGCGGTCTCCCCCTCGTGTTCTGGAGGAGGCACAAGCCCTCCTCCGGTCCTCCTGGGCATCCCGGACGGGCATGAACCCCAGCCGGGTGCCACAATCTGTACACAAAATGGATGTCAGACAGTCGCCTATATCTCCTCTTATTCAGAATGGTCTTGGAGAACTTGATCAAAGAATTAAGTGTCACATTTCTGACCAACACTAGCAACCAGCTTTAAACATGTCAACACAAATGATTAAACATTTAACGCCTCTTCTTGAAAGAGTATTCAACAAAGCCACAGACCTAGGCAGTTAGCAATGGTTCCTGTCCACTCCTTCCACTCCCTTCTGCTTTGGGTCTTTGGCTATCTTCATAATAATGCAGCTTTATGTGAAGTGACAAGGGTGGTCAGCTATGAATTTTTATTTCTATAATCACCACAGTAGTCCACCCGGATTGTTGAGATTATGGAAGGTGAGCCCCATAAGGTTTCATATAAATTATAGTCTGGCAAATTTGACTTACAATCTCATTAAAATATATGAGAAGCCTGGCAACCCTACATTATAAAACAGCAAACAATGGCACTACCAAAACAAAAAACAAAATGACGATTTGCTAAACTTCAAAATTAATGTCTTCAAATATGTCCTAAATCCAAAAAAAAAAAGAGAACACACCACTTAATTCCTTGATCTCTAAAAACCTCAAACATTATTTTTAGATGCCAAGGAAAATGACTGTAAAAAAATGAATAAAAACAAAGGCCGGATCATCATGGCAGTAATTCTGCATTACCACCTCCACAAAAGGTGTAGGTACTGTATTAGCCATTGTTCTCATTTTAATACCCTTGATTAGACTTTCCCGGGGAAAATGCAGAACACGATCGCTGAATAGTAAGAACAAACCCACTTATTTCCAGTTTTAGAAATGAGGTCCATCACTCACTCTGCCTTTCTTAAAACTGCTGTTCCTACCAAGAGGTGCACCAACCAAGATATCCCACAATTCAGTGCTTCCAAAGGGCTGAATCCACAAGGTTTAGGTTGGGAGCATGCACTGATAGCGTGTTGCCGGTGATTCTCAAAAATCCTCCTTCCATTTCTTAAGAAAATCAGTATCCCCTGTCAAAGTAAATGTTTCCCACCCTTCTTTAAAATAAAATATGTCAACAGTTTCCAATTTCAGTTCTGTATTCACCTGGAAATTATTCTCATTGCTTAATTGGCTTGTCTTTTATTTCTTTTCATTTTGCATTTAGAGAGCAGTTGTTTTGTGAGATTTACATTCATATGAAATTTAAAAATATGAATATTTGTTATTGTCATAGGGGTCCACCAGGACTGGCATTGGAAACCAGTGGCTTTGGTGATGTCTTTTCTGTGCATTGAGTCGTCAACTGGTCTTTGGTTGTCCTTAACTAAAATGCTCTCACATTTAGGAATCCATCCTCTTACTAATATCACACAGAAGCTCTCCTTCTCACACTAATGAAATCATTTATCACGGGTTTGAGGACTGCCACTATAATGTGAGTGTTTAAGCCCTACAGGAGGACGACAAAGTGCACAAGTAGAACCCTTCCAAAGACTACACCAACTGCCACT
This sequence comes from Erpetoichthys calabaricus, assembly GCF_900747795.2. Classification (NCBI taxonomy): domain Eukaryota; kingdom Metazoa; phylum Chordata; class Cladistia; order Polypteriformes; family Polypteridae; genus Erpetoichthys; species Erpetoichthys calabaricus. The sequence continues at coordinate 168,400,935 of NC_041401.2, read as the reverse complement.
AAACAGACTAAACACTCTAAATACTTGCTAGGTACACACATGCAAACAGCTGTCAATGTTTTCCCTTTGTCACCTAAACTGGCATTGAGGTGACCAGCACATCCTCTGGTGCAATCTTTAAACTGTACAATATCTACTAGGGGCTTAGGAGTTGCCACCATATCTACCTGAGCAGGAACTTCAGAGTAGAAGAGAGACCATTGTCGATCGCTAAAGCTTCAATCCCAGAAGGATGTCGCATGCATTACGAAGTCTGGCTAGGTCCAGGCAATTCTTTTAAGCTCCTGCATGAATTTTGGCTCTCTCCATACCAGTGTAGTTACATCTGAAATCCCATTGCCATTGCCGAGGTCTGGTGCATCAAGAACTGTCCTACATTTATGCATATGTCATCAGGCTTACAGTACAGCTTTTACCATATGGGTGCTTATATTTGCAACACATACCCTAAACACTTCTCAATACCCATTAAAGTTACTCATTAGTACCATTCTGAAATTTCCGATTTTTTGTAAATATATAATAAGTAATATTCTGTTCTTACTTCCATTACCTCACAATCAGTTCACTTCAGGGTCAAAATTTCTCTGGTAGGTTAAGTGACATCAATTTACTTTGAAATGAATAGAGTTGTGATGTTTATGAACATGTTTGATATGGAGTCACACGAGAACAGAAATAAAGTGTATAGGTATAGAGCCATATGTTTCAGCCCCTTATTTTATCAGACATGGATTCGATAGTCCCACACAGTCAAAAAACAACTCAATAGGAGAGTTTGGAGAGGCCAGATGGCTTGATGGCACGTTTGTCATTGAAATACGCAAGAACGTGGGAAGAACATGCAAATAATTCATTGACGCCACTGACTTAAAAAACAAAAAAACAAAACTGCACTTCCAAGACTATAAGGCAGCAAAATGGTACACTTTGTGTTACTGTGTAACCCAGCAGATGGGTCTGTTTTTCTGGCTTCATGTTTTCAGTAAATATAAATGGAATTTCCTCACAGGCACAACATCAGAGAGTGAAAATAATAAGGAGCCAATGTGTCCAAGATATCCAGAGCCAGCACCACTGGAACACCCCATCCCTTTCCTCAAGGAGGCATTGGAAAAGGTACAAGATCTTGACTTAGTTCTGGAGTTCTGTTTTTATTTTACTGTCCCCCAACCTTTATGGAGGCTGTGCAATACACTGTAGTTTGAAGATACCATATTTATGTTATCTTTGTTTTGGGGCTTAGTGTTGGTTTGCCACCCTCACTATTTCCAATTGAAATCTTTTTTTTTTTAGTTTTTATTTTTTTTTTTATATTTTTATTTTATTAATTTTCATTGTAATCATTCCATACAAACAGATCAATTTATAACACAACAAAATTGAAGACAAATCCAACCCCACCCCAGAGAAGGAGAGCTTAGCTAAAGGAAAATTGCTTAAGGCTTTTTAATAAGGCAACATTAAACAAAAGAAAGGGAGAAGTAAATATCTATGTAAATAAGAGATGGAGAAGGGAGTTAAATGTGGTTATAGTTATTTCTCTTATTCTAAAATAATATTGATTAAATCCTGCCAGGTTTTGAAAAAATTTTGTACAGATCCTCTAACTGAGAATTTGATTTTTTCCAATTTCAAATAATATAAAACATCGGTTTCCCACTGACTTATCAGAGGAGAATTAGGATTCTTCCAATTTAACAAAATAAGTCTGCGTGGTGGAGGGGTTTGCGTGTCCCAATGATCCTAGGAGCTCTGTTGTCCGGGGCTTTATGCCCCTGGTAGGGCCACCCAAGGCAAACTGGTCCTAGGTGAGGGATGAGACAAAGAGCGGTTCAAACCTTCTATGATGAATGAAAACTTTGGACGCCGTTTCCCCTTGCCCGGACGCGGGTCACCGGGGCCCCACTCTGGAGCCAGGCCTGGAGGTGGGGCTCGATGGCGAGCGCCTGGTGGCCGGGCCTGCACCCATGGGGCTCGGCCGGGCACAGCCCGAAGAGGCAACGTGGGTCCCCCTTCCCATGGACTCACCACCTATGGGAGGGGCCAAGGAGGTCGGGTGCAGTGTGAGTTGGGTGGTGGCCGAAGGCGGGGACCTTGGCGGTCCGATCCTCGGCTACAGAAGCTGGCTCTTGGGACGTGGAATGTCACCTCTCTGAAGGGGAAGGAGCCTGAGCTAGTGTGCGAAGTTGAGAGGTTCCGGCTAGATATAGTCGGACTCACCTCGACGCACAGCTTGGACTCTGGAACCAATCTCCTTGAGAGGGGCTGGACTCTGTACCACTCTGGAGTTGCCCCCGGTGAGAGGCGCCGAGCGGGTGTGGGTATACTTATTGCCCCCCGACTTGGAGCCTGTACATTGGGGTTTACCCCGGTGGACGAGAAGGTAGCCTCCCTTCGCCTTCGGGTGGGGGGACGGGTCCTAACTGTTGTTTGTGCGTATGCACTGAACAGCAGTTCGGAGTACCCACCCTTTTTGGAGTCCCTGGAGGGGGTTCTAGAGGGCATACCTTCTGGGGACTCCCTCATTCTGCTGGGAGACTTCAATGCTCACGTGGGCAATGACAGTGAGACCTGGAAGGGCGTGATTGGGAGAAATGGCCCCCCCGATCTGAACCCGAGCGGTGTTTTGTTATTGGACTTCTGTGCTCGTCACGGATTGTCCATAACGAACACCATGTTCAAGCATAGGGGTGTTCATATGTGCACTTGGCACCAGGACACCCTAGGCCTGAGTTCGATGATCGACTTTGTGGTCGTGTCGTCTGACTTGCGGCCACATGTCTTGGACACTCGGGTGAAGAGAGGGGCGGAGCTGTCAACTGATCACCACCTGGTGGTGAGTTGGCTTCGATGGTGGGGGAGGATGCCGGTCAGGCGTGGTAGGCCCAAACGTGTTGTGAGGGTCTGCTGGGAACGTCTGGCAGAGCCCCCTGTCAGAAGTAGCTTCAACTCCCACCTCCGGCAGAACTTCGACCATGTCCCGAGGGAGGTGGGGGACATCGAGTCCGAATGGGCCATGTTCCGTGCCTCTATTGTTGAGGCGGCTGACCGGAGCTGTGGCCGTAAGGTGGTCGGTGCCTGTCGTGGCGGCAATCCCCGAACCCGTTGGTGGACACCGGTGGTGAAGGATGCCGTCAAGCTGAAGAAGGAGTCCTACAGGACCCTTTTGTCCTGTGGGACCCTGGAGGCAGCTGATAGGTACCGGCAGGCCAAGCGGAATGCGGCTTTGGTGGTTGCTGAGGCAAAAACTCGGGCGTGGGAGGAGTTTGGGGAGGCCATGGAGAACGACTTTCGGACGGCTTCGAGGAGATTCTGGTCCACCATCCGGCGTCTCAGGAAGGGGAAGCAGTGCAGTGTCAACACTGTATATGGTGGGGATGGTGCGCTGCTGACCTCGACTCGGGACGTTGTGGGTCGGTGGGGGGAGTACTTCGAAGACCTCCTCAATCCCATTAACATGCCTTCCAATGAGGAAGCAGAGCCTGGGGACTCAGAGGTGGGCTCCCCCATCTCTGGGACTGAGGTCACCGAGGTGGTCAAAAATCTCCTTGGTGGCAGGGCCCCGGGGGTGGATGAGATACGCCCGGAGTTCCTCAAGGCTCTGGATGTTGTAGGACTGTCTTGGTTGACACGCCTCTGCAACATCGCATGGACATCAGGGACAGTGCCTCTGGATTGGCAGACTGGGGTGGTGGTCCCCCTCTTTAAGAAGGGGGACCGGAGGGTGTGTTCCAACTACAGAGGGATCACACTCCTCAGCCTCCCTGGAAAAGTTTATTCAGGGGTCCTGGAGAGGAGGGTCCGTCGGATAGTCGAGCCTCGGATTCAGGAGGAACAGTGTGGTTTTCGACCGTGTCCCTCGGGGAATCCTGTGGGGGGTACTCCGAGAGTATGGGGTACCGGCCCCCCTGATAAGGGCTGTTTGGTCCCTGTACGATCGGTGCCAGAGCTTGGTCCGCATTGCCGGCAGTAAGTCGAACCCGTTTCCAGTGAGAGTTGGACTCCGCCAGGGCTGCCCTTTGTCACCGATTCTGTTCATAACTTTTATGGACAGAATTTCTAGGCGCAGCCAGGGCGTTGAGGGGGTCCGGTTTGGTGGGCTCAGGATTGGGTCACTGCTTTTTGCAGATGATGTTGTCCTGTTTGCTTCATCAGGCCGTGATCTTCAGCTCTCTCTGGATCGGTTCGCAGCCGAGTGTGAAGCGGCTGGAATGAGAATCAGCACCTCCAAATCCGAGACCATGGTCCTCAGCCGGAAAAGGGTGGAGTGCCCTCTCAGGGTTGGTAGCGAGATCCTGCTTCAAGTGGAGGAGTTCAAGTATCTCGGGATCTTGTTCACGAGTGAGGGAAGAATGGAGCGTGAGATCGACAGGCGGATCGGTGCGGCTTCCGCAGTAATGCGGGCGCTGCATCGGTCTGTCGTGGTGAAAAAGGAGCTGAGCCGCAAGGCGAAGCTCTCAATTTACCAGTCGATCTATGTTCCTACCCTCACCTATGGTCATGAACTATGGGTAGTGACCGAAAGAACGAGATCGCGAATACAAGCGGCTGAAATGAGTTTCCTCCGCAGGGTGTCTGGGCTTTCCCTTAAAGATAGGGTGAGAAGCTCAGTCATCCGGGAGGGGCTCAGAGTAGAGCCGCTGCTCCTCCGCATCGAGAGGAGTCAGATGAGGTGGCTCGGGCATCTGATCAGGATGCCTCCTGGACGCCTCCCTGGTGAGGTGTTCCGGGCACGTCCAACCGGGAGGAGGCCCCGGGGAAGACCCAGGACACGCTGGAGGGACTATGTCTCTCGACTGGCCTGGGAACGCCTTGGGATTCTCCCGGAAGAGCTAGAAGAAGTGGCCGGGGAGAGGGAAGTCTGGGCATCTCTGCTCAAGCTGCTGCCCCCGCGACCCGACCTCGGATAAGCGGGAGACAATGGATGGATGGATGGAGTCTGCGTGCCAAAAGTGTAGTGAATGCAATCACCGTTTGCTTGTCCTTCTCCAATTCAAGTCCATCTGGAAGAACACCGAACACAGCAGTTAATGGGTTAGGAGGGATTGTGATACCAAAGCTGTCTGAAAGGCACTTAAAAATTTTTGTCCAAAATGATGTTAGTTTGGTGCAGGCCCAGAACATGTGACCCAGAGAGGCAGGAGCTTGGTTGCAGTGTTCGCAGGTTGGATCCTGCCCTGGAAACATTTTGGACAGTTTTAAGCGAGACAGATGAGCTCAATATATAATTTTTAGTTGAATAATTCTATGCTTTGCGCATATAGAATTCGAGTGAATTCTCTGCTCTGCTACCTTCCACTCCTTTTTTCCAATTGAAATCTATTATTTTAACTTTTTAATGCATTTGTTTAGCCTTTATGGGCAATTAATCCCAAAAGCTAATAGCATCCAAGATCTCTGTAGGGTCGTGGCACCATCATTTAAGCATTTTTATGCAGCTAATAAAGTGTATATGATGATGGAAGGTGACTATGACAATTTAGGGGTGTTGACTGCTGAATAGGCAGACATACATGCAGAGAAGACATGCAGAGGAGGGCAGCACAGAAAGGAGGTACAGACCTCTGTAAGAAAGCTAAACACCAAGTGAAATCTGAGTCTAACAACCTTGAATGAGCATTTTTTTCAAATGAAATGTGATAATATATGGATATATACACATATCTAATAGAGTACTGACTGCCCTGGCATTCCATTCTAAGTTGTGCTTTGTGCTGCCAGAAGAGGCTCCAGTTCTCTGTGAAGTGAGAAAACAAAATAAATAGATGTATGGTACAGTGACTCCACAAGACACCAACAAAAAAAATATATGCAATATCTTTTTATTTTTAGCAAACAGAGAGGACTACCATTGGGGGAAATGAGGAAAAATACAACATAACACATCACAACACAACCAGCACCCATATGTTCCTTCTCTTAAGGACCTTTCATACTTTAAACAGCTAAGTGGGCAGCAGATTTGCATTCAACATTCATATCACCTTCCCATCATTCCTGTCTGTTGTGATGACCCTGCTGAGTTTAGCACTGCGGCTGAAAATCTAAGGTCCTGATACATCAGACTATATACAATGATATATAATGATGGAAGGTGACTATGACTAGTTAGGGATGTCAACTTGAAGTGTTGTCACTTTATTTCTTAATATAAATGAACACATTAATTGAGAAGCAGACAATAGTGGAGGCAACACCAATATGTAAAAGAAAAAGAAAAAAATACCATATGTGACAAAGAGTTTTAGTTGTTAACGGCATCTCCATGCTCATTGAATGCATCACAAACTTGTTTTCTCAATCTTTTAATTTAAATCAACAAACAACAATATTTAGGATATGTATTGTATTAAGATAAAACAAATATATAATTTGCCTGGTTAATGGGACAAGTACAGTACTATCTATCTATCTATCTATCTATCTATCTATCTATCTATCTATCTATCTATCTATCTATCTATCTATCTATCTATCTATCTATCTATCTATCTATCTATCTATCTATCTATCTACTGTATTCAAGTAATCAGTAATCAGATTCTCAACAAGCTCAAAAAGGTGTTTTCAACACTAGTCCAGTACCCATGTACCTGCTGACTTTCTTTGAGCCATTTTATTTTCTGAAGTTGTTTACTTCAATGCCTTTATTCTGCATCATATAAAATCTGTCATTTGCACAGCTAGGGTTTTATAAAACTTTTATCAAATGATGCTTGCTGTCTTTCTGAAAGAAATCTTTTTTTTCTGTTATTTCTCTTTGAACAGGTAGATAATCTGTTGCGGCACACCATTCATGCCACCAGCCTGCCATCATTGTCGGCAATAGTAGTTTACAATGACACCGTCCTGTGGACTGGCAACTTTGGGAAGAGGAATGGGTCAGACCCGCTGTCACCTCCTCCAAATGAGTACACCATCTACAGGTACTGTAGCGCAGTCATTTGAGATTATACTGGTGTGTATGTGTGTGTGTGCATGTGTGTTAAAATAGCTGTGCAAAAAATAGAAATTTTGATTCTAAATAAAACTGTTGAATAAAACACACTGTTTTTCTGCAAACTGCAGTATACCCGACATTTCCAAAAACTGAATCCAAATGATGAGATGAACATGCCATAGATACTGCAGTTGAGACTAACTGAAGTGACCTTACAGATTGTCAGGAGAGGCCTGATATCAACTCTTCTAGCAGCTTTAAGCCAATGTCCCATTATGCAACTTCTAGTTTTGGGGTATTTCAGAATTGCCAACCGCAGTTGCTGATCACCAGACCATGTCAGCAGGCCAGGCTCTAGGGGGTCATTTAACCTCAAATATTATGTCAAACATGGAGCCAGTCGATGAGGTGATCACCTCAGGCAGAACTTTGGTAAGGGAAGTAAACCCAAAAAATTAAGGATTTGTCCAGTGCATTTGTATACTACTTTTTAAAAATTGAGAGAAATACTGTAGCTGTGCATAGAGGAAAGTTGTGATCAAAACAAATATTACTACAGGTAAAATTCCGTTACAATGAATATCTTAACAACGAAATTTTCATTACCTGAAGTATTTTTATGGTCCTGACAGTTTCCCCTTATGACACAAGTCTATAGAAATCTCATTACTACGAAATACATTCAGCAGATGCTTTCATTACAATGAAGTGCGCAAAACACCTTGAAATGCCTGAATGAATCATTCACAGAGCAGTTAGTTCTGTGGTCGCAGCTCAGTTGTGCACAACGATCCCCATACAGAAACGTTGTAATTGTTTTTTCTTTCTTCGAACTTTCCTCGTACTGCATGTCTCTCAGGTTCACATAAATAAATCTCTCCTGCAAGCAAACTATGATACTTAGTGAGAAGTCACAAAATCAACTGGAATGTTCAATCAAACTGTAAAAAAAACCCCGATCTAACTCTGTTAAGTAGTTCTGTCGTTCGCTAGCTAAGCGGAGGTAAGGTACTCCCCGAGGCTGGTGCTTGAGAGGAGGGTCCCGGCCCCCTCCCCTTGGCCCACTGAGTATCGGTACTACAAGTGAACTATGATACAAAGCGCAAAATCAACTGGAATGTTCAAGCAAATTATAGAAAAAAAAACCAATGTAAATCCGTTAAGTAGTTCTCTGGTGAAAAGCGGACAGACATACAGACAGACGTTGGATTATGTATATATATTGTCGCAGGTGGCTGGGGGGTGACCCGGCCAGGACACCCCGGAGGACCGGAAGAGGGCATACGCCTTCCCCAGACCACGTGGGGGTGACCGCCCTGGTACCTATGGGGACCACAGGTACAGAGCTTTGAAGCTCAACCCTGTAGGGGCCCGCGATCACTGCCAGGGGGCGCCCCAATGCCTTTGGAGCCCTGGACCTCTGCACTTCTGCCACACCAGGAAATCCTGGGGGGAAGAGAAGCGGGGCCACCCGGAGTGCTTCCGGGTGCGCTGCCGGCACTTCCGCCACACTGGGGAGTGCCGGTGGAAGATTGCTGGGAAGCACCTGGAGCACATCCGGGTGATTATAAAAGGGGCCGCATCCCTCCGTTTGGGGGCTGGAGTCGGACGTGGAAGTGGACAGAGCTCGGGAAGAGAGGAAAGAGGCGGCCTGAAGAGAAGGAAAAGGCACTGTGTGTTGTTGTGCACTTGTAAATATTTTTAATAAGCGCGTTGTGGGTGAACCATCGGTTTTCCGCCTGTCTGTGTCCAGGCCTGCTTCCACAATATATATATATATATATATATAAATATATTTATGTATGTATAAATATAAATATATATATATAAAAATATAATTGAATTTTCATAGAATGCATTGTTTACAGTAGAGAACGAAACCACCGCAGGGGATATACACATCAAACACTAAACCTGAACATAAGATCACATTTTCATTCTTTTATTTATTTGGTGTAAGAATACAATGCCAAAACTCTTGGTTACATATCACCTTTTTGCTACAAAGTGGTGCAACCATTTTAAAAAGTTTTAATTGATATTCGGTAACTGTGCTGTTAGAAAAAAGATGCAATTTTGCACCTATTACTTCATTTGTTTCATTCATTGTAATACAGTCATGAACAAAAAAGGAAAATAAAGTTAACACAATTTAAATGGGTTTTATTCCACTTGATACCCTGTGTCTGATTTATTATTGACATATGTGTTGTTCATAGTGTGTGAAGATGTGTGTGCCTAGTGGGGGTAATGAGGTTAGGGATGTTAGGAGTTTGAACTTCAAAACCCTGTTGCACATGGGGGTCTTAATCGGTTCTTTCACAGAAGGTATTTCAGGTCAGAATACGATTGTTGAGTTCAAGGTCTGTAAACCAGGCACTCTACCCACTGTGCTGCATTAAATAAACAGTATTCATCATTCTATTTTCTGAATCCATCTTTTGTCATCAGGCAGTCATGGAGAGCCAGAGTCTATCAAACTCTCATCAGTTCAAAGGCAAGGACGGAAGGCCAATTCTTAGTAGTGCTCACAGCAGCAGAAATCGTCTTTTATTCATGGATGATTAGCCCTCAAATAACCCAACACACATAGTTTGGGGATGTCAGAATAACAAAACTGTTTTGTAAAATTAATAAAAGAATATTATATTCGAAAAGCTAAAGCGTCACCCGCTGCATCAGTTATAAAGCTATAAACCCTGTACTTTCATGACCATACATTTTTTTTATTGCAAAAACTCAAAGAAGACTGACATGTCATCTCTTTCTTTCATCCTTCCTGGTCTTTTATAGATCATGAACAAGGTGATCTGTGGCAGCAGTTTTCCACTTGATTGTTATCTCATACATCAGATACTTTCTAAAATGACCCCTGATATCTGTAGATATAATTATTGTAATAAGGTAGAATAATGCTCATTATTAGTATAATGGCTGGGAAATAATAAGGGAGTTAGTGTTCAATAGTGATGACTCATGAGGCATCTGGAAGAATTGCATGGATTTGTAATACTTTAAAATGACAGATAATCCATTTACCCATTCATTTTCCGTTACTGGGTTGCTGGGAGCCAGAGCATATAAAAAACACTAATTTCTGCTTTTAAAATAGATATAAAAATAGGTAAAAAATAATTCGGGAACACAGTGATACCATCCATCCATTTTTATGGGCCCGGCATCTTCATCACAAGTTTTCAGGGAACCTGTTCTTATTTGGGAGCTGAACATGGACAGGATGATAAACACTGATGAATACATCAACATCCACTCATGCACAGACAATACAGTATGGTCAAAAGTCTCACTTCAAGTCATTGGAATGTGGGAGAAAACAAACACGGACAAGGGAAGAATTTGGAAACACAGCACTACTGTTCTGTACAGGGCCTAAAATTTCAGTGATACGGCAATAGTTAAGGACAGAAATCAAACCGGAGGATGTCTAAGTGGACAACATGTCATTGTTGTTAGGGGGAAGTATGTATTCTGGGCACAAGATTCCAGAGGACGACTTGAAGAAAAGGACGTAATCAATAAACAAAGTGTGCATCAGAAACGGGAGACAAACAATATGGTAACCAAAGCTGTGAATCATGAGACAGAAGTCAGGAAGGACTGCTAAGAGTTCAAAAACCCAAGAAAGAAAACGAAAGCGAAGAGCTCTAGCTTTTTTCTACGGTTATTAGTAAATTTATTTATCATTATTGAAGGATCCTGGCTTGGATCAGCCAACAGAGCTGGGGAATGTGAGTGTAGATGATGTTAACTGTGATGACAAATGAGTGGCATGAAGTGGGAAGAATGTGCTGGATAACAATCCATGGAGCTGGACAGAAGGGGTCATTAAAGATCAGGGCAGTGGCAGCAGCAATTCAAGGCTGGTGATCAAAGATCCGGAATACGTCACTGTTGTGAACTGGCTTCTATTTTTACTTTATAATTCTCTGTATTTTTTACAATTCGATATAGTACTCCTTTTTATGTTTTTGGGGTAATGGAATGTGATTCTGATGTTTATTTTGGGAGTGTCCTTTAAATTTTTTTGATATTGATTATTTTGGTGCATATTGGCTGCCATTTTGGAATATTGGAATTGCTGTCCTTTTGGGTTCCCATTGTTGAGGTAACGCTTCAGGTCATCAGGGGTCTGTCCGTGTAGGCCGTGACATTTTAATCGTGACACAACTGGTTAAAATATTGGTCAAGTTTTAATTTTTTCATCTGAGTTTTAGATAACAAACCCTTTTTTAAAGCACTTTACTGTTATCTTCATTTATTTAACGTTCTTCTGGACTTTAGCAATAGAAATTTTTGACTACGACTTTTGTTTTTTATTTGGGATTTCACAAATACGGGGCTTTGTCCTTAACCTGTTTAATAGACGGTCATATCCTGGTTCACTCAGCACACTGACATAACACCCATATGCAGAGTGGATCTACCATTAAACTAATGAAGGTTAAATTTCAGTGTCCCTAATCCTGGATGGGCCCCGCACGCATGATTAATAAGATTTTGGGTGTCTACTATATGAGAATGGGTTTTAAAAATAATAATATTAAAATGTAGTGTAATTCAATACAAAATAATAGTTAAAATAAAAATGAAACAGTTGTGAAAATATAAAAAAAAAATTAAGGTTAGGGTTAGGGTGGTGATCTGCCGTGGAACAACCCCATCGAAGAAGATAACGCTGGTTATGCACACCTTGTTGCTGATAGTGAAGGGGACCCCATAGCAGTTCAAGTCTGCCACTGGCCATGGAAAGCAATGTTCTTTGCTTTCTAACCAAAAAAAAACTTTAAAACCCTCCATGACAATTACATTTTTTGTATTTTGCAATTGTGAAATTACTTGTAAAATGAACTTGAGAGGCAATTTTGTAAAATTGCAACAACAAAACTGGGCTGCTTCACTCATCACTAACTGTGACATTAATTAAATTGTCATCACTATATTTGTATCTGTATCTCTTAAACCCTATACCCTCCTGTTTATTTTTTATTGCATTAAATCCCTTTCTTTTTATGAATATTTGGCCTGGTGAGGGTCTTGTGAGAGTCTCTTACAGGCCACATCACATAACAAAAGTAATATCAATACCCTTAGTAATCCTTACAGGTGTAAGGGCCATAAATACAGGCATAATGGCTTTAAAAATGACACACAACCGCTCAGCTGTGCTTTGTTGACACTTTTATTCAGCGCAGAAGTAGTCAGCATCTCATTAGCTTCATTTCCATCTGCTCTGATCAGTAGAGAGAAAGAATCCTTTCAATTATTGTAAACATATCCCTGCTACAATTACTTGAAAGCTTGCATCATCAGAGATAATAGAGCACTAGCAAAAATGTAAACTCCATGCCTGTTTGGCTCGATCTTGGTGACAGTCTGGTCATGCCATGCTAGGCACTAATATAAGCATGGCACCAGTGCTGTCATGGTCAGTTGCGCTGTACCAGTGCTCTTACCTGCTATTGGTAATAATTATTATGGCAGTGAGCGTGCTATCTTCACCCACCTGGTGACCCACATTGATTTATTTAATCATTTAGAAAGTGCTTTGCTCTTAAGTAACGTCAGTCTTTGCAGAATTATTTATTGAGCTGCAAGCCTTCATTTGACATGTGACATAATTTGCAATACTGAAATTCCCTAAAGAGTTTTACATTGGAGATGTGGATTAATATAATCACTTTATAAAATAAAGATTGACATGTTCTGAAGCTTTAGCAGTAAGTGATTTAGCACATTTGTTTCTTAACCATTAGTGTCAGCTGCCTTTTTCCTCAACTGATTTTTTTTTCAATCAAATGGCTCAAGTTCTAATTGAATACATCATTATTATAAATGGATGGTTTTCCCTCAGTCAGAAAGACTCAATGGTTTGTTTTCCCTCCACTGCTTTTCAGAGTCTAACTTTCCTATGTAATGCATTGCAATTATATGGAGGGGTGTTTTTATTATTCTCTCCTGAGTGAGTCCATGAAATTTGGATAGAATCTTATTTCATTTTTAAAGTGGGCCAGAGCCTATTTAGGCAGCTTTGACTGCAAGGACACCCAGTTCAAAGTAGGCGCTCATCTACTCACCACACTGTGCCAGTCTAGAGTCGACTTAAGGGGCACAGCGCAAGAATGAGACTGTAGTATCTGGAGAAAATCCAGCGGGCATTAAAACTGAACCAGATCGAGAATTTTGAACAAGACATTTGATTACTCTCTTTTGAAAAAAAGCTGTGAACTGCAAAGTAATAAAATGAGGGTTTCCTTATCTCAAATATGTATCAATCAATACTTATCAATACTTTCATGTATGCTTACATGAAATGTGAACAATTTAATATTTGTCCAATTTAGCTTCCACAATACAGTATGTATGTTAAGCTTATTATGTACTTACATAAATATTTTTCACACTATCTATCTATCTATCTATCTATCTATCTATCTATCTATCTATCTATCTATCTATCTATCTATCTATCTATCTATCTATCTATCTATCATATAGTGTCTTTCATATCTAGCTATCTATCTATCTATTATATAGTGTCTTTCATATCTATCTATCTATCTATCTATCTATCTATCTATCTATCTATCTATCTATCTATCTATCTATCTATCTATCTATCTATCTATCTATCTCGGTCATTCAATTGGTTTGGTGATAAGAGCCTGTAACCTAATCTTGTATGTGTGTCTACATAATGAAGACACTTGAAATTGGACCCTTTAGTGTTTTGCACTACTCTAAATATCAGTTCAAGAGGAAATATTTCGGAGACAAAAAATCCTTCCAAGAACTGCACATGAAATATATTCAAAAAAAATTGTAGCATTTTATTATAAAGTGTTGCAAGTAGGGGATCTGTCTAAATTGGGGTGTCTGGCTACTTTTGGAGTTTACTTTTTTCCTAAAGTCTGTTGCATGTCTCTACTTTCCACTCTACTTCCAATCATACATAAGAGATTCCAAGCAACTTCCTGATTGCCAGGTTCAGACTGCCCAGTATGCCTTGTTGCTAGGTAACAGCTGGATTTTACTTTCCCGCACTTCCGTCTGTCTGATTTTCTGTGGAATAAAAGGAAGTGTGTGAACACTTGCAGGTGCTTAGTCTTCAAGCCTCACACATTATCATTGAAGAACATCCCAGAAAAGTTGTCTGATTGTTCTTTTTTTTTTCTTTTGAAGTGCTTATTTTGGTTTTGGCGTATAGTTTAAAAATAATGATTACTTGTTGATTCACCAGAATCTGCTTAAACAACCACAGTTTGCCCTGCTGTGGTTCAGAGACACAGCATTTCAGATGTACAGTGCTTATTACGCACCTAATGAAGGCTATACACCCAAACATTACCTCTCTAACTTTTTTCAGTGTTTTCCTTTTGTAGATTGTTTCTAATGCAGACATTCAATAGTTCCATAGAAGAAAAACACCTTCCATAGCATAACACTTAGACTCACATGATCATTGTCAGGTTCTCACACCATTTTGGCCAATTTTGATTCCCGAAGACAAGGGAAATTCAGTAGCCAATAAAAAAAAAAAATTGAAAAAAATAAAATAAAAGAATCACTTTTAAAATGTTCACAATTAGAAAGCTGAAATTAACCATCCTTTGCTCATCCACTGACTCCAACATCCACCTCCAAGAATATGAAAAGAGCTTCATGTCCATATCCCATTTTTAAAATCTCTCAATTTATTTCCAGCATCTGCAATCTTTCAACTTAATGGGTATCTGTGATGTTGGAGCCAATTACTCCAATTGTTAGAAATTCTCTCCAGGTGGTCCACTTGGAAAAATGAACCAGATACCCCAGCTTTTTGCATTAGAGATGCCACTCATCAAAGGGACACACGTTTATTGGTCAGTGATGGGATAAGATATGGGTATAACAGCACACACCATTTGCAATCAACTTTGATGTGTCTTCAGACCATACATCTTTACAAGCTTTGGATAAACTGGCACCACCCTGTCTGTGAATAACCTGGAATGTGCATGTAAGGGGAGAGCAGCAAAAGATGCCAACTTTATATGAAATCAAAAGACAAACTGCTAATCAATGTGTGACATTAAATCAGAACCTCTCTTATCTATGTCAGAGAACTGCCATGATGGACTCTTGGCTTAATGTCTATTAAATGAATTAAACAGGTTTAAGAATATTTCTCAAATATCATATCTCTTTGTTTTTCAACATAACTAATTGATAATATCGATACACAATCATTTATCTTTATTTATAATCAAACTTTATATTAAAATTATATTTTCGCACAGGTCAAAAACAGTAGTGGAATTTTTTCATGATTACATACGCATTATATGCAAAATACAAAGAGTTATAGTCACCTAAAAACATGGAAAAAGTGTTAGTATTATATAATATTTGTTGCAATAATTTGCTAGAGGTAAAACTGCATTTAGCAACATTTAATTATGATAATGATGGCAGAAATAAAAAAATATTAATAATCATAAAATTAAATGTATGACCAGAAACACGATGGGGACGTAGCAGCTTATTCTTCCCATTACATCTTTATGTTTACATGGCATGTTCAATGTTATTGTTAAATTGATGATGTATAAATTAAAATAAAATTAATAATAGTTATTGAAAGAATATGCATTATATTAAAAACAGTTTTTAATATTGTGTACACTTTTATATTTCCATGATACAAAAAATTCAGATGGTTGTTTAAATAAAATACTACTTCCGGTTGAGTAATTTTTCTCACATTTCATATCTGTTTGCTTTTTATCATTAGAAATATCTATACAAAATTTGAATCATCTATCTGTATAACCATAGTTTACTAGAAAATTCACAAAAGTATTCAGTTAAAGCACCACTGCCGGTTGGCGGAAGTGGCCCAAAAGTTGACAGGGTTCCTTATTTTTGGTATGAAGCAGGTGTACAAAATCTCATTGACCAAGGACAAAACATTTTTGAGTTATCGTGTTTACAGACAGACAGACATCATTTCAGAAATGGTATTTTCAAACTCAGGAAGGTCTAAAACGTCAAGATTCATCAAAATCGATTTTTTTCACAATTCCTGTACTTTCTCTATACTATGTATATGAGAAAGTAAAACAGTTATACAAAATCATATTACAGCCAATATAGCTTGATGTAGATATCCTAGAACAGCGTTTGGTGTAAGTGGAATTTGGTGGCACAGAAAATGCTTCTTGAATTTCTTTCATTATGGTGTTTTCTAGGATTGCAAGTCTGTCCAAGATCTTCCCAACTCTGATGCTGTATCGGTTATGGGAAGAAGGCAAAGTGACATCTTTAGACGACCCTCTAGAGAAGTATGTGGAGAACTTCACTATCAAGAATCCTCTGGGGAAGGCCAAAGACTCAGAGCACAAATACATTACAGATGGCCTCATCTTCCTAGACAGTGCAGAAATGCCAGTGTGATCCTCTTCTGTCACATTACGTCGAATGGCAAGTCAGCTCTCAGGTATGGAGACAGAAACCCCTGTCTGAACAAACTTTCAGGAAAAGAGGACTTTACAGCTGGCATCTCTCTCACTCTTTCCCTGTATTCATACATACATATATACAGTGACTTCAGTACTGAGACTCTTTCACTTTTTACACACTTTGTTGTATTGCATCCTTATGCTAAAAAAATTTAATTGTTTTTCTCTTATGAAGCAACAGTCAATACCCCAAACTGGTAGAGCAAAAACAGGATTTTTGAAAATCAGCTAAAAATAAAAAACTGAATTATCACAATTACATAAGCATACTGACTCTTTGCTATAGCACTTTTAGTTCATCTCATACTCCTGATCATTGAGATGTTTCTGCAACTTGTTTGGAGTCCACCTGTAATCAATTCAGTGGATTGGAAGTGAGCAGGAAAGGCACACATAGCTGTCTGTAGAAGGTCCCACAGTTAACAATGAGTATTAAACCAAAACCAAGTCTTGAACACGAAGGATGTGCCTGCAGAGCTTGGAGACAGCATTGTGTCAAAGCACAGATCTGGAGAATTGCAGCATTGAAGGCTTCCATAACTCTTCATGGATAATATTTGGACCAATCACTTTACTTTGCAGAGTTGGCTGCCCAGCCAAACTGAGCAATTAGTAGAAAAGGGTCTTGGTAAGAGAGTCAACCAAGAACCCGATGGTCACTCTGGATGAAATCCAGAGAAACTGTGTTGGGGTGGGAGAAACTTCCAGAAGGACAATCATTACTGCACTACTCCTTAGATCTGGGCGCTGGTGTGATGAAACCAAGACTGAGTTGTTTGGCGTCAGTTCTAAGCATCACATCTGCAGAAAACCAGGCACCTCTCATCACCTGCTCAATATCATTCCAGCGTGAAACACAGGGGTAGTAGTATCATGCTGCGTGTTTGTGTTTCACTGGCATGGAAAATTCTGGACCTCTGACTGAGCTGAAGGTTTAGCTTCTAACAGGATAATGACCTTAAGCACAAAGTAAAGACAACCAGGAGTGGCTTAGACACAACTCTGGGTATGTCCTTTGGTTGCCTACCCAGAGCCCAGAATTTAACACAATCTCTGGAGAGACCTGAAAATAGCTGTCTGCCAGTGGCCTCCATCCAACCTGAAAGAGGTTGAGAGGATCTGCAGAGAGCAATGGCAGAAAATCCCCAAATCCAGGTGTGTGGAGCTTGTTGGGTATTGAATGTTGCTTTATAAATGTAAATGATTTTTGCTCAAGGCTACAACATAATAAAATGTGAAAAAAAGGAGGAGGGGTCTGACTACATTCTGAAGTCACTTTATATTCTGAGATAGGACTACCATGGTGTTCCACCCTTGTACACAGCAAAAGTCACCAAAACAAAATCTTCATTAAAAATAGTGAAAAGCTAAAAGGGATACTATAGAGATCCAGTCATACAAGTCATACAGACTGGCTATTCTACATGGTTATTCTATAAATTCTGAAGCTTCCAAGGTCAAAACCCACTATGACTGTGAGGAACGCCCTGCATTGTTATGTGTGTGAGCAAAGGCAAAGCATTATTAAAACCAATCTGTTATGAGATTGAGGTGGGGTCTTTGGGGTCACATCTTAGGAAAGGTAAAACCCTGTTAGCTTTCTAAGATGATAACAGGTAGCTTTGTGTGCGGCGTTACTGTTTTGCACTTTATAACTCAAGTATTTGTGATTTGACTATACTGTGCAAAAATGCTAATTATAATAAATACAAAGACTAGGCATAACGCTCAACCATTGCTGCCCACTGTAGTTGAGTGAAGACACAAGAAAGTCCAAAACTGGATGAGGTGACAGACTGCTCATCCCATTTAATTTGTTGGCCTTGGCACAAAAGAAAACAGGTACACGATGGCACAAAAACAACACAAAATGAAAAGGCAATAGTTGGCATCTACCAGGTTCAAAATGGCTGAATAGAGCAAGTCTGGCTTGGTGGAGCTCTGTTCCAAAGCAGGCCTCGTCTTTTGGGGGTAGCCCTCTTTCCGAGGACTCTGATTGGATGGACATCTCCTCAGTTCTGTGCATGAGAAAATTAATGATACTGTTAGTGACAGTGCCCCTCCTGTCCCAGAGTGGGAGTACATATCCTTGACGCACCTAGAAGGTGATCCTCCAATGCACGTGCATTACACCACTCAAATTCTAGACAAAAATAAAATCGTGCAGTCAATAGCTATAGATACTTTTCTAAGACTTTTGTGCTTGAATACTACCAACTCAATTATCTGGAGTTATTTTATTTTTTATACTGCTTTTCTCCATCTGTCTAGACCAGTGGTCTCCAACTCCAGTCCTGGAGGACCACAGTGGCTGCAGGTTTTCATTCTAACCCTTTTCTTAATTAGTGTCCCATTTTTGCTGCTAATTAACTTCTTTTGAATTAATTTTAATTGACTTGCTCTTGAAAACTCAGACCCCTTAATTGTTTCTTTTTACTAAACTAGCAGCCAAACAATAATGAGATCCAAAATAAGCCAAAACATGACCAGCAAAATGTGTCTATCATATAATATCTGAAAATAAAGAAAGGTGAAGGTCTCAGAAATGTTGATCTGCTCCGGTTGACAAAACATTTGACCAGTGCTCTTAGAAAAGAGAAAATCAACAATTTCAGAAATGTATTTTACTGCACAATGAGAGCAACAACAAGCCATGGAATTAAAGAGCGGGTTTAATTAACAACAAGACTCGGCCCATAATTAAGCAACTGGTTGAAGTGAAATTGGTTGGAATTTAAGGCCCTGACTTAGTTGGTCTTCTGTTGGCTCACTCATGTCATTTCTGTTTGGGTGCCACTTAAGGAAAGAAATGAAGCAATTCAGAGGAACAATGAAGAAATTCAAGGAAACAAAGTCAATTAAAATGAAAGGAAAAAGAGTTAATTAGCAGCAACAACTGGTCACCAATTAAGAAAAGGGTTAGAATGAAAACCTGCAGCCACTGTGGCCCTCCAGGGCTGGAGTTTGAGACCACTGGTCTAGACCTTATTTCCTTCCTTAAGGGTTTTCTTATTTTGGGAATTTATTACTGTGACTTTTTTGAAGTGTATATAAAGACTTTGACCTTCTACCAGAATGCCATGATTGTTTACCATGAGTGAACCCACTGAATTGTTTGTAATTTTTATAGTTGCAATGGCTTTGGTTCCCAGAGATGAGCAGGAGTATGTGGTGTGTGATGTTATCTACCTGATGGTTTAAATGGCTTGCAGTGTGCACATCCTGATTATCCAAGATTGTGGATGTAAACAAAACTTCTTTGTGTGTGCTTTTGTTTTTCATTTAAGACTTACCGTTAAAGAAACTTCTTTCTATGAAATTTTGACTATGATTATCTTCGAGCTCTGGTGTAAAATAGAATTGACTTTTGGGGACTGACGTTTGGCTTGTTATTCTGTCTACATCTCATCTTCTGATCCTTTCCATTTAATTTGTGAACAAGTGAAACTGAATAAATTCTTATCATGGTCAATGAGGGGATTTGGTATGTAACAAGGAAACAACCAGAAGAGCAAATGTTATCTGTACAACTAGGTCTAACCAAAGAGAATCTGGCCCCTAGCCATGACAAAGGGTGGCACACACACTGTCCAAAATACGAGAGAGCCACAAGGACCAAACTAATCATTCTCTACTTTCTCTATTTCTGCTCCAATTTGTTCAAAACTCTAAAATTATTGGGCCTCTAGCATGGAGTAAGCTTTAAGCCCCATCTACAAATGTCAACCCCAGTCATCCTTTGCATTTCTGAGCGCCAATGCACAGCTGAAGGACCACCCTTAGAGGGTCTAATACTATCTGCTCCATTACGTGCAGCCCACTCCACATAGGAATTCTCTGCTTTCAAATGAAGGTTTGTGGGAACTCTTCTTGTCACACTTCATTGATGATAGTGCTTATAGATTATTTACTTTAAAGCAAGTCATCAATAAAAATATATGTAAATTAAATGTTTTAGTTCATTTCAGTTTAATTTGTTTGAGTATAGTATGCTCTAAAGCAGTGTTTCCCAAACTCGGTCCTGGGGACCCACTATGACTGCAGGTTTTTGTTCCAACCAGATTCCTAACACCTGATAACACTGATCTCATTTAATTAGCTGTTTTTTTTTTCTTTTATTCAACATTCAGAAAAGCACAGCAGCATGATTTTTACATTTATAAGACATTTAGAAATATTTCTGCTTTTGCTATAGATTTAAATGCTTAACTCTCTTTTGTTTATTTCATTATACTTTGCCCTTTCTCTGTGCAGATTTTCCCCCTTTGTTGTATCTTAATAATGACAATTTAAAACGAGCAGAGCAGACACCCAAGCAAAGAACATTGAATAATCAAAGGCTGCAACTACTTTCGAGTCAGACCCACTAATTAGTAAATAACTGATTAATTACATAATTAGAAGACCTAGAAAAGTAAAATGAAAATCAAGATGAAAATACTGTTAAAAAGAAAAAAATACATTATTCCTATGTAACTGCTTGGTACATTTTAATATTTTTTTTTAGCAAATATAGTTTTCTAATTTCTATATTGTTCCCTAAACACAGAACTTGGGAAATATCAGTTCACTTAACTAGCCCAGGAGTTCAATTAAAAACAGAAGCTGGTTGGAACAAAAACCTGCAGCCACAGGGGGTCCCCAGGACCGAGTTTAGGAAACACTGTTCTAAAGTATAAGCCAAGAATTCTATAAAATTACAACAGAAGCTAATAAAATAAGCAAAAACATTAAATCGACTGATCATGCATGGTACTAAATCATTCTATTATGGAAAGCAACAGTAGGTGTCAGAATCTCCACCAGCCTACCCAAAAACTGATAAAGTAAACATATTTAAATACTTAACTCTTTTTTGTTATTTTCCAATCAATTTGCCTTTTATCAAGGTAGTTTGCCCGCTTAATTGTATCCGAATAATAAATATGTGAAGAGCAGACACTGAATGCTGAAAGGCTGTGAATTCTTCAGCATCAGATCCAGTAACATGCTCATTAGTCAATAATGGATTAAAAAACAGAACACCTGTGTGGTATAGCAGGTCCACAGCTCAGAATAAAAGGCCAGTTTTTAAATAAATAATCGCTACACTCGCAGCTTAAAGTGGGGGTGTGATAGTGTGGCCAGAGCGGTTCCTGGGCGCAATGCGGGCTTGGGCATTTTCACACTAAAGAACACAGGTGTGGGATCACCCATGTCCATGATTGATGCTGGGAGCTGCTAATCGCCACACCTGTGCCACGTCCCCATTATAAATAGAAGAAGCGCAAGTGCAGAGGAGAAAGAAAATAAATAAATAAATAAATAAATAATGGAGGTTAAGGGGAGAACAAAGAAAAGAGCAGAGTGGAGGTTAAGGGAGAAGAAGGCAGAATGCAAAGGAGCCGGTGCGTGAGCAGGCTCGATGTAATAACGACAGGCAGCTGAGAGAAGAGCCCCTTAGTAGAGTGTTCGGCTGACACTCGGGGAAGAAAGAAGTGGTCACTCCTGCAGAGTGCTTAAGAGGTGCAGGAACAACCATAAGGTGTTTGGCTCGCCGCATAAGGCCACAAAAGGCAGCTGGAGTCAGAGTCTTGGGAAGTTGAAGTCCCAGTGTGAGCACCCTGGGGTCTCATGTATAAACGGTGCATACGCACAAAAATGTTGCGTAAGAACATTTCCACGTTCAAATTGCGATGTATGAAACCTAAACTTGGCATAAAGCCACGCACATTTCTACAGTAGCTCATACACTGGCATACACAAGGTCTGCGCTCGGCACCCAGCATCAAAGCACTGCTACTGTTCCAGTGTGGTTACTCTTTCTTTTTTAGATCCACATCCCTGACGCGGCTTTATAAATACACTGAAATTAGCTGCATATTGTTTATTAGTTTAATGCATCTGATTGTAATTAACCTATAACAATATAATGGTCCACAGAATGGTCAAACTATTCTAAATACCATAGCTGCTTTAGCATTGTTATTCTCACTGCACGTTCTTCCTCTTCTTTCAGGTGTTCCCATTAGGGGTTGCCACAGCAGATCATCTTTTTCCATATTACTCTCACTGCACCACTCGGAGTATTTATATCACTGTATCTGAGTGGGGAATCGCAGATCTACAGCAGCTGATCAGAAAGAGAATTATTGGTACACAGCCAGTGGCGTAGCTAGGAGAGGGCAAGAGGGGACATCTGTCCCCGGGCGCAGTATCCAGGGGGCGCCGAATTGATGTTCCCCATTGCATTTTGGCAAACAGGAGGGGGCGCGAAATCTTCAGTTGTCCCCGGGCGCTGAAAACCCTAGCTACGCCACTATGGAAAATAGTTATATAAAATCAGACAGTGAGCTGGCTAAGAAGAGAGCAGACTAGATGACCTGACCAGAGCTACGCTACGTTATGGTTTCCCCTTTTCTGCTGTATTTTACATTTTAACCTTCCCAATAATAAATCAGTTGTTGTTGATATATGTTTAGCTTTCTTTAGGTTTGAGAATGGCTTGTGAGAATCCATTATATGCAAAGTATATATCAATGTGTTCTTTATATTCTACTATATGCTACATCTTGTATGATGAAGAGGAATATTTTATTGAGAATAGGAAAGCTCTGTTTAGAAATTTCTTGTACGATCCCAGTTGTTTGTGCTTTATTTGTGCAACTAATGAGATAAACCCGACCATTTCACCCTCTCTGATGTTTCTGCCTCCTACAACTTTATTAATCGCGGGCTAGACTGACTCAACAGGAAACCCAATAATCACTCAACTTCAGATGTGATATATTCAGACCTCACAGAAATAGAAAAAAAGAAATTGTAACATATCTAAAGACCCACTGACAGTTCACAATTAGGAGAAACTGACGGGCCTCATTATGTGGCAGTTTCAATTTCATCCTAAGATCCCACACTGACTTAAAAAGCCAACAGAAATGACGCTGACCTTAGTCAAGTCAGTCCTGTTTCCCTCATTAGACCTGTGAAACAAAGGCCAGTGTAGATTTTCCAAAATTTTAAACAAATAGATGCTTCAATTTGATTTAAAAGTGTCTTGTGCATTAACAGGACAATTGTTATGAATACCTTGAATGCAGTTAAGTGAGGAATTGATCCAAAGAGACTTATAAATCCAATTATTCCAGATGTTTTCAAGTGAAACCTTGGTAGATTATAGTAGTGTAATGGCATTCATATGTCAATAATATTTTTATATATAGGTTAATAATATTTTATATATTATCATTTATTACCAACAATACCATATTTCAAAATGTTTACACAGGCAGGAAAGTCAATGTCTAATTTTTAATTGCAAGGAAGCTGTATTAGCTAGTCCTTGCTTTGAGACATTTAGGATTTACCAGATCGGACGAAAACATTTTATAAAGGGAAGAATTGAGAGAGTAGGCCAGGGACACTTCTTTGAGCCACTCTGTCCAGGAAGAAAGATTGAAGAAGTTAAAACAAATTTTAGATTTTTAAGCCCAGAAAATGTGACAGCAACAGGCCACTATGGAAAAAAGTTATATAAAGTCAGACAGTGAACTGGCTAAGAAGAGAGCAGACTAGATGACCTGACCAGAGATGAACTGATCCAGGAGAGTTGAGAGTAAGTACAAGTTTATGCACCAACTGAAGCTACACAGTTCGGACTATCAGGTTGTATGGTTTGAAAAGCCACAATCTATTTGCTTTTGCTTATGGCACCAGTTATAATTTCTTAAGAATTAAAACATGCTATCTGTAATACATAAATATATGTCTAACTTTTCCTTCTGCCTGTTCTGGTACTCTATCTGGTTGCCTAAGGTCATAGATATGAAAGGTAGTTTAATGTATGAGGAATATACTGGGATTGGGGGACGATTAGATCAGGTCTACATCATAAAAATATAAAGGTGAGAACAGAGTCACGTTAGAACCCTACCACGACAAAACACTTGGTGTAGTCGGCAGGATTTTGGGGTAACCATGTTGTACAGCCCGCTTGTGAATGTTGTTTTAATGACTATGTGTGTGTGTGTATTAAGTGGTTATTGGGCAACAAGTGTAAGGGAGGTTGCCATTTGCTTTTACTTATGGGGTTAGCAGGCTGAAGGAGACAATCTACCATAGGGTGTATTGGAATCCATGTGTCTCTGGGACACCAGTGTATTGTTCATGCTGATGCTAGTGAGTCCATATGTGGAGTATTGACGAGTGACTGGCAGTGTTTGTATCACTCATAATCAGTTCTCAAGTGGATTGAGTGTTTGCCAGTTTGTGTGCCTCTATGTGTGTGTAAATAGTTATGTTGCACCTGGTGTGAGAGGATTGCTTCCTTCTTGCCCACAGTGTTTAGCAGGTTGAGCGAAAACATTTTAAAACAGAGAGTGCATAAGCCTTCATGTGTGTTGGTGATTGTATGTTGTTCTCACCAAAGCTAGTGAGTCCCTTTGTGAAGTACGTATGAGTGATAGGCTGTTCAGGTATCACTCTTTGACGGTGCTTAAGTGGAGAGGGTCTGTGTCTGTATGAGTGACTGTGTTTGAGTTTAGGGTGCACGAGTAGGCCAACCCATAACAAATTCTGGAAATAGTATGAGAATAGGATCACTCTAGAACCCTACTTTGGTAAAACATATACTGTAGTCTCAGTGTTGTCTGTTGAGTCAGTGGTAAGGATTAAATCAACAGCCCTCTTATGGACAGTTCATATCTTTGCCACAAGGGCACACTGCCCACTTCTTACATTTCAGTATAAGTTCCATTCTTTCCCATATCCTTCTTATCAGCATAATGAACAACTTCTTAGCTACAGGATGGTTTTTACAGCACAATGTAAAATTAATGAACTACTTATGTTTGAAAAATAAACACAAGAGGGTTTAATTTGCTACATTATTCAAGATTAGACAAAGACGTGAGAGATGTAAATCCTGGGAATATTAAAATGTAAAATCTTTCAAATTTGCATGCAATGATTTGATTGCATTCAATGAGCTGACTCACAGAAAGAGAACTGAATGCTAAAAGGATTCTTATGGTAACTGTCAATGACAATGTGAATTAATGAACTCCATAAATAGTAATAGTAGTGAAAGTGGTAACATTACTAATAATAAAAACAACATGACTTTGTAGTTAGCACTACTACCTTACAGACCTGGAGTCCTGTGTTCAAACCCTGGTATAACCACTGTCCTTATGCTTCTGGGAGATTTTCTCTGGAGGCTTCCTAGTGATGTGCTGATTACTGAGAATGAGCTCCCCTTGTGGGGATGAGTAAGCCCTGTGATAGACCAGCAATGTCTCTAGATTTGGTTCCTTCCTTATAGCCAATGATGCCAGAATGGTCTGAGCACCTATGGTTGTCCATCCTTAACATTGTCCAGATCATCCCACTGCCTCTGTCGGCTTGTCTTCTTCACATAGTGCATCCTACTGCCATCTCTTCCCCAGGTAAATAATCGACACACTCCCAGCCATCCACAAGATCTAAAAGAAAATATGATTCATCAGACATGGCCACCTTCTTCCATTGATCCATGGTCCAGTTCTGATGCTTATGTGCCCATTGTAGTTAATTTTTTCAACAGACTGCTTACCAGGAACACCCCACAAGACCTGCCGTTTTTGGAGATGCTTTAACCCAATTTACTAGCCAACACAATATGGCTCTTGTCAAAGTCACTCAGATTTTTACCCTTGCCCATTATTCCTGCTTCCAATACATCACTTTCAAGAACTGACTGTTCACTTATGGCCTAATACTGTACATCCCACTATTTTGACAAGTGCCATTGCAACGAGACAATCAATGCTATTCACATCATCTGTCACTGGTTTTAATATTGTGGCTGATCGGTGTAAAGATTGTGAGAGGTTTTACAATATGTGTGTGTATTCTCATGAACATTCCTCCATCCATGTGTATGCATGTGCACACGTGTGTTATGTATGTGCTGCAAACTTTTGGGATGTCATTTTGTTAAAAGCATTGCATTTCTGAAGTGTTTCAAATTTTCATGCACATGAATGCTTTTTATGCTGGATTTTAAAATCAGTATTGATCATTTGAGGAAGTGCCCTAAACTAAATTATTGACAATAAAGGGATAACCCTGATTCTAAAATATTGAATGTTAGCAACTTAAACAAAAATGGCTTCTTTATAACTGGTAATGTTATTTGTGCAGAAAGACTCAGACTGATGACATTCTTGTGTAAATGAAAAACACAACCAAACCTTAAAGGAATAACATGTACTCAAGTAACATTTAATACCATCTATCTGTCTGTTGTGAATGAAAAGCTTGTTTGGAAAGGATCCCCTTAACTACTTGGGAGACCATGATGGATTATGATGGACAACTGAGTTGGATGAGCATCCTGAACAAGAGGTATGCCTCTCACTGTCTGGGAATGAAGGCCACCTTGGAAGGACAATATGGCTGGATGGGCATTCTGACCAGGAAGGGTGCAGTTCCCTGCCTCAGCTGGTGGGCTGTGATAATAGATGGACAAAGGCAGGCTGCCACTCAAGGTGTTTCCCCAGTGCACTAAGTGTCAGTGTTCTTCTGGCATGGCTCCAGTTTGGACACCCATAGGACAGCATGGGAGTTGCAGTTCTGGAGATCAGCCCTGATAAGGGTATTTGGGTGCTGCCAGAGAACACTGTTCTTAGGAGGCTCCCCTGTTCTGTTAAAATTCTGCCTGACACACCTGGAAGTGTTTCCTGGAGGCAATATTGTGGCAGCTGAAATGGGGCCAGTCCACCTCAGCCATCTGTCTGTCTGTCTGTCTGTCTGATACATATCCACAACATCAATATACCATAGATCTTAATACATTTATCAGAGATATGGCAAGGCAAATGTTATCCCTTTTCATTTCTAAATGGCTTCTTTAGGTCAAATTTCTTTGGTGTTGCTTTGTTTTAGGACACTTCTTCACCTCTTCACCATTTTTTCCAGCTCATAAACATTTATATCAGGCTGACTATCCACAAGTGATAATTCCTGGTCAAACTAGTTGGAGGGAGTTCGGGCAGTGTGGTATTCAAGAGTCATGCTCACTTACTTGTGTGGAAAGTTATCCTTGGCCTGAATACGTACATTTGATCTGGAAGTTGAGGTAGAACGTAATCTATCAATCTGTCTGCTAATCAAGAAATCAATCGATACACAGTACCTCTGCTCTATTTAAAGGCACCTACAAAGAATCCTTAAAATATGCAATTTATTCAGGGCTTAGCTCACATTTTACTCTCATCCCTGTGGAAACTCAGTGGCTGTCAATACTCTACATTTGCTTTATTACAAGCAATGATTTACATTCTTGACCACACATTATAGAAGATATCTGCCCATGATAATCTGCTTAGATGTTTATATTGTTGTAATTTGTCTTTTACTTATGGGTTTGTTTAACTTCTGTTATACAGGTTTTCCCAGACGACTGAGAGCGACCAATTTGCTTTGGAAAGGCAAGACCCAAATTGCCATCAACTTACTGCAAGATGATGTTTTAGTCGCTGATCCTGGCACCAGGTAAAGGCATGCAGATCTTAAATAAATTATTGTTATAATGTGTACATTATAGGAATTTAAAATAATCTTAGCATTAACCATTTATTTTTAAATCCCATTTTGTTGATCGGCATTGTTGGAAGTAGAGCATCCACTGGGCTTTAGTCTTCATGACACAAAGTCATGTGCACATCCACTCCAAAGCCAGTAACTTAACAGCATTTTTTTACATTGTAGGTTCTAAAACTATAGGTTGTGTGTTGTCTGAATTTGGGTAGCACAGAGTCATACTCAATTGGAAAGAGTTACCTACAGTTTGTGGAATGTCTCACGACAAGCCATTGCAGGCAGTTTAAACAAATGGCATTGTCTCGCTAGGACCTGTGGTGGCGATTCTCCAATTATGGGTCTTGAAGACATAAAGAAGGCAAAACTGAGTTACGAGAAAAAAAAAATTTAAGAAACACTGCTGTAGACGGTACAAGAAAACCCAAATTGAAGAAGGAAAGCCAAGTAATGAAAGTGGATATCATTCAAACTTCGCTCATGTCCAATCTCAGGAGATAGAAATGTTACCCTCTTTGCAAGTGAGAAAATCTTTTATTGGCGCAAAGAGAAGCCAAAATTTGCAATACGTTCTAAAATAATATCAGCCCTTTCAACACTTTCAGATTTTAATATTTCAAAAATTTCAACCTCCTTTCATAGAAACTTGATTATTAGTTATGAGCGAACTCCACGGTGTTCACTTCTCCTTCACAAATCACAGAAGAGTTTGTGAATATCGTCAAACTCTGCGAAATGCAATTAATTCAATTGGGAAGGACTAACTGAGCTAGATTTGACTGGATTATAATGGTGCAATCATCTTTAAAGTGTCCCTGAGGGGTAGGGAAATGTCTGCGGTTATTGTGTCCACAAAGGTGACCTGAGCTGTGTGGCAGCTTTGCCAACCACTGCCTCCATGAGATCAAAGAAGAAAGAACTCAGTCAAAGATGCACAATCATATATTTCATCAAAACAAAGCAGAAATGCCAAAATCATAGTCAAAAGTCATAAAAAATGTAGGTCTTTTAAAAGTAGAAAATTCAAAATGGCATGTCATGATTAAAGCCGCTGGCTCATTCTGTTTTTTTGAAGTCGCACTTAAAGCTCTCAAACTGTCTGTGTTGATGCGTTGCATTTTTTCTTCTATCAAAAATATAGAAAGGTCTTGTAAATAGTAATAAATCTTTTGTTATTATTATTTCATAGAGTCCATAGGGGGGGATCATCAGGTGCCTTCAAAATTTGTTTTTTTATCTGTGTGTGACTAATTATGCATGCATAGGGCACATGCCTCCTTCTCTTATACTGATGTGGAAGTTGAAGATCGACCTGCACACTTGGCAAGAAGCAGAGATAACTCGTTATTTATGCTGTATATGTTACCGCTAAAGTGCAGAAATCAGTTATTCTACAGATTATCTAGGTAATGTGCAGATTAACTAGGGTGATCCGTTAAAGTGCTGAAAATTGTTTCATTTCTCAAATTACCTAGGTAATCTGCACATTACCTACTAGGCACTTGTTAGAGTGAAAATAAGATCTTTGCTGGAACAACAGCAACGTTTCTGTATGCTTAAATTAACATAATGTTATTTATTTATTTTTCGATATGTAAAGAATCAAGTCAATACAATCAAACAATCAACAAATTAGTTGATAGAATCAATCATCAATCAATTAAAAAACTATAATACAAAGAATCAAACGGTTTAAAATATTATTACAATTAAGGAAATGAATTTGCAAAACATATGATAAAATTATGCTTACTTATTAGTGCAATCTAAAGATTGGTGACACTTTGAATTACATAGCAACTGGTTTTTGCGACAAGCACACCTATTTGTGGTACATTTAGATTTGCAGTCACATTTTCTGAAACCCTGCCCGGTACCAAGGGATTGTTTTATTGCTGTTTGACGTAAAGATATTTCTACAGCAGGGACATCTTCTTTCGTTAAAAATCTTTCTTTGCAAACACTGAATTCAGATTTTGCATACAATTGTTTTAAAATACCCGTTTTAGTACCAAGTTTATAAAAGCCATCCTCTGTTTTACTAAGAACCACAGCTAAAATCGAGCGGGCATCAGTTTTTGCTCTGTCTACTTCGGGTACTTTAATTCTCACAGTGACACTTTTATCGACATTTGGGTGCTTTGCATTAGAAACTGCTAACATTTTCTTTGCTTGCTTTTCTAAACCTTTCTTGGCTTCATCACGCTGCATTTTCTGATCCATATTCTTTTTACAGATGTTGCACAATACATTCTTACCATACCCTTCCTCTTTAGGATCTATTTCACCACAAATTAAGTGAACAAACATATCACACGATTTACACATGTGAGCACCTGATGCTGCTTTTGAGCAAACAATACAGACCATGTCTTGTATAGTCCTTTTTATAGGCTCTGTACGAAACTGTGATGGCGATTCTGTTGAAGTTGAGGGTAACTCAGTGATGACTTCTTCAACATGCAGAGGTGATTCCTTGGAGGTGCAGGGTAACTGAATATTCTTCATAACTGTATCCTCAATCAATATACTATCGATAAATTCTTGTATTTCTATAGGTGATTCTGTAGAAGCAGGGGATAACGGAATGTCCTCTTGTGTAAGATTTGACTGTGATCCCATAATCACAGTCTCTTGTGAATCTTCTAATTTTTCAAGGTCTTCTTCAGTATTTATCGAATATAATACACTTTGTGGTATAATAGAGGCAGCACGGTGGTGCAGTGGTAGCGCTGCTGTCTCGCAGTTAGGAGACCTGGGTTCGCTTCCCGGGTCCTCCCTGCGTGGAGTTTGCATGTTCTCCCCGTGTCTGTGTGGGTTTCCTCCGGGCGCTCCGGTTTCATCCCACAGTCCAAAGACATGCAGGTTAGGTGGATTGGCAATTCTAAATTGGCCTTAGTGTGTGCTGGGTGTGTTTGTGTCCCAGCAATCCTTGAGTAGCAACACCCTGACAACCATAAATAAAAGGAGCCATCAATAGCTATGCACATAGATAGAAAACCACAAACAGATTGCAGGGAACCTCTCAGAAAATTCAAACATAAAACCAGTTCATAACAAGGTAAACTACTGAGTGCCTCAAATTTTTTTACAGTGGAAGTGTGATGATATAACAGCTCACCAATCACATTGCTATTAATGGACTGTCTTTCCTATAAACTATCTGACAGCACCCATGCAATCAAAAAAATGGTGGCACCCACTGGAAAATAGCAAACAAAATGATGACCCAATAATGACACATAAAAATGAAAAAGTAACTAATAAATGAAGTAACAGTACTAAGATGTCTAAAACTTAAACAAAATAAGTATGATGTCATCCAGAAAACAAAATATATAAAAATGGCCTAAACTGGCCATACCACATAATAACATCTAACTTCTCATGATTCACAGTTTTCCAATAAGTAGCCCTCTGGGTGTACCATAATTGTGGTGTGTTTTCATTTTTTGCTCAAAAATATTGCTACCTTTGAAAATTTAAACACTGAAAAAAGAGTAGTGGTATTTTAGCAATAGTTAAATATAAATTAAATAATGTTCCAATAGCAAAGTAATGAAATAGATGTACAGCATGTTCACTGGTTACAAAACGTTAGGTTTGAATACACAGTGGGAGGTCTGAAAATCAAAGTACACCTTATGAGAAGGATTTAGGAGTCATAGTGAACTCGAACCTATCACCCTCCAGAGAGTGTTCAGAAGCCATTAAAAAGGCTATCAAAACGCGAGGTCATATAGCACCTTGATGTGTAGAGTACAAGTCCAAGGAGGTTATGCTGAAACTTTATAAGGCACTGGTGAAGGCCTCATCTGGAGTACTGGGCACAGTTCAGGCTATAAAATGGACATAGCAGCACTAGAAAAAGTCCTCAGAAGTACAACTAGGCTGATTTACAGGGGATGAATGATGAGGAAAGATTAAAAGAGAAGTTTAAGCAAAAGAAGATTCAGAGCAGATCTGATTGAAGTGTTTAAAATTATAAAGGGAGCTAGTCCAGTGTATCAGGACTGTAATTTTAAAATGAGTTCATCAAGAACCCGGGGAAACAGTTGGAAACTTGTTAAGGATAAATTATGCACAAACATTAGGAGGTTTTTCTTCACACACAGAACCACAGACACTTGGAATTAGCGACGGAGTATCGTGGTAGACAATAGGACTTTAGGGACTTTCAAAACTCAACTTGATGTTTATTTAGAAGAATTAAGTGGATAGGACTGGTAAGCTTTGTTGAACTGAAAGGCCTGTTGTGATGTAGATTCTTCTAATGTTCTAATCGCTTATTCAATTACAGCCAAAAATCAGGACTTGCAAAATGAAATTGTATTACGTTTGTGCATTTATACACCTAGAAAAATAGCATGTGTTACACAGAAATGTAATCACTCATTTAGCATCAACTGTCTCTTTCTGCATTTCAGATGCCATTACAGCAATCTGGCATTTTCCCTGTTAGCGCATGTTTTGGCTGAGAAGGTGTCAAACTCCAACTACCAGCGATGGGTGTCAGAAAACATTCTGGATCGCTTAGGAATGGAAGATACAGGATTTGACATAACTTCAGCTGTTCGGGCCCAAATGGCTATTGGTTTCTACAGCAATGGACAGCCTGCCCCACTGTATGACTTAGGCTGGTATCGACCCTCTGGACAGATGTATTCCACAGCAGCTGACCTGGCCAAGCTGGCAATGATCTTTTTAGGGTCTTACCACCGGCGCTTTCTTGAGCCCGATACAGTGAAAATCATGCTAACTCCTGTTTTCCGCTGCTCCAAAGATTATTTTGCCAATAGGACTGGCACCCCCTGGGAGATCAATGACCAGTTAAACTATGAGGTGATCCGCAAAGATGGTGACCTGGATGGTTACTCAGCCACCTTCTCTCTTATCCCTCGTCTTAAACTTGGCTTCATTGTTCTGATGTCTGGATCGCGACCTCAGAATGAGGATGTGGTAATGAAGGCTTACAGCTACCTTATCCCAGCCATGGAAGCTGCTTTTCGTGAGGCAAATCGCATCCTTTCTCCTCCTCCCAATTCAAACCCATATACAGGATACTACACTTATGGCAACATAACTTTCTATGAGATCAAATCGGGTGCTGATGGTGTTCTCATCATGCAGCAGTTTGGCCCACATATTGAGGACCTGATCCCTGAGAGGTACAGGACTATTAGGCTCAACTACTTAGCAGACAGGGTCTTCCAAGTGGTATTTGAGAAAGAGTACCCCTGTGTGTTACGTGTCAGCACGGCCTCTGTCTCACTGGAGGCTCAGGATGGGCAGCTGTTCAACTTTTATCCTTTTGATAAGAAGGGATTGTCTCCTGGCTTTGATGCTCCAGGACTCAACACATACAACGTGGTCAGGATTCCTCGCCGACCAACCTTTAAGACCTGAACTGATGTAATTGTGTAAGTATTTGTAGGAGGCAGCATGGTGGTACATTGGTTGCTACTGCTTTCTCACAGGTCCAGACTCTTGGGGATGAATCCCAGACTAATTGCTGTCTGTGTAGAGTTTGCATTTTCTCCCCATGTCCACATGCGTTTTCTTTAGGTACTTTGGTTTCCTCTCATATTTAAATATGTGAGTGTTTGTTTCATTGGCAGGGCAAAATCATTCTGGCATGAGTGAGTATGATGGTGTGAGTGAATATGCCCTGCAATGGACTGGTGAGTTGAGCCCTGCCTCATTCCCAGTACTATAGGGAAAGACCTTGAATATGCTATAACGGATAAGGGTGACTTGTGTGTGGGTGTTTAACAGTTCATCCAGATAATATTGAATAACATTCTATTCTTATTTAAAATATATATAGTCAATAAACGGACGCTTGAGGGCTCTGTTGCCCCGTGAAACCCAACAGACAGATGCAGACACAGGTTTGAAAGCACCCAGAAGTATTTTAATTTTCTTCCTTAATGTGCCCCAAAGCACCTCCACCACCATAAACAAGTAATAATTCTAATAATTTCACAATACTAAATACAATAATTCTCCTCCTCTCCTCCCAGCAGTTCCGTCACACTCCCTCCCAACTCCGGCTTGCTTGCTGGGTTCCCATCAGTCCTATATATAGTTCTTGACCCGGAAGTACTTCTGTTCTTCCTCCCACGTGACTTACTAGCACTTCCGGGTCAGCTGGAGAAGTCAGGTTTTCAATCAGCCCGGAAGTACTTCGGGGTTTCCGTTGTCATAGTCCATTAGTACTTCCGGGCTAGGGGAGAATTTATTTTCCCACCAACTTCTCACAGCGTCTCCTGGCGGCATCCACGGTACCCCGGAGGGCTGTGCTGCCGAACTCCAAGTCCCATAGTGTCCTGTGGGCATCCGGGGCACCACTGCAGTCCAGGGAAGCTGCCATCTATCGTCTTGAGGGAAGCAGTGTTGGCAAGTTGCTGCCTTCCCCCGTCCTTTTACTCCAGGGGCATCCCGGCCGGGTTGAGCTGCAGGCCGTCCATCACTCTATATATATATATATATATATATATATATATATATATATATAAAATTGTAAAGTGGAAGTCATGTGGAATGCTTTTTTTTTTTTTATTAATTTTCATTGTAATCATTCCATACAAACAGATCAATTTATAACCCAACAAATTTGAAGACAAATCGAACCCCACCCCTGAGAAGGAGAGCTTAGCTAAAGGAAAATTGCTTAAGGCTTTTTAATAAGGCAACATTAAACAAAAGAAAGGGAGAAGCAAATATCTATGTAAATAAGAGATGGAGAAGGGAGTTAAATGCAGTAATAGTTATTTCTGTTATTCTAAAATAATATTGATTAAATCCTGCCAGGTTTTGAAAAAATTTTGTACAGATCCTCTAACTGAGAATTAAATTTTTTTCCAATTTCAAATAATATAAAACATCGGTTTCCCACTGACTTATAAGAGGAGGATTAGGATTCTTCCAATTTAACAAAATAAGTCTGCGTGCCAAAAGTGTAGTGAATGCAATCACCGTTTGCTTGTCCTTCTCCAATTCAAGTCCATCTGGAAGAATACCAAACACAGCTGTTAGTGGGTTAGGAGGGATTGTGATACTAAGGCTGTCTGAGAGGCACTTAAAAATTTTTGTCCAAAATGATGTTAGTTTGGTGCAGGCCCAGAACATGTGACCCAGTCATGTGGAATGCTTTTGTGTATGAACTGAATATTCCTATTACATGAATGTCATACCTGATCTACATTACTGTTTTTTTGTCTCCTGTACTGTAGCTTCAAGCATTCATGGCACAGTTGGATATAAACAGATTTTGTTCGTTTTGTGTGGTGTCTTAAATCATGTTTTTCCTCATGAAATTACAACTAACAAGTGTATCTTTGGTGTAACAAATGTACTTGCTCAGATCAGCACTGTCTAAAGCACTGGTTCTCAAGTTCAGTTCTGGGGTACCACTGAGGCTGAAGGTTTTTAATTCCAACCTGTTTCTCAAATCAGTGCGTCAGTCTTACTTATACAGTAAGGGTTCATCCTTGCAGAGGTTATGTGCCAGTAGCACCTGCAAAAAGCTGAAATCCGTGAATACTATACTATACTTTAAAAAATTTTCACGAAAGTGAATTCAACTAGTATACAGGAGATAAACAAGAACTGTAGTTATGTAAAAGAGATATAGATTCATAGTTAATAGATGTGTTTGAAATAATCATTTTTAATAGGTTTAAACGTTTAGATTTTACAAAACAAAAAAATCAAATAATAAGTCGCATTAATTAAGGATTTTCATATGAAATATGTTGCTTTACTTCATGAGGTATAAGTACATAATAAACAAGAATAGTTGCACCATGTATTTGAAATATTAAAATTTGTGCTTCAATTGAAAAAGTCTAAATATTCTCGATTCTAATAGAAATTTCACATTTTTCACCCTCTGATAGAGGTCCATGGAGGGCTAGATTCCTAGTAGGGGATCAAAAATCAAAAATAACCATTATATTCTTAATCAATAAATTTGAAATACACTAAAGTGATACCCTACATGCTCATGTTCCAAATTAGTCATTGTTAGACTTCTGGGAGAGACTGTTAGAAGTCTAGTACCACTGGTAAAGATTTGATTTTGATATGTTTTATTTAAATATCAAAAGTATCATCATATTCATGATCAGCAATTTTGAAACAGCGTAAAACAGTCACTCCATGTGCCCATTTTAGTGATCCCTATTTTTCTGAATTTCATGCAAAGGAGTAACTCTGAGCCCTCGTATCCGTTTAAGGTGTGAACCCCTAGGTTGGTTAATGTGACATGCAGAACTTTAAATCCTTCTGATCATTTTTTGCTGAAGACACCTATTGGGCTACTCATTATCTTAAGGTTGTAATTTCCTGCACAAAACATGATTCAAAAATGGCCTAAAAGTTAGGGCTTTTGGGGTCTACAGAGCCATAAATATAGAGGAACCCCAAAAATCTTGATGTTTAATGTAACTGATTTCAAAGCGTACATAAGTAATTCTTCTGAATTGAAAATGCAATTTAACGCTCCTAAAAATTACACATATACAGTTTGAATGAACAGAGAAAACCCTGATGTAGCGCACCAAGGTTTTTTGCTTGCTGTAGGAGTTTGTGTTCCTGTAGATGAAGAAGGATCAGTCGAGGCTGAGATATCTAGTTGCACGGTTGGTGTATTTTTATAACAATGCAGAAACATCATGAAAAGAAGTTGACTTTTCTTTTGTTAATTCATTCAACAAAGCTGTGTAAGGTGTTAAAATGTCTTTCAGATTCTCCTTGAAATTCGTTGCTCGAATTAAGTTTTTGTCATATTCATAAAAGAAGTCTGCCAGGCGTTTGGCATCCTACCCAAGTTTCTTTGCTTCTTCTTTTTGCAGGGTTTTGGTGTTGAGGAAGTGATGTCAACTCATCAGCTGCCTTCTGGGAATACTCAAATCCGCAAATACAGATCCCATGAATACGGAAACACGACTGTAGTTGTTTAATTAGATAGCATTTTTTCTTTGAGAAAAATGCAGTATTATAATATTTACATTTACATTATCAGAAATTTGTATTTTTTTCTATACCTTGAATTTATTTTGACATTCTGTTTTTAATACACCTTTTTTCTGTGAAGTTCGATATTTTAATTGTGTCCAGTTACTGATAACACTGGTCTACAAAAAAAATTTTTTATTTTCTACTGGGAACTTTGGAGCAGCTCTCTATTAAGTTTTTTACACTGATTTCATATATGAAATCGGAATTAAGCTAGCACGTCAGGTTTTTGAAATACACATCATTGACATTTTGACACTTTTGAATATCAATATAATATATCAACACGATAACTGGAGTTTGGACTATGTCCCACCACAGTTTTTTTTATGTGTTTATTCTGAAAACAAACCAGAAGACGATACCAGAGACACGTTAAAACATATTTATTTCAATTTACTTCAATATGAAAATGAGGTCAGCATGCCCAAAAATGTTGGAGGCACTCGCTTTTGCACTTGTACTGCAAGAACCAACAGTAGCCACCCATCATGTTCGGAGTGAATTTTTCCCGATATCAGTTTTCCATCACCTTTATATCTTGATGAAATCTTTCCCTATACTCATCTCTAACATCGCTTAGATTTGGTGGAAAAAAGTCGAGATGAGAATGTAAAAAATGCATCTTCAGTGACATTCTGGCTCCCATAAGCTGATATGCTTTCAGCAGGTTCTCCACAAGCACAGCATTATTCTCTGCTCTGTGACTGGCAAGAAAATTCTGGACAACCCACACAAATGCTTCCCATGCTGCTGATTCAGTGGGCTTCAGTTTCATTTTGAACTCATCGTCAAGCATCAATTCACGGATTTCAGGAACAACAAAAACACCTTCCTTAATTTTGGCTTCACTTTTCTTGAGACCAAACTTATTTCCTAAATGCTGAAAAGTATTGCCGTCTCTGTCCATCGCCTTGACAAAATTTTCAAAGTAATGGTGAATCTAACAAACAAAATGTCCTGAAATGCAATGTTATGTTTAACAGTAAAACCTCTACCTAATGCACTGTCATGTCTGAGTTGTGTCATTATGCTTTAGAGTTATGTAAGACCTGGTAATCAGTAACAAATATTTTTTCTGCTAATTAAAAATGAACAATTTTTAAATAAAATGAATAATGACAAGGTAAACAACTCACAGCTGTTAGTAAGGTGTGGCGAATTCTTTTATCTCAATGGCATCCCTAGTGGAATTACGATTATTTATCAAAATGGTTACCCGCCTTTACTGTCCAGTCACCCTAGTTGTCCAAGACCTGGAACATCATAACTAAAAAATGGGACGTGCTCGATGAAAACGGTTTTCAGATTTGGAGTCAGCAAGTGAAACCTGTTAAAGTAACAGTGACCTGTTAAAGCAACCAGTAGCAAAATGCTTGTTGACCAGTGTAATTAGTGAAGAAAGTCTGACCCGTTGATTTTGAAACCATCACCCTAAGTGGCACCCTAGGACTGAACTTGAGAACCTCAGGACCTCAGTCTAGAAGTAAAACTGCTGTGTGAGTAAGAAAATGATCTTTGGTCATAGATGAGTGTTTTTTACTCACATATGTCCTCACAAAATATAAACAAGTTTGTTGCCGAGAGAAATTAGTGGGTGGATTGGAGAGCTAAGGTCACGATTTTTGAATGCCTGATTCTTATGGGGAGTTGGTAGTGACAGTGCAAGCAATTCAGTTGTTCAGCCTTTGTATGTATGACATCCTCAAGCACAATGGCCTTTGTGACCACTGGGAGGAAATCTTGGACCTCCAGACCCTAAACACAGCAGTTCTGGGCACTGTGGAAGACAGGAATAATTCAGTCAGTCAGTCAGTCAGTCTTTATTCAGTCACAGATGAGTACATGGATTCCACGTTGCAAGGCAGAAGAGCAAAGTTTCCCTGTTTCAATTGGCTTTTAATATTAATTTTTCTCTCTTCCCTTACGTATGAAACAGCATCTAAGCATTTCATCTTATATTACACAAATCGCCCAAACGTTTCTTTTTTGTGTACATATCAAGAGGGGCCCCAAAGAAGGAAAAGTCATCTTTCTGGTGTCTAACGGATGCATGCTAAATAAAGAAGTTGTCCTAGGTCAGCTTATTGCACCCTGTCTTATGACAGAGGCCTGTATGAATAACCTGCCGTTATAGCAAAACAGATATATCAGCTTTTAACCCTTAGTAGCTTGCAAGCAGTTAAATTTTCTTTCACACCACAAAAGACTTATTTATGTTTCCTTTATACTTTACACAAGGCTTCTTCTTTCCACACTGCAATCCTCTTCTGCTTCCCCAGACAAGTACTATCCTCTTCCTCCTTTCCTAACTCCAAATCTCTTGGACGAGGCAAACTAATTTTCTTTTATACTGAAACCAGGAATACTTCCAGTGTCACCAATATTGCCATCAAGAAGCCCATTTTCCAGTCAGGCAGAACCTTCTTAAAACAGACTCCCCCCTCCCCAACTGGCTCGCAAGGAATCCAGCAGGGCTGTCCATCAGAACTACAACTCCCAATCAGCCCTGGGAGGTCCACCAGTGGGATTCTCTCACTCACCCTGTTGAAGAAACTCATGGCCTAAGTAGGCAGTCACTTTTAGTCCTTCCATTAAAGTATTATCCAAAATGGGAAAAGGATGCCC
The DNA here is from genome assembly GCF_900747795.2 of Erpetoichthys calabaricus. Lineage (NCBI taxonomy): Eukaryota > Metazoa > Chordata > Cladistia > Polypteriformes > Polypteridae > Erpetoichthys > Erpetoichthys calabaricus. The sequence continues at coordinate 168,361,266 of NC_041401.2, read as the reverse complement.
ATCCATCCATGGGAACCATCTATTATGAAATTCTCTGAACTGGAAAGGAACCATTCATCCCAAATGGAATGCCAGTCAATTGGTATGCTCTGTTGCACCTTCCTCTGCTATTGACCATAAGGGATTGCCACTATTATTATTTTCAACTTTGCAGTAGCTTTCTGGAATGTTGACAACATCTTCAAAGTACACTAATTGAGAAGTATGTCTCCCAAATTACAGTTTGTATTTTTATTTTTTAGAAATCATAAAGCTTATATTCACATACGAGGGAGTAACCAAAAATAACTGGAACTGAAAAAAAAAATGGTTTTAATAATTTTTACTCACTGAAACCTTAGTCTCCTTCAAAATACTCGCCATGCGAATGAATGCACTTGTCTCAAAAGTTTTCCCACTGGTGGAAACATCGTTGGAATTGCTGAAGAGGAACTTCGTCCCATGTCTGCAGCAATTTTTCTTTGACTTCTTCCATGGTACAAAAATGCTTTCCTTTGAATTCTTTTTTCTAAGGCGGGAACAAGAAAAAGTCACATGGAGCAAAGATCAGGTGAGTAGGGAGGGTGGCAAGAACTCCAAGACACACAAGTCAATTTAGAAATCTTCTTCGATAGTCTGACGATGATCTTTGTAAATTGCATTACAAACTTTTTCAAGATTTTCGTCACTCCTAATTGTGGAAGGTCGGCCAGATCTTGGTTGGTCTTGAAATGACATTTCCCCTCGTTTGAAACGCAAAAACCACTCGTATTTTTGTGTTTTACTTAAAGCTTTCTCTTTAAAAGCAGTTTCAAACATCATTACAGTTCCAGCAGCTGTTTTCCCTAAGAGAAAACAAAATTTAATGCAGACTTGCTGTTCTTTAAGATCACCCATCACAAAAGTCATATAAAATGTTTAATAAGCACCAAGAAAAACCGACACAGGATGGCGAACACAAACAATACAGAGCAACACCACTTGGCAGTGTGCCACAGAATGCTGTAAGTATGCTACACCAAGCGGTGAAATTTGCAACTAAGTCGAGATTGCACACCAGGTACAGATTCCGCTTATTTTTGGGTACCCCTTCGTATGTAATGGCATTATGGGATTAGCTAGCATCTGAATTGGTGAAATCCATATAAATAAATGTTTTCTTCAAAGTTAAAAAACTTAGCATGAACCCCTGCATTGTGGTCTATGTTTTGGCCAGGGCCAGATTAAGACCCCCACTGGCCCAAGGGTGACTTAGCTCCTTAACAGAGTGTTGATCTTACAAAACTGCATGAACACGCAATTGTTTAATCCCAACATGTTATTTATCACTTTTTTCAATTTGACTTGTGGTTACTCAATCATTTCATCGAGTGAGAGAGGGAGTATCCCCCTTGTTCATTTTGACTCACGAATATTCATTTATTTAAACAAGCTTGGGATTTTTGGTAAAAAGTCCCCTTGGCACGCACCCAGAATGCCTTCTTGGTAAATCTGCCCACCCTGAAATGAACAGTAATCAACAGGTCTGAGCAACAGCAGAAACATGTTGAGCCAGGCGAGATGAACTGTGACAGTGACGATCAACCAATAATGACTGCAGCACAGCTTCAGTGTTCTGTCAGCACTAGGGAGGGACAGAAATTGAAAAGAGCAGGGGCATCATCAACCACAAAGGTCATGGTATTTATACTATGCATAACATCCCACTCATATTCTGGACATAAAGAATTTAGGTTAATAGCATGAGAAACGCTGAAAGGTCCTTGAAGACTGGAATTAGACTTCAAAACTATTTCAAAACAGAACACTTGGTAAATGTGAGCCTTGTTTCAAATAGTTATTTTTTGCAAAGTGAGCTATTACGCTGTTCTGAGTGTTGTCTAGCAACGTGAAATACAACTTGCCAAAAGCATATTGTTGTGAAGTTGAATCCTGTATTGGGGAAGTTAGTCAAGCCAACTTTTTTGAGTGAGATCTCCTAAAGGACACTGTGATGAAGCAGAGGTGACACAGCGCACACTCAAAGTTTGCTCGAGACAGATATGGATCAGTTCAGAGTTTTCTATTTTGGTAGCATTCAATCAGCTAAACACTATCTTACACAAACACCTACACTGAAACAAGATAAGTGTATGATTCTGATTTGTAATTTTATCTAAATACACTTTGGGCATGGGAAAGGCACCATATAAATAAAATGTATTATTATTATTATTTTCAGACAAATGAGCATGTCGTTCACACCTTCCAACATATACTCTTACTGAAAACAACCAACAACATGCTTGTAATTATTGAAAATCTTCAAACATGTCTGAGAGTGTCATGAAAAGATTTTGAGATTATAAGAGACCATTTGAGAATCAAAATGTGTTGCTTAAGTTTTTGTCTTTCTTATATTGTAAGCCTACAGCCTATAAATAAATAAAGGTGGATTCACTAATTCACTAATTCTGATTCATTCATTAATTGTCAGAAGTTTAAAAGTCTCAGGCACTTCAGATAGTTCACAAAAATATTTGGCCTAGATTCTTATTTGAGGTATTCTGGAATAGTAAGTTGATAGAAAAAAGTGTATTTTCGAGTTCCGATCATTATTTTTGCAAAAAGTGAAGCAATACAAAAAGATATCTGAATGCTCTCAAAGAATGAAACTAACACAGTAGTAGACGACTTTCCAGTTAAAAAACGTGAGAGAAGCCCAGTGCTTGATTAAGTAAATGTAACAAACAGGTGCTAAATATCAATGACATCAAGTGAAGAGTGAGCCAAAATGATTGACTGAAACAGAAGCAGCAGTGTAGAAGGAATAAAACTGGGACGGGGCAACCATATTAAAAAGGGCAGGTAGATACAGTGGTATAACCTGGAAATCTTACACCACAGCAAAAATAAGGACAGGAGATAGATAGATAGATAGATAGATAGATAGATAGATAGATAGATAGATAGATAGATAGATAGATAGATAGATAGATAGATAGATTGTTAAATGTTAACGTTTACACCCCCCCCCCCCCCCCGGGTGGAATTGAAGAGTCGCATAGATTGGGGGAGGAACGATATCCTCAATCTGTCAGTGGAGCAGGACAGTGACAGCAGTCTGTCGCCGAAGCTGCTCTTCTGTCTGGAGATGATACTATTTAGTGGATGCAGTGGATTCTCCATAATTGATAGGAGCCTGCTGAGCGCCCTTCGCTCTGCCACAAATGTTAAACTTTCCAGCTCCATGCCAACAATAGAGCCTGCCTTCCTCACCAGTTTGTCCAGGCGTGAGGCGTCTTTCCTCTTAATGCTGCCTCCTCAGCACACCACCGCGTAGAAGAGGGCGCTCGCCACAATTGTCTGATAGAACATCTGCAGCATCTTATTGCAGATGTTGAAGGACGGCAGTCTTCTAAGGAAATATAGTCGGCTCTGTCCTTTCTTGCACAGAGCATCAGTATTGGTAGTCCAGTCTAATTTATCATCCAGCTGCACTCCCAGATATTTATAGGTCTGCACCATCTGCACACAGTCACCTTTGATGATCACGGGGTCCATGAGTGGTCTGGACCTCCTAAAATCCACCACCAGCTCCTTGGTTTTGCTGGTGTTCAGTTGTAGGTGGTTTGAGTCGCACCATTTAACAAAGTCATTGATTAGGTCCCTATACTCCTCCTCCTGCCCACTCCTGATGCAGCCCACGATAGCAGTGTCATCAGCGAACTTTTGCAAGTGGCAGGACTCCGAGTTGTATTGGAAGTCCGATGTAGATAGACTGAACAGGACCGGAGAAAGTACAGTCCCTTGTGGCGCTCCTGTGTTGCTGACCACAATGTCAGACGTGCAGTTCTCAAGACGCACATACTGAGGTCTGTCTTTAAGATAGTATGATCCATGCCACTAGGTATGAATCTAATCCCATCTCTGTCAGCTTGTCCCTAAGGAGCAGAGGTTGGATTGTGTTGAAGGCGCTAGAGAAGTCTAGAAACATAATTCTTACAGCACCACTGCCTCTGTCCAAGTGAGAGAGGGATCGGTGTAGCATATAGATGATGGCATCCTCCGCTCCCACCTTCTCCTGATATGCAAACTGCAGAGGGTCAAGGGTGTGTTGAACCTGTGGCCTAAGGTGGTGAAGCAGCAGCCTCTCCATGGTCTTCATCACATGTGATGTCAGAGCGACAGGCCGAAAGTCATTCAGCTCACTAGGACGTGATACCTTTGGGACTGGGATGATGCAAGATGTTTTCCAAAGCCTTGGGACTCTCCCCTGTTCCAGGCTCAGATTGAAGATTGAAGGTTGAAGGAGGCCATCCTGCATCATCATGGTCTGCCCCAAGCTGACAGGTTGTTCCAGATGTCCTGTCTAAGCTCTTGTACAGAAGCACGGCAAACAGACAACAACATTCATTTCTATAACACATTTTCATTCAAATGATGTAGCTCAAAGTGCTTTACAAGATGAAGAAAGAAAAATTATAAGAATAAGATTAAGCTACTAAGTAACAAAGAATAAAGTAAGGTCCAATGGCCAGGAGGACAAAAAAACAAACAAAAAAAAAAACTCCAAGGGCTTGAGAAAAAAAACAAAATCTGCAGGGTTTCTGAGGCCACGAGACCAATCAGCCCCAAACTGGACATTCTACTTAACATAAATGATCTCAATCAGTCCTAATGGTTTTTGGGTTTTCAGGCTGAGGACTGAAAATGCAGTGGTTGGTCACGAAAATTGAGTGCAGCAAATGAGAAAAACATGAAGTTTGCTTCCTGTCAAAATCAGAAGATGTCTCAACCCGCTATCAACTCAGACTTGAAAGGAAGAACAGAGACCCTGGTACACTCATCTACAGATTTATCAGAAGTGGTCTTCATAAAAGAATTGTGACCAAAAAAAGCTATTACTTTAAGGTGCAAAAAGACAAGGACAGCTGTGCAGAAAAATTGTAGCAGTTGCTCTGGACTGATGAGTCAACATTGTGGTCTCTAACAGTCCACTGAATGGCTAGAGAATGATATATGATTGAATGTCTGCAGGCAACAGTGAAGAACGGTGGATTTTCCTTGCAGGTTTGAGGGTCTGTATTTTCATAAACAGAGTATGTGATTCGATCAATATTGATGGATCTCTCACTGCCGAAGAGTACAGGCAGATTCTTACCCATCCTGCATTACCAACAGAAAGGCTTCTGAGCCTTCATACAGTACCATCAGGGAGGCATCTGATTGGTCCCAACTTCATTATGCAGAAAAAAAATGACCCCAAACATATGTCAAAATCATAACAAATACTTGCAGTGAAAAGAGGAACTGGGAAACCTGTAATCGCTGGCACGACCTCCACAGAGCCCATAACTCAACATCACTGAGCCAGTCTGGGATTAGAAGAAGGTCAGTGGAGCTGTGGCAAATGAATAACTGACCATGTGAGGACCTTCAGAAACTGCATGACAGTGAATCTAAGAGAACTGGCTAAGAGTGGTCATAGAAGATATTGATTTCATGTACATTTCTGTCTGTTTACTACAACTTCTAGGAAGTTTATTGATTAATAAAAAGTATCCATGGCATTGTTTTTAAAGTATTCCCACTTTACAGCATTTTTTTTCACAAATGCTAAGACCTTTACACAGTACTATGAATACAAAAAGTATTCAGATGGCTTCAAGTTTTCTTATTTTGTTATTTTGCAGTCTTGTGCTAAATCATTTAAATTCATTTTTTCCCTCATTGAGCATCTTGTGCAAATTTAATAAAAATAAAATAACTGAAATGACATGTGTTTTGCCCTACCAACCACAAGCGTTACATGGTAGGTGACCACCCAAACAATCAGATTGTGATTACGACCTATAGACACAATACTCCAATCATCAAGTCAAGTAAGCAAAGCAGCTACTGTGGCGCATCAACTGAAATTCTGCCTCAGGTGCTGACATCTGAGGTTTGATCCCTGAAAGGGGAAGCAAAAGTTTGTACACCTGACAAGACCCAAGTAGGGTGAAACGTGTCATGTATTCTTTGTATTATCTGTCAGGTATTATATAACATATCTATAATCTGCTTCTCCCAGATGACAGTGTGTGGTGATGTTTGCAGTCTGGCCAACCAAACACAAGTGTTACCTGGTAGGTGACCACCAAAACAATCAGATTGTGATTCAGACCTATGTATCACGCGCACATTTTCCCGAAAATTAGCATTAGAAAATCAGGTGCACGTCATACACAAGGAAATTTTTTTCTATAATGTTTACTTCTTCTGCTTGGGCTCTCACGCTCGCTCGTGCTCTCTCTCTCTCTCTCGCTTGCCGGAAGAAAGAAAAACATTCGTCATGCAACAAAAACAGAAAACGTGCCCTAAACGCTTCCTATACAATCACAACGCGCGTCGTACACGGGGCAAAACGGTTTTCGCGATTTTCTTTGTAAAAATTAGGGTGCGCGTCTTACACAAGGGCGCGTGGTACACAAGTAAAAATGGTATATATACTGTGGTTTGCTTGTGCTTGCTGGAAGGTGTGGAGGAGAGATTTGTATTGGTTGATTGGGTTATTATTATTAGTTTTGCCTGTTTATGGTGGCAGAGGAGCTTCTGGGCACTGTAACAAGAAGAACTAGAATTAAAAGCATGCTTAGTCATTTTACCCTGTGTTCAGTGTGTCTGTCTGTTAGGTTGAAAGGGGCAACAATGACCCCTAGTGTCTTACAATATATATATTTATGTATACTATATATATATATATACTGTGTATATATATATATATATACATATATATATATATATATATATATATATATATATATATATATATATATATATATATATATATATATATATATATATATACTGTGTACAAAGAATGCTTTCAGAATAAATAATGATTTGTTTATTGTTATCAATTTACAAAATGCAAAGTGAGCGAACAAAAGAAAAATCTAAATCAAATCAATATTTGGTGTTACTACCTTTTGCCTTCAAAACAGCATCAATTCTTATAGGTACACTTGCACAAAGTCAGGGATTTTGTAGGATTATAGTCCAGTGTATGATCAACCAATTCTACCAAACAGGTGCTAATGATCATCAATGCCACACATAGTTTGAAACACAGTCATTAACTGAAACAGAAACAGCTGTGTAGGAGGCTTAAAACTGGGTGAGGAACAGCCAAACTCTACTACCAAGGTGAGGTTGTGGAAGACAGTTTCATGTCATGGCAAGATTGAGCACAGCAACAAGACACAAGGTAGTTCTACTGCATCAGCAAGGTCTCTCCCAGGCAAAGATTTCAATGCAGACTGGGGTTTCAAGATGTGCTGTTCAAGCTCTTTTGAAGAAGCACAAAGAAACGGGCAACGTTGAGGATCGTAGACGCAGTGGTCAGCCAAGGAAACTTAGTGCAGCAGATGAAAGACACATCAAGCTTATTACCCTTCGAAATCAGAAGATGTCCAGCAGTGCCATCAGCTCAGAACTGACAGAAACCAGTGGCACCCAGGTACACCCATCTACTGTCCGGAGAAGTCTGGCCAGAAGTCGTCTTCATGGAAGAGTTGCAGCCAAAAAGCCATACCTCCGATCTGGAAACAAGGCCAAGTGACTCAAGTATACACAAAAACATAGGAACTGGGGTACAGAAAAATGGCAGCAGGTGCTCTGGACTGATGAGTCAAAATTTGAAATACTTGGCTGTAGCAGAAGGCAGATTGTTCGTCGAAGGGCTGGATAATGAGTGTCTGCAGGCAACAGTGAAGCATGGTGGAGGTTCCTTGAACGTTCTGCAAATGGAGTTGGAGATTTGGTCAGGATTAATGGTGTTCTCAATGCTGAGAAATACAGGCAGATACTTATCCATCATGCAATACCATCAGGGAGGTGTATGATTGGCCCCAAATTTATTCTGCAGCAGGACAACCCCAAACATGCAGCCAAAGTCATTAAGAACTATCTTCAGCGTAAAGAAGAACAAGAAGTCCTGGAAGTGATAGTATGGCCCCCACAGAGCCCTGATCTCAACATCATCGAGTGTGTCTGGGATTACATGAAGAGACAGAAGGATGTGAGGAAGCCTACATCCACAAAAGATCTGTGGTTAGTTCTCCAAGATGTTTGGAACAACCTACCAGCCGAGTTCCTTCAAAAACTGTGTGCAAGTGTACCCAGAAGAATTGATGCTGTTTTGAAGGCAAAGGGTGGCCACACCAAATATTGATTTAATTTAGATTTCTCTTTTGTTCATTCACTGCATTTTGTTGATTGATGAAAATAAATGATTAATACTTCCATTTTTGAAAGCATTCTTTGTTTACAGCATTTTTTCACACCTGCCTAAAACTTTTGCACAGTACTGTATGTGTATATCTGTTATATAAAAAAATCTTGGGTCGAGTAGTCCCGCGAGACTACTTGCACATCACGCCCTACTTACAAACAGTTTCTCTGAGACACTTTAACGTCCCACGAGACAAGGAAGTGAGACAAAAGGACAGCTGCTGCACAGGCTTTTAAATGATCGATGCTCAGTGCAACATGCAGATCATGCAGCACGGCAGCAGCAGCTACTGTACAGGCTTTTAAATGATCGATGCACAGCATGACATGCAGATCACGCAACTCGGTAGCAGCAGCAGCAAACCAGCAGCTGATCCATCCGCATCTCCTTAGTGTGCGTTCAGCCCCCCTCTTCACAGCGTGAAGTGGCTTTGCCCCTTAGTATATATACATATTGTGGGGAACAGCCCGGACACAGATAGGTAGACATTATTTTAATCACCACACACGTTTATTTACAACTAATATTTACAAATATGACACACACAATCCAGTGCCACAGCACCAATCACCCCAAAGTCCAGGCCTCTTTCCTCAATGCCTTTCTTCACTGCCTCCACTCCTCCGAGCTCCGTCCTTCTTCCACCTGACTCCAGCCATCAAATGGAGGGAGGCAGCCTCATTTAAGCTCACCCGGATGTGCTCCAGGTGCCTCCCAATGAGCTTCCGCCGACCCTTCCTGGTGTGGCGGAAGTACCGGCTGCGCACCCGGATGCACTCCGGGTGTCCCTGGTCTTTGTCCCCCCTGCACTTCTGGGTGTGGCAGAAGTGCTGGGGGCCAGGGCTCTTCAGGCAACCGGTGCATCCCCTGTTGGTGACCACGGGCCCCTATAGGGTTGAGCTTCTAAGCTCTGTTCCCGTGGTCCCCAAAGCCATCAGGGCGGTTGCCCCCTCGTGGTCTGGAGGAGGTGTAAGCCTTGGTCCAATCTCCAGTCACAAAATTTTGAATATACATTCCAATTTGTCAGAAAGAGACCACAGACTACTTTGGAACCTCATGTTTTGACCCTGGAGGTACCTTTGGTCTGTTTTATGTTTTCCATTTCAATACAGTTTGAATGACTATGCCACCTGGTGGCTCAGAGCATCTAAAGCATCAGCACCAGAACATTTTACCTGCACAATAAGATAATCCTACAATAAACCTACGACAATACAAGACTGAAGATTTTTCTTAAACTATAAAAGTGTAAATAATAAAACCAACATCAAGAACATAACATAATCAGGTAAAATAACTTTCTCAATCCTGGCAATTCTCATCACAGAGAGTTTACAATACTTCAGATAGAATATTTCCAAACTCAATTAAGAATGAGGGAAAGTGTCAGTGAGGTCTATGATTTAATAATAATGACTAAAATTGTTAATTTAAAAATAAATTTTCCAAAATACATCCAGTTTTGGTTTGTCCTTAAGTTGATAGGATCTTAAAGTGATCCTCTTAATATTTATACCTTTGGTCTATAAAGCAGGAGTATCAATGGCTGTAGCTGGGCACAACGAATGGTACATGAATCCTGGGAAAGACAAAAAAAATCATAGTCTTTGTTTAAAATGTGTGTGAGCCTTTGGTATAATCACAGAAGTAATTTGAATCAGATGGTGTAATCAAAATGATTAAAATCATACTGATTGCACCCTCAGGTGTAGGTTTGAGGGGCACTCCACAATTAAAAAAAATTGAGAAGTGAATCATACTCCAATCAAAGCAGATTTCCAAGGAGCTCAAATAATGAATTGTAAATTCATTAGGCTGTAAAATCATAGTAGTGTATAAATGAAGAACATTCATCGCTATTGTGGTTCTTCTAGAGAGCAGACTTCAAACAAAACCTCACATCAAGAGCAAGTCAATAAGAACCCCAGAGTAATAATGAAATGTCTACGAGCCTCTCCTGGACTGGTTAATTGCAATATTTCCGAGTTTGCTGTAAGGATAATATAAAACAAGAGCGGCAAGCATGGGCAAATAATAAGGAGGAAGTCACTTGGCATGAGTAAACTAAAAATGAAATATTACCTTCGGAAACTACTAAACATGCCAATGGAACCTCTTAGGAAAAGAGTGGTAAAGTACCAAAAAGCATACACTTTTTCTGACCCATATAATAGCCTGTGAAACAAAAACGTTCTTTCACTGACTTATTATAGAGCCCAAAAGGACATGTTTCTGTTATGTTTCAGTCAGGGTTCGTATTTATAATGATATTCTAAGTTATGTTCATTATTTGCATTGTTCTTTGTTTTTTATTAGTTCCTCAGGAGGCAGGGCCACCTGTCCATCACCCTCAAGGGACTGCATATTTTTTAAAATTTGGTGTACAGGTAGGGTGAGTGATTTTTTTGGGATCACAAAGCAACTGGCAATTAAACTGACATACTCGGATACCGAAGTCCAATGTGTTAATCACTTGACCATATTGTCAGAAAAATCAAGTTAACGTTTCAGGATTACATTCATTTAAAAGAACCTAGGTCTTTAATCAAAGTCATTACTTCTTTCTCTATGAATAACAGTCTCCTTAGGTGTTGCCTGCATGCAGCTCTTTAGTTTGTTCAGAAGAATGTCAGCATGCTTGACAACTGGGCAGTTTTGGAGTTTTGCTTTCTACAATTCAATTTACACTGCATAGTGTTATAAATCCTGAGCAAATATGTATAATTCAATTCCATTTTTTGGTAATGATGGTTTATTTAGTCTATTGCACAGTATGTAAGAACTCTGCAAAGTTAAATTAAATCTTGAAGTGACATTGTGACACCCTGTTAGCTCATACTTCTACAGGTCTTCAGTTTCTGTCATCATCTGTAAAGCAGCCTGTTCTCCAGGCCTGCATGCCAGTCATCCAGCCTGCCTGATCAGACTTCTGCAATTGGATTCCTAGGACAACAGAGCAAAATCATATTGTTGTGTTTGAGTTGGCAGCATTCTCCAAGTTCCCAATTCAGACTCTTCTCATTTTCAGCTCTCCTCTATTTCTCCAGTTTTTCGTTCTGTCTTTTTTTTTTTTGTTTGTTCAGAAATCTGCTCTGTCATACACTGTTGTATGAGGCATTTTTGATTATAATAATTTTGTAAATATGTTGTCTTGTAGAATTGAAATAAAGAAGCCACTGGCAAGTTATGTAAGAAGAAGAAGAAGAATAAAGCTCTGGAAAGATACCACAAGAAAAAAGTGACAAAAACAACATTAAGGGTCTAAATCAGATCAATAAATCAATAACCAAAGAAATCAACATATTAAATGTTAAAGAAGTGATGCCAATTCAGTAGAGTGAAAAAGCTCTGCTATGTATCTTTTCACAATTATGTGTATTTTCTGTTTTGTTGGGGTTTATGTTCATTTTGATTTATTACTTTTCATGTATAAATTTTATTTTTTATAAAATTTCTTATGCAATCTTGTAATGGTGTACTGTAGGAGGCGGGACCACCCTGACATCACCACACCTCAGTCCTTCCTCAGGCTATTTAAAAGGACTGTGAAGGCTCAGGAGTTGGAATCATTCATTTACTGAAATTTCAGTGAGTGCTGTGTTTTCTGGGTTGAATTTTCTGCATTTCTGTATCTTTCTTTCAGATTTTCAGATATTGTACTGGGACTTGTTTTCTGCAGATTTCCTTTCAGGCAACTCTTCTCTGATTCTTTATGCTCTTGTGAGCCTTTCTTTGTATTTTTCTATTTTTGTTAAGAAATCCTTCATTATTAAAGTTTTTTTTTTGTTTACCCTTTTTTCTACAAGCCAAGGGTTTTCAGTCATCCCTCCTCTTATGTGTTATATTTTTGGTGATATTTATTGTTTTTTGCCAGCTCCCTAGTTTTGAGCCAGCTCTAAATCATAAAAGGAGGCTTATTAGATTCTAACCAAGATAGGAAGCTCCTCACCCCAATTGCTTGTGAAAACAGCCCTTCACAAAGTGCACACTACAGCAGTGTCCTGCCTAACCAACACGTAAGTGTTTGTACTATTTTGATAAGTATTAATGACTAATAACAGCCAGAATAGAACCTCCCAGCCAAACACCGAGAAAGGTATTAACCCTTAAACTGTCGCAACTGGCTATAGTCAGTTCCCAGTCCAATTTGCCAGCATGCCAGAGCCAAATATCTTCGCAATGTACATTCGTTAAATGCTGCAAACGGCTATAGTCAGTTGCCAGTGCAATTTGCCAGCACACCGAAGCTTATCAGTCAGTGCCGTACTTTCTTTGCACAGACAGCTCATGACCACTGCTGCCCCATTCAGTACTGCAGCATCACTGTCGCTGGGATTCAGCCGCTGCACTAGACGAGCCTCCAAGGATCAGCGTTGGCCTCTGTGTGCTTGTGTGCAGCCAATTGGCTTGGTGACTTACTGAATTTCATCAATAGCATCAGTTGCACCTTGTACATATAATAATAGATTGTTGCAGTAGTTTTTTTTAATAGTTTGTACAGTTAATTGGCAGTGTCTAAAATCATCAGTGTTGCAATAATTGTGATGCTCTTTGCATGAAAAAAGTATATGTTCAATTAAAATTTCACTTTTTCTCAGAAAATTGTGACGTTTCCTTAAAAAGTGCAACAAAAAAGTATTTGGTGTCCGGGGGTCCATTAACCTCCCAGTATGTGGTGGTTTACGGGTTAATAAATGCCTTAGATCAGCCCATACGCCAAAATATCTAATTTTCTTACCAATTTCCTCTCATGTCTGGGTTGTCTCCCATTGAAGTTTACAAACTTTTCTTTTAATGCATTGTTTCTAAATGCCTTTCTTTTTATTGAAGATCTGCTATGATGTTAGTTAGTTTCTGCTGTATTTGTGTGATTCAAGCTTATTGTTATGACATGTAGAATCATTTTAGTGATTTAAATTTATTATGGTGTCCTCATTTTGGATGGGTTTCATCTGCCATTTTGTCTGAACCAATGACATCAGTTGCTAGTCACATTGTCACAAGTTGTTACTGTAATGACCATGCAGACAGAAGGGTCTTTAAATAATGATCAGGAGATGAGTAGTAAAAAAAGAAAGCAGAAGCAGATACTAGTATGTCAGAAAAACTAGAATTTAACAGACACTTCAAAATCAAAGTCAAAAAGTCCTAACAAGATAATCAAGAAAGGAAATGATTTCATTAAGCCAAAATGAGAAATATAATCAGTTAAAAAAATTAAGTTAATGCCAGGAAACCAAACTAATGTAATAAGCAGTGCATATAGGTTTGTAGATGTGGCTCTCCTCTGTGAAGTGTATTCTGGATGAGAAGATTGCGTTGGTCAGGTGGTCGATGGTAGGAGATCAAGTGAGGACTAAGAGAAAAGGCTCCTGTGAATGGATCAATCTGCAAAATGGGGAAATTTTGTTTGATGACTTGTGGGAGAGATAGAGTGTTAGGGTGGAATGGGAGGACCAGCAGGATGTGAGTTTAGAGTGGAGGTTTGAGGTCTTCCACAACCCAGTCCACAACAAGAGAAAGGTGTCACATATCAATGAAGAAACTTGTCATTCTGAGTTTTTTATTACAGAAGTCACCTTCATCGTTGCAAAGGTGGTGGAGTTTAAGGAACTGTGAAAGAGGTGGAGAGTTTATAGTATGCCAGGGATGAAAGGAACTGTAGAGAATGTAAATATATGAGTCAGTTGGCTTGTAATAGACAGACGTTTTAAGTCCTGGGGGGTATTTTTCGTACGTCGCTTAAATCATCTGAGATCAGGTGCCTCATCTTGGATAAGTTAATGCCGGTGACACTCATCCGGGATAGGTCAGTTTTTCAAATGCAGCCGTGTATTAGATTAGTCGAGATGGATCTAATCATCCGAGATGAATGCACGTGCCCACGCTGATTGAAAAGCCCATATACTGTATATTGAGTCTAGAAAACATGATCAGCAAGTCTTTGATAGGATGTAACAAAATGACGAAAGAATGGGTGCATTTTTTTTCCACACACGCAGCGCAAGACCTTTTATTCGAAGGACATGAAGAATTTCAAGATTTAATATGCACAAGGGGTAACACTGCAAAAGCAGCCCAGACCAGAAAAGACGGCTGGCAAAAAGTGGCAGACAAATTAAACGCTAAGTAGTGTGCATTGTACTTACTGAATGCAGCGTTTCATTTCCTATGTGTCAGATTAATTATTATTTAATATGTCATAATTCCAGATCAAACGTGAGCACAAAGAGAACATGGGAACAGGTTAAAGTGAAGTACAAGAATATACTTCAAACTGGTAAATATTGGTATATAACTATTTAAAGAATTGTTGACATAAATAATCATATATAATATTAAAAAACATTAATTTTAAAGCTAATAAGAAGGCAGACAAGCAAAAAACAGCTGGAGGTCCACGCGGTCCAGACCTAACCCCTGCAGAAGAGTTGGCTCTCCAGCAAAATGCCCATCGCCCTATTTCTGAGGGCATTCCAGGGGGAAGCTCCTCCTCAGAACCAGTGGCAGGATGCAGTGGTCACTTCATTTCAGGTAAAGGATGGTCATTGCATATATTTGTCCTCCATGTGTGCCATAGGTATGTTCCATATAGCTCTCTTTTTTGTTGGGTCAGTTGCAGGGAATGTAATATCCCTTGAACCTGTGTCTGACCAACGAGATATTGACGAAGGTCAAATATTTGATGAAGACACTGTGTCTGATTATTCATCAAGAGGAGAGGTACATTTTCCAAATAACGTTTGATCAAACTCCACTGTGATCAGTCCCATGTGCCCCAGTCACATTTGGAAATCCTGGTAATGAGAATGTTAGGCTGATTGTGAGATTCTTCATGGAACTGTGGGTGTTTTAGCCTGTGTATTACCTACCTAAAATGGCATGAAACACCTCTTTTATTGTCTGCACACGCAGGTGTCCAGGAAACACTATGAAAACCCAAAGGAAATATTTCAGAGCCAAGCAGACTTTACGAATTGCCTGGCAAACTGCACTTTTAGATGATTTTCCACAACGCCTACAGTATATAAAAAAGTGCTGCTTGTAAAAAACCTCAAAGCAATGCATACTGTCTGTGTGGTTGTGAGAGCCTGACTTCGCCTAGTTAGACTTCGAATATAAGGTGCTAATAAATCTTTGAGGTACAATATTCCCCCTCGGCTAATGCGGTATCTTTCAAAAAGAATTTCCTCTGGGAGCAATAAAGGATCTTGGCGATCGCGCAAACCCCTCTCTATATGAAATTCTTGTCTTATAATTTGCGCACCAATATCAATTGGTCGCTCATTCATGAACGGCGAAGCCATGACTGAATGAATTCCACGCACGGACACTGATGAAGTGTGTGAGCTAATCCTTGTTTACATCGAACAAACCTGCTCCGAGCAGGTTTGAGGATTTGGATGTGCTGCTATGACAACACATCCAGCAAGAGTTTCGAAAAACCGTCAGATCTAAGATCAGGCCAAATCGTCAACAATTACATCCAGCTAAGCGAGTAATCCACGTACGAAAAATACCCCCCTGCACTCTTAAAAACCCTGGTTCTTTAATGGCACCATAAGGTTCATTACTTGTTGTGTTGTGTTGTGTGGTTCCTCATAGAGCCAATGCTTTACAAGGAACCATTTCACTCTGGGAAGTGTTTATTCTTTGCATATGAAGTTGGTTCTTTGTGTTTTGGAAAACAAAATCTTTAATGTATGGTAGGCTACCTAGCAGGACACAAACAGATTAGAAAAAACCTGGACTTAGCCTATGTTACTGTGCATATAATCTATTCATGGCTATTTAATGCATGGAGCCTGTTATAGATCTAAATAAATTAAGGTCCTTTCTAGAACCTTCATGTGGATTGACCTTTTGAGAATCAAAAATGGTTCCCCTATGGCATTGCTCTGAAGAACCCCTCTGGCACTGTCATTTTTAAGAGTGTGGAAAGCTGATAGAATGACTGATAGCCTAAAAATGGTATAGGCGTGTTGGTAACGTTTAACGTAAACCTGAGAGATGGGTGGAAACCGGTAAAATCAGGAATGAATTTCTGTAGCAGGCTTCTTAGAGCAAGAGGTGGCACCAACATTGTCACCAATATGTCTTTTCTGCTGGTCTGGTACAAAGCCTAGGTAGGAAAAAAAAACACTCTTCCACCCAGCCGGCGAAGATGTTGCCATAGCTAAGGCACCATTCAAGTACTCATTGTAACTCCCCTGACTCTACCACTGACCTTTCAAGAAATGATTGTTACCAAAAGAGAAAATATTGAGGGTAAAAATCAGTTCTGCCAGTCTGATGAGGGTGTTCATGGGAAGATCCTTGACTTGAGGTCAGTTGAATGGCTGTCTGAGGGCACTGAGACTGTCATCATGATGAATGACTGTGTACAGAGAGGTGATGTTCTTGGTAACGATAAAGTGGTTCGCATGTAACTGTTTTAGGAAATAAAGCATTATCAGGCTGCTAGAAGTAGTTAGCAAAGAGTTTTCAAATGGTGTAAATATTTTGGATTTTCTGGGCTTTAACCTGTCTTGTTTCTATTTATTTATTCTGCTATTGGATGCAGCTGAGGAGGTAAATGTCATGTTTTCTTCTGTAAACATGACTAATTAAAACCTTGAATCTCGAACCATTAAATAATAAAACAAAATAAACAGTATTTGTTTTGTTAACTTTTATCCCCTCCATCTTCTGGAATATTCTGTACTGCTCTCACTTTTTGTGTGGTCAACTTCAGCCCAAATAGCTTAGTATTCTGAGAGCTTATAGCAAATCCACAAAAGTCTTACTTTGAGATTTGCTATTTAGAAGTGGAAAAGAATGGCAAAAGCATTCACGGAACCTTGTCATTTAAGACAAAATAAAATGAAATTCTGAAAAGAACACACATTGTGAGCACCCGGTTGCAAATCCATTCAGCCTCCTGACTCTATTCCGTTATAACTATTTATTAAATGCTTCAAATATGTGACCTTCTAGTTTTATATTTCTTTTTTTTTCTTTGCTGTCCTTTGTTGAATGTTACATGAAACACACACCATTACAAGCAGTAGCTTCTGCTCAGAAACTGCAAATAATAGGTTTAGATACGGATGGAATGTGTAGGTGGTCTTAATGGAAGAGAAAGGTTTGACAGAATAATACAAACCAAACACTAGAAAAACCATTGAAAGCATTCTAAAGTTGTGACAAAAACTAGGAAACACAAAAAGTGCAAGTTTTAAATGACATAAGAGTAAAGTTTCATTTATTGTCTTCTGCTGAAATCTCCTCAAACACAAAATGTCAAAGAATAAAAGGCCTTTTTATAAAAAAAGTAAAGCAAAAGATACAGAAAAACTCCAACAACTTTGGCCTCTAGCTGGGAGAACTGGGGATTTAGGTTTGTTTCAGCCAGGTCCTCTTACCAGACTTACAGTGGTGTGAAAAACTATTTGCCCCCTTCCTGATTTCTTATTCTTTTGCATGTTTGTCACACAAAATGTTTCTGATCATCAAGCACATTTAACCATTAGTCAAATATAACACAAGTAAACACAAAATGCAGTTTGTAAATGGTGGTTTTTATTATTTAGGGAGAAAAAAATCCAAACCTACATGGCCCTGTGTGAAAAAGTAATTGCCCCCTGAACCTAATAACTGGTTGGGCCACCCTTAGCAGCAATAACTGCAATCAAGCGTTTGCGATAACTTGCAATGAGTCTTTTACAGCGCTCTGGAGGAATTTTGGCCCACTCATCTTTGCAAAATTGTTGTAATTCAGCTTTATTTGAGGGTTTTCTAGCATGAACCGCCTTTTTAAGGTCATGCCATAGCATCTCAATTGGATTCAGGTCAGGACTTTGACTAGGCCACTCCAAAGTCTTCATTTTGTTTTTCTTCAGCGATTCAGAGGTGGATTTGCTGGTGTGTTTTGGGTCATTGTCCTGTTGCAGCACCCAAGATCGCTTCAGCTTGAGTTGACGAACAGATGGCCGGACATTCTCCTTCAGGATTTTTTGGTAGACAGTAGAATTCATGGTTCCATCTATCACAGCAAGCCTTCCAGGTCCTGAAGCAGCAAAACAACCCCAGACCATCACACTACCACCACCATATTTTACTGTTGGTATGATGTTCTTTTTCTGAAATGCTGTGTTCCTTTTACGCCAGATGTAACGGGACATTTGCCTTCCAAAAAGTTCAACTTTTGACTCATCAGTCCACAAGGTATTTTCCCAAAAGTGTTGGCAATCATTGAGATGTTTCTTAGCAAAATTGAGATGAGCCCTAATGTTCTTTTTGCTTAACAGTGGTTTGCGTCTTACAAATCTGCCATGCAGGCCGTTTTTGCCCAGTCTCTTTCTTATGGTGGAGTCGTGAACACTGACCTTAATTGAGGCAAGTGAGGCCTGCAGTTCTTTAGACGTTGTCCTGGGGTCTTTTGTGACCTCTCGGATGAGTCGTCTCTGCGCTCTTGGGGTAATTTTGGTCGACCGGCCACTCCTGGGAAGGTTCACCACTGTTCCATGTTTTTGCCATTTGTGGATAATGGCTCTCACTGTGGTTCGCTGGAGTCCCAAAGCTTTAGAAATGGCTTTATAACCTTTACCAGACTGATAGATCTCAATTACTTCTGTTCTCATTTGTTCCTGAATTTCTTTGGATCTTGGCATGATGTCTAGCTTTTGAGGTGCTTTTGGTCTACTTCTCTGTGTCAGGCAGCTCCTATTTAAGTGATTTCTTGATTGAAACAGGTGTGGCAGTAATCAGGCCTGGGGGTGGCTACGGAAATTGAACTCAGGTGTGATACACCACAGTTAGGTTATTTTTTAACAAGGGGGCAATTACTTTTTCACACAGGCTTGGATTTTTTTTCTCCCTAAATAATAAACACCATCATTTAAAAACTGCATTTTGTGTTTACTTGTGTTATATTTGACTAATGGTTAAATGTGTTTGATGATCAGAAACATTTTGTGTGACAAACATGCAAAAGAATAAGAAATCAGGAAGGGGGCAAATAGTTTTTCACACCACTGTATGTTTATTTTCCTCTTTATGGTTATTTGTGTTGCTTTTGAATTATTGTTTTCTATGTGTTTTATGTATTTTTTGTTAATATTGTTATACTATCATTTACTAAATATTTATATGTTGTGTATTTGTGTTGTTTGAATTTATTCTTTGTTTTTTGTGGGTGGAAGCCTAAGAGGCAGAGCCACCATGATGTCACTACCATGGGACCGCCCTCAGCTGTTATACTGAGGTTGAACAGACAGTTCGAACAGAGCTCCATTTACTGTTGTGAAATGAATTTTGTCTTAGAAAGTACTATTCTTGGAATTTCTTACTTACTAGCCAACCCGCGGCGTAACATACGCCGCATAATTATGTATTGAT
This sequence comes from Erpetoichthys calabaricus, assembly GCF_900747795.2. Classification (NCBI taxonomy): domain Eukaryota; kingdom Metazoa; phylum Chordata; class Cladistia; order Polypteriformes; family Polypteridae; genus Erpetoichthys; species Erpetoichthys calabaricus. The sequence goes on along the minus strand of NC_041401.2, from coordinate 168,341,651 downwards.
GGGTGAACACTTGCTGAACAACACAGTTGTCCAAATGGGGTGGGTTTGTGGATATCACTGTGAGTGAATGAAAAGATGGACCTCTGGAGAGAGCAACATACAATTGTCCGTGACTGAAAGCGGGATCGTCTGTGACGATGGAGGCCACGCTGGTGAAAGTTACTTCGTCGGTAGGGATAAGTTTCAGCACTTGTTTATTAAGGTGTAGCGAGTCTTCGTTGTTGACGCTTAATATAGCTTGCGTACTGAGTTGTTCTGGAGTCACAGTTGAGAAACACTTTTTTAATGTCTTTTAAGCACAGGGAAAAAAATTAACATGTGAAACATCCGTAATGTAATAAGCCACCAAGAAAAGTAACATTGCAACAATGCACGCTACGATCCGATCGCTGTAAACAGAAGTGAAAACAAAATCGAGGCCAGTGCATTCTTTAACTGCCTTGTAGCGCAATGGTAGTGCTGCTGTTTTGCAGTAAGGAGACTGTGGAAGATTTTGGGCTCGCTTCCCGGTTTCTCCCTGTGTGGATAGCGCTTTGAATACTGAAAACACCGGTATATCAATGTAATGAAGTATTATTATTCTTATGCGTCCAGCGCTCTCTCTCTTCCGCGCCTGTATGCGTGTGTGTGTCGCTCGCTCTCTCTCGCTCGCTGCACATGTTCCTGCAGGCATACCAGTAAGTGAACGAAAAGATGGAACTCTGGAGAGAGCAACATATAACTGTCCATGACTGAAAACTGGTTTTGGCAGATACATGCACATCTTTTTGAAAGTTTGGCCCTGTGCCTTATCAATTGTCATCGCAAAGGCAAATCTAACAGGAAATTGTCTTCGTGTTAAAGTAAAAGGCAAATTATCCGCGACAAACTGTTTTACATGCTGCATACCAACCCGCGGTGTAGTAAACGCCGCATAATCACACCGCTTTTTTAATGTTTTTTAAGCAGAGGGAAAAAATGAACATTTGCAAAATCCGTAACGCCGCTTTGAGTAAGTACATTACAGACGCGTTTAATTTGTCAGCCACTTTTTGCCAGCAGTCTTTTCTGGTTTGGGCTGCTTTTGCAGTGTTACCGCTTGTGCATATTAAATCTTGAAATCCTTCGAGTAACTAATTAACTAACTAACACCCACCCAGCTTGTGAGAAAAAAATTTGCCCGTTCTTTCATCATTTTGTTGCAGCCTATCAAAGACTTGCTGATCATGTTTTCTAGACTCAATATACAGTGGAACCTCGGTTCCAGAACGTACGAACTGTATGTAAATATATTTTTAAAAATATTTTTAAGCACAAATATAGTTAATTATACCATAGAATGCACAGTGTAATAGTAAACTAATGTAAAAACATTGAATAACACTGACAAACACCCAGGTTCCCTGCTCAGCTGCATGTACAGGCTCGCTCTCAGCTGCACGCGCTCTCTCTCTCTCTCTCTCCAGCGCACGAGCCTGCCTGCTCTCTCTCTTTCTCTCATTAGCACACGAGCCTGCCTGCTCTCTCTCTCTCTCTTTTTCTCTCTCTCCCTCTCTCTCTCTCTCTCTCTTTCTCTCATCAGCACACGAGCCTGCCTGCTCTCTCTCTCTCTCTCATCAGCACACGAGCCTGCCTGCTCTCTCTCTCTCTCTCATCAGCACACGAGCCTGCCTGCTCTCTCGCTCTCTCTCTCTCATCAGCACACGAGCCTGCCTGCTCTCTCTCTCTCTCTCTCTCTCTCTCTCTCATCAGCACACGAGCCTGCCTGCTCTCTCGCTCTCTCTCTCTCTCATCAGCACACGAGCCTGCCTGCTCTCTCGCTCTCTCTCTCTCATCAGCACACGAGCCTGCCTGCTCTCTCTCTCTCTCTCTCTCTCTCTCTCTCTCTCATCAGCACACGAGCCTGCCTGCTCTCTCGCTCTCTCTCTCTCTCATCAGCACACGAGCCTGCCTGCTCTCTCTCTCTCATCAGCACACGAGCCCGCCTGCTCTCTCTCTCTCTCTCTCTCTCTCTCATCAGCACACGAGCCTGCCTGCTCTCTCTCTCTCTCATCAGCACACGAGCCTGCCTGCTCTCTCGCTCTCTCTCTCTCATCAGCACACGAGCCTGCTCTCTCTCTCTCTCTCTTACATTGCAGCAGTTCACGTCTGACCGAGAACAATGCAACACACGCGGAAATCATCAGCGCGCACAAACCAAAAGGGAAACTGGCTTGTTCGTATACCGAGTGTGTGGTCGTGAACCGAGGCAAAAGTTTGGCGAACTTTTTGGTCGTAAACCGAGTTGTACGTGTATCGAGGCGTTCGTGAACCGAGGGTTTATATGATGTGAGGGTTTGTCCAGTTGGCAAGAGATTACCAGATTGTGCCAACACAGGTTCGTGGATGCCAAGGCTAAATCCCATATAATATAATCAAGCTACTGTGTCATAAGAAAAGGGCATTTTTGGGCATTAAACAACAAAAACAACATTTATTTATATAACACATTTTCATACAAATGATGTAGCTCAAAGTGCTTTATATGATGAAGAAAGAGAAAAAAAGACAAAATAAATAAATAAAATTAGGGAACACTAATTAACATAGAATAAAAGTAAGATCCGATGGTCAGGGATGACAGAAAAAACAAAAAAAAAAACTCCAGATGGCTGGAGAAAAAAAACTAAATCTGCAGGGGTTCCAAGGCCACGAGACCACCCAGCCCCCTCTAGGCATTCTACCTAACATCAACTAAACTGCATTTTGGAATAAAAGTGACCTTTCTATATGAAGGAGTACTGAGGTACTTGATTGTGTAGGAGGACATTTGGAGCCTGAAAACTTTCTTTCTTTCTTTCTTTCTTTCTTTCTTTCTTTCTTTCTTTCTTTCTTTCTTTCTTTCTTTCTTTCTTTCTTTCTTTCTTTCTTTCTTTCTTTCTTTCTTTCTTATATTGTATTTACATTTTGTATATATTGTTTTTGGAATTTTTCTTTTTACTGTGAGTAAATGTATTCAGCGTCCTTCAGATGCTCTACATAAAAATAAATTCACCTGAAAAGTTTACATTACCCAGGAAAAGACTTGGTATATTTTTTGGAAGGAAATGTAAATTTCCAAACGTAATGAAAATGGACCACTTTGTTTCAAAGCACATTATTACTGAATTGAAAAGACATGTCAAATTTGTTTACACTCAGGCCCTCTAAAATGGTAATCGCAGTCTCAGCTGGTGGTGTCATCATAAAAGCACTCATTATTTTTCTAGCAAATTTTACTTTCTTATTTTGGAAACAGGAAGATGAAATAATTACAACTTCCTCTTGCCGTTGTAGCTTCTACCAGTTAGTATTATTTTCATTTTCTCATTCTTCTGCATTAATTAAAATAATATGTTTGTTTTGGGGAGCAAGAAAAACGACACCCACTTTACAATATCAAAAAGTGCTGAAATCTTTGGAAATCTTGCTTCCTAATGTGCAGCTGAGAAAAATACAGGGGGCGTTGCTGCTGCTGCTGCCGCTGCCTCTGCTGCCTGGAGATTAAAATAATAAAGAGCCTGGAAGACTTTTGAAAGGAGTCACAGCACAGCTGTCCAAGCACCTTTTTAATACTCTAAATATAAAAACAGAATAAAACTAATAGGCACAAGTCCACAAAATGGGAATATTAGAACTAGAAGTTACACACTGCTGCAAGAGTTGCAAATGAAGTGTCGGAAGTTGGGGCTGAAAAGGAGAACATCTGGGAGACTATGGCGTGAGGCCCATCTGGATGCTTTTTCTGTGAAGTGTTCACATGCCACTAGGCACCCCCCTTCATTTTTTACACTTCCTATTCCAGTCTTTGCCACTCACAGCAGTGTCAGTGAACCACTTCAATTCCCCAGGTTGTCAAAATCCCCCTGTAATGAGGATCAGAATTTAAAGTTTGCTAAATACAACTAAATACAACCTGTAATAATTAATTTGTGTATTTTCTTGTACTGTTTTTATTTAGGATTATTTGAAAAGATTTAGCTTTTAAGTGAATAAAGTGTGTGTCCAAAACTAATACAGGAAAGCTAGCATTACCTCATAGATCAGGGGTCGAATTCTGGTCCTGGAGGCTGCAGGTTTACATTTTAACCATCTTCTTAAATAGTGACCATTTTTTCTGCTAATTAACTTCTTTTACCTTAGTTTTAATTAACTTGACTTAGACCCCTTAGTGGTTTCTTCTTCCCTAATTAGCAGCCAAACAATAATGAGACACAAAACGAGCCGCCACATGACCAGCTCACCTGTGCGCATCACACAATAACTAAAAATAAAGAAAGGTGATGGTCTTGGTAAGGTTGATCTCTCAGGTCACCTAGGTTCTTAGATAAAGCAGAAAATCAATAGTTTTGGAAAAGTCACCTGTGGCAGAATGAGAGCATCAACAAGCTATGGAATTAAATAACGGGTTTAATTAACAGTAAGAATTGGCTTCTCATTAAGAACCTGGTTGGAGTGAAACTGGTTGGAGTTTGAAGCCCCAATTTAGCTGGTCATCTGTCGGCTTATTTCATGTCTCATTTCAATTTGGCTACCATTTAATGATGAAAAGAATCAATTCAGGGTTATTAAAATGAAGGGAAAAGAAGTGAATTAGCATGAAACCTCCTCGCGGATTTGGAATAGGGTTAGAATGAAAACCTGCAGCGACAGCGACCCTCCAGGCCTGGAGTTCGACATCCATGTCATAGACTATAAGAGAGTTTCAGAACTAAAGGTGTATAGGATGTTTTTCAGAAGATAGGTAAGAGTTTAAAATCCATGCAAGCAGACTGAAGAATTCTGGATAGATAAACGTAAAAGTAAATATTAGGAGTGTTATCATTTTATCTATATACTGTATACACATAAAGCTCAGAAAAACTAACCAGTGTGTATATGCTTATACAGTTAGGTCCATAAATATCCGAACAGTGTCGCAGTTTTCTTAATTTTGTCTCTGTACGCCACCAAAATGGATTGGAAATAAAGCAATCATTATGTGATTGAAGTGTAGACTTTCTGCTTTAATTTAAGGGTTTTACCAAAAATATCTTCTGTTCGCCTGTTTTTCCTGCAAATAAATACAAGTAATGATTGAAAGAAAAACTTTGGATATTAGCTCATTATAGTTATTTTGTTGTTTACGGACATTAAACAATGATTGATGAGTGTGACTATCAAGTGGTTAAACTCTTTCCGGGGTTGTGATTCTAGTATGGGCTGCCATATCTGAGACATCAGCAAGGCAAGGCTTTCAAACAAGGTCTCGGCTTCTGTTAGAGTATTTGTGCAGCCCTTTCACAAGGCAGCTATCTGGAAAAAGATGCCACAGCTTTTGAAGTGGCCTTTGGCCTTTGCTAAGGTATTCTGAAGTGTGGACCTTTCAGGGGACATGACATGGGTACAAATCCTGCCACATCTGTACCTTGATTGGGGCAGCAATAGACCCTTGGCCTAAATTGTGTTTGAGACCTGAGTGATGAGTGAATGTCAGATAGCCAAGCATTGTGGGGTCTACATATTAAACATGGCTAATAATTTAGGAATTTCCAGTATTGACTTTTCCACCAGTATAAGAAGAATCTTAGAGGTTAAATTCTGGCTGGCTGATCATGTCTTACTTTTTGTTTTCAGCTGTTAATTGCTTCAACATCATAATGCAACAGTAAAACTTGGACCGATCCTGCTAGGCGTTACATCTTTTAATGTTAAAAAGAATGCACAGGACATTAAGAAGGCTAATGCCACTCAATTTTTGGATGGGTACTCAGAGATGGGTACTTTGGAATGGTGTGCTCTGTAAAAAGGCACTATATAAAAAAAAAAATATTATTGATCTGTAAATGGGACCGCTATATGCAAATTTGGAATTCTGTAAAAGCACAAATGGACTGGCACCCTGTTCAGCTAGGAATTGGTTCACAGATCACCAAATGTTTTTGCACAAGTTTTTGGCAGTTGTATGTGTCCATTGCTATTTCCTTTAGATAGCAGGCCTGAGCAGGTGACTCTCATCTTGGTTTTCTGTCACTACTTTACTAATTCATTAATTGGTGATGGCAACTCTAAATTACACTGGAATGGAAGCTCATCCAGAAATGTGTCCAGAACAGGCTATTAACCCTGACCTAGATTGTGTTTAAAGATGGATGAATAAATGGTTAATATTTCATTCAGACCCGAGTAATATCTTCATGTCAACTACTTGAATAGTTCATTCCCACAACCCCAACGTCTTATGTGTGAAGATAAACTTCTTGGTTTCAGTACTAAATGTGCTTACCTATAATTTCCAGATGTGTTCGCAATTACACAATTTACTACTTAACTCTGTTACAGAACAGCGCCATCTAGGTGTCATTGCAAACTTAGAATACAGCAAATATGGTGCCTATGGAAAGTATTCACCCACTTGGAAGTTTTCACATTTTACTGTTATACAACATTGAATCACAGTGGATTTATTTTGGCTTTTTTGATCGACAGAAAAAGACTCTTTAACGTCAAAGTCAAAAAAGATCTCTGCAAATTGGTCTAAATAAATTATGATGGCATGAGTATCCAGCCTATCAAGACAATATTTATCAGACGCACCTTTGACAGCCAGGACAGCCTTGAGTCTGTTGGCACAGGTCTCTATCTGCTTTGCACTCTGGACTCTGAACTTTTTCCCCATTCTTCTTCTTTGCAGAACTGCTCAGGTTGCATGTTGATCGTGAATGAACAGCCTTTCTCATGTCTAGCCACAAATTCTCAATTGGATTGTGATCTGAACTCTGACTTGGTCACTCCAAGGCATTAACATTGTTGTTTTTAAGCCATTTCTGTGTAGCTTTGGCTTCATGCTTGGCATCATTTTCTAGCTGGAAGACAAATCTTCCCCCAAGGTGTAGGGTTCTTAGAAGCTGAATCATGTTTTCCTCCAGGATTTCTCTTTATTTTGCTGCCTACTAGGGGATGCTACAGAGCAGCTTCCTCACAGCTTGATACTGCCACCAGCATGCTTCACAGTGGAGACGGTGTGTTTCTGAGTGCGGCATTGAGCTTATGCCAAACATGGTGTTTAGTCTGATAGCCAAAATGCTCAATTTTTGTAACATCTTCCAGTTGTCTTCAGTGTCTCCCATGTGCCTTCTGCCAAGATGTCATGACTTTCTCTTTATCAGCTGCTGTTGTCAGCACAATCCCTCCTAGCTTAGGCACAATAGAGTTCACATAGGTCTGTGGGTGGCCTCCCTCATTCATTATCTTCATGCACAATCACTCAATGTTTGTGCTCCAGCAGACCTACTGCTGTGCTGTACTCTTTCAAGTTCTTCATGATTGATTAAACTGGACTCCAAGGGATATTCAGTGACTTGGATTTTTTCTCATCTCCATCCCCTGACTTATGCATTTCAGTCCCCTTTATATGGAGTTGCTTGGAGTGTTCTTTTGTCTTCATTGTGTAAGTTAGGTCACCATACTGATTCACCATAAGCTGGACCTTCCACATTCAGGAGCATTTATACAACAGTCGACTGAAACCCCAGACAGGTGACCTCCATCAGGCCTGGTCTTAGGTATTATGGGGCCCTAGGCGAAAGGGGGGTCCAGGGGCCCCCCGAGGGGGGTGGAGCCCCCTGGAAGCTCTGTGAAATGTGTGAAAATTAGACCAAGGAGTCGATCCGGGGCCCCCTGGATGCCGGGGCCCTAGGCGGTCGCCTACTCTTATGCCTAAGGCCGGGCCTGCCTCCATTGAACTAATTCTGTGAATACTTATGGGATTAGTTATTTTGTGTTTTATATTTGTAATTAGTTTAGATCGTTTTGCAGAGATCTGTTTCCACTTTGACATTAAAGTGTCTTTTCCTCTTGATTAGTGTCAAAAAAAACCCAAATTGAATCCACTGTGATTCAATGTTGTATAACAACAGGGTGAATTATCCCTATTATTGCTATCCACATGTGTTAGGAAGTTATAACCCCAATTCCAATGAAGTTGGGACATTGTGTAAAACGTAAATAAAAACAGTATACAATGATTTGCAAATCCTTTTCAACCTATATTCAATTGAATACACTACGAAGACAAGATATCGAATGTTCAAACTGATAAACTTTATTGTTGTTTTGCAAATCTTCACTCATTTTGAATTTGATGCCTGCAACACGTTCCAAAAAAGCTGGGACAGGGGCAGCAAAAGACTGGGAAAGTTGAGGAATGTTCAAAAAACACCTGTTTTGAACATTCCACAGGTGACCATGTTAAGTGGAAACAGGTGTTTGTCATGATTGGGTATAAAAGGAATATCCCCAAAAGGCTCAGTCATTCACAAGCAAGGATGGGGCGAGGTTCACCACTTTGTGAACAACTGCATGGGCAAATAGTCCAGCAGTTTAAGAACAGCATTTCTCAACGTACAATTGCAAGGAATCTAGGGATTTCATCATCTACTGTCCATAATATCCACATTACTAACCGAGAATGGTAAACCGGATGGATGCAGGGACATCCGGCCATGGGCCGTGGACGCAAAAGACGTACTGCGCAGGCGCCCCACAAATCCCCCCCCCCCCCCCCCCACATGCAACGTAAAATAAGAAATGAGGCGCCGCGACCACAGAAAAAAGGAGTCAGACACCGGCGCCATACACAGCGCCGCACGAAGCCCATTGCACACGAAACGGGACACACACAAAGAGGAGGATTCAACAAGCCACTAGCACACATAAAAAAAGAAGCCGTGAGCGCCACACAAAGCCCATTGGACACAAAACGGGACAGACTACGGACATAGCACACGAAACGTACACAAAAACGACGATTCAGACCCGCGAACACACTAACATAAATAAGAAATGACACACAAAGCTCCATTTCTGAAGGAACCGTCCGTATTAAACATACGTCATTTCAACACGTTCACACTATGCAGCATAGGTGGATCTCATTACAATGAGGCACTATTAACCGTTCAACCGCAGAAAAGGCTTCATGTTAACAGTGAGTGCGATCCTCCTTATTACTTATCCATATTTCTCACGCTGAAGAACAAACAAGTCATGAATTCACGATCACGGGTACAAAACGATACGGCTCGGATAACGGGACCAAACACACGAACCCGCATGAAAAAACAAAATACACGTCGGCGCCTACAACGCGCTTCTGAAACTCCGGAACAAAAAATGTCTCGGCTCCAAAAACGCAAAGCTCAACTAACACAGTTACAGAAACGAAACCAGATGGACAGACACAATCAACATAGACGCATGCACCGCGCGTCTCAAAGTGCTGCATCGAAACAGGCACGGGTTCAAAACGAAACACCTCCCGTCTCAGACATACAGAAACGGCAGCGAAGGGACAAAATAAATAAACGCAGACGTTTACAACACGCATCTGAATTGCCGGTAAACAAGCAGGCAAGGCTCCAAAAACAGAAAGCTCAACTGACCAACATACAAAAACGGGCAAGGCTCAATACAAACAATGCACGCCGTAAACTACAACGGGCTTCTCACACAGCACAGGCAAATCGATTACAGCTCCAAAACAACACGTCCCAAATACTGGACATACAACGCCGCGCCTCTCAAACGGCACAAGCAAAAGATACACGTCACGGACATCAACGACAGACACCTGCTAAACGCTTGCGCCAGTTAGCTGACAAAGCGTTCAATAATGAGTCCACTATTCAGGAAAATTCATTGGGATTAATGAATGTCATTTGCAATCATTGTCATTCACTTAACTTCCTTGAAGAAACAACTGGCAATACAAGTAATGAATTTACACGTTGATGTTAAAAGTGTCAAATTAGACTGCCTCCTTTACATTCATATCCTGAATATCTACAGAAGCTTCTAACTAACGATGTACCTGAAAGTAAAAACTTTATGAACTGCATTAGATCCAACAAATCGCTATCCACTATGAACATGAACAGTAGCAATGCACGTGGCATCCGTCTTGCAAAACTGTTAATTATTGATGAATGTACAATGGCATCCACTCATTTACTCAACCCCATTGATAAACTTCTACAAACGTTGATGAATAATAATATTCCCTTTGGAGGAAAGGTACTTTTATTAGGAGGAGATTTTAGACAGTGCTTAGCTATTGTTCCACATGCCATGCGCTCAGCTATTGTTCAGTCCACCTTAAAATACGCACACTATTGGCATCGCTTTCAAAAGATACAGTTAGTACAAAACATGCGATGTCCAGATCCAGATTATAACAATTGTTTATTACAACTGAGAGATGGTACACTCACCAATACAGATGGACTTCACCCAGATATTATTACAATTCCTCAAGCCTTTATCTGCGACGACTTAGTTACAGAGATATTTGGAACAGCAATCTCATTAGACCAAATACCAGTTTTAACACAACACACTATATTATGTCCAAAAAATATTAATGTGGATCACATAAATAACCAAGTCATTGCATTACTTCCTGAAGAGACACAACTCTTTCTAAACTCTGACAAAGTTGACTCTGATAACGACAATGACCATCTTAATTTCCCCTTAGAATATTTAAACACTATTAACCCAGCCGGATTACCACGACACAATCTTAGCCTTAAAAACGGAACAATAATCATGCTATTAAGAAACCTTAACACTAAACAGGGTTTATGCAATTGCACACGTTTAGTCATCAACACCATGACACACAATGTTATTCAAGCGACAGTTCTTACAGGATCACATATTAACAATACTGTTCTCATTCCTAGAATTGACCTTACAAGTTCTGACCTGGAATTACCTTTTACACTGAAACGCCGACAGTTCCCCATTAAACCTGCATTTGCCATGACCATCAACAGATCACAAGGACAAACCATGGACAAGGTTGGCATCTACCTCTCTGAACCCGTTTTTGGACATGGACAACTTTATGTTGCCTTCTCACGAGTTCGACGTTCATCTGACGTTAAAGTTAAAGTTATAAATGCTCCATGCCAAGGAAAACTCATTCAAGGACAAGACACCATCTTTACTACTAATGTTGTGTACAAAGAAATGTTCCAATAAACCTTTACACTGTGCCAAACACTTTATTGTTTACTTTCTATTTACATCATCCACACCTTCACACTATTCTATATCTCATTCATACATCTCACTCTTTGTCATTTCCCAACACCAGGGGTTGGCGAGCGAAGCGAGCAGGGGGCGGAGCCCCCTAGTCATCAAAAGATTCAGAGAATCTGGAGAAATCTCTTCACATAAGCGGCAAGGCCGAATACCAACACTGGATGCCCGTGACCATTGATCCCTCAGGCGGCACTGCATTAAAAACTGACATCATTCTGTAAAGGATATTACCACGTGGGCTCAGGAATACTTCAGAAAACCATTGTCAGTTAACACAGTTCGTCGCTACATCTACAAGTGCAAGTTAAAACTCTACCATGCAAAGCGAAAGCTATATATCAACAACACCCAGAAACGCCGCCGGCTTCTCTGGGCCCGAGCTCATCTGAGATGGACTGACGTAAAGTGGAAAAGTGTGCTGTGGTCTGATGAGTCCACATTTCAAATTGTTTTTGGAAATCATGGACGTCATGTCCTCTGGGCCAAAGAGGAAAAGGACCATCCGGATTGTTATCAGCGCAAAGTTCAAAAGCCAGCATCTGTGATGGTATGGGGGTGTGTTAGTGACCATGGCATGGGTAACTTGCACATCTGTGAAGGCACCATTAAAGCTGAAAGGTACATACAGGTTTTGGAGCAACATATGCTGCCATCCAAGCGACATCTTTTTCAGGGACATCCCTGCTTATTTCAGCAGGACAATGCGAAGCCACATTCTGCATGTGTTACAACAGCGTGGCTTCATAGTAAATGAGTGTGGGTACTAGACTGGCCTGCCTGCAGTCCACACCTGTCTCCCATTGAAAATGTGTGGCGCATTATGAAGCGCAAAATACGACAACGGAGACCTTGGACTGTTGAGCAACTGAAGTTGTACATCAAGCAAGAATGGGAAACAATTCCACCTGCACAGCTTCAACAATTAGTGTCTTCAGTTCCCAAACGCTTATTGAGTGTTGTTAAAAGGAAAGGTGATATAACACAGTGGTAAACATGCAGGCATCAAATTCAAAATGAGTGAAGATTTGCAAAACAACAATAAATTTATCAGTTTGAACATTCGATATCTTGTCTTTGTAGTGTATTCAATTGAATATAGATTGAAAAAGATTTGCAAATCATTGTATTCTGTTTTTATTTACGGTTTTACACAACGTCCCAACTTCATTGGAATTGGGGTTGTACTACAGACCTACTGCTGTCCCTGGTGGTCTCTTCGGGAACCTGAACATGGCCTTTAGAAGATTATGGCCCCCAAGGCCTTGTTCTCTTTATGACATTAAGGTTCCGCTGACCGCAATGGGATCAGTGCATTGCTGCAGTGAGATTTCTCGACTAGCTAAATGAGAATTTATTTTCTTTATTCACTTAAAGGCTACACCTCAGTAATGCCACTGTAGTGATCGCTATGCCTGTGCACATTACAGGACATGAGCACACATGTAGCTAGCCATGTTCAGCATGCATTTTGTGGTGTGTGACATTCTAGAGGACATTTACACATAAAAGGATCAGATGGCTACTTAGCTGTCCTGATGAGATAGTTACACCTTCATGGCTCGTCTCCACTTATAGAATTATAGCAGTGAATGGCCAGCATTCAGGTTTTTTTTATATTACTCTTTTTTCCAACACCCTTTATCTTTGTGTTTTTTTCTGATGAGCTTTGTATTTTTCATGTTTGGTGGTGGCTCTGAGGCTAGAGATCTGCACTGGCAATCGGATGGTTGCCGGTTCAAATCCTGTAAATGCCAATAGGGACTCTGCTCTATTGGGCCCTTGAGCAAGGCCCTTAACCTGCAATTGCTGAGTGCTTTGAGTAGTGAGAAAAGCGCTATATATAAATGCAAAGAATTATTAATTATTATTATTATTTTTCGAATTCCTTAGCCTTATTATGTTCTGTGTTTTTAGGAACAGGGCTTCATTATGAATTACCATGTGTTGTGACTATTAGGGCTGCAGTTACTTGAGAGGTCTGTTGAAGGCCGCCTGCCACAAAGCTTTGCTGTGGCATCAGTTACCTTGGCTGATCAATTTTCAGCATCTTTTGTGATCTGTTTTGTTTGCCATTTTGAATATTTCAGAATTATTGTAATAGTTTAATATAGCATTTCACTTAGGAGAATTCTTAAATAATTCAGGTCTTCTTTTAAAATTTTGCTTGTCCTCCTGATGATTGGATTGCCCTTTGTGGATTTGGTAACAGCCCTTTTATTATAATTAATTAATTAATTAAATTATTATTGCTTTTCTGTTCTGTTTTCTCTTTTTATTAGTTATTTTAATATTTCTTATTTACCTTTTCTTTATCCTATATTTCATTTAGTTTGTTTTTCTTCAGTTTTGCATGTACTATTAGAACCATAACATCCTCACTTGACCTGTTTCAAAGTTTAATTCATTGTTTTGTGTGTGTGTGTGTGTGTGTGTGTGTGCGTGTGTGTGTGCGTGTGTGTGTGTTTTTTGAAGGCAGGATTTCCTGCTAAATGTCCCCATTTCCTACATTGATATGCAGAGGATCTCCCCATCAGCCCATGTGAGTTTCTCTCTCAAGTCTAAAGGTCCCCTCTCTTGTGCCATACTACTGACACTTTTGCCTCTGGCAGTCCTTTGTTCTCCTTAAAATGCTTTACAATGTAAATGATCCTGCTGAATCCAATTTATCAAAGACTTGCTTAAAGTCTGCACGTTGCTTGCTTTTTTTACCTTCTCTACTTACACCATGCAGAAACAAATGTTAAGCATTAAAGCCATATAAAGTTACAAAAATGCAAGTACTGTTCAAGACCCCCTGAAGATAAAAGTTTACAAACCACTAGGGAAGAACATTCAGGTTTTAATTAGCCTAGCAAGTGTATTAATTTAGTGCCAGACTACTCTATGTGTAATACAGTTGAAGTGAGTGTGAAATACGGCAGCACAGCATAGGAGGCTGCAGCATGAGCTGCGTACCATAATGTTATACAGGTCCACATATTCCTTGTGTTTGACAGTAATGAACTGTGGCCAGAAGAGGGTGCTCTTCAGATGACCCCAAACCCAAAAGAATAACAAGGAGGCAACAATGTATTAAAAAATAGGAATTTGCTACAAAATCAGGATGTTGGAGGTACAAAACATCACTAATAAATTAAATAAACAGCCTTATGCTGGTCAAAAAAATCACATACACAGTGGACATGATGAGATTTGAAACCAGGATGGTGTGAGGCTGGAGTGGTGAAGGGAAACACTAGCTACTGTGCCACTATTTCAGTATTTTAAAGTGCCATTTTTGATGACATTGAAAGTGCTCATAAAAGTTAAAAGGGACAATGCATCGAGTGTCAGATTGATTTATACTTTTTTAAATTGTAATGTAGTTTATAAAAGCAATAAAAAAACAAATGATATTTTACACTTGACTTGAAGCCCATCCATGGTTCATGTCTGGCCAGTTCCTTTATGTTGTTCTAAACAACCCTTGTGAAGAAATAAAGAGAGAAGCAAAGATGAAGAGTTGGGAGAATTCCCCGTATAATGTCATCTAACTTTTGAGTAATCTTGAAGGACTGATACTATGGTAAGGAATGCAAAAAAAAAAAACATTTGACATTTGCGAGTCTTTTATGTAATGATGACAGGAAATGATAAAGAGGAAGCGGAAATGAGTTGGTAGGAAATGTGGTCTTCAACGGGAGCTGGAAGTGAAGTCATTGAAATGGGACCGGAACTGAAGTCATCAGAATGGGACTGGAAGTGATGTCCTTGGGAGAAGGAACTGAAATTGAAGTCATCACAGTGAGTTGGAACTGGTAAATTAGCATGAGAGTGTTTGGTTATTCTTCTGTTGGGGTGTCGAGAGAAGAGAAAAGGCATTAGCACTCTGTTCCAATCCCCTATCTGTTGTTCTTTCACGCTTTTTTGGGCCCTTGGGCTGCCCCTTAAGCCCATGTGTGTGACACCCTTTAATGGAAAACCTGGGCTTAGGAAATAGATGATTAGACTGAAGTCTTATATGTAGATCTGAAAAATATGATAAATATTATTATTTTTCCTCACAGTAATAATTTTTCCTAATCACATATGTAAAATAATTTTCTCGAGATAAACAGCTCCCCAGTTCAATGTGCTTGAAACTAACTAGAATTAATTAGACTGTGTTTGAAAAGATCAGGCGTTTCAGTATAAGATGTATGCTGAGCTACTAAATTAGATTTTGAGCTGTATTAAAAGTTTATCAAGTAAAAGATATACAGTATATTTCCATTACTGCACTCTATAGGTATATGAAAACAAAGTTGTGCTTTTATTCAGACAGTTTCCTTTGAAATCCCCCAGCTCTATTTTCCTACTGATTTGCTTCCATTTTCTAAAATGCTGGCTCTTAGTAGCACCTAATGCTGTGCTTCCCTTGGAGTAAGTGTAGCCCTTATTTTTTGGGCTATTGTTGCACTTTTCAAAATAGAAGAAAATAAGGAGGAAAAATGCTGACATGAATTTATTCTTTACCATAAATTGTACTTTTCTTATAAAAATATCTTAGCTATAAATTAAGTTTAATGGAAAGTAATTAAGTAGAGAAATCTTTTGCATTATAGATATAGTTGGCATACTGCAGATTGGTACTTCACATACTGTACACAAAGATTTACTGTATGCTGTGAGCAGTCAGGCTGTTCTTCTGTTTAAAAGGCTGGTTCAAGTACAGAAAAAAACACACTTTCAGACAGGAGGCGCTATGATGTGGGATCAGCTGAATGCCAACATACAAAGTCACATGTCTCAAAGCTGATAGAGATGTATGTGCATTCTTGTAATTTCCAAGTAAAAGTATGATAAATTGCTATATAAATATAAATATTATTACTTTATAAATACTGTATGGTGGCATTTAGACTACACGTTATCGATCCTTTCATAAAAAAAAAATTGAAAAGTATCATTAGCATCATTTAGCTTGTTTCCAAAATTGGCTCTAGTGATAAAACTTTTCGTTTTGACATTCACATTACCTTTGACTCTTGAGTATCATCTCCTCCTTTTTTCTTGGCAGCCCCAATGGTTATGAATATTGCTTTGACTGACCGTGTTATTTTTCTTGTTATTATCTCCCCATATTTTTCAGTGCTGACAGTAATCTGTGGTCACTTCAACGTTCCAATTCAATTCAATTCGATTCTTTATTGTCATGTGTACAAGTACCATGTACAATGAAATGCTTGCTTGCATGCTCCCGCAGACAGTGAACCTAGACCAAAATAAATAAATAAATGAATATAAATAAGTAAATAAATAAAACCAGAATCCTAGAAATAGAGACAGTGGCAGAAGTATATGTGCAGGTAGCAGTAAAGGTGACACAGGGTTACTGATTGTTCATGAGTCTGATTGCAGTTGGGTAGAAACTGTTCCTGAACCTGGAGGTGCACGTCTGAATGGACTTTAGTCGCTTCCCAGATGCGAGGAGGGTGAAAAGTGACAGTGCAGGGTGGCTGGGGTCCTGCCTAATACGGTTCACTTTCCTGAGACAGCGTGTAGTGTGGATGTCATGGATCACAGGGAGCTGTGTGCCCGTGATCTGCTGTTCTGTATTCACCACACGCTGCAGAGCTCTACAGACCTAAACTGAGCAGTTGCTGTACCAGGATGTGATGCATCCTGTCAGGATGGATTCCACAGTACACCTGTAGAATCTGCACAGGTTTGTGGGGGACATCCAGGCCTTACTCAGTTCCCCGAAGAGGTAGTGGCACTGTCGGGCTTTCTTGACTACTGCTGCAGTGTGACTTGACCATTTAAGGTCATCAATGAGGGTGACTCCGAGGAACCTAAACCTGCTGACCTGCTCCACAGCCTCACCTCCGATGTAGATGTGTCTGTGCTTTTTTGCCTTTTTGCGGAAATCCACAATCATCTCCTTAGTTTTTCTAAAATTGAGGGTGAGTTTGTTGTCCTGACACCATTCTCCCAGGAGTCTGACCTCCTCCCTGTAGGCTGTCTCATCGTCCTCGCTGATCAGACCTGATACAGTGATATTGTCAGCAAACTTGAGGATGGTGCTAGAGCTGTACTTAGCTATGCAGTCATGGGTATAGAGAGAGAGTAAAGCAAGGGGCTCAGCACTCTGCCCTGCGGGGTGCCAGTGTTGATGGTGATGATGGAGGAGGTTTTTCCACCAATACGCACTTGCCGAGGTCTGCCGGTGAGGAAGCCCAGTACCCAGTTGTACAGTGACAATTAACAATGTTGGGTTTTATCTATGTATATTTTATATATTTATTTATTTTTTTGCAAATCATGCACTTCTTCTCCACTCTGTTGTTTATTCCTTGTTCATGTTCTTTTAAGTTATTTGTAATTTTGCCCTTGTCCCTTTCCCTATAAGGCCTTCATGTGTCCTGCCTTTCCCTATGTATGCTCCCTGATTGATTGAAACCTTTGTTGGGACATTAGCTTATCTTCCCATCTACTGCTGCTCAGCTCCCCTGCTGTGAATGTTTGTTTTCTACCCTTTTTCATGTTGCTCTTTTTTGTTCTTCAATTTTACTTTTATCCTAAGATTCCACTTTTTTGGTATACTTACAGTATTATTAATGTAGCTTAATTCTCAGCTCCAATCTTTGTTCTTGAATTGTTGCGTTGTTTTTGATTTTTGACTTTTTGATATTTTTTGGTTTCTTGGCTTGTTTTACATTTTTTCTTGTTTAATTTAATTAATGAAACATTACATATTTATAATTTTACTTTCAAGATGGGTGCATTCATATGGTGATTGCAATTTAAAAAAAGGTAAATTGCACATGCGTATGCCAGGTTTTATGAATCTGATTTTTTTTGGGAGTACACGTGTTTAAATTTTTTGGTTTGCAGATATTTTTACAGTAGAATCCACTAAATTTTTATAAATGAAGCCCCGGGACATCATGCTACCAGAAAGATATAAAAGCACTTGAAGCCATGGAAAGGACAGCGACATTCCAGGACTTGAGGGCAGTCTCAGAGAATGAAGTCTTGAGACTCTATGGGGTTATTACTAATCCATGTGTTCAAAATGCTTCTGACTAAATTGCGAATCACATAAGGAAATTAAGAGAAAGTGCACATAGGACTGAATGTAGGAAGGTCTTTTTTAATAAAAGAGTTGTGGGAATCTGGAGCATACAATCGAGACACGTGGTTGAAGCAGAAATCTGGATGATCTTTAAAAAGAATCTGGATAAGGTACTGGGACAGCTTAGCTATTAGCTAAACAATCGAGCCTAATGGACTGAATAGTTTTCTCTCATTTTTCAAATCTGTAATGTTCTTATAGTGCACCCTACCAAAAAAGGAATCTGGAGCTGGCAATATTGGCCAAAAGGAGCTGTCATGACTACAAATTTCTATCAGGGTTTTAAAGAACATTTATAACACAGAGAATGCTTTGTTTTTTTCCACCACACTTAATCTGTCATTTCTTGTATCGAATACTGCTTTCTCCATGGTGTCTAGTGATGTCCAAGCATAATACACTAATCTGTAAACTACACAGCACTAAAAATGAGAAACATGTCAGGTCAGATTGAGGAGCATGCACTGGTACAGCGTGCTGCCACACTCAACACATGACGAAACACCTCAGGATCCTGGTAGGCAAACCCCCAGGAGGACACACGGTCCAGTCCCACCCTCCAGAAATGACCCTCTATCTGCTGCAGCTAGGTGTTAAGTGGGAGTCCCCTTGGCCTGGTCCAGCCACTTGGGTCCTCAACAATGAAGATACTGTGAGCCGGACCACCAACGGGGAATCACACCACATGGCCGTAGTGCCATAACTGATGCTCCTTCATAATGCAATTTAATGTGCCTCATTTGGAACTCCATGAGCAACCACTCATTCAACACAAATTCAAACCAGCGGTACCCAAGGATTCTCCAAATGACACAGTACTGAAGGAGTCCAGTCTTTGTCTCAGGTCACTGTATAGCGTCCATATCTCACGACCATGTAGCAAAACAGGAAGCACCAGGACTCTAAAGACTTGGACCTTCGTTCTTTTGTACAGATATTGGGAGCACCACACACCCCTTTCCAGCAACATCATGCTCCCCCATGCTCTCCCAATCCATCTGCTGACTTCATAGGAAGAGTCACCAGAGACATGAATGAAACTGCCATCAGCAGTGTGTCTGTTTGTGGAGAGGCACAGAGTAACTGAACATATAGAATAAAACTGATCTGAAGGATACAATGACAGAGTGAATGACTGGGCCCATTCATACCTCCGTATTTTTATAGAGTTTTTAGCGCTACTAAACCACTTCTAAACTTATTTTCAATGACATTATTCACATCTAAGGGTTTAATCAGGGAGCGGTTTAAAAAAACTCAGCAGCAGTTTTTAGTTGACTTTAATGAAACATTTATTCCTTTGTTTGTGCATGGTAATGCTTGTAAAATACTAGGGGAACAAAAAAAGCATTTTGGCAGGATGTTGACTGGAAATCACAGCCTCCTCCTGTGGTGTGAGCCAGGAGTGAAGCAGGAAGCTTCTAAACTATGCATGGTAAAACAAACATATCACAACCCTTCATGGAGACTTCACTGACCTGGTCAAGCAGCACCCTGAGCAGTATGGCCCACATCACACTTTTTTTTTAGCAGCAGAAACCAATAAGCATGTTTGGTGCTGTATTATCTCAGGTTGGTGATGATCAGTGTGAGCTCCACACTGCTGCTTACAGGGGGCCTCTTGAACCTGCAACCGTCAGCGACGTAACCAAGAGATGAGCCGGCAAATGAGGACACAATACTCAAAGCAAGGGGATGGTGTGTAAGTGAACAGAGGCTTTTGTAATAAGCCAAATCCAAAACAAACAGTGTTCAAAGTGCAGTGATTAAGCCATAATAAATGATCCAATAAAATGAAGGTGTTGATGGAGATTAACAAATGACCATAAACAAATCCATTTAAACCAGAGGTTAAAAACACACAGTCATCAGACCCTTGGGTTCTTTAGGATGATCCCAGCCAACCTCCTCCTTCTTCTCCCCGGCTCAAACTTGACTCACACAGCCTCCAGAGGCGTTAACAGCCATGGTCTTCATCATCTGATCCCCGTCTTAGCTGCCCATGTGCCTCCGACCAGACTGTCCAGGGTCGGTCCTCCTCTCATCATCCCTAACACACTCTCAGTCGTACTTCGGATCCCTGGGGAGGACTCCTCCATGTTCACACCCATTCCACACAGTTATTCAGTGGGGCAAACAAACCTATGAAATGCCAATCCAATGCTCCTTTGCAGGGCCCACAACTGCGCTGCCTTTTTCGCCCTAGCTGGCCAGCTCGCCCTGTCCAAGAATGCTCTCACAGGTCTTCACTTTTTGCTCTCAATTCTGCCTTTAACCTCCGATGCCATTTTTCTTCTGTCTTGTTCCTTCCTCCCGTTTTTATCTTGTCTTTCCCCTTTTAAATGCTGGGGAGCAGTTGCAGGTGCAATCACCTGATTGCTGCCCTGGGCTGGTAATAAGACAATCAGACTGTCCGCACAACCACCTCACACCAACCCAGAGATGAACTGTCTTCTCAGACAATCATTCGCACCTGCTCCACTCCCCAGCATTAGCACGTCCGATTATGTATTTATTTCAAATCGGCACAGTGCCACAGTCAGAAACACCCAATTATGTATTTAACCTCTAAACTATTGCTGAAGCAATGTAATAAATAATCCTAAAATAATGATTCAATGAGATTGTCATTGTAGGGGTACAATGAAATGTAGTTACCACATATCCCTTGAGGTCAGAGCCCAGGCTCAGCTATTGTGCAGTGCCCTACAAGTTATGAGCCTTACTCAAGGGCCCAATTGAGAAGAAATCCTTCAAACCAGCAACCTTCCAGATACTGGCACAGATCCTTAGCCTCATAACCACCACAGTATTAAAAATTGGGAGTGGTCTCCCCTCGACTTTCTCGTATACTCAGATATGGGAATGGATATTTGTGGAGTAAACTGCAAGACAATGATTATATTTTTATTTTATGTACATTAAATAACCACCAACATAAAATCAAATCAAATTAATAATATATTGAACAATTATTATAAAAGTAAAGTTGAATAAATCGGATTCTGCAGCTGCATGAATAAAAAAGTACCACTTCCAGTAGTGGAATTGGCTCAAAGTTGATAGAAATCTACATTTTGTACCTAATACTTGTATGCAAAATTTGGTTGACTAAAGTCAAAGCGTATTCAAGTTATCATGTTTACATACAGTACACACACACACACACACACACACGCAGACATAATTCCAAAAATGGTATTTTCTGACTCAGGGAGGTCTAAAACATTGAGATTCATCAAAATCTCTTTATGGAATTTTTGGAGGATTCCAATACTTTCCCTACACTTTGTATACGAGAAAGCAAAAAGGAATGTTTGGTGATATACTTGGCAGCTGAAGCACTACCTTTCGGATCACAAGTTTACATGAGTTGTAGTGTCACTAAAGTGACTTTATTGACAGAAAAACACAAATTCAAGACTCATTGGAAGGTTTATTCATTTGCAGTCATGTAACATTTCTGTTCAACACCATCCCACTATACAACATGTTATTGCAGATGTCCTTTCCCATCTTGTGGAGCCCACGATAGAAATTCACTTCATTAAGCAAATGAACAAAGCTGAGGAGGAAGGTGTGATATGTATTGAGCTTTGCTCTGACTTTCAAGATCCGGTCCTGTAACAGAGAGAACACACTTTACAGAGAAGTCCTGTATCAGCTGTTGTCATGCACCAGTCTCATATCTCATATTAATTAATAAAAACAATTGTAATTGATTGTCTAATACAGGCAGTTCTTCCCCAAACTGAGATTCTTGCAGCTTGTAGACCACCAACGGATCTTGTGGCCCCGCCCCTCTGTACTTCAACAGCTCTTAATACGAGGCCTTTGAATTCTTTGAAGAATATTACATTTTCTGTTTGCTGTTGAAAGATTAATGATTGTTTCTACAAGTTCAAGAATAAAGTGTGATTAAAATGACTATTCTAAGTTTTGTTTATACAACACTGAACTGATATAGGCGGCACGGTGGCACAGTGGGTAGCGCTGCTGCCTCGCAGTTGGGAGATCTGGGGACCTGGGTTCACTTCCCGGGTCATCCTTGCGTGGTGTTTGCATGTTCTCCCCGTGTCTGCGTGGGTTTCCTCCGAGCGCTCCGGTTTCCTCCCACAGTCCAAAGACATGCAGGTTAGGTGGATTGGCGATTCTAAATTGTCCTTGGTGTGTGGGTGTGTGTGTGTACTGCGGTGGGTTGGCACCCTGCCCGGGATTGGTTCCTGCCTTGTGCGCTGTGTTGGCTGGGATTGGCTCCAGCAGACCCCCGTGACCCTGTGTTCCGGATTCAGCGGGTTGGAAAATGGATGGATGGTTGAACTGATATATGACAAAAATCTGTGCTCACAACGCTGATGACACCTCCTCTCCAGTATTAAAAGCACTAAAGTCACAAAAGACATTTCAGAGACACAACACTAGAACACCACACAACCCACAAAATGGTGACAGGATATGATGCTCCTACAAAGCGTTTTTTCAAAAATACTAGATAAACACCTAAAACAATTTTCTAAACAAAGCCAAACTCTGAAAATTTTAAGTGTTGAAGTGTGAACGGGCTGTGTGTAATGATGTTAAGCATGTGAAAGTGTGGACATTTTGCCTCACTGAAGTAACAAGTCTTGGCTTTCAGCTTTCAGAACATCTCTCACCTGTTGCTGGTCATATTTAACTTGTGATTTGTTTAGGTAGTATTCAGATGTGGGGGTTAGAGACCACATGTGTTTTCTTTGTGGTCTCTGCAGTTCAAACTTAGAAGTTTATGTATACTGAGATCAGGTAGGATTTGATATTAATACCTCCTCTGTATTCCTTAAAGGGTTAACGATTGCCATTTTTATTTATTATTCTGTATTCATTGGTAAGTAATTGGCTTCTGAAAATATTATTTCATAATTTCTTCTGTCTAATAGCAGAATTAAATAACGCAGAAGCCTTGAATAACAGAATACTAGCTATGTAGCTTTCAATTACCTCCCACACAGATGAAGAACACATGAGTCAAATCTGCTTTGCTGTCTTAGGGGACTTCAGAATGGCACCAGACAAGAAAAAAGACATTTCTTTGAAATAACGGCTCTTGTTATTGTGACAATTGGAGATTCAATCTGATCTTCAATTCTAAATGCATCACCTAACTACTGGCAAACATTAATTAGCAGCTCTGTTGGAGCGAAAACAGACACAACTATTATAAGATAATCATGTCAAGATGAAATATCAAGCAAAACGTACTACTGACATGACTTTTTACAAAGCATTAACAACAAGTAAGTTTCTATACAATGTAATGGATGGCATGCAAAGGCGGGTATCCTGGCTAGGATGGGGCGAGGTTCCTTACCTGGACAGGGGGCAATTTGACGATGCGGGTTTGCTCCACACTTCCTTTCAGCTTCTAGGAGCCCTTGAACCCTTCACCGTCGGTAATGTTACCGATAAGCTTGGCAGTGAGGCACAACAATGGAGCAAGAGGATGGTGTAAAAAGGTGTCAAGTGCTTTTATTAAAAGTAAAGTAAAACAACAATGTCCAAATAAAGAAGTGCAGTGCATTCAAAAAGTCATTAAAAAAATAAATAATCTGAGTGGAGGTTAAAAAATCCAATAAATAGAAAAAACAACAATCCTTTAAAACGAGGTTAAAATAATGCTGGAAGCAGTCTCTTAAAAAAAACAAGCCGGTGTCTTCTTTTATCTGACGGCTCTCCTGCTTCTCCCATACGGGCTTCTCAACAGGGAAGTCGCCTTCTCAGCAGCTGACCTTCTCTACTGTCCCGGTTGCCTTCCGGTCCCTGGCTCCATACGGCTTCCTTACAAGACTTGGGTTCCTCAACGGCCAGGTATCTCACGCTGAGGTACACCTTCCCAAGACTCCACAACTCCCGCTGCCATCTCAGCCTTACGCGTCCTTCATCCCCGGTCACTCCATGTTCACTCAGTTGGAGCGACCACCTCTTTCTGCCCCACCGAGTGTCAGCCAAACACCATTGCTAGGGCTCACTGTCCAGCTGCCTGCCTGCGAGCACGCACACACACACTCGCTCGCTCGCTCACACCAGTTCTCTCTCCATCCCGCTTCCTGCAACCTCCCTCTTTTCTTTCTTCCCTTTTTTTCTTCTCCCTTAGCCACCTTGTGCTTCTATTTATGAAGAGGACATGGCAGCTGTAGCAATCAGCAGCCCCTGGGAACAATTACGGATGTGGATGTTTTCTCACCTGTACACTTAGATGAGAAACGCCCACACCACAAATCTCCCTGGAACTGCTTCAACCACTCAACCACCACACCCCCTCGCTAAGCCGCGAGTGCGGTGATTATTTATTTAAAACTGGCCTTCCTGATTTGAGCTGTGGACCTGCAACACCACAGGCAAGACCTACAAAGGCACAACAAAGAGGGCAAAGTTCATCCTGCTTTAGACAAAAAATAAGATGCCAGTGCACCAATGGGTACACTGGCATCCCAGCAGGACTGGACCATGGAATAATACCTGGCCAAGAGGTCAGTGTGATGGATGAACTGGGGGAGACAACCTGGCAGGGCTACATGTTCCCCCGAAATACTAGATGGCAGCCTCTCTGGACAACATTGCCTGTGTGGATGCTCACAAGGCATGCTGGGAACTGTAGTCCTATAAGGCAGCCATGTTTGGTTCCGTGAGTGCTGCCAGGGAGTGCTGCAGGGATCAATCATCCCTACTTTGCAGGACTTCCATTTGACCCAGAAGTGCTTTCAATGGCCTACACCTTAGCATCAGAAGTACTCTTGGGTCCAAGATAAAAGAAACAATTTGACCTCACCCAGGCAAGTTGGTGTCGGGTGGAAGAAGAACAAAACTCTCCTGGAGGAATGGATGGAGAGAGAAAAAGAGAATAAGAAGAACAAAAGTGTTTTGTTACATAAAAAACCTTCGGTAAGGTACTTTATTGTAATAACACTTTTATTTGAACACGAGACGTCTGAAGTTTGAGGTGCTGTGACGCACACACACACACAAAAGTATTTAAAAACATTATTTAAAGGCTTTAGCCAATTAACCGTAATTCACATGTACAAGGGGCATTCTCCACATCACGTTTAGGGAGAGGGGGTGCTGTAATTCACATCCTGTTCTTCTTTATTTGCTGCTCAGTGGCTCCAAATGTTAAGGATCCATGATATTACTGTTGTTGTCACATCTAAGTCCCTTCATATCTGCCAAGGAAGCCATATAAACTCTTCCTCTCCCAATACAGGGTCAGTCATCTGATGGACTTGTGCCTGCAAAGACATCTTTACTTTTGCAAACAATTTGCCTTTTTTTGCCAACAACATGCAGGAATCACCGGTTAGTGTCTGAAAATGTTTTCTGTCTATATTCATTAAAAGGGTAAACTCCAAACCAGTCCCCAGTGTGATACTCACTTAACTTCAACAAAGCCAAAACAATGAGAAGCACTGTGTCTCACATAGTCAGAGAGAAGAACAGACAGACAGACATGCTGACAACAGAAGGTGCTTATCGCATCCTCACCAAATGCATCTAAAATGGTGTACATTAAGCTCTTTCTTTTTATTTTATTTTACTTCCATGTAAATGCAAGTTTAATAATAAGATCTAGAATTTGGAATTGAGTTAAATTTAGATTCTGATTCTAAAATGATCAAAACATCGAAAACAGTTGGTGTAAGCATGGCATCTGTATGTATGCGTGTTTATGTGTCTACAGGGAAAATTCAATTGATTTTCATGTCTTAAAGTCTTCATTTTCATCTGAAAAGTACGTGTGTTTTTTTTAGCGTTGATTAGACCTCCTAGTTGATCACATCCTAGCTATTTGTATGTTTGTTAAATTTATATTGAGCTTGATAAACATTACTGTTGTTGGTAATTTCCAGCAGAATGTTATGGGGTGGGATTGTAAAGGGGAAAAAGGAAGTTCTTAAAAAGGTTTTTTTTCCCGTTATATGGAGGGAATGCAATGAGAAATTGACACACTTTTTATAGTTATTAAGAATTAGTTAACAATCACATCTTAAAATCTGTGTCATCAATCAATACAGTCATATGAAAAAGTTTGGGAACCCCTCTGTTTTGTCTTGGTAGAGTAATATACAGTATATTGCTCTATTTTCCCCTATTGTATTATTAATATGTAGCCTTTGTCAGAATGCCTAATCTCACAGATTTACCACTGTTTATAAGGGATTATAGTATACTAGACATTAAGCCCATTACAATAACGGGAGCTAGAACAGTAGTCCATAAACATTAGTAGGAACAGTCTATATTAAATGGCAAGGGACCTTTTACCTCATTACATTTTTTCCGTAAAATGCCTGTAATTTTCTCTGACAGTAAAACTGGCTTTACTGTCCGTAATATGCGTTTAATTTTCTGTCACAACAGTGGGCAATCAACAGATTCTCCCCAGCAACTGATGTAATGCTTTGAAAGCGTCGCACCGTGCCCCGCGCATGCGCACTTCACCAGGTGACACACACACACACGGACAATGGACGCACATAGGGGTTTTATTAAAGAGGATAACTTATCCCCACCTTTCCTTCTATATCTATAACCTCAGGCAATTAGGTGTAGTAAAAAGACAAGCAGGAGTTAAGTTACAACTTAAACAATGTATTATTGATAATATTCATAAATAATAACAATATGCAGTACATTTGAATATTGGCAACCATACAACCTAATTAAATGGTGATGTGTAGTTTCAGGCGGCACACAGACTTGTTAGTTATTTAAAATGTCTCTAGTTAAAGCATCATTCAGCTTTCTTCAGAACAGGCTGCATTGCTTGCCTCAATATGGCTGCCGAGTTGTGCTCTCCATTGTGTTGGTTAAGCAAGTAAATTTATAGATGTTCTGTCCAACCCCTAGAGCCAATAGGGCATCATAGTACTTAAAGGCCTCTGAGACAAGCCAATTCCAAACAGCCATACTTCAGACCAATGGGGAAATAGAACATCTTAACACCTGCCCCCAAACCATATGTTAAGGTGACCTGACTTCCTTGCGGGGGTTGAAAGACTTTGGCAGAGAAATACTAGCCAAACTGGTTTAAGGCACATCTGACCCCCCCCCCCCCCCATCTCTGCCATAAAATTCAAAGAGACCCATTCCTAAAGGGGGGTAAACATGAATACTTTTTGTTAATGTAACATTAAATTATTTGCTTTGACTAAATTACAAATAAATACATACAAAATATTTATCAAGTTACTGTATATTGTGATATTTGCCCGGACACCACCAGTCGGAGACCACATCTTTATCCAAAACTGTCTTTATTTTTTTCCACACAACAACACTCACAGTCCCGCACAACAACACAGTGCTTCTAACCCCAGTCTCCCTTCACCTGGGCCTTCTCTCTCCTTGTCCCTGGGCCACCTGCACTCTCTTTCCAGGAGCTTCGTCCTGCTCCTGCTCCCGACTCCAGCTCCATTTGTTGGGACCACTCGCACATCAGATGTCCCCGCCAACTTTGGGACTTCCCTCTGCACGCGCAGAGGCCTGCCCGTCTCCGTACGTGAGCTCACGGGCTCATGTCTCACTCTGTGGGACGACCCGGCTTTATTCCTCGGGCCCTCCCCTTTCTTCTGGGGTGCCCTGACGGCTTGAGTCTCCCTACGGGAAAGGAAGAGACCCCTCGCCGTCTGCACCTGTGTGGACCGACACGCAGCTGATGTTGGCACCGGCGGTGGTGCACCAGGACCCACCCCTCCCAGGCGATCAGCCCTTCTCATTGCTTCGACTGTCGGAACCGCGGCTACTTGTTCACTGGAACTGCACGATACCGGGAAACATTCGCTTGCTTTTCCTTTTCCATTTACGACGCAAGTCCTACTCACCTGCGTCGCCACGAACCTCCGGCCAGAGCATCCGGTGCCATGTTTTTCCGCCTCCTGACGTGACGCGATTGCCGTCCTCTTCAGCTCGACACAATAGTCACGAAGGCCGTGCATCACCTGTAACAAAGACTCGATGGACCGAAGGGAATCCTCCGGCTCACGCCAAGTCACAGGCACAAAGGGAACGTTAGCCGGTGAAGGACTTACCAGTTCATCGTTCCTGATCGCCGGCTGCGCTCCCTGGAGCTCTCTTCCGGGTTCTCTCTGGCCCTCTCCTTGCTCGAAATGGACGTTCCTTCGTCCCGCCTCTATCCAATCATCGCCGGGTACGTAAGACACGCCGTCCAATCCCTTGCCTGTCACGGGGATGGACTTCCGGTCCTCCACCATCTCCTCCCTTCTCCCGAGGGGTTGACAAGACCCACTACCGCTCCTCTGTCACAGCCTCTCGAGACGCTGCGGATCCTCTTTTCCCTCCAGCGTCGTTGTCCCAGCCTCGCTGTGCAGATCGACACAGCCTGGCCGGCGACGCAGCCCCAGGCAGCCCCCCGCTGCAATACAAACACCGGCCTCGGCACAGCCAACCTTCGCGAGCCGACTGTCACCAGGCCTGGGACTTACCTCCTGGATCCCGTCTTTTGGATTACCACGGAGCCTGCCGGCCGTATCCGTGGCTGTGCCGACCCCGATCCTCACGGGAACAGCGACCACTGGTAAGTTCACAGCGTTCGGGTCTCTTCTGTTGGTTGCAATCCCCCTCGGGTGGGAGACAGTACTACGGCGAACCTCTCGTGGCCCCTGGGTGATCCGCGAGCCGTCCGCAGTGCGTGTGCAGGCCGCATCCATGCGGCGCATGTGTGTGGTGGACTGAGGTGCCGGGCAGCTCACAAAATATTTAGATAATGGGTACCTTGCTTTGGAACAGGCAAAAGGCCCCACGTTGGGCGCCATTGTGGCAAATAGCCTGGACACAGACAGACAGACATCATTTTAAGTTCCCAACACACGTTTATTTACACTATACACAAAGTCAATTGAGTGCACAACCTGGTGCCGCAGCACCAATCACCCCAACAGTCCAGGCCTCTGTCTACAATATGCCTTCAGTCCGCCTCCTTCTCTCTTCTCTCTCTCACTCTCAGACCTCGTCCTCCTCCACCTGACTCCAGCCCTGAATGAAGGGAGGCGGCCCCTTTTATAGTCACCCGGATGTGCTCCAGGTGGTACCCGGCAATCTTCCGCTGACACGCCCCTGTGTGGCAGAAGTGCCGGCTGTCTCTCCGGAAGCACTCCGGGTGTTTCTTTTCTTCTACCCCCCCAGCACTTCCTGGTGTGGCGGAAGTGCTGGGGTCCCAAGTCCTCCAGACATGGGGACGCCCCCTGGCGGTGACCACGGGCCCCTACAGGGTTGAGTTTCCAAGCCCTGTACCCGTGGCCCCCAATATAACCAGGGTGGTCGCCCCCTCGTGGTCCGGAGGAGGCATGAGCCCTCCTCCTGTCCTCCTGGGCGTCCCAGCTGGGTACCACCCCCAGCCGTGTGCCACAATATGCAAAATCTTACATCACAACACCCTCTCAGCCTGCATAATAATTTACTCTACTTTCAACAAAAAAGATAACAGTGGTATGTCTTTCATTTCCTAGGAACATCTGAGTACTGGGGTGTTTTCCGAACAAAGATTTTCAGCGAAGCAGTATTTAGTTGTATGAAATTAAATCAAATGTGAAAAACTGGCTGTGCAAAAATTTGGGTCCCCTTGTAATTTTGCTGATTTGAATGCATGTCACTGCTCAATGCTGATTACTTGCAACACCAAACTGGTTGGATTAGCTCATTAAGCCTTGAACTTCATAGACAGGTGTGTCCAATCAGGAGAGATATAAAGGTATTTAAGGTGGTCAATTACAAGTTTTGCTTCCCTTTGACTCTCCTCTGAAGAGTGACAGCATGGGATCCTCAAAGCAACTCTCAAAAGATCTGAAAACAAAGATTGTTGAGTATCATGGTTTAGGGGAAGGCTACAAAAAGCTATCTCAGAGGTTTAAACTGTCAGTTTCAGCTGTAAATAATGTAATCAGGAAATGGAAGGCCACAGGCACAGTTGCTGTTAATCCCAGGTCTGGCAGGCCAAGAAAAATACAGGAGCGGCATATGTGCAGGATTGTGAGAATGGTTACAGACAACCGACAGATCACCTCCAAAGACCTGCAAGAACATCTTTCTGCAGATGGTGTATCTGTACATCGTTCTACAATTCAGCGCAATTTGCAGAAAGAACATCTGTATGGCAGGGTGATGAGAAAGAAACCCTTTCTGAACTCATGCCACAGACAGAGTCGCTTGTTGTATGCAAATGCTCATTTAGACAAGCCAGATTCATTTTGGAACAAAGTGCTTTGGACTGATGAGACAAAAATTGAGTTATTTGGTCATAACAAAAAGCGCTTTGCATGGCGGAAGAAGAACACCGCATTCCAAGAAAAACACCTGCTACCTACTGTCAAATTTAGTGGAGGTTCCATCATGCTGTGGGGCTGTGTGGCTAGTTCAGGGACTGGGGCCCTTGTTAAAGTCGAGGGTCAGATGAATTCAACCCAATATCAACAAATTCTTCAGGATAATGTTCAAGCATCAGTCACAAAGTTGAAGTTACGCAGGAGTTGGATATTCCAACAAGACAATGACCAAAAACACAATTCGAAATCTACAAAGACATTCATGCAGAGGGAGAAGTACAATGTTCTGGAATGGCCGTCACAGTCCCCTGACTTGAATATCATTGGAAATCTATGGGATGATTTGAAGCAGGCTGTCCATGCTTGGCAGCCATCAAAAATAACTGAACTGGAGAGATTTTATATGGAAGAATGGTCAGATATACCTCCATCCAGAATCCAGACACTCATCAAAGGCTATAGGAGGCGTCTAGAGGCTGTTATGTTTGCAAAAGGAGGCTCAACTTAGGATTGATGTAATTATCTCTGATGGGGTGCCCAAATTTACACACCAGTCTAATTTTGTTATGATGCATATTTCATATTTTCTGTTAATCAGATAAACTTAATGTCACTGCTGAAATACTACTGTTTCCATTAGGCATGTCATATATTAAAAGGAAGTTGCTACTTTGAAAACTCAGCCAAAGATAAACAAAACTCCAAAGAATTAAGAGGGGTTCCCAAACTTTTTATGACTGTATTAAATTAGCAAAATTTTAGAATAAGCGAGTTCTTTGATATTCACCCTGAATGCAGAGACCTGTGCGCAGTAATAACCTCCTAAATATGGATATATCTTTTAATAGAATTTACATTGTTTTCTGAGAAACTCATTCAATAGCAGTACGTTGAGTAGAGATGATGGATTAGCATTCGTTAATGTTTTCTTTACTTGAGTCTTTCTAAATATTTTATTAAGGCAGCCACCGGAATACATGGAAGTGTAAATATCACTGTACTGTTCATTTAAGGGGAGAGCAGGCTGAACAAATGAGATGAATTGATTAAAGGTTAGTGTACTGGCCTCACTGAATCTTCTGTTCAATTATTCAGTTAGCTAAACACCAATTTCCAGAACCACATAGTGATGATGAGAATACTTATTCACATAAATGGTGTGAAACTGTAAATACAAATACAAACAAAAACACCAATAAGTCTTGTACAAACATAAAATAAGTAGATCAGCATTTTATAACTAAGAACTTAGTTTAAATTTGCTTGTTAAAATATAACATTTACTTTAACATTCCCTGACTAAAACTTACTTAAGTAAAAGGTATATAACTAGAAAAACTTACAGGGTATGCCTTCACAAAGGTTAACTATGCAGGATGGTGATGGATTGTTTGAGAAGGCAAACACACCACGCTTGCTGCTACTGCACTCACTTCCTACTTCCTGTCACACTGGCTTCCTGTTTCCTACAGCAGCAGCAGCATTAGGATTTTATTAGGATGGTATACAAAAGTCTATCTTGACAGCAATGGGCACAGCACAGGAACCAACTGTGAGTGGGCTGCACACTCCTACACAGCGACATGACCGGCCACACCCACTCACACACACACACACACACACAGAGGCCAGTTAAAGTATGGAGTACACTTTAGTTTCCAGGTGTCGTGCAGGCAGCAGCTTTTACAGAAGCTCTGTTTTCTCTGCCTGCTTTTCTTTGTAGTTACTAGTTTTCTGAAAAAATATTTAATAAACTTTTTAAACAATTTTAATGTTAAGATTACATGTGATCTGGCATGTCAGTAGGATATAAACCCCCCATAAACGGAAGGATGAGGGAAGGTATCTTATCAGGGACACTGCCTCCCCCACGACGATAGATGGCAGCTTCTCTGGACTGCAGCGGTGCCCCCGATGCCTGCAGGGCACTATGGGACTTGGAGTTCAGCAACACAGCCCTGCTGGGTACCGTGGGTGCCCGGAACCGGTGAGACATGGGAGTCCCTACTGGTTACATAGCCCGGAAGTACTCCAAAGTCATGGGGACGGAAGCACAGAAGTACTACAAGGCTGAAGAAAAATACAATTCTCCATCTGACCCGGAAGAGCTGACGAGTCACATGGACGGAAGGAGAGAAGCACTTCGGTTCAAGGACTATATAAAGGACTGGTGGAGACGCAGCTGGAGTTAGGAGGTAGACGATAGAACTTGCTGGGAGGTGGGGAGGAGAGATTTGGAGATTTAAATATTATTGTGATTATTTGTTTATTGTGGTGGAGGTGCTTTGGGCACTATTTACTTGAAGAATAGAAATTACACAGCTTCTTGGTGTTTTAATAATGTGTTTTCTTATATATATATATATATATATATATATATATATATATATATATATATATATACACACACACTGTATATTGTAATGGATGGCTGGCAGCTCAACCCGGCCAAAATCACCACGATGCTAGATGGTGACTTCCCTGCAGCTTAGCGGTGCCCCAGATTCCCGCAGGGCACTATGGGAGATGGAGTTCGGCTTCAGAGCCCTGCTGGGTACCGTGGGTGCCACCAGGGGACGCTGCAGGGAGACACAGGGACTTCGGTTTCCAATATAGTCCGGTAGTACTCCCAAGTCATGGGGATGGAAGGACAGAAGTACTTCTGGGCTGAAGAAAATATAAGTCTCCATCTGACCCAGAAGTGCTGGTGAATCACATGGACGGAAGGACAGAAGCACTTCCGGGTCAAGGACTATATAAAGAACTAGTGGAGACCCAGCAAGAGAGCCGGAGATGGGAGGGAGTGTGATGGAGCTGCTGGGAGGAGAGAATTGTCATAATTATTGTATTAATATTATAGTTATTGCCTGTTTCTTGTGGTGGAGGTGCTTTGGGGCACAACATTGAAAAAAGAATAAATTAAAATTAATTCTTCGTGATTTTATCCCATGTCTTGCATATTGTCTGTTGGGGTAAAGGTGAGCAACAGCGCCACCAAGCATCCACTTTGTAACAATTATATATATATTGTGATATAATTTCACAAAAAGAAAGAAGCCTTCACAAAAAGAAGTGTTGGGGACCGTCCCCGTATATTGTCCTGCAGACAAAGTAGTAAATAAATGATCAAAAGTCCCAAAAAAGAGTAAAATTTGACAAATGTTATCTCACAAAATGGTGTTTATATACAGAAATGTGTTATGGGAATAGGAAATGGTTGGCAGGGTGGCACGGTGGCGCAGTGGGTAGCGCTGCTGCCTCGCAGTTGGGAGATCTGGGGACCTGGGTTCGCTTCCCGGGTCCTCCCTGCGTGGAGTTTGCATGTTCTCCCCGTGTCTGCGTGGGTTTCCTCCGGGCACTCCGGTTTCCTCCCACAGTCCAAAGACATGCAGGTTAGGTGGATTGGCGATTCTAAATTGGCCCTAGTGTGTGCTTGGTGTGTGGGTGTGTTTGTGTGTGTCCTGCGGTGGGTTGGCACCCTGCCCAGTATTGGTTCCCTGCCTTGTGCCCAGTGTTGGCTGGGATTGGCTCCAGCAGACCCCCGTGACCCTGTGTTCGGATTCAGCGGGTTGGAAAATGGATGGATGGATGGAAATGGTTGGCAGGATGTGACGATGAAACAGGAAACGGAAACAACGTCGTTTGATGAAAACTGGAAGTGATGTCATTTGATAGGGCCAGAGGTGACGTCATCTCATGTGACCGGAAGTGAATTCGTGGCAGCCATTTTGGAACCTGGAAGTGGAGGTATTTATTTTTCCTCGGTTTCCCTGTGGATAGAAGAGATTCCGGTAAGTACCATGTGACAACCCTTTATCTTGCGATGTTTTACTCACCTTTAGGCTTTTTGACTGCCTCCTAATTGCACATATGTGACAATATATATACATATATATACATATATATATATTTTTTTTTTTTTTCTTTTTTTTTTTGAGAACAAGAACAATAGCACCCCAATAATCAAACAAAAAATGACATACAAGCCCATAGAAAACTTTAACTGCTCAAAGGTTGATTTTTGATGACTCATTTTGATGACTTTGATGACTCATGAGTGATTCTCATTGAAGTTTCATTTAAAAATGAACTTTGTCAAAATTCCTTAGGAGAAATAGCCTTAGACAAAAAGGAAACCTGAGATGCAACTCAAGTAAAGGGAGACAAAATTGATAACTTGGTTTGAAAAGCATATTGTATTTTGTGAGATATCATTCTAGTCTTGCTTTTATCTTTTTCAAGCACTTCATTTACTTGTGAATTTCCCCTTGGGATTAATAAAGTATCTATCTATCTATCTATCTATCTATCTATCTATCTATCTATCTATCTATCTATCTATCTATCTATCTATCTATCTATCTACTTATTAAATGACTGATGCCTGTATCCAAAGGGACTTGCAACATTTGAGATAATAAATGGAACCAATTCTTTGTTTTTCTATTTGTATTCACATGGTCTCAGTAGTGGGATTTGAACTCACTACCTCAGAGCTTATAGTCCAAACTCTTAACCACACTACCTGCATTGTCTTCCAGACTGAGTGTAATCTAATTGGAGCACTACAATATAAATTAGAGCAACCAATGGTATTATTCAGAAGCAAGGACTACAGTTTTATAATCATAGTAAAGTATTTTATTACCACAAACATACATTTCCCCATATATTACTGAGCACAATGCAAATGCTTTCAAACTACCAAAAAACATGTCATGACCCTACTTGGAAGATCTGAGCTCATTATGTGACTCTACTGAAACTCAAGAGAAGACACTTGTGAGAATGCCAGGGTAGGTTTCCTCAGGAGAAAAATTTAAGAAGTACGAGTCAAAAAGAAAGTGTCTCTGTTTTACTTTTTTCTGATCATATATTTGTCTAGGAGAAACAAAAGCGATTTTAAAGGGATCTGGTTTCTGATTTTTCCTTCCTATGGGAGATATAACCATTTACTTCAAACTGAATACAATAAAAGCAAATGAAAAATACAAAAAAAGGAAACTGAGATTCAGTCCCCACCCAAAAGGAAGTAGTAATTTATAAATACATGTCAAAAGACGTTACAACGAAGTGCCAGGGACCTAAAAAAATTTTGTTGTAATGAAAATTTCGTAGTAATAAGATTCTGTATTGGTATAGTGCTTTCTTTTAACTTTGCCATCATTTCAATAGCTTCTTTCATGTTAATTTTCATCTTCTCCTGTCTACAAGTTATGCTGACGAGAATTTTTCTCAGCATTTCCTTTCCTTTGCGATAATACACTTTCAGGGTGTGAATGATGCCCAAATGCATTTGGGTGTGAGGAACTCAACTTTATCTAAATGTAGAAACATGCTGTGAGCAGCACTGTTATCAATCAGAAGCAGAATCTTCCTTTTCTTCTTCTGCATATTGTGAGGTTTCTGAACTCTTTTGGGACCCCCAACCCTCAACGGGACAACTCGCCGAAGTGCATTCCGAAGCATGACTGCTGCAGAAGCAAGTCCGAGCCAATCGTGGTCACGCTATAAGCACCTGTCTTCGATGGGTGATGCAAGGAACATTATAAATGCAGGGAAGAGTATTACTTGGCCACTAACCTGGCCACAACTCTGCCTGACTGCTGTGTCTGTGTATAGGAGAGCGGTAGATCTCGCTACAATAAATAACCGTGCTGTTCCTGTTTCAAGCTGAATAAAGCTGGTTTTGCTAAAGTACTGAGACTCAGCCTCATGTTTTAGGGTGCAAGACAGTGACTTGTCAAGATGTCGCAGTCAGTTTTTCCAAATGTCTTGAGTCATCTAAGGTCGCTGGTTTACTTTATACTCGCAGGGAAGAAATGTAACACGCTTAAAAAACCGAGGACTAGTCGACTTGCCAATGATTAATGTATAACTGTTTTTTCAATGTCTTCAAAAGCAGCAGTTTGCATACATTTGCGCTGAGACCCAAGGTTTGCAACCCTATATTTTTCTTCTATTTTTGCTCGGTCTTGACAATGTCGATGGTGAAATTCCGAGTTTACTAGCAACTTCTTTTTTCTTTTTGCCGGAATTGAGAGCCAAAAAAATGTCATCTTTCTTCTAGGAGGGTGACAATGACTTAAATTAAAATGGATGTTTTTCAAATGTTGACAAGCAATAAGCAAAAGGTATCACTGAAAAACCACAGAAAACAAGCACAGCAGAAAACAAATTTCGAAGAAAGAGAAAGATTTATAATGTTTCTGTTTGGGGATTGTTGTGCACAACTCAGCTGCGACCACAGAACTAACTGTGCTGTGGATGATTCATTCAGGCATTTCAAAGTCTTTTGGGCACTTCGTTGTAATTAAAGTATCTGCTGAATGTATTTCATAGTAACGATATTTTTATACACTCTGTCTTATGGGGAAACTGTCAGGACTGTAAAGTATTTCGTTGTAATGAAAATTTAGTTGTAAAGATATTAGTTGTAATGGAATTTGACTTGTAGATGTTTTAAATTGATGATAAGCTGTTGTCATTACATCAGACAAGCTCTGAACTTGAGAAAATTCACAATAAAAGGGAGAGGATCTGAAGACTACCTTACATCCGCAAAATGTCAGAGACTCTGACAAATGTAAAGTGAGGTATAATAAATATTCCCCTGTTCAGCAAGTAGCACTGCAATTGCTAACACCTAAAGAGTTCTGTTACACTTATTCAGAGGAACAGCTTATCCAAATATGGAGTGGGTGAATATCCACAGCAAGAATGAAATTAAAGTGAAAAGGCTTTAGAACAGGCCTGCCTGCAGGTAATGTGGAATGTCTGATCACTTCCCAATAAGACAGATGAACTGTTCGTGACAAATCATGATGAGTTCAGATACGGTGGTTTTTGGAATATTGTTCTTAACATTAACAATTGTTAAAAAATAAAAAAGTTTTTCAAATATTAATCAAAAAACTAGTAACTACAGAGAAAAAACAAATACAGTACACAGAGCTTCTGTAAAAGCCTGCTGCATGCACGACAACTGGAAGATAAAGTGCATGCCATAAGTTAACTGGCCTCTTCTAATGAGCCTAGTGTGTGTGTGTGTGTGTGTGTGTGTATGAAGGAATGAGTGTGGCCATTCATGTGGCTGTGTAGGATTATGCAACCCATTCACAGTTGGTTCCTGTGGTGTTCCCAGTGCTGTCAAGTGGAAACGAGAATACAGAAACAAAAAAAAAGGTTTGGGGATCCACCCCGTGTATTGTCGTGCTAGACGATAGTTCTTTAGAGTCATCTCAAAAGAATGAGTCCAGAATGGAACTGACTGGGGAAGGCAAGTGCCTGGCTTTATAAGCGGTGGGAAAGAAGGTCCGACAGGGCATCGACGGAAATGAGATCAGCAGGAGGGTGTGGTCTGGAGAGAGAAGTGGAAGTTGGTTAGGCTTTAGCTGGTCTTCCCTTCTGGGGTTCTGCAGAGGAGGGAGAAAAGACATTAGTGTACTTCATCAATCCCTGACCCGGCGTTTTAACCTTAGTTAAGCCCATAGACTTCCTTTCATGCACACGTGTGTGATACAAGATGGACGTGTTTCCAATACAAGCAGAATAAGGCAAATATTTGGCTAAAATATTATGGGAAATAATACAAATGATTAACACATTATTAATAGAAAACATAGATATTGTATAAAGTAATTGCATTAGAAGTAAAGCCTGCAATTTTGATATTTTTGCAGCAGTTCTTTGAAAAACAATTGTTGATTTACCTGTGTAAAAAGGAATAGACTCAACACACGTAAAAAGGTTTGGGGCAGCCACCCGTATAATATTCCTAGTTGCAAAGGGTTTCTTTTGCATTCAACAGAGTTGTTGACAGTACAGAGTCCAAGACAGAACTGATGAAGGTTGGAAAAGATGGCGGTTTTAAGTGGTCAGACAGGAAGTGATGTAGGGTGACCGGAAGTGATGTTTTTCTGGCATCAGCCTGGGCGCCGGAACTGGGAGTGACGTTACCCTGGGTGCTGGAACTGGAAGTGACGTTCTTCTAGGCGTCAGAACCGGAAGTGACTTTCTTCTGGGCGGCGGAACCGGAAGTGACATTCTTGATTCAGATAGGTTTTCCCGTGGCTAGTCTCCCCTGGCCTGGCATGAAATTACCTTTACTTGGTCCACACAACGTCCCCCTACTCGCACGTGTGTGACACCTGTTATAGCTTTCACTGTACAGCAGTCTCCTGTGAATTCTAACCTTTAATCAGTTCTTTTAATTTGTTCATCCTGTTCTCCACTTAAATGAACCGGCACTTTTTGCACAGTGATATTTACACTTGCATTTATTCAGGTGGCTGCCTTAATAAAATTTTAGAAACACTCAACCAAAGAAAACATTAATGGATGCTAATTCATCATCTCTACTGAATGTACAGCTTTGGAATGAGTTTCTTAGAAAAGAAGCATATGCTGTTGAAATGTTGTTAAATATATTTCAATTTTTAGGAGGGGCATTCAGGGTGAATATTACAGATGCTGCTTGTTCAAAAAGGTTTCTAGGATGTAGTCATCTAGGAGCTCTAAACAACATAAAATAACACTTAATTTTCAATGATTTTTAAGACATGAAATTCAATTTGCATTTTTCATGTACACAGATAAACACCCAAACATACAGACACCGTGCTGAAATCAACTTTTCTCAAGGTTTTGAACATTTTAGATCATTTTAGAATCAGAATCAGGAATTAACTCAATTCCAAATTGTAGACCCCATTATTAAACTTGCATTTACATGGAAGTAAAGTAAAATAAAATAAAATAAAAAGAAAGCACTTAATAAAGACCATTTTAGATGCATTCGCAGATAATGCGATAAGCACCTACTGTTGTCATCATGTCTGTCTATCTGTTTGTTCTTCTGTGTGAGACAACTTGCTTCTCTTTGGATTGGTTTTGTTGAAGTTTGGCACACCTGTTCCTCAATATTTTGATTATTTTAGATAATTTTAGAATCAGAATAAAAGAGATTCCATTTGGAAACAGGTGTGTTTTTTGTTCAGAACCGATTTATTTGTGATGAGAGTCGTTCGACAACTGAGGTTTCACTACATAACATTACAGATATAACCATTTACTTTGAATTCAATACAATAAAAGCAAATGAGAAATAGGAAACAAAAAAAATGAGATTCAACTGCTACTCCAAAGGAACTAGTAACTTATAAATTGTTTTTTAAATTGATGATATGCAGCTGTCATTGCATTGGACAAGCTGCAAACTTAGGAGAAGTCATAGGGAAAGGAAGAGGATCTGAAGGGTACCTTACATCTGCAAAACTTTAAAATGTCAGAGACTCCCAGGAATGTAAAGTGGGGTATATTAATATTCCCCTACTCAGCTGATAGCACTGCTAGCACCCAAGGAACTCTGTTATACTTCATCAGAGGAGCAGTTTCTCCGAATACTGAAAGGGCAAAGATTCGCAGCAGGGATGAAAATAAGGTGGAAAGGTTTCAAAACTGGCCTGCCTTCATGTATTGTAGAATAGTTGATTGCTTTCAAATAAGATTTGATGAACTGTCCATGGCAAATCATGATGATCTCAGATACTGTGGCATTTTGCACATTTTGCTTGGAACTGGCTTAAGCTTCTTATTCCAGATGCAATTTTAATGCTGGATCAGACGGAGTGGAAAAGGCAGGAGAGGGATTGTTTTATCATTTAGCCAGGCTTTTTGCCCTGGTTTACATTTTTTGTCTTGTGTATTCAATGTTTTTGTTATTATTCATTAAGCTTCTTTGTTTTTGTATTCTATTTCTTTTCAGGTAAAATGTCTGGTCTTACTTTTCTTAATTATTTAATGCATAAATATTATATTTCTATCTGTGAGTGTCCCCCTTTCTATTTAGGTCAGAGCTGGGAGAACTCAGTTGTGGTGCCTTGTAGTTCATTTGGAGTGTCTGTAAGTAGTACTGTAGGTTTATTTCTTAGATTTATCTGGTGTAAATGCCACTAAATGCCACAGGCATCTTGACCAGGATAGAGAAAGGTTCCTTACCCAAACAGGAGGCCCCAAATGGACAGACAGTCATTCTGGCCGAGAAAGAAAAAGGTGTTGTACCTGAACAAGACTCTCCAGATGGATAGATGAACATCATCCCAAAAAGGAGTGGAAGATTCCTTACCTAGATGAGAAGCCCCAGGCAGATGGACAGGTGTCCCAGCCGGATATATTTGGAGTACCTTCCCTGACAGGGATAAAAGGGAAGGGGAGAGAAGGACTGTCACTGAGGGCTGTTTATTCCCTCAGGACACTAGATGATAGCAGCCGTGGATATCAGTGCTCAGTAGGAAACCAGTAGGGCGTCCTAGGAAATGTGGTCTGGTAATGCAGCCCTGCTAGGGTCCATGGGTGTTGCAAGAGGACGCTCCTGGGTCCTCAATAAAAGGGACTGCATTGCCTTATCTAGACAAGTCGGAGCTGGGAGGCAGGAAGGCAACACTTGACTGGAGGAGACCAGTGCAGTAGAGAGAGGAGAGGAGACAAAAGAGAAGAGACAACTGGTTTTGTGCTTGTGTTTACAAAGTCTGTAATAAAACACCCCTTTATTTGAACCCAGGACTGTCTTGTGTGTTTGTGTTTGGGGTTTGGGGATCACTGATGTCTCCTTGAATTCACACTGGTTTTTGAGCTTTTTCTGCTCAGTTTAATGGAATTCTCTTTCTGGATTATATATTGGAGCTTCACTTAAGGATTTCCTTGTTACAACTCCTTATTGCTTTTTTTTAGCCTTTTTTAGAATTTTTGCTATTTTGAATAAATATTCCTTCCTTTGTGAAAAGTTCCTTTGTGATCTTCTCTTCAGTCAAAGGTTTTTATGGTTTCCTTTCTTTAAGAGACACCTTTTCATATTTTGGGACATTTGCTTTTGAGGCTTACAACCATTTTGGGCCTGCTTAGGCTGAGGTAGGTGAGTGGAGCTAGGATTAGGCCCATTGAAGTGAGGACTTTTCCAGGTAGGCAAAAGAGGGCTCGTTTGGCTTGGCTTGTGAAGCCTTTAGAAGGCTTCACACCCTCTCTTGCTATGGTTTTGCCTCCATTGCGAAAACATTTTAAATCTTCGTGAATGAGCAATAGTGTAAAATGATCACATTATAATTAAAACTAAAATGTGCCACCCATACATTGAATTAATAATGATTTTTATGGCCTAGCAAGATAATTTACATCACTCTGATAAATATTTATATTCCTCCTTCTGCAAACAGGGACTTGGCACGAGAAATGATTCTCTACATTACCAACAGATTAATGATGAATCATTCCAACCCTGAACTGGTGGCGCGTTCAATCAGGGGAAGGAACACTGACAAACTTCCATTAAAATGTATCATGTTCTTTTCAGGGACACAACATGCTGGACACACCTTATTTAAACATTAAATGCACTTAAAAGTAAACCTGTGGCACAACTGGGAATTTCTGACCACAATCTAATCTATTTATATTTTTCTTCAGTTTCTGTCATGTTGGGGACAAATAAAGTACTATCTATCTATCTATCTATCTATCTATCTATCTATCTATCTATCTATCTATCTATCTATCTATCTATCTATCTATCTATCTATCTATCTATCTATCTATCTATCTATCTATCTATCTATCTAACAGATGGTGGCTGGACTGGCCATCAAACTACACATGCCACATTATATATATTGTTATTAAATCAATAACCAGTTATCTCTTTCATGAACTCAAAGGGGGTACAGTTTACCGCCAGAGGTCTAATGTGTCTGTCTATTCTCTAAAATTTGAAAAAGACGATATGCCAAGTCCAGATGAGTTCCAATCTCTGCCCCAGTTGTTCTCCTTCTACACTTTGGAATCTTATCACCCAGGAGACAGAAGGAACGGAGTCTGAATAGATCACCATTACAAAGACAGCATGTGAGGGGACATGTTGTGAAAGAGGTGATGATTGACTACTAGATGCCTAGTGTACACTATTATAACCATGAATGACAATGATTATCACTACAGGTAGGAGAATTTTTTTATTGTGTGCTTTTCAACCTTCTCACTTTGCTGCCATGTCCAGGTTGCATACAGCTAGCATTACCTCCTTGAATTCCGGTCATTGATACTCATGAACAGAGATGGACTAGGGTGAATGAGGATACATAATAACAAATGTAGGAGCAAATTGTGCTCATTGCATTTTATTCAAAAATAGTGTCTAAATAATAAATAAACTGCAGTACAGTCCCCAATGCATAAATAATCCATGATAAAAACATTGTTCTTGGAGGTTAAGATCTCAAATAAATAAATATTCCAAAAAACAGGTTAAAATCAAGAATAAAACACAGTCCAAATTTGTCCATAAAAGAATTTCTAGCCTAAGTACATCCTTCTATGTCTACGTCTCCTCTGTTTTTCCCTTTTAAGGTCTGCTCAACAGCAGGAGATACCTTCTGGCAAGCGTGGTCAATCTTTACTAGCTTGTGTCCCCACTGCTATCTCTGCAAACCCTGCTCTCTTTTTCCACTCTCGTTTGTCCCTGAATGATCATGAGAAACAACCCTAACCCTGGAGAGCCACTGCTCCGCACAATACTTTTTTCCCAACTGTCAAGCCACACTGGCTCTGCCTTGATCCTAACATTCTCTTTTTCCTTCACACTTATCGTCTTTCATTTGATTTTTCCTCCGTCATTTCTTTCCTTTTCTGTTTTTTTCTTTTATATCTACAATCCACTTTCCCAGGCTCCTTTTATACCTTGTGGATGCTGGTGCACAAGCTGATGACCCATGGAATACCAATGGAGAAAAGCTGAATGTAACAAGCAATCAGCTAGTGTCCTGACTGAGCACCCCATGGTAGCATCTCTTTAATATCTCTATCTGTAGATTAACAACTAGGGCTGCTAAACCTTCATGAGGAATAATAAATAGCCAACTGCCACAGAATACTGTAAACAATTTCTGTTAACAACATTGAGTAAAACTTAGTGGTAGTAAAACTGTTTAAAAGCAGAAAACAATAAGTATGAAATAAAGGTTTAAAATCATAGTACAGACTG
The DNA here is from genome assembly GCF_900747795.2 of Erpetoichthys calabaricus. NCBI lineage: Eukaryota > Metazoa > Chordata > Cladistia > Polypteriformes > Polypteridae > Erpetoichthys > Erpetoichthys calabaricus. The sequence goes on along the minus strand of NC_041401.2, from coordinate 168,298,126 downwards.
TGGGAGGAATTCCCACACATTCCCCTTGTTCAGATCAAAATCTGCAACTCTAAAATTTTTAGTCTCCAATGTGACCTCAAGTCTCCCCAAAGCAATATTGCTTTCCTGGTTTGGAAAATCTTCCATTTTTGAACTGCAGACTCTTTATATTAAGTTAAAATTATTTTGCTCAACCAGAATGAACTGAATTTACTGGACTTTAATTACAGAAATCGCAAGCCATTCTTGAACATCCTTTTGTATTGTACTAGTAATTTATGCATTATGTTCCATTATGTTTCTTTTCTGATTAGTTTATGACCTGAGAATGGCAAATTAGTGCAGATGCCACAGAACCTGTTTTAATTCATTTTCAACCAGTTAATGGAATGGACGTGGTAGGTCCTGGAATTACAGAATTAGTTTACAGCTTGAGAAAGGAAGGAGTGCAGAGGTAATTGAAAGATCAAATATTTTGATCAGAGTTATTCATCATCAAGACAAGATAGCCAATCAAATGTGTGCAATGTCACATGTCCATCCATCCATCCATCCATTTTCCAACCCGCTGAATCCGAACACAGGGTCACGGGGGTCTGCTGGAGCCAATCCCAGCCAACACAGGGCACAAGGCAGGAACCAATCCTGGGCAGGGTGCCAACCCACCGCAGATGTCACATGTCATTTACCATAAATATGGTTCATGCTTGGGACCAAAATAGAAGAAAATGACAGAAAGGCAACATAGTGAGAGCTGTCAGAGATCAAGAGATGTGAGACCATCTGATTTGGATGGCAGAAAAAGTAACCAGTGAATAACACCGATTGCTAAATCAAAAGTCGCCCAGGACAACATCCACCCCTTGACATTGTGATTGTTCAGTAAGCTTTTCTAAGAGTGTTTATATCCAGACTTTGCTGTTTTATTATCTATTATATTTTCTTCTATTTGGTATTATTATACAGGGTGTCCATAATGTCCATGTTCAATTTAAAATAGTCGTAACTTCGTAAGTATATGTGATAGAAAAAATCTGTAAAAAAGATTAGAAAGAAAAAACACTTACATTTTTTATTATTCTTGATAATTTTCAACTTGTCCACAATCATTACTATTACAAAGGGTAATACGATTCTGTAGTTCTTGAAAACATTTTCAAGCTGATTTTCAGTAATATCAGCAATCACATCAGTTATCCTAGCTTGCATATCTTCTAAAGATAGAGGTTTGGTTGAATAAACATTAGTTTTCTCATGTCCCCATAAAAAGAAATCCAATAGAGTCAAATCTGGCAAACATGGAGGCCAAGAAAATGGTCCACCTCTTCTAATTCATCTGTTAGGGAAATTCTCATATAGAAACTGTGACAAGGAACACCATCTGGTTGAAATATTATTTCATTTTTATTATATTATTATTCTCTATCAGTCCTAGTTGTTCAAGTTGAGGAATAAAGTCATTTTGTAGCATTTCTAAATAGCTATCACCATTAACAACACACCCTTCAAAAAAGAATGGCACTATGACTCGATTTTTTCCCAAAGCACACTGCACATTAACTTTGGAAGAATCTCTTTCATGTTCAACAGACTCAGGTGGATTTTCAGTTCCCTGAATACAGCAAAAATAAAACTTCTAAAGACAAAAAAATCTAGATACATCAAGCTTTCTAATCCTTTTTACAAATTCTTTCTATCACATATACTTACAAAGTTACAACTATTTTAAATTGCACACAGACTTTATGGACACCCTGTATATTTATAAATAACACACAGCTTTTATATTTTCTATAACTTGTATTTTATCTAGAGTGATTAAAATAATAAGAGAGCGCCAAGTGTGGGCAAGATTGCCACTTTCTGCCCACAGAGTTTATCATGACTATCAGGTTTGCTCCTCAATAATTAGAACAACTGTGGTAAAAGCAAGACATAGTTTTGGTTTTTAAATTTCACATAACCAAAAGAGTTGAGCTTTTATGTGTGTCACAAGGACAACTCCATGTTTATCAGTGCTGGTTGTGGTGAGTCCCTGTGAAGAGAATCCTATGCAGAATATTGCGGAATGACTGGTAATTGACACCACCCGAGACTTTGCCTGGATAGGATCTCTGTGTCTGTGTGTGTGTTAATCTTCAAGGGTTGGAGTAGATGAACCCAATAAATGTACCTGGTAAGTCTCACAAACTTCACATTAATACAAGTGGCAAACTATATTTGCTGTTAGTGCATTTGACATGTTGTAATGGGAGCCTCCAGACTTGGGAGCCACTGAAATGTCCTTCAGTTGTCGTACATGGCTGGGGGTCAGACTCGGCCGGGACGCCTGGAAGGACGGAGTTGTGGCATATTTGTCCTCCGGGCCACGAGGGGACAACCGACCTGGAGTAGAAGAGGCCCACGGAAGGGGAGCAGGGAGGCTCAAGACCATTGGGGCCTCTGGTCACCACCAGGGGGCGCCCCGAGCCTCATGGAGCCCGGGACTTATTTACTTCCGCCACACAAATGGAGGACAATCATTCCAGGGTCACCCGGAGTACCACCAGGACATGACGTCATAGAGAGCAGCTGGAGCTCATCTGGGTTAGGATAAGAGGGGCCGCCTCCCTCCAATCAATGAGCTGGAGTCGGGAGCAGGAGCAGGACGAAGCTCCTGGAGAGAGAGTGCAGGTGGCCCAGGGACAAGGAGAGAGAAGGCCCAGGAGAAGGAGAGACTGGGGCTAGAAGCACTGTGGGAGTTGTGCGGGACTGACTTGTGTGTGTGTTAAGACGAGAATAAAAGGTATTTGGATAAATATGTGGTCTCCTACTGGTGGTGTCCGGGCAATTATCACACAGTAAATACCTTAATTCACTGAATGTGAGTCGTGTAATGAACAACTTCAACTGTGAATGTTTGTCAGGCATTGAGTGAATAAATCATTTACCTTTTTTTAAATGACATTCATAGTGAGCATCACAAAAAGGCTGTATTCATTAATGTTTTTCAAAACAGACACATAAAAACTGAAAAATGTAGTCTTTTAATGATTTATTATACAGGTCATATCGTTTGCCATGTTTTATATCACCTAAAACCATATAAAACTAAGATTGCAATGTACTTTGTTCAAAACAATAAACCAAAGGCAAAAGACCAGCACACAAGGTGCTTCTTTATAAAGACTACTTTGTAGTGAGAAGCATCTGCTCAATAAATAGAATAAAAATTCATGGTCAGTAGGAGTTGGAGAACCTGAAATCTCTTTAAATAATGAAAACTGCGTGAATCTATCTCAAAGACATGTTGGAACTCAACCTCCCTGAAATATTAACAACCTAAACGTTTCACTTCATCCCTGAAAGTACACTAAGCCATTGGCTAGTTAATCAGTGAGGGCCCTTCATGAACAGAATGTCTTACTGTATAACTGCAGACAGCCATGTCTCATCTTCTGAAGAATTACACAATGGATTCAGAAACTACTCAGGCCTCTTTACTTTCTACACACCTTCTTGTTTAGTAGATTTAATTTTAAACGGATGTATTTGCCAATGTGGCCAATGACTAAGTGAAAATATGTTTTCAGAAAGGTTTACAAATGTATTGAAAGGCATCTGTCTCTATGTAAGTATTCAGACCCTTTGCTGTAGCACTTCAGATTGTGCTCAGGTGCATCCAGTTTGTTTTAATTCTTCTTGAGATGTAACTAGAACTTGATTGGAGTCCATCTGTGGCGAACTGAATTGATAGGATATTGTTTAGAAAGACACACACCTGTGTATAGAAGGTCCTACAGTTCAGACTGCATGTCAGGACAAACCCCAAGCCATGAAGTCCAAGGAACTCTCTGTAGACCTCCATGATACACTTGTGGTTAGGCATACATCATGGCAAGGTGATAAAACCATTTCAAAGCTTTGAGTTTTCCCAAGAGTACTGTTGCCTCAATAATTATGAAATGGAAGTAACTGTGCAAGAAAGACCTTGGTCAGGAAAGAGAACAACAACAACCTAATGGTCACTCTAACAGAAGTTCTCTGCTGAGATGGAATAGTCTGATGGAAGGTCAGCCATCTCAGAAGCTACTCTTGAGTAAAAGGCATATGTCAGCCTGCTTGAAGTTTGCCAAATAGCATTGAAAGGACCCTGAAAGCATGAGGAAACTGATACTCTGGTCTGATGAGACAAAAAATGAACTCGTTGGGCCAACTTCCAAGCACTGTGTCTGGCAAAGTCCAGTCACTGCCCATCACCTGCCTAATATGGCCCTAAGGTGAAGCATGCTGTTGAAGCATTATACTACGGATTCTTAGTGGCAGGGACAGGGACACTGGTCAGAACTGAGAGACGGATGAATGTGCCGAAAAACAGAGAGGTCCTTGAAAAAAACCTGCTCCAGAGGGCACACTACCTCATACTTAGTGATTTGCTTTTATAGACTTTCTCTCTGACTTCTGGTATTGACCACACTGCGTGTTATTCACCATGTTATAATATTTAGTATATTAGACCAACCCTGTCAAACATACAGAGCTAGTTTATCTCAGATCACCATGAGTGACCCTCAGAAAAGGTCTTGGTCAATAACAGACAATGGTCAATACTGGACATCAGAAAGATAATCTACAAAATCAAATTGCCAACCATAAATCCAAATCAAAATTACAGAGCTAGTTTCTATTGCCAGGAGTGACATAAAAGGGAGTAACAAAAATGCTATTTAAATCAATCTCAGATAAGCTGTGAACACACTTGGTGACCATTAAATAGTCGTGTTGATGACGTCACTCTTGTTGCATTACAGGAAAGACTGGCATGGAACGACCGTACAATTATCCCTAAAGTGGCAGGGGAAATGGCATTAAGTAATTTTAAACTATTCAGAGAGGCCTCTGATCACAAAATAAGTTACACCATTGAATTACAGTATTTGTGTTAGATACACTTCTAACAAGAATTTAAAAAATAATTTTATCTTGGGCCGGACAGTTCTGAACTTGAAATGGGTCTTACTCTGTACTAATAAGTCTTCCTGATTTAGTGGTCAAATCACAACACTTGAAATTCTGGCATTTCATTTCTTATAAAATTTTCTTCAATGGACTAAGAGGAAACCCTGAAAAAATACCGTGTCTGATCCTTTTACAACTTTTGGAACCAAAGGGAGAAGCACTTGGTTTGCCCAGGTAGACAAATACTGCGGATAAGGCAACCTCTGTGTAAAAGCAGCTGCAATGTCTGATAGGTCTTGTATTTACACAGTTTTTGTAAAGTTTAACTCTGTTAAATGATGTACCTGCAAATGAGGGGCCTCATTTATGTATAAAGCTTGCATACACACAGAAAGGGGCTCAGAATATGCAGACACAACCTCTGACATAAATTCCGAGATTTATAAAAGAAAACTTGATGGGTGAACATGCATATATTTATGGTAACTCTGACCCATATGTACGCAACAAGAAATTAGGAAATGTTGACATCCTTGATCAAGCAGGGAAATGCAGACAAATCAGATGATGACTTGCATACATAATTCACATTACCAAGCTTTTATTATAATGTGTGTTGATGTAACAAACAAAATAAAGCTTAAATGTGATTAATATGATGCAGAAACTGTATTTTAGTCCCCTTGTAAAAGGAAAATAGCTGTGAATCTGCACTGAACAACTTTTTTGTTTTTTTTTCCATCAGCTTGTAGTACCTGTTCTCAGGGAACTGACCGACAGGTCAGGAATATCTCAGCCAAGCTTCATGTCTGCTGTGCTGGAAGCCTTTAACTGACCAACGGAGTGCTACATCCAGTTTTCGAATGGTGTGGGTGCATATACAGTACACTCATCGGCTATTGTAGTAGGTACACCTTGCTAGTACCGGGTTGGACTCCTTCAGAACTGCCATAATTCTTCATCGCATAGATTCAACAAGGTGCTGGAAACATTCCTCAGGAATTTTGCTCCATATAGACATGACGCAGTTGCTGCAGATTTGTTGGCTGCACATCCATGATGCGAATCTCCCGTTCCACCACATCTCAAAGGTGGTATATTAGACTGAGGTCTGGTGACTGTGGAGGCTATTTGAGTACGGTGAACTCATTGTCATGTTCAAGAAACCAGTTTGAGATGATTTGATCTTTGTGACATGGTGTGTTATCATGCTGGAAGCAGCCATCAGAAGATGGGTACACTGCGGTCATAAAGGGATGGACATGGTCAGCAACAATACCCAAGTAGGCTGTGGCATTCAACTGATGCTCAGTTGGTACAAAGTGGCCCAAAGTGTGCCAAGGAAATATCCCCCATGCCATTTCACCACCAGCACCAGTCTGAACTGTTGATACAAGATAGGATGGATCCATACTTTTATGTTGTTGACACCAAATTCTGACCCTACCATCAAAATGTCACAGCAGAAATCGAGACTCATCTGAAATCCTCAGACCAGCCCGTCTGGTACCAACAACCATGCTACATTCACAGTCACTAAATCATTTTTCGTCCCCATTCTGATGCTTGATTTGAACTTCAGCAAGTTGTCTTGACAATGTCTACAGGCCTAAATGCATTGAGTTGTTGCCATGAATTGTTAACAAGCAGATCAATAGGTGTACCTACTAAAGTGGCCTGTGAGTGTACATATAATTTGCACCAGTGTATGTTTTCCTATTGTAATTGCAATAAAGGCACCTAGCAAGAATGAAGTTGCTTCTGTTACCCATAAGTAGTCACATTTTGTTAACAAGCATGTCATCTGTGATGCCAAGATAAGACTGATATCATCAAGCCTTCTTTGGCATAATGATGCATCAAAAGGTATCTCCAATTCCATATGTATGAAGTTGATTAGCATAGCCCATATATGGCTGTTTCACAAACGTCCATTTACAAGATGATTGTGATTTATGAAGGGAAACTTGCATATAAATGTCCATACACCAGTTTTTATGAATATAAATCTATATGTAAATCTGATTTCTTTTTGGTGTACGCATTTTCATGTTTTTTTGCTCTACGCATATTTTCATGCTCAAAATCACACAAAGTTTTATAAACGAGGCCCCAGGTGCCAGAACTGAGGACAGGTAGAAGCCTGAAGAGATTCTCTTACAGCATACATGAGAGCTGGCAAAATTGTGTCCCATGCTATGGCTCACCACATAAAAATGGTACTATTAGTGGCTTAAATATCAGTTTACTTACTGGTTTGCAGATGTTAGATGCTTGTGGTGTGACAAAACGAGACTTCAGACATGATAAAGGTTTGGGGCAGCCACCCGTATATGTTCCTGGCTGCAAAAGAAAAGAATTGTATGACCAGAGTAGTTTACAAGACTGAGTCCAAAGCAGAACTGAAATCCAGAGGAGGAGAGAGAGGCTTTACAGGGAGTCTGGGGGAAGTGATGTCGTCCTCTGGGCTGGGACCAGAAGTGATGTCGTCCTCGGGGCCGGGACTGGAAGTGACGTGTTCTGAGCTGAGGCACTGGCTACTGGTGGGATTTCCTGGTGAAAGGTCTGCAGGAGACTTAGAAAAAGAGTCAGTGCACCCCGTGTTAACAGTATTCTTTAAGTCCTTCTGCTGCCTCCTATTCACACGTGTGTGACAGTGGTTAATTTCTTGATGGAGGTGCTTTACACTGTTCTTGCATTAGAAGTTAAAGAGATACCCAAGATTCCTCTACTGGGTTAACGTGTCCCACAAAACATTTGAAGAAGTGACAGATATTGCTTTGTGGAGGGTGGCAACCTCAATAAACTGTGCTGTGTAATAAAAGTATTTACTCTTTCAGTTAAAATACAGACACATGCTGGGTTCAAAAGTGTCCGCAAAAGTGACAGAAAGATTGAAATTGCCGTCATACTGAAAGTAAAAATGCAGCCTTTTTTAGATGTGTTTTAAATATTTTCTTTTTATTCACTCTTATATACAGTATATACAGGACTCATATACCTACACAAGTGAATTATTTTCACAATATTCAAAAACTTTAAAAGTTGACACAACAGACTATATCTCCTTTTATTTTAGACAAGCATATTTAATTTGTTGCTAGGCTACTCACTGTACATATTTGAAAACGTCGGAACAATGCAGTGCAGAGGAAATATAAATGGTTCATGTGGTTTCCACAGTCCTTGGGTAGTAAAATACAAAAAAGGTAAGGCTGCTGGAGTGACAAAAGATTTTAAGAAAAGAAAAACATAAATCTTCACAGGGGACCTGGGAAGGGTTATTACTCCAATGCAGGCTAAATCACACATAGCTGGTCCTTTTGCAAAATGAAAAAAAAAAGTAATAAAAAATTTCACTGGCAACAATCAGAATGGAGAAACTGGATATTCAGAAGAGTTACAGTGGACTCAGAAAGTATTCAGACGCCTTCACTTTCTGAACACTTTATTCTGTTTTACCTGTAGATTTAACATTACTTGGATAAATTTACCATTTTTTGCCCATAAATTGACACTCAACAATCCATAATGGCAAAGTGAAAGCATGTTTTCAGAATGGTTTGAAGATCTATTAAAAATCTAAAACTGAAATCTCTCATTCATATAAGTATTCAGAGCCTTTGCTGTGCCTCTCCAAATTGTGGTCAGTTGCATCCAGTTTGCTTTAATTCTCCTTGAGGTGTGTCTAGAATTTGATTGGAGTCCATCTTTGGCAAAATGCACACACCCCTGTGTATAGAAGGTCTCACATTTCACATTGCATGTCGGGGCAAAGCTAAGGCAAGAAGTCCAAGGAACTCTCTGTAGATCTCCATGATACATTTTTGGTGAGGCATAGATCAAGGCAAGAGGATAAACCCATTTCTAAAGTTTCATTGTTCCCAGGAGCACAGTGGCCTCAGTAATTTTGAAATGGAAAAAAAATTGACACTACCAGAACTCTTCTTTGAGTTTATTATTTGACCAAACTGAGAAACCAGGCAAAACAGGCCTTTGTCACGGAGGTAACTAAGAATACAATGGTGACTCTTGGTGACTCTGAGACTGGAGAACCTGTCGAAAGGACTACCACCTCAACAGCTCTCCATCATTCGGGTGTTTCACCCACTTGGCGTTGGCCAAACAGCATTAAAAGGACTCTTACAGCATGAGGGAAAAGAATCTCTGAGACGATGAGACAAAAATTGAACTTTTTGGGCAGAACTGAAAGCATTACATTTAATGAAGGCCACGCACTGCTCATCACCTGCCTAACACCATCCAAACGGTGAAGCATGGTGGTGGCTGTATCACACTAAGGGGGTGCTTCTCAGTGACAGGGACAGGGAGGCTGATCAGAATTGGGGGAAGGATGAGTGCAGCCAAATACTGAGTGGTTCTGGAAGAAAACCTGCTCCAGAGGTCATGGGACCTCAGACTGGGGTGATGGTTCTTCTGAAGCGTACAGCAAAGACAATGCTGGAGTGGCTTCAGGACAATACTCTGACTGTCCTTGAGTGGCCCAGCCAAAGCCCAGACTTAAACCCCATAGAACATCTGTGGAAAGACCTGAAGATGGCAGGTTACAGACACTTCCCATCTGATTCAACGAAACTTGAGAGGATCTGCCAGGAAAAATAAGATGAACTGCCTAAATCCACGTGTGCAAAACCTGTAGAGACTTACTAAATAAGACGTGACGCTGTAATTGCTCCCAAAGCGGTTTCTACAAAATACTGAATAAAGGGTCTGAATACTTAGATGGATGAAACATTTCAGTTTTTAATTTTTAAGAAATCTCCAAACCTTTCTGAAAATGTGTTTTTGTCATTATGGATTGTTTAGTGAAGGGGACTGAATACTTTCTGAGTCCACTGTATCGTGCCCTTTAAATACCCAATGAACACCGTCTAGTACTGACAGTTTGTCATAAAAAAAGCTGCTCATTTTTGCCTGAGAAAGTCCACATTCACAGGTCTTAGACACAGGACACTCTGTTCATGTTAGTGGGCAGTTTGACGTTAGCTGGTTAACATTCAAATTTAACACGGTATAGGCAATGGAGTTGCCTTTGTAAATGTGAGTTTACATATCAGTGGTCTCATCCTCGTGATCCCAGCTTAGATGAGATATCACCGATGGGTGTAGACACTTGGGCCGCTCCTCTCTGCCTTTCATATGGTCATCCAAGGATGGGCTTTTCAAGATTCTGGAAAATGCAGGGGAGCTGTTGTGCGAGGTGCTGGCATTGTTCTTTCTGCACATCAACTCCTTAAACCTCTCCCGAAAGCGGGTGGAAAGCAGATTGTAGATGATGGGGTTGACCGCTGAACTAAGATAAAAGAAGACCCCTGAGAGGACATGGACATACTGGAAAACAGCATGCATGAAGTCTGTCCAACTTGTGATGAAGCTCCAGAGTAGGCGATCGATGTGGAATGGAGCCCAGCAGATGGCAAAAACCACCACAACCACACCTGCCAATGACAAAGTAAAAGGCGGGCATCAATTGGTTTGTAAAATTGGAGACACTGATAACATGAGGATAAAAACAAGTGAAACAATTGGGCAATGATTTATACAGTACGTTGAGTCACCTATTAATCCAACACTCATTTTAGAAATATGGGGACAACTGGAGCACACTTATAACAACAACAGAAAACGTGCAAACTCAATATAGATGTTGACCTTACCAGAGCTGTGAGGCAGCATTACTAATCACTGGTCCATATCACTTGGATAGAAATCTATGAACTCAAACACTCAAGGGATCAATTTTGTTCAGTCTGACTGGCTTTTACATTGTGGAGTTGCAGGGAAAGAGTAAGGCGTTCGTTTTCTAAACCAGCTATCCAGTTCAGGATCATGAAGAGGTGGAACCCATCACTGGATTCAGTACCAGACATTTCCTGGTTGCAGTCACATACACACTTACACACACTCAGACACACACATAGGGCCAATGAATCCAACATATATATCTTGCAGGCGTGGAAGGAAACTCTCAATAAAAATCTACCCACCTTCTGGACTGAGTACTGAACCCAGATCTCTAAATCTTTGAGGCAGCAACTGTAACCACAGTGATACTTTGCTGCCCTTCAAGGAAAAACTAATACATGTCCTTGATAATATCTGTACAAATTTCTGTACAAGCTTCGTTCTCACACTGCAAAGCCTGTTATGAGTGGTCAACTAATGGACAGCATGATGGATGCGTGAGTGGAAAGTACTCAGCTAAGTTGCCTGTTCTGAATAAAATACCTTGTATTGTTCATTACAGAACACACTGAAATGCATAAACAAACATAGGCATAAACTTGAGCAAATTTGTGCTAAGAATTAATCTGCTTTCAAGCTATAGCCAAGAACCAACAACAGAACAAAGTTCAGTGAAAAGTGAAAAACTATTTTTGTGATTATACCTCATCTCTGCATCTTAATTCTTTTAGCATGCAGTAAAGTTGTGTAAGTGAATGGAAAGACATAACATTTTCCTTAAGCAATAGTCATTATGATCATCTTCTTGTTTTGCTTCTTAAGGCCTGGGTCATAATACAGGAACAAGCACAGCATTTAGTTGGATAGTATGTGATTCACTGTGTCACCAACACTCTAATGATGAATCATTCTGATCATAAAATGCTGGTGACTACAACTGGGGGAACTCTGGGAGGAATAGACTTCTATTAGCATTTTCCATTTGTGGACACAACAAGCTGGACCTGCTGTATCCAAAGGTTAATGACTTTAAATGTAAACCTGTGGCACAACTGGGCAGGTCTGACTACATCTTACTGCCACCTATGAGCTTGTATTTGATGACAGCAACTCTCTTATTATCCAAGCCAGAAGTGCTTGTGTAGTTTTACAGTGCTGTATTTTATTATAATGTTCTGGTCTTTCATATCTATCTATCTATCTATCTATCTATCTATCTATCTATCTATCTATCTATCTATCTATCTATCTATCTATCTATCTATCTATCTATTTTATAACACTCTTTTGTGGTTACATTTGTCACTACATATTAATTGATGCTTAATCAGTGTGGCTATAACTTTTAGCAGCACCCCTTTGATGACAGCAACTGGCCTTGAAAGAGGTCAGCATGAAATACGTGCTGAATTAATGACTGAAGCACACTTTGCTAAAATGAGAGATGGCTGAAATATATTATGATCACAAGATTTTTTTTCCAAAGACTGTGCCATTAGGGCTGTCTTCAAGAAGGCCACTCTTTGCCGTTCATTCCCATTTAATTATTTTGGTCATTAAATTAAAGATCAGAAAATGTGGAAGTTTTAAGCGTAATGCATCGATTCATTTAGTATGGTTTTAATAGGAAGCACACCTTAAAAAGCTGTGTTCTACCAGGTAGTCACCATGGAAACACTTTGAAATAAGTACACCAGGACTGATACGAAAATAATGAATTTCAGGGAAGACTGCAAAGGCACCACTCAGCATTTAATTGGCACTAAAGTAGTTGATTAGTTCATTGCAGTACTTTCTATTTATCCGAGATGATGTCTAATCTGGATAGGAAACCTGCATCAGTTTTTCGTTTCCTTCTCCTGTGATTAATGTGTATTGAGATAATTTGATTAGGATTTGGTTTGTGATTTAATAATTTACCTTCTCTAAATGAAGTCAATTGATACAATTGCATTATTTCTGCCATTGCGTTTATTGTTATAGATGATGGCAATGCCATTTTCCTACTAAAATATAAAGCATTTTCATGTATGCTTTTAGAATTATAAAGTGCCCTGACTAAAAAAAGTAAAATCTTTCACAATACACAAAGCAAATAAAGATAATCAAATAGGGACCAACAGTAAACAGAACGGGGAATGCTCTTTAGAGGTCTCTCCTTGGACTGTTGCCCTTGTTAATTTGTATTAAAGACATAAATCCAGATTTAGTTAGTAAACTGTTGAAATCTGTAGATAACAGTAAAATTGGAAAGATATAATATAAATTTCAGGAGATGTAAACAGTCTGGGTGAAAAGCGCTACAAGCATTCATTTTAATTATGAATGCAAGTCAGGCAATGCTGACCTACAAGAGGCAACCCTAAAAAAAAAGGATTTACAAGACAAGAGAGCAGAACATTACAGTCTTATCATTCAGCAGTGCACAGAGGCTGTTAAAAAGGCACATAAAATTGTAGGTTATGATGCAAAAACTGGTGAATGTAAATCAAGGAACTGTTCTGCCAAGAAGAAACAATTAAGAAAATGTAGGCATATCGCAACATTCAAGTGCGTTCCGAGACTTGGTTAGCTGCATTTTTTATTTTCTAGTCAAATCATTAAAACGTTTGGTTTTTGTAACAGTGAGTCATTTTCAAAAATAACAGTGATAATACTGTATGTCATGTTATTTTCCAACCCGCTTGTTGCTGCGTTTATACCAAGTTATCAAAGCTCTGCAGCTTTAAGTATGCATCATAGGACAGTTCTGGCAATAGTGTGATGCGTGTTTAAATAATTCCACAGACCAAATATCTTCATTCAGTCACACAAAAATAGAGAAAAAACTGATATTAAAGAAAAGAAAACTTCTGGTGTAAAGAAGGTTCTGTTTAAGGCTTATTTATCTTGTTTCATTTCTCTAAGTTTGATCATACAGTGGTACTTTAGGCACGTTAAACATTTCCTATTTGCAAACATATCTGACTGTTCATGCCAGTCCATGATTGGACTATTTCTTAACTGGCTTCATTAACTCTATAGAAAAATATTTTCTTAAAGTTGATGATCTACATACATTCAAAGAGAATCATAAGCATGTATGAAAATAAGCAGTGTATTCTAATGCACACTAGTATAGTAAGGGTTTAATCACAAAAAAGTCTGTGCCTGTATATTTTATTATTTTTCTCCTTGCAGCTTCAAACCACCAATATCTTGCTGCTAAGTTTAACACTTCAGTCAAAGACACTGTGTATTTTGAGAGAGCTAAACAGGCCATTGTTTTAAGAAATGTAGCTGCTGTGATTTTAACTATAAGAGAAAGCCAAATACAAGGTGAGACACAAAAATAACCAGATTGGTAAAAAAAGTATATTTATTGATGAATTACAGCATTCTAAAAATTGTCACCTTCTATATACTCCCCCTCTCGATCTCTGCACCACTAAATATGTATCTTCCATTGATTGAAACAGTGCTGGAAGTCTTCTTGCTTGAGGCTCTTCAACAGGCTTGCCGTTTCTGTCTTCACTTTATCTGTTGAAGAAAAATGTGTTCCCTTCTGATCACTTTTGATTTTCAGAAACCAAGTAAAAATCACAGAGAGCTAAATTGGGTGAATAGAGAGGATGATCGAGGACAGGAATGTGTCTATGATTCACATCCACCCTACCACCAGACGGTTTTCCAGGAAAGCCCCAAGCCCTGTCTAGTTATTTGTGTGTCTCATCTCATAGCCCACTTACTTTCACTTTCAGCAGCTAGGCCTCTGCCTCCCTGTCTGCCGTTTTGGACAATAACATGAGGTGATGATAATATACGGAAAGTGTGTTTTATAAGAAACAGCGCCATTGTCTTAGATGTGCAGCTTCCTAGACCTTTAGCCTTGTGCAACATGAAACTATTCATTTGAGTGGCCCAGTATCTTATGTGTGGGTCCGCCTGATTCTGACCTACAGGAGGGAATCAATCGATAAACAGGTCTCAGATACCTGGACAGGGTAAGGAGTAATGTTGGAAAGTTTCAGTGAGATGATGGAGATAAGGTCAGGTGATGAGCATTAGGTAATGGTGGTAGGAGCTTAGTAGGTTCATAGTCAAGGCCTGCCAAGTGGGCGTGATGAGCAGGACAAAGCACTGTTCTCATTAGGTTGGAAATATTGGTGGAGGTATGGTCAAAGTTACAAGATGATTGGGAGTCAAATGAAGATGAGTAATGGGTACTATAATAAGAAATGTAATAAAAATATGGTTTTCCCATCCTTGGGTGCTTAATTCATCTGAACTGGGACCACGTGTGCATCACGAAATAAAACTTGATTCTGCTGCCTGCCCTGAGACTCCAAGTGCCTTCTTGGGGCAGAGGGTTACCGTGCCTGCCTGCTTCAACACTTTCTGTATACAGATATAGCTAAGAAAGTTCTATTTCATATAATCAGTGAGGGACATCAATTTAGGTTACATCCTAAAGGCTACATATTACAGGCGTATAAAAGATTATACCATATTCTAAGTAACAATAAGAAACTGGTATTCTGTTATTGAAATTAAGCAATTCTAACATGAACATTAAACATTCTAAGACTGGCTCTTACACTGCTTAATCCAGGCCAGGGTCCTTGGGGGGTCTTTAGCCTATCCCAGCTAGAATAGGACGTAAAGCAGAAACAAATCTCAGACAGGGCACCAGTCCATTGCATGGCAAACACTCACACACCAAACACATACACGTAGCATCACTAATTCATTTAACATAGACAAGGGAAGAACCTGCAAACTCCATACATGAAGGTCTCGGGACACAAACCCTGGTCTCCTTACTACAAGGCAGCAGCACAACCACTTTGC
Source organism: Erpetoichthys calabaricus (assembly GCF_900747795.2). NCBI lineage: Eukaryota > Metazoa > Chordata > Cladistia > Polypteriformes > Polypteridae > Erpetoichthys > Erpetoichthys calabaricus. The sequence continues at coordinate 168,282,673 of NC_041401.2, read as the reverse complement.
CACTGTGCCACCCACAGTGATAATAGAATCTAATTAATTACATGTATTAGTAGTGTACATAAAATATGCTTTAACAATAGAATCCCTGAAGCCGATGAAAAAACTTGTAATCCCGGCCCACCTGAAATTCTTTTGCACCTCTCCATCAGCGTCTTTTGTTTTGTAAATATGTCGATCTGCACTGGCAGCAAGCAGACCGCTGTCCCATCCTCCCTACGGACAGAGCTCAACTTGGGCAAAAAGTTCTCCCAGCTCAAGGCTCTTTATCTGCGTGTGAGCTGCCTGGAGTCGAATAGGGTAAATAATATATCGTTATTTGGAACACATGCATTTCATGTGTGTTCAGTGTCTACAACGATCGATGTAAGTATAGGATGACAGGAAATGAAAGAAATGTTGAACACATACCTAAAACACAAACTTTTTTCATGTTTTAGTTCTAACAACAAAATTTTGACATGAAGTGCATAATGTGTAAACACTGAAGCCCAAATATCAAATAGATAGATAGATAGATAGATAGATAGATAGATAGATAGATAGATAGATAGATAGATAGATAGATAGATAGATAGATAGATAGATAGATAGATAGATAGATAGATAGATAGATAGATACTTTATTAATCCCAATGGGAAATTCACATTCTTCAGCAGCAGCATACTGATACAATAAATAATATTAAATTAAAGAATGATAATAAATGCAGGTGAAAAACAGACAATAACTATGTATAATGTTAAATGTTAACGTTTACCCCCCCGGATGGAATTAAAGAGTCGCATAGTTTGGGGGAGGAACGATCTCCTCAATCTGTCAGTGGAGCAGGACAGTGACAGCAGTCTGTCGCTGAAGCTGCTCTTCTGGCTGGATAAACACTTTCACAAAAAATACACGTATAACAAAACAAGTGTGCTTTTATTCAAGAATATAACCGAAGAAAAAGAAATCAGGTTAGGTTACGATACTGACATGGCTACTTGGGCGGAGAACTGCTGACTCATAATCAAGGGGTTGTGGGTTTGATTCTGGCCGTTTCCCAGAATTAACTTTTTGAGTAGTAAGCTGCTCTTATTGTTACTATTATACAATAAAACATATATTTGATTTGAGTCTGTAACAGCCGGTGTAAATGTATGGTACTTGTAAAGGTTAGCATTTTTTTTATTGAGTTTTATTCTCTCAGTCACTTTCACACTCCCCCCATTCTGACACTGCTGTTTTCAAATAAAGATGTGCTATAACAGAGGTGAACTCAGATGAGGATGGATGAGGAAGGCATGCCAAGCTCACCAAGGTATCGTGCAAAGTTCTGTTTGTGATTATGTTTTGTGATGGTCTTTATATAAAAAACATTTATATATTACTTATTTAAAAGCCACATCGAATGTTATTTACCTGTGCTTGATCAACATGGGCATACTCACAAAGTACATGTGTAATGCCACGAAAAGTGCGGCAGCAGCTTCCACCTGCAGCTATAGACTCTTCAGTATGCGAGCAACTCTCCACGCTAGTGTTTAGATCTGACGGTGTATGTGCTCAAAAAAAGAAGTCTGACTGGATTCTTGAACCACCTTTCGCATACTGAAGTGTCAGCATGTCTCTTTCTTTCAGGTATGTAATGGGAACCACAGCATAGAGAGAAGTGTGCGCATTGCAACAGGTACACATGTCGTAAATGTAGGAAGGACAATTTTGCGTGTGTGAACTGTTAACATTTGAATTTGATGATTGCATATATCGCTGAACTTACTGCTCTGTACTATTCTTTCCTCTGCATGTCCTGGAGTACAAAAGAAACAGCATACAGCAACATGGAGACTGGCAAAATCGGAAAAATAACCAAAAAAAAAACACGTGGTCACTGATTACAAGCGCAAGATGTTATGCGAATGAATATGAATAATATGAATAATGTTGCATCCGTGCCACAGTGTTGTCTGAAATGTACTATACAGGTCATAAAATGAATAATTCCAAATATCATATATACCTATATCTCTGTATTTTTTTTTTTTTTACATCATAGACCATAAAGTTCATACTAATTCAGCGTTAGCAGGAACACTCAATAAAACTGAATAAAAGGCAGATTCATCAGCATTTGTGTGTCAGCTTTTATCCCTCCAGATCAGAGAATGTCCAGTTCCATTGCCTCAAAACACCTCTCACATCTACAGTTATTCCCAGTTTCAAAAAAAAATTATCAGCGTCAGATCCCTGGGTGCGGGGGCAGTAGTATGTATCATGATCATGACTGAGAGAATAAAAGTGAAAATAAAACAGTAACTTTCACAAGTAGTATAAATGTACACTGTCTGTTACGGACACAAACCAAATGTATGTGTGTACTGTATAATATTAACAATAACAGCAGCTCACTACTGAAAAGGCAAATATAGGAGGCAGTCAGGATCAAACTGGGGACTCTTGATTACAAGTCAGCAAATCTTACCTCTACGCCACAGAAGCTGTTGTTTTTTCCTTGAACCTTTTGTGAAAGTGTGTATTTGATCTTTGGACTTCAGACTTCACACATTACATAGTTTATGCCAACATTTTGTCATTTACTACTAAAATATGAAAAACGTTTCTGTTTTAACAATGTGTTTACACAGATTATTGTAAAAACGGAACACACATGAAATGCATTTGTTCCAAATAACGATCTATTATCTCCACTCTAAAACTCCAGCACTTCACTCCCAGATAATCAATCAAGGCATGAGCTGGGAGAACTTTGTGCATGTTCTGCAGCTGTGGGGGGATGGAATAGTAGGCTGCTTGCTGCTTGTCTTTATCGGCACATTTACAGGACAAAAGATGTTGACGGAGAGGTGCGAATGGATTTAAGGTGGGCCGGATCTACGAGTTTTTTCGTAGGCTCTGGTAATTCTAGTGTTAAGTTTACAGATGATACCAAGCTAGGTTGATTAGCAGATAATCTGGAATTCAATACATCATTACAGAGGGACTTGGACAGCATACAGGCTTAGCCAGATTTGTGGCAGATTAAATTTAATGTGAGTAAATATAAAGAATTACATGTAGAAAGTAAACATGTTAAGTTTGAATATATAATGGGAGATCTGGAAATGGAAACCTTATGAGAAGGATTTAAGAGTTGTATTGGACTCGACACTATCAACTGCCAAGACAGTCCTCAGGAGCCATTAAGAAGGCTAACAGAATGTGAGGTTATATAGCGCCCTGATGTGTGGAGTACAAGTTCAAGGAGGTTCTGCTCAAGTTTTTTAATGCACTGGTGAGGCCTCATCTGGAGTACTGAGTACAGGTTTGGTCTTCTGGCATCAAAAAGGACATAGCAGCACTAGAAAAAGTCCAGAGAAGAGCAACTAGGCAGATTCCAGGACTAAAGGGGGTGAATTATGAGGAAAGATTAAAAGACCAATTTGAGCAAAAGAAGATTATAGAGATGACATGATTGAAGTGCATAAAATTATGAAAGGAATTAGTAAAGTGGAATGAGACTGTTCCTTTAAAATGTATTAATCAAGAACATGGGGACACAGTTGGAAACTTGTTAAGGGTAAATTTTGCACAAACGTTAGTTTTTCTTTACACAGAGAACCACAGACACATGGAATAAGCTACCAAGCAGTATGGTAGACAGCAGAAATTTTGGGACTTTCAAAACTCGACTTGATGTTATTTGGAAGAATTAATTAGATAGGGCTGACGAGCTTTGTTGGCCTGAATGGCCTGTTGTCATCTAGATTGTTCTAATATTCTAATATTCTATTTTTTTATATCTAGTCTATCTGCATCCTGTCTTATATGTCAACATATACTGTAAATGCAACTACAATATTTCTTTAATCCTTGTGTTTATCAATAAATTGTATTATTCTGTTTCTTAAAATTAATGTGCGTCAGTTACCTTGATATACAGTATGTCTAAAGGCTCGAGATCCGCCTTCTACAACAGAGAAAGGTAAGGTCAATAGAATAGGAGCATTGCTGAATGCAAGACTGATAATTAATTAACCAAGTTCATATGAATTTTTCCAGTGTGAAACCTTAAAGATTGTAAATTACAGTACAAATTACAGCCACAATGTGCAAGAAGCCAAGAGAGAGAGACAGAGAAGCATCTGGACAATGAAAGACAAAATGCACTGAGCCTTGTCCTGCATGTGCTAGTGAAGCTCTCCAGTGATCAATGAAGGAATTGGGACAAAGAATTATTCCAAAGTCAACAGGAACAAACCATAAGCACATATAATTTAATTCTGAAAATTATTGTCGGTAACTTGGTAGTTAGGGTAAAGCTGGCAAATGCATTAACATATATATTTCTTTTTTCTTTGTGTTTTCTTAGCTGAAGATGAAAGCCTATATTAAAGATAAATACAGTAGACCCCCGCGAAATCGCGGTTCAGAGTTCGCAGCCTCAGTCATTCGCAGATTTTTCCTTATAACCTATCTAATAATTGCTAGCGAAAACCACAAATATCCTCCGCAATTTTTATGGTTTTTATCATGGCAATACTGCACTGTAAAGAGAACAGGAAGCAACTGCAGAGGAAAATGTGACTTGAGATGGCGAAAGTAACCAATAGAATTTGAAACTGCAACTCCCAGCAGTCCCTGCAGTGGCTCTGATTGGTTTTCTGCTGAGGGTGCTGGTGCTGTTGGGGTCAAAGGATGTCAGCGTGACTTTTAAAAAGGGGGCTGATGACCAAAAGCAAAAAAAAAGTTTTTGTAATTTGTGTTACAAGTACCTGTCTGTCTGCCTTCTGTTGGGTTACCTGTACTTATTCATTTTGTCCTGGATCGTTTCATGCATTTGGATTGTCTGCCATCTGCCTGTGTACATGATGACTGTAAGTGGATTCATGGCCATCCTGCAAAGAAAGGAGTGCTCCTGAACCCATCCACCCGTCTTCACCTTTTTCAGGAACTAGTGGTAGGACTATCTTTACATTCCCATTCAACGTGCAGATCTCTGGACTATCTATTTTCATCATTACATTTCATCCGTTTTTCATGAACGCTTTTCATAATTTACTTTGTGTGTTTCGTTTGTGCTTTGTTGTATTTAATGTGTAATCGCCGTAAGGGGAACAAGGGGTGGTATCGCTGTTTTTATTTATTTCATTTGTTTTCATTACATTTTTTATTTGGTGTTTGATTACCGGTTGTTTCCTTAAGAGAGGTATTAGCTCTCTGGAAATGTGTTCTTTTTCAATTGCGGCGTTTTAATAACCTGAATTTAAATAAAAAAAAAATATATATATTATCCCACCCAGCATGCAAAATGACAGTTACAAGCTTACACGACAAGTTAGGATAATTCTAGCTCTTTATTGATGGTTTTACGCGGCATTACAAACGGGAAGCTTATGGCAGACATGTCAAGCCTGTGGGTAGCCTGACCTATGCAGCCTGCCATCTATTGTTGCCACGCTGAAAGGATTTTAGCCGGACAGAAGACATAATCTTCTGCTCGGTCTTGGACGGAAGACATACTCTTCCGCCCGGAAGCTTCAAAGTGTTGGCCGTAGGTGTCCATCCTTATATTCAGTTGCTCCATGTGCAGGCTCTTGGCTCCGATCCAAACAAGGACAGGAAGGATTCCAGTCCCACCTTCAAAAAATACAGGAATAGCACAATGCCCATATACAGTTCCCATTCTCCCAACAAGGAAAGGTTTCTGTGCTGACAGAAGACAGAAATATACACTAGTCTGTCTTTAGGCTGACTATTCAATTCTCCAGTTGTCTGTGGCTATCTAGTCCTGTGCTTGGCTCGGCAATTCTAAATACTGAAGCTGTGCCCCTGTGTACCTATACTTGGTCTGCCTGTATGAATGAATCCATAACAGTGGGCACAGAGAACGGTGACATTAAATAAAAACATAGTATAACACCGGTTTGCTTTGTTTTTGTCTGTTTTTGTGAGTGCGTGGGGGGTCGGGCCAAGGCTGGGTGCATCCTTGGAATCTCCACCATAAAAATAAATACAGTGATCTCTCGCTATATCGCGCTTCGCCTTTCGCGGCTTCACTCCATCGCGGATTTTATATGTAAGCATATTTAAATATATATCGCGGATTTTTCGCTGCTTCATGGGTTTCTGCGGACAATGGGTCTTTTAATTTCTGGTACATGCTTCCTCAGTTGGTTTGCCCAGTTGATTTCATACAAGCGACGCTTTTGGCAGATGGCTGAGAAGCTACCCAGCTTACTTTCTCTCTCTCTCTCTCTCTCTCTTGCACTGACGTAGGGGGGTGTGAGCAGGGGGGCTGTTCACACACCTAGACGATAGGGACGTTGCTACCTTCTGTGTGCAGCTGCTTCCTGAAGGACATGCTGCACGGTGCTTCGCATACTTAAAAGCTCAAAGGGCACGTATTGATTTTTGACTTTGTTTTTTCTCTGGCTCTCTCTCTCTCACTGCTCCTGACGGAGGGGGTGTGAGCTGCCGCCTTCAACAGCTTTGTGCCGCGTGCTTCGCATACTTAAAAGCCAAACAGCCCTATTGATTTGTTTGCTTTCCTCTGTCTTTCTGACAGACTCTGCTCCTGACGCGCACTCCTTTGAAGAGGAAAATATGTTTGCATTCTTCTAATTGTGAGACGGAACTGTCATCTCTGTCTTGTCATGGAGCACAGTTTAAACTTTTGAAAAAGAGACAAATGTTTGTTTGCAGTGTTTGAATAACGTTCCTGTCTCTCTACAACCTCCTGTGTTTCTGCGCAAATCTGTGACCCAAGCATGACAATATAAAAATAACCATATAAACATATGGTTTCTACTTCGCGGATTTTCTTATTTCGCAGGTGGCTCTGGAACGCAACCCCCGCGATGGAGGAGGGATTACTGTAAATCACCATCTTCTCAACGGTGTGAATCTTAGTGGCACTGGACTGCTACAGCATTATTCATTTTTCCTTGCTGCTGATTGACTGTGATGCATTCCAGGCTGAGTGTTCTTGTGTTTTCCGTTTTGTTCCTCTTAACCCTTAAACCGCCACAACCGGCTATAGTTGTTTCTCAGTGCCATTTGCGAGCATGCAGGAGCTGATCAGTCAGTGCCGTACATTCGTTGAGCATCCAGCTCATGGCCACTGCCAACCCCTTGTGAGCAGGGGGCTGAACGTACCCCTAGAAGACACGGACGCTCCCCAAAAAACCCCTCTTAAAAAATGGCGATAGACTACTTTCACATTGCTCCCTTACTTGCTGGGCTTACTTGCGCCTGCTATGTCACGTGATATACTTCTCGCGTAATGTTACGCATACTTAAAAGCCTGAACAGCACCTGTCCTTTTTGGCTGATTGCTTTGTTTTTCTCTCCTCCCCAGACATCCTCTGCTCCTGTTGTGGGTCCCGCTCCCGTTGTGCTCCCCTATTATGTTTGCCTATTCTTTTAATCGAGAACTAACTGCATACTGAGATTGTTTTACTTCTGAAAGAGACATGTTTGTTTGAAATGTTTGAATAAAGTTCCTGTCTGTACAATCTCCTGTGTTTCTGTGCAATTCTGTGACCGAAGCGTGACACCCTGCAGCACTGCAGCCTTACTGTCCCTGGGATTGAGCCGCTGCACTACAGCCTGCCAGCATCAGCGCTTACCTCTGTGTGCTTGAGTGCAGTGTCACGCACGCGTGCATGGGGAGTCGCAGAACGACCCGAGTAGTAGCGCGAAATCCGAAAGCCATACGGGACGGACGGGCAACTAACCTTTTTCTCTTTGTTTCCTAGAAAGAAAGAAACGGCGACACCCTGAACCGTCCCCCGTTCCTCCACTTCCGCATCTTCCTTCCCTCTGATGACGTCAGGATCCCAGAATACACCACAACTCACTACCCAGCATTCCTCTGTTTAATTCCGGTCCCCTCTATAAATGTTCCCCCATCAAGCCATATTGTTGTTCAGCAGTTGGCAATTGATTGTACTCTGGACTGTATAACTTTGACTTGCAACTTCTTTACAGTATACGGGGCCGGAAACCCCAAACCTTTATGTGCAGTTGTGTCTTTTCTTTTACAGTGGCATAGTCCCGCACGTACCGGGAGTGTTGCGGACCACGGGAGGTCCGCTGTTGGACTTTTTGTTGTTTCAGGGGCAGCTCGGGAGTGCGGCGGCAGCTAGGAGAGCTGCCGGGAAGGAGATGCTGCACACACAACAGCCGCAGCAGCCGCGGAGCTGCCCAGAAGGTAAGTGGGGCCGACCCCGTGAAGCTCCGGACGCCAGCGGGGCTGGGTCTGCCCTTTTTCCATGGGCAGATTCGAACCATTACGGCATCCCAAAATAAAAGGAGGAAGCGGCTTGGGGAAGCCAGTTCCTCCGATACGCGAGAACACGCAGCTGGGTGCGCGCGTTCCTGGAAGGGCCGTCCTCTGCCGAGGCAGAGGAAAACCCCGCAGGCTGGGAGGCGAGACAAATGAGTGCCCCAGTTGACAGTCCAGTGGCGGGGGTCACAGAACTCTCGGGCCGGGAGCCTGAGAGTAAAAGTTGCAGGGCGCCGGACGGAGCAGAGAGCGTTGGCCCGAGCAGAGAAAAGATGCACAGAGGCACCGCATCAGGGCAACGTTTCTGCCCCTTGTTTTTCCTTTTTTTTGTAGGGGATTGGGCCCTGGGCTGACTCTGATGGACCTGCCACAGGGGAACATCCGCCCTCACGGGACTGGCCCCGTCGGGTTTCAGCGTGGAGGGGAGTATTGTGGCAAGTGGCCGGGTGTGGTCCGCAGCCGCCTGCCTATTTAAGGAGCCGCCTCCCTGCAATCAAAGCTGGAGTCGGGTGAGGAGGTGGACAAGGTTAGAGGAGGCAGCAGGAGAGGCCTTGAGTGTTGTTTGGAAGAGAGAAGAGACGGCTGTGAAGAGCCAGGACTTTGGGTGACGGTTGGGGTTTGTGTGGTGCACTTAAGACTTGTAAATACTTTGTATAAATAAACGTGTGGTGATGGCTTCAGATGTGTCTGCCTGCCTGTGTCCGGGAGCACCCTTTCACAGCAGCCAGTTCAAGCGCAGTTGGCTTGGTGATTTACTGAATTTCATCCATTGCGCCAGTTGCACCTTGTACATATTGTTCCAGTAGTTTTTTAAATAGTTTTTACAGTTCATTAGCAGTGTGTAAAAGGATTAGTGTTGCAGTAATTGTGATGCTCTTTGCATGAAAAAAAATGTGTTCCATTAAAATTTCACTTTTTCTTTGTGAATTGTGACATTTACTTAAAGTGCAGCAAAAAAAGTATTTGGCGTCCAGGGATGCATTAACCCCAAAGTATGCGGCAGTTTAAGAGTTAAATCCCCAAGATGCCACCAAAACGTCCTGCACCTTCTAAGGCTTCTGGCAATGAAAACTCGCTTGCATGAATTACAGTACATATAGTGATAACATCGGTATTTTACATTTTAGCACTGCGGGTGGCATATCAGTACAGTACTGTACAGTATGCAGGTTTAACTTACATTTTTTTTTAGGTAATGTATGTATTTAATGTATTAAATTCAAGTGTTTTGGGGGCATATTTAGGATTTAAACTATAAAAATGGGAATTTTTTTTAACCACATCCAAAATTTATGGTTTTTCACAGTTCGCGGGTGCTCTAGGAACGTAACCCATGCAAATTTTGAGGGTGTATTGTATATAGCTATTTTAAGTTCTTCCTAAATTCAGCAGGAAAATTCAGTGATGCATCTCTCCCACGCAGAGTAAGAGTAAGCAAATGCAGGCAATCTGTGAACAAATTAATACTGCCATCAAAGTGCTGGCACTAGAAACTTTATAACTAGCTAAGACCTTATCTATCTAGTTGGCTGAAAGACCAAAATTTTGACAAGAACTTTGAAAAGTCTGTCTTAAATGAATAACATTTCTTGGTATAACTGTGTAAATAACAACTAAAGAAAGAGAATTCATAAGTGTTGTGCCTTTTTCTGAAGAACAGAAGATCAACTAAGCTAACATCCATGTATGCTTTAAGTTGTCCGTTATTGTCTTGTGTCTGTATATACTTGCCTATATCCATCTTCTGTTATTCTTATGTTATGAATAAACGGTACAGTTTTGCTTATTGCAGCAAGAGTGTTTTAGTTATTTGCTGAAAAATAATTTATAACTTCACCCAAAACACAACCACAGAAAGTTAAAGTTGATTTGTGCAGATTCGAGTAGAATGTGAAACAGAGATCTCCTGTACTCTATGAACTACACACACTGACTCAGAGAAATCCAAAATGCAAATTCATAAAAAGTAGAAAATGGTGAAGCGATGTGTGAACAAAAGCACATGCAATGAGACTCGTGCTGTAATTATACATCCTATTTCCTTCTCTGCCATTTTTTTTGTTTACATTTTATTTACAATAATTACGCATGTACTTATATATATATACAGTATATATATATACAGTAATCCCTCCTCCATCGCGGGAGTTGCGTTCCAGAGCCACCCGCGAAATAAGAAAATCTGCGAAGTAGAAACCATATGTTTATATGGTTATTTTTATATTGTCATGCTTGGGTCACAGATTTGCGCAGAAACACAGGAGGTTGTAGAGAGACAGGAACGTTATTCAAACACTGCAAACAAACATTTGTCTCTTTTTCAAAAGTTTAAACTGTGCTCCATGACAAGACAGAGATGACAGTTCTGTCTCACAATTAAAAGAATGCAAACATATCTTCCTCTTCAAAGGAGTGCGTGTCAGGAGCACAGAATGTCACATAGATAGAGAAAACAATCTCTAGCAAACAAATCAATAGGGCTGTTTGGCTTTTAAGTATGCGAAGCACCGCCGGTACAAAGATCAGAGAAAGTCAGCGCAAGAGAGAGAGAGAGAAAAGTAACCAGCAAAAAATCCGCGGTATATATTTAAATATGCTTACATATAAAATCCGGGATAGAGTGAAGCCGCGAAAGGCGAAGCGCGATATAGCGAGGGATCACTGTATATATATATATATATATATATATATATATATATATATATTTGCAGTTGGAGATCCACAAAGGGAGAAAAAACGAATCACGTATCATAAAATGGTTTTATTCCTGAGCTTTCAACCCCTATCAGGGGTCTTCATCAGAGGATAATGCTTAGACTTACAAGAATCAAAGGCAATATATAGCAACACATTCAGTATGGAGAGGGAGGGGGGGGGATGGGATGGGTGGGTGGAGGTGACTAAGTCAGTATGATCAGGGGGGGGGGGGGGTTGTATAGTTTAATCATTGTTTATATGTCCGTTTTAAGTTGGCATATGCTGGGTTTATGTCCAAGTGTCTGTTGATGGCATTTTCATCTGATAGCCAAGACTCGGCCAACTCTCTGGCGCTTTTTGTACTGGCCTTAAATTTTACTTTTACGTTGTCCCAGTTGAATGTGTGTCCTGTCGATTTAGTATGTGCATATATCAATGATAGTGCGTCCTTTCTTCTGACGGCGTTGCGATGTTCCTGTACACGTGTTGAGATTTTTTTTGACGTTTGTCCTATGTATACAGCTGAGCAAGAATTGAATGGAATACTATAAACTGCGTTTCGTGTTTCGGCTGTCGATTGGTTGAAAGCTCAGGAATAAAACTATTTTATGATACGTGATTCGTTTTTTCTCCCTTTGTGGATCTCCAACTGCAAATATGCAAACCGTATCACAGACCTTCTCTTCCATATATATATATATATATATATATATACGTATATATATTTATATATATATATATATATATATATATATATATGTGTGTGTGTGTGTGTGTGTGTGTGTGTGTGTGTGTGTGTGTGAATGGGGGTGCAGAGGCCTGGAAAGGGATTTGAGAAAGAGAGCAAACTATTTCTAATCTATCCTCTTAATCCTTACAATTGTAAGTGCCAACATAACCATAGGCTGCCTGGCAATAACTCCTGGAAAAATTGGAAATTAAGGTCAAAGTTATCTTATGTAATAATGTACTATATTAAATTAAGACTGCAAAATGTCAATAAAAGTTCAGAAGGAGTGTCTCCATGACTAAACGGTTAACTTTGTTAGCTGGAATGTTAAAGGTCTCAATCAAGAGTTAAAGAAAAAGAAAGTATTGTCTCATGTAACAGGTCTAATCGCTAAAATAGTGTTTTTACAAGAGACCCACTTATTAAGCAAGGATCAGTTTCGGTTGCACAGAGATTTGACTGGCCAAATATTCCAATCCAGCTATACAAAGAAAACTAGAGGTGTGGGAATTCTTATACATTGAACAATTTCATTTGTAGTATTAGATGTAGTATCTGATTCTGATGGGCAATATGTGATCATCATGGGTAATTTATTTAACTGTAAAGTGACTTTGATAAATATCTATACACCCAATGTGGATGATAGGGACTTCATCCAAAACATATTTGCATCCATTTTTAAAATGAATACTCATAAAATTATAATGGCTGGTGAAAATTAATTGTGTTTTAAATCCAGACATAGATAGGTCTCCTACCAAAGAGGTGATGACATCTAACACTGCAAAAACAATTACACAGTTTGTAATTGATCACAATTTATCAGACCCCTGAAGATTTCTAAACCTAAACTCAAGAGCATTTTCCTTCTTCTCACCAGTACATCAGTGTTACTGAAGAATTGATTATTTCTTATAGATAACAATTTCTTGCCCATGATTAAATCTTGCAGGTATGATGCTATTGTTATCCTCAACCATGCCCCTTTGATCATGGAGCTCAAATGATTATGCCCCACATACTCATCTCGCAGCTGGTATCTTAACCCACTTTTATTAGCAGACGAGAACTGTACAGAGTTCATATCCAAGCCAATCAATTTTTTTTAGAGACAAATACATGCTCAGAGGTCTCTGCAGGAATACTCTGGGAAACTCTGGAGGCTTTCTTAAGAGGACAGATTATTTCATATTTTTCCCACAAAGATAAATTGGAAACCAAGAAGGCATCAGAGCTAATCAGTGAAGTTACCAGAATAGATCAAGAACATGCCAGGTGTCCAAATGAGGCACTTCAAAGGAAAAGGCAGGCTCTGCATACAAACCTCAACCTCTTGGCAACTAAAGAAACAGAACAACTCATTTTTAAATCACGACCTCATTACAATGAACACGGAGAGAAGGCTAATAAGATCTTAGCTTAGCAAATCCACAAGCAGGAAGTTCGCAATGCAATCCCAGTAATTACCAACACAGATGGAGATAAAATCATTGATCATAAAAATATAATGCAGACATTTAGAGACTACTGTAAGTCCTTACTTTCTACTCAGTTTAAAGAAGATAAAGTAAATGGTATTTCTGTTTGTTGCTTAGTGTAATGGGCTAGAAATCAGTGTTTTAAAGGAAAGGCAAATTTCCTGGAAAATTCAGTTACAGGTTATTGTTGATGGCTATCTACAGGACATAAATATTTACCTGTCTTGCAAAAGGGTCACCTTCTTTGAATAATCAGACTGCTTTGATTAGTATCTCATCCACATACAGAACTGCCTGCTTCCTTTGAAAATGAATGTGTTCTGGGAACATTGGTTTCCAATCAGGTATTTCTTGATAGCTGACAACAATACTATTGTTGAACCAAAGTAAATGTGTTTACACTATTGTTCCACAGAGGAAATTGGCATGTACAATTGTTTAACTGATTATCATGTTGACCTAAACAGAGATTGAAGCATTTATATACAGTATCTCTGGGTAAATGAGAATAAAGAACATAGAAGTATAGCCTGAGACTCATGACTGCTGCCTGCTTCTTTTATGCTTATACCACCATATCACTGTGGATACACCCTGTAGCAACAGTGGCTTGAACCTGGCCCAGGTTCCCCTAGGCCAGAGGCTGGTAACACACACAGCCTGTAGCAGTTGTATATTCTGTAAATGCAGCAGGGTACTACTGAAGTCAAGAAATGGACTCTATCATATTTTGCTCAATTGCTGCTTTCAAATAACTAAATGCTAGAGTGAGAGGGTAACAACCAACTTCATCTAAAGAAGCAGACTTTGTCAAAAATTTCTGAAGGGAGAGACAGCCCATGTCATATGAGGTCTGTGGAAGCACAGGTTTTTTTTGTAAAAGCAGTGCACTTGGACCCTGGAGAGGTAGATGTGTGCGGGTTAGCATGGCAGAGTGGCTCTGGAAGTTGATGTGAAGATTGGCTGGCTGTGCATCCACGGCTTGCAACACTCGTTGGGTAATCTGAAGAGATGGAAGCAGACAGATGCCCTGGGCTGACAGGTGACTGGTAGGAGAGAACCCGAAGTCTCTGAAGAGCACTGCACTGTTTTACACTTTGGGTTTTTGAACCAGTGACTGTTGAAAATGAAAGCACTACTGCACTTTTGTACCACCTCTTGTTGGTTTTTTGTGTCCACTTTGCTTGTCTCATCCCGGTCATGACTATAAATGGTGGAATATGGCAGCTGCAGTCAACCTGGACCATACTGTAACACCATGAAACAGGGAAGCTGTGAGTAAATATGTACCTGGGCTATAGTTTTTCATTTTGTGTTGTGCTCATACTTTAAAAGTAAACATGCAAGAGCTTATTTTAGTTTATAGTATAATCCCAAGTGGCAAGTCAGGACTGTAATGGTGTTTGCACTTACTGATTTTGTACAAATATTTCTAGGGATTGTTAATAAGTGAAATTAGTGCTTTAACAATTTTTTCACCATTCTTGTGATGGCTTTTATGTAATTTTTGCTCACAATCTTGCTTGTGTTGCAAAAATGTATAGATGTAAATTTTTTTAGCTTTCAGTAAAAGCTAATATTGTGTTTTCTTTCTAACGTAGTGTGTCTATGTAACTCTTTTTGGATGCCTTCACATAAAATGCAAGCAAAATGACACCTTTTATTGGCTAACTAGAAAGATTACAATATGCAAGCTTTCGAGGCAACTCAGGCCCCTTCTTCAGGCAAGATGTAATGTTGATTACATCTTGCCTGAAGAAGGGGCCTGAGTTGCCTCGAAAGCTTGCATATTGTAATCTTTTTAGTTAGCCAATAAAAGGTGTCATTTTGCTTGGCTTTTCTCTACATTCATAATGGCTAACACGGTACAACACCCTAGTACTACATAAAATGCAAGAAGCACTTACTGTGATAGCCACATCTGTCTATCTGTCTGTCCATCTCCATGAAGCAACCCGACCCCACGTTGACCAATTTCATTGAAATCTAACCCACTTTTTCTACAAAGAAATTTTGTTAAGATAGTTCAATTTTCTTGGAGATAACTCGAACAGATCATGCTATCCAAAGTTTTAAAAATTCAAAATCTCCCTTTGAAAAGTACTGGCAAATCTACAAACTTGTCTATCTTAAAAAAGAGAAACATTTAGTGCACCTTTCACTACAAATTTGTTTGCTGTTTCAATATCATCTCAATAGCAGTTACAGCAACTTGTATATTTTGTGTATTTTCCTCTTTTACTTGTATGCCAGCTGCTCGGATTCCCAATGCAATGCCAGGAAAGAACAAGCGCACTGAAACAGCTCACAGAGCAGCACCCATCTCCTGCTGCTTTAGGTAAGCTAAACATACAAGCACAAAAAATGTAATTTCTCTAGAAATGAATAGAAGAGGAATGCAGTCATGTAAGTATATGCAATACTGAATTGACTGAACTAATATTATCTGCAGAATGACACTAGTATGTTAGAATCACTTCCGGTTTGAGTGAACGCTGGCGGGACTGGTCGCCGCTGCTCGCTGGTAACTAGACTGTTGATTTTAGCTATGACTGGTGATTTTGCTGGTGATATTGCCGTTATTGGTGATTCAGCCTAACCCCATTTTGAAACTTATCTGGTCTTTTCTCTGGAGGCCTGAGCTGCTTGTGGTCTCAACTACAATTTGGACTGGTAGGATATTCACTTGGTTTATGTTTGTTTGGTCTTTGCTGTCGCTCACTATCCAACCTGTGACAGGTCTGCTCCAGTATTCAGCTGCTCAGCTTCTTCGATTGCATCTCCACCAGTCTGTGCCTCTGCTGTCTGTGCCTCATTTCGACCCTGATGTCATATTTCTCCCTTGTCGGAGATACGTTCATCATGGGTCCTGATGGAGATTCCGAATGGACACCTCGAAAGGAATTAACTCCTTCTGGTCTAAATTTCGGCACCCTCCACGCAACACAGATAGGAATGCTAACCACAGTGTGTTGGCTAGCCTAGCTTGGGCAGCTACCACCACTGCCAAATGCGACAGCACCATTGTCAATTTCGGTCTACTGAACATCCGCTCACTCACGAGCAAGGGGCATCTCATCCAGGATCTCCTCATTGATCGTAAGTTTGACTTTCTCTGTTTAACTGAGACATGGCAGCAACCTCAAGACTTTTCTCATCTTAATGAATCCACCCCACCAGGGTTTGTTTACATTTGTCAACCCCGTGCCTTTGGTCAGGGAGGAGGCATCTCGATAATTTATCGCGAGAAGTGGAAAGTCCTGCCGTTGTCTGCTCCTGCTGTTAGCTCTTTTGAATCCACTATGTGTCAATTGTCTGGGCCTATTCCTACCATCATTGCAACTGTCTACCACCCCCCTAAATCAAACACTGATTTTTTGAATGACCTTGCTACCTTTCTTACTCATTTATCTACAATTACTTCAAACATAATTCTGTTGATGGATTTTAATATACATATGGACAATATCAATATCCCTCTCACTAGAGACTTTTTATCCTGCCTTGAGCGCTTTGGATACCAGCAGTATACTGATGTTCCCACACATTGTAAAGGACATATCTTGGACTTGATCTGCTGCTCTGGTGTTGTCCCTGTCAATCTTACAGCAGATAAACTCACTATAATTGATCATTTTCTCCTTTCATTTAGTACTAAACTTACTGTTTCTATTACTACGCTCCCCCGTCTCATATCTTTCGTAATATTAAGAATATTAACTTGGATTTTCTTTCTTCTAGAATTTATTCCCACATAGACTTTTATAATGTATCCACTCTTGAAGAACTGGTCTCATATTATAACACTGGGTTCAATGATATTCTTAATTCTCTCGCTCTGTTAAAAACCATATCTGTTTCCTTTTCTTTTTCTGCCCCCTGGTTTATGCCTGAACTTCGGATTCTGAAAGCCAAAGACAGGCAACTTGATTGATTATATAAAAAAACTGGACTCATTGTTCACAAAGAGATGCATAAAAATCATGTATTTTATTATAAGGACTGCATAGCTCAAACAAATCCAACTATTACACTCAGTTAACTTCTTGTAATAAAGGCAACACCAAGTCTTTGTTTTCATTACTGAATAATGTTACACAACCTCCAGACTCTTTACCATTTCACCTTTACTCAAGTGCTTTTTGTAATTCTCTTATGTCCTTTTTTAATGAGAAAATCCAGAGGATACATCAGCACCTCGGTCCAGATTCTCTCTGTATTTCTTCTGAACTACACTTACCTATTCACTCATTGTCCTCTTTCCAGCTTCCCACTTTCTCAGAAATCTCAGATCTCATCCGCAAATCTAAGCCATCTACTTGTCAGCTGGATCCACTTCCCACAGTTCTGGTCAAAGCCTGCCTCCCCTCTCTGGTCCCTCTTATTTCTGCTATAATTCACTCTTCTCTCAATACTGGTACTGTTCCTTCTTCTTTTAAAACTGCCGCAATAACCCAAATACTGAAAAAACCTGGTGCCGATCCTACTAACTTCAATAATTGACTCCTCACTAGTGCCTTACAAAGCTTAAGCATAATGCCCTTTGACTTTACACATCATGCTATATAACCTAACATTCCATTAGCTTTCTTAATGGCTTCTGTACACTGTCTTGATTTAGTTAGTGATGATTCCACTATGGCTCCTAGATCCTTATCAAAAGGGATACTTTAAAGTTTCTGTCCTCCAGTATTGTGTTCATCTAACATTTGTACTTTCAATGTGTAATACCTTACATTTACTTTCATTAAATTTCATCTGCCCTTGAATGGCATCAATTTCAAGATGAACTAAATTCTGATAAGGTTTCTCACACCATAACCCTTTGCTTCCTGTATTTTGCCCAGTTTTGCACCCATCTACACACCAAATGACTTAAATACACACCTTTCATGCAGAACCTTCGCAAAAGCATTCTGAAAAGCAAGATAAATAGTATCAAATGCACCTCTCTGGTTGTATACTTTTGTTGTTTCCTCACAGAATTCCAGAATATTAGTAAAACATGACCACTCTCATCTGAACCCAGGTTGACTGTTCACTAACACTCCTGTTCTTTCCATGTGATGCTGAACTTTTTCCTTAATAACTGCTTCCATAAATTTATTGGTGAGGTACATTAAGCTTACTGGCCCATGATTACTTGGATGTCCCTTTTTATATAAAGGAATGGAGGTGTAAACGCTTATAAAGTAGTTATATTGTCAAGTGTACCGAGTACAGTGAAACTCTTACTTGCACGTCTGACCAACATATAACACGTTGCCACTATCCAGCACCATGAAAAATAAGAAAAGCCTTAAAAGGTACAATACTGCACTTGATGACTGCCAGGCCCAAATGGAGACAAAAGGAAATGTAAGTTTGAATTTTGTATTCATGAGTGAAGTGAGTGAATCATTTATTAGGGGAACCAGGTTTAGGGGCATGAAAAGCACTTGAGTGGAGTTACCCCTGAAAGACCAGAAGCTGTCATATCAACCTAGAAACCTTCTGGACTTCAAAGCTTATCCTGGACCCATTTAGGTAGTACAAGGTTCTGCAAAAGGTTGTATTGCTACCACCTAGTGGTCGGAATTTTTTTTTTAGCATACTGGTAATTGTTCCCATATGGGCTTTTTTGTTTTAAGTACTGTATATGTATGGATCTCCATTGAACTCTTTACGCCATTAACACTTTTAGTTTCTGTAACCTCTTGAGTGATGGAGCTCATTGTGAAGAAGTGAAGAAAAGAATTGGAAAAAAAGAATGTCACCTTTTGTATTTATTGTAGCCAAACTCTCAAAATAAAAGCTGAAAAGTACATCTGAAAAATGTGAATTTAGCACAAAACGCCTCCTAAAAAAACATTAAGAGTAATACATTGGACATTAAAATTCCCTTCTGAATTCACTTTAAGCAGTCCAGGATATCAAAGAGCCATTATCTATTCCCTGTCGGAACACAAGCAAGGCAGGAAGCAGATCTGGGCAGGATACTGGTACAGGGCACAATCATAATCCCTACTTTTGAGCCAATTTAGAGCTAGTAATCAAGTAAAACCTGCAATTCTTTAGGTTGAAGAAGGACATCGGAACACTTGGAGATTACCAAACACACATGAGGAACTTCATTCAGTCTGTGAAGAGACCTAGGTCCTTAACCGTTGCACCGTCATGTGTTCACTTCCTCTAAAATGCCCGCACTTAGCACGATAAGAGTGTACTTACATAGCATCTTGTTGATTTGTCGTCTTCTGCCAGTCTCCAAATGGATTTTCCAGCTGGTTTTGGAGCTGCAGTTCTTTCCAAGTTTGCCAACAGGAAACTTTCTCTCTCTGTTAAGACGACAACTTATCATCAAGTACAGGACACTTATTATGGTCATGGGAATGAAGTAGAAAAAGACTGTTGTGACTTGAATCACCAGGTTGTAGATCCACCTTGGCTTTAATAGGCTGCACGTAGCCGAATCCTCGA
Source organism: Erpetoichthys calabaricus (assembly GCF_900747795.2). Classification (NCBI taxonomy): domain Eukaryota; kingdom Metazoa; phylum Chordata; class Cladistia; order Polypteriformes; family Polypteridae; genus Erpetoichthys; species Erpetoichthys calabaricus. The sequence goes on along the minus strand of NC_041401.2, from coordinate 168,263,042 downwards.
TCTTCTTGAATGAAGGAAGGTATACATAATAAATTCCATGAAGAGAGGTGTTGGGAATAGCACAGATCAAAGCTATAATCCAGACCATAGAGATGACTTTTCTGGCATGAGTGTTGGTCATGACATACTTGGTCTTTAGAGGATGGACCACTGCAATGTATCTCTCCACACTGAGGGCGGTGACATTCAGAACTGAGGCAAAGCAGACTGTCTCAAAGAGAAAGGTTTTAAAATAGCAGCCTCCTTCTCCAAATGGGAATGGGTAGTTTTGCCACATCTCATAGATCTCTAAGGGCATCCCAAAAAGTAGCACCAGAAGGTCAGACACAGCCAAACTGAATAAATACAAATTGGTTGGAGTTCTCATTTTTTTATGTTTTCCTATAACAGCACAGGTGAGAAGGTTTCCTGACACTCCTGTCACAAAGATGACAAGGTAGATCAAAGAAATGGGTAAGAAGAAGGAGGATCTTTTGGGGCCTAGAATTTTGAAGAGAAGTTCCTCGATAAAAAAGAATTCCTGGGAATCTGTAGCATTGAGAGTTTTATTGAGATGTGTGCTATTGCAGGACATGCTGAGAAACTCAGAACAATTCAGAAACGTGTCTCCCAAAGTAGCTTGAGCCATTGTATCCATATCAGCTGCACTGGCAAAAATAAAATAGCAACAAGAGGCATCAAGTGGGACTGAGTGCACTACAAGACGCTTCCGTCCGAGTTGGCAGAACATCTCAGGCGGAGAAGAACCACAGTAGGTGGATGCCTCCAGTTTGGACAGATTACTGATGTTTCTGACTTCCAGATTGGTATAGACATCAGCACAAATTTCACTGTGATGATTTTTCAGGTTCAGTTTTTGCCTGTAAAAAAATTCCAAATGAGTTAGTGCTGTAAATATGAAAAATGAAAAAAGAAAAAAAATGTAAAAGATTGAAGATGCCATAGCAAAGGTGGCAGTGAAAGGGAAGATGGTTGTATTTTAGGGAGCAGATGATATGTTTGTACTGCATGCCAATCATTTCCTGTAAGGCTTAGCTTTTGGGGTAGCATGTCTTTGCACCATGTGTACATCTGATTATAAGGAGACATTGTGACCAGCATTCCCCTGTGTAAGTGCTTTATGATTCTTCGGATGCAGGAAGATGTGAATTGAGGTGAACATCAAGCCTCCTGGTTTAATACCTTGTGGGAGCTCTGAAACCTGATGTTGAAATGTTATGGGCATACAAATGAACCAAAGAAATTTAAAGAGTATCACATGGCCTCCCATGGATATTTACTGATATGTGTTATACTTAGAGGATATTTATTTACTTTTGAATTTTCACTCGACTGAGATGGTTCCACTGACTTTTGTTGACCAGTTACAACTTGCTAGACCTACCAACATATCATAAGTCCTGATCCTGCTAGATCTCTCTTCTGACATCCTTCTTGCCACCCACTCTGACATTGGCATCTCTGGGACTGCTCTAAGATGGTCTGTTCTACATTGTGTCCTGGCGAGGAGAGTTGTCAAAGGCACATCAGACATGCACGGAGTTCCCTTAATGATCAGTGCTGAGCCCCCTACTTTTTTCACTGTACACGACCTTGCTGGTCTCCATCATTCAATCCCATCTCTTACCAGTGCCATGCCAATGACAAACAGTTTTAGCTGTCATTCCCTCTGGAGGACAGCAAATTATCAGCTGGAGTCTCTGCTTATCTAACTGATATCTCAATCTGAATGAAGGACCACCATCTACAACTCAACCTGGCAAAAAAAGAGCTTCTTGTGATCCCAGCCAGCCAGTCTGATCATCTCCGCATCTCTGTACAGCTTAGTTCACTGTCACTAACACCTGCTAGGTCAGTACACAACCTTGGGGTGGTGATTGATGAGCAGCTATCTTTTTCTGACAACATTTCTGGTGTTTCTTGTTGATGCAGGTTAGCCCTGTACAACATCTGTATGATCAGACCTTATCTGACAGAATATGCAGCATATCTTCTGGTCCAAGCTTCAGTCTTGTCTGGACTACTGGAACTTGTTCCTGGCAAGAGTACCCATATGTGACATCAAGCCACTTCAGTGGCCCGCCTTGTATTTAACCAGCCAAGACTGGCACATGTCACTCCTCTCATCAGGTCGCTGCTCCCTGTAGCAGCACACATTAAGTTCAATGCTTGCTTACAGAGTAGTCAGTGGGTCAGCACCTGTGTACAGTATATGGAGACACTAGTGAGGTGCTATGCTCCTTCTCACCCACTCAGGTCTGCCAGTGAAGAGCATCTGGTGAAGTCCCCTCTGAGTGGTATCACGTTTCAACCCAGACTCTTTTCCTTTGCAGTTCCTAGTTAGTGGAATGGACTACCTACCTCCATCCAAACTACTGACTACCTCAATATATTAGGAAGTGACTCTGTTCTGTGAATATCTGTCGAATTGAAAAGAGAAAAATAAAAACTTTGCTCTGCAATATTTTATATTGTGGGTTAATTTGTTGTTATAGTTTAATTGCGTTATTTATTGTAATCTATGATTGTAAATTATCATTATTATTATTATTACATCTTTTCAACTTTTGTTTCCTGTCTTACTACACTTGGGCAGAGTGGTGACCCTGAGGCTAGGGATCTGAACTGGCAATCGGAACGTTGCCCGTTCAAATCCCATAAACGCCAGAAGTGACTCTACTCCATTGGGCCCTTGAGCAATGCCCAGCAAACCTGCAATTGCTTCATCCTGGGTATGACGTTAACCTGCATCCAGCCCTGCAAGCACGTCCTCCAACTTACAGGGAAAACTTGAGGGTTGGTGTCAGGATAGGCACTCCAGCCACCATTAAAAACCTCACACTGTTCCAGTGTGGTGTTGAGGTGTCACCCGTTGCACTCGGGTCCCAATCCAGGTGGGTGTGGCAACGTACTGCAGTCAGAGCATGCTCCAACCTCTCTCTCTCTTACTACACTCGCTGAACAAACAGGCCCTAGCCTAATGTTACTTGATTATGTTTACCTCTTTAGTCTGCCAAGCAAATAGATGTATAATGTAAATGTCTCATTTTATACATATTTCATTTTTCTACCTTATTGTTGATTTAAGACAAATTTGTTTTTATTATAAATTTTGTCCTTCAGGTTACTCTAAAATGAATGTTTGAAACCTTGTGACTCCGCAGTTGCCCCTGATGACATGGCGGCTGTTGCGTATACTGTAAATGCTGACATTTTACCCTGATGCTAAGCCTTGGTGGATAAAAATCAAAACACTCCTTGTGTTCTTGGTAGTTTAGTACAAAACAACTAAAAGAAGTTGTGAAGTTTGCTTTGTTTTTTTTTTCAACTTTCAGGTTTTCCTGCCTGTTCTTTCTGATTCTCTCCTTTTCACTTGGTGCTTGGTTTTCAACTTTTTGGTAACAGCCCCAGCCTGCCTGATGGTGTGTTTTCATTGCATGGTCCTTTTCCTTTTACAATTATTTAAATACCAGTAACAGCTGTACGATAACATACAGTGAATACGTTCGACTTGAGCATTCCTAGTTTTCATTCCCCTTCTTTTTATATTAAGCATTCGTTTGCTCAGAGTTTGATGCGCTTGCTGCTTCCTGAGCAGCTCTTCTTTTCTCCATCCTAGTGACCCGCTTCTTCTCTTCTTCTGTCAGCACCTTTTCACATTAAAACTGACTAAGTCAGTATTTGTCTTGCAATTACTTAGTACGTTTTCCTTAATTTTCCACTTAAGCTGGCACTTAAATTTTCAATCTGCCTCAAGAATGATTTAAGATTTGAAGAGGTAGGGGAAGTGACGGTGAAGGTGGTATGGATGAGAACTGTGCCGCACCGAGAGCTGATTCTACAATAAAACAAAATAAAAATAAAAACAGGAATAACCTTGGAGGTCAATCATCACCCCAGAAACGGATAGTAGACTTCACGTAGTATATGTGTACCAAATTTCAGGTCAATAGGTCCAACTGTGTGCAAGCTACAAGTGATTTAAAATCCTGGACAGACAAACGGACAGCCACGGTAGCATATTAGAAGATATAAGAAGATTCTACCATACACCAAACAACATCTTTTATTGCAGTGCATTATAGGACTGGTTAGACCTTGTGTGTTTATGTGTAAACCTGTCATGATCTGGCTAACTTTATTAATTTTTTTCTTCTTTAATTTCCCTTTTTAATGTTTAGTAGGGGTTTTAACATTTGGGAAATTTAATATTTGTTAGTAGTTTTCACTTTCAGTTTCATTTTAACTTTGTTTAATAAGGACATAAAGCATTTGTTAAACGAAAGGATACCATTCAGTTCATCAAGCTCATTTGTTTAACTAATAACTAATTTATCCCAATATCTCATCTAGAGACTTCTTAAAGGTTTTCAAGGTTTCAGCTTCATCTGCATATCTCTGTAGTTAGTTCCAGATTTCTATATTAATATTTTATATGTATGTTCCACATGTATGCGCCACCATTTTGTTGTTAATTGCTAGTGTGGTTGTGACTGCAGGATGACTGGTAGTTATAACCTGATACTGTATGTCATTAGGCCAACAGCCAAAGTTCACCGTTGCATACTTCTGGATTTTTTAAGATTGCAGGTTACAAAATTTTGCATGAGTGTTTCTGAGTTTAAAGTTTAGGGTTATGCTTTGGTGCCCTGCCTTCATTCAGTTTCATTAAGAACTTTTCCTTCGGTCTAATGGTTACAAATTCTGACAGTTCCCCTGGCAATTTTGATTTAACTTTTCCTCCCTCTTATGATCAATGTTTTAATTATTAATTACTTGTGGACTCCCTTGGATTTACTGTATATAGGAAAAGTATATATCTCCTTTGGGTTTTGAGTCTCAAGGACTCAAAACATAACATTAGTTTTTTGGATTATTATGATTTGAAAAAGGAGAAAATATTACCAACATACCATGACACCATCTTTGTTCTGCTATTGACACCACTATTTCAGAGCTAAGCGTTTGTTGTTTCCCTGGTCCTTTCTTCTCACAATTCCCTGGAGCTCTTAACTTGTGTGACATCATCGAACCAACCACATATAAGACATCACATGCATTTCCAGAGTATTTGATGGATAAACCCCTGATTTGCACACAAACTACAACTTCTAATTATTGTCTTTCGGATGTATTGAATTTTAGCTTTGGCTTTAGGCTTTCAATTAACAGACTGGTTTGACTTTTTCCTTTACCCTTGGCTTACTGTTGACTGTGTTTATTTTCTGGTTCTTATCATTAAATTTATTCTGTTTTTGCGCCCGGCCAGTAAGGTCCCTTAGCACAGTTTTGCTTCTCTCATCTATTTGTCATTAACAAGTAATTCTTCTTTGCCATTTTCCTTTTAAAGGCCCTCAAAATGTTGTAATTTCTCTTTCAAAATGTATGATCAAATGCTGTTTAATCCATCCTGACATGACTAGGATTGATAAACTATTAGGGCATTTTACACCCTGAGCTAATCAGTATGAGAGGGTGTACCTGTAAATGCCTGACAAGTCACCGGACTGAAAATATCTGTTGGTGTTTTAAATTAGCCTGCATCCTATCAGATGTCTTGTAAACAACTTTCTAATGTTTATTTATGGCTGACCTAAACTGGAGAACTTTTTGTACCTGTTCTGAAGCTCACCAATGAATAAACTACAGTATACAATGCTTGCAACCTGAATCATGCCTGAAACAAGACGCCCTACTTGTCTGAGAAGATGCAGGAAGACTTTAAAAGCCAAATGTATTAGGTCTGCCTCTGTTTGTCCTTCTGGGCGACAGCCATTTATCCTATTCATCCTTCCTTCTGTGCCATGTTCTTAAACAGTAATCTCATGCTGGCACCATTGCAAGGTTAAACTAACTTTCTTCTTCCGCAGGAATCGCAAATGACCCTCAGCACATAAAGCAGTGATCCTCAAACTCAGTCCTGGTAACCTGATGTGGCTGTAAGCTTTTGTACTAATTAATAACCCTTATTCATTTGTTTTTCTTCTTTTCTTTTATTCAGCATTCAAGAAGGCACAGCAGTGTGACTTTTACATTTCAAAGACATTTAGATGTACTTGTAGTTTTGCTGTGACTTTGAACGTTTAACTCTGTTTTGTTGCTTTTGTATTAATTTGCCTTGTCCTGTGTAGCTTTCTCTCTTAATTGTAACCTAATATTGACAATTAACAATGGCCAGAGCACATAACACTGATTTCTGAAAGGCCGGAGCTACTTTAGCAAGAGACCAGCTAACATGATCATTAGCAAATAATGGATTAAATAACTTGGAAAGGTAGAATGAAAATCATGATAATGGTGAAAATCTTGAAAACATTGCTAAAAAACACTAAATTATCCCCATGAATATATGTAGATGCTTGGTACAATCTAATAAAAATTGATCAAGCCTAGTAAGATAACAGCCTGCTTAATTAGGCTAGGATGCTGATTTAAAATAGGATGGAGCATGAGAAGCACTGGTGTAAAGTTTACAGGTATACCAGGGAGTATTGCTAACACTTTTGCAATATTTTATTAATTTATTTATTCATACTCACTATTTGGATGAATGGCATGCAGTAACAGTCTTGCACTAAACACCATTCTTCCTAAGTTGTTTGATCCCTTTCCTGACATCTTCTAAATCTCAGCTCCCATGTAACAGTGGGGACTTACAATGCATCATTTTGGATCTGGCTGTAATACCTTTGCAAGCATTATTTCATTTATTTTCTCTGTAACAACATAACAAAACAAAAATAAATAAACAAGAAGACAAACAGAATATAGAACATCAAAATAAACAACAGTATTATGTAAAAATGTGTAATATCAAGTGCAAAAAGTATGACATGAGAGCAGCATCATTAACCTCCACATTATAATGCTCTGCAGCAGCCTTTACAGAGGCTCTCTTTCTCTTTTTAAAATTTATTTAGAATTATGGGTTTAATGCAATTTATGTAAATGTTATATGGGTTGGAGACGGTGGCACTGACCAAAAAACAAGAGACAGAGCTGGAGGTGGCAGAGTTAAAGATGCTAAGATTAGCATTGGCTGTGACCAGGATGGACAGGATTAGAAATTAGGACATTAGAGGGTCAGCTCAAGTTAGACAGTTGGGAGACAAAGTCAGAGAGGCAAGATTGAGTTGGTTTGGACATGTGCAGAGGAGAGATACTGGGTATATTGGGAGAAGGATGCTAAGGATAGAGCTGCCAGGTAAGAGGAAAAGATGAAGGCCTAAGAGAAGGTTTATGGATGTGGTGAGAGAAGACAAGCAAGTGATGGGTATGAATGAGCAGAATGAAGAGGAAAGAAAGATATGGAAGAAGATGATCCACTGTGGCAACCCCTAATGGGAGCAGCCGAAAGAAGAAAATGAAGATGAGCTTAATGTAATTAATTAATGTTATTAATTAGTAATGTTAAGATTTGGTCTCTGGTTTGTTACCATACATTTTTTAATGAATTTTTAAAATAAACTGAAGAGATGCTGCTATAAATGCAGACCCGTGCACCGACCCACCTCAACTGCCTCTGAGACAAGCTGTGAACTTCAGAAATTAGCGAAAAAAATCCTGTGGCAGCCTACTTCTATAACATCTGAGGAATATAAAAGAGTCTAAAAAATGTAAAGTGGGATGTAAAGTATTAAAAATTCCCATATTTACTTGGTGATCACCACCACCAAATGAGCTCCGTTAAACCCTGTCAGAATAACTGCTTGTCCGAAAATGAAACTGGGCAAAAGGGCAAATATCCAGAGTAAAGGTAAAAGTTACAGGCTCGTCTGGAGTTGGAAGAGGTGAAGATCCAAGTAAGGTGGAAAGGATTCAGAACTGGGCTGACTTCATATAATGAGACATGTTCAATTGTTTTTATGTAAGTTGTTTGAACTGTTATATCTCAAAGTGAGATATGGTACTGTGATATTTGGGCACTGCCCAGAACTGGCTTGTCACCTTATATTTCAGACAATATTTCAATGCTGGATGTATTTCATCAGACTGAGTGGAAAAAGCAGAAGGAGGACTAGAGATTTTTGTGAATGTGCAATGATGAAAAAAGGGGGCAGCACAGTATAATTAAAACTAAATGTGTGATCCAGGCATTGAATTGCGGACTGAATTCGTCCATGTCACTGCCAGGGAAAGTAAGTTACATCATTCTGGCTGACTCGGCAACAGAAATTATTCACTCTGCACCAACGTCTTTTTGATGAATCATTCTTAATGCTGGGGACTTCAAAGGAGAAGTCAAGGCCTTATTGGGCCTGTTCCTTTCGTGAATCCTGCTCTATCCATATATTAATGTCTTTAAATATAAACCTGTGTCAAAACCAAGCAGGTCTGGCATCATTTTACTGCCATGTACAAGCCTGCTATTGACAGTGGCAGCTCCTTTGTTATTTAAAACAAGTTTTTATGTGTATTGTTGATTGTTTTCATCATATTCTTTTTTTTTTTTGGAGCATCTGTGAAATTTTAACTTCCCCTTGTGGACAAATAAAGTATAATCTGTCAATATGATCTTGAGCCAATGTCCCTGTGACACTGAGATCAAAATATTAGCCTGACCTCTAAGTGCCTGGTACAGTCCCTCAAAATCAGGATAAGAAATTACATGGAGTAAATGATTGGAAACGCTTACTGAAGAATACTGTACCCAAGAATGATGTTTTGATATGTTACTTAACCCCTGCACTTTATAGTGATGGGCAAGAAAAAAAAATTAATTTCATGTTTTCATGGAAAAAGGACACAACAAAGTTTCTGATGGGTCTGGACCCAGTGGTGATCAATGTAGGACAACAGCAAACAAAATGAAAACATCCTTGAAATAAATCTTGCATTACTCATGTTGCAAAATCCACGCACCAAGTCATCCAGCTGCATGCTCACAATTGGGTGGAGTGGCTGGCACATTGTTTGCTGTTTTCCACAACTGGTCACTACTGAGTCTTCTTCTGTCAGAAATTTTGTTACGTTCAGTTTCCTTGAAAACGTGTCACAAATGGACATTTGAGGATCACTTTCTGGTTCCTGCTATGGTGTGCAATACCACCCCGGGACAGCAGGGGAAGCGGTTGTCGACCCTTTTGTTTCTGCCACATGAGGACAACTGAACTCCACCCACAGCATCCCAGAGGCCACACCCCTTTTGACTGGGAGGCTATAAAGCCAGGACGCCTTCAGCGAGATGCCTCCGCATGTCAAAACTCCCCGAGACTGACCTGCTCAGACGAGCCCTTTATTCCAAGAGCTTAGTTGGCTAAGGAGGCATCTATATATATAAAATCCCTATGTGCGTCCAGGTGTTCGTGTGTGGGTGTCTTCTGATGAAGTGCGCATGCGCAAGGCAAAGTGCGATGCGCGATATTACTGTCAGAGAAAGTTAGAGGCGTTTTACGGAAATACAAACCAGTATTACTGCGAGAGGAAATTAAAGGTACACAATACAGTGATGTATATTACAGCCACATACAAGCCAGTATTACTGTCAGAGGAGATTAAAGGCATATTACCGACGCACACGCCTGTATTACCGCCAGAGAAAATTAAAGGTATATTACGGACGTACAAGCCAGCGGACGTACAAGACGGTATTCTTCAATAAGGGTGCGCACAGGCATCCTTCAATAAGGGCGCGCACAAAAAGGCGAGCCTCAAAATGGTGGCCTCAATTGGGCGCAGCGAATAAAGGCGCGAGTAAATAAAGATCTGCACAATTGTTGCTCTTCACCTATTCCAGAGCCATTTGAACTAAATTATCTACGAACGCCTTTATTCACCGCGTTCAATTGAGGTCGCCCTTTTGAAGCTCGCCTTTTTGTGCGCGCCCTTATTGAATAGAGCCGTACAAGACAGTATTACTGTCACAGAAAATTAAAGACACACAATACACGGCGGCAGCCCACGAAGAACGGTCAGCTCAGCAAGTAAACATCAACAAAAGAAAGGCTGAAAGAAAGAAAAATACGACCAACAAAAAGAATGAGTTCAAAGTCCCTTGCCATTTAATATAGACTGTTCCTACTAATGTTTATGCACTACTGTTCTAGCGCCCGTTATTGTAACGGGCTAAATGACTAGTATAACATAAAAAGCCTGTTTTCTGGACATAGCATTAAACAGAGTGGGACGGTTATTACACCGACTTTTCTTTGGGACTCCAGTCGTCCTTCCGTTCATCATCATCATGAAATTAAGAAGCTACATGACGTAAGTAGCATAAAAAAATTTCATTTTTAGGTGGAGTATTCTTTTAAAACAACAAAGTTGAGGGTTGTTATAAAGGTTTCAAACATAAGTCAAATTACTGACGAAAGCTAATTTGTTCTCAACATCTGGGGATGCTTTGCCCTACTGGATTTTAATTTAAAAGTGCTACTGCATCATAGTCATTATTAATAAACAATTGTATTTTATTACATCATGCATCTCAGTCTGTCAGCTCCACCATGCTGAATTGCTTTACTTCTGCTTAACTCACCAATCAAAGTTACCAAGTACTTTTCAGGACAGAGCCATGGATTCCCCTGCTTCTGTTCTTACGTTTATTCCCATGATATCTTTAGTGACGGGTCTTTAACAATGTTGAGGCCACTTGTCAATTACAGTTCTCTCAAACTACTGCCTCAATCTGCTGATTGACTTATTATACTCCATTAAATCACTGACTGATGATCAAAGTGCTTTCCATGTCAATTCCTCATTATTTATAGGTAGAATTTAAAGAACCTGAATGCAATTTTTAGTTATTGTTGCAGGTGACTTGTCTGCTACTGAGAGAAACAGACCAAATAAAAATTTGCTGTTGCTTGCTGTTTTCAACTCTTTTCTGATTCTGATTTTTCATTACAGGGTTGCAGTAATTTGGAACATCAGATTCAAGGCACAAAATGACTCTGGAGGGGTCACCAGTCTAAAACTGAGCTCACTCACTCACACATAATCACACACACACAAACACGCACACACACTCAAAAAGGTGTCAACCAATATAATTTGTAAGTTTTTAGGGTCTTAAAGGGAACAGGGGTACCCACAAAATATGCACAAAGGAAACATGAAAAATACACAGAGCAGAAATTAAAGCTTACACGTAAGGTCCCTGTGCTGCATTCTACACTTGGTAACAAATAATACTTTGAACCTGACTCATGTTTATGTCTTAAGGGATTTCATATTGTACTTAACAAAGTCCAAAAGACGTTTTCTTACCGTTAGGATAACTCATTCCTGAGCTAACAGAGAAAGTAGAGTAGAGTAGAGCCTAATCATTGCTATTATCATCATCATCCATCCATCATCCAACATGCTATTTCCTAACTACAGGGTCAATCTCAGCCAACACAGGGCGCAAGGCAGGAAACAAACTCAAGGCAGGGCGCCAGCCCACTGCAGGGCACACACACACACACCCACACACCAAGCACACACTAGGGACAATTTAAATCGCCAATGTACCTAACCTGCATGTTTTTGAACTGTGGATGGCACCCGGAGGAAACCCACACAGACATGGGGAGAACATGCAAACTCCACGCAGGGAGGACCCAGGAAGCGAACCCCGGGTCACCTAACTGCGAGGCAGCAGCGCTACCCACTGCGCCACCGTGCCGCCCTTCATCATCATCATCATCATCATTATCCATCCATCCATCCATTTTCTAACCCGCTGAATCCGAACACAGGGTCACGGGGGTCTGCTGGAGCCAATCCCAGCCAACACAGGGCACAAGGCCGGAAACAATCCCGGGCAGGGTGCCAACCCACCGCAGATCATCATTATTATTATTATTATTTTTATTATTATTATTATTGTTATTATTATTATTATTATTATTATTACACACAGCAGGAGAGTGTTGTGGCCTTACATCTCTGGTGAAATAGATCTTTGTGTGAACGTGTAATGAATGTAATATGGGATGATAGCAGATGGAAACTCTCAAGAATGGTTCATGGAGTAGATCCAGGAGCTTCTCCATGTCTTCTCTCAGTACACAAAGTACATAAAGTACAATATCAGCTCTAAAACCGTTGCTACCATTTAACTGATCAGTTTGCTTCTTCATGTTTTGTCTTCTTCACTGATATGTAAACTGCTGGACTCACTATAGCAGGAGTTGCGATAAGGCTCTCACTGAAAAGAACAACACATGTCAAGTTGAAAGCAGAACAGATTTTACAAATGCAAATTAATAGATGCTGCATGTGGGATGAATCTTAGTTTTGTACTTCTAGAAATCGGTCTTGTAGAGAGGAGTGGTGATATAAACTCCAAAGAATAACGGTGTGCTTGTCAACCTGGTCAGACAGACAACAAGCCTGTGGTTATGATAAATAAACTTTTTATGCCTGAATATTCTTCTCAAAAGACCTCTGTTAAACATGTAAATGTGTGCGGAGAACACTTGATGTGTGTCAAAATGAACATAACCTGTCTTAATGGGAAAAAAACTTTCTGTAAAACCAGATTATACTTTGGCATTCAAAGACATCACTGGGCTATTTGTAAAAGTGAATGCTGTAGAGCCGAACGTGGTGTCATTTGAATTTGTGGATAGAAGTCTTATTGTAGCAAATGCATTTTTGTTTAATGATTTTCTGAATACAGACCCTGTGCTTTGATCCCATTGACTTTGTTTTTTCAGTTCTTTTAGGCTTAGCAAAAGATTCATTTAGATTTTTAGTTAACAGACTTGGCATAACGTTTGACAATGTTTCTTCTTCTGATCCTTTTTCATGTAAATCTGCCTCATTTCTCTTTATCACAGAATACTTTTTAGACCTCCCTAAATGGCTCTTAAACCCCTTAAACTGGGTGGAGTGACTGGTCCAATGATCGACCAAAGCACATCTGTGCCCTTGACTCATCCCCTGCTTCTGATCCACCTAGTCATGTACTTCTCCACGGTCATCTTCACTGTAAACACGTAGTAATTATCTTAGAAGGAAAGGGTTGTAAGTAAACCTTCCCTAAGGTACAAACACAAATATATTCCTTCATTTAAAAGAACTCTGCAACCAAAAATTATATTTTTTTTATGTTGCTTAACCAAAGTGGTATGTAGTGATGGGCGAGAAAAAATTTTATCTCATGATTTCATGGAGAATGAAGATCACAAAATTTCAGCTTGAATGGGTGTCTATGGTGACCAACACAGGACAATAGCAAACAATATCAAAAAGGTCCATGAGGAAATCTTAGGTTCTTCATGTCACTTAATTCACGCACTAAGTCACATGTTTGTTCATAATATCTCAAGCACACATTTTTTTTTACTAAAATTGCTAAACAAACCACTTTCTGGAAAAAAAAACCAAATACTTGTATACAAAAAAGGAGTCCAGTCAAATGTGGATGTGCCCTCCCTGCCCCCTGTTCATTAGTTGGGAATCCTGCTCAGTGACAGATTAGGGATGTCGCATACCAGAATTGTTGTTCATGATATCTTCTTCTTCTTCTCTTTGGCTGCTCCTGTTAGGGGATGCTACAGCAGATCACCTTCTTCCATATCTTTCTGTCCTCTGCATCTTGTTCTATCCACCCCTATCACCTGCATGTCCTCTCTCACCACATACATAAACCTTCTCTTAGGTCTAACTCTTTTCCTCTTGCCTGGCAGCTCTATCTTTAACATCCTTTTCCTAAAATACTCAGCATCTCTCCAAACCAACACTATCTCGCTCACTATCTTTCTGACTTTGTCTCCCAACTGTCCAACCTGACCTGACCCTCTAATGTCCTCATTTCTAATTCTGTCCATTCTCGTCACACCCAAAGCAAATCTTACCATCTTTAACTCCACCACCTCCAGCTCTGTCTCCTGCTTTCTGGTCAGTGCCACCGTCTCCAACCCATATAACATAGCTGGTCTCACTACTGTCCTGTAGTCCTTCCCTTTAACTCTTGCTGATACCCGTCTGTTACAAATCACTCCTGACACTCTTCTCCATCCATTCCACCCTGCCTGCCCTCTCTTTACTAAGAAATTCTAATGCATAATAAATTAAGAGGTAAATGAAAAAACTTTAATATCCATAACACCAGGACTATTCCTGCCTTGTGTTCAGTGCTGCTAGGATAGGCTCTGAACTCCCGGGCTGTGACTCTGAATTAGATTAAGTGGGTTTGAAAATGATATTTTATTTTGTCTCTTGGGTGAGAGAAGTAATCCGCCTAGCTTTGATAATGCAGTTTTAATCCTAGGGAGCTGTGAAAGTCTATAAAGTGATTGTTCAGTGATTAGCATCACTGCAATGCAAAACTAATTGTCTAATGCGTCGGCTGCATTAATCAGTCTCAGTGATGTTTTTTGATCTGTCTTAGAAATGGAAATTGCTGTCGTCTCGCTAATAACTGTTACAAGCTTGGCATAATAACACTAAATAAATCCTCTTCTTCATTCCTAGTAAGATGCCTCAATTACAAAAGGCACTTTCAATGCATTGTATTGTGACGTCTGTCAGTCTTCTCTGCAAACAGGTTGTGCTTTTTGATATCTGCAGTGTTTATTCAAAATTCAGTAATATTTGGTATTTAGAGCCACAATAGAAAAACTTCTGAGATGATTAACAACGTAGAGGTAAGCACTGAGAAACTCATTAAAAAGTTCAGCTGCTATGGAGAACATTCTGACATCAGCTAATGACTACTGGCCAGTGGTGCTTCGTCTCACTTCTTGAAGACCTTTGAGAGGCTGGTCCTCAACTATAACAGTCATCCTGAGAAAGACCACTCTGACACACTGTAGTTTGCCTATTGGACAAAGATTGGAGTGGGAGATGCTATTATCTGTCTGCTTCACGAGGCTGGACAAAGCTGGCAGTGCTGTGAGGGTTGTGTTTTTTCATTAGCCCCCTTTTTATTAAGGTGGAAAATGTAATGGATACAAATCTTGGGCAGAATCTACCACTAAAATATAATGCTGATCTAGACTGACGATAACATTCTAGAAGATCATCAGCACAGAGGAGTCTGCTTTAGTCTGACAGATAAAGGTGAGTCTGATAAATGACTCAAGGGCAGCCGGCTATACTTCCTTAGAAGGCTGGCGTCCTTCAACATCTGCAATAAGATGCTGCAGATGTTCTATCAGACGGTTGTGGTGAGCACCCTCTTCTACGCAGTGGTGTGCTGGGGAGGCAGCATAAAGAAGAGGGACGCCTCACGCCTGGACAAACTGGTGAGGAAGGCAGGCTCTATTGTAGGCATGGAGCTGGACAGCTTGACATCTGTGGCAGAGCGATGGGCGCTGAGTAGGCTCCTGTCAATCATGGAGAATCCACTGCATCCACTAAACAGTATCATCTCCAGACAGAAGAGCAGCTTCAGTGACAGACTGCTGTTAATGTCCTGCTCCACTGACAGACTGAGAAGATCATTCCTTCCCGACACTATGTGACTCTTCAATTCCACCCGGGGATGGGGTAAACGTTAACATTATTCAAAGTTATTATCTGTTTGTATACCTGTATTGTTATCACTGTTTAATTTAATATTTTCTTTATCAGCATGCTGCTGCTGGAGTATGTGAATTTCCCCTTGGGATCTATCTATCTATCTATCTATCTATCTATCTATCTATCTATCTATCTATCTATCTATCTATCTATCTATCTATCTATCTATCTATCTATCTATCTATCTATCTATCTATCTAATCATTATTAAATCATGATTAATCCCTATATTTCACTTGATTAATCACAAGTTTTGTTTGCTTAGTGATGTCCAGTAGTCTTCTCTGACAAACAATGTCTTGGCAGCTCAAACTGTGAAAACTCATCTCTTTTGTATAAATTGTAATTACGGGACACAATGTGTAATTCTGATGCATTCTATTTTTCAATAGTGGCAGGTCATTTTTGAGATTTGGTTATGTTCACGGAAATGTTTCCTGTTATACTTTGTGTATTGTAATTCTGTGTGGATTTTAAAGATTAAATGTTTGTTATTAACAGTGGTGTGTTCGATGCACCAAAGACATTTTACTTCTGTAATATTGACATTCACCAAGCACTCACTTTATAAATAAAAACATTTTTGTCCTTTGTACCATCTCAGAGAGTTTTAAATCGAAAGCAATCATAATAAACTTAGTCATTCTCAATGATCATTAATGGACTAATCTTGATAGCAAGAGGTGTGGAAGAATGCATGGGCTAAATGCCATTAAGGGGAAATCACTGGCTGCATTAACACTTTAACTTTGACAGCACTATAACTAAAGTAAGTCCAGATGTCGTCAATGTTAAATTCAAGAACTCTCAGGCAAACGTTAACTATTGCAGAACCTAACGGACAAACTAAACAAGGAGTCATAGAGAAATGGACCCTCAAAAAGAAAGGTAATTTGAAATCAGAAGGTATGAGGTGTCTCAGACTAATGCCTGGTAGTCTTTGGTGTACGTCAGTAGGAAAGTTTTCGAAGTCAGAAAGGAAAACCATAAAGTAATGGCAGGCGAATGTGTTCATTGTGTTTTGGTCTGAGTCACCACTCAACATCCCAATGCCACAACTCCACTATTGAACATGGTGGTGATTCAGTCTCCCTTGATACCAAGAGTTTTGTGAAATAAGTGGTACAGTTTTGTGCATTATTTCCATTTTAATGTGAGTCTATCTATCTCGGGTTTTACAACTGACACTTTCTTCATCACCTTGTAACGGGGCTACATAATTATAGATATTTAATGTGTGTACTGTGCTGAGTCGCGTCTTTTTTACATCGTCCCATTTACTCCATTGTGTGTTTATGTAAATGTTGTCCCCGGGAAACAAAAGTGGAAGGATGATGCAGGGAGGCAGTGACTCCTATAGTGGCATTTCCTGTTA
This sequence comes from Erpetoichthys calabaricus, assembly GCF_900747795.2. Taxonomy (NCBI): domain Eukaryota; kingdom Metazoa; phylum Chordata; class Cladistia; order Polypteriformes; family Polypteridae; genus Erpetoichthys; species Erpetoichthys calabaricus. The sequence goes on along the minus strand of NC_041401.2, from coordinate 168,246,211 downwards.
CCACAACAATTGCATCCGGGATATTTTTATTTAAACAAGAGGAGGGAAGTATGAAAAGTGGAGCCAGAGAAGAGCAAGAGGACAGAGGAGATTGAGAGGAGAAAGGAGCCATTTTCGCATTCATTTTACAAATCATCGTTTACATTCATTGCGCAACTTTACCATTTGCTTTTTTCACTGCCCAGAACATCATTATGTCAGCCAGTGCAGAGAAACCCTGGGGTTTGGATTTTGTTCAACCATTGCCAAAAACTCACATGGTGAGATTGTTTTTGAATTACTTTGGGAAGGAGCAAAACTATCATATCAACCAGTATGTCATTTAATTCAGGACTTTAATAACTTTGGACTCAGTTTATTTCATCCATTTCAATGGCAGTTTGTTTTTGATCTGTGTGTTCTGTGTTTTGTGTTCTGTGTTTATTCATTTATTGTTTAGGGGCAAGGGAGGGCTTTGTATTATTTTGATTATATATATTCATGTGGTTGTTATAAATAAGGAATATATACAGTATATAGTTTCTTTCACTGATGTCTTTGGGATAGTGGGGAATTGCGTATATATACTGTATATAAATATATATTTCCCGGGAAAGGTCTGCAGGGAACTTAGAAAGAGCGTTAGTGTATCCCACCACCTCCTAGGCAGATGTGTTACCATTATTCTCCAAGCCCTTCAGCTGTCTCCTATTCACACATGTGTGACAATATATATATATATATATATATATATATATATATATATATATATATATTGTGACAAAGGCACTATATTGGCACCAGACCCAACACAGACTGACACCAGAGGCACACTTATAAAAATAAATAAACTTTTATTTTCTTCGCCCGGGGGCCATGTTTTCGTCGTGTCCCACAGGCACAACACAGTCCCACAAGCTCAAACGCCACAACACAAAATAAATTCTTCTTCTTTCCTCCACTACTCTCTGGTGCTTTGTCTCCCTCATTCCAACTCTGGCTTCCAGAGTAACGACTGCTGGCTTCTTTTATAACACCCCCGGAAGTGCTCCAGGTGCTCATTGACCTACTTCCAGCAGCACTTCCAGGTGTGGCAGAAATCCTACCCAAGAAGGTTTTATATATATATATATGTATATATGGGCGGCACGGTGGCGCAGTGGGCAGCGCTGCTGCCTCACAGTTAGGAGACCCAGGTTCGCTTCCCGGGTCCTCCCTGTGTGGAGTTTGCATGTTCTCCCCGTGTCTGCGTGGGTTTCCTCCGGGCGGTCCGGTTTCCTCCCACAGTCCAAAGACATGCAGGTTAGGTGGACTGGCGATTCTAAATTGGCCCTAGTGTGTGCTTGGTGTGTGGGTGTGTTTGTGTGTGTCCTGTGGTGGGTTGGCACCCTGCCCAGGATTGTTTCTTGCCTTGTGCCCTGTGTTGGCTGGGATTGGCTCCAGCAGACCCCCGTGACACTTTGTTCGGATTCAGCGGGTTGGAAAATGGATGGATGGATATATATATATATATATATATATATATATATATATATATATATATATATATATATATATATATATATATATATATGCTGTATACTGTATACTGTATACTGTATGATATATATATATATACATATATATATATATTATTGAGTGTTTGTCTGCCCTTGTATATGTGTATATGTATTAGTTTTCACATTTCAGCATATCTGCACTTAATTTTATACACTGACTTGTGGGACCTGGGGGGAAAAGACTGCTTGTAAGGGGTACCGCTTGGTATTGTCTTTAGATTCCTCAGTTTAGCCAGGCCACAAGTCTTGGTTGTGTAGTTGTCGGTCTGGGTAAGGGGTTGGCCGTTACAACCTCAATTCTCAAACATATTCATCAGCTTGCTACTGCTTCTGCTGCTTTAATGACAATCAACGACTTTTGCCCATGGCATCCTCATACTGACTGGTAAGCTGAGCATCTCTTTTGCCTCATTATCTAAACCAGTGCTCTTCTGAGAAATGAGAATAAGCAAATGAACAGCTGGCACAGGCTAAAGAGCAGCCAGCAGTGAGATGTTTCCACCTGCCACATGAAAATGACTTAATCTGCATTAGAATAACTGTTGTGAGTTTCAGCATGACGAATATACTACGTTGAATGAGTGTCGCGTAAAGTGATGTGTTCCATCGTTGAATCATGAGCCCGTCTGCCAATACACATGCAGCTGGATGCACATCTCTGGATATGCAGGTCTAGTTACATGCAGGTAACAGATGGCAGACACCTTAGCCTGCGTCAGGGATAACGCACGTAGACACATTTTATATTTAAAGCACTTTGCTGGCCTCCTGCAGACAGAAGCAAATGCTGAAGGAGCTGCCTCATAGAAGGGCTGAACAGGGAGAGAAAGGAGCAGAAAAAACAGACAGCTTGTCTTGACAACTCCCAGCTGGCACATAGCATGAGCCCCGACTATGGCAACCAAAAGTCCTTACTGCTTCACCTGCTTGGGCAGATTAAACTCAAGGCAGTCAGTTCACTAGAGGTCAGGTGAAGCTAGATGACGCCATCTTTAGGTGCGCCTGGTAAGTCGGACTTGAAACTTGAAAGCTGCAAGTTTTGTTTCCTCAGACAGCTACATATTCACTGCCATTGGCAACACAGTGAAATGTTGTGTGTTTAGAGTGTCTGGGGTCAGAGGTCCTATAAATGATAGATGGGTAGCACGGTGGTTGTCGCTGTGCATGGGTTGATATTGTCTCTAGACCTCCATTTTGCTTCCCTTTGAGGATAATCGATCTCAGGCCACCTACCACTGAATGAAAGACCTCATATAAATACCATTTCCATAGCTCTTAGAATCTTGAGTTCAAATCCCAGCCCAGGTGACGTCTTTGTGGAGTTTGCATGTGTCCGTGTCCTTCTCTGGGTACTCTGGATTTCCTCCCAAATCTTCAAAAATGTGTACTGTCACACTGAACTGGATTAAGAAAGTCCAACAATGGATGGAAAGTAAAGAAGAGATAGAAAGTAACCAATCTTTGAATGGAAGCTGCGGAGAGTAAATTAATTGAAGAAGGAAGCAGCTTGGGTTGATATTACCTCTAGACCTCCAACTTTGCATAAAGAATTATTGACCTCAAAATTTAATTCTATAAAGGTTAAAAAGATAAATGATTTTGGTTACAATATCACAGTTAATAGATGAATGATCCAAGCATCTACTGTATTTCTTTGTTCTTAACAGACTTCATTCCAGATTCCCACCTGTTTTGGTGCTAGGAAGTGTTCTTTTCACTTCTTGAGTCTTATTCTGTACAAGAAAAATACTTCAACTGAAAGTGAACTAAACCTTATAGACCCGAAAAAGATGACTATATAAAGTGATAAAGATTTCATGGGCCACACTTTACAGTCTGAATGGTGCTGTTATTCGTTATGAACATCAGTTAATAAAAGCCTTACTAATGGAGGTGAAAAACACAGGCTTCATATGACGTTGTTTAGGCTCCACTTGGATACTGAGAAGGCAAATTTCATAATCATATTTATCCCCCTGCATGTTGTCCAAGTGCACACAATCTGAATATAGTGGGATTGTCTTCCTCAAAGGCACCCATCCTTGAAGACACAGGATATGGGGGATACCGCAGCTTTGAGTCATTAACTGCTAGTCACGAATGGTGTTGTCATGTTGGAGGAAGGCATCCAAAACATTGCCAGCAAGCCAATCTGTCACCTGCCTGCAGATCCTCAAGACCTACTTTGAGCTGAAATCAAGAACTATGGCCTGTAGGCTTCTTTTATGTGTGTGGAATATGTTCACTTGTCATGCAGCATGAGAGGTGAACAGAGAACCCATGTGTAAAATTCATCATCCCTCTTATATAAAGAAACCAAATGTGCCATCTTTTAGTTTGACAAATTTCAGCCAGGGATCATCGCCTGCCTGGGGTTAAAATCCGTGTTTTATGAACTTTTTTTTAATTATTGAATAATTTATTTTTGTTAATGTTTGTTTTGTTTATTACGTGCTTTGTGTACTATGCCTTAGTGATGTCCTATGTGTTTTGTGGGTGGTCCCCAAGAGGCAGGGCTGTCTGCTTATCACCACCAGGAACTACCCTCCAACCTATGAATCCAGAGACTCACCCACAGTTCCTGGCAGTTCATTGTGAACAAGCTCTGGGAGTCTGGTGAGTTCTTGTGCCATTTTCTGTGCTTTCTGTGAATTAACCTGTATCCGGCCATGCAAGCAGGTCCTCCAACTTACAGGGAAAACTTGAGGGTTGGTGGCACTCCAGTCACCGTAAAAAAAAGCCTCACACTGTTCCAGTGTGGTGCTGAGGTGTCACCCATTACACGGCTGTACTCAAGTTCCAATCCAGGTGGTTTGTCGTGCGGTGGGTGCGGCAACATGCTATATGAGCACATGCTCCCAACCTCTCGCTCTCTTTGTGAATTATTGGGATTTTCACCTTCCTGCTTTGTGTTTAACTATGTTTCTGGATCACTGTACTGGCACTTGTTTGGTTTGTTTAGCCTTGTGTTTTGGGCAAATCCATTTCACCTTTGTGCTCATTAGAGCGTCTATGAAATTGGAGTAGTACTTTGTGAAGAATAAATATTTTATTGATGGATGGATGGATAAAGATTCTATGACCTTTTGGTGTGTAGCTGAGAATTTTGTTGGTGACACCACCTCCAATGGGCAAAATTGGAAGTGCTTTTGGAACTTTTGGGACTTAAGTCTCTTAGTTCATAACAACGATGGACAGGTATTGAAAGGCACCATACAGAATGAGACAGATAAACCATGTGGAAAGGTACTATATAACAGAGAAAAAGACAGGCGGACCCCTGCAGCAGGACGAGCAGGTCAGTCAGCAACAGACAACACCCTGTGATGGGCTGCAACCAGTTCAGGTGGGCAAATAGATAAGGCACTACATCAGAAAAATATAAATACATCATACCCTGTATGATAGACTGAGAGATAGAAAAGGAACTATATGATTAGATAGATAGATAGATAGATAGATAGATAGATAGATAGATAGATAGATAGATAGATAGATAGATAGATAGATAGATAGATAGATAGATAGATAGATAGATAGATTCCCAATATCATTACTGACAAGATTAATGAATGTGCCTACTGAATGAATAATTGACACACTGACTATCTGTCTCATTTATTTGTTTAATAAAACTTGACTTAATAATTCCAGAGTGACTGATTTATGTGAAAGATGTGATAAATACTTCGGTTTTTGGTTTTGCTACGCGATGTCATTGTTTTCCCGTTTCTATCATTTGCCAAGAAAGGGGCATTTTCTGCTTATTTCTCACACCCCCATCTCACCCCCAAACTCCTGAGTCCCAAAACCCCCCAAAAGAACCCTATTAGCTTTTAAGCATCTGTGCCCGGAAAACCAGATAGATAGATAGATAGATAGATAGATAGATAGATAGATAGATAGATAGATAGATAGATAGATAGATAGATAGATAGATAGATAGATTATGCTGCAAGTCTTGAAGATAAATATAGGACAAGTATTAGTTTTTTACTGATTAATGATCTCTTCCTTGTAGCTCCCATTTTCACAATTGTTTTTCTGATGGCAGAATCAACAACACTTATTTAAAGTACAACTAGATCTCTTCCAGGTTCCCAAAATTGAACAGCTACTGAGTTGGCAAGGGAAGATACAGTATGAGTCAAACGTGTAGCAAAAAAAGAAAAATCACAGTTTAACAAAGTTTGTTTGTTTAATTAAAGAATAGATGACAAAAATTCAGGAAAAACGTATTACACATGCGGAGTAAAAGCCAGAAAAAAGTAAAAAAGTTTAGTTCTCTGCTTCATTACAGTCTTAGCTTTCTCATGTTAAACTTCACTTACTTTCTATTCTTATTCTTACACAGGCTTCAGTACGGTTTGAAACTGTTTGCTCTCCATGGCTTACCAACTGCAAGGCAGTTCATCGTCTATACTAAGAATGACAAGAAATAAATTAGAACATTCCATTCACAAGGTTAGAATAGAACCTTCCATCTTCTACCTTCACTTTCACCACCTTCTAGGCTGTATGGCGGGTGGCCGGGTCCCATGCCTTCCCGGGACGCCCCTTCTACACATGTTCCGGGGGAGCAATCATGGACTGCTCAATACCTCCCCTGGGACACTTGAAGGCAGCCTCCCTGGCTGAGGATGGTGCCTCAGTTTCCCGCAGGGCTCCATGGGAGATTGAGTTCTCCACAGCCTTGTTGGGATCTAGGGTGGCCGCCAGGGGGTGCTGCATGGGTCCCTGAGCCGGCCTGGACAACTCTACAGTCCCACCCGGAAGTGCAAATAGAACCGGCTGCCCGCCACAGCTGTGAGGAAGTAAGCAGTACTCCCCTGTTTCTTCTCTTTTACCCACAGAATCAAAAAGCTGCCCAAGAAGAAGGCTTAGCTCCACCCACAATGCCTGAGAATGCCCCGCCTCTTCCGGTACAGACACAATAAAACCGGGCAGTCCCAGAAGGAGGCGTCAGATCTTGACCCATCAATCAAGGAAGGTAGAGCTCTGACTAATCACCCCAAAACTGTTTAACGTTGTCTGAAGTCAATTTATTGTTTGGTTGTCTGTCTGGGCGGCTATACTTTTTCATTTTGTTTATTAAAAGGTGTGACACAGCTGGTACCCCATCTTTTCTCCAGCATACTTCAGTCTGTTTTCAATGGTCGCAATAGGTAAACATTTTAACAAAACTAGGTAAACATTAATATCAATTTTACATAATCTAACTAGCTTACAAATGGCTCTTGCACAATGTAAGAATATTCCTTCAGAATTATGGACATTATTCTGGGGTTCCTTATTACCTCTTGATCAAACTAATACTTTCTCATGCAGAGAAGAATACAAATGGTCTCTAATCTTCTTCATTATTTCCTCCATTTCAGTATTCTTTCACTTATTTGGTTCAGTTAAACTCCGGTGCTTTAAAGCTGGCCTTCTTATAATTTTCCAGACTAATAGACATCAATTATCTTTTTTTACCTTAAATCTTTCAGGGGTAACTTTTGGATATTTGTGTGATGAGAAGCTCACAGTGATAATGAATGTTGACATTTATTCAATTTGCAGAGGATAGGCTTATTCTAAATTGAAAGCATTTAACCTTGTGGTCTTAAGTTTCTCTTTAATTCTAACTAGAATAAATGTTACATTAATATGATCCATTCTTCTGAGGTCCTCCTAATGTCTCCTTGTGGTAGATTTACACATTTTTTGCATTATGGTGTATTATTATTATTAGGGCACTGTTATGGTACATGATGCTATTTAAAATAAAAACCATCTGATTGATAGGTGCTTACATTGTGGTTGCACTGCTGCCTTATAGCTCTAGTGCCTTGGCTTCAAATCCTACTCCTTATCTCTCTGTATGTAATCTGCATATTTCCACCTTTCATTGTCAATTTTTCCCTTAATATCTTGAATTCTGGTCCTGCATCTCAAACACAATATGTAATAATAATAATAATTAATTACATTTATATAGATCTTTTCTAACCTACTCAAAGCAATTTACACAGACAGTGGGAACCACCACCAATGTGTAGTATCCACTTGGATGATGTGACGGCAGCCATTCTTGCACCACTTTGCCCACCACACATTAGCTATTAGGTGGTAAGTGGTGAGAGAGATATTTAGCTAATAAGGTGCAGGAGATGATTAAGGGCACAAATGAGCAGGCTGTGGTGGGAAATTTAGCCAGCACATTAATAAACACCCTACTCTTTTCAAAAGATGCTCAGAGACCTTTTATGACCACACAGAGTCAAAACCTTAGTTTTTTTACATTTCATCCAAAGGATGGCTCTATTTTTCACAGAAATGTGTTCCCGTCACCGCACTGGGGCTTTGGGATCCACACACAGACCCCAGGGCAAGCATCCCCTGATAGACTCACCAAAACCTTCTCCACCAGCAACCCAAGATTTCTTGATTGGTGTCCCATCCGTGTACTGGCCAGGCCCCTACATGCTAAGCTTCAGATACATTAGCTGTCCTGAAGTAAATGTAATATGGCTGCTAGAATTAAGTATTGTCACAAACGTGCATTTGAGAAGCAGTCAATGGGTTTAACTGGACATAAAACGGTGAGTCAAGGGTTGACGTTGTGCGCTAATGCATTCTCTCTTTCTTCTCCAGATCACCAGAAGGCAAGGCGAGCTAAGCTTTAACCATCTTCCTCATTCCTCTCCAGACCATGCCCTCCTACTGACCTCACTTCCACCACTTCCCTCTTGGACCCACCTCTTCCTTTCCACTCCCTTTAAAAACCCAACCTCTACCCTCTTGTTTCAGTCCCGTTTTGGACACAGTCCTTTGTGACTACTCTTTTTTCACATCAATATACGGGGTGGATCCCCAAACCTTTTCTGTCGTTGTTCTCTTGTATTCACAGTATATTAGGCCAGTGATTATTCTATATTAGTATAATGTGTTGGGGTCCAAAATCTGGTTCTTGCCTTCTCTTTAACAGGCTCAGCGCCCCCAGCAATCCTGCACATGCTTAAGAATATGATATCATGATTGGTCCACTTACACTAAGGATAAATGAAAAAAACCACAACACAGCTATGTTTCTTTTCACGTGTACCTCCTTTACAGTGCATCCGGAAAGTATTCACAGCGCATCACTTTTTCCACATTTTGTTATGTTACAGCCTTATTCCAAAATGGATTAAATTCATTTTTTTCCTCAGAATTCTACACACAACACCCCATAATGACAATGTGAAAAAAGTTTACTTGAGGTTTTTGCAAATTTATTAAAAATAAAAAAACTGAGAAATCCCATGTACTTAGTCGATGCACCTTTGGCAGCAATTACAGCCTCAAGTCTTTTTGAATATGATGCCACAAGCTTGGCACACCTATCCTTGGCCAGTTTCGCCCATTCCTCTTGGCATCACCTCTCAAGCTCCATCAGGTTGGATGGGAAGCATCGGTGCACAGCCATTTTAAGATCTCTCCAGAGATGTTCAATCAGATTCCAGTCTGGGCTCTGGCTGGGCCACTCAAGGACATTCACAGAGTTGTCCTGAAGCCACTCCTTTGATATCTTGGCTGTGTGGTTAGGGTCGTTGTCCTGCTGAAAGATGAACCGTCGCCCCATTCTGAGGTCAAGAGCGCTATGGAGCAGGTTTTCATCCAGGATGTCTCTGTACATTGCTGCAGTCATCTTCCCCTTTATCCTGACTAGCCTCCCAGTTCCTGCCACTGAAAAACATCCCCACAGCATGATGCTGCCACCACCATGCTTCACTGTAGGGATGGTATTGTCCTGGTGATGAGCGGTGCCTGGTTTCCTCCAAACGTGATGCCTGGCATTCACACCAAAGAGTTCAATCTTTGTCTCATCAGACCAGACAATTTTCTTTCTCATGGTCTGAGAGTTCTTCAGGTGCCTTTTGGCAAACTCCAGGCGGGCTGCCATGTGCCTTTTACTAAGGAGTGGTTTCCGTCTGGCCACTCTACCATACAGGCCTGATTGGTGGATTGCTGCAGAAATGGTTGTCCTTCTGGAAGGTTCTCCTCTCTCCACAGAGGACCTCTGGAGCTCTGACAGAGTGACCATCGGGTTCTTGGTCACCTCCCTGACTAAGGCCCTTCTCCCCCGATCACTCAGTTTAGATGGCTGGCCAGTCCTGGTGGTTTCAAACTTCTTCCACTTATGGATGATGGAGACCACTGTGCTCATTGGGACCTTCAAAGCAGCAGAAATTTTTCTGTAACCTTCCCCAGATTTGTGCCTCGAGACAATCCTGTCTCGGAGGTCTACAGACAATTCCTTTGACTTCATGCTTGGTTTGTGCTCTGACATGAACTGTCAACTGTGGGACCTTATATAGACAGGTGCGTGCCCTTCCAAATCATATCCAGTCAACTGAATTTACCACAGGTGGACTCCAATTAAGCTGCAGAAACATCTCCAGGATGATCAGGGGAAACAGGACGCACCTGAGCTCAGTTTTGAGCTTCATGGCAAAGGCTGTGAATACTTATGTACATGTGCTTTCTCAGTTTTTTTATTTTTAATAAATTTGCAAAAACCTCAAGTAAACTTTTTTCACGTTGTCATTATGGGGTGTTGTGTGTAGAATTCTGAGGAAAAAATGAATTTAATCCATTTTGGAATAAGGCTGTAACATAACAAAATGTGAAAAAGTGATGTGCTGTGAATACTTTCCGGATGCACTGTATATAGCACTTCATATAGGACCCAAGTGAAGATGTGATCTGATCAATTTAAATGTCAAAAATATGCCAAAGAGTCATAAATCCGTGAATTAGCTTCGATTGTTTCACATAATTGTATTTTCTGAATAACATAAGACTTTTCTATTTCCAATTATAGCTCTGGAGGTGCTAGCATCTGCATACCATCAATAAGCACAGGGTAGGACATCAGCAAGAATAGATTCTCAAAACATCAGTAACCTGTGTCTTATTTTATGTAGTGCCTTTCATAACGAGCTCAGAGAATAATACTTAACATACATTCCAGGTTAAAGGGTTTTCTAAAGTAGATTTATGATGGTGATTAGGATGAGAACCACAATGTGAACCACTGATTTAGAGATTCATTTATTAATCCTTCACTTTCTGCAGATAACCAATGAAACCTGGAGGAATTACATGTGACTGTGCATTGATTGATTTCTTTTAAATACAAAAGAGCTAGCACTTCTTATTTTGTGTGCCTTGAAAAGAGCTACGTACAGTTTAGTACTGTAAGGGCAACGAGAGTTAAGTGTATAATGAGTGTTGTGAAAGGCTTCTTTATGCAAGACACTATACAAATATTTCAGCTGGTTGAGCTCAAATGAATAGAATTCTAAAAGACAGAAATTTAAAGTCAGCCTGTTGCAATGAAACATTCTTTCACATTTAGGTGTCCTTTAACACTCAAGTTGAAGGGCAGGCTCGAGGGCCTTCAATTATTTTCTTTTTAGCGGGCAAGTTGCCAGTGTGCCTCTTCTTTTTATTTCAAATGTTTACTTTAACATCCAAACACTATGAGGACCGAGAATGCATTTATAAAAAGCCACTGGGCAATGTCGGGGGAATTGACAAATCTCAGTTGTCTCATGAAATTCTTTTTTCAGTCATTTCAATTCCTAAGAAAAATGCTTTATTTTTTATTATTGTCCGTACAAATAAAAAATGACACTCAGGCCAAGCCAACAGCATGCACTAACACAGAGCTCATGAAACAGCCTTTTTCATGCTCCTTAGACTAGATTGTAAACTTCTGTAAATTACAGGTGACTTTTTAAAATGAATCAGTGTTTTAATTTTATGTAGTGCCTTGATTAAAGGACTGGAGAAAGACCATGTCACATTACATGATGTTTACAGCGATTTTCAGTGATGGCCTTTGTCATACACGTGCGAATGGGAGACAGTTTACGGGCTCAAATAATTGTAATTGCTCTCCAGACCAGGGGTTGGCGCTGTACTTTAACTCTCTCTCCTCTTTTCCCCGCAGAAAAACTGAAGAATTGCCCCAATGATGAGCATTTCCGGCTTATGATGTCACTTCCGGTTCCAACCCTCAAAGTCCCACCTCCAGATGATGTCACTTCCGGTTACCAGAATGCCACTTGCTTTTTACATGACTTCTTGCTGTTTCACTATATAAATATTCGCCATTTTTGTTTTGATCGGTTCTGTTTTGGACTCAAGACTGTAAAGTCCAAACTACAAATGCTCAACTTTTACTAAGTCCCCAACACTTTGTCTTTGTTCTTATGTATTTGGTTACACCTTCATTTAAATAATTTTATCAAGTCAAAGGCCATTAGTGGCAATCCTCCAATGAAGCCGGCCATATAATATGACTAACTCCAAATAGTCCATGACTTGCTTTGACAGAATCAAACAGGTTTGATTTTGTCTTTAGTCGTATGACCGGGCTCTGTGTGCATGAAAGATGACAGCCAATGAATGCTCATCCTGAAGTACCATACATATAATGCAGTGTTGAGGAATAAGGAACATTTGGACCTCACAAACAGAAGAGATGCTTGTCTGTCTAAAGTCTTCTGATTTTTTATTTATATATGATTTATGACTGGAGAAAGGAAAAAAAGAGGCTAGAGATGTTGACCCTGTTAACTCTTTGTACGGAGCCATCTCCATCAAGCAGCATATTATTGGCTGCCACAAAAAATGGGAAAGCACGACAGTGCTGGAAGGTTGGCACTCAGTTGATAAATTACTCATGCCCAGCAATTTTCAGTCACTTAAACTGATATGGTCTGGTGACAAGAATAGCAGTTATAATCAGAAGATCTGACGTACCCCACGACTAGAAGTCACATAACGTGTAATGCACCGCAACTCACTTTATCTACTTCATGACAGAGTGAAAAAGGGTTGTTTTAGTCATAGGGATGGGCTCTGTGTGCACAAAAGCTACCAGTCAATGAGTGCTCATTCTGAAGTAAAATTCATGTATTGCAGCAACAAGGAATAAGGAGTGTGGGTGTTTTGGACCTCACAAACAAAAGAGAAGCTTGTCTGTGTGATGTCTTGTGTTTTATGTACCACGACAGAATGGAGAAAGAAAAAAAGGGGCAGAGACTGCGGCTGAACTCGCCAAACCTGTTAACTTTTCTGCCATCTTAATCAGACAGCACATTACCAGCTGTCACAAAGAGGGTTAAGCACGACTGGAATTGGATATGCCCAATGATTTCCAGTCATTCAAACTGACATGGTCTGGTGACAAGAATAGCAATTACAATCAACAAATCTGAGATACCCCATGACTAGAAGTTACCTAATGTGATATCAGCTTACAATGCCGATTGTACATTTCTTTTCACATATTTGTTTTGTTCAAACTGACAATCCAGTCTCAAATGAATGTCCAAGTCTTAACTCTTTGGCCATTGCCACCTCAAATTACTTGCTAATACAGTCTCCACTTTATGACATCCTCCTCCCTCCAACAAAACACTATTCTCCCTCTGGCAAAATTCTATCCTCCCTTCCTACCTCTCTTTAAATCAGCATCTGAATTCTGGCATCCTCCTTTCAGCCTCCTACTTCCTCCAAAATCTTTCTCCTTTCTCCCCTTTCAGACATAAAAACTTGAAAAACGCAGGCTTTGTGTTTACAATGGCAGAAATTATGCCTCTTACTACCGGTCAGTCATTGCAAAGGAAATTCTGCCTTCAGAAAGACACAACAGTGTGATTTTTACATTTCTAAGACATTTAGAAATGGTTGTCCTTCTGCCATAGCTTTAAATGCTTAACTCGCTTGTGTTGTTTTCATATTCATTCACTGGCCATTTTTTAGTGAGGTTTGCTTGCTTTATTTTATCCTTATAATGACAATAAACAGCTGACAGAGCAGACACCCAGGCAAATGGCTCTTAACACTGAGAAGCTACAAGTACTTCAGCCTTAGACCCACCAACATGCTCATTAGTTGTGATCGGTGGAAACCATCATGACAGACTCTCCTAATGATGCCCATTGCTCCATTTTACACTTATGAGTCCTTTTTATATATCCATTCATTTTCTTTAACCCACTTTTTCCATTATAGGATAATGACAGCTTATCCCAGCAACATCAGCCACAAACCCTGGCACAGATGTCAGAGGGGGACATTTTTTGTACACTGGGTGGTTTAATTAGGCACCCTTTTGTTGGGACTGGGGGTGAGAAGTTACAAGGCAAATTTCCTGAGTAATCCCGTTACTGATGTTGTCATGGCTGTCTGCAGGATGTAGGTATTTGCTGTATTGCAAAGGAGTCACCACTTTAAAGTTTTTGGCTGGTTGAGATTATAAACAATACCAAGTTGTGATAACAGAACTGTTCTTTTCCTTGGAGGATGTCTGTATTTACCTGACTTGGAAATTAACATGTTTGACAATATTGGTTTCTAATCAACAGATCTGTACTCATTAATGGTTGGTAACAATACATTTTGTTAACTTGTGTTTTCATTAATTGTTAAACCCAGGAAATTTAGATGGACCATTGTTTAAATCGATTGTCCAGGACTGACAACGGCAGGGACTGAAGGAGATTTAAACTCCTGGGCAGGAGAAGGCAGAGGAGGGACGGTACACTGAGAACGCTGCCAAGATACACGCAGAGAGCACAGGGGCTCGCTGTCAGACTGGGGTACGTGGTTGGTGCGACGTGAGCAACACGGATAGCAACACTTACGCCGAGGGAGGAAGAGACAGCTCCACAAGAAGACAGTTGTGGGTCACAGCGCGAGAGGAAAGCTGCATGAAAGAACCGAGCAAAGCTGGCAGACAAGAAGTGAGGCGTGCCTAGGTCACAGCGACACAAGGAGCCCAGAGTGGGAAAAAAGAATGACGAGGAGACACTGACAGGGATTCAATGATTTGACAGAACTTCTGTTGGGAAATGAGTGTCCTGTGAACAGAGTGCATCGGTGGACGGTTAGACGATTAATTGTTGGGGTAACAGTGCACAAACTGGACTCGGTACCATTAAAGGTTGTATCCTCCAATTCTTGTTTTTAATGGACTTTTAGTGTGTAGACTGTGTGTTTTCCTTTTAAAAAAAAAAAGGAAATTCATTCCTGATATTTTTAGATTTTGTTATGCTCGTTTATCTTTTTGATGTACTTTATATTGTCTTGTGTAATAGAAGTTACTGTTGCTTTCCTGAAATTACTGTTGTGTCTTTCATTGTGTGTTTACTCACCGCCCAATTTAAAGAAACCTGTGTGCTATTATCAGTAAATTTCAAGAGTTCCCAGTCTCTTAATAACACTGGGTGGCATAGTTGGATATTTTAATGGTGTCTAACTTAGATTACCTGTAAATGTGACCAGACACCTGTCACACAGACACCAGTGCATTGCATGGCACACTCACACATAGTGACAATGTTATTAGTAGAATTAATATGAATATTTTGTGAAGGGAAATGAATCATGAAAAAACAAAAACAAATAGCAAGTACAAACTCTATATGGACAGGGAAGATTGCATGAATTGAACTAATGACCCCTAAGAGTTATGAAGCAGCACCTCTATCCTCTACACCAGATGGCAATCTTTCAACGATGTTGTGCTGAACGTATGCTATAATGTTATTCTGTGTGCCGACATCATTTTACCAATTTTGTTATATATAGTATCAAAATTTGTCCGGTTATAAAGGGCATATTTTTGAAGCCCATTATAACCGGATCATATATTATTGGTTATTCAATATTTTAAAATACATACAGTATAGTATCAATACATACAGTATAGTATCAATACATAGTTTGAATAAGAAAGAAATATCTAGAATTCTAATAAGATTACCGTATATACTCGCAGATAAGTTCTCCCGTGGATAAGTTGAGACTTGATTTTACCGTGTAAATTCCAGTATTTTATAATGTCGGTCATATAAATCGAACGTAGAAAACTCACACTATTGTGAGCCCAACAGGGATGAGCTCCAGTGTTCCAGGATAGTGGCCCCGAGTGTTCCGGGATACATAGCGTGGATCCCATGGCTGCTTCCCCGGATCTAGTGTCAATGGGGCATCCCGGCTGGGCATGGGTCTCGGCCGTCCGCCACAATAGCTTCACTTTTCTCATCAGAATTTTTAAACATGGTCCGATGTTTAGTTTGATAATGTCTTTGTACACTTGATGAACGACACATGACCCTTTCACAGCATAACGTACACACAGCACAATCCTTTTGTTGTACAAATCCATATTCATTTGTCAAAGAGTCTTGAAAAGAGTGAACATCAAGTTTTTGTCTTTTATGCATCATTTTAGGGCAGCATATTACTTAATAATAACAAGAGGTTTGTTTTAACATACCACGGCCTGCACTGAACACATGGTTTACTTTGACATTTGAGTCGCATGCGCAAAACGCAACTGGGAATGCGGAGAGCGAAAGCATGCGCTGTGATTAAAATATAAAAACAAGGTTTGTTTTAACATACTACGGCCTGCACTGAACACATGGTTTCCATCTACATGTCAGTCGTATTCACAAAACGTAGGTGACGCGTGAGCTGTAATTAAATTATAATTTTTTACTATATTTCAGTTCAATCAGAGTGCCATTGAAAATCGTCCCGCGTGCCATAGGTTGCCAACCCCTGCTCTACACCATTCAGATTATAAAAGAGATGCTCTTAGATACACTTCACTTAGGATTACTAGGCCCTGTAGTGACTACCAGACCTAAAGAGTCTCAAAATCAGTTCTGCCAGAGGAAAATTGTGCCCAATAACAGTGCAGTTAATGGATCTGTGAAGACAAGTGGCAAATGACTAGCTGTAGATGCAGACAAATAGACATAGCCAACGGGTGCTTTTTAGGTTTGAACCTTCCCTGAAATATAATCTATGACAGTGCAAACTGACTGATGAAAGAAGAAATTTTGATTCTCATCAACTCTAGAAATTAATTCCTGGTTACGCCCTAGGCTGTGAAGAAAAGATCTTATTCATGATAGCTTCTGAAGGGAAGAAGCACAAATTCAAACAACATTGGGGAGAAGTTGCAATGTACAGTTGGAGTGGATGAGGATTTGGGATTTAAAAGTATGTGAGATGGCCTGGTAATCAAAAGCCGCAAAGCAGTCTTCTTCTATAACTGAAGATTTTGGGTTTTAAATTTTTAATAAGGCTAAGGAAAAACAAAATAGTAATCAGTTAAATGGGCTGATAACGTAACCTTGGTAAAATGCTTGAAAAGGATAAGACTACAGGCACCAAGAGGCAGCAGGGAATTACACTGCCACTCATGTTAAAGGGCTCAGCTGCAGGCATCTTGGAATGTTAATAAGCATCTTAGATCATTACATTTAATACAAACTACACTGTCGACCACTGGTGGTGACCATTTTGGACGTTGCTTTGCTGAAACCACTTTGTAGAGTAATGTACAGGCTATTGATTACTTTAGAAGAACAATATGTAATTAACCACTCATCGATAGCCACCAACCTTATCATTGTCATAGCAGTGTTTACAACAATTAGACACCTCTCGTGCAGCATAATGAAAGTGCTATGATGTGTAAAGAAAAAGACTGCCACTTATTTGGAACAGTGGGCCGTTCAACACGCAAGAAGTGCACAGCAGGTTAATCTGACTTTCCCCGTGGCAACAGATCCTTCAGTCCAAATGAACTGCATACACATGCATAAAGCCGCCTAGCCGTCTCTGCTTATCTGATAGAAAAGAACCCAGAACCGCAAGCACAGTGGCAGAAGCTTTTGTACACAGGCATGCGTCCTCACATTTATCTTCCCAAGAAAAACACTTTAACCTGTGATGCTTGGGCCCTGAATCTCTGTTATCCTCACCCCAATCTGCTCTGCTATTTGCTTTAACTCCACTGTCTGCATTTAATCCTCTCTGTTTACAATATATGGTTTGATTTATGCAGAAATATAACAAAGTAAGCTGCATTGTGAAACTCTGTGTGAGTAAAACTCACAAGGAAAGGTGCTGTACACACCGGAGAAGAGGCAGACACACAGGCTAGTAAAAGACAGACATAGATAGATAGATAGATAGATAGATAGATAGATAGATAGATAGATAGATAGATAGATAGATAGATAGATAGATAGATAGATAGATAGATAGATAGATAGATAGATAGATAGATAGATAGATAGATAGATAGAGTGGATGTCTGATCAAAAGAAAGACTCTTAACTCTTTCCATTTCTTACTGATTGATTGCACTCGACTTGATTGCCTGACTTGTGCTTTTCAATTGACTGCGCCTTTGACGATATGGATGTGTTAAAGGGGGTGAGTACTTATGGGATCAGTTATTTGTCTTTTATTTTTGTCATTAATTTAGATTACTTTGCAGTTTTAACATTAAAGGGACTTTTTTTCTGTTGATTAGTGACAAAAAAAAAATTAAATCCACTATGATTTAGTGTTGTGTAACAATAAAATATGAAAACTTAACAGGGGTGAATACTTTTAATAGTCATTGCATATTCATAGATGAACTGTTAGTGTGTGGTGTGTTATAATTGTTTATGTTTAGTTTAGTTTAGTGCTTTGCCATTGTTTGAGAACATAGCTGTTTTATATAAATACACTTAGTTTTTTTTGTGCAGATGTGTTCCTAGAAACATCCATGGAATTCTAACAAGCTTGTAGGTTATTACATGCTTTCAGGCACATCTGTAGAGTTCTGATAGCCCAGAGGGGAGCACTTTAATTTATTTAATGAGAGAACCTGGATACACAAACCAATAACAGAAAATGCATGCATGTTAGTTTTTATGTGTATATTTACCTGATTGATTGACTCTGGCATAAAAAGGCACTAAAAACTATAAAATAAAGAGTAAATCATGAAGAATGTTTAAGCCTAACATTAGAAAAGGAAAAGCATTATGTTCCTCCAATAATGTAAGGCCATCTGCTGTGCTGAAGACAAAAACAATTACTTCTCCGTTAGTTTCTTTCAGGGCGGCATGGTGGTGCAGTGGGTAGCGCTGCTGCCTCACAATAAGGAGACCTGGGTTCTCCCTTTGTCTGCATGGGTTTCCTTCGGGTGCTCCGATTTCATCCCACAGTCCAAAGACACGCAGGTTCGGTGGCTTGGCAATTCCAAATTGGCCCTATGGTGTGCTTGGTGTGTGGGTGTGTGTGTGCCCTGCGGTGGGTTGGCGTCCGGCCTGGGATTGGTTACTGCCTTGTGCCCTGTGTTAGCTGGGATTGGCTCTAGCAGACCCCTGTGACCATGTGTTCAGATTCAGCGGGTTGGAAAATGGATGGATGGATAGTTTCTTTCAACTATATGTACTGACCATCAGGATCGAATATGTGTGCATATGGTTTTCCTTTCCAAGGAGGTCATTTCATGTCTTTAAGGGTCCTAAAAGTGCACTCCAAAATGGCTTCTTACCTTGCCCATGCCAGAAAATTGACCAAAATGACATTTACCTTCATTAGAAGTTAAAAGAACTAAATTCATAGGTAGGTAGCACAGCACCCCTATCTAAAGATAGATAGATAGATAGATAGATAGATAGATAGATAGATAGATAGATAGATAGATAGATAGATAGATAGATAGATAGATAGATAGATAGATAGATAGATAGATAGATAGATAGATAGATAGATAGATAGATAGATAGATATGAAAGACCAGAACATTATAATAAAATACAGCACTGTAAAACTACACAAGCACTTCTGGCTTGGATAACAAGAGAGCTGCTGTCATCAAATAACAGGCTCATAGGTGGCAGTAAGATGTAATCAGACCTGCCCAGTTGTGCCACAGGTTTACATTTAAAGTCATTAACCTTTGGATAGAGCAGGTCCAGCTTGTTGTGTCCACAAATGGAATATGCTAACAGAAGTGTATTTCTCCCAATCTGGACTAGATTGTGGCAGGTCACCACATTAATTACTCATTGACTTACAAAGCCTGTAATCTGAAAGATAATGTGATTCTTTTTCCTTTAATTTTCTTTTTTTTTTCTCCCGCTTATCAATTGTAGCCCCATTTTCTTTTCAGATAGAGTGACACTTGTGAAAGGTTTATAGCATATCTAATGGGAATCTGTTAATGTAAATTTTTATCCAAGCAAAATGATACTGATGTGTTTTCGCCAATAATGATTTCAGAGGGCAATTTAAAAACTCCTTTATGCTATACAGTGCACAAGTAATTGGAATGTGTCTCATAAGAACCTAAGAATAATAAATCATTTTAGGACCCGATTCTGATTTTAAAGTAGCCTGTCACATTTATACCATTCTCTTTTTTTGTAACCTGCCAGTATCTGCCCTAAGCAATCATTTTTTCAGAGAGTCAGGCAGGGATTATCCACAGAATTTTAGGTAAATAAGGGGCATGTGGTGTATGTTTGTCAGTCTGAGTATTGATTACTCAAAGTCCCTTCAAAGCTGAAGCAGGGTAATAGCCATCAAGCGGTGCTACAACTTGGAAAGCCTGTCTGTCAAAGATTTACAGGGGTGTTGCCATTATTTGAAGAAGATGAAAGGATAAATATAGACTTGCTTCTTTAAAATATCTTTGAATTGCACTAAACGAGAAAGTTCTGATGGTAGCCACTACTTTGACTGTATCAAGTGGGTTAGGTAAAGGGTGCCACAACCTGCTTCAAGTGATGTGTTTTTGTTCCACCACCTGTATACTCCCTATAATGAAGTTCAAACAGGCACAGCATATCTCCGGTGAGACCACTGTACGAAGTGTACGTGGGTCCTGTTACCTTCCTTATGGGCTGATTACTTATAAAATATTCCATCCAGTTGTTATATTGGACTTTTCTAATATAAGATGTATCCAATGAACTTAAACTGCATTTGTTGCTTTACAAACACTGGATAGAGCATATATTGCATGCTGTTTGATGTTGTGCAGGGCTCACATTTATTGATGCATTATCTCAGGTCTAGGTCTTATTTTGACACAGTTTCACAGTTTTTTGATACATATATATATAACTGTTCATGCCAAAACACAAATGTTACATAAATGGAGTTCCTCTGTGTACATACTTCAGAATTTATGGAGCGTGTACCACTTCGTGCCGGGAGTAAATGACCCTTAACTTTCATACAAGCTGGCCCTGAAAATTTTGGTGCGGACGCCCCATGACACCATGAGCAGCTGCCCATGTCGCCCATATCTAAATCTGCCACTGGCTCCTAGCTTTTTGCATATTAGTCAAATGAGAATTTGGTAACAATTTACAATCATCATTCATTCATTAATAAGTCATTAACATTCATTGTATAATGTTAACAGATTGTTTGTTGTAGTAGTTATGATTGCTATTACATGATAACTCACATATTGATAACATTTTATGTAATAACGTTCTTTGATATGTCATTAACCAATACCGCATTATAAAATGTCTCATTTTATGTTACAAATCATTTATTCTTTTCAGAACCTACTCTGTAGCTGAAACTATTCATCCATGGCAAAGGATTGTAAAGGTTCATTAAGGAATGGAATGAAAGTTATTGTAAATTGTTATTGAGAATTCATTCTGTTGGCACAGCATGCAGCAGCCTGCAATAGTGTAGGGCCAGACAGTTACAAATGAACTACATTTTGTGCTTTCAAATATGCACTTGCTCCATTGTAATGCATCATAACAGTTTCAAACTGATTGTGGGTTGCAAGAGCCCATCCTGGCAGCACTGACGGGGAGATGGGATTCAAACCAAGGACACGGGATCTGTAATTTAGTAGGGCTAACCATTGTGGCATCCAATGAATCAAATTCTTCATTAGATGCGTTTCCCAGCATGGCTTAAAATAGACTCACTAAAATTCAGTGTATCTTTAGCTAGCAGACTTCATAACAGTTTAGATCTAAGCTATAAACCAGGCTAGGCAGGGTCAGTCCTGGACTGCCTTAGTGACTGCAGGTTTTTTCTCTAACGCACTTCCTTAATGAGAAGTAAATTCTTGTTGCTGAAGCGCATAATGCTCAAGCAGCTTTATTCTACTGCATTGCAGTGGCATCGCTTGTTAAGATTCCCCACTCTTAATTGCTTTTTTTAGTCTTAAACAGCAGCTTTTACTCTTTTAAATTGTTCCTTATTAGCAACTAAAGTGCCAAAGGAACCAGCATTTCTCTGTCTAACTTGTTTCCAGTGACCCCAGTATGTATTAAATGTGAAGTATATGAATTAATAAAATTGGTAAGAAACAGAAGACAAAAACAAGAAGTAAAAAAAAATTACGATATAAGAATGACCTGACATGGCAGAATGAAAACACGAACAAGACACAAAATTAAATAAGCTCTTGTGGCCTGCAGGGGTCGCCCCAGCTCCCCAAACATGACACAGACAGATGCAAACACGAGTCCAGCAACACACAGTTTTATTTTGGCTGTGGGAAACTCTTACCAAATCATTTCTCACACTAGCACAGTATACAGCACAGAAATACACATGACTCTTGTTTTCTTCTTCTCTGTCTCTGCCTCCTTTTTCCTCCAGCAGCTTCATCACCTTCCTCCCAACTCTGACCCCAGAGCAATGGCAGCTGGCTCCTTTTTTGTAATCCACCGGAATAGAATTGATTTTAAAGCACTCCCAGGTAAGGTGGGAACCTGATGGAATAGGACTCGGGAGACCCTACAGCACCCCCTGGCGGCACCCTTGGAACCCAACTGGGCTGAGCCACCAAACTCTAATTCCCAGTATGCCCTGTGGGAATCAGAGGTGCCACAGCAACACAGTGGGTCTGCCATCTAGTGACCTGGGGGAGATAATGCCCTGAGGACAGTCCTCGGCTAAGGAAGGGCACCAGCCACAATCTGGTATTGCCAAGGACACTAAATGTGTCTCTTTGTACACTTTCCTTATATTTTTTCTGTTGCTTATGAATGAGAGGGTAGAATATCAGTACTTGATCCACAGGATTGTGTTATTGTAGATTGCCATAATAGCTTCAGCAGCAAGAATTGATTTCATTTTAAGAAACAAAGTTGGACCAAAAAGCTGCAGCAACCAGAGCCCTCCGGGACTGACTTTGCCATTCACTAATTTAAGCTGTTTCTGTTTTGTCCATCATCCAAGTTGTTTCACATGAAAAGAAACAACGGTGCACATCAGCAAAGCATTTCTTGATTCTTATGCTCTGTAAATTTTTCTTCTAAGAATAATATTCTGTCCTGTACAAAAAGGAGACCGTTCTATAATGCAGGGATTCTCAGGTTCTGTCCTAGGGCTTCTCAATAGCTGCAACATCCCAAACAATTTCTTCTTTAATGTAAATTCCCACATTAAATAAGAAAGCTTTAATTTCCCTGTTTCTGTGCTTTCTTGTGTTACTATCTTGTGTTATAATCCCTTGGACCAACAAAGTGAGTTTTCCGCATTTGATTTATACGTCTGACATTATAAAATACCAGAAATTATACGATAAAATCAAGTCATCCATGGGAGAACTTATCCAAACTTCACACTGCTTCTCTTTTCTGAATACAAAATAAGAGTAGGAAACAAGGTCAGGTAATTAAACAGTTAGATTAAATTAACGGTAAAAATGACTCAGTGATCGTGAATTTAGCTGGAACAAAGACCTGCAACCACAATGCCTTTGGGTGTGGGTGGTGGGTGCAGAACTCGACACCCCTGCTATAATGTACTACGCAACGCAAGTTAAGGTGAAATAAGACTTTACTATCCTATACTATGCATTGTGCTGAACACCAATCTTTTCCTTTAATAAAGTTTTTTTCCCTTACAATAAAGCAGAAAATGATTTCCTGTGACCTACCTTTTAAGATACTTTGAAAATGATTAATCCAGATTTGTCTGCAGAGGTAATCAATGATACACAAAGCCTAGGAGAGAAGCAAGTGCCACAAAATGAATCTGGGAAACTGAAATAGTCTAACTTAATTTTAGAAAAACACATCAGTGTTTTAGGTTTATAATAGGGGTAAAATGAATATTTTTCTTCCATTACACATCATTAAGCATTTTAGTAAAAAGTACTGTGTAAATGGAATAACAATGAAGGCATTAAAATGGTGTGACAAAACACATTTGTCATTCAACTGATGAGGCCTGGTGCTTTGTAAAGATGGCTGTGTGGAGGCCTTTTTGCTTGCAGTTTGTTAACAGACACACATATATACATATACAGTCATATGAAAAGTTTGGGAACTCCTCTCAGTCTGCATAATAATTTCCTCTACTTTCAACAAAAAAGATAACAGTGGTATGTCTTTCATTTCCTAAGAACATCTGAGTACTGGGGTGTTTTCCAAACAAAGATTTTTAGTGAAGCAGTATTTAGTTGTATGAAATTAAATCAAATGTGAGAAACTGGCTGTGCAAATATGTGGGTCCCCTTGTCATTTTGCTGATTTGAATGCATGTCACTGCTCGATGCTGATTACTTGCAATACCAATTGGTTGGATTAGCTCGTTAAGCCTTGAACTTCATAGACAGATGTGTCCAGTCATGAGATATAAAGGTATTTAAGGTGGTCAATTGTAAGTTGTGCTTCGCTTTGACTCTTCTCTGCAGAGTGACAGCATGGGATCCTCAAAGCAACTTTCTAAAGATCTGAAAACAAAGATTGTTCAGTCTCATGGTTTATGGGAAGGCTACAGAAAGCTATCTCAGAGGTTTAAACTGTCAGTTTCAACTGTAAGGAATGGAATCAGGAAATGGAAGGCCACAGGCACAGTTGCTGTTAAACCCAGCAGGTCTGACAGGCCAAGAAAAATACAGGAGTGGCATATGCGCAGGATTGTGAGAATGGTTACAGAAAAACCCACAGGTCACCTCCAAAGACCTGCAAGAACATCTTACTGCAGATGGTGTATCTGTATATCGTTCTACAATTCAGTGCAATTTGCACAAAATACATCTGTATGGCAGGGTGATGAGAAAGAAGCCCTTTCTGCACTCACGCCACAAACAAAGTTGCTTGTTGTATGCAAATGCATATTTAGACAAGCCAGATTCATTTTGGAACAAAGGGCTTTGGACTGATGAGACAAAAATTGAGTTATTTTGTCAGAACAAAAAGTGCTTTGCATGGCGGAAGAAGAACACCGCATTCCAAGAAAAACACCTGCTACCTACTGTCAAATTTGGTGGAGGTTCCATCATGCTGTGGGGTTTTGTGGTTAGTTCAGGGACTGGGGCCCTTGTTAAAGTCGAGGGTCGGATGAATTCAACCCAATATCAACAAATTCTTCAGGATAATGTTCAAGCATCAGTCACAAAGTTGAAGTTACGCAGGGGTTGGATATTCCAACAAGACAATGACCCAAAACACAGTTCGAAATCTACAAAGGCATTCATACAGAGGGAGAAGTACAATGTTCTGGAATGGCTGTCACAGTCCCCTGACTTGAATATCGTCGAAAATCTATGGGATGATTTGAAGCAGGCTGTCCATGCTCGACAGCCATCAAATTGAACTGAACTGGTGAGATTTTGTATGGAAGAATGGTGAAAAATACCTCCATCCAGAATCCAGACACTCATCAAAGGCTATAGGAGGCATCTAGAGGCTGTTATATGTGCAAAAGGAGGCTCAACTAAGTATTGATGTCATATCTCTGTTGGGGTGCCCAAATTTATGCACCTGTATAATTTTGTTATGATGCATATTGCATATTTTGTGTTAATCCAATAAACGTAATGTCCCTGCTGAAATTCTACTGTTTCCATAAGGCATGTCATATATTAAAAGGAAGTTGCTACTTTGAAAGCTCAGCCAATAATAAAAAAAATTCAAAGGGTTCCCAGACTTTTTTATATGACTGTAGAGACCCTTCAAAATGCCTAGTCAACAAGAGCACTTGGTCAGGGGAAAATATACAATGAGGACATAATCATTAGGGGACTTCAAATCATGTCTGCTGTGAAAGGTTCAGCACATCAAATAAGGACTGGTAGAAGGCAAAGAATGAGGGCACGTCCTGGGTGTCTGCACCTTTGACTGGATTATTTCAAACATGGAGAAGCATATATGAGCACTAAAAAAGACTAAAGCGTGATCTACAGGGTAAAATAAGAAACACTTTTTCAATATCCTAATTCTAGCTTAAAATTAATAAAAGGAAATCTAATCAGATGAAAGGAGCACTAATCTCTGAATGGGATTTACTCTGATTTCCTCTCATGTACTGTTCTAACAAATAATGTTTAACCTGCTAAGGACATAGGGACCCTTGAGCTATCTGGTATTCTAAGAGACTGATTAAACAGACACTTTGTTAAGGTTTACAGAGATTTGGCACAGGAGGAAAACAGATTTCATTGCTGGAACTCAACAGACACTGATTTTCACAGTGATCATTTTGCATCTGTTTATTTTGGACATGAATGAGTTTTAATTATGATAAAATTAAAGAAGAAAATGCATTTTGTTGCTATTGAACAAATTTGCTAAAAATTATTCTAATTATTTAAATATCTATTATCAAGGTTCCTCGTACATATTAAAGGATTTCTCTGTGAAAAACGTACATTATTTTTATATGTTACTTACCCTGTGTAGTTTGTAGTAAAGGCCAATGCCATGTATTCATGCAGAATGAGAGGAAAAAAGTTTATGATACAAAAGAACCCAACAGTGACTTATGCTGCACAATGGCAGACAATGTGTAAAATGTCCATGGAGAACAGAAAATAATTCTCACGTTTCTTGTGAGATCCGCATAATCCACATGCTGATTATCCAGTTGCATGATAAATATGACTCAAACTTCATGCATTTTTTTTTGCTACAATGTCGTTAATAGTTACTTCTGGAAAAATCAGTAAACATCATAAACAGGAAATGCATTCCCATAATACTCTGCTTCTGAACTGAAGACAGGACTCTTGACCAGTGAATGAGGGGGAGAGGCAGACCTTCAATTCAAAAGCACAGT
This sequence comes from Erpetoichthys calabaricus, assembly GCF_900747795.2. Taxonomy (NCBI): domain Eukaryota; kingdom Metazoa; phylum Chordata; class Cladistia; order Polypteriformes; family Polypteridae; genus Erpetoichthys; species Erpetoichthys calabaricus. The sequence goes on along the minus strand of NC_041401.2, from coordinate 168,219,770 downwards.
ATTATGGGAATGTGTTTCCCGTTTATGATGTACATAGTGGCCACGGTAATTTTATAAGCGACATTAGTGCAGGTGATGCCAACAAATAAATAAACTGAATAAAAAGGCTGGTGATATCTTGGGAGTCAGGGTGGGCTCACCAGAAGACGTGGTAGGACAAATGTCACTCAAGAAGCAACTTACTATCCTGGACAATGACACCTGCCCCCTGTGTGAGGTTTTGGCTAAACACAGGAGTAAATTCAGTACCAGACTGAGACAAGTGTTTAGTTCCAAGGAGCACCATGTGAGGTCACTTCTACTCTCATCCATCAGGCTCATCAGCTGAGGTCGTCTTGTTCCCTGAGTGCTAAAAGGTATGGTCACAGTATAAAAGTCCAGAGAAGTGCTACTAATGCTGATGTATTAAAAGTCTTTCAAAGTATATGGATGGACATTCCCTTGAAGGTATTGAACTTTGAAAACTGGTGATGATGAAAACAGTTCATGAACTTTCTTTATGCCCTGGGGAAACGTCCTGTGCTACCCTGGTTGCCTTTTATTGGTATTTTAAGATTGTTATAATGGACTAGGCTAAAAAAAAGGTCTTTCATGTTTTCTTCCTCATACAAAAATAATATATATATATATAGCCGTTTATACTACCTTAGAAGGCTGGCGTCCTTCAACATCTGCAATAAGATGCTGCAGATGTTCTATCAGACAGTTGTGGCGAGCGCCCTCTTCTACGCAGTGGTGTGCTGGGGAGGCAGCATTAAGAGGAAAGATGCCTCACGTCTGGACAAACTGGTGAGGAAGGCAAGCTCTATTGTTGGCATGGAGCTGGACAGTTTAACATCTGTGGCAGAGCGAAGGGCGCTCAGCAGGCTCCTATCAATTATGGAGAATCCACTGCATCCACTTAATAGTATCATCTCCAGACAGAAGAGCAGCTTCGGCGACAGACTGCTGTCACTGTCCTGCTCCACTGACAGATTGAGGAGATCGTTCCTCCCCCAAACTATGCGACTGTTTAAATCTATCTATCTATCTATCTATCTATCTATCTATCTATCTATCTATCTATCTATCTATCTATCTATCTATCTATCTATCTATCTATCTATCTATCTATCTATCTATCTATCTATCTATCTATCTATCTATCTATCTATCTATCTATCTATCTATCTATCTATCTATCCCTCCTTTAACCGTCACCTTATCGTGGTGGAGGGGTTTGCGTGTCCCAATGATCCTAGGAGCTCTGTTGTCCGGGGCTTTATGCCCCTGGTAGGGCCACCCAAGGCAAACTGGTCCTAGGTGAGGGATGAGACAAAGAGCGGTTAAACAAACCTCCTATGAAGAAAAACAATTTTGGACGGCGTTTTCCCTTGCCCGGAAGCGGGTCACCGGGGCCCCACTCTGGAGCCAGGCCTGGAGGTGGGGCTCGATGGCGAGCACCTGGTGGCCGGGCCTGCACCCATGGGGCTCGGCCGGGCACAGCCCGAAGAGGCAACGTGGGTCCCCCTTCCCATGGGCTCACCACCAATGGGAGGGGCCAAGGAGGTCGGGTGCAGTGTGAGTTGGGTGGTGGCCGAAGGCGGGGACCTTGGCAGTCCGATCCTCGGCTACAGAAACTGGCTCTTGGGACGTGGAATGTCACCTCTCTGAAGGGGAAGGAGCCTGAGCTAGTGCGCGAAGTTGAGAGGTTCCGGCTAGATATAGTCGGACTCACCTCGACGCACAGCTTAGACTCTGGAACCAATCTCCTTGAGAGGGGCTGGACTCTCTAAAACTCTGGAGTTGCCCCCGGTGAGAGGCGCCGAGCAGATGTGGGTATACTTATTGCCCCCCAACTTGGAGCCTGTACATTGGGGTTTACCCCGGTGGACGAGAGGGTAGCCTCCCTTCGCCTTCGGGTGGGGGGACGGGTCCTAACTGTTGTTTGTGCGTATGCACCGAACAGCAGTTCGGAGTACTCACCCTTTTTGGAGTCCCTGGAGGGGGGTGCTAGAGGGCATACCTTCTGGGGACTCCCTCGTTCTGCTGGGAGACTTCAATGCTCACGTGGGCAATGACAGTGAGACCTGGAAGGGCGTGATTGGGAGGAATGGCTCCCCTGATCTGAACCCGAGCGGTGTTTTGTTATTGGACTTCTGTGCTCGTCACGGATTGTCCATAACGAACACTATGTTCAAGCATAGGGGTGTTCAAATGTGCACTTGGCACCAGGACACCCTAGGCCTCAGTTCGATGATCGACTTTGTGGTCGTGTCGTCGGACTTGCGGCCACATGTCTTGGACACTCGGGTGAAGAGAGGGGCGGAGCTGTCAACTGATCACCACCTGGTGGTGAGTTGGCTTCGATGGTGGGGGAGGATGCCGGTCAAGCGTGGTAGGCCCAAACGTGTTGTGAGGGTCTGCTGGGAACGTCTGGCAGAGCCCCCTGTCAGAAGTAGCTTCAACTCCCACCTCCGGCAGAACTTCGACCACATCCCGAGGGAGGTGGGGGACATTGAGTCCGAATGGGCCATGTTCCGTGCCTCTATTGTTGAGGCAGCTGACCGGAGCTGTGGCCGTAAGGTGGTCAGTGCCTGTCGTGGCGGCAATCCCCGAACCCGCTGGTGGACACCGGCGATGAAGGATGCCGTCAAGCTGAAGAAGGAGTCCTACAGGACCCTTTTGTCCTGTGGGACCCCGGAGGCAGCTGATAGGTACCGGCAGGCCAAGCTGAATGCGGCTTTGGTGGTTGCTGAGGCAAAAACTCGGGCGTGGGAGGAGTTTGGGGAGGCCATGGAGAATGACTTTCGGACGGCTTCGAGGAGATTCTGGTCCACCATCCGGCGTCTCAGGAAGGGGAAGCAGTGCAGTGTCAACACTGTATATGGTGGGGATGGTGCGCTGCTGACCTCGACTCGGGACGTTGTGGGTCGGTGGGGGGAATACTTTGAAGACCTCCTCAATCCCATTAACATGCCTTCCAATGAGGAAGCAGAGCCTGGGGACTCAGAGGTGGGCTCCCCCATCTCTGGGACTGAGGTCACCGAGGTGGTCAAAAAACTCCTTGGTGGCAGGGCCCCGGGGGTGGATGAGATACACCCGGAGTTCATCAAGGCTCTGGATGTTGTAGGACTGTCTTGGCTGACACGCCTCTGCAACATCGCATGGTCATCAGGGACAGTGCCTCTGCATTGGCAGACCGGGGTGGTGGTCCCCCTCTTTAAGAAGGGGGATCGGAGGGTGTGTTCCAACTACAGAGGGATCACACTCCTCAGCCTCCCTGGAAAAGTCTATTCAGGGGTCCTGGAGAGGAGGGTCTGTCGATAGTCGAGCCTCGGATTCAGGAGGAACAGTGTGGTTTTCGTCCTGGTCGCGGAACAGTGGACCAGCTCTATACCCTTAGCAGGGTCCTGGAGGGTGCATGGGAGTTTGCCCAACCAGTCTACATGTGTTTTGTGGACTTAGAAAAGGCATTCAACCGTGTCCCTCGGGGAATCCTGTGGGGGGTACTCCGAGAGTATGGGGTACCGGCCCCCCTGATAAGGGCTGTTCGGTCCCTGTACGATCGGTGCCAGAGCTTGGTCCGCATTGCCGGCAGTAAGTCGAACCCGTTTCCAGTGAGAGTTGGACTCCGCCAGGGCTGCCCTTTGTCACCGATTCTGTTCATAACTTTTATGGACAGAATTTCTAGGCGCAGCCAGGGTGTTGAGGGGGTCCGGTTTGGTGGGCTCAGGATTGGGTCACTGCTTTTTGCAGATGATGTTGTCCTGTTTGCTTCATCAGGCCGTGATCTTCAGTTCTCTCTGGATCGGTTCGCAGCCGAGTGTGAAGCGGCTGGGATGAGAATCAGCACCTCCAAATCTGAGACCATGGTCCTCAGCCGGAAAAGGGTGGAGTGCCCTCTCAGGGTTGGTAGCGAGATCCTGCCCCAAGCGGAGGAGTTCAAGTATCTCGGGGTCTTGTTCACGAGTGAGGGAAGAATGGAGCGTGAGATCGACAGGCGGATCGGTGCGGCATCCGCAGTAATGCGGGCGTTGCATCGGTCTGTCGTGCTGAAAAAGGAGCTGAGCCGCAAGGCGAAGCTCTCAATTTACCAGTCGATCTATGTTCCTACCCTCACCTATGGTCAGGAGCTATGGGTAGTGACCGAAAGAACGAGATCGCGAATACAAGCGGCTGAAATGAGTTTCCTCCGCAGGGTGTCTGGGCTTTCCCTTAAAGATAGGGTGAGAAGCTCAGTCATCCGGGAGGGGCTCAGAGTAGAGCCGCTGCTCCTCCGCATCGAGAGGAGTCAGATGAGGTGGCTCGGGCATCTGATCAGGATGCCTCCTGGACGCCTCCCTGGTGAGGTGTTCCGGGCACGTCCAACCGGGAGGAGGCCCCGGGGAAGACCCAGGACACGCTGGAGGGACTATGTCTCTCGACTGGCCTGGGAACGCCTTGGGATTCTCCCGGAAGAGCCAGAAGAAGTGGCCGGGGAGAGGGAAGTCTGGGCATCTCTGCTCAAGCTGCTGCCCCTGCGACCCGACCTCGGATAAGCGGGAGACAATGGATGGATGGATGGATATCTATCTATCTATCTATATATATATATATATATATATATATATATATATATATATATATACAGTATATATATGTATATATATATATATATATATATATATATATATATATATATATATATATATATATATATATATATATATATATATATATATATATATAAATAAAATAAAGACGCTGGGAAAACTCCAAGAAAAGTTGGGGAATGACCCTGTATAATGTCCACTGGACACAATGAAAAAAATAGCAACAATGGGCCAAAAAACAACAGGATTTGACAATAAAGTAATGGTTACATGGAGTTTATATAGAAAATGGTGGCAGGAAATGATCTAGACAGAAAGTGATATCAAAAGCAGTCAGACAGAAGTGACGTCATTACTGAGAGCCGGAAGTGACATCATCATGGAGGGGCAGAAGTGACGTCATGCGCGGGAGCCGGAAGTGACATCATAAGTGGGAGCCGGAAGTGACGTTGCCAATGGAATTCAGAGATGGGATCGTTGGATAGTAGCCATTTTGGGGAATCGGAAGTATTGTGGGTGTGTTAGGGATTTTCTTCTTTGATTCTGTTGATAGAGAGAAAGGCATTAGTACACACAATCAACCCTTCATCTCTTGTAATATTACTCACCTTAGGGCTTGTTGGCTGCCTCCTAAGTGCACATGTGTGACAATATAGAGTATATATATAAGATATTATTTGACAGGGTGAAGATCGGAGTATTCCATTCTTAGGTCTGAATCAAAATCTGATTTGGGAGTCTACCTACCAGGTAACGCTTGTGGTTGGTCGGTCAGTCGGCAAGCATAGATATGTTATACAGTATCGGCCAAATAACATAAAAGAGTACACGACATGTGTTTCGCCCTTGCCTTGGTCTGCTCATCACTTTAAGGTAAAAAGACTGACAGTTGGCAGGTGCTAAAATGAGTAGGGGAGCCAGTTTGTTATTAAGGCTGAGTGATAAGGACTTTAACTGATACAGCAATTATTTTGAACCAAAATGTGAAATTCAATATACCTCAATGTGAGCACCTTAAAGATTAAAGGTCAGCACCATATACACATGTATATGCACATTTTTATATGGAGTCCAAAACCTGTATGTTTTTTCACAATAATAACATGAAATATTAGGAAATTAAACTTTTTTTTTTAATTTAACAATGTCATGAATAGCTGCACCTCATCTGAACTAACATGTTTCTCCAACCGTTTTTGTTTCCCATCTCCTGTTACTTATTTTTGAGTTTCCGTTGCATGTATTGAATGCCTTGCTGGCATCGGTGACAAGCAGTCATTAAATATGGCGCTCTCTCTCTATCTCTCTCCATTTGCCTATTTTATATAAGGATCACTTCATTTATTAGCCCACAAATCACACATTATACTACATGCACATACAGTGGTGTGAAAAACTATTTGCCCCCTTCCTGATTTCTTATTCTTTTGCATGTTTGTCACACAAAATGTTTCTGATCATCAAACACATTTAACCATTAGTCAAATATAACACAAGTAAACACAAAATGCAGTTTGTAAATGGTGGTTTTTATTATTTAGGGAGAAAAAAAAAATCCAAACCTACATGGCCCTGTGTGAAAAAGTAATTGCCCCCTGAACCTAATAACTGGTTGGGCCACCCTTAGCAGCAATAACTGCAATCAAGCGTTTGCGATAACTTGCAATGAGTCTTTTACAGCACTCTGGAGGAATTTTGGCCCACTCATCTTTGCAAAATTGTTGTAATTCAGCTTTATTTGAGGGTTTTCTAGCATGAACCGCCATTTTAAGGTCATGCCATAGCATCTCAATTGGATTCAGGTCAGGACTTTGACTAGGCCACTCCAAAGTCTTCATTTTGTTTTTCTTCGGCCATTCAGAGGTGGATTTGCTGGTGTGTTTTGGGTCATTGTCCTGTTGCAGCACCCAAGATCGCTTCAGCTTGAGTTGACGAACAGATGGCCGGACATTCTCCTTCAGGATTTTTTGGTAGACAGTAGAATTCATGGTTCCATCTATCACAGCAAGTCTTCCAGGTCCTGAAGCAGCAAAACAACCCCAGACCATCACACTACCACCACCATATTTTACTGTTGGTATGATGTTCTTTTTCTGAAATGCTGTGTTCCTTTTACGCCAGATGTAACGGGACATTTGCCTTCCAAAAAGTTCAACTTTTGACTCATCAGTCCACAAGGTATTTTTCCAAAAGTCTTGGCAATCACTGAGATGTTTCTTAGCAAAATTGAGACGAGCCCTAATGTTCTTTTTGCTTAACAGTGGTTTGCATCTTGAAAATCTGCCATGCAGGCCGTTTTTGCCCAGTCTCTTTCTTATGGTGGAGTCGTGAACACTGACCTTAATTGAGGCAAGTGAGGCCTGCAGTTCTTTAGACATTGTCCTGTGGTCTTTTGTGACCTCTCGGATGAGTCGTCTCTGCGCTCTTGGGGTAATTTTGGTCGGCCGGCCACTCCTGGGAAGGTTCACCACTGTTCCATGTTTTTGCCATTTGTGGATAATGGCTCTCACTGTGGTTCGCTGGAGTCCCAAAGCTTTAGAAATGGCTTTATAACCTTTACCAGACTGATAGATCTCAATTACTTCTGTTCTCATTTGTTCCTGAATTTCTTTGGATCTTGGCATGATGTCTAGCTTTTGAGGTGCTTTTGGTCTACTTCTCTGTGTCAGGCAGCTCCTATTTAAGTGATTTCTTGATTGAAACAGGTGTGGCAGTAATCAGGCCTGGGGGTGGCTACAGAAATTGAACTCAGGTGTGATACACCACAGTTAGGTTATTTTTTAACAAGGGGGCAATTACTTTTTCACACAGGGTCATGTAGGTTTGGATTTTTTTTCTCCCTAAATAATAAACACCATCATTTAAAAACTGCATTTTGTGTTTACTTGTGTTATATTTGACTAATGGTTAAATGTGTTTGATGATCAGAAACATTTTGTGTGACAAACATGCAAAAGAATAAGAAATCAGGAAGGGGGCAAATAGTTTTTCACACCACTGTATGTATATTTTACATTTTTTATTTACATCATTTCTAATGGTTCTCCAGTCAAAAGGTGACATCATATGTAAATCCTTTCATTGCTTATTTTCTGAAAATAAAGAAATCTATTTCTTCAGTTGGGTGAGATTTATTTGTACAGTTTGTGTGGTCTAACAAATCAGTGAAACAGAATGGTTAAAGTACAACAAACGATGAGTAAAATACAACACAGTGCTTTTGAAAGATCAAGTTAAAAACAGTTATGAAAAAGTTATCAACAATTCTTGAAACAGAACTACAAAACAAACCTAACAATGAACAGAACCAGTAATAAAATAATTTACATTTAATCCATAAAGGCATGCAATGCTCATGAATTATGAAGCAATATCATATCCCAAATGCTGCAACACACTGTGTTTAAAATGTGAAATGAATGCTTGCTAGAAAGGTAATTTATAACTAAAGATAAACATGGCAAAAAACGGTGTATAGGTATTTGGTAATCTTTTAGAATAGTTTCATTTTTTTAACTCTGTATATACATGTAGGTTTGATCATTGACGCATACAATTTGAGAAGTTAAACATTGAATGGCAGCAAATTGCAAATTCTTAATGCGGCAAGGCACAAAGTACAGCAATTAAGTGTGCAAGGACAAAACAGAATACTAAAGGAGATGAATCAACACAGCACTGTAACTTGACATCATTCAAGACAGACTTTATCAATGTCATTAGGAATGTTAACTCCCCTGCTATACAAAAATATAAACTCACAATAAAAATTAAATAGCTGGTAATTCTCTTAACTCTATAGTTAATACACAAACACTTTCTTCTTCTTCTTTCGGCTGCTCGCGTTAGGGGTTGCCACAGCAGATCATCTTCTTCCATATCTTTCTGTCCTCTGCATCTTGTTCTGTTACACCCATCACCTGCATGTCCTCTCTCACCACATCCATAAACCTTCTGTTAGGCCTCTTTTTTTCTTCCCTGGCAGCTCTATCCTTAGCATCCTTCTCCACCCTGCCTGCATTCTCTTTTTCACCTCTCTTCCACAATCCCCATTACTCTGTACTGTTGAGCCCAAGTATTTAAACTCATCCACCTTCATCAACTCTACTCCTTGCATCCTCACCATTCCACTGACCTCCCTCTCATTTACACACATGTATTCTGTTTTGTTCCTACTGACCTTCATTCCTCTCCTCTCTAGAGCATATGTCCAACTCTCCATGGTCTCCTCAACCTGCTCCCTACTATCGCTACAGATCACAAAGTCATCAGCAAACATCATAGTCCACGGGGACTCCTGTCTAATCTCGTCTGTGAATCTTTCCATAACCATTGCAAATAAGAAAGGGCTCAGAGACGATCCCTGATATAATCCCACCTCCACGGTGAATGCATCCGTCACTCCTACCACAGACCTCACCACTGTCACACTTCCCTCGTACATATCCTGTAGAACTCTTACATACTTCTCTGCCATTCCCGACTTCCTCATACAATACCACAACTCCTCTTGAAGCACCCTGTCATATGCTTTCTCCAGGTCCACAAAGACGCAATGCAACTCCTTCTGGCCTTCTCTAAACTTCTCCATCAACATCCTCAGAGCAAACATTGCATCTGTGGTGCTCTTTCTTGGCATGAAACCATACTGCTGCTCACTAATCATAACCTCACTTCTTAAACTAGCTTCCACTACTCTTTCCCATAACTTCATTCTGTGGTTCATCAATTTTATCCCCTGTAGTTACTACAGTTCTGCACATCCCCCTTATTCTTAAATATCGGCACCAGTACACTTCTTCTCCACTCCTCAGGCATCCTCTCACTTTACAAGATTCCATTAAACAATCTGGTTAAAACTCCACTGCCATCTCTCCTAAACACCTCCATGCTTCTATAGCTATGTCATCTGGACCAACAGCCTTTCCATTTTTCAGTCTTCTTCATAGCTGTCCGTACTTCCTCCTTGCTAATCCATTGCACTTCCTGATTCACTATTTCCACATCATCCAATCTCTTCTCTCTCTCGTTCTCTTCATTCATCAGCCTCTCAAAGTACTCTTTCCATCTGCTGAACACACTTTCCTCGTTTGTGAGTACGTTTCCATCTTTATCCTTTATTACCCTAACCTGCTGCACATCTTTCCCAGCTCGGTTCCTCTGTCTAGCCAATCGGTACAGGTCCTTTTCTCACTCCTTAGTGTCCAACCTCTCATACAACTCATCATAAGTCTTTTCCTTAGCCTTCGCCACCTCTCTCTTCACTTTGCACCTTATCTCCTTGTACTTTTGTCTACTTTCTGCATCTCTCTGACTATCCCACTTCTTGTTTGCCATTCTCTTCCTCTGTATACTCTCCTGTATTTCCTTATTCCGCCACCAGGTTTCCTTTTCCTCCTTCCTCTGTCCAGATGTCACGCCAAGCACCCTTCTTGCTGTCACCCTTACTACATCTGCTGTAGTTTCCCAACTGTCTGGTAATTCTTCACTACCACCCAGTGCCTGTCTCACCTCCTCCCTAAACTCAACCTTGCACTCTTCCTTTTTCAACTTCCACCATTTGATCCTTGGCTCTGCCCTCACTCTCTTCCTCTTCTTCATCTCCAATATCATCCCACAGACCACCACCCTATGCTGCTTAACTACACTTTCCCCTGCCACTACTTTGCAGTCTTCAATCTCATTCTGATTGACTCTTCTACATAGGATATAATCTACCTGTGTGCATCTTCCTCCACTCTTGTACATCACCCTATGTTCCTCCCTCTTCTTAAAATACATATTCACCACAGCCATGTCCATTCTTTTGGCAAAATCCACTATCCTCTGACCTTCATTCCTCTCCTTGACACCATACCTACCCATCACCTCCTCGTCTCCTCTGTTCCCTTCACCAACATGTCCATTGAAATCCGCTCCAATCATCACTTTCTGTCCCTTGGGTACACTGTTCATCACTTCATTCAACTCACTCCAAAAATCTTCTTTCTCATCCATTGCACACCCAACTTGCGGGGCATATGCACTAACAACATTCACTATCACACCTCCAATTTCCAGCTTCATAATCATTACTCTGTCTGACATTCTTTTCACCTCCAGAACACTCTTGACATACTGTTCCTTCAGAATAACCCCTACTCCATTTCTCCTCCTATCCACACCATGACAGAACAGTTTGAATCCTCTGATCCACCTGGCCTTACTCCCCTTCCATTTAGTCTCTTGCACACACAATATATCAACCTTCCTTCTCTCCATCATATCGGCTAACTCTCTCCCCTTACTAGTCATACTGCCAACATTCAAAGTTCCTACCCTCATTTCCACTCTGTTTACCTTCCTCCTCTCCTCCTGCCTCTGGACACGTCTCCCTCCATTCTCCTTCTTCTTCTTCTTCTTCAGCCAACAGTAGCCTAATTTCCGCCAGCACCCTGTTGACTAACAGTACTGGTGGCGATCGTTGCTAACCCGGGGCTCAACCGATCCGGTATGGAAATTTGTATTGTTGTCCGCATATTAATATGGCAAAATTTTACACTGGATGCCCTTCCTGACGTAGCCTTTCCCATTTATCCGGGCTTGGGACCAGGAAACAAAGAAACACACTAGTTTTTGCATCCCCTGTGGCTGGGTTAGTTAATACACAAACACTGGGGGGAAAAAAAACATGCAGTTTGTTTTCATTCCTGTTTGTTACACTACAGTAGTGGAAAGCATGTGAAATCGACAGATGATTGGCATAAACAGTCGCGCTCGGGGGGCATGCCTCCAAGTCTTACATCATTTCCGTTGCGCAACCTCACTGCCGAGAGCGAATGCGTCAAATGAAAAGTAGGCTTTAGGCTGGGTTTATACTTCACGCGACACAACGCATGCTCCAGTGGACGCTACTGCTACGTAATATTTTTACTGTTTATACTTTATACTGCAAGATATAATAATAATAATAATAATAATAATACATTTTATTTATACAAGGCGCCTTTCAGGGAACTCAAGGACACCGAACAACAATAAATAAATAAATAGATAAATAATTAAATAAAAGACACAATTATAAAAAACTTAAAACATCAGAAAATCTAGAAATTAAAACCAAACAAAACCATTATAATCAGGAGGAAAAAGAAAAAGCCATTTTAAACAGATGCGTTTTAAGTTTACATTTGAAGGATGAATATGATTTGATATTTCGGAGATCCGCAGGCAATGAATTCCAGAGCTTGGGAGCAGAACGGCTGAAAGCTCTGCTCCCCATGGTGGTTAGACGGGCGGGAGGAACAGTCAGATGGGTGGAGGAAGAGGATCTAAGGTTACGGGATGGAATGGCAACATGAAGAAGGTCAGACAGATATGGAGGGGCGAGGTTATGGATGGCCTTAAATGTTAATAGTAGAATCTTAAAATCAATACGAAACTTAATCGGGAGCCAATGAAGCTGCTGCAAGACCGGAGTAATATGGTGAATAGATGGGATTTGAGTGATGATACATGCTGCAGAATTCTGGACTAACTGAAGCTTATGAAGAGATTTATTCGGGAGACCAAAGAGGAGTGAATTGCAGTAGTCCAGCCGAGAAGTGACAAGACTATGAACAAGAATGGCAGTGGTGTGAGGAGTGAGGGAGGGGCGAATACGATTAATATTACGTAGGTGGAAGTAAGCAGACCGGGTGATGTTATTAATGTGAGATTGGAAGGATAGAGTACTGTCGAGGATGACACCCAGACTCTTGACCTGAGATGATGGGGAAACAACAAAGTCATCAATAATAAGAGAAAGATTATTGGTTTTGGATAATGAAGATTTTGAACCAATGAGGAGAACCTCAGTTTTGTCACTGTTTAATTTAAGAAAATTCGAAGAAAACCAGGATTTAATTTCAGCAATGCAGTCAATAAGCGAGGGTGGTGGAAAAGAGGAGGTGGGATTACCAGCAAGGTAGAGCTGGGTGTCATCAGCATAACAGTGAAAATTAATGTTATATTTGCGAAACATATTGCCAAGGGGAAGAAGGTAAATAATAAAAAGAAGAGGCCCCAGGACAGAGCCCTGGGGCACACCAGAGGTAACAGCGGTGGGTTTGGATGTGAAGGTTTTAAGTTGTATGAACTGAGTGCGGCCTAAGAGGTAGGATCTAAACCAATCAAGTGGAGTGTGGGTAATGCCAATCAGAGATAATCTATTAAGGAGAGTGGTATGACAAATAGTATCAAAGGCCGCACTCAGATCAAGGAGGATGAGAATAGTGATTAGACCGGAGTCAGCAGCCATAAGGAGGTCATTAGTAATTTTAACAAGTGCCGTTTCTGTACTATGAAGGGGGCGAAAACCAGACTGGAACTTTTCATATAGATTATTATGAGATAAATGGGTGTGAAGTTGGATAGCTACTATTTTTTCAAGAATTTTGGAGATAAAGGGCAAGTTAGAAATGGGGCGAAAGTTATTGAAATTAGTAGGATCAGCACCAGGTTTTTTTAATATTGGGGTTATAGCAGCAGTTTTAAAAGATGAGGGAATAATACCAGTAGTGAGAGAAGAGTGAATGATGGCAGAAATGAGAGGGACTAGAGAGGGGAGGCAGACTTTAACCAGAACTGTAGGCAGGGGGTCCAGCTGACAAGTAGATGACTTGGATTTGCAGATGAGATCTGAAATTTCAGAGGAAGTGGGAAGCTGGAAAGAAGAGAAAAAGTGAATAGGCGAGTGTAGTTCAGAAGGAATATAGAGAGAATCTGGACCAAGGTGCTGATGTATCTTTTGGATTTTCTCGTTGAAAAAAGACATAAGAGAATTACAGAAAGCAGTTGAGTAAAGGTGAGATGGTAAAGAGTCTGGAGGTTGTGTAACATTATTAAGTAAAGAAAACAAAGTCTTGGTGTTACCTGTATTACGAGTAATTAACTGAGTGTAATAATTAGACTTGGTTTGAGCTATACAATCCTTATAATAGAGAAGATGATTTTTTATACATCTCTTTGTGGACAAACAGTCCGGATTTTTTAAACAACCTTTCAAGTTGCCTGCCCTTAGCTTTCAGAAGCCGAAGTTCAGGCGTAAACCAAGGGGCAGAAAAAGAAAAAGAAACAGAACGGGTTTTTAGCGGAGCCAGAGAATTAAGAATATCATTAAGACAGGTGTTATAATATGAGACCAGTTCTATGGGAGTGGATAAATTATAAAAGTCCATTTGGGAATCGATTCTAGAAAACAGCAAATTCAAGTTAATATTCTTAATGTTGCGAAAGGCTATGAGACGTGGAAGCTTAGGAACAGAAAAGGTAAGTTTGGCATTGAATGAAAGAAGAAAATGGTCGGTTATAGTGAGTTCATCTGCTGTGAGATCAAAAGGAACAACACCAGAGCAGCAGATCAGGTCCAAGATATGTCCTTTACAATGAGTAGGAACATCAGTGTGCTGCTGGTATCCAAAACTCTCCAGGCAAGATAAAAAGTCTCTAGTGAGAGGGATATTGATATTGTCCAGATGTACATTAAAATCCCCCAGCAGAATTATATTTGGGGTAATTACAGATAAATGAGTAAGGAAGGTAACAAGATCGTTCAAAAAATTGTTGTTTGACTTAGGAGGACGGTAGACAGTTGCAATAATGGTAGGAACTGGGCCAGACAGTTGACACACAGTCGATTCAAAAGAGCTAACAGCAGGAGCAGACAACGGCAGGACTTTCCACTCCTCGCGATAAATAATCGCGACACCTCCTCCACGGCCAGAGGCACGGGATTGACAAGTGTAAACAAACCCCGGGGGGGTGCATTCATTAAGTTGTGAAAAGTCTTGAGGTTGTTGCCAAGTCTCAGTTAAACAGAAAAAGTCAAACTTACGGTCAATGAGGAGATCCTGAATGAGATGTCCCTTGCTCGTGAGTGAGCGGATGTTTAGTAGACCAAAGCTGACAATGTTGCTGTCGCATTTGACAGTGGTGTTAGTCGACCTAGCTAAGCTGGCCAACACGCTATGATCAACGTTCCTATCTGTGTTGTGTGGAGGGTGCCGAAAATCAGACCAAAAATAGTTCATTCCTTTTGAGACGTCCGTTCGGAATCTCCGACGAGACCCACGGTGGATGTATCTCCGACGAGGGAGAAGTATGACGTCCGGGTCGAAATACAGCACTGACAGCAGCGGCACAGACTGGAGAAGACGCAGTCGAAGCTCAGCAGCTGGATACTGGAGGAGGCCAGTCGCAGGATGGATAACGAGCAACAGAAGACTCCAAACAAGCATTAACCAGGCGATTATCCTACCAGTCCACATTGTAGGTGAGGAGGCCAGAGGCAGCTCAGACGTCCAGAGAATAAGCCGGTAAGTTTCAAACGAAACGGAGGTTAGGATGAAGCTAAATGCATACACAGCATATACAGCCACGCAGAGATGTCAACAAAATGGCAAAAAAAACAAACAAATACCCACAAAATCACATAGTCTAGTTACCGGCGAGCAGCGGCAACCAGTCCCGCCAGCGTTCACTCAGACCGGAAGTCTACAGTAGCTATGTCTCATGGTGAGAACAGGTCTGGCTTCCCTCTGTTGTGAATTGCCTGAAACATCCATTAAATTCGGAATACACCTTGCCACAATATCTCTGAAAAGGATGTTTAATGATTACATCCATCAACCCAGGGATGGGCCCATTCCAGCAAGGCAGAAACAATCCCTGGAATCAGCTCATCGTCATTTTAGCATCATGAAATCCCCAAACCAGGAGCCCACTGTGGAAACCAACCAGGAAAACATGCAAACTCCAGACAGGGAACACCAGGGATGTGACTCCCTGCGAGACAGCAGCGCTACACCTACGCCACCGTGCCGCCGCCATGTGTGCAATTATTAACAGTATTCATTATTTAAACAAAGTTAATGAATTATCTGAAAAATGTAACATACACACTTTAATGCATTTCATCATGAAAGTGATATCAAGTACAAATCTAAGGATTCTAAATATGCAGAGACCAGGAATATCATAAATGCAATGTGTTCTGTGTGGCTGCTGTCAGGTCAGGAGGAAGCCGCTGAAGCAGGTAGCGATTAACAACTGGGTCGGTTTTAAGGTGACTTTTATGACGGCCTACTTTAATGATAAAATAAACTACAAGGTGAAAGTGGACATTTCGAGATTAAAGCCGAAATTTCCACTTTAATCCCAAAATACACCATTTCACCACGCCCTTAATTTTTTATCTCTGTGGCTTAAATATGCTGCTGTACATTCTGATGCTGTTGTGAAGGTGCAAAAAAAAAAAAAAAAAAAAAAGACAGCACAGAATATGGTATGTGAGACTTTTAAAATCTATAGCGTCAATACGCTGGGGAATATGCGATGCTTCAATATAAAAGCACCACGAATGCATTTGTACGTATGTCGGCATTTTGCTTCACCACATCAAGCCATTCATCAAACATCGAAGCAGGCACATCGATGCTGTAGGATCTGCAAAGTGGCTTTCTGTCGCATGTAGATAGTAAACAGAGACTCTAACGTCACGTTCTGACTTTTATCACACTGCACCCCCTGACTTTTTGCTGGTACTGCAACTCGCACACGCATCACGTTAATTTCAAAGAACCTGCTCAGAGGACGAGTCAAATGATTACTGGGAATGTGAGGCAGCCATGATGTGTATAAACGAGCCCTTACGAGCTGCATGGACGTCTCACGTCTTGTGTGATGTGAATTACTGATTAGTGCATTTTTTTTGACTGCTTACAAAGTAAGAGTATTTTATGAACTTTACTTAGCAGGGACTGGTTTCGGCATTTTCTGTCGTGCGCTGCACGTTCCTGGATGGCCTTTTCATATGCAGCAGCATGTTTTATCTTTAGATGCTGTACTGCATTGGAAAACCAAACCATTTGCCAGCAGCAGTATTAATCCTTCAAGTTCTAAACTCGTCCTCTTGCAATCCTTGATTTTTTTTTTCATGTTCATCCCCTCTAGGCAACACTGGTGGAGCTTTGATGTAGACACTCTTAAAATGAGCACTGGACACTTTGAGGATTTTATTTAACATTTAGAAGAAGTTGTGGAAAATAAAATGTGATATTGACTTTTGCATATTGGTTTTTATTACATATCGAGTTGAAAATTCAATATATTGCCTTGTTTTTGTTACTTCTGAAGTTAGTTTCAAATGGGGACAACTCATCCAGTCAAACCTTAGTCAGAGACATTTCTTAGTCACATCGGCTTTCCATCTGCATGGCTGAAGGTAAAATTCCAGATGACAATAATTTAAGGTGCTGTTTTAGGCTGGCATTTACATTCTTTGAAGGTCATGACAGAAGCACATTGTTTTCAATTGACAAATACAGATAGCACATGATCGTGACATTGGCATTGTGGTGTAGCATATAGCATTTACGCCTGACAAGAGATGGATTCCAGTCTGATTTTTGATGAGTTTGGATGGAATTTCCTATGTGGACGAAAAAGGCACACTGACAGCAGGCAGATAATATTTCTTTAGTTCTTTTTATTATTCATTCGGAGTCACAGTAAGTAGAGATTCAAAGAGCATAACTTATTGCCGCAAAGCTCAATTTGAACCCCGAATAAAAGTTAGGAGGGTTTTTTTATAATTCAGCATCTCGTGATTAATAAGACAGAAAAACATCCTTATCATCTAAGTAGAGTTAAACAATATGTCTGTTGAGCTAAGCATTATCTGTGTTCTCAAAGCTAAGCACAGGAGAGACGCCTTGCATAAACTACATGTACTTTCTGCAGCCTTGTGACCTTGTCCCTGAAACATTCACTCTGAGAAAGGAAAAAACAAGAAACAGCTTAAATTTTATTCATGTGGACACTATTTTTCCTGAACCCTGGAATAACATATTTTTGTTAGTTCATAAGCCAAGCGTCTCTCACTGGCAAGTTACAAAATAGTTGTTATAAACTTCTAATTTACTAAACACACAAGATACATGGTGCTGAGGAGAACATTTTTCTTCTACACCTACTTTCCAAAAATATGCTAATTAGCAACTCTGAATGTTTTAATCGTGAGAGAGTACATGATGGGGCCCTGCTATACCTGAAACTCTGACAAAGATTAAGCAAGTTAGCAAAGTACATAGAGAAATGAACAACATCTGGCCATTAGTTGTTGCTCCTAGACATGTGTTGTTGGAAGCAGTTTTGACTTCTTCTACAAGGAACTATACAGGAAGACATGTAGTGGGGAAATTTATGTTGAACTCGGATTTCCACTTAGTACTTCTTCCTAAATAGTGATGAAAAAGGGCATAGTTTTCATTTTCTCTACAGATTAGAAACATTGCCTCTAAAAAAATGTTCTGCATGCAATCTTGCAATTGTGAAGTGTAAAACTCACTAAAGTGAGGTTTTGAGGGTTGTAATAATTGGAATATTACTCTCTAAAGTTTATTCTTCAGCACCCTGATCTTGAATGGCTTCTTGCCTGTGGCTCCATGCACTCTCATCTGCCTTGTGTACTGATTCTAGCTTTAATGCATGTACATCAAGGGATCATATTCCTGGCTCTGTTATGGTAAGCAATATCCAGCCAGGATGAGAGGGGGCACAACCACAAAACTGTGTCTTCTATTGTGCCCAGAGTTCTGAGAAACAATCCAGGGAGGTCAACAGGCCCCTCCACCTCTGGTAGGGCACCATAAAAGCTGACGGCTCCCAGAATGTGGCGTCTCATTCTGATGAGATCTTCAAAGAGGACAGAGCATAAATGCCCTAATTGTGTCTTCTATTTTGCCCACAGTTCCAACAAGCTGTCCAGGAAGGTCAACAAATCTTGTCAACAATGCATAGAACAGACCCCGCTCCTTCCGGTCAGACCCCGTAAAAGCTGACAGCTCCTGGAATATGACATCACATTTTGACAAGATCTTCAAAGAGGACAGAACTCTTACATAAACGCTACCTTGCTCCTGATGGAGATTTTCAACCTTGGGCCATTTCTGGCCAACTTTGTTTATTATGCTAATCATATACTACTTATTCTTTCCCTTTTACATTAAACTAGGTTACCTAGTTGGTGCCTCAACACTCTTTGGTGACTACTTGTGGTCATTCCTGCTGGTCACCAGGCTCACTGGCAGCCACACACCCCAGCTAAGGATAACACAGAGAAGCGCCTGTCGAAGTTCTTTCTATTTTCCAATGCTTTTGCTGATAGAGAAAAAGGTTGCAGATGAGATGAAACTATATGTGTCAATGGCATGGGTTTTGCTTGTGCTGAAACTTCATTTTCTGTAATATTTATGCAAAGTGAGAATTCAGTTGCACACTAGTCCTTTTGCACATCACTGCATCTAAAGTGCAAGTAGAAGAAGATGAACAATGGGTGATCTATTAACAAACAATTCTGCCCAAGTTGTTTTTCCATTGTTGGTCTTAGTAATCTAAAAATCAGATGATATTTTTTAGATTTGGACCTTCTAAAAACAGACAGTGTGCTATATTGAATACCCAAAGCCATTGACCATGGTCCATGCTTCAACATGTTTCCTAAAAATATAAATGGCTGAAACTATTCAGTATTTAAACTTGGGCTCGGAATTGTACATAATTACTGTTAGCCCAGAGTCAGATTCAGGATGATATTTAATTATTGGCTTGCCAGTCTTAAGCCTGAATAATACTGGATAATGTGATGGAAAATGGGGCATCAGCAAGCTCCAACCCCTGACATGAACAAACAAGCATAGTCCTGGTTTCAAATAAAGGTTGCTTTATTAACCAGACTCCTCAAACAAGTAACAAAAACCACAAAAACACAGGTTTCTCTCTCCACAATTCAATTTTTCCTCATAATTTCTCTCACCACCACACTGCCCTCCTCCAGTTGAGTGTTGTCCTTCTTCCTCCCAACTCCGATTCACCTGGCGAAGGGAGTGCAGTTCCTTTATAAATGACCTGGGAGCACTTCCGGTGCCAGGGCCACTGCCCGATGGAAGTACTTCCAGGTCATATGGAAGTCCATTACATTAGGGAGCTAGTCTCTCTGCAGCCTGCAGCACCCTCTGGTGGCACCAGTGACCCCAGCAGGGCTGCTCTGCCGGACTACATCTCCCTATATGCCCTGCTGGCTTTCCACTGGGCACCAATATCCAGGGCTGATGCTATCTAGCATGTTGGGGAAGTAAAAAAAACCCCAGCCATATCTTCTCTTTTTTAGTGGGCTGATCGTTGCTCCCTTCCTTCCGGCCAGGATGTCCATCTCCATGTTCGGCGCAAAAAACCCCCCACCCCCCGTCTGGTCGTCTGGGTAAGGAACCATCCCCTTTTCTGGACTGGATGCCTGTCCAGCCCATGTGGCGTCTACAACAGTATTCTGCTGTCATGTAGTAGATGAACTACTGTAATATTATGTTGCAAAAAGTGGTGCATATTTATGTGTGTTTTGCCACTCTAATGTAACACATCAATATTAGTGAGTGGGACAGAGCCTTTCACAAAGACACAGTGGTCTGTCAATGAGAAGCTGTAAAGCCAGTTATAGAACAAACTGAAACTGAACCATTAGTTGAATTAAGTGACAGTGATGACAATATAAATGAGTCATCAGACGTTGACACAGATAGTGAAACTGACGCATATGGCACTGTACCACTTAACAGCCGTGTTATGCCTAGTGAATTCGATCCTATGAAGCTTCAGCGTGGTGCAAATAGTTTCATGGCAAAAAAGGCAAAATGAGAAGGACAAGAAAGACGTCATCCTCCTAAGTACTGTTCTCAATGCAGTAACCGTCAGTGTTTCTGTCAGGGGAAATGTAAAAGTTGCTAAGCCTTGTGCTGTGGTTGCCCACAAAAACACAATGGGTGCATCGATTGTGCAGATCATGCCCTGACCTTCTACCTTCTCATGCTCAAGTAACATAAAAAATAATAAGGAAAGTGTGCAAAGAAGCAGGCTTTTACTGTCCCGATTGTGACATCAGGCTGTGACTGCTTCAAACCACATCACACAAAGGACGCATGCTAAATCTGCATCAGTACAGCAGCGAACATTAGACACTTTTCCTACAGAATTTATGTTGACGTTTAAGTACTTACATGTTTATGTTATACATAATAACACTTTTCTTGTTAAATAAAAATCAAATTTTTGTCTCATTTTTCTGGGGGTAAACAAAATGCTAAGGAGGCTAAGACAGATTTAGGTTTGGTACATGATGGAAATGTCCTCAGAGTTGAATATAGTTCTCTTTTACTGATGATTTTAAAGTTGTTCTTTATGTTATCTAATTGTCATGTTTTTACCTTATGATCTTATTTTTAGTAAGGAAACCAGAAAATGAAATTGCTGCCAATTTCAATTTGTAGTAAAGTCATTTTTTTAAGCATTAGTTTCCATTCCTCTTAAATACTTCAAACACAATGGGAAAACAAACAATGCCCTTGAAGCTGCTGTCTTGCTACAAATGAAATAAATTCTCTCGAACAGTTGCTTTCTGCCATCTGGGAGTTCAAGTGCTGACAAATCTGATGCTGTGGGTGCGTAGCTAAGCTGCCTTTCAAATCAATGAGAAATACACTTACAATCAGCTCTTTGATAAATAAGTGTGCTGACAGACAACAAATAAAACACTTTTTTAATGGTATGCAGAAAAACAATAAATTATTTTTTTAAGTAATTAATAATATTTTGTCCATGTTAACAGACATTGTCACACACGTGTGTTTAGGAGACAGCTAAAGAGCTTAAATATATGTGATTCCATGCCATGCCAGACCAGGGGGTGGTGAAGTGCACTAATTTTCCCTCTCGATCTTTTGCAGACCATTCTAGGGAAATCCCGCCCAGCTCTGGGGCAGCCAATGATGTCACTTCCAGTTCCGGTATTGATGACATCACTTCCGCTGCTGGCCTTTAAAGCTGCCATCTTGTCTCCTGAGAGTCAGTTCTGTTTTGGACTCAGTTGAATGAACATGTCTTTATTATTAATCAGTTTTGCAGCCGGGAACAATTATACGGGTGGCTGCCCCAAACCTTCTGGATGTCTTATGGTTGTTTTTCTGACAACTTATATTTTGTTTAAATTCCTAAAAGTAATGATCTTTATATATAATACACTACCATGCCTGCTAGTTTCCCTGTCCAGGATTTTAAATCACCTGTAGCTTGCAAACCGTTTGACCCAGTGACCTGAAATTTGGTACACATATACTACGTGACCTCTACTGTCCACTTTCCAGGTGATGACTGACCTCCAAGGTTATTCCTCTTTTTATTGTATTTTATTGTAGAATCAACTCTCAGCAGCAGCCAGCAGGGCGGCCATGTGGCGCATGTGTACGGGTGCCGTTCTCATCACTACCACCTTCATCGTCACTTCCCCTCCCTCTTCATATCTTAAATCATTCTTGAGGCAGATTGAAGACTTAAGAGCCAGCTTAAATGAAAAATTAAAAAAAAAAGTACCAAGTAATTGCAACACAAACACTGACTTAATCAGTTTTAACGTGAAAAGATGCTGACAGAAGAAGAGAAGTAGTGGGCCGCTAGGGTGGAGAAAAGAAGAGCTGCTCAGGAAACAGCAAGCACATGAACCTCTGAGCAAATGAATGCTAAACGTACAGAGAAAGAGGTTGAAAACTAGGAATACTCAAGTCAAATGTGTTCAGTGTACGTTATCATGCAGTGTGCCGTTACTGGTAAAGAATATTTAAATATATCAAAAATATAAAAATTCTGAAATTAATCAATAGCAATAGATAGGCAGAATGATGTTACTATAAGCAGAGTGGGGGGGGGGGGGCAGTTGCATTGAGGCCCATGGAGTTGGGGGGGGTCTGCATGATTGTTGTTTTTCAAGACTCTTTGGATTAATGTGCTTGAGTATTTGACGTCAGAATGACAAGTTAATAGTGATATAGTATCTTTCTCACAACTCCATAAAACTTAAATACCATTACCTTTTTAAGTAGCTTGATTTATGTCATTCAGGTTGGCCCTTTTAAATTTGATTTCATTTAATTTCACATAGGGGGAAATTTTCTTTTCTTTCTTGTTTTTGTTTTTGCACTAGGGTTCATCGAATTCTAGTTATGCAGCTGGATCCATACGTAATTAAATAGATACACTGCATTCAAAAAGTATTCAGACCTCTTCTCTTTCTGTACATTTGATTGTGCTGTAAATTAAATTTTTAATAGATAAATTTGCTATTGTCACCATCAATCCTCACTCAACACCCCATAATCAAAAAGAGTAAAAGCATGTTTTCAGAAAGGTTTGCAAATTTATTAAAAATCAAAAACTGAAATCTCTTATTCATATAAGTCTTAAGACCCTTAATTCAGGAATTTGTAGAAGTTCTTTGACAGCAATTCTAGCTTCAAGTGTTCAGGGGTAAGTCTCTATAAGCTTGGCACACATGGATTTGGGCAGTTTATTTCATTCTACCTGGCAAAACTCCTCAAACTCCTTTAGATTGTATGGTAAACTGCCACCTTCAGATAGATAGATAGATAGATAGATAGATAGATAGATAGATAGATAGATAGATAGATAGATAGATAGATAGATAGATAGATAGATAGATAGATATGAAAGGCACTATATAATAGGTAGACTTAGATAAGAAAGGCACTATATAAGTGAGAGATAGAGACACAGATAGGAAAGGCACTATATAAGTGATAGATAGATAGATAGATAGATAGATAGATAGATAGATAGATAGATAGATAGATAGATAGATAGATAGATAGATAGATAGATAGATAGGAAAGGCACTATATAAGCTGTAGATAGAGACACAGATAGGAAAGGCACTATATAAGTGATAGATAGATAGATACATAGGAAAGGCACTATATAAGCTGTAGATAGAGACACAGATAGGAAAGGCACTATATAAGTGATAGATAGATAGATAGATAGATAGATAGATAGATAGATAGATAGATAGATAGATAGATAGATAGATAGATAGATAGGAAAAGCACTATATAAGCTGTAGATAGAGACACAGATAGGAAAGGCACTATATGAGATACTGTAGATAGATAGATAGATAGATAGATAGATAGATAGATAGATAGATAGATAGATAGATAGATAGATAGATAGATAGATAGATAGATAGGAAAAGCACTATATAAGCTGTAGATAGAGACACGGATAGGAAAGGCACTATATGAGATACTGCAGATAGATAGATAGATAGATAGATAGATAGATAGATAGATAGATAGATAGATAGATAGATAGATAGATAGATAGATAGATAGATAGATAGATAGATTCCCAGTATCATTACTGGCAAGATTGATTTACTGACTGAATGAATAATTGACACACTGTTTGACTGCCTGTCTGTCTAATTTATTTGTTGTTTAATAAATTGACTGAATAATCCTAGAGTGACTGAATAATGTGAAAAACTTGATAAATACTTGACCACAATTTGTGCTGCTACAACAAAGGCTCTTATTGATTATATATTTGAAAGAATTTATATATAAAATATAATATAATATAAGCATTGATTTTTAATAAATTTACCAACATTTCTGAAAGAAAGCTTTCGGTTGATCATTATAGCTTACTCAGTGTACATTATTGGGCAACAATGGCAAATTTACCCATCTAAAATTAAATCAATAACACAAAAAAGTGTGCAGAAAGTACAGGGGTCCCAATTGTAGATGAGAAAGACACTATATAATAGAGAGCTATACCAGTGCTGTGCCGTTTGTGGCAAGATTAATGAACTCACCAATAGATAGATAGATAGATAGATAGATAGATAGATAGATAGATAGATAGATAGATAGATAGATAGATAGATAGATAGATAGATAGATAGATTCCCAATATCATTACTGACAAGATTAATGAATTCACCTACTGAATGAATAATTGACACACTGACTATCTGTCTCATTTATTTGTTTAATAAAACTTGACTTAATAATTCTATAGTGACTGATTTATATGAAAGACGTGATAAATACTTCGGTTTTTGGTCTTGTTACGCGATGTCATTGTTTTCCCGTTTCTATCGTTTGCCGAGAAAGGGGCATTTTCTGCTTATTGCTCACACTCCCATCTCACCCCATTTTCTGCTTATTGCTCACACCCCCATCTCACCCCATTTTCTGCTTATTGCTCACACCCCCATCTCACCCCATTTTCTGCTTATTGCTCACACCCCCATCTCACCCCCAAACTCCTGAGTCCCAAACCCCCCCAAAAGAACCCTATTAGCTTTTAAGCGTCTGCGCCCGGAAAACCCAAAGTTCTGTTCCAATGTCATTGTCCTTTCTCCTCCATGTCGTTGCCTCTTCTCCGTTCTGCCGTATTTCTCCTCTCTTGGCAAAATCTCCCTAAACTTACTAGTACAGTATGTTCCTATTCACAAAGTGTATTATGACACATATTGCATAGAAAGTGCTGCAGAAACAGTACATTTCTATCTAGCACTTTGCTTTTCACCATTGTTTCACGACGGGATTTGTAAGACTCTGTAAACACGTACCTTCCTAACTGTTTTCAGATTGATTTAGCAAAAAAATTAAAAAAACAAAAAAGCTTTGCTTACAGAAATGCACAAACGAAAGGGCACTCGAGTGTTCTTTGGTATGGCGAAATTTCTTTTAAGCCTCATGTCATAGCTTAGGAAACAGTTGAAATCAGAATTTAATAATACATGAAATAACGCCTTTTCACAGATATTTAGCAGCAAAAAGTATAATCTTGTTCAACAATAAAACAAATATTCAGTTAAAAATACAACATGTTAACACATCAATAGGATACAAATAATATATTAATGCTGGCACTGCAATAAAGAATAAAACACTTGGTCTTATTTTAATGCCATATGTGGATATATCGGCATTTAAGTACAGAGACAGAGATTCAGCTAGTTTCTCATCACCACCGAACTCAGAAAACGTACAGTTCACCTTACCTGTGGCCAAACTCCCAGACCCCCTCTAGCGCCAGTCCACAAATGCTTGGCAAATTCGTCTGTCCCACTCACCCCAAAACTTTCAGCAGAGATGCTACCAGGAGTGGATGGATTGCTAAGAAGCGGCGCGTCGCCGGTGGGTGAGGTGAGCGCGGTCCCGCTCTGCATGCGTCTTTTCACTTCACGCGGCTCGTGACACCGTTGTGACGCCAATCAACTCCCGCAACCCAAATCCGGCGTGGAGATGGCACACGCGTGCGAAGACAAAGTGACGGCTGGCAACCGCCTCTCGTCTTCACAAGATTTGAAACCCGCCCTCCCTCGCAAAGCTCCCTTGTTTTCATATGCTCGCAAAAACAGGGTCAATTTCTCCGAAATATTACGTATACTAGCAACAAATGGAGTGCAGACGATGTTGGATACAACGCGTCAACATTTAATAAATATCTAAATACAATTCGGCACTTTGCAATGAACGGTGGGTGTCGCACTGATGTCGTTGAAAAACAGGAGAGGCTTATGTGGAATGCATTTTTAAAAATATTTTCGATATTAACCTTTAATCTGTAATTTTTTATGTTAAATATATTTTAACTTAAAGCAGGCAAAGCAAAAAGGAAAGGTTGTATTTTCCTTCAAGAATAAGTCAAGTCTTTCATGCTGATGAACTTCATGTAGCGCCTTTCATTGGTTCTGCGATTTGTGCTCAGTAACCAATAAAACCGCAGTCCAGATTGTAAAGGCACCACAACACTCGTTTGAAGCTCCATCCCTACCTTCAGCGCTAACTGTATCTTCTTTTTCCGTTTTATTTCTTAACACGCTTCAGCACAACTTAATGGAAGTAAATCTGTCAGGTATTGGGCGCAAGGTCTGTGCCAATCGTAATCCCGGACGAGGTGCCAAATCTATCAGTCTGTCAGAATGTTGCTCTGTGAAGACGGTAAATATGAAGCCCGTCCAAAGAATACTTTTTGAAAAAGTTGTCCTTATTGACAAATACGGTCAGATTTTCCCTACCCTGCGGATTATATTTTTTGTCTCTGCGTTGAGGATTTTGCAAAATGAAGGTCAAGTTAAATAAAGCTATGCAAGGGATTTATTTAAAAATATCAGGGAGCCAATAAATTCGAGCGGGGAATGTCATAAAGGCAACAATTGAATTAATGGCATTCCTTCTTGACGACGAACAAGCAATTTTGAAATAGTTACAAAAGCAATGCTGCCAGATACATGTAATTATCATGGGTTATTAACCAAAAAAGAATCTTTTTAGAGGTCAAAATTTGTTAATCAACATGAAAAAAAAAGACAAGGCAATCTGATAGAAAAGAGCAAAGATGTTTCATATGTGACACCTCAAAATATCTGCAGAAGAATCTACAAGACGCTCCATGGCACTCATAACACGTAGAGTTTCTTTTCGTTTTTGCCAGCTCCTGTCCACAGTAGATGTAAAGAAGTTTGAATCTGATCTGTTGTAAGAATAAAATTTGGGCTGATATTTTCAAATGGAAGGTGGTGTGTGGATTTGCTCTGGTTACTTCACACAGTCCAAAAACACGCAAGTTGCGTGAATCGTTAATGCTGAGTTTGCTCAGAAATGTGTGTGTATTTATATTATGAAGTTACTGCCTGGCGGCACGGTGGCGCAGTGGGTAGCGCTGCTGCCTCGCAGTTGGGACACCTGGGGACCTGGGTTCGATTCCCGGGTCCTCCCTGCGTGGAGTTTGCATGTTCTCCCCGTGTCTGCGTGAGTTTCCTCCGGGCGCTCCGGTTTCCTCCCACAGTCCAAAGACATGCAGGTTAGGTGGATTGGCGATTCTAAATTGGCCCTAGTGTGTGCTTGGTGTGTGGGTGTGTTTGTGTGTGTCCTGCGGTGGGTTGGCACCCTGCCCGGGATCAGTTCCCTGCCTTGTGCCCTGTGTTGGCTGGGATTGGCTCCAGCAGACCCCCGTGACCCTATATTCGGATTCAGCGGGTTGGAAAATGGATGGATGGATGGATGGAAGTTACTGCCTTGATCCTGATGCTTGCTGACATAGGCTCCCGCTCAGGATAAGTGGGTTCGAAAATTGCATATTTGAGTTGCATGACTATCTTGACTTTTTCTGAGTCACTGACAGCTGGGAGGTAAATGACATCTGGTAGGAACCTGCCCTGGAAGGGACGGTGATTTATAGGCTGAACACACTCATGCATTCACCATTTAGCCAATCCACCTTAATAAAAGGACAAGTCTGTATGTCAGTGTATATGTCAGGTTGGTATGTCTCTTTCATTCCAACAGATGGCACCTCACAACTATTTGTAAGAATAAAATGCATTGCATTTTTGATTTCAGCAGATGGTGCATCACAAACATTAGCACTGCTTTTGCAGTTCCTATTCCAAATAGCATATATTAGAGGCGTCTGCATTTCATTTGTCAATCCAACAGTTGGTGCATCACAAACATTAGCACGCTGTTATGATGCATATACCAAATAGCATATAATAGAGGTGTCTGCATTGCATTTATCAATCCAATAGATGATACATCACAAATATTAGCACTGCTTTTACAATTCCTATACCAATGGGTATATAATAGAAGTATCTGCATTGCATTTGTCAGTCTAACAGATGGTGCATCACAAACATTAACACTGCTTTTAGGATGCCTATACTAAATGGCATATAATAGAGGTTTCTGCATTGCATTTATTAATCCACTAGATGGAGCATCACAAATATTAGCACTGCTTTTACAATTTCTATACCAAAGGGCATATAATAGAGGTATCTGCATTGCATTTGCCAATCCAACAGATGGTGCATCAAAACCATTAGCACTTCTTTTACGATTCCTATATCAAAGAACATATAATAGAGGTATCTGCATTGCATTTGCCAATTCAACAGATTGGTGCATGACAAACATTTGTAGTAATGCATTTTGTCACTACAAATGTTTGTGGTGTGCCATCTGTTGGAATAGCAAATGCAATGCATTTTATTGCTACGTGTACAAGCATTAAAAAATACATTCCAATAGTTAGTGCACTGCAAATGTTAACGCTGAGTTCTACATTGATTATATAGATTTTAACCCATCTTAGACGGGTAGCACGGCTAGCACTTAAATAAACGCATGGTTGCAAGGTACAAATAACAGATTTCCATGATTCTGTTAAGTTTTCTGAATTGACAGCACATGCTCCCAACCTCCTCCTCCTGTGATTTGAACACATCATTCATTAAGTTGTTCTGACAAAATAATGTTAGTAATTACTTCAGCTTGCTACTATTAGTAACCTGAGCTCCATTTCATTAATTCACTGATAAAAATAAATTATGTTGTGGTAACTTAACCAAGTTGGTTGTGTGGCGTGATTTCCCTCCACCTTCATTTGAAGTGGGATGTCTGAGCTCTTCCTCACTTAAACTGTCTGCACAAGTTCACAGAATGCTACCTGACTGCTGAACAGCACTGACTGGAGTGTAGAAACACTTGCTTTGAATGAGTATGACTTAGAAAGCGATTGTGATATAACAGGTCATGCTTTTTTATGTTTATTGCAAAATTTAACTTCACAATACTAAAAAATAATGAGAAAAAGCTATTTGGAACAGCATAAATGCAGAGAATCATGTCAAGTTAAAAACATATACTCCTACTTATATTTACTAAGTACATGACATCAAGTGTTGCTAATACTGCTGCCTCACAATGAAGAGACGAGGGTTCATGTCCGGGGAGGAACAGATGACGTGTGTAATACTTTAATATGTTTTTTTTGGATAAACTTAATTTTTATTTTTTGTGAAGCCAATTTAAAGACTTACTTACTGCTCTTTATTAATTACAGGGTAAGTAAAAATATACTGCTCAAAAAAATTAAAGGAACACTTTTTAATCCGAGTATAGCATCAAGTCAATGACACTTCTGAGCTATTGATCTGGTCAGTTAAGTAGCAGAGGAGCTTGCTAATCAGTTTCAGCTGCTTTGGTGTTAATGAAATTATCAACAGGATCACTAGGGGGCAACAATGAGACGAACCCCAAAACAGGAATGGTTTAACAAGTGGAGGCCACTGACATTTTTCCCACCTCATCTGTTTTTTCACTAGTTTTGCATTTGGCTATGGTCAGTGTCACTACTGGTAGCATGAGGCGATACCTGGCCCCTACAGAGGTGGCACAGGTAGTCCAACTTCTCCAGGATGGCAGGCACATCAATACATGCCATTGCCAGGAGGTTTGCTGTGTCTCCCAGCACAGTCTCAAGGGCATGGAGGAGATTCCAGGAGACAGGCAGTTACTCTAGGAGAGCTGTACAGGACTGTAGAAGGTCCTTAACCCCATCAGCAGGACCGGTATCTGCTTCTTTGGGCAAGAAGGGACAGGATGACACTGCCACAGCCTACAAAATGACCTCCAGCAGGCCACTGGCGTGAATGTCTCTGACCAAACAATCAGAAACAGACTTCATGAGGGTGGTCTGAGGGCCCGATGTCCTCTAGTGGACCCTGTGCTCACTGCACAGCACTATAGAGCTTGATTGGCATTTGCCATAGAATACCAGAATTGGCAGGTCCACCACTGGTGCCCTGTGCTTTTCACAGATGATTGCAGGTTCACCCTGACCACATGTGACAGATGTGAAAGGGTCTGGAGAAGCCGTGGAGAACGTTATGCTGCCTGTAACATCATTCAGCATGACCGGTTTTGTGGTGGGTCAGTGATGGTCTGGGGAGGCATATCCATGGAGGGACGCACAGACCTCTACAGGCTAGACAACAGCACCTTGACTGCCATTAGGTATCAGGATGAAATCCTTGGACCCATTGTCAGACCCTATGCTGGTGCAGTGGGTCCTGGTGCACGACAATGCCCGGCCTCATGTGGCGAGAGTATGCAGGCAGTTCCTGAAGGATGAAGGAATTGATACCATTGACTGGCCCCCACACTCACTTGCCTGACCTCAATCCAATAGAACACCTCTGAGTGGAACATTATGTTTTTGTCCATCTGACGCTGCCAGGTTGCACCTCAGACTGTCCAGAAGCTCAGTAATGCTCTGGTTCAGATCTGGGAGGAGAAACAGAAATAACATAACTCAAAAAGCTTATAGCACACTGTTGTATTTATTTTATTAGTTGACCTGAACCATTTGCTTCTAGAGTATAGAGCAGGGATACTCAAATCCAGTCCTGGAGGTCCGTGGTGGGTGCAGGTTTCACAATCAAAAGCCAGGTCTGGCCTTGTTAACACTTTCCTCCAACTCCTCCTGAGGGATAATGGGCATTCTCAGGCCAGATGAGAGATGTAATCTACTCAGTATGTCCTGGATCTGTCCTGATGTCTCCTTCATGAATCACCACCTCATTGTGGTGGAGGCGCTTGTGTGTCTCAATATTCATAAATGCTACTGTATGTTGTCAGGGACAGTTGCTCCTGGTAGGGTCACTCAAAACAGATTGCTCCTGGGTGAAGGACCAGTTCAACTATTTATGAAAAGTGTTACCAAGGACCTGAAAAAGGGAAACCATGGAGCCAGGCCTTGAGCGAGTTGGTGGTGCTTGATGATTGGACCTTGCAGTCTGGCTTGGTACAGCCCAAAATGAGCAACATGGAGCTGTCCTCCAGTGGGCATACCACCTCCAGGGGGAGTTATGAGGCAGTCAGAGGTAATTGCCTTGAAAGACTGATCTCTGGATACATTTACTGATTCGGCTGACAACTTTATCGATGGAGACTTACAATTGGTTACACTTCTCTTGGTTTTCCAATTGGAGCATGGCAGGTGAAGTGACTTGCTT
Source organism: Erpetoichthys calabaricus (assembly GCF_900747795.2). Lineage (NCBI taxonomy): Eukaryota > Metazoa > Chordata > Cladistia > Polypteriformes > Polypteridae > Erpetoichthys > Erpetoichthys calabaricus. The sequence continues at coordinate 168,188,456 of NC_041401.2, read as the reverse complement.
ATGTTCACAGAGTATCAGTAGTGGGATTTGAACCCACAACCTCAGAGTTCCAAAGCCTTAACCACTACACCACACTGCCTGCCTACTGGCATTGATGTGGACTGTACTAACAATTCACCAATCAAAAAATGACTCGCTACAACCCGCCCTCTCAGCTTTGACAGATGAAAGTGGCAGCTTTCATTTCATGTTGCACGTCTATGAATATCACTGAACTGAAGAAATGAAGAAATCATTTTTAAAAATACATAAAGAATTAAGAAAATTGAATTATTTATTCTTCATGTTTGTATTTCTTAATTATTGTGATATTCCACAGTACTTTTTTAATTTACTTATTTTATTTCTTTAATTTTGTCCAAAATATTCCACCATAGATTAAGAGTAAATACGGGGAGAACATGCAGACGGCATGAATAACACACCTGAGTGTGAGACTGGTCCACTGCGCAGGGTAGGTACTAACATATTACAACCTAAAAAATATGTTTTTGTGATTTAGGATGCTTTAAAATACATTTTTTGCTGCTCATGAACTTCTTGCTGTTGCATAAGCAAGTTAAAGTGCATAGGTCGGTGGTTTGAAAGAATTCACTTCTTCACCCGCACTGTAAAAAATAATGTGTTATGTGTTCGAGAATACTTTTGTTTCTTTTTATTGAAAATGGATTCTGAGAGTACACAGCCTTTGCTTTTTTTTTTTCTCCCTCACTTGGTATTTGTGTTGAATGTAGATGTAGGGGATGGCACGGTGGCGCAGTGGTAGTGCTGCTGCCTTGCAGTTAGGAGACCTGGGTTTGCTTCCCGGGTCCTCCCTGCGTGGAGTTTGCATGTTCTCCCCGTGTCTGCGTGGGTTTCTTCCAGGCACTCCGGTTTCCTCCCACAGTCCAAAGATATGCAGGTTAGGTGGATTGGCGATTCTAAATTGGCCCTAGAGTGTGTTTGTGTGTGTCCTGCGGTGGGTTGGCACCCTGCCCGGGATTGGTTCCTGCCTTGTGCCCTGTGTTGGCTGGGATTGGCTCCAGCAGACCCCCGTGACCCTGTGTTCGGATTCAGCAGGTTGGAAAATGGATGAATGGATGTAGAAGTAGGTCCTGCTGTTCACAGGGTTAGGTATGTTTTACTACTGTATGCATTATCCTTTTGTATAGCATATAATTACTACCTTAGATATCTTTAGACAGAATTTCACATAAGTCACTCAAAAGAGAAGCAAGGTATGACATTTTTTAAAAATAAAAAAAGAATCATTCGTTGATGCGTCTCAAACACTGTGTCTGGCATTTGCGGACTGCCGAGAGATTCTTTCATGCTTGCATTTAAAACTCAGCTGAATTCAGGAAAAGAAAGAGACTGCTGAAACAGACATGATGACTGGACTCCTCATCCAATTAACCTTCCTGTAATCTTCAAGCAGTAGCGCCTGCCATTCCGTCACCCTGCAGCCATGACTGCAATATTTTCATAAGTTAATTACCTTATATTTATGGTATGAGCATCCGTTGGAGAGATGCAGCATGAAATCTCAGTTCAAATCATTCATGTTCTGTCAGTATGCAGTTCACAAAATGTGTGGTTTTCTGGAAGCTCAGGTTTTCCTTACATTTGTCACAGACGTAAGAGTTAAGTAGATTCATTTCTGTACAAGAGCCATGTGCGGATGTGTAAGTGAGTGTGTCCTTTGTTGGTTTCTACCTTGCACCTGTGGAGACTGGCTCGGACACAGACAGGCAGACACATTCATATCACCCAACACACGTTTATTATACATTCTATTTACAAGTCAATAGTGCACAATCCAGTGCCAAAGCACCAATCACCCTTTTATAAGTCCTGGCCACAACACAATGCCTTTCTCTCTCTCTGGTCCGCCTCCACTCCTCTCCAACACGCTTTGTCTTCTTCCTCCCGACTCTCGCCCTGACTGGAGGGAGGCGGCCCCTTTTATGTGCCCCGGATGGGCTCCAGGTGCATCGTTAGGGCCTCCGTAGCCACACCCCTGTGTGGCGGAAGCTCCCAAGGTGTTGCCGGAAGTCCACCGGGTGCCCTCAAGTTTCTTCCCCCCCAGTACTTCACGGTGTGGCGGAAGTACTGAGGGCCAACACTCCCAAGGCATTGGGGCGCCCCCTGGCGGTGACCACGGGCCCCTACAGGGCTGAGCTTCCAAGCTCCGTACCCGTGGTCCCCAAAGCCACCAGGGAGGACGCCCCCTCGTGTCCTGGAGGAGGCACAAGCCCTCCTTCACTCCTCCTAGGCGTCCCGGCTGGGCATGGATGCCCGCCGGGCACCACACACCCAAAGTTGCCGAAACAGGCTTTGGCCTGCAAGACCATAAGCATATTCAATAATGGATTGAAAGATGGATGAACATCCAGTATTCACTATATAGCACGGGCCACACATGGGCATCAGAGAGTCACCCTCAGAGTTCCACACAGGTATGTAGTTCCACTATGGGCCAAGAGGGGGCGTTGCTGCCACTAACTATATGTTCTTCTTTTTCCCATACAGTACTGAAAAACCGCCCAGTGAGGGCAACTGACTCTGCCCCTTCTGGTCCCTGCACCATAAAAGCACAAGTGCCCGGAAGTAGGCTTCACTTCATGAGCAATTGGCGGGTAAGACAGAGCTTCACTATTACCTGATAGAAGCACAATCTAAGGAGGCAGTCTTTTGTTATAATTTTGATGTGCTTGTTATATTTTTATTTGGATGTAAACGTGGTCGGCCAGGTTGGTGCCTGGCTTTTCATTTTAGGAGCCTCTTGAACAATGACAATGTCGATAGTCATGACCGGGATGAGCTGTACAAATGAGGACACCACATGAAGCAAGGAGAAGGTGCAAAGTGCTCAAGTGCTTTTATTAAAAACAACTCAAAATCACAGTGTTCCAAAAGTGCAGTGCTATCAATAAATAGTCCATAAAATAAAAGTATTCTTATGGGGGTTAAAATCAATAAATAGAAATATCAATTAAAAAACGAGGTTAAAACATCACAGTGCAGGAAATTCATTTTAAATTCCAACAAGCCCTGGTGCCTTCCTTTAAACTTGATGTCTCTTAGGCTTATCCTATCCGGACCTGGATCGGGAGAGATGTTGATCAGCAAATGCAGACTCCCTTCTCATCCGGCCCGTGTAACCTGCTGCCAATCCCATGGTGTCTACGAGTAACCCCAAGCCCTGCTCCACCCAAACCACTGCCAATCCAGGCTCCACATGGTAAAAGTACCCCTGAGCACAATGGTCATTCCTGCTTTCAAAACACTCAACAGGAGCATCCCACAGCCCCATCCTGAACGATGGCCATTCATTCCTCCTAGGGCTTCACTCCCGTCCACCCGCTTACACTCTATTCACTGGCTTGTTTCCTCTTTCTCCTTCTCCTGTCTTTAAACCTCCTTTCAGTTTTCTTGTTCCCCCATTCCCATTTTAAAATGGGGACATGGCATAGCTGTGACGATTAGCAATTAGGGTCATGGACAATCCCATACCTGTGCACTTAGTGTACGTGAGTACGGCGATTTTTTATTTAAAATGCTAAACAGTCGCGGACCCTCCCTTTACCACAGTGCCCCAACATTTATTTTTGCCACGACCTGTTATTTCCTCGGATGACCACGCAAGTTAGTATAGTACCATCAAGAAGATTTCTTTTTAAGAACCCCTGAAGTGCTATTCTACTATATAAAGCACATGAGATCTTTCCTATCAACAGTTCTGAGTATAACCTTTATCTAGAAAACCAATTTCCTTTCATAAAATGTGAATAGGTTCCAGTTAATTGTCCTGAGCCAAAGCCTACCAGACAAAGGTGCAAAGCAGGTCCTAGCCAAATACAGTATGACTCCATCCATATATTTTCCAAACCCACTTATTCAGTACTGGGTTTTGTCTTTTTTCTTTTTCTTCATCATGTAAAGCACTTGGAGCTACATTATTTGTATGAAAATGTTCTATATAAATAAATGTTGTTGTTGTTGTTGTTGTTGTTACGAGACACTGGAGCTTCTCCCACCAAGCATCGAGAACAAGAAAGAAACAATCCCTGGCCCATTAGAGGGTGAAAGCACACACACGGGCCAATTTATCTTCACCAATTCACTTGTCTTTGGACTTTGGGAGGCAACCAACACGCAGAGAGGAAGAACATCCGAACTCCACAAAGGGGGCACTCAGGACTTAAACCCTGGTCTCCTTACTGTAGCTTTACCAGTGTGCTTCACACAGTAGTGTCTTGTTAATTATATATATTTTTTTGTTTAACGCTTTATATGATAGGAGTGTGGCTACAGGTGGGCAGAGGTGCCTGCCTTTTGGGTTGTCCGTCCACCCAGTGAAAAACCGTTTATTCTAACAACACCTTTCTGGAATCTGCTGAGAGAAGGGCTAGCATTGTTGGTGTCCTGGAATGAAAGTGGGTGGTAGATGTAGGAGCCAGAGTTGAAACTATGCAAAGATGTGTATACATAATAATAAGGTGCCACATGAGAGGTTGGTCATCAAACTAAAAGAAGTGGGAGTTTAGGGTGATGTTTTTAGATAGGTGCAGACACAGGAAGCAGAGGGTGATGGTGCGAGGAACCTCATCAGAATTGGGTGATGTTAAGAGTGGTGTTCCACAGGGGTCAGTGCTAGGGCCACTGCTATATTTAATATACTGTATATAAGTGATTTAGATAGGAATATAAGTAACAAGTTGGTTAAGTTTGAAGATGATACCAAGATAGGTGGATTAGCAGATAATTTGGAATCTGTTACATCATTACAGAAGGACTTGGACAGCATACAGGCTTGGGCAGATTTGCAGCAGATGAAATTTGATGTCAGTAAATGTAAAGTATTACACATAGGAAATAAAATGTTAGGTTTGAATATACAATGGGTGGTCAGAAAATTGAGAGTACACCTTATGAGAAGGATTTAGGAGTCCTAGTGGACTCTAAGCTATTGACTTCCAGACAGTGTTGAGAAGCCATTAAGAAGGCTATCAGAATGTCACGTTATATAGCGCCCTGATGTGTGGAGTACAAGTCCAAGGAGGTTATATTCAACCTTTTTAATGTACTGGTAAGGCCTCATCTGGAGTACTGTTTGGAGGTTTGGACTCCACGACTACAAAAAGGACATAACAGCACTAGAAAAGGTCCAGAGAAGAGCAACTTGGCTGATTCCAGGGCAACAGGGGTTGAATTATGAGGAAAGATTAAAAGAGCTGAGCCTTTACAGATTAAGCAAAAGAAGATCAAGAGGTGACATGATTGAAGTGTTTAAAATTATGAAGGGAATTAGTCCAGTGGACACAGTTTGAAACTTGTGAGGTATAAATTTCGCACAAACATTAGGAAGTTTTTCTTTACACAAAGAATGACAGACACTTGGAATAAGCTACCAAGTAGTTTGGTAGACAGTAAGACTTTAGGGATTTTCAAAACTCGACTTGATGTTTTTTGGAAGAAATAAGTGGATAGGAAAGGCAAGCTTTGTTGGGTTGAATGGCCTGTTCTCATCTAGATTGTTCTAATGTTCTAATATACTGTAAGAAGGACTTGTATCAAGGAATATCAAAATAAACATTTATTTATTTGTTGTGATCAAATTTTTAAAAGTAAGCATATTGACACAATGTCCAAATATAACAGAGATGGGTCACACTCTGACGAAAGGAAGTTTACCAATCATGAGAAAACTGAATACTCCTTACTAAAGAAAGAAATTAAATGAGACACAGAGAGAAAGTATAATGACAGTATCATATGGAAATTCTTTCATATAAATTCAACCCTCAAGGATCTATCAGACTGACACATACATTAAATCCCATCTCAGGCTCAGTGGAAATCTTCATGTAAAAAAATAAATTGAATTTCGTCTTCGCATAGTCAATTCCATTGGCAGATTTGCCACAGCTTTCTTTAGATAAGCAACCATAAGATACAGTGCAGTTAAAAAACAAACAGTTTGTTTGCCCATCAGTTTGCTGTGACAACAAACAGAATCTGAGTTTAAGACCAGTGAAAAAGAAATTGGCCTTCACTGAGAACCGTAGTGCTCCACCCTCAAAAGGATAAGTAAGATTTATGGACTGGAAATGCTGTCAGCTGCCAAGAGTCACTTCTTTGATGCAACCTTGCAGCTTGCGCTTTCATCACAGCCTTTGAAATCAGGAATACAGTTATATGAAAAAGTTTGGGAACCCCTCTTATTTCTTTGGATTTTTGTTTATCATTGGCCGAGCTTTCAAAGTAGCAAGTTCCTTTTAATATATGACATGCCTTATGGAAACAGTAATATTTTAGCAGTGACATTAAGTTTATTGGATTAACAGAAAATATGCAATATGCATCATAACAAAACTAGATAGGTGCATAAATGTGGGAACCCAACAGAGATACAGTATTACATCAATACTTAGTTGAGCCTCCTTTTTGCAAATATAACAGCCTCTAGACACCTCCTATAGCCTTTGATGAATGTCTGGATTCTGGATTGAGGTATTTTTGACCATTCTTCCATATAAAATCTCTCCAGTTCAGTTAAATTTGATGGCTGCCAAGCATGGACAGCCTGCTTCAAATCATCCCATAGATTTTTGATGATATTCAAGTCAGGGGACTGTGACGGCCTTTCCAGGACATTGTACTTCTCCCTCTGCATGAATGCCTTTGTAGATTTCAAACTGTGTTTTGGGTCATTGTCTTGTTGGAATATTCAAACCCTGCGTAACTTCAGCTTTGTGACTGATGCTTGAACATTATCCTGAAGAATTTGTTGACATTGGGTTGAATTAATCTGACCCCTGACCCCAGTCCCTGAACTAGCCACACGGCGCCACAGCATGATGGAACCTCCACCAAATTTGACAGTAGGTAGCAGGTTTTCTTCTTCCGCCATGCAGAGCACTTTTTGTTCTGACCAATTAACTCAATTTTTGTCTCATCAGTCCAAAGCACTTTGTTCCAAAATGAATCTGGCTTGTCTAAATGAGCATTTGCATACAACAAGCGACTTTGTTTGTGGCGTGAGTGCAGGAAGGGCTTCTTTCTCATCACCCTGCTATACGAATGTACGATGTACAGATACACCATCTGCACCAAGATGTTCTTGCAGGTCTTTGGAGGTGATCTGTGGGTTGTCTGTAACCATTCTCTCAATCCTGCACATATGCCGCTCCTGGATTTTTCTTGGCCTGCCAGACCTGCTGGGTTTAACAGCAACTGTGCCCGTGGCCTTCCATTTCCTGATTCCATTCCTTACAGTTGAAACTGACAGTTTAAACCTCTGAGATAGCTTTTTGTAGCCTTCCCCATAAACCATGATACTGAACAATCTTTGTTTTCAGATTTTTTGAGAGTTGCTTTGATGATCCCATGCTGTCACTCTTCAGAGGAGAGTCAAAGGGAAGCACAACTTGCAATTGACCACCTTAAATACCTTTATATCTCATAATTGGACACACCTGTCTATGAAGTTCAAGGTTTAACGAGCTAATCCAACCAATTTGGTGTTGCAAGTAATCAGCATTGAGCAGTGACAGGCATTCAAATCAGCAAAATGACAAGGGGACCCACATTTTTGCACAGCCAGTTTTTCACGTTTGATTTAATTTCATACAACTAAATACTGCTTCACTAAAAATCTTTGTTCGGAAAACACCCCAGTACTCAGATATTCCTAGGAAATGAAAGACATACCACTGTTATATTTTTTGTTGAAAGTAGAGTAAATTATTATTCAGGCTGAGATGGGTTCCCAGACTTTTTCATATGACTGTATATGGAGGAATAATTGTTATTCAGAGCATGCCATTGTCCCCGTTTTCTCGCATCAGGGTCATTGACTTTTTTTTTTTAAATTTTCCAGATATCCTCACAGACGTCAAGTATGCTGAATGCTGGATACTGCATATGTGTCACTAATACTTCTGAATTAAGAAAACATGTTTAGTCATCTAGTCTGAAGTAAATAGCATACATCCAGAGGCGGCCTTAGGGGTGTGCAGGGCCTAGGGCTGACCAATCCCACGTGGGGCTGGTTATGTCAAACTCTGTTTCTAGTATGTGTAGACTGTATAAACTTGCAAATGAATTTAATAAAAATAATGTTACCATACACCAGATTTTCTCATTACAGCTAATTTTTTGCAAGATAACATGCAGACTTTATAAAAATATAATGATATAATATATTAAAAAAGTATGCCACAATCTCTTCCACTCATGGCGTCGACAGTGATACGGTTAAAGCAGCAATAAAATGTTGCTGCGCGTTCCACTACCAAACACTTCAACTAGGCCTACTGTAGCAAACTGAACCAAAGACTCGACTAAGAAACGATGGTAGGCTCTCCGGACACGAATGAGTCATAAGCGACAAGCCATCAGTTGTTCCCAAGTCAAAACAGAAGCCAACCCAGCGACTAATGTGCTAAACCTATTTTAGGAATGGATTATACTGGTGACACTTTTTGGGCAATGAAGTTAAACTGTGGAATGTTTTCAAAGACGTACATGTATGGAATTTGACCTTGAAGAGGAAATTTAAATGAGCTCCTCTTAAAAGCATCTCAAATATATATATATACTGGAGAATATAACTTGACAAATCCGCTTGAATGGAACACGTGGACCTCAAAAGCGGGGCCTGCTTAGGCGCAGGTCCTGAGGTGGTCACCCCACTTGTCACCGCCAAATGCAGCTCTTGCATACATCCCTCTTTTCCATCCTCAAACAGAGCCCCCGAAGATTCCAGGTATGAACACTAGTACTGTTTCAAAATATCTATGCAAGTAAGTGGATTATAACTATACGGATCCTTTATTTCTGGGTGTCTGTTACTGGATTCCATGCAGCACATTCTTTTCCATTTGGCTGTGTGACTAAGCCCTGAATAGGACTTCTGCATTTGCTTTTTACCTTACACTTACTGCTGCTGGGGATAATCACTGGCCCCCTGTGACCCTAAACTGAGCGGATTAAATTTACCCCTCAGCGCATGCAGTATTAAATCTACACTATGTGACTATAATGTATGTTTAGGTCTTATCACTTGAATGCATGCTGTGCATGCGCGTGATCTCTTCCTCAATGGATGTCACTACATGACAGAGTACACACGTACACAATGATCACAACATCAATGGGCAATGTCTTTGTGAAAAGACACTTTTGCAAAAAAATGCAATAGTTTTGGAAAATGATACAATAATAATTGCAGGATAATGCAATGTTGTGTAGCCCATTAAAATTTTATGATTAAGTTATGAGGTGTTAATAGCAATGTTGTCATATAATTAAAACTGGATTGAATGTTTATTTTATTATGCATGTTGTTAAACTGTTATATAATTATATTTAGAATGTTTTAAACTTAAAAGTAACCATAGGTATCTATAATAATAAAAGGCAAAGTCCTCACTGACTGACTGACTCACTCACTCACTGACTGACTCATCACTAATTCTCCAACTTCCCGTGTAGGTGGAAGGCTGAAATTTGGCAGGCTCATTCCTTACAGCTTACTTACAAAAGTTAGGCAGGTTTCATTTCGAAATTCAAAGCGTAATGGTCATAACTGGAACATATTTTTTGTCCATACACTGTAATGGAGGAGGCGGAGTCACGTATCGCGTCATCACGCCACCTACGTAATCACGTGAACTAAAAACAAGGAAGAGATTTACAGCACGAGTCACACACGGGAACGAAGGTAAATGACGTTAATTTTTGACTGTCTTTTAATACTGTGTAAGCATACATATTAACACATGTGCAATTAAACGTGTGCATTTACGGGGTGATTTCTCAGGCTTAAAAGCTCACCTTTTATCAAACGCGGGGAACAAAGGTAACTGACGTTGTTCACTGTCTTTTAATACTGTGTAACCATACATATTAACACATGTCCAATTAAACGTGTGCATTTACGCGGTGATTTCTCAGGCTTAAAAGCTCGCCTTTTACTAAAAAGGTAAATGCAAAACTATTTTCAATCAGTTTATTGAAACGCTCCCGTTAAGGATTGCAATAACATATTCGCGAGATAAAAGAACGAAGTAGGGGGAAATGGAGGAACAGCCGCAAACAGCGAAGAGCAAAAAATTTATTAAACAATTGAGAACGGAGCGAGTTAAGCATACAAGCATGTTCATAAGGGAAACAAAGCACGGTGTAAAACGTAAGTTTAAATTAAGTTTATAGAAACGCTCCCGCTGCGGATTGCAATAACATATTTTCAATCAGTTTATTGAAACGCTCCCGTTAAGGATTGCAATAACATATTCGCGAGATAAAACAACGAAGTAGAGGGAAATGGAGGAACAGCCGCAAACAGCGAAGAGCAAAAAATTTATTAAACAATTGAGAACGGAGCGAGTTAAGCATACAAGCATGTTCATAAGGGAAACAAAGCACGGTGTAAAACGTAAGTTTAAATTAAGTTTATAGAAACGCTCCCGCTGCGGATTGCAATAACATATTCGCGAGATAAAAGTTTAATGAGAAGACACGAGGTATAAACGAACCACACGCCGTGGCGCAACGTTAGAGGCAACAGTTTCAACCATTCTATGATCTGCTTCTCGCAACTGAAAGACGGCACATGGCGGATGTTAGCCGACTTGCTGACCGCAACGTTAGGGGCTTCAACTATGGCGCTGACGCCACATCTCAGTGCCAACACTTTGCAGACTGTACTTAAAAGACACGCCCTCCTCACTGGACAGTTAAAAACACCAATCAAACTAACGATGACATCAAGTATTACCCAATCAAAACTAGGAAAGGAGGCATCTTCATAAAATGCGTGTGGGATGATTTGCATGAGACGCTGCTTTAAAAAAAAAATGATAAAAAAAATACGGGATAAATCCCGTCCAGTATTGATTCAAAACGGGACACGCAATTTCATTCTCAAACGCGGCACGATTCCGTATTTTAAAGGACGGGTGGCAACCCTACAGTGCCAGGTAACCACCCATACAATCACATTGTGATTTAGACTAGGAATGCAATGAATGTAATTACCCCGATCTACATACAAGGCGAAAGTCTTGCAACATTCAAAGATGATGGTTTGGGATAAGTACACCATACAATATAAAAGAGCTTATGAAGCCTTGAACCGAAAAAAGCAAGATCTCAGAGATCGTAAAAAAAAAAATAGGAGGTAATGTCGTTTTACTCGCTGTACATTTTAGTCAAACATTACCAGTTATTCCACGAGGGAGACCAGCAGATGAACTCAACGCGTGTTTAAAATCCATGCTTCTCCCACGCTCTGTTATATGTCGCGTGTTCTCGGGTAGGTGCAACAAAAAATTTATACATTTAAGCATGTAATGGGCAAACAAAAAATGAGGTATACCCGAAGGCACTGCAGTAGTACTTAATGTAACTTTACTTCTTCAATTTTAATGTTTTACTGTTTAATAGTTTATACGCTTCTTATATGTTGTTCAAATTCTTTTATCAAAATACCACTGACAGCGCAATGCACGATAACATGGAGTGAATACACCATACGCATCCGCCCACGGCTGCCCTGCTGTGTGCAGATAGGAGTTGATTCTACAATAAAATAAAATAAACATAAAAAGAGTAAAACAATCATCACCCATAAACCGTGTGTGTGTGTATATATGTGTATATATATATATGTTGATATGTGGATGTATATATATATATATATATATATATATATATATATATATATATATATATATATATATATATATGTAGATATGTATATATATGTGTATATGTATATGTATATATATGTTTATATGTGTGTGTGTGTATTTTATATATATAAAACACAGCAACACTCATAACAATGACAACACAATTACATTGACAATCATGTTACGTTATTTTTAAAATGTTTCCTTTTTTTTTCATAACCTCTTTAACACACTACTTCTCCGCTGCGAAGCGCGGGTATTTTGCTAGTTTATATTAAATTATTTTATTTAGTTGGATCAGGGTTATTCAATTACAAATTCAGTTGGGCCAGATTTTCAAGCCAAGAAATATAGCAGATAATGACAAATTCTAAACCAACACAGATGAATGTTTTTAATAACAAGTAATGTTTATTCATTGTTTCCCTTTTAAATTTAGTCACATCTGATGCAGGCACAACAAAAAGTGTATCATGAAACAATTAAAAAGCTATAATAGGACAGAATCTGAGATAGCGCAATACTTTTTTCACTTTTGAAATAAAAAAATAAACATTTTGGTCATATCTGACCTAGGAACATCTCAAAGTGCATAGAAACAAAATGGTGCACATTATTTGCAATAACATTTGTTTCCCTTTTGAAATAAATTAAACATTTTGGTCATATAATAATAATTCTTTACATTTATATGCCACTTTTCTTATTACTCATGCAGGGAGGACCCAGGTCATGAACCCATGATCTCCTTACTGAAAGACAGAGGCGCTACCATTATACCGTATACATGACCCAGGCACATCACAAAATGCATTTAACAGATGTGGCAGATGGCCAGAACCCTTACCTGGCCAGGACACCATGAGTATGGAAGGAGTGGAGAGAGAGTATTTGCAAGACCATTTCTCCCCAAGACTGACAGCCCCCTTGGCTTGCAGCAGGGCCACGGGTTGTGAGCATTGAAGCTCAACCCTGCTGGGGCCTATGGCCACCACCAGGGGGTGCCTGGACATTTGCAGGGCCCAATTTAGCAGCACATCCACCACACCCGGAAGTGAATTGCTGCCAGAAGAAGCTCATTGGGCACCTGGACTCCTTCTGGGTGCCCTATAAAAGGAGCCAGTTACCACTCAATGGCCTAAGTCGGGAGGAAGTGGACGAAGGTCTTGAGGAGGAGTGGAGGCAGAAGGACTGCCAGCAAATGGACTATGTTGTGCTTTGCCCTGTGAGCATTGTGTGCTGGACTGTAAATAAACTGAGTGCTGTGTGGTAAAATCGTGTCCTGCCTGTCTGTGTCGGGGGTTAGAGCGACTGTATGTATCCTGGCTTCACACAGAATAAAAAAGATATATCCGCGCTATCAAAGATATCAGTTGTCACGCACGTGCGAGTAAGAGGAAGCTATATGGACCAAGTGAGGGTAATTCCACGCCAGACCAGCTTCTTCTGTTATCTCTACAGACCAGACACAGGAAAACCTGTCTAATTCATCCTTGAAGACGTCACTTCCGTTTATAATACAATACAATACAATACAGTTTATTTTTGTATAGCCCAAAATCACACAGGAAGTGCCGCAATGGTCTTTAACAGGCCCTGCCTCTTGACAGCCCCCCAGCCTTGACTCTCTAAGAAGACAAGGAAAAACTCCCAAAAAAACCTAGTAGGGAAAAATGGAAGAAACCTTGGGAAAGGCAGTTCAAAGAGAGACCCCTTTCCAGGTAGGTTGGTCGTGCAGTGGGTGTCAAAAGAAGGGGGTCAATACAATACAATACAGTACAGTACACAGAACAATTTCTCAATATAGTAAGAAATAAAAAAAAAAATCTATAAAAATTTTAGAAGTACAGAGTAGAATTTAACAGTAGATGATATATCCCATAATAAGATTTGTATTTGTATAGAGTCCTGGAGACCTCATCCTTCAAGCTGCCTCCCCCATTTGGCCATTCCACAGCTGAAACAGTGCTGGGCCAGCCAATCCGATGAAAGGACCCCTCTCTCCCACGATTCCTGCGATCCTCCATCTGGGATGACTTTTCCTTAGGCAGGCAAAACAACTTGGCAGGTGGGCCGTGGCACCAAGTGCCACATTTGAGTACCGAGAAGAAAAACAGAATAAGTGAGGGTTAGTATATAATTATAACTATCATGTTACTTATGTTTTAGTGCTAATGACTAACAACAGAGATGCAGTCTGTACAGTTAATCAGCAGCTCTAGTCAGGATATGCTAAACTGAAGTAGTGAGTCTTCAGCCGGGATTTAAAAGCTGAGACCGAAGGGGCAACGTTTACGTTGCCTAGAAGAATGTCACTTCTGGTTCCGGAGTCTGAAAAAACATCACTTTCGTTTTTGGCGCCTGAAAGAACATCACTTCTGGTTTTGGTACATAGGATGACGGCACTTTCAGTTATGACATCAGAAGAAGGTCACTTCTGGTTCCAGAGTCTGAAATAACATCACTTCCGTTTCTGGCGCCTGATAGAACGTCACTTCCAGTTCTGGTACATAGGATGACGCCACTTCCAGTTATGACATCAGAAGAAGGTCACTTCCGGTTCCTATATGTCACTTCCGGTTTTGGCATTTAAAGCCGCCATTTTTACAACCTGTATTCAATTTGCATTTGGACTCCATTGAAGACACTTCAGTCTGATTCTCAAAACCCATTGCAGCCAAGGATAATACACGGTGGCTGCCCGAAACCTTTTTGAGCATGTCGAGTCTGATAATTTCACACAGTGTACAAACACATAACAAGGGATAACAGTGACAAAAACTCATGAATACAACACACTGAGGGAACACAGAGTCGTTTTAAATCACCACATGTGTGATTAGCAGTGTATGTTTCGTAAACAAAAAGGTGGCAGCACACATACATTGTGTTTGGATCGAGTTTGAGGTACAGTGAAGGAATGTAGAGGCAGAGTGTCCTTGAGCGACATATTTTGTTAATTTGGTGAAAAAATGTAACGTTTAAAATTTGAAATTGACAAATCGCCAAGTATAATATCTCATTACATTTATATAACACTTTACTCACTACTCAAAGCACTTTACAAACTACACCCAGGGAGGAGCTGGGACACAAACCCATGACCTCTTCACTCCTACCATTACGCCATCTGCAGAGGTGTGCTGTACTGCGTAATATTGTGCTTGATAATTTGAAATTGCAAACACAGAATTTCTGAAATAAGAATATTAACTGTTAATAACAAGCTCTACATCTGTTTGTTTGTTTTCATCAAATGCAGTCTTTCTAATTCATTCTTTCCTTTGAGTGTCAATGGCTGATCGTTGTCCTTGTATCAGCCATGAATCTGCAGGATCGAAGCGTGTGAGTGGAGGGCCAAGCAGTTGTATGATGAGACAGTGCTTATCAATAACGAAACTCTAACTGGAGTAACAATTAGATTAATTTACAAAAACCCACATTCGCACTCACTTGATGAAACTGGACTACAACTAAGACTCAGCACACAACTGATTATTGAATTATTTAATATGTAGTCAATGCCATGACTAGCTGTCACGGCCGAGGTGCCGGTACAATGTATCTGTGCAGACTGTCACAAAAAAAAATCACTGTATCATAGACTACTACCACCATGTCTAGACACACCACAACATGCTGCATTGTGGGTTGAATGTTACTAGGCTATGCAGAGTGTTGCATTCATGGCCAGTACTACAGTAGACATTTATGTAGGAATTTCTAAAGGCTGCGAAATGTGTTTTTCTCAGTTTTTCTCTGCATTTCTGGTGGGACCACAGGCTGGGCCACTTGGAGGTTGCTTCTGGGACTCATGTGGCCTGCGGGCTGCCATTTGAGTAACCCAGATTTTGATGGTAGCAAATTAGGGCACATGTCAGAGAGAAAACAAAGGAAAACAGAGAAAAGAAATGGCTGAAGGATCAGAAAGGTTGTCGACTTGATAATTACTGTATATTTGAGCTGTTGCCAATCAAAATGTGGTTATTTTCAATGGTAAACTTCAATTAAAAGTTTATTTAACAAAGAGTTGATTCCAGCACGGAGTTGACTGGTTTGAGAGAACACGTGGTTAGACAGACTGTGTCAGAGATGCCAAACTGGTGAGCTGTGGAGCACCGTCCATAAAAAGCTGAGCAAAGAAGACATCAGCGACATTGGAGTTTCTCGTCGCTGTTGGATGTTGTTGGAGCTGACTGACCATCACAACTGACTTAATACTTGGCATGACAGATACGAGTGTTGGCTTGCTTCTGCTGGGAATGAGTGATGTCTGTGTGCTCTATTAGAGTGAAAGACTTAGTCATGGAGTAACATCGCAATCTCAAGCAAGTACCAGGCCTGCAGTGTTAAAATGTGGTACCATTTACAGCATGTGACTTTCTTTTTTTTATTGTTTATATTAGATTTGGTTCAGGTTTAATAGAGAGATGTTGCTGGTTTAACTCTTTATGCATTTCAGAGAAAGAACTGTTTTGTAAACACTAAAATTGTTTTGTTGGACTTAAATCTACTGGAATTATGATCTGCTGTGTGATGTGGGATGTACATATGTAAACAATAGTTCATGCATTTAAAACTAAACAATTGAGCTTTTGTGTGTGTGTATTTTTTTTATAATAACTGGCTTAGTCATGGAAGAAAAAGTGGTCTCCCATAGTCTTTCTCATATACTCGGATATAAGGATGGATATTTTAGGAGTAAACCGCAAGACAATGATTATATTTTTATATTATGTACATTAAAGAACCATCAGCAACAAATCAAATCAAATTAATAATATATTGAACAATTATTATAAAAGTAAAGTTGACTGCATCGGACTCTGCAGCTGCATGAATAATAAAGTACCACTTCCGATTAGCAGAAATAGCTCAAAAGTTGAGAGAAATCTACATTTTGTACCTAATATTTGTATTCAAAATTTGGTTGACCTAAGTGAAAGTGTACTCAGGTTATCGTGTTTACACACACACACACACACACACACACACACACACGCACACGCACACACACACACACACAGATATAATTACAAAAACGGTATTTTCGGACTCAGGGAAGTCTAAAACATCGAGATTCATCAAAATCTCGAAATCAAAATTTTGGACGATTACAATGCTTTCCCTACGAGAAAGTAAATCGGACTCAGGGAGGTGTAAAACATCGAGATTCATCAAAATCTCGAAATCGAAATTTTGGACGATTACAATGTTTTCCCTACGAGAAAGTAAATCAGACTAAGTGAGGTGTAAAACACTGAGATTCATCAAAATCTTGAGGTCGAATTTTTGGACGATTACAATACTTTCCCTATACTTCATTTACGAGAAAGTAAAAAGGGGATAGCTATTTAGCAATTGGCTAAAGTATTATTAAATGTGGTTTAACAAAGAGGGTTCATAGTAATGTTATGTAAATTACATTCTTCCAACCTCCTCCTCCTCCTCTTCCTCCTGAAGTATTAGTTCATTAGATTATTAACAAAGGTTTGTTCATTAAAAGATAGTGCTGAGAACGACAGTATAACAAGAAGGTCATATTTAGATTTATTATTTGAAAGAAAGAAAAACTGAACTCAGGTCAGCTCCCTCAGTAATAGCTGAGTGGGGCTACAGTTGCAATGTCATTATGAAATAATGTCATTTTTTTTTTTTTTTGGAATAGGATTCCATAGATTGTTGCTCCAATACTGGAATGATATCCATCTAGTCCACCTTGACCTTGTAATTGGAAAAGCTGGTTTGGAAAATGAATATAACAATGATTATGTCCAGCTTCTTTAATGGGAAAAAAGAAACATGCAAGGAGCTCAGTTTGGGATTTGAAGCAGCCATATTGCACTTGTCAACTAAGCCTGCTCCATTAGAAGCTGTGATGTCTGTGGAGCTGAATTGCCTTTGTGACTTCTGCTCAAGAGCAACTTTTTATAGTGCCAGACAATAGGCTGCCATCTCAGTAAAGCACATGTTTTCACATACACTAGTTGATGAGGTTATTGCACATGGCCCATGATCAGCACCACGGTGACCCCACTGGTCATTTGTCAAGCTGTTTCCGAGAATCTGTCGCTCAGACTTGTTTTGTCTGCCTACTCCAGTGGCTAAGAAGGAATCTGCAAATCCCACTAAGGCACATTGTCAGAGTGTGATCTCGAGTGTCTCAATTAACTTTCCTCAACTGAAGCCATAAAAAAATCCATAGCGCCTTTAAAGGTGTTTCTTTCACATGTTTTAACTAGTGCGTCACTCACACATGTCCCGCTAAGCTGTTCTGGGTACATTTATTTTAAGCGATTTAGATCTCTGAACTCCCGAGCCCCCCTGCAAAGTGTAACCTTTTTTTTTCCTCTGGTATGAAACAAGAATACGGAACTGAAATTTTCATCAGCTATCGCGGGTGTCAAACACATCTGTTACTTCCTTCTGTTTTTCTTCTTTCATATTAAGCTGCAGGGGCCAAATGGTAATCATTCTTTTTATTACATTAATTTTCAATTTATTTTATAAAGCACAGTATACACTTTCAAACATCCTGGAGTCAGGCTAGAATGGTGGCTTGGTGCCACAAAGAGCTGTGTGGAGTCTCCATTTAGGCTTGTTGTATACACGGTGAAGGAGAGGCAATGGTGCTGACAGGTGAGAGTTAAATGTACTCAAGTATTCTGGCCTTGGCAATAGAAAGTGGAAAGTGACATTTCTGGAGGGAAAGGAACTGGAACTTCTCAAAGAGGTTTTGGCAAACCATTTCACGTTGAGTAGGCAACACATCACCCAAGCTGTCCTCAGCAAGGATGGAGAAACGTTGACTTCAGTAGGACATACCATTGAGAGATGGAAGAAGCAGTTCGAGGAATTCCTGAAACTCCATGGATAAGCATTTCTAAATGAATAAATGAATGAGGTCACGGAATTAATTAACAAGCTCAGTAGTGATAAGGCCACCAGGATATATGAGATGTGACTAGAAATGTGGCTAGTAGTTGATATTTGGCCAACATGCCCCCTCAGTGTTTTATAGAACATGGAGGTAATGGTACACAAATTGGCAGAAAAGTGGAGGTCTTCATTTTTAAAATGTGAGTGTGATCCAGGTATGAAGGGAGCATGCCTCATGTCCTTCCTGGCTATGCCGGATTACAGAAATGGAGAATCTATCCAATTCTATATTCAGATGGAGCAATGAGGAATCATTCATGGCTGTGGAAAAGCAGCCAACTCTTTACCCTTGAACAATTAGTTGATGGGTCACAGGAATTCTCCAGCCCACCTACATGTATATTGTGGATATGGAGATGTTTATGACCCCACAACACTTTTGGGTAGTGCTATAAGAGTATTTGATCTGCTGCTGCCTGCCATTCATCCCTGTATTTGCAGAGTGAGACTTGTGTTCACATACTACATTCTGCATACTCTCCTTTTATGATTTTTATGGGCAAGTATATTCAGGTCCAACCAAGTTTTTAAGGGTATCACATTGAGTAACCTAAGAATTACATTGCTACTGTTCACAGATGATGGTTTTCTCTTGATGCCATCAGAGTGTGAGCTCCAGAGCACAATGGGATGTTTCACATTTGATTGTGAGGTAGCTGAGAATTGGTATCTCCAAATTGGAGGTCATATTCCTTTCCAATACCCTGCAAGTAAGGGATGAGCAGCTGGCACTTTCAGAAGAGTTTAAGAACCTTAGGGTCTTATCCAGGGTAACAGTGATCATGAGACTGAGAAACAAATTAGCACAGGAGTTTTACAAACATTAAACCAGACCATGATGGAGAAGCCTGCGGTGGGCTGGCGCCCTGCCCGGGGTTTGCTTCCTGCCTTGCGCCCTGTGTTGGCTGGGATTGGCTCCAGCAGACCCCTGTGACCCTGTTGTTAGGATATAACGGGTTGGATAATGGATGGATGGATAGATGATGGTGAAGCAGTAGCTAATTCCAAGGATGAAGGTGTCAGTTTACTAGTTGGTCTACATTCCTATCCTTACCTATGATCATAAATTCAGGGCAGTGAAATAAATTTAAAAATTACAAGTACAAATCGATACAATTAGCTTCTTTGGCAGGGCTGCTGAACTCACTTACAGTGAAAGAGTAAGGAGCTCATCATTACAGATGGCCTCTGAATAGAATCACAGTTTCTTAGGCTCAACAGGATCCAGTTGAGGTGGTTTGGCCATATAGCTGTTATGCCACCTGGATGCTTGCCATAGATGGTGTGTACAAGGCACAGATCTCTGGGAAGAGAGTCAGGGCAGAAACAGAAGACACACTGGAATGATAATATCTATTGCCTGTACTGGGAACATCTGGGTATTCCACAAAGAAAGGGTGAAGAACAAGAAGACCAGATCATTCCAGCTCAGCAAGACCCTCACCAGAAAAGCAGAACAAAATGATGATGATCATCATGATTAGAACGAATAGCATGAATCTAGTCAATCAATTTGATTAGTTTGTAAGCAAATACAAATATTTTAATGAAGTATTTATTTGGCAAGTTAGTTAAGAGTAAGTATGCCACGTGAACAATGCATAACCTGACTTTATTGATTTTTTTCTTTATGACTAGGGGGTTTTGCCCCCTGCTCGCTTTGCTCCCCAATCCCCATGCCTGCATTACATGTTACCCTTTTTGCAGTTCTGCAGCTCATGTATGGGAATGCTGATGTACAATTTACACACTATTTTACATTACAGTGAGTAAATAACCATATTAAAAAATAGTAACATGTAATAATTTGAAAGTAAATTACATTTCCTGTTGCATTAGTTATTCGTTGTGTAATGCCATTTTGTTCTGTTTGGCTTTGAAATTAACATGCAAAAACTTTTTAAACTTACACTTTTACAATTTTTTTAAATAAAATTTTCATCAATATCACATTGAACTGTGATTCTGTTCTTGGACTTCCATCGTTACAACGCAATATATAACTGCCCATGACTGCATTTCATTTCTTTCTCTCTATTAAATGACAAGACTTTTTCAAATGTTTAGCTCTGAGATTTGTAAATTGTCTTTGCAAAAGCCTTTCTAATGGGAAACTGTTAATGTTTTAATACGAATGGCATATCAAGATCTCCTTTGTTGTCTAATGTTATCCCGTGAAAATGTACTACATTATCTTTCTTGGATACATCCTTCATTCTACAGTAATTTGTGTAGAGGAAGACCAGACGGTGTTAATGGTTGTAGATATTCTTTGGGATATTGTAAGTTGATGCTTTCATATTTTGCACCAATTTCCCATGTAACCGATTAACATTTTTCGTGTTAATTCATTTGATGATTGTTTCTTGGTGCTAGGATTGCCTGTGTACTCATTTTTACTGTTGATAACCCTTCGTAATGAAATTCTTCAACAAGATTTGGACATTATACATCTTCTTTAATTGGGAACTTAAAGTGAGGAAAATGTTAAAATTTATAAGAGTCTGTCAAAAGCATTCACATGAATGAGAGGAGAGAGTACCGTGCGCGTGGTTCAATATGATTGAGAGGAGGGTGTGACTTGAAAACATCTCATGGCCAAAGTCTTGACTTGTGAAACTTGAAAAAAACTTCCAAAAAGTCTTGTCTCGTCGCAGGATTTTTTTTAAATAATAGAGAGATAATTTTAAGATAATTTCTTTGAAGAACAACTCAAGAATGTGAAATGTACTGTGAGGTACAGTCTTTTTTTTTGCAATTACTCAACTTTGATTAAAAAGGGCTTTTTGAGTAATAACAAAGCAGAGACAAAAAGAGTGTATGGACACCTGTGGACAAACCCCTGTGGACAGTCTTCAAATAAAGAACGAAACGTTCACAAAAACAAAGTGTTGGGGACCATCCTCGTATATTGTCCTGTGGACAAAGTAGCAAAATAAATTATCAAAGAAAACCAACGAGGTAACATTTGACAATGTTTATCTGACAAAACGGCATTTTTATACAGTATTGAATTGTGGGAACAGGAAATGGTTGGCAGGAGGTGACGTTGCAACAGGAATTGGAAATAACGTCATTTGATTAAACTGGAAGTGATGTCTTTGGGAAGTGTTGGAAGTGATGTCATTTCATGTGACCGGAAGTGACGTCATGGCGGCCATTTTGGAACCCGGAAATGTTGGAAATTATCTTTCCTCGGTTTTTCTGTGGAGAGAAGTGATTCCGGTAAGTACCATGTGACAACCCTTCATCTCGCGATGTTTCACTCACCTTTAGGCTTTTTGACTGCCTCTTAATCGCATGTGTGTGACATGAACTCCCCTCAGACCGGACCCATTGGGTCAGGCGACCTGCACTGAGAAGTCGTGGGCTCAGGAGAGAGCATCCGTGTTGGCCTGCAAGGAACCTCTATGATAAACAACACTAAAATGATAAGGTTGAAGGTCCAAAAACCACCTAGTGACACAGGGATTAGACTCACAGTGAAGTGATATCCACTGCAAAGCAGCATGCCTCTTGCCTCTTAGTCATCGGATGGGGACAATCAATGATGGCATCAATTTTAGAACATTGGGGTTTGACAGTACCTCTGCCCACCAGGTAGCCCAAATATTTGGCTTCACTCAATCCAAAAAAACATTTCTTTGGATTAATATGAAGCCCTGCTAATGCTAGTGTTGAAAGCACTGCAGTAACCTGCATTACATGTTCTTTCCATGTGCCGGAATAAATGACAACATCATCCAGGTAGGCGGCACTATATGAATTGTAGGGCCATAGCAGTGTATCTACCAGACGTTGGAAGGTTGCTGGTGCCCTGTGCAAACTAAACGGAAGAACCCTGTATTGCCAATGTGCCAATGTCCACTGGGAGTACTAAATGCACTTTTTTCTTTAGTGGAGGCTGTTAAGGGAATTTGCCAATACCCTTTAGTCATGTCAAGAGTAGTTAGGAATTGCGCGCTCCCCAGCCGGTTGAGTAGATCATCAATGTGCGGCATGGGGTACGCGTCAAACTTAGAGACCTGATTAAGCTTACGAAAGTCATTACAAAACCTCCATGAGCCATCAGGTTTAGGAACTAAGACAATTGGACTAGACCAGGGGCTGTAACTTTCTTCAATAACCCCCAATTCTAGCATTTGTCTAACTTCCAGCTCTACTTCCGCCTTCTTTGCCTCCGGAACCTATAAGGTCTTTCCCTGACAATTACCCCATGTTCAATCAGAGCAGTCTGTCCTGGTATCTCATTTACAACTTCTGGTATAGACAAGATAGCCATCTCTAGGTCTTGTCGTTGTTCAGGGTTCAAATTATCTCTGAAGTTAAGGTGTGAATAAGACATGAAAAGGGAACGAGGCTGTCCGGAGGAGGGATCTGTTTCCCTATTCTTCCCCAGTTTCAGCAAGTTTATATGATATACTCGTTCGCTCTGTCGACGATTCTGTTGTTTAATCAAATAATCAACGAGTTCTTTTCTTTCCTTAACTTTGTACGGGCCTTGCCAATGGGCCAATAATTTAGACTGCGAAGTTGGAATGAGAACCATTACATGATCACCCAGGACAAATTCCCGAATGGTGGTGTTTCTGTTGTAATATCTGGACTGCGCTGCTTGAGCTTTCTCTAAGTTCTCTTTTAAAATAGGTCTAATTTTTTCTAATCTATCGCGTAATTGTGCAATATATTCCAGTATGTTTGAGGTAGGAAGGACCTCTTCTTCCCAACCTTCTTTTAACATATCCAAAAGCCCATGGGGTTGTCTTCCATATAATAGCTCAAAAGGGGAAAAACCAGTAGAGGCCTGTGGGACTTCCCAATATTCAAACAAGACGAGAGGAAATAACTGATCCCAGTTTCTCCCATCCTCGTTAATTACTTTGCGTAACATCTGTTTTAAAGTTTGATTGAATCGTTCTACCAATCCATCCGTTTGGGGATGTAGACCGATGTTTTTAGATGTTTTATTCTGAGTAATTTAGCGACTTCCCTAAATGTCTCCTAAGTGAAGGGAGTCCTTGGTCCGTTAAAATCTTCTTTGAGGATCCCTACACGAGTGAATATCCCTACTAATTCCCGTGCAATATTTTTTGAAGTAGCTGAGACACAAGGGAACAGCTTCAGGAAATCGAGTGGCATAATCAACTAAGACTAAAATATATTTAAAGCCTTTTAACGAGGGTAATAATGGTCCTACGAGATCAATATCGACTTGTTCAAAGGGAATATCAATAAGGGGTAAAGGAATGAGAGGAGCTCTGTCCCTCCTAGGAATCTGATGAAGTTGGCATTCGGGGCACAAAGCACAAAATCGTCGGACCTCCTCATTAATTCCTGGCCAATAAAATTGGAGTTTAATTCTCTCTAATGTTTTTTCAGAGCCTAAATGGGCTCCAAGAAGGTGAACATGTGCTAATTCACAGACTTGTCACCGAAAAGTATGAGGTACTAGCAACAATGCTTGCACTTCACCCCCGTGTTCTTCCACTCTATATAATAATACATTTTGTATTACAAAGAAAGGCATCGGTGGCATGGGATCTAGGGTTGTATAACCCTCGGTTGGTAATATTGTATTTCTTTCAAATTTTAAGGAATCATCGTTCCATTGTTCTCTTTTAAATGATGAAGGGGTAAATAGAAATTGGGCTGTTAAATCCTGGATAGGGTCTCTGTTGACCTCAATGGGAGAGGCTTCTGTCACCACGTCCTCTACGTTAACTGTACTAGCTCCCATAGAGGATGATGGGACATTGACTCCTCCACACTGGGTACCTATATGGGTCTTAGCGACCGTTGTACACGGTGTGGAGGCAGTCGGAGCAGCATTCTCCATTATTAAGCCTAAACTTTTCCCAGGAGCAGTTACGCTTTTACCACTGTTAATATTATTCCAATCTATTTCTAATAAGACTGGAAACAGAGGATCCGGTAATACAGCCATGGCCATTCTAGTTATAGTATAATCCACCGCGACTAAACACTTGGCTGTCTTATAATACCGGATGTCTCTGTGTATACATTTTAGGCTGGTTTTTATTTTTAGCCACTGTTGCGGTAAAATGAAACGGGAAGCAACAATGGAAATGTTACTCCCGGAATCGAACATTGCCCTTACCTTTCTGCCATTTATAATAACTGCACCTGTATAAGGAAGAGACAAAGGGTTAATCACAGTGGCACAATACCTTTCTCCCCTCACCAATGAGCAGTCCATGGGCTCAGATGGGCAATTGGGTGACAGATGTCCCATCTCCCCACACTTGAGACAGTGGGGAAGGTGGAACGGTTTATCTCTTCTATGGAAGGCAGGCTCAGGAACTTGTCGGGGGGGCTCAGGAGCTGCCCCACGTACCTGTTGGTTACGGCGGGAGAATCGTTCCGATCGTCCCGATTTCCAAGCTCTGCTATTTTTATTAAGGTGTCCATATTGTCATATGGTTGTTTCCGGACTTGCTGGGCAATATGATCAGTGAGGGCATGAACGAAGGTCTCACATGCCAGTAACTCACCCATCTTATGTGAGCTGTTTACGTTGGGCCGTAGCCATCGACAAACCTTACTCCAAGCCTCAAAAGCTTGGGTTCTTAGAGGCCGATCTAGATCGAACTGCCACTCCCTCCATTCTCTCGCCTGCTGTTCCGAAGAAATGCCGTAGCACTTGAACACCTCGAGTTTGAGAGCGTCATAATCAGCAGCCTGCTCCTCAGTCAAATCGTAATAGGCCCTCTGCGCTATTCCCTTCAGGTAGGGGGCCAGTAGGTATGCCCACTCAGACCTTGGCCATGCGGTACGTTCAAATACCAAAAAATAGGTTTCTATATCATCTTCTTCTGTCAAATTGTTTAACTGTGTTGGCAAATGACCGAGCGGTCTCCATCCGTATAGCAGCTGCTGCACGAGCCTCGGAGTCAGCTAATTGCATCCGAGGTTCTCCCATCTGAAGCTTCAAGGTACTGAGATCGCCCACAATCGTCGTGAGAATAGATGTGAGGTCCTGCTCTTCAGACATTTTTTTCAAAACCAATCCTGCCGGCTACGCCAATTGTGGAAAGTCTTCAAATAAAGAACGAAACGTTCACAAAAACAAAGTATTGTGGACCATCCCCGTATATTGTCCTGCGGACAAAGTAGCAAAATAAATGATCAAAGAAAACCAAAGAGGTAACATTTGACAATGTTTATCTGACAAAATGGCGTTTTTATACAGTATTGAATTGTGGGAACAGGAAATGGTTGGCAGGAGGTGACGTTGCAACAGGAAGTGGAAACAACGTTGTTTGATGAAACCAGAAGTGATATCTTTTGGAAGCGTCGAAGGTGATGTCAGTTCATGTGACCAGAAGTGACGTCATGACGGCCATTTTGGAGCCTGGAAATGTTGGAAATTATTTTTCCTCAGTTTTTCTGTGGAGAGAAGAGATTCCGGTAAGTACCACGTGACAACCCTTCATCTCGTGATGTTTCAGTCACCTTTAGGCTTTTTGACTGCCTCCTAATCGCACGTGTGTGACACCCCATATACAGTAGCTGAAGTTGAAAAAAGAAAAAAATGAGATTAATAGCATTAAAGAGAATGTCTTTTCAAACAAGAGTCTGGTTCTGACCGATCCAAAGGGCAGAGCTTCTTGTTATTGTGATTTCTGGGAAAAAGAGGTGGGTCCAGGCCAACGTCAGTAGTGAAAAGACATCAATCTTTTGGGTGGAAATGAGAAGGCATTATGTCATAGCACCAACCCCTGGAGCACCAGTACCCCTAAACTGTCCTCTATGTGTACATGTGTGACACCTGCAAAAATTGGTTTCCTTTGTTTTTCACGAAAAGAAAAAACAGAACTTCTGTTTTATGTGAGTTTGAAGTGCATTTTCAGGTCATAATTTAATTGAAATATGTTGAACTTGTACTACTTTTATGAAGTAGGCTATATCAATTCCTGAAAGTATTCCAAAAGTATTCATAAAGTATCTTAATCTTCTTCTTTCAGCAAGTTACGTATTTTGAGTATTACATTTGAATACAATCGGGACGGTATATTCAGTATACAGTATCTAATACTTGTGGCAAGAGAATGAGGACTTAGGAGCAAAGCCTTTGTGACTACACTGAGTTTATGTATTTCAAAAACTAGCAATCAAAAAAAAGGATAACATCAGAAACAAACAGAATGTTAAACCAAAGTACTTCACAAAAATTTGCTAGAAAAACATGAGATCTTCCTTTGCTTAACAAAATTCAAACAATACTAGTCCATAGATTTCGAACTTAAATAAGAACTTTTTGCCACGCCAACAGCGACCCAAAATCCAAATAGGTGGATTGATGACACCACCACTATCTAGAAAAGAAATGACAATAAATACCACAAGAATATTAAAAAGATTTTATGTTTTCAGTCTGAATCACTGCAATAAAACAAGCATCATTGCCTGTTCTCTTAATAAGCAATGAGGCTCAAGCACTTCATGACGAGGCATACTCATCAGTTTAATGAGTCCGTCAAGGCGTAACCAAGGCAATGTACTGCCTCCGAAATGGTTTAACACATTCTTTTCTTTTCTTTTCATTACTTTTCTGCTGTCTTTGTACTGTAACTATGTGAAAACAGAAAAAAATTCAAGGAAATTGATATATGGTTTATGGCAGAATATCAAATACATGTACGTATAAAGCTGCGGTGGGTTGGCACCCTGCCCGGGATTGTTTCCTGCCTTGTGCCCTGTGTTTGCTGGGATTAGCTCCAGCAGACCCCCATGACCCTGTGTTCGGATTCAGCGGGTTGGAAAATGGATGGATGGATGTACATATAAAGCAGTCTGTTGTACAGTATTTGAAATTTTCTCTTGTAGTGCTTGTTTTTTTATATTTCTGTCTGGAAGTTATGTTTAATTTCATCACAGGTAGTTTGCATTTCCACTGTTTGCAAGTGTATTTATTTCAAACTGATAGTTAGCAATGTTATAAAACAGACTGAGATGAGCCTTTTTTGTCGTGCCGCATGCCTTTTTAATTAAAGAGATGTGGTAAGTGGTGCTGCCTTTTAAATATCAACGGGATAACAAAGAGTGAAGGGCGCTCATAAAACAAGTGAAAAATTAAAAAAAAAAGAAAACAACAATGTATAATTTACTCTGTATTCATTCTGTGTAACAATTAATTAATCCTTTCTACAAAGTGCTGACTCTCAAGAGCAGAGCCCATACCTAGAAAAACATTAGTCTAGTCCAATTAGGAATTAAGAAGAGCACTTAATTACAAAATGTGAGATACACAAGGGTTGATAATAATAATAATAATAATAATAATTCCTTATGTTTAAATATTGCTTTTCTGATGACTCAAAGCACTTTACATAGTGAGTGGGGAGCCACATCAACCGCCACCAACTCACCATACATTAGCTGTAAAAGCCATTTTCCTAGTTCTATAAAATTTATGAATATTTATTAGATGACAGTGCATAACCTATGGGAGGTTCCTATAACCCCCGTAAGTGGAATTGTATTGGTATATTCTTGCCATTTCTAACAGCTTTGAGTAAACATTATTCTTCAGTTAGTGACAGCCTTGCCATGAGTAAGGTGTGGAAGGCATAATGTTTTAAACCGTGCCTGGGCACATGCCACGTGCCAACCGGCCTACGGGCCTTTTCAGTGTGTGAAGTAAATATGTAAGAAAACAGCACTTAATTTATGTGCTGTGCCATATGTTTAAAGTGTACAGAAGATGAAGCTAAGAATCTTTAAGTTCAGTATATCAGAATTTAAGAATCTTTAAGTAGAGAAGATGTAAAAAACCTTTAAGTACAAGAATAACTAAAGTTTCACAAGAAAAGCTAAGTTTAGAGAAGATACATTTTTCTCTTTGTTTGTCTTTTATTCTACGTGTGTAACTATTTTTTCTTTTATTCTTGTGTGGATTATTTGCTTTTAAGTTTCACTAAATATTTTTAAAACGAACTTTTGGACTTTGAGATTTCTTTTGGTACGCGTTTTACCCGTGCTTAACCACACCTTATATTTCGGCAGCTTCATTAGCTATTAGGTGGTTAAAGGGTAAGAGATACGGGAAGATTAGGGGGTCATAATGACTAGGTCATGAAGGACAATTTAGCCTTCACATCGGAATACACCCTGCTCTTTTCAAAGGATACCCAGGGATCTTTAATAACCATAAGAGAGTCAGGAACTCAATTTTACATCTCATCTGAAGGATGGCATTATTCTTACAGCACGGTTTCCCCACCACTGTACTGGTGCATTGGGGTCCACACACAGACCACAGAGTAAGCACCATCTACTGGCCTCATCAACACCTCTACCAGCAGCAACCCAAGCTTTTACTTAGATGGTCTTCCATCCAAGTACTGGCCAAACCTGAACATGCCTAGCTTCAGGTGGATGATCTGTTTTGAAGTGCAAGTGGTATGGCTGCTGAAAGGAGAATAACACAACACAACACAAAAGGATCATCAAAAAATGAAGGTTATACTCTTCTGAGCCTTCTTAACTAACTGACTGACGTGCTTCTTCCCACCTCACAGCCTTCATCTTCCTCAGTACGCTAGCCTCTTCTACCTCCTCACACAGCAAACACTTGCCTCTGCTCCTCTCTAATCTCCAGACTCACCTGACAGAAGAAGTGGAGGCCCTGCTATGGCTGATCTAGCTGAAAGCACTTCTGGGTCAGTGCTGTTCCCAGAGATCTTGCAAATACTGAAGTTCTCATGAGCTTCTGCAGGAACCCTAAAAGTTTTAGTGGAATAATGTTGCTACCCACTTGTGACCTGGGGGATTACTGCTCTTGCAGAGCTTACCCTTGGACAGGGACTTCTTGTTGAAGCCTCCCACTTAGGCGTATCCCACCCATGATTTATGCTGCCTTCCACGCTGCTGTTTGGTATTTGGACTCACTCAGGATAAAAAGAAGGATGCCTGGACCAAATTAATAATCTTTTCCAAATAATCTGCTCCTACTTATCAGTGACAAATAATTCTAATTAATGTCTGATTATGAATGTTCTTTGGGCACTCTGTGAATTGGCATGCTTTACCAAACACCATGTCACATTGTATGACTTTTCCAGTGGTTTGTTGTCATAATCTTAGAGACTCAGAGCAGTCACACCATAAGCATAAGCACAAGGTGTGCAATCTGACATGACCAACGACTCAGTCCAACCCGTCTTAACTCATCCCAACAAAATCAAACATTGATTTGTCTTAAGTCTCAGGACGAGCTCTTCATATGAGAAAGCTGACAGCCAATGAGTATTTACATAAATCTACAAGGCATACAATGCAACTACGAGAAGGAATGCAGAGCTGAGACTCGTTTTCCTAATGTTGCGTATTTTATATACCATAACAGAATGGAAAAAAGAAAGAACTTGGTGTATCTGTATAGCATTTGTAGACTCTGTTAGACAGCATGTTATTGGCTGTCAGGAATAGGGGTGTGATGGACAGTACCTATAGGCTAGGGTCCCTTCTGGGATGGGTACCTGGCCAGGATGAAGAAAACAGAGAATAATTCCAGTCTTTCCCAGGAAGTTGGCAGAAGATGCCAACAATACAAAGAGTGTGTTGGCATCCTGGCTGGGATATAGCAAGGACCATCACTTGGCCGGGAGTCTAATAAAATGGAAGGGCAGGGGTAGATAACTGGACATGGCTACAGTCTCTCCTGATATGCTAGACGGCAGCATCCCAGGGCATGCTGGGAACTGCTCTGCTGTGGAGCAACCCTGTTGGGATTTATGGGCACTGTCGGGGGCTGTTGCAAGGATCTGTGATCCCTACTTTGTGGGGCCTCTGCCTGACCTGGTAGTGCTTCCTGTGGACAATGCCCTGGCACCAGAAGTACTCCTGGGTCTTCCATTAAAGGAGCCGCTCTGTCTCACCCAGGCAAGCTGGAGTCAGGTGGAAGAGGACAAAGCTCACCTGGGAGGAGTGGTGGAAAAAGAGAAGAAGAAAAGAAAATCATATTGGTTTGTACAATTGTGAAAGAAGCTGTGCTAAAAGGTATTGTGTGATAATATACCTTTAATTGAAACAGGAGTTGTGTCTGTGAAGGTTGTGTTTGGGATTTCGGGGGCTGCAATGCCCCCTATTAGTCACAGAGGCAAGCTTGTGATACAGTACTTTGGAAATGTGAAACTATGCTGAAAGGTCGTCACAGAGTCATCTTAATTTTACCCAGTGATTTGTACTCATCTGCGGTGGGTTGGCACCCTGCCCAGGATTGGTTCCTGCCTTGTGCCCTATGTTGGCTGGGATTGGCTCCAGCAGACCCCCGTGACCCTGTGTTCAGATTCAACGGGTTGGAAAATGGATGGATGGATGGATGGATTTGTACTCATTTAATCCAATACCCTATGATGTCAAGATCAGCAATATCAGTTGTCGAGCTTGAAATCTCCTTCTACTAGAAGTCATGTTATGTGACATCAGTTTAAAGCACATGAGTGTGCTTAATAATCTTGTATCCCTTTTGAAGCCTTTAGTAAAAACTGACGTTGAATTGCTAAGGAATTAGATGAAACAAGGTATTAGTTTTGTAAGACATGCTGTAGGCTTGGCAGGGATATAAGTCTATCCAGTCATTTCATTTTAAGCCCAGTTTAGTATTAGGATCCCAGGACCCGACCTGTATTCATTGGGCACATGGCTTTTTCCAATTCAATCCAAGGTATATTCACATATATGGGGTCAGTTTAAGGAGAAAAGTTAACCAGATAAACATGTGGCTAGAAAATTAGAGACCACTGAAAAAAAAAGAACATCTGAACATGAAGAGAATGTGCAGATTCTGAGGCTGAGATTTAAACCCACCATCCACTGCAAGCCATGCCACTATTGTTATTCTTACTGTACAGTATAACAGACTGGAATGAGTTGCCCGTCAGGAAGGGGTTACCAGAGAAAGAGGAAAGAAAGGAACATGGCTCAGCACCAAGAAAAGCCACAGTGAAAGTGGAGATGTTTATCAACATGTCAGCGTGAGACACAGGGTACCATAGAGAGAATACACACTGTGTCCATATTAGATGAAATTAGATTCAATTATATAAACTTACCAAGGGAGATCTTAGATGCATACAGTAGCAATAACATAAAAAAACAAAGATGCATGTATTGTGTAGAAATTGCAAAATTAACTTAGAGACTAGAATCAATTAGGCAATCCGATAGCAAAGAAAGTCCTAATGTAGTGAACCAATGGCGATAACAAAACAGAGCAGAAGGTCTTAAATGCAGTAATCATAAAAAGGACAAACACTCACCAACTCCCTAGCATATTCAAATGAGCCACCAGAAAGTTTGGGAATAGTTATAGGGCTGAGGACAGTCCTTGGTAGAGATGGGCAAGTGGTCCCACCTCTTGGGGAACCTCTCACAAAACACCAGGCACATAACAACAGCTTATACACAAAATCAAAAACAAAGAGTAATGCAAACAATTAACAAAAGTAACATTGACAAATGAAAAAAATTGAAAACGACACATAAAACCAAAATCTGAACTCCATCAGGTTTTCATCAACGGAGCAATTTTGCCTCTTTGTTGGCCTAAACTGATGTTGTCCTGGCTTCCTTGATGGTTGTCTCGGATCAATGGAATGTCGTAGTGCAGGGATGCCCTGGTTCATTCCAGTTCTGTTTAGGCAAGACTCAGCCACCCACCTTCAGTCCAGATGCTGTTCAGCACAGACCTGCACATGTCCTTTGATCTCGGCCCCCTCTTTCCCCAGGCTGTCTTCCTGTAAGTGTAAAGTGGGTGCTCATGTTTCTAAAACGTGTCTTCTTTCTGGTGGCTCATATATTCTACCCGTCCAACTAAATCCATGCTTCTGATGTCACAGGTAGCAACTTCACACTCACTGGGGGTGTGGGTCATATCCAAGCAATCAGTTACGATGCAAAGCCCTCAACCTCCCAGTCCAGCATCTTCCAGTCAGTTCCTGCTTTGTTATTTCAGCAAGGGGCTAAACAACTGCGCGTAGAGGTCTTAAGGTCATGTCACATTATGAGACTTTGCCAGCGATTTTCAGTCATAGCCTTTATTTACATAATCATAGTTACTCAGATGCAGTCAGTGGTGTACTGTCATGAAGCCAGTCACGTAATGTCACATGTACAGTGACTCACCCGTGACTCGCTTCAACAAAGGCAAACAGGTTTGAGTTTGTCTTTATTTATAGGAGCAGGCTCTGTGAGCATAAGAGCTGACAGCCAATGAAATACTATACAATGCGTAGAATACATCGAGGAGGAGTAAGATATGCAGGTGTTTTGGACTTCACAAACAGAACAGAAGGTTATCTGGCTGATGTCTTGTGCTTTACTTACGATAACAGAATGAAAAAATGAAAGAAAAGAGCCGAGTTTGTGGCTGAACTTGCCATACCTTTTAATCCTTCGTACAACATCGGCTCCATCAGGCAGCACGTTATTGACTGTCACAAGAAGGCGCTGGAAGATTGGCACACAGTTGTTAATATGACATGCACGCCAATATTTGGCTGTGTAAATTGATATGGTCTGGTGACAAGATCGGCAACTACAATTGGCAGTTCTGACATGCCCAACAACTGGAAGTTGCATAAAGTGACATCAGCAAATCACAAATGTGCCCAGAAAAATATCTTATACTTATACAGCTTCTCCTTAAACATTATTTTTTATTTTAAAATTAAAATTAAAAATATGGCTATTTCATAAAGAGAATCTACAAAATATTTATTCACGTTATTATCTTCTCCCGGGGCTCCACCCACGTTGTAGTGAAAGAGGACAAACTTTAAAAATCAATAAACAAAAAGGTATCACTAGCTAAGCAGAGGCAAGCTAGGCTCCTAAACACAGACATCATGCTTCCACCTCTCCTTGACCCACAGCCTCTGTCTCGGATTAGCGCAAATACAGTATATTGCTCCTGCAAGCGAACTATGATTCATAGCACAATGAGAGAAGTCGCAAAATCAACCGGAATGTTCGAGCAAATTCTAGAAAAAAAAACCCAATCTAAATCCGTTAAGTAGTTCTCTTGTTTGCTAGCTAAGCTGATGTAAGGTACGTTCTGAGGCTAGCACTTGAGTGAGGAGGCCATCCGCCCCCCTCCCCTTGGCCTGCTGCATCTCTCTTGGATTTGCGTAAATAAATCGGTACTATGATACTTAGCACGATGAGAGAAGTCATAAAATCAACTGGAATGTTCAAGCATATTATGGAAAAAAACCCAATCTAAATCCGTTAAGTAGTTCTCTCGTGAAAAGTGGACAGACATACAGACAGACAGACAGACATTGGATGTTATATACTGTACTGTATATATAGATAAATGCTGGATAATGGCTATTTTTGCTTTCCAATACAACAATATTAATAGTTTTTTAATTCATTTTCCATACTTACTCTAAAACCCAGTGGCTGGATCTTCTTCCTAATGAATCACCTATTTTTGAATTGAAGCAACACAGCTTCACAGCCAACTGGTCAATAATACATCTGACATATAGCTTTCGTAATAAACAGCTCACCTGCTGAGCCTCTTATTTGTCTTTAACATGAGTCACAACAGGTTTATCAATTACGGGACACTAAAATCTGAAAGTGATACCTGCTTACACTGGGCCATTTCTAGAGTCAATAAAGCCATTCGCCATTCTGTTAAAATATAAGAATATTCTTCAAGATCTTTATAAAACAGTGGCAGCTGTACATATATCCATTTTCATCCTGCTGTGAGTGATGGCTTTGAAGTAGAGCCATCGTTACAGAGTGATTCACAGTTGGTCTCATTTACTGTTACGTACACTGCTAACCTAAGTTATCTCAACTCAACTACTGTCGGCTTAAAGCATGATAATTTTGGCAGACAATTACTTGCCATGCTTTGATGCATTTTGTAGCTCAGCTGGCTTTTGAATGCTGTCAGACCAACCGGCTTTAAAGAATCCATCATTATAGCTTATTCTGAAATGTTCAAAAAAAGGTGTTATTACAATAATAATAGGAGCATGTTCTCAACCGAAATTCTGTTAGTTTTATTATAAAACAACCAAACAATTTGCTAATGTAGCCAGGTGCAGGAATGCGCACTGGGTCATCACATTTATGTAAACAAAAAGTAAACAAAATGAACACTCCTTAGGTTTTTCCCGGTTTTCTTTGAAATCTGCACCACCACCACCTGATCAAAGCACCGTGATGTCCCTACATTGATGGATTGAAGGCCAGATATCCACATGACCATCATCGTCTAATTCTTCCACATGAAGCCTGGAAATCATGAGGACTGATTGACATCATTTATGTCAGGTAGAATGCCTAGTCGGGGCTGAGTGGTCTTGTGGCCTTGGAACCCCTGCAGATTTTTTTTCCTTTCCTCCCTGGCCATTGGACCTTACTTTTATTTTATAGTGGGGCAAAACAATATTTAGTCAGCCACCAATTGTGCAAGTGCTCCCACTTAAAAAGATGAGAGAGGCCTGTAATTTTCATCATAGGTATACCTCAACAATGAGAGACAAAATGAGAAAAAAAAATCCAGAAAATCACATTGTCTGATTTTTGAAGAATTTATTTGCAAATTATGGTGGAAAAAAAGTATTTGGTCAATAACAAAAGTTCATCTCAATACTTTGCTATATACCCTTTGTTGGCAATGACAGAGGTCAAACGTTTTCTGTAAGTTTTCACACACTGTTGCTGGTATTTTGGCCCATTCCTCCATGCAGATCTCCTCTAGAGCAGTGATGTTTTGGGGCTGTTGCTGGGCAACATGGACTATCAACTCCCTCCAAAGATTTTCTATGGGGTTGAGATCTGGAGACTGGCTAGGCCACTCCAGGACCTTGAAATGCTTCTTATGAAGCCACTCCTTCGTTACCCGGGCGGTGTGTTTGGGATCACTGTCATGCTGAAAGACCCAGCCACGTTTCATCTTCAATGCCCTTGCTGATGGAAGGAGGTTTTCACTCAAAATCTGACGATACATGGCCCCATTCATTCTTTCCTTTACACGGATCAGTCGTCCTGGTCCCTTTGCAGAAAAACAGCCCAAAAGCATGATGTTTCCACCCCCATGTTTTACAGTAAGTATGGTGTTCTTTGGATGCAACTCAGCATTCTTTCTCCTCCAAACACGACGAGTAGAGTTTTTTTCATCTGACCATATGACATTCTCCCAATCCTCTTCTGGATCATCCAAATGCTCTCTAGCAAACTTCAGACAGGCCTGCACATGTACTGGCTTAAGCAGGGGGACACATCTGGCACTGCAGGATTTGAGTCCCTGGCGGCGTAGTGTGTTACTGAAGGTAGCCTTTGTTACTTTGGTCCCAGCTCTCTGCAGGTCATTCACTAGGTCCCCCCGTGTGGTTCTGGGATTTTTGCTCACCATTCTTGTGATCATTTTGACCCCACGGGGTGAGATCTTGCATGGAGCCCCAGATCGAGGGAGATTATCAGTGGTCTTATATGTCTTCCATTTTCTAATAATTGCTCCCACAGTTGATTTCTTCACACCAAGCTGCTTACCTATTGCGGATTCAGTCTTCCCAGCCTGGTGCAGGTCTACAATTTTGTTTCTGGTGTCCTTTGACAGCTCTTTGGTCTTGGCCATAGTGGAGTTTGGAGTGTGACTGTTTGAGGTTGTGGACAGGTGTCTTTTATATTGATAACGAGTTCAAACAGGTGCCATTAATACAGGTAACGAGTGGAGGACAGAGGACCCTCTTACAGAAGAAGTTACAGGTCTGTGAGAGCCAGAAATCTTGCTTGTTTGTAGGTGACCAAATACTTATTTTCCACCATAATTTGCAAATAAATTCTTTAAAATCAGACAATGTGATTTTCTGGATTTTTTTTCTCATTTTGACTCTCATAGTTGAGGTATACCTATGATGAAAATTACAGGCCTCTCTCATCTTTTTAAGTGGGAGAACTTGCACAATTGGTGGCTGACTAAATACTTTTTTCCCCCACTGTATGTTAATTAGTATTGCCTAATCTTATTTTTATATTTTCTTTTTTTCTCTTTCTTTATCCTGTAAAGCACTTTGAGCTACATCATTTGTATGAAAACGTGCTATACAAGTAAATGTTGTTGTTAGGTATCTTTGCCCTTGTATCTGTGCTACAAAACAATGAAACAAGATTTGGCTTCTAGCCACAGGTCAGGGGCAGTCTACTTGGGAGCTCCATCTGGTATGTCGCTCTTGCCAAAATGACGCCTCCTTCCGGGATGCCAAGGATTTTATGGGCGGTGAAGCAAAAATTACCCGAATCATGAGTCTCAACTTGCTTCAGATATTCTTTTGAATTCAGAATGCAAAGAATTATTATTATTATTATTAGACTACAGTATGTCAGTATTGGCAAGCAAATATTCTGTCACCGATGATTCTTTCATTCATCATACAGATAGAATAAACTAATGGCACTTTTATATTAGAACGGATTAATTGTTTTGTTTCCTACAATTTGTTATTGAAATTCTTTCAAACTGAATATATAAACAAAATTAAAACTAATAAGGTTATGTCCCGGGGCGGCACGATGGCACATTGGTAGTGCTGCTGACTTGCAGTAAGGAGACCTGGGTTCACTTCCCGGGTCTCCCCACATTGAATTTGCAGGTTCTCCCCATGTCTGCGTGGGTTTCCTCCCACAATCCAAAGACATGCAGGTAAGGTGGATTGGCGATTCTAAATTGTGGTCTAGTGTGTGCTTGGTGTATGGGTGTGTGTGTGTCCTGTGGTGGGTTGGCACCTGCCCAGGATTGGTTCCTTCCTTGTGCCCTATGTTGGCTGGGATTGGCTCCAGCAGACCCCCGTGACCCTGTGTTTGGATTCAGTGGGTTGGAAAATGGATGGATGGATGGAAGTTTATGTCCCTTTGTACATTCAACAAAATAGTCAAAGAAAAAACTGAAAGATATTGTTCTAATTTGTAGCAATTACTTAGTGTACACTTTTAATGATTCATTGATGACACTGGGTGTGTATTATTGACTGATTCTTTTTAGTTAAAATGTAATCGTTACCCAAGAACAAGTCTAACAATTCTTATTCAATTGTTTTGGTGATTACTCACTTAACACTTAGATGTTATGACAGTAGGTGAATATGGGAATGTCAACTGAATGGCGTATTAAAAAAAAGTTTATACAGAAAAAAATGTATAGTTGAGTGGTAGAGATTCACGTTTTTTTTTTAACATCCTTAGCGTTACATTTTTTCTTGAAAAAACATGTAAAAAGCTCTGCATTTTTTTGGCTTGAAAAATTAATATTTATTAAATTTGATGTTTCTACTGTAAACTGTTCAAAACACTAAAAGTATAAAGTCAAAAGTGTAGAAAGTATAATAATGATACAAATAATAATGAATAATAATAATAATAATAATAAATACAGTAATCCCTCACTTATCGCGGGAGATAGGTTCCAAGGCCGACCGCAATAACTGAATTTCCGCGAAGTAGGGACACTATATTTATTTAATTATTTAACGTGCATTTGGACGTTTTTAAACCCTCCCTGTATTGTTTACAACCCACCATTTACTCTATTAATAACAGGGACAACTGCTAAGCAATATGAAATCGGTAGATAAGTTTACACTTACTGTATAGCGAAGTACACGTAGCAGCTTGTAGGCGGTCATGACGTCGTCGACCTTGTTGCAAAGATTCCTAAAGCAGATTCCATCCAGACTACTGCCTTATCACGTCCACTTGCAACTCATTTTGCACCCTGGTTAAAGGACACTGCGGCCGTAGATCTTATATGCTCTTCCTCCTTTTTAAATAAAAAGAATCGGTGTCCTGCAGCGGTGTAGCTGTTCCCTTCCTTCAACATATCCAAAACTTTTACCTTTTCTGCAATCATTTGCATCTTCTGTTGGTGCTTGGACATGGCCCCTGAAATAGTAGCACGTTAATGCTGAATGAGTGAGATGAGACTTCCTGGTTAATGCAACACTCCGTCGCTGAGCCAATCAGCAGCACACAGGAACTTAACTGTGTGCTCTGATTGGGTAGCTTCTCAGCCATCCGCCAATAGCATCTCTTGTATGAAATCAACTGGGCAAACCAACTGAGGAAGCAAGTAAAAAGACCCATTGTCCGCAGAAACCCACGAAGCAGCGAAAAATCTGCGTTATGTATTTAGATATGCTTACATATAAAATCCGTGAAGTCGTGAATCCACGAAAAGTGAACCGCGAAGTAGCGAGGGATTACTGTAATGCTAATACCATATATACTGTCAAAAAGTGTCATTTGTGCGGTATATCTTGAAGCTCAGTGAAATACACAGTCCATACTCACAGTCAGGACAATAGTAATGTGATTCCTTGCAGATTTTCTTACCATCCTGATCAGCTTTTGAACAGTACACTGCACATCTGTGATTGACACAAGCGTCACTTTCTGATTCATCAGAATCTCTCAATTTCACTGTTCATTTCAATTTCACAGCCCGAAGACAGATTCACTTCGTCATCACTG
Source organism: Erpetoichthys calabaricus (assembly GCF_900747795.2). Lineage (NCBI taxonomy): Eukaryota > Metazoa > Chordata > Cladistia > Polypteriformes > Polypteridae > Erpetoichthys > Erpetoichthys calabaricus. The sequence continues at coordinate 168,149,322 of NC_041401.2, read as the reverse complement.
CTCATATCACTGTCAAGCGCATGCAACACCTGGGCTGCTGAAAAACATCTCTTATGAGACACCATTATGAGGATAGGAGAAGACGTGTCTACACCATTGCCTGGGTAACACGCAGGCCTGTCACTTACGTGAGCCACGCCTATATCGTTTCCATGAGCAGTGCTTGGCACTAATGCTGTTTTACAGCCCGAGTACTTCTAACGCTTACACGAGACACATCTATACAGTTGTCTAAGTGATGCTCAGGTCTAACACTAAGGAGGTTAAAAGGAAAATTTAAAAGTAAATCCACAACCTGCTCGTTTGCCCCAAAGATGTTAACTAGCAACCGCCCTTTCCTGTTTCTTGATTCCTTCACGTGAGGGTTAGCACACTCCATGCATTTTGGAACTTTGAGTTTTATGTGTATCTCTGAAGCATCTATACGATCGCCAAGATTATCATCTTAATTGGCAAGGTGGCCGTTCTCTTGTCAGAGAAGCACTATTTCTCCAAAATGAGAAGAGCTGGCTGAGTTTCTTTAAATGTGTAGTTACAATGCTTAATTTAACTTTACACAAGTGGTGTCCAAGACATGACCCACTGTGAGAAGACCCTGAGCAAACCCACAATGCATGGGAGAGATTATACCTCTTACCTAAACAGGAATTTTATGGGAATAGCCCTGGAACTGTTGAAATTACTAAGGATAGGGTTGCCTGGTCAAACCAGCTCAGTCTGTTGGTACAGAAACCCTCTTCAGGATAAGTGGGACTGAAAAAGAAGAGGATGATTGGAATTTTATCTATAAATGTCTACTCCTCATCTCAATATTTTGTTATTCTTAATTGTCAGACATAAAATGGTGGATAGTAGAATAACATGCACAACATACAGTGAAAGAATTATTGCAGTGTTTAAGTTATACTGTGGCTAACAACTATCTCTGATCACTGCACATGTTCAGGACTGGTATGTGGTATAAACAATTACAGGACTCTCTTTGGCTATAGAGTACTGACCTGCAGCGTATTTGATACAGAAAATACTGAGGAAGCACAAAGAAAGCATCATGAGTGCATACATAGATAAATATAGAAAGCTACACCTTTGAACTTTAAACACCCCAATCACCACCTTGGTTAAATTTAAATGATTGCTAAGGTGCTGAAGCCTGTTATGATATGCAAAATTTACACATTTTTTGATAACTTTTCTGCATGGAACATAATAATCTGTACACCATTTTAGGGATTTTATGACCCAAGGATTTTGTTTCTTCACTTTATTATTGTTTGCCGTGACATTGTTTTTTGTTTTCTCTAGGGCGCTACCATGTTGTGACATTCGCACTGATGGTCTCTTTAGCAACATCTCCTAGAATTTTCTAGGTAAAATAACCCTTCTGATACCATAGAAGTGGCAATACAAAGGTTGGCCCAGGCATTACCAGGGAATCCAAATTTGGGGAATAAAATCAACTCCTTACAATTTAAAGAAAAGATCTTTTTTAATTTTGAACTCTCAGTTAACAAAACTTCTTGTTCTTACTCTCAACTTTGATTTTTCATTACTGTTTTGGCTCAGATGAAAGAATTGACTGATTGACTCAAAGTTCTGAAATTAGTTTGTGTATCATCTTCATCTGCGTCCAACAGCAACAAGGAGATATTTGACCTAAGTTAAATACCATGAATGAAAAATATGTTTTGGAGAGAGCAGAAGCAGTCAACGACAGGCAGAAGACAGAAAGGTGGAGGAAAATATGAAAGCCAATTACTAGAGCCCAATATGCAAGACGTAGAAACAAAGTAAAAATAAAATGTCATTTCACTCAGTTGATTTACCCCAAATAACACAATGCAAGGTTATTTCATTTGTTAGAGATTTTTCAAAACACAGACATTGTAACAAATGTGCAGATTACATGGTCAACAGCAGACAACAGTAAATAATACAGTTGGGTCCATTAAACAACAAAATTTCTAAAATGGCAATGTGGTAATATTCCTGACAAAATGTTAAAAATTATTAACAACATGTTACACATGTGCACATGAGAGAAAGTTAAAGGGCTCAAAAGAGGATAATTCCATGCTGGACTATGGGGTGGCAGAGTGCACTGATCCTTTCTCTTTATTCTCTGCACACCAACCACGGGAAATTCTGCCTGAGCTTGATGACATCATTTCCAGTTCTGGGCCCAATAACACCATTTTCCCTATCCGGCTTTAAAACTACCATGTTTTGTTGGTCATCTCAGTTCTGTTTTGGACTAATGTCTGCAAACATCATTGCTTAAATCTTTGCCATTTTTATAGCCAATTCTCAAGTATTCGGGTGGCTGCTCTAAACCTTTTTGCAGTGTTGTGTGTATCATTTCACAACAATAAAACAACTAAGCACAACTTGCTACAGTCTCAACAGCAAGCTAAATGTGTTAGTAATTCTTTTTGTGTCATTTTTCATTTCTTTATTTTTTTTATTGAAAATTACTTTTATTTTCTGTTTCTTCTCTTTTTGAAATCTGTATAACAGCAAAATCCTAAACAAAATGTAAGATTCAGACCTGTTAAAATACTCATAACTCCTAATTTGGAGAACTTTATTCCATAATCTAAACAAAATGACAAATATAATTAATATATTAATCCTTACCTAACTGTATCCTATGTACGTTCAAAATTACACTAACCTGACAAACGTAACGTAACAAAACGTAACATAATGAAACAGGAAACTGCTGTTCCACAGTGATTGTAACATCCCGATCTTTTAAGTTAATGTCAATGGTGAATTGATTTAAGTTTATGTTTAATTGAAAGATAATATAACCTTTGTAGCCTTCACATAGATAATGGAAGACTCTGTTTTACCTTCATAGTCTAACAAGATAATGGAATATTCTTAATGTTCAGTTATACAGTATTTCTGTATTGAAACATCAGAATGCTGTTAAATTGCAGTTAGACAGCCAGAATGAAACATGAACCGTTAGACAGAATGGCATTAAGGACATATAGTTTACTTGACTATGTACATTACTGTTCGTACAGTCCTAGTGTGTGTGCAATAACATATAGAAACTTCAAGAAATGTTACGTAGACACTTAAGCCTTAAACAGAACATCTTTCTTTGTTGTATGTGTCTGTATTATCAGCTTTCTTCCATATTTTTCATGTGAACTATGTACTATTTTGAACTATTTTTGAAACTTTTGGAAACCCTCAACAATCACAACTACAGCGATAATTTTAGTCCCCCAGCCCTCTGTACAGAGTTAAACTTTGTTGACTAATATATCTATTTAGTTTTAAAGGAATGACAAATCAATCAACGGACTTAATTTCCCCCTACTTTTTAGTCTTCTGGACTCTCCCAATAAAAATTACATTTTAATTATACACATTTCGTTACAATACACACTACATACAATTCCAATCAAAATGTAAACAGTTACAAACAGCTCATGCCATCTATGTTAATAAAGTCATTCCATGCTTGAATCCAAGAACATTTTTTGTTGGCTATGTGAGTCTATTGATGATGTATCAAATGACAGCTAATTTCAGAGTTAGATGTTGAAGAAAGACTGGAAATCAATATAAAAAGGATAGGCTTCTTTAAAACAGAATTCAATTATTAAGAATTTCAATCTACCGTTTCAGTACCCTTGACTTCAATTTCTGTTTTGCCCTCTCTAGAAAAGTTTGCTTGATGAGTTGACCCTCATTTGTCGAAAGGTTATGATTTCTATTTAGTGTACTCTAATCTCTGCCACTTGGGAAATATTTTACTAGTAATTTTCTTTTTCATGGAATAACACTCACTGGTCACACATGGAAAGATGACTTCATTTGAAGGTGCTGTAAAGTGTTAGATGACTTTGAAAGTTGACATATCGGATACGACAGCCGTAGGGGGAATGATCTTTTCTTACAAATCATGATGGCTGTTGTAAAAGGCGATACAGCATCACTGTTCCATTACTCATCTTTCAACTTCATGGAAAATGATAAAACACCAATAATAGTTATGAAGAAAAAAAATATATATACAGGGCTATTCAAAATGAAAGACCAGATTTCAAAGATGTATTTCAAACAAACTGTATAAGACAGAAACACATTCTGCACATCACTGGATAGAGGAAAGTTCAAAGTTTAAAAGCCCACCTAAAAGTACCAGTGAATGCCACCGAGCGTTGTTACTTGTTTATAGCAAAATGGCGACAACACCACAAGAGAATCATTTTGCATGCTGCAAATTTGTGAAGTGTGAGTCCATTGTTCAAGTGCAACGTGAATTACATCAATGGTTCAGCAAACAGCTGCCTCGTCATAAGCAAATTTACGAGTGGCATAAAAAAAGTTTCTCAACTTCAAGAAGATTCGAATTACTTCATTTTCATGCAAGATGGTGCCCCACCTCATTTCCACTTGGAGGTCCTGCATTACCTGAATGACACCATTGCAGGACGATGGATTGGAAGAGGCGGACAACAAAATCTTGCTCATCGTCTTTGATCTCCCAGGTCTCCAGACTTATGCCCATTGTTCCACCTATGCCCGCTAATCTTCAAGATTTGCGACATCGAACTGAGGAAGCTGTGAATTCAGTAACTAGGGAGCAGTTGACTCGTGTGTGACAAGAAATAATCTACCATTTTGATGTTTGTTGTGCTACACATGATGGTCATGCTGAGTGCATGCGACTTTAAGGCCCATAGGACCAAACTTTGAACTTTCCTCTATCCAGTGATGTGCGGAATGTGTTTCTGTCTTAAACAGTTTGTTTGACATAAATTTTTGAAATCTGCTGTTTCATTTTGAATAGCCCTATATATTTATATATTGTATATATAGATAGATAGATAGATAGATAGATAGATAGATAGATAGATAGATAGATAGATAGATAGATAGATAGATAGATAGATAGATAGATAGATAGATAGATAGATAGATAGATAGATAGATAGATATGACACTCTATATATATTATTTACTAGCCATCCCCTGCAGCTCCGCCTGAGTATTAGTGAAAAAGGACAGTGAGGAGGGCCCTGTCTGGCTTCCCACTCCTGATGTCACACTTCCCCTTTCCCTCGGCCCGCAACCTCTGGCTTGGATTAGCATGAATACATCGCTCCTGCAAGGGAACTATAATTCTTAGTGCGATGAGAGAAGTCACAAAAGCAACCGGAATGTTCAAGCAAATTATAGAAGAAACCCAATCTAAATCCGTGAAGTAGTTCCCTCATTCGCTAGCCAAGCGGATGTAAGATATGCCCCTGAGGCTGGCATGTGAGTGAGGAAGGCCCTTCCCCGCTGCATGTCTCTTGGATTTGGGCAAATAAATCAGTACCACAAGTAAACTATGATACATAGTGCAGTGAGAGAAGTCGCAAAATCAATGTTCAAGCAAATTATGGAAAAAAACCCAATCTAAATCCGTTGAATAGTTCTCTCGTGAAAAGCAGACAGATATATAGACATATAGACGTTGGATTTTATATATATAGAGATTAATTATAATTTGAGTTTAAATGTCTACCGTAATGAAATGATCGACAAAGGGGAAATTTTAAGATACTGCTTTTAACATTTTTATTTTATGTTAAAATAACAATAATAATAGCACCTAATACTGTTATTTCACTTATTTAAAAACAACTAATGACAAGCAGATAGTGGTATACCAGAACAAAACAGACCAAGTTAATGAGAGCACGTCAATCAGTGAGACGCTTGTTCTTTCTTTTCACCTACTGTTTTGGATATTCATGGCGCAGTTGTTGAAAGAGCACACTTCATATCATCTTTGGGAATGAATCAAGAACTTCGAAGCTTTATGTTTTTTAAGCAAATGTACCCCCTGAGTAGGCAAAATTTACTCCTGGGATAAATTTAACCCCTGAAACTAAAGGGATGTTGCCAACTCTTTTCCCCTACCCCCCACCTCCTACAATCACACCATATGTTTCAGTAGCCCCTCCAATCTCCTTTTCTAATATATGTTTGCCTGACTAATTTAAATTACTTATTCTATTCTGAGTCTTAAATTAAGTTACATTTGCCAAATGTATGTAGGAATGTTAAGAAACAACTTGAACTGTTTTATTGAGGAGTCGCTAGTCTGTGTGACATTTACAAATACACTCTATATTGTTAATATATTAGAAAGTGTAAATTTTCAATTAAATTCAATTCAGTTTAGTTTATTTGTCCCATTAGGGAAATCTGGTTTGTCAGCATGCTTTGCAGAGAGACCACAATGTAGTATTCAAAACACATCACAAAGGACACAGCCATCAAACATAAACTTTGTACAAATAAATGAAATATAGCAGTAAACATAAGGCTTATGGTATAAAATTCTGTATATTACACTTGGCATACACATGTGCATGGAAGACAGCTTAAGGGCTCAGATGATGGTAATTCTCCACCGGTCTAGGATATGGCACAGTATAATAATGTTCTCTCTTTTCCTACCTCTGCAGACCAGAAAATTGAAAGCCTTCCACCACTAATGTCATTTCCGATGTGTATCCACCTGGACCCACCTCCTTCTGCCCAGGCACCATATGACCAGAAGAACCACCATCTTGTGCAGTTATTATAGGACTCTAGTCTGAGACGACTTACTTGCATTTTATTTGAAAATGTTTGCTTCCAATGATATGCGGTTTGCCATAAGGTGCCCCAACGCTTTAAGTGTCTTTCTGTTTTTCTTACTGTGGCGTAGTAGGCAGGATTACTGCAGAAATGACAGAGCAGCAGGACACGGCAGCAATCATCCAGGTCATGGTTATTGAACTCCAGACACTCAAAGTCCAAGTGAGAGAATTACCATCACCTGAACTCTAAAACTGCATCCCATGTGCACACATGTGACAAACTTAAAAATTAAACCAGCATAAAGCCTTGGCTAATACTTGATGCTAATGATAGTTGTGGAAAACAGACTATGGAAAAGTTGAACTTATTTAGAAGATTAATTGCATTTGTTATAAAGGAGTATTTGAACTGTTTGCCTTTTATGCTTGAAACCATGAACCTGTGACCTGGTGGCAACAACTACAATTGAGAATGTAGTAGGTGAGTCCTGTCTGAAAGAATACACTCTGATTTCTATAATACTTGCTTGCTAAACAGGTCTATGAGATTGGACTGTTGAGATCTTGTTATTTTATAGTTCTAGTTTACAATTTGATTTATTTTGTTTTAATTGCTGACATTCAGATTTTCAAAGCAGGCTAGCAGGACACAAGTAAAAAAGATTTAGTACAAGATTTATAAGATTGACTTAATGGTAGAACTCACACATAAAAGACTCCTTAGACAGTAGATAGTAGAGGCGCTGCTGTCCTTTTTTGCAGACAACTTCTGTATTTTTCATTAAAAGACAGTTTTCTGTGAGTTTGTGATTCTCCCCAGATATTTACCATTTTCAAAAATCTCTACTGCATTGCCTTTGATGATTGTTTCTGATAATTTAGTTCAGGGGTTCCCAACCTTTTTTTGCCCCTGTCACACATGTGCAAATGGGAGGCAGCTTGAGGGCTCAAATGAGGGTAATTCCACACCAGACCAGGGGCTGGAGGAGTGAACTAACCCTTTCTCTCTTTCCTCTGCAGACCAGTTGTGGGAAATCCCGTCAGGCCCCAATGATGTCACTTCCGGTCCTGGTTCCGATGACCTAATTTCCCGGTCTAACTCTGCTGACCTCACTTCCTATGCCTAACCATAAAACTGCCATTTTGTTTCATCTAGTCAGTTCTGTTTTGGACTCAAATCTACATACAACTTGCATTTAATTGTGTACTTTTGCAGCCTGATTTCAAGAATATGGGTGGCTGCCCCAAACCTTTTTTGTAGCATTTGTCACCCCGCAGCCACAGAAAATATCTGATTAATGTTTTCACCCCCTACAAAAGTAAAATCACATTTGAAGATGAAGAAGTTAAACTTCTAATTTTTGAACCACATATAGTACTGTGGGTAAACAGACTGAACTCAAAAATTAAGCTTTTAACTCAGTACGTTAAATTTAAGTGTAAACCTAGCAATTTACCTTTATAAATCTCAATAATTTTGTAAATGTGTTCCCCAATAAGATTAGACACTCAGTTTATTATTCTGGGGTTGGGGTATCCTGCAAAGCAACAAGCGCTGTAAGGAAATAACATACGATACGATCATGGGGATTGGAGACCGCCATGAAGCAACAGGTGCCAGTGCACCGTTTAGCAATGAAACACAGTTAACAAGCTTTGTCCCCCAATAACACCTGCAAATGCAGTTCAAATACAGATGTGTCACACAGTTAAAATTGCTGCGCTACTGCCAGGACAACCAGCGAGAGAAATGGGCTGAGTGTAAGCAGCAGGTGTTGCATCCATTTCAGCTCCCCTTTAAACTCTGAAATCAATGATGTTTCATGATAAGGGCTTGCACAGAAATCAATACTGCATTATTTCACAGTAGTATTGATTGTTTTCACAAAGACATTGTAACACATTACATTTTATGATAAGTAACATATTTCGTTACTTGATTTTGTCAGTAATGAGCAATGTAACTGGCTTCACTGTTCAACTGAAGTCCAAATTAAAATCTTTAATAAGTCTTTCTGCACATAGGTGGTGCTGGATGCTATTAAATGCTGATGAGAAGTCTACAAATAGGAGCCCCATGTGAGTTTTAATGCAAAAGATGAAGCAAAGTGGCAGTGGCATTCTCAGTCCCTCTATTAGACTGGCTGGCAAACTGACATGAGTATTCTGGGAAGGATTTGCATTTTGCCCAGGGCTTTCTTCTGCCTTGTGCCTATTGCTGCCTGGCTCCGTGCATACACCATGTAGTAAATCTGTTTAATTTAATTTCAGCATCATGCAAAGTAAGAGCTTTTTCCATTAGAATTGGGCCCCAAGACTGGATAGGATGACAGTTTATAACAGGGCACAGTCATGTACACAACCATGTTCACGAATAGCAATCTAATTTATAACTGCCAATCAATCTTCTATGTAAAGTGACAGCTACGGAAATACATCATGTCACAGAGAGCAAGCAATGAGCAAGAAGTCACACTCATAGTACATATTAAAAACAGGCCTTGTGTTATTGCTGCTAACGTGTGAGTGGCCTTCATAGTGTGCACTCTGTGATAGCCTGGTGTCTGTTTCAGGCAGAGTACGCCAGGAATTAGTTTTAGAATTCAATTACAGTTTTTCTCGATTGCTTTGATGCAATTCACACATCAGAAGTGTCATTGTCCTTTCCCTTAATGCAATTTTGAAATCAGTAGCGCATTTCCCCACACACATTAGCATTTCTCTTTGTGTTTGTACAAACTTCCATTGTGTCTGCACATATTTCACTACTAAAGACATTTTGTCATTGTGTTGATGAATTTCTCATCTGACTTCGACAACTCATGGAAACAATTTGTACATTCGTCAGTCAGAAGAAAAGACCTCTCAATCACCTTGGTACTGTTCTGCATTGTATTAGTGTTTTCAATCAAATCACTTTATACTTTCTTATATATGCATTCTTATACATATGCATGAAAGAGCAAAGCCAGTCATACACTGTCACTGGTAGTAATAAAATTGCCCTTCAATTTTAATATTTGCGATATGACAGCCATTGAGCTTTACAATGCAGATTGGCTCTTTCACTTCTTGGATGGGTCTGTGGTAGAAATTTAACATCTAATTAAAGAAAGAAACATCCTCTATCAGGACAAATCAGTTATCAGGCAGGGGAAAAGCTGTTCATGGTATCTTTTAATTACTCCTACAGCAAAATGCCTTAGAGGGAGCATTCTTCAAAAGCAGTCTGTTACAGCATGGTGAGAATGATCAAAGAAACAAAGAATAGAGGTTCATTTTATAAACTATTGAAGTTACATACAATGTCAATCAATGCATACATTTACTCTGGTTGATTCGTTGGTTTACACCCAAATGACTTATATAACATTAAAGTCTGTTATATTGTAGTTTTTCTTATACCTTTGAGTTGAGCCACCACCCTTGATTTTTCTGTGCATATAACAATTGTCCATTCTTGTTGTTTTACAGGACATCTGCTAATTTCTTAGTCATCTCTTAATTATCTTTCAGTACATTTTGTTGTTGACCTTTATCTGGTGTCACACATTTTCGAGTAGGAGGACGTTGTATGGACCAAGTGAAGGTAATTCCATGCCAGGCCAGGGGATGGCGGGGTGCACTAAACCTTCTCCTCTTATCTCTGCAGACCAGCCACAGGAAAACCTGTCTGACTCATCATTGAAGACGTCTCTTCCGGTTCTGATGCTTAGGCTGACATCACATCCGGTTCCGGCACCTACGATGACCTCAGAAGAAGGTCACTTCCAGTTCCCTACGTCACTTCTGATTTCTCCAGTTAAAACCACCATCTTCTCAAACCTCAGTCAGTTCATGTCTGGACTCCATCAAAGACACTTCTATCTTAAAACAAACCCATTCCAGCCAGGGATAATGTACGGGTGGCTGCCCCAAACCGTTTTAAGTGTATCGAGTCTGATCCTTTCACACTGATTTCCTGTTATGCCTGCAAAGATTTCTGATATTTATTAACCCTTTATGGTATTTCTTTAAAATGAAAGCTATGTTACCCTAAAACTATTCTTCCATAGGGTCTATAAGGCCCTCATTCCACAGAGGGTCAACATGCCATGTCATGTGGTGATTTGGGACAATGTAAGTTTTCACCACTCCAAACATGTGAGGGAATAGTTTGAAGAATCCCAACACATGATAATCCCACCTTATTCACCATTCCTCAACCCAGGAATTCTTTGCTGCTTGGAGATGGAGGGTGTATGATCGCCAGCCCCATATTCAGATGTCATTACTGGAGTCTTTGGATACTGGCTGTGAGGATACCACACCTAAGGCTTGTCAGGCCTGGGTGCAGCCTACCAAAAGATTTTTCCCTTTCTGTCTCAGAAGGAACAACATCAGGTGTGATGTAAACACAATGATGAGGCTTAATAGAGATGAGAGACTGGATGCCCCTTGAGGGATTTCATAATTTGCACTTTATAGTAATTTTTGAAATTTACAGGTATATTCATATACAGTCCCAGTGCTAAGTTATTTTGCACCCTAGGCCAAGCTTATCAGTGTACCTACTGACTGTTCGGTAGCTAGCCTGTGCGGCTGGATTTTCCTTGCCCTTATGGTCTGCGCCCTAGGCAAATGCCTAATTCACCTTAAAGGTGGCGCCGGCCCTGTTCATATATATGTAGTGTGCATTTACTTTACTTTACAGTCATTGGTGCTGTATGCTAAGTTTGATTGCATATTTTTCTTTGTCTGTTTTCTGATGCATAGTACCATGTTTATCTCAGCTTTTCTCAGTTACAGTAATTATACTGTGTAAATTTACAAATAAATCATTAACAATTCATTTTTGCGTCTAAAGATGTTTTACATTACATTACATTTTCTGCAGTACTATTTTTCTAAAGTCAGTAAGGTTTTGATTCCAGTTTTTCTCAATTGATTTCATGCATTTCCCACACCAAAAACGCCATTCTCACAACTGTTCACCAAATCCTCACAGCACCAATCCATGTGGTCACAACGCACTCACATTTCTCTTTGTTTTTTGACAAACTGCAAATGCTGAGGCACACATTGGCCAATTCTAAACACCTTCTTCATTGTGTAACCTAAGAAAGACATACAGTACATCGGTTGCAATTAGTGCAGAATGCAGCTCCCAGAATCTTAATAAGAAAAATAAAATCGGAGCACATCTCACCAGTTTTAGCATTGTTACACTGATTACCTGTGTCATTCAGAACTGACTGTAAAATACTATAAAGCCATCCTATAACCTTGGATCTTTGAAAAGAGGTCTGCTTATAATTCCAAGAGCCAAGCTGTGAGCTGTGTAATGAGGTGGCCTTTTGCTGTTATGCACCTAAAATCTGGAACACTTTACCTATAGAAATTCACTGGGCTAAAAAAATGCTTAAAATCCATTATTTTAACATAACTTTCTCATAGTTACATTTCAGTTGTATTCCTAATAGACTATTTGGATATAGAATTGTCATGTTCTTGTCATGAAGTGCTTGAGTTCTAAATGCACAGCTGCCAAAAACACTTTCAAGGTTGCCTAACTAGAAGGGGGAAACATTGTCAAAACACCCCGACTAGGAACCCAAAAGACTGAGATGAATGCTGATAAAATCAAAGGTTTATTTTAACAAAGAAAGGCTTTGCAAGTGCCAAAGCTCTGAAGAACACAAAGGAGATGCCTGAAGAGGCAAGGCAATACACAGCAAACAAAGTCCCAATACATAATCCAAAAATTGTGTCAGAAACAGAGCAGAGGTTCAAAAATAACAATAAACAGAGTCCCAATCAAAAATCCACTGGTGAAGTCAAAAAACAGCATCTTCTTCTTCTTCTTTCGGCTGCTCCCGTTAGGGGTTGCCACAGCGGATCATCTTCTTCCATATCTTTCTGTCCTCTGCATCTTGTTCTATTACACCCATCACCTGCATGTCCCATCTCACCACATCCATAAACCTTCTCTTAGGTCTTCCTCTTTTTCTCTTCCCTGCAAGCTCTGTCCTTAGCATCCTCCTCCCAATATACCCAGCATCTCTCATCTGTACATATCCAAATCAACGCAATCATACCTCTCTGACTTTGTCTCCCAACCGTCCAACTTGAGCTGACCCTCTAATATCCTCATTTCTAATCCTGTCCATCTTTGTCACACCCAATGCTTTAACTCTGCTACCTCCAGCTCTCTCTCCTGCTTTCTGGTCAGTGCCACCGTCTCTAACCCATATAACATAACTGGTCTCACTACCATCCTGTAGATCTTCTCTTTCACTCTTGCTGATACCCATCTGTCACAAATTACTCCTGTCACTCTTCTCCACCTATTCCATCCTGCCTGGACTCTCTTTTTCACTTCTCTTCCACAGTCCCCATTACTCTGTACTGTTGATCCCAAGTATTTAAACTCACCCACCTTCGCCAACTCTACTCCCTGCATCCTCACCATTCCACTGACCTCCCTCTCATTTACGCACATGTATTCTGTTTTGTTCCTACTGACTTTCATTCCTCTCCTCTCTAGAGCAGGGGTCCCCAACCCCTGGTCCGCGGCCCACTACCGGTCTGCAGCCGTCTGACAGCCGGGCCGCGAGAGAACTGCCGGCAACGGCGACTCACTCAGACTTTTCAGAACGCTTGGCGGGCGGGGCTTTGCAGCGGCGCAGAGAGAGGAGAGAGACCGAGGTGAGAGACTATTACAACAAAGTATTTTTATGGTCCCGACAGTTTCCCCATATGACATGAGTCTATAGAAATCACGTTACTATGAAGTACATTCAACAGATGCTTTCATTAGACTACAACGAAGTGACCTTGAAATGCTTGAACAAATCATCCACAGAGCAGTTAGATCTGTGGTCGCAGCTCAGTTGTGCACGTTTGCACAACAATCCCCAAACAGAAACATTGTAAAAAAATCTCTTTCTTCGAACTTTCCTCGTACTGTTTTTTTTTTTTTTTTTTTGCTGTTTTTGTTGTCTGTGGGTTTCAGTGATTCCTTTTGCTTATTGCTTGTCAACATTTGAAAAACATCCATTGGAATTTAACTCATTGTCACCCTCCTATAGAAACGGCAGACACGAAAAAAAGATAGCAGTGTTGATATTTGTGATGTGCAATCTGTTGGATTGGCAAATGTAAAACATATGTCTGTGTTATATGCAAAAAAAAGAAGAAAAATCTCAGATTGCAAACGTATGCGAACTGCTTAATAACTTTAATAATAATAGAAATGTTATGTAAATTGTGTATAAAACTGCCCCCCCCAACCAACCCCCCCGACCGGTCCGTGGAAAAATTTGCATCTAATAAAGTGGTCCTTGCTGTCAAAAAGGTTGGGGACCACTGCTCTAGAGCATATCTCCACATCTCCAGGGTCTCCTCAACCTGCTCCCTACTATCGCTACAGATCACAATGTCATCTGCAAACAACAACAACAACAACATTTATTTATATAGCACATTTTCATACAAAAAGTAGCTCAAAGTGCTTTACATAATGAAGAAAATAAAAATAAAAGACAAATAAGAAATTAAAATAAGACAACATTAGTTAACATAGAAAGGAGTAAGGTCCGATGGCCAGGGTGGACAGAAAAAACAAAAAAAAAACTCCGGAAGGCTGGAGAAAAAAATAAAATCTGTAGGGGTTCCAGGCCACGAGACCACCCAGTCCCCTCTGGGCAAAACAGCATACAGCAAACAGCATAGTCCACGGGGACTCCTGTCTAATCTCATCTGTCAACCTGTCCATCACCATTGCAAATAAGAAAGGGCTCAGAGCCGATCCCTGGTGTAATCCCACCTCCACCTTGAATGCATCCATCACTCCTACCACAGACCTTACCACTGTCACACTTCTCTTGTACATATCCTGTACAACTCTTACATACTTCTCTGCCACTCCTGACTTCTTCATACAGTACCAAAAAATTTCAAAAAACAGAGTAAGGGTTCACAAATCCAAAAAACCGCAAAACAATAACAACGCGCAGCAAACTCTCAATAAATCCACTCCTAGCACATTCATTGAACCACCAGGAACTAATGGAGACCCTCCCTTAAATAGGGTGTAGGGTCGTTCCTGGCAGTGATGGGTAAGTGGCCCTGCCCCTTGTGAGACCACCACACAAAGCACAATAGACACAACTAATAACTAATGACCTGACCTTGTTTTGTTGTTAATTCTTTAATATTATGGCCTAATTTTAATTATTTTTCTTTTCTTGTAACTTTCCCTTTGTCATCTTTTAAAGCACTTTGAGCTCAATTGTTGTATGAAAATGTGCTCTATAAATAAATGCTGTTGTTGCTGTTTAGTGCATTTCTAATTTGATTCATCATAACAGTTAGAACATTCATCAGTCAACCCCAAAACCAGCTCTGTCACACTGACATACCAGCTTATTGTTGTAAATAGAAGCATATAAAACAATTCATGCATGCAACTTCTTCATAATCCATTCACACAGGACAAAGCTGGTAAGAAGAAGCACAGAGCAGATGTTTCCAGTGGTGTTTCCTCTGTGTCAGACAACTGAAGGCATATGCTGTCAGCCGCTCTTACAGGTGCATACCCTCAAACTAATTTACTCTCAAGCATATAAACTGCCTATTTGTGAGTTACTGTAGTATGTAATGCTACGTGGATCAGCAATCTGTCGCACAGGAACAAGGCCAGTTGAATGGAAGGGGTCCAAGAACACGGGGAAGGCATGAGGTACAAGGAAGAGAGAGAAGGAGGAGCGTTCAAAGAAACCCCAGAGTAGGTCCAGAAATAAGAGCCACAATTGTTGATCATGTAATCAACCATGGTCTAAGCATGGCTGAGGATGTAAGACGAGTGCAACCTCAGGTGATCCAGTCTATTGTGACATCCATACTGTGGACATTTCAGAATGAGAACAGGTACTGAAAATACTGTACATCCATGTTCAATGCTATGCCAATATTATAACTGTACACTACTACAGTCACACATAATTACTATAGAATATTGCAAAATATGACATTATATTGAGTATAGTGATTAAAGGCACACATTTATGTATGCTGATGAGGCAGGCTTTAACTTCCACAAGGTTCAATGGCGTGCCAGGGATCTTATTGGGTACAGGGCCACAGTGAATTTACCTGGACAACGTGAACAGCCACATCACCATGTGTGCTGCTATGTCTGAGCAGGGTGTACTCCACAATGTTCCAACTTTTGGGCTCTTCAATACAGATTGGATTCTACTATCTTGAATGGGTTATTCAATGCTCTCATTCCTGAAATTGAGAGAAGAGTGGTTGATCCAGGACTGCCAAATGTTGTGGTGGTCTGGGACAATGTAAGGTTTCACCAGTCTACTCAAATAAAAGCTTGGTTTGATGCCTAACAAAGGATATTCAACATGTTTCTACCTCCATATTCACTGTCCTTAACCCAATTGAGGAATATTTTTCTGCATGAAGGTGAAAGATGTACGAGCACCTGCCCCAGAACCAGATATCATTGGTAGAGGTAATAAGGGCTGGGTGTGAAGAAATAACACCTGAGGCAGGTCATAGGTGGTGATTTTTTGCACAGGTGAGCTTGTATCAGTTGTCGGATGTAATTGCCGTCAGGTTTCCATTTTGTACCTTTCATTGTTTTTTAACAATACATAAATTCATTTGCAAGGGCCTTTCTCCTGCTTTGGAGAGTCCACCTGACTTGAAGGGCCAATGAGAGCCATAAATAAGGGAGGGCAGTGCCAGAGGAGAAAAGAAATGAGAAAGTGCCACTTGTCAAGGAAATACACCACCTGCAGGAAGCCATTAGATGAACAGGAGGGAGAAGGCTAATGAAGGCTTGGAAAAGCAGAAGGAACTTGGGAGAGGGCCTAATGGACCTGTGAAAAGAGACTCTGAGTGTTATTTTGCTGGTTTAAGGTATATCTCGTTGAGTCTCTCGCTAGCACGACCTTCAAGGGGTTTACACTTAAGCTTATCAACAGTCCAATTTTTTACTTTGTTTACTATTACTTTATATATAACTCTTATTTGGGATATTATTGATTTACTAGCGACTTGGCGCGCGCTACGCTGCGCGTTGGATGACCACAGTTGAAGGACTCCCTGTTTAAACGCGGCTGCCAGTCGTGAACTGGTCCTTCATCGCACCGCATTTGATTTTTGCATGGGAAACAAAATTTCAAAACAAAACCCATGATTCACGAAGTGTGGGACGCAGACTAATCAGAATCGTATACGTTGTGTAAATGGTTGTAAGGAAGAGGAGGATCATACCGTTGAGGACGTCCTGTGCTTGTCGAGGGGGCATGTAGTGGTACTTCATTCTGAAGAGCAAAGCGATGTAGGTCATTTGAGTGGTCTTCATTAACTTCGTCAGTGACATGCAGCACTGTGTCATCACGTCCATCACCTTCATTGCACATAGTAATGTCTGTGGAGTCACACAATCCCGTGGCATTCAAGTGGACAGAGTCGAGTACTTCTTGGTAAACAATGTTCTGTGTGAAGTATTTATTAGTATCTTGTAGTAATTTCCCTTGACTTTTGCAAGGCAATATTTTGACTTTCACTTTTGGAAAACGTTTTCCTCTGGAGATGGCGACATAGAGCTGGCCATGTGTGAAGACAGGCTCAGGTAGGAATATACCTACAAGATCTAGTGTTTGACCCTGCGCCTTATTTATTGTAATAGTGTATGCCAATCGGAGTGGGAATTGCCTTCTATGCATGTCAAAAAGCAGGTCAGAGTCATCCATAGTATCGAGACCTATCCTGGGGATGAAGACGTGTTGACCACAGCGTTTACCAGTGATTATGTTTGCTTCAAGTAAGTGGTCATGCATAATGTGTCCTCTCTCTCTGTAGGAGTTTGTCTATTACGATTGTTTTGCAATCGTTAGGACCTGTCGTCGAGTGTCTCATTGGCACGTTTTTGCCTCTTTCTTTCGCGATCACGGCGTAATCTGTCTTCTCTCTCTGTAGGGGTTTCAGTTGCCTTTCGTTGTGCGGCAGAGACGCGTCGTTGAGCTAATCTGTGTGAATGCTGAGTGTCCGTTTCTTGCGAGCGACTGGCACGCCTTTGCCTTTTTGCTTCGTGATCACACTGTAATGTGTCCTCTCTCGCAGCAGCAGGTTCAGTTGCCTTTCGTTTCGGCATTGTTCCGTAAGGTCTCCTCCGTACAAGTGCACATGGGTATCTGAAGACGGAAAGGCATAGTGGGCCGGAAGGGAGAAAATAGAAAATCGCGGCTTGAAACACACGAATTGGTGACCAGGGGAACTATCCGACTCAGACGCAGGGCTCGAAATACTCACGTGCACAAATGGGAAAGAACGGAGGGGGGTAAGCAGGAATTCTGAGAAAGGAGGGACTGGGGCTTTTCTACGGGGGCGGCTATACAGCCAAAAGGAACCTGGACCCGGACACAGACATGGACGCCGCGCTGGGCTTTTATTATATAGATTTGTTGGGGGTTCAAGAAAGAGAGAAGAGGGGTGCACTGCACCGGAGGGGTGTATAAGTAACAGACCATTTTTAGTGTATATGTGTAATAGTTACTTCTATAATAACATTATTATCGCATTGCTTATATTCATTCATCTCAGTTCCATGCTTGCTTGTAGTGACTAGCAGGAAGCAGTGTTGGTCACTCGCTCTCCGGTTCATTTATTATTTTAATAGTTGGTTGCCATTCTATAGATCGGCAGTGCATGTTATAAACATGCTGTCTCGGGCGGAAAAAGGATCTTGGGGAGTGTAACACGTTGGTGTTATAAGAAATGCCTGAACTGTTTTGAGAAGTGCACTTAGAGTGGTGAGAATAATGTTTCTGATATGTGAATAGCATTAAAGCCATCGATTAAAACTGTAAGAAACCTGGAAAAGAAAAGACAGATAGATAATGCATTGTTTCAAATTAACTCAGGATTAACCAGTAAGAACTCATACGAATGGTGTCATAATCTAAGCAGCACAAGTCCCGCAGGTGAAATGGTTCTCATCCCTTGCACTTCATGCACCCCGATGCACTTGCAGAGAATGTCTTCCACTTTAATTGCTAAATCCTCAGGTAAACAGGAAGCTGAATTTAGAGATAAACAGGAGCGTCTCATCTGGCAAGCCAGCTCACTCTGCGTGCGGCAGCTGACTTTTCCTAATCCCACCAGCGCCTGTCTCTCGCTCATCTCACACATTCCTGTCATTCATTATCTCCTTGAATGACACCAGAGAAAATAAGTGTTCATCTTCAATTTGTTCAGCACGTGGCTGCAGCCCTGCTTCCATTTACGTGCGCTGCTTGTGTTTGTGAAATTGATATCTGGGTGAGTCAGGAAGCAAATACTTAAAATGGTTGCTGTTACTGCTTGTTTATTATTGTATAGGTAATACATTTTTGTGAATGGATTGTACTTAAATTTAATTTTGTAATTTCTTAATAAGTAGTGTAGAAAAAAGCATTGTAACATAACATACTGTAATATTTCCAAACTTGTTTAATCAGGTTCAAAATTGCTGTGGCAGAATCAGTTAAAAAAAGTGTTCTGTATGGGGCACCAGTCCATCATTAGTACCTCTTATACACCTACCTCTGTTGGGTCAACTTAGAATAGTCACTTAAGCTAACTGGTACATCGAGGGAAGTCGCAATCCACAAAGACAGAGGAAGGGTGAATGTGTAGACTGCACGCTGACAATGGCAGGGCATAAGATCTGAACCCAAAATGAAAGATCAGCCTCTGCACCGCGCCACCCACTAATGATGAGCAAAACAATTCTGTTTCAAATCACACACTAAAATTTATTTTGCAGATGAATTTAGAAATTGCAAATGACAAAACTCACTAAACAGTTCTTGGTGTTTTAAATTTTATTTTGGAAAACAAGGAATACTACTTTGTATTTAAAACTCAGTTTCTAAAAAAGTTGGAATACTGTTTAAAGTATAAATAAATCAGAATGTGATCATTTTCAATTCATTTAAATACATATTTATTTGAAAATAAAACAAAGACAACATGTCAGATGTTGAAAGTGTGCAGCTTTATTGTTTTATGAAAAATTACCCCTAGTTCCTGTCAAAGACAGTTAGTCGGACATTTTCCAACCTGCTGAGTCCTGAACAGGTTCACAGGGGGTGCTGGGGCCTATCGTAGCTATAGCATAGGTCACAAGGCAGGAACAAACACTGGACAGGGCACCAGTCCATTACGGGGGACACACACTCTTGCCAATTTAGGATTACCAATTCACCTAACCTTCATGTCTTTGGATTGTGGGAGGAAACTCAAGCAGACACAAATATACAAACTCTATTCAGGGAGCACCCGGGATGCGAACCCTTACTGTGAGGTAGCATCACTGCCACTGTGTTACCGTGCCACCGTGCCACTCATGTCAAAAACAGGTAACAGAATAGATAAAAAAATATTTGCTATCTCTAACCGTACATGAACCTTCAGTGCCTTTGTGTCTATGTATAAGGGACAAGGCCTGGATGCCCGTGTATAGGTGTGTGCCAGCGTGCTTCACTCAGTGGTTAATTGGGGTGGTTGGTCGATCGCGCCGTATATATGTGTGGAGGTGGGCGGAAAAGTCAGGTGCCTCAATTGTACCTTGCGTGAGCGGTTTGTCAGTCCCAATTAGAAATGAAGGTTTATAAAGAGCCTGCACGGCAGAGATGGGAAGAGATGGAGATGAAAGAAAGCAAGGAGGTTAAGAGATGGAGAGGAAGGGCAGAAGTGAGAGACAGCCAGTGCTAGACAGAAAAAAGTAGGTGGACAGGAATGGAGCCCTGGGAGAAGAGCATGTGGCCGGCGTTCAAGTGGGCTGAGGATTGCTCCTGTTGTGTACAGGAGAAGGAGCAATGACAATACTCCAGATGACTCCCCCACAAAGCTGGGGAAAGCAGCGATAGTCGAACTGGTGGAGGCTTGGCAGCGCCCCGTGGATCACCAGGGACTGAGATTTTTATGAGAAGATTCCTGACTGTTTTAACCTTGTTTCATGGATATTTATTTATTGGATGTTAACCTCCACAAACATTTTTTTATTAATTTTAATTAAAAGCAGATAACATTCCATACTATCAAGACAAACTTAACAAAGCAAAGCAAAGCAAATTGCAACCCCCACCCAAGAGAAAGAGAGGCAAGCCAGCAACCAAACAAGAAAGGAAGGGTATCCTTTCTCCAAAATGGAAGCTTATTCTAAAATGTTATTGATTAAATCCTGCCATATTTTTAAAAACTTTTGAACAGTGAGAAGTTGATTTTTCCCAATTTCTGATATATATATATATATATATATATATATATATATAAATGTATTGTACTGTGCAAAAGTTTTAGGCAGGTGTGAAAAAATGCTGTAAACAAAGAATGATTTCAGAAATATAAATAATGATTGTTTATTGTTATCAATTTACAAAATGCAAAGTGAGCGAACAAAAGAAAAATCTAAATCAAATCAATATTTGGTGTTACTACCTTTTGCCTTCAAACCAGCATCAATTCTTATAGGTACACTTGCACAAAGTCAGGGATTTTGTAGGATTCTAGTGAGGTGTATGATCAACCAATTCTACCAAACAGGTGCTAATGATCATCAATGTCACACGTAGTTTGAAACACAGTCATTAACTGAAACAGAAACAGCTGTGTAGGAGGCTTAAAACTGGGTGAGGAACAGCCAAACTCTGCTACCAAGGTGAGGTTGTGGAAGACAGTTTCAGATCATGGCAAGATTGAGCACAGCAACAAGACACAAGGTAGTTCTACTGCATTAGCAAGGTCTCTCCCAGACAAAGATGTCAACGCAGACTGGGGTTTCAAGATGTGCTGTTCAAGCTCTTTTGAAGAAGCACAAAGAAACGGGTAACGTTGAGGATCATAGACGCAGTGGTCGGCCAAGGAAACTTAGTGCAGCAGATGAAAGACACATCAAGCTTATTACCCTTCAAAATTGGAAGATGTCCAGCAGTGCCATCAGCTCAGAACTGGCAGAAACCAGTGGGACCCAGGTACACCCATCTACTGTCCGGAGAAGTCTGGCCAGAAGTGGTCTTCATGGAAGAGTTGCAGCCAAAAAGCCATACTTCCGACGTGGAAACAAGGCCAAGCGACTCAAGTATGCATGAAAACATAGGAACTGGGGTGCAGAAAAATGGCAGCAGGTGCTCTGGACTGATGAGTCAAAATTTGAAATATTTGGCTGTAGCAGAAGGCAGTTTGTTCGTCGAAGGGCTGGAGAGCGGTACAATAATGAGTGTCTGCAGGCAACAGTGAAGCATGGTGGAGGTTCCTTGAACGTTTGGGGCTGCATTTCTGCAAATGGAGTTAGAGATTTGGTCAGGATTAATGATGTTCTCAATGCTGAGAAATACAGGCAGATACTTATCCATCATGCAATAACATCAGGGAGGCATATGATTGGCCCCAAATTTATTCTGCAGCAGGACAACGACCCCAAACATACAGCCAAAGTCATTAAGAATTATCTTCAGCGTAAAGAAGAACAAGAAGTCCTGGAAGTGATGGTATGGCCCCCACAGAGCCCTGATCTCAACATCATCGAGTGTGTCTGGGATTACATGAAGAGACAGAAGGATGTGAGGAAGCCTACATCCACAGAAGATCTGTGGTTAGTTTTCCAAGATGTTTGGAACAACCTACCAGCCAAATTCCTTCAAAAACTGTGTGCAAGTGTACCTAGAAGAATTGATGCTGTTTTGAAGGCAAAGGGTGATCACACCAAATATTGATTTGATTTAGATTTCTCTTTTGTTCATTCACTGCATTTTGTTGATTGATGAAAATAAATGATTAACACTTCCATTTTTGAAAGCATTCTTTGTTTACAGCATTTTTTCACAACTGCCTAAAACTTTTGCAAACTACTGTATATAACATCAGTTACCCACTGACTTAATAGACTTGGGCTGGGATTCTTCCAGCTGAGCAAAATAAGACTACGTGCTAGTAGTGAGGTAAAGGCAATTACAGTTTGTTTGTCCTTCTCCACTTTAAGCCCACCTTGGAGTGCACCAAACACAGCTGTTAATGGGTTAGAGGTGATTCTGGAACCAAGGCAGTAAGATAGGCATACAAAGATTTTTGTCCAAAATGTTGTTAATTTAATGCCCACCCAGAACAGATGGCCCAATGAGGCTGGAGTTTGATTGCAACGTTCACAGGTTGAATTTTGCCCTGGAAATATTTTGGCCAATTGTAAACAAGATAAATGAGCTCAATTAAAAATTTTAAGTTGAATGATTAAATGCTTTGTGCATATGGAGTTCAAATGTATTCTGTGCATGGCCACCTTCCGCTCCTTTTCTAAAATATTAAGTGACAGATACTTTTCCCAATGAGCTCTGGGGTCTTTGAAAGGAAGGAACTTTAAAATGTTTTTATAAATTGTAGAGATGCTATCTGAGTCTTCAAGACAGATCAATATTTCTTCTGGAATAGAAGCAGGTGGGAAGTGAGGAAAATTGGGCAGGTTCTGTTTAGCAAAGTTTCTATCTTGAAAGTAGTGGAAGAGTTGTGTTGATGAGAAGTTGAATTTGAAGCATAATTGTTCATAGGATTCAAAACACTGTTTTTATGGATTATTTATTTAATGGACTTGGAGCACTGCACTATTTGGATATTGATGTGCTTTTGGATTTTTAATAAAAGCACCAAGTGCTTGACTGGATGCATGTGTCCTCATCTTCCTTCCCAGATGTGCAAGCTACCCATGTTGTGCGCACTAATGAAGCCTGGATGCTGGATTTTGAACTATGTGCTGATAACAAGCCAGATGGTCCTTCTCCTCTTTAGCCAGGAGGATCCAGCATTCACGATTTCCAAACAGAATCTTGATTAATCAGACCACAGAACAGTTTTCCAATTTGGCTCAATCCATCTTAAATGAGCTCAGGCCCTGATAAGATAGCAGTGTTTCTGGATCATGTTTATATACGGTTTCCTCTTTGCATGGTAGAGTTTTAACTTGCATTTACAGATGCAGTGATTAAATGGATTCAAGGCAATGATTTTTGGAAGTGTCACTGAGTTCATGCAGCAATCTCCACTACAGAATCGTGTCTGTTTTTAATGCAATACTGCCAAAGAGCCCAATACTGGTATTTAGCCTTGCATGCAGAGATTTCTCCAGATTTTCTGAATCATTTAATGATGTTATGTACCATAGATAATGAAATCCCCAAATTCTTTACAATTTTACATTGCTGAATCTTAAAAGGTGCAATTGACGCAGTTGATGAAATTCAGTAAATCACTGAGCCAACTGCACTTGAACTGGCTGCACACAGAGGCCAACGCTGATGCTTGCAAGCCTGTCTAGTGCAGCGGCTGAATCCCAGAGACAGTGATGCTGATTCGCTAGGGGGTGGCAGTGGTCATGAGCTGGCTGCTCAACGAATGTACAGCACTGACTGATCAGCTCCGTCGTGCTGGCAAATTGCCCTGGGAACCGACTATAGTCAGTTGTGGAGTTCAACAAATGTACGTCGACGAATATACTTGGCTCCGGTGTGCTGGAAAATTGCATTGGGAACCGTCTATAGCCGGTTGCGACGGATACAGTTCAGCCCTTGCCCTATTTGTGGGTGTTGTGGGTTTGTCATCAATAATCAAATGGAAATTATTTTGCAAGTTTGGCAATCTATTGTAGAAAACTGCTGTAACCCAGCTGCCTAAATGGACTGCAAATCCCAGAAACCTCAGGAGTAATGCATCATTGGACAGCTTTGGCGGTTGCTGCAAGGACTGCTGGGAAAGAGATGAGGGTGCTAGTTTTAAAAGTGAGCCATAAGAAGGCAGCAGGATCATAATTGGTGGTGTCTTTGTGTTTCAACACTTCACTGCACAACTGGAATACGATAACACCCTTCGGATTACAGTTTTCTCTGGATGTATGTCCTTGTTCTGTCTCCGCTTGTTCGTGTGAATTTGTCCTGACTGGAAAACATTTTCATTTGGGAGCGCTCTCATCTTCATCTGTATCATGTGTAGAAACCCAGTCCCGGGGCACAGACAGAAAGACACCGTATGTCCAAAACACACACATTTTTATTAAACTAATATCCTGCACACAACACAGTGCTCCAAAACAGTACCCAGTCCTTCTCTTCTCGACTCTCCTCTACTCCTTTCTTCCCAAGCTTCGTCCTCCTCCTCCCGACCCTGGCTCAGGAATGGAGTGAGACGGCCTCCTTGATAGTGCACCCGGAAGTGCTCCAGGTGTCCCATGATTAACATCCGGCAGCACTTCCGGGTGTGCAAGAAGTGCTGCATGTCCAGACTCTGGAGCTGTCCAGGTGTCCCCTGGCGGTGGCCACGGACCCCCACCGGGTTGAGCTTCTAAGGTCCAATTCCATGGCCCCGATGTAAACCAAGGGGGCTGCCCTCTCATGTCCCGGGGGAGGTACTCCTGGCAGTATGCCCATTCCCCCGGTCTTCTCTTGGAAAGGGCGTCCCGTCCGGGTAGGATCCCTGACCGTCCATCACACATGGTAGGATAAAACTTTACATGACTTTAATAAGATTTTTCATGAGGGATTTCATTTCATAACTACACCACCATCTGCATCTCTGAAATTGGACTGTGGATGAGGATTTAGCGTTTTGTGCTTAGTTTTTGTTGTATTTCTTTTGTATCTGTTACATTAATCATTTACTGCCATAAAAATACACACATTTATTATAACGTAAATTTTATAAAATGTTAACAGTTAACTAAAGAACTGTTGAACTACGCACTTTTTTCGGGGGGATGCCATTCGTCTTTGTCTCAGCAGACACACAATTTCAACATACAATTTGATTGTCCAGTGATAGTTGTATCTCTTGTTTCTTGCAACTTATTGCATCTTTTAGTGCAAAAACAAAGAATTTATAGTAATTATTGTCCTAAAATTATGGTCCATTCACAGGGTCCTGCACCACAACCATGGCGAATCACAAGGGATCTCTATATATGGGAGAAGGTGGTTTTCCTAGAAAGGAAGGAAGAATTTTTGTTAAAGAGAGATAAAAGGAAAAGTAG
The DNA here is from genome assembly GCF_900747795.2 of Erpetoichthys calabaricus. Classification (NCBI taxonomy): domain Eukaryota; kingdom Metazoa; phylum Chordata; class Cladistia; order Polypteriformes; family Polypteridae; genus Erpetoichthys; species Erpetoichthys calabaricus. The sequence continues at coordinate 168,123,666 of NC_041401.2, read as the reverse complement.
ATAATTGGTGGAGAGACCCCGGGTTCATTTCAACAGGGAACCAGGCTGGAGGAATCACTGGAGTGAGGATCCTGCCCCATAGTGGACTTAGAATGTAAGAGTGATCATAGGACTCCAAATCCTTAAGAGATAGACCCCCATTACAGTCACCACAGAGCAAAGTGGCATATTTAAAATGGGGTCTCCTGCCATTGTGCAAAAAAAATTGTGTGAAGAGAGATTTGATAAATGCTCAATATTTGCCATGGGAGAAAGAAGGATCATTGAAGTGATGAAATATATGCAGGGAACAATATTAATTTTAATCAGAGGTAAATGAGAATGAAAAGACAGTGATCATTAGGATGTGCATTTTTAGAAACATGGTCTATACTTTAAACCAGGGGTCCTCAATCATGTGTCCTGGAGGGCCGCACTGGCTGCAGGTTTTTGTTCTAACCTTACTTAATTAGAAAGCAATCCTTGCCAATAATTTAATTTCACTGCTTGTTAGTGTTTTAACTCTGCTATGTCATGTCATTCTCATATCCCAGATTTTCTTCCCCTTTCTAAGGATATCATCCAAATGATTTGAAGGCTTCAATGGAGGAATAATTCTCAGTCCTTCGCTTTTTTCTCTTCACTTTCCTTCCAAGTATTTAATTAAATCAAATAGTGCATGATAAATACACACCGGTGTAAATGGTAACAAGCTAAGCGGAGACATTTTGGTCTCTTTTGTCATTTGCATGTTATTGTTAATTAGGAGCCAAAAACCGAGAATACAGCTGCTTAAGACTAAAATAAGCAATAAGGGTTCAAAATTTTAATAAGCGAGACAACTAAAGTGAAGCAGAAGTGTTACTTGAGCAGTAAGTGCTTCTTATTAAGCAACTGGGTTGGAGCAAAAACTTGCCGCCACTGTGGCCCTCCAAGGCTGTGATTGAGGACCCCTGCTTTAAACTAACCAATATATATGTTTTTTTGTTTTTAAGTATAAGTTCCACATGACTGAGAGGAGCTGTCTTCACAAAAAACCTTTCAAGTTCTGATTGTGATGGCCCACCATAAGCCAGACCTTGACTTATCCTTTTTCTACTTTTGATGCTATGCTGTGCCCATTGATTGCTCCAGTAGGCAACTATACATTACAATGGCATAGATTTAAAAAGGAATAAAACACTGGGGGAAGGAACTGAAAATTAAATAAAGAAAGAAATGGAGATGGCTTATTGACTTCAGTTGTGGGCTCCAGAAGATGTTAAAGTCACATCTTTTAAAACCATTTTTAAAGAACAAAGAAAGAAGGTCATTGAGGTCCATGTACAGCAGCTTGTCAAATCCTATTCACCTTGTGTTTTCAAGAATATCAAGTCATTAATTGCACTGCAAGGCAACATCTTGCCTTGTAATGTGAATTAAAGGGTATGAATTATGGGTGATAATGTTATGCAATATGTGCAGAAAATCTCCTTTTACTTAACCTATAACTGTAACTTTGTATCCCTGTTGGAGAATATCGCAACACATCCACTTGTATCAGCATTGATGGCTGTTTTATCCATTTAGTCATTTCTGACCTCTTAGTGACTCAGTGGGTAACAGCTCTCCAGGCTTTTCTGTCAATAACCATGTTTTAAAATTCTCAGATGTTATCCATCCATCTTTTGTCTGTTTCTATGTATCACTGTCTTCTCTAGAGAGCCTTCTTTTCTTTATTTTTGTCGCCTGAGATTTCAAACCCCAGCTTGACTGAACATGACTCCTGTATACAGTCTCATTGAAAACTTAGTTTCAACTCTGAGCCTGAACCTGCTTTTGGCTTGAACTCAGATAAGTTGTAAATTCTAGAGCTGCAGCTGCGTACCCTGGGCCATTTCCTGACCTGTTTGGGTGGAGTGGTCACCCTGAGGATAGGGATCATTGCCGGCAATCAGAAGGTTGCTGATTCAATATCCATAAATGCCAAAAGTGATTCTACTCTGTTGGGCCCTTAACCTGCAATTGTTTTGTCCTGGGTATGACGTTAATCTTTATCCAGCCCTGCAAGTAGATCTTCCAACTTACTGGGAAAACCTGGGTGTTGGTGGTAGGATTGGCTCTCCAGCCACCATAAAAAGTCTCACACTGTTCCAGTGTGGTGCTGAGGTGCCACCTGCTACACTCGGGTCCCAATCCAGGTGGTTCGGCGGGTGGTGAGTGCAGCAACATGCTATCAATGCATGTTCCCAACCTATTCTAACCTGTTGGATTTTTAGTCTAGTAGCATACTGTCAATGGAGTGATTAGAGTTAGTGGCATGCTGGAATGGGCCTCCATGTTCAGTTGAAGTCAACTTTATTGATGTTCTGCTGTACTGTACCTGAGCACATGTACAATGAAAAGTAGTTTGGGCTAAAAATGCCAACAGGGCAGCACCAGACCATTAAAATTAATAACATAAAGTTTAACAGAGAAAACTATTAATGTGTAAACATAGCAAAGTAGACAATAGAAAGGAGAAAAAAAACCAAACAAAAAAAAAAAGATGTACAAAGTCCGCATGCAGTGAAATGGGGGATAGTCAATAGGCAGTTCAGAGTTTCAGAGCACAAGGCCATTGCTGACAATTTAATAAGCCACAGTCCTGGGAAAGAAGCTATTTCTAATTCTAGAGCATCATCCTTGGAGACATTTGTAACGCCTTTGTGAGGGAAGGAGCGAGAACAGTTCATAGCTGGGACAAGTGGGATCATGAATGATATGGATCCCTCTATGTAAGCAACACTTTGTGCAAATGTTCTTCACAGCTGGAAGTGGGATGCCACTGATGTGTTCTGTGGTTTTGACAATCCTCTGCAGAGTCATCTGGTCATGGACTACAGTTGCTGAACCACACAGTTAAGCAGCTGGTGTCATGATCAGAGATATATTTTAGGGTTCTTTTGATTTTTCTGTATTAGACAATATTTTTATAAAAATCAATAGGGCCATGTTTCTAAGGGTGTGGTCTCTGGGGTCATAACCTCAAGTTCCTTGGCACAATGGAATAAAAAGTCAGCAATTGCACTAAGTCTGGTCTTGACTTCTTGCCTGATTTGGACTTTGATTCTTGTCTTTTGTCTCATTTTGGTTGCTTTGTTCATTTGTTATTTGTTTTGCTTTGCCTTTTGTATGCATCTCCAGTTTCATCTACAACAATTAGTTATCTGTTTCCTGGTCAGCTGGAATAGATGGCTAATACGGTCTCTATTGTTCATCGGTAAAAATTGTCATGCAGTTGAGAGGACAGACGCACTTTTTTCAAAATCTTTAGGAAATGAAGGAGTTGTTGATTCTTCTTTACCAAGGAGGATGTATGAATTGCCCGTGTTCGATGCTCTGTGACATAACAGCCATGGAACTTAAAGCGTCCTGTTTTACTTCAGCTCAGTTGATGCTAAGGAGTCTGAATTTACTTTGTTTGTACTCCCTTAAGTCCAAGACAAGTTAGTCTTTGAGATTTTTAGAGCTAAATTATTATTTGTGCTTCATGCCACTGTTCACTGAAGCTCCACTATGTAAGTCGTCTCCTTGTTATTGGATATCTTGCCCACCGCAGCTTGTGTTAAATTTGGGGCACAGTCGGTAGTGAAGAATGAATGCAGTGCTGGGCTCAGCACACAGCCCTGTAGAACACCCAACCTCAAAAATAATGCACAAGACATTTATTTGCCCATCTTAATACTCTGGGGCCTATTGGTTAAGAAGTCCTGTTTCAAATTGCATATGGGAGTATTTAGACCCAAAGAGTGGAGTTTGTTGACCAGGCTGTGTTAACCTGCTGGAAGGACATGATACTCTCATGTATTTCCTTACTGATTTTAAACACTACAGATTGTTGACCTAATGTCCCTTCTTTGACAATCATCTCTTGGGAAGGCTAGCAAGCAGTATTATACTCAAGGAACTCTACATCCTTGTTGGGATCCTTCTTGTATTAAATGTATCCTCTTTCTGAATATGAAGTTTAATTGTAAAATGTTATGCATATATTTTACACAAAATGAGATAAATTACAGGTTTGTTGTGATGATATGCATTGTAAAATATTGACAGTGTACAGTTGTACAAATTTCAACATGGAAACATTCCATTATAATGGAGCAATATTTTGTAAAAAAATAATTAAATATATAAATAAATACTAAAATAAATGAAAGTACTATGAAATGTGACAATAAATAAAGAAAAGAGAATGTAACTTGAGCATAAATAATTTTAAAAATGTAAGAATATGTTTTATATTGCTTATACATATGTTTGATTTTGTCCATGATATTCCTTGAAACACAACATGAAATATGGCTTGAATTTATAACAGTCACTTTCACTTGTCAAAGCTTAGAGGGTGGGCTCTAGCAACTACTGTTTTTGATTGGTGAATTGTCTGCAGACTGCACATATGTGCACATCAATTCTATAAACTCCAAATTTGTCATTAGAATGTAGCAGTGCTATGGATTAATGGACTCCATTTCCCAGCTGCCCCTAGGGTATTGCTATAATTGGGTGTCTGCAACAGGCGCAGGGGCTGCTGGGAACAAGAAGGGCTAGCAGGAACTTTAAAAGGGAGCCGACTAAGCAGCAACGGACGCCCTGTTGTTTGTGTTTGTATTCACCTGTTTGTCTCGTCTGCAATACCACCTGTGGAATATCGTTTTTATTCTGGATCGTCAAACCTGTGAGGATGTATGGACTGTCTCATGCCTGCCTGTCATGTGAGTAGTGTTCGACTGGTCATCGTACTTCATTGGAGGGAGCGCTCTCAAGATCTCTTCAACCCTCACTGCATCAGGACTACCGGTAAGACTGTTTAATACACTGCTTACAGAAAGCTGTTCCCTGGATCATCATCCTTTCCTCCATTCCACTTCATCCACTACCATTGTATTTGGTGTGTTTATGGACTGGGTCATTAGTGTTTATTGGTAGATGTTTATTATTGTGATAGTATTTAATATCGTCTTGGGGAAAAGGGAGGGTTAGCTGCTTATTTGTTGTTTTTGTTTGTGTTTCATTCAATATACCGTATAGTTATTTATTTGATTTGCTGTTAATTTGTATTTCTGTGTGTGAGTGGTGTGAGTCAAGCCAAGTGTGTGTGTTCCTGGGATCCCCACCAAAAAATAAACAAATCACAGACCCTTCGACGGTGAGAATCTGAGTGGTAACGGACTGCTACAAGTAACACACAACTGAAACATCTGCTGTAACAGTGGTATGTGATGGCTGAAGATTTATGTCCGGTGTACTGACAATTCACCAATTACAACACAACACTCGTCAGAGCCCGCCCTCTCAGCTATGACAGTTTTACATTTCATGTTGCTTATGGAGAAATGTTACCAATGACATTAAATAAAAAAATAAGCAACAATAATACATATTCTGTGATGCATTTATTTCATGCTCTTTTACTTTATTTATTATCACATTTCACAGTACTTTTATTTTTTGTGTATTTATTTATTTTACATTTTGTACAAATTATTCTCTCATATGTTATCAAAAATAAATCTACAAAATTTCATTTTCATAATGTTTTATTGTTTGTTTGATTTTTGGCAAAATGTAAAGTAATCATTATAGATTTCCTCACAAAACATTACATCTGTATCTAAGAAATGGAAAAGTATAACACATTAAAAAAAATAAAATAAGTAAAATTAATTAATAATGTTAGTAATAAAATGATAAGAAATTACATACAAAAAACAAAAATATGGAGTAACCAGACAAGCAAGAGGCACAAGTAAGAACAAAAACACCTTCAGAAACACCCAGCAAGAAACATCAGAAAGACATTGCCTGGACGTTTCACAAAAACATTAGGAAAAAGCTTAAGAGACTCAGTTTTGGGCATAAATCCTTCTTATTGATGCATACACTCAGTACTGCCTCTGAAACAACAAACACACACACACACACAAACTCACAAGCTCTTTGATTTTTAACTATTGCTTAATTTTCAATACCTGACAAATTAAGCAAATGTAAGTACATCACAAGAGTTTCACAGTCAACTCAAAAAAGTTCACTATTAAATACATGTGATTGCATCGTATGATGCAAAATCTCAGTATATAATGTGTGTGTGTGTGTTTGTGTTTCATGCTGTAATTTATCCATTTCAGTATGCATTGCATGTTCTGTTAACAATGAGTCATCTCCAAAATGGGACCTCATAAAGGCGGATGACTCACACACACACATAAATTCCTTTCAGCAGGCACAGTCACAAACCATTGCAGTGACACAAATAAACACGATGGTGATAGACATGTGTGACACTTCTTCAAATCAGGTCACTCTTCTAGGAGCACATTCATATGATATTGAAGAGAAAGGAAGAACAAATATCTGCAGAACCACTAGAGGTACATCATAGTACAAAGGTTTAACAGTTACATGCGCCCTTATCCAAAGAGAGACAAGAAATGATCCAACACTCTTGGGGTCTATTATATTGTTACTGGGGTTGGCCAGAATATGGAAAGCCTCTTTACACAGGATTTGTAGTTATAAATAGTTATAAATCATTTGCATGTCAGGGACTTACGTGTGGATTGTGGAATGATTCCTTTGAAGCTGTGTCTGCAATAACTAAATAAGGACACTTGTGGATTGTGAAATAGAACAATTTACACTTACACCTGTAGATCTGGAGACACATTCAGTCCATAGATTATAAGATTAGTGAACATCTAGTAATAAAAACAAATATCGTACATGTTTATCATGCAAGGTTACTAAACAACTACATTTTGTGTTCCTTTATATTGTGACCTGCAACAAAGAGGCGGTTGGGAAAGGCAAAAAGTTGGGGTATCACCCTGGTAGCACAAATTTAATCCAGGCTAAAGTCCAGCAAAAACAAATAATTGCAAAATAATATGAGTAAGGATGAACTCAAATCGCATATCACTTAATTGATGGTTATGGAAGTAGTGTGTCACTGCACACAGTGTATCAAAATCTGCTGCATATGGAATCTGTATAAGCGCAGGCCATTTAGAATCTCCCTGTTATCCTCTGTCCACCAGTGACAGTGCCTACAATGGTCACACAAGCATGAAAAACTGATCCTTGAATTTATGGAGAAAGTCCCCTGGTCAGATGAATCCCATTTTCTGTTGCATAGGCCCATCATTGACCTGGGGAAGAGATGTCACCAAGGTGCACTGTGGGAAGCAAGACAAGATGTGAACTGTGATGCTTTGGGCAATGTTCTGCTGGGAAACCCTCAGACCAAACATTCATGTGGATGGAAATTTGATCACAGTCACAATACCTAAACATTGTTACAGATCTCTTACAGACCCTAATGGCAATGGTATTTCCTAATAGAAGTTTCATGTTTTGGCAGGATAATGTACCCTTCCACACTGAGCAAATTGCTTGGGAATAGTTTGAGGAAGGAAGGGGTGGCACGGTGGCGCAATGGTAGCGCTGCTGCCTCGCAGTAAGGAGCCCTGGGTTCGCTTCCCAGGTCCCTCCCTACTCCCTATAGAGTTTGCATGTTCTCCTTATGTCTGTGTTGGTTTCCTCTGGGTGCTCCAGTTTCCTCCCACAGTCCAAAGACATGCAGGTTTGTCGATTGTCGATTCTAAATTGGCCCGAGTGTGTGCTTGGTGTATGGGTGTGTGTGTGTGTCCTGCGGTGGGTTGGCGCCCTGCCCGGGATTGGTTCCCTGCCTTGCACCCTGTGTTGGCTGGGATTGGCTCCAGCAGACCCCTGTGACCCTGTGTTCAGATTCAGCGGGTTGGAAAATGGATGGATGGATGGATAGTTTGAGGAAGAGTTCAAGATGTTGCTGAGGCATTTAAATTCCTAACATCTCAATCCAATCAAGCTGGTGGATTTGCTGGTGGCTCCACTTTGTAACGTTAGAGGATCTGCTGCTAATGTCCTGGTGTCAGATACCACAGAACACCTTCAGAGGTTTGCAGAGTTCATACCACCATGAGTCGGAGCTGTTCTAGAGGCACACAGAGGAGAAACAGCATATTAGGCAGGTGTTTATGCTGTTTTGGTTTATCAGTGTATGTTTCATCCTGTATATGTATGGTGTTTTTGTTGATTGTGCTGCCCTGTGAGACATCCTGAGACTTCATCAGATCCCTCCAAAGTTGGTGGATGTCATGGTTGGCCTGTACACTGGTATTGTGAGTGTTGTGCAGAGTGGAGGCAAAACCTCTTGCTTCTCCCACTTGATTCTGGGGTTCAACAAGGGTGTCTTCTTGCTCCTACCCTGTTCAATGCTTGAATGGATTGGATGTTGTGTGGGGTCGTGGAGTCCAGCGGCTGTGTGACATCTGTTGGTGAAGAAAGATTTACTGATCTTGACTTGGCCGACAATGTTGCAATCTCCAAGGAGTCAATGGAGGCTCTGAGAGACTGAGTGAGGAGTCTGAGTGTCTACGCTTGGGAGTGTCTTGGATAAAAACCAAGATCCAGGCCTTCAATGACCTCTTTGGCACAGCTGTCTGCGGTGTGTCTGTCTGCGGAGACAGTGTCGACCGCGTTGAGAGGTTTACTTACCTTGGTAGTGACATTCATTCCTCTGGTGACTCTTTCTGTGAAATCAGTTTGGGAGAGAGATTGGGAGAGAATGGGGAGTCATGAGGTTGCTGGAAAGGGGTGTGTGGTGCTCCTGATATCTTTGAAAAAGGATGAAGGTCCAAGTCTTTAGAGTCCTAGTGCTTCCAGTTTTGCTATATGGGTGCGAGACATGGACACTATCCAGTGACCTGAGACGAAGACTGGACTCCTTCAGTACGGTCAGTACGGTGCCTCTTTGAAGAATCCTTGGGTACTGCTGGTTTGACTTTGTGTCAAATGAGCAGTTGCTCATAGAGTCCTAAATGAGGCACATCACCTGAATTGTGAGGGTGCGTCAGTTATGGCACTATGACTATGAGTCGTGATTCACCAAGGATAATCTGGCTCACAGGAACCTTATTGTTGAGGACCTAAGTGGCTGGACCAGGCCAAGGGCATGCCCATGTAACACCTGGCTGCCCTTCCAGAGGGTGAGATTGAACCGTGTGTCTACCTGGGAAGGTTGCCAACAAAAATCCTGAGCTGTTTTGTCGTGTGGCGGGTGTAGCAATGTGCTGTACCAGTGCATGCTCCCCAACCTGACTGTTTTTGTTAATGTGTGTGTGTGTGTGTTTGCTGATATTGTATTGCTGTCAGTATTCTGAGGAGACATGCAAAGTAGAACTTCATTGTACTGTTCTTATCCTAATAAACTTGAGCTTGAACTTCTTTGCCCATAGTTTCAGTATTTGTGGTAGGCTAACACAGATAAACAGACTGAAGATCTCGGCTGGTATATTACTCCCCTGAAGAAGCACCTTTGCATCAATGAGAGTGGGCTTTAGTACCATGGCAACAGATACATTGCTTGATTTTGGAGGGCAGGTTTGAACTCCGTGTTCTCAAGTGAAGTTGATGCACATTCCAAATGGCCTGAGGTTATTAACATGAAGTGATCAAATTTAGAAAAGACTATCTGTACTGAGGACAATATTCTTAAATAATAGCTTACCAGTGAAAATTTGCAGTGGCAATTCATCACAGTTCATTTCAGAGGAATTCAAAACCTTCATCAGAAAGAATGGCATTAAACACATCACATCTGCTCCTCATTATCCATCCAGTGATCGTGCAGCAATGCATACCACATTAGACTACTTCACCAATGCTGTTAATGGTGCAAAGACATTATCTAGGAAGAAAGAGAGAACACCTGTAAGGCTGAAATTATAATTACAAATGACGTTGCATTTGTATTAAACCTGATTGGCTTAAAAAGAAGTATTAACTATACGTGCTAAATTAAATGTTCATATTTTAGCAGTGAGGATCTGTGTTATACTTCAAGCACACCATTCAAAGAAGCTGTGCATTGGATTTGTGGACATTGTTTTTTCACCAAGAACAGAACAAAGTGCAGTGAAAAGGAAATTATTTTTGTGATTACACCCCATCTTTACTCTTTTAGCATGCAGTAAAGTTGTTTAAGTGAATGGAAAGACATAACATTTTCCTTAAGCAATACTCATTATCATCATCTTCATGTTTTGCTTCTTAAGGCCCGGGTCACAATACTGGAACAATTACAGCATTTAGTTGGATAGTATGTGATTCACTGTGTCACCAACACTCTAATGATGAATCATTCTGATCCTAAAATGCTGGTGACTACAACCCGGGGAACTCTGGGAGGAATAGACTTCTATTATCATGTTCCATTTGTGGACACAACAAGCTGGACCTGCTCTATCCATACGTTAATGACTTTAAATGTAAACCTGTGGCACAACTGGGCAGGTCTGACTACATCTTACTGCCACCTATGAGCCTGTTATTTGATGACAGCAGCTCTCTTATTATCCAAGCCAGAAGTGCTTGTGTAGTTTTACAGTGCTGTATTTTATTATAATGTTCTGGTCTTTCATATCTATCTATCTATCTATCTATCTATCTATCTATCTATCTATCTATCTATCTATCTATCTATCTATCTATCTATCTATCTATCTATCTATTATATAGTGACCTTTCATATCTATCTATTGTGGGAAGCAGCCCGGACACAGACAGACGGACATCATTTTTAAGTCCAACACATGTTTATTTACACAGAATATGAAGTGCACAAACCCAGTGCCGCAGCACCAATCACCCCACAAGTCCAAGCCAAACCACAGTATGCCTTGTCTCTTCAGGCCGCCTCTTTCCTCTCCCAGACCTCGTCCTCTTCCACCCGACTCCAGCCCTGAATGAAGGGAGGCGGCCCCTTTTATGTTCCCCCAGATGTGGTCCAGGTGTGTTCCGGTAATCTTCCACTGAGACACCCCAGTGTGGTGGAAGTGCCGGCTGCATCCCTGGAAGCACTCCGGGTGTCCCTGCTTCTCTTCCCCCCAGCACTTCCTGGTGTGGTGGAAGTGCTGAGGTCCAGGGCTGCCAAGGCATCCGGGCACCCCCTGGCGGTGACCACGGGCCCCTACAGGGTTGAGCTTCAAAGCTCTGCACCAATGCCCCCCAAAGCAACCAGGGCGGTTGCCCCCTCGTGGTCTGGAGGAGGCGTGAGCCCCCCCTCGGTCCTCTTGGGCATCCCGGCTGGATACCACCCCCAGCCGCGTGCTACACTATCTATATAGTGCCTTTATATTGCCTTTATATTATTTTAATACTGATATATATGAAATGTTTCAAATAAATCATCAATAAGAGCATTTGCTGTAGCAGTCAAACTATATCAATTATTCAATCAGTCGGTGATTCATTAATCTCGTCAATAATGATATTGGGAATCAATCTATCTATCTATCTATCTATCTATCTATCTATCTATCTATCTATCTATCTATCTATCTATCTATCTATCTATCTATCTATCTATCTATCTATCTATCTAATTCAAATTTAATAACTATACTTGCAACAACTTTGTTTTTAATGAGTGCCATCATATTTGTATTTGATATTGTAGTTAATGTTTTGTTCTGACTAATGATGAGCAAACCAATCTGAATTCACCTTGAGTTCAGCAAACACATGGAAATGTTTGGGAATTTCAGCAAACTGCACTGCAGTCAACAAAGAAGAAGAAATCAAACTAGTTTTGAGTGGATTATAATCATACAAAGGTTATTTAGGTGTCACTGAGGGCTAGGGAGGTGTTTGTCATCTACGTTGGACTGATTATTGTGTCCAAAAATGTGACCTGAGCCATGAGACTGAAATGCTAACCACTGTGGCACTGTGCCTCCCTAAAGTAAAACTATACTCCAGTCCTACTCCTGAGCTGCTATCATTATGAATACCAAACAACCACAGAGCCTGTAATGCAAGGAATCAGCATTATATACTTGGGGGCTGTCCCTTGTCACTGTAACACATTAGTTTGCGTTTAGTACTCTTTTGATTTTAAAGATAAAGAGATTTTGGCTAGCCTTTAAAGGCTCTGGCTATGTATCCATAAATGTTACATTCTCTTTGTTCTTTCAGTTTTAAGTCTTGCTTGCTATTTGCATGTACAGTAATTAGTGTTGTTACTAAGTGTTTCATTATCAATTACCTTTAGGAAGATTTGTCATGTAGCTTTGGTTAATCATTACCACCTGTGTTAATTGTTCATTTAAAGATCTGTTGAGATTAATAAACATTGTTTATTTTAATTATCCTAGCTTGTTTTGGATGTGAAGTTCTAAAAAAATGGTTAATAAGATAATTGTTGAATTAGGTTATGATTACTTCTTTACTGTTTTCAAAGATTTGGATGTTAGGTCATTCCTCTTTAGGGCGCTCTTAACATTTACCTGATGTAGTCTTAATGGAATGGGCAGGGGTTGAAATCTGTTTTGCTGCTTTCTTTTATTACCTTTTTGATTTTTTTCTTTTCATTTTTGTTTTCCTAGTTTTATGAAGTCATTTGTTGTATAAGCTTGACTTAATTATATGCAATGTTCATTTTTTCAAATTAAACAAAATAATAAAAAAAAAATGATAAAAATATTTTTGTGTCACTTATATAATGTAGTTTGTAGTGATGGCCCAGAAAAAAACATATTCTAATATTTTCATGTAGAACTAAGATAATGACGTTTCTGATATAATTGGTGTCTATGGTGACCAATCTCAAACAACAGCAAACCACTATAAAAGAAAATCTATTAAAAAAAATCATGCACTACTTGTATCACATATTGCCCACATGAAGCCATCCATTCGTATGTACACAACATCCCTAACACATATATTTTTTATTCAAACATTATTAAATAAACCACCTTTAGCCGCCATTCTTGTGAGTTAAAATTAAACTTGTTCAGATAAGAATGAGCAATTAAATTGTATACCCATCTTCTATCAATACATTTCAATTTATATTCACAATTAGAGTACCTTTGGACAGATCAGCAGTAGTTTCTGAAACTATATGGGTGACTTAAACTTCTGCTTGTGGAAACATTTCATACTGTATATGCACAGGTATAGGGCATATTCTTTTTCTAATGATGTTTTAATTTTTAACTTTTAGTTTTTGCTGTACTCATCTCTCAGTGAAGTTTGCAGTGTTGATATCACATGAAGAGCAAAGGTAGCCAATGAATAAGCTGTTACTGGGCTAGACCAGCCAATGAGTGGGGGAGATAGGTCTTCAAATCAGCTTCAATTGGTCGTATTTGAGCACATTCCACTTTTTCATGAAAGAGCTTTCCCAAATTGGTCTATTTACCAATATTTTAGTAAAAAAGATAGATAGATAGATAGATAGATAGATAGATAGATAGATAGATAGATAGATAGATAGATAGATAGATAGATAGATAGATAGCATTTATTTCTATAGCACATTTTGTACAAATGATGTGGCTCAAAGTGTTTTACAAGATGACGAAAGAAAAAAGAAAAAATGTATAAAAAATAGGCAATACTAATTAACAAAGAATAAAGTAAGGTCCAATGGCCAGAGAGGACAGAAAAAAACAAAAACAAAACTACAGACGGCTGGAGAAAAAAACAAAATCTGCAGGGGTTCCAAGGCCATGAGACCTCCCAGCCCCTACTAGGCATTCTACCTAACATAAATGATCTCAATCAGTCCTCATGATTTTCAGGCCTCACAAGGAAGAAATAAAAGACGATGATGGTCATGTGGACCGCTGGCCTAATTTGCCATAGATTTGGCTTTTTACAGAAGCTGTTTAAATAGACTTTCTTCTTTCAGCTGCTCCTTTTAGGGGTTGCCACAGCAGATCACCTTTTTCCATATCTTTCTGTCCTCTACATCTTGTTCTGTCACCCATCACCTGCATGTCCTCTCTCACCACATCCATAAATCTTCTCTTAGGCCTTCATCTTTTCCTCTTGCTTGGCAGCTCTATCCTTAGCATCTTTTTCCCAAGATACCCAGCATCTCTCCTCTGCACATGTCCAAACCATTGCAATCTCACCTCTTTGACTTTGTCTCCCAACCGTCCAACTTGAGCTGACCCTCTAATGTCCTCAGTTCTAATCCTGTCCATCCTTGTCACACCCAGTGCAAATCTTAACATCTTTAACTTTGCTACCTCCAGCACTGTCTCCTGCTTTCTGGTCAGTGCCACCGTCTCCAGCCCATATAACATAGCTGGTCTCACTACCGTCCTGTAGACCTTCCCTTTCACTCTTGCTGATATCCGTCTGTCACAAGTCACTCCTGACACTCTTCTCCACCTATTCCACCCTGCCTGCACTCTCTTTTTCACCTCTCTTCCACAATCCCCATTACTCTGCACTGTTGATCCCAAGTATTCAGACTCATCCACCTTCGCCAACTTCGCCAACTTCGCTCCCTGCATACTCCCTATTCCACTGACCTCCCTCTCATTTACACACATTTATTTTGTTTTGTTCCTACTGACCTTCATTCCTTTCCTCTCTAGAGCATATCTTCACCTCTCCGGGGTCTCCTCAACCTGCTCCCTACTCTCTCTACAGATCACAGTGTCATCAAAAAACATCACATTCCACAGGGACTCCTGTCTAATCTCGTCTGTCAACATGTCCATCACCATTGTAAATAAGAAAGGGCTTGGAGCCGATCCCTGATGTAATCTCGCCTCCACCTTAAATGCATTTGTCACTTCTACTGGAGATGATGGACTTCTTAGTAATTTGGCAATGCTATTTATGTTGTCGTTTTGTTGTGTTTCTGTTCATTTCATTGTCTTCACACCAAAACCAAAAAGTCTGTGGACAATCAAAATTTGCTGTAAATTGTAGCCAATTTTCACACCCAGTTTTACGTAAAAAATGGCTTTTGCATATTTCCAAGTGTAATCATGTTTTATAGATCTTGAGATCATAGGGGCCTCATGTACATAACCTTGCTTAGATTTCATACTACATTCTGCCTATGCCGCTTACAAAAAAAAAAATTGGATTTATAAAATCGTACAAATGTCATGTCCCATGCTATGTTCCTTTATAAATCACAAATCAATGTAAAACTATATGCTCGTGCCTGCGCTTTTAGCCACTCTCCCATCACCTTCCCCTAGTAACCATTTATGACTTAAAAAACACCTTTTATTAATATTCAGAATCTAATCATCATATAAATATGTCGACGTTCCTGAGTGACATCTTTACTATAAAACAGAGGAAGCAGAACTTCAGTGAACTTGAATCTGAGGTATTCCTGACTGAAATGGAGATTGCAAAAACGCACATTTTGCTGGAATTGCAAATATTAAAAAAATAAATAACCAGAGAGGAAGCAAGTGACAATTGTGGAGTGGAGAGAGGAAAAAGAAATCATTTCGCCAAGGAAATGTCAGTGTTGCACTATATTCATTCGATTTACAATGAACATCCAAAGTCTTTGAATTGCCATTGCACTGATGTCCTGTGGGACAGAGTCTGGGACGTCTATGCCCTCACCTTGGAATGTCTCAGGAGGCAAAGGCAGCCCATGTTTCTGCAGGCACAATGCCACAAACCTTTGTGAGGCTGTACAGCCATGTGGTTGGCTACGCAAGGAGTGAATTTTCAGAGTTTTTGGTTCATGATGATGATTATAAGCCAATTTGGACTTCCTAGAATTGTCCTCTTGGAGTTGTGTGCTGAATTGTAGTCTACCTCACAGAGACCATCACACAGAAATCACACAATCCATGTTTTAACACCCACAGGACATTTTTCAGCGTGAACTGGCTAACTGGTCAGGAATCTCGCAGTCATTGTTGAGCTGCGTCATACCCATCTTTATGAGATGGTGTAAATCAGTGAGAGAAGAAGTGGAATTAAATGTCGGTGTACTTCCTTGTGCGTCTGCTTCCTCTTACTCTTTGTGATGCGTTATAAAATACATAGTTCATCCAGATCACACAAACAAGGTCAGAGGTCAATTTGCCTGCATGTGTCTGCTGTCTTCCACAAGAGCAGGGAAGTACCGACACTTCAAGCCCAGGATATAATGAAGATGCTACCCAGATACATTCTTTACATTCAGGGAAAGAAGGCCAAGATCAAAATATAATTTACATTGATTACTTTATGACAGTCAGCAATCAGTGCAATTGACTACACACGTGTGGTATAACTGCACCATCATAGAAATAATTTGCTTTGTAAACAGAAAGCATTTTAATTTGATTAATATACAACTAATATGTGTTGCTCAGTTGTGTCTGACTAACATTGTTGTAAGCTGAACCCACAATTCCTTTACATTATCAAAGTGGGAAGCAGACTCAAGGGATATGTGATGGTAATGCTGCCATTGCTACTTATGTCATACAGCACACCCTTTTTATTGACAAAATAGTCAGGTTACACACTAAGGCAATCAACACCTACTACACACACTTAATGTTATTACCAACACTGAAGACAGATGTATTGAGAGAACATATCACTTAACTTTAATAAAATTAGTTCAAGAACATCAGAATGGGACTGATACGCCTTTGAAATGTGCAACAAAATGAGATTTTTAGATCAATTCATTGTCCTGCCACCTGGAGTTGCTAAAACACCAATGCCAAACGAGTCTGCGCAGGACTTATGGATGGTCGAAACTTTCGTTAACTTTCCATGCCAACTTTGTGTTTTATAAATCCTGACTTTTGTATTAACCACATTTTATACATGAGGCTCCTGGGGGGTATTTTTCGTACGTGGATTACTCGCTTAGCCAGATGTAATTGTTGACGATTTGGCCTAATCCTGGATCTGTCGGTTTTTTGAAACTCTTGCTGGAAGTGTTGTCATAGCAACACATCCAAATCCGCAAACCTGCTCGGAGCAGGTTTGTTCTGCGTAAACAAGGATTAGTTTACATACGTAATCAGTGACTGTGCGTGGAAGTCATCCAGTCATGGCTTTGCCGTTCATGAATGAGGGACCAATTGATTTTGGTGCGCAAATTATAAGAAGAGAATTTCATATAGAGAGGGTTTTGCGTGATCAGCAAGATCCTTTATTGCTCCCAGAGGAAATTCTTTTCGCAAGATACCGCTTTAGCCGAGGGGGAATATTGTACCTCAAAGACTTATTAGCACCTTACAGTATATTCGAAGTCTAACTAGGCGAAGTCGGGCTCTCACAACCACACAGACAGTATGCATTGCTTTGAGGTTTCTTGCAAGCGGCACTTTTTTATATACTGTAGGCGATGCGTAACAGCTATCGAAAAGTGCAGTTTGCCAGGCAATTCGTAAAGTCTGTTTGGCTCTGAAACATTTCCTTCAGGTTTTCATTGTGTTTCCTGGACACCTGCGTGTGCAGGCAATAAAAGAGGCGTTTCATGCCATTGCAGGTAGGTAATACACAGGCAAAAATACCCACAGTTCCATAAAGAATCCCACAATCAGCCTAACATTCTCATTACCAGGATTTCCAAATGTGATTGGGGCACATGGGACTGATCAGAGTGGAGTTTGATCAAACATTATTTGGAAAATGTACCTCTCCTCCTGATGAATAATCAGACACAGTGTCTTCATCAAATATTTGAGCTTCGTTAATATCTCGTTGGTCAGACACAGGTTCAAGGGATATGACATTCCCTGCAACTGACCCAACAAAAAAGAGGGCTATATGGAACATACCTATAGCACACATGGAGGACAAATATGCAATGACCATCTTTTACCTGAAATGAAGTGACCACTGCATCCTGCCACTGGTTCTGAGGAGGAGCTTCCCCCTGGAATGCCCTCAGAAACAGGGCGATGGGCATTTTGCTGGAGAGCCAACTCTTCTGCAGGGGTTAGGTCTGGACCGCGTGGACCTACACCTGTTTTTTGCTTGTCTGCCTCCTTATTAGCTTTAAAATTAATGTTTTTTATATTATATATGATTCTTTATGTCAACAATTCTTTAAATAGTTATATACCAATATTTACCAGTTTGAAGTATATTCTTGTACTTCACTTTAACCTGTTCCCATGTTGTCCTTGTGCTCACGTTTGATCTGGAATTATGACATATTAAATAATAATTAATCTGACACATAGGAAATGAAACGCTGCATTCAGTAAGTACAATGTACACTACTTAGCGTTTAATTTTTTCGGCCACTTTTTGCCAGCTGTCTTTTCTGGTCTGGGCTGCTTTTGCAGTGTTACCCCTTGTGTATATTAAATCTTGAAATTCTTCGTGTCCTTCGAATAAAAGGTCTTGTGCCGCGTGTGTGAAAAAAAATGCGCCCGTTCTTTCGTCATTTTGTTGCAGCCTATCAAAGACTTGCTGATCAGGTTTTCTAGACTCAATATATATGGGCTTTTCACTCAGTGCGGGCGCGCGCATTCATCTTGTATGATTAGATCCAGCTACACTAATCTAATACACAGCTGCGTTTGAAAAACCGACTTATCTGGATGAGTTTCACTGGCATTAACTCATTCAAGATGAGGCACCTGATCTCGGATGGTTTAAGCGACGTACGAAAAATACCCCCCTGGTCTTTAAGACTTTGTTTAATCTTGAAGCCATTCAATATTTATTAAGCTGCATTCAGATTATTTTAATAATAACACATTTTACATTGTTACAAATTCAGTGTACAGTAGTTAAAATGAAAAACATAATAATATGAAATAGAGACACAAAAAAACACAATGATGAACATAATTATTTGTCACAAAAGCAGACCACAGACATCGAAAGGTTTGGGGCAGCCACTAATATATTGTGCCTTGACTGCAAAAATGTTGAATTAATCGAGGTGTTCACAGGTTTGAGTCCAAAACAGAACTGATTTTAGTTTGGTAAAATGGCAACTTTAAAGGTCGTGACCGGAAGTGACGTCATCTGGACCAGAACCAGAAGTGGTGTCGTCAAGAACAGAAGTGACATCCGTCGGAGCAGCGGAACCGGAAGTGACATCTTCAATACCTAGTGGGATTTCCCGAGGATAGTCTGCAGAGGACAGAGACAGAAAGTTAGTGCAGCTCGTCACCCCCTGGTCTGGCGTGCTACTATTATTATTTAAGCCCTCTAGCTGCCTCCCATGCGCACGTGTGTGACATGGATCCATGGATCAACATGGCCTGATCTGAATGCTGAATGTTGAAAGTAAAACTTCCAGGATCAGTTCATTTTTGCCTTAAAATTTCACTGTTCATTGCAAAATATTTAGGATTTTTAGGCTTTTCAATTGATAAAATTAATTATTTACCTTTCATGCCATTTGTCTGGTTCTTCCTGGGGCTCCATTATTTGTTCTGTTTTCTCTGCTGCTTATACTTTGAAGTTTATTCTCCTTACCTGTTAAGATTGAGTCAAAGGCGTGCAGAATTCCATTTATCTTTAATTACTTTTGCAGCAGTGTCTTAAGGGGCTGTTATTTAAAGAATTGTGTCACCGTATCACCCTCAGTGTCTTGGCTGAGGCATTGTCTACTTATTGTGCCTTCAGCCCTCCTTTACTGCCGTGAATTGTAGTTTTATTCAGGGAAAAGAAAGGCATTAGTTAGAACTTTGGTTATGGTTTAAGATTTGTCTTTAGTTTTTGAGTTGAGGTCTTTCTCTTTAAAATTAGGTTTCTTTGGAGTATCCTTCTGAATAAGTTATTTTGCTGATTTTTAGAATGCATAGTGTTTTCTATTCTAATTAAGTAAATTTCAAAGTTGCTAAACGGGTGTATACATATTACTTTGGACTCAGTTTTAGATTTGTATATCTTTTTGGATCAACAGTGCTAATAATTATTTCTAAGCTATTGTTATAGGTTATGAAAAAGAAAAGGAAACATTTTAAAAATAACGTAACATGATTGTCAATATTGTGTTGTCATTGTTATGAGTGTTGCTGTCTTTTATATATATAATAGCAAAATACCCGCGCTTCGCAGCGGAGAAGTAGTGTGTTAAAGAGGTTATGTAAACATATATATATACATATACATATATACATATATATACATATCTACATATACACATATCTACATCCACATATATATACATATATATATATATATATACATATACACATCCACATATATATATACATATATATATACACATACATATACACACATACATACACACACACATACACATATATACATATACACATACATACATAGTGCGTTGTAACACGGGCTGTGATTGTTACATGGGAGGGAGACGACAAATCACAGCTTCCCGCTTTCTAATCATGCCTGTGATTGGTGCTTTGACTGATGCCTAGATCCCACAGTATGTCCCCTTAGGAGAGGCGTTAGGCGAGTGTAATTAAATAGCGGTGCTGCAAGTTTAGCTTTACACCTGTTTTTAAGGCTTATTGACTGAAAGGAGCTTTCATGAAAAAACTTAGGGCTTTGCTACAGGATACACCCTCCACAAGTTAAGGAAGTAAAAATAAAGGTATATATTTCTGTTTTATTTAAACCTTTTAAGTTTGTATGCGGGCGGCATGGTGGCGCAGTGAAAGGTGCCAGTTAGGAGACCCGGGTTTGTTTCCCTGCGTGGAGTTCTCCCCGTGTCTGTCTGGGTTTCCTCCGGGTACTCCGGTTTCCTCCCACAGTCCAAAGACATGCAGGTTAGGTGCATTGGCGATTCTAAATTGTCCCTGGTGTGCGCCCTGCGGTGGGCTGGCACCTTGCCCGGGGTTTGTTTCCTGCCTTGTACCCTGTGTTGGCAGGGATTGGCTCCTGTATTTAGGATATAGCGGGTTGGATAATGAATGGATGGACATTTGTATGCATAGCCCCATTTGCCTGTTTTCGTTTTTTTTCTTTCTTCAGTAATATTTCAGCAAACCCGGAGCTTGTCAGTTCAAATCCTGGTACTGACACCACTGTGTGGCCCTGAGGAAGTCACTTCACCTGCCTGTGCTGCAAAAAACAAAAGTAATGTAACAAATTGTACCTCAGATGTTGCAAGTTGCTGGAATAAAGGCATAAGTAAAATAGATAAATATGTATTATACACATAGGAACTATTCATTTATTTTCAGTTAAGTCATCTGCAGCAAACCTTTATAAATGAGGGTTTCTCCTTTTTAGATAGTGCAAACTGTTTCTTCTTCATTGAGGTTTTCTCTTGGAGAACTTTTTTCATTTCATTGAAAATTAAAGCAGCAGCTGCCAAAATATGTAGCTTTCTTATTAATTTTTCAACATTGTGTAAAATAACTTTATAAAGTAACATAAAAGGTTTAAATACTGGTTATCCTTTTACACTAAAATATTACTAAATAGATACAAAAAAAGTAAAATGCATATGTTGTTTTTCTTTAAGGAGATTAAATATTACTGAAGAAAGAAAAAAAAAAACTAAAACAGCCAAATGGGGCTATGCATACGAACTTAAAAGGTTTAAATAAAACAGAAATATATACCTTTATTTTTACTTCCTTAACTTGTGGAGGGTGTATCCTGTAGCAAAGCCCTAACTTTTTTCGTGAAAGCCCGTTTCAGTCAATAAGTCTTAAAAAGAGGTGTAAAGATATTGACAATAAGCTACGCAAACCCACCAAGACATGCAATCGTTTAAATCAAGGCACGAGTCAAAAACACCATCCCATACTATTAGTTAACGATTAACACATTTCTATATGTATTGTAAGCATACAATACAACTGATAATATGTTGCGCTTATTTATCTGGTGTACCGACATTTTTGCGCGTTTAACGGCTGAAATCTAACGTGGTTTGTGCCCTTCAGAATGAAAACAGTTTGCATTTACCTTTTTAATAAAAAGCGAGCTTTTAAGCCTGAGAAATGACCCCGTAAATGCACACGTTTAATTCTTTATCACTTCAAACAACTGAACTATCCAGAACATTTCAGGCATACATCCAGCATTCAAACTATGTATAAAAAGCACAACTGTTAAAGGAATTGAGCATTTCTTAATTGAAAATGTTCCTTTAATCCTCAACATGTCTCGATGAGTTGTTCTGGTGGTTTTACTTGACGTTTTGATCTTCTGGTTAATTGTGTTTGTAGTTGTTCTTTCCTGATTTATACTTGTTTTCTCGTTAATATTTGTTTCGCTGGTGTTAGTGTTCTGATTAGAGGTTATTGGTCCTTTGATGTCTCGACGGTTTCTTCTTAGAACAGCTCCTATTACGCAATTCCGTCACATACTGGTCTATTGTTTCGCCGCTTTTCTGGAAACATGTAAAAAACTTGTGTCGCTCAAACGTCACATTGCGCTTTGGGTTGCAATACGTTTCGAATTTTTCAACTATTTTGTTCAATTTCATATTGTCTCCATCTTCTTCAAACTGAAAATTGTTATACACCTCTAGCGCCTCTTCACCAATTACATGTAGAAGCATAGACGCTTTCATTTTTTTTCACTTTTCCTATCTGCTTCAATCGCAGCAAGATACAACTCGAATCTCTATTTAAATCTTTTCCAATTTTCAGCTACATTTCCCTTTAACTGGATATTTGGTGGGGGCTGTAATCCTTCCATATTTTTTTTTCTCTTTTGCTAGAACGTCTTAGTGCTTTCTGACCACGTTTTCGGGTTACTCACAGACACAACACTCGTTCAAAAGCTGAACCTCTTCTTCACATTCCTCTTCCAATCCGCTACTTCTGACACCATGTAGTGATCTTGTTAGGTTCGTAGTTTAATCAATACACAGGATTGAAAGATATAATAACTTTTTAATAGACAGACTTTAGAGACATTTACTGTACATGTTACTATTCGTTCTTTAGTTCATGCCCATTCTCCTACTTGCATCGGCATTCACAGGCATTACTAATCATTCTGTAAGTATCCCTTAATAGACCTTACTAATCAACTATCATTACAAAATCCAACGTGGTTTGTGCCCTTCAGAATGAAAACAGTTTGCATTTACTTTTTTAATAAACGGCGAGCTTTTAAGCCTGAGAAATCACCCTGTAAATGCACACGTTTAACTGCACATGTGTTAATATGTATGCTTACACAGTATTAAACCCACCAAGACATGGAATCGTTTAAATCAAGGCGCTGCGCTACCTTCTTCCAGATCGGCCCCAAGGCGTTTCACATGATTACGTAGGAGGCGTGATGACGCGATACGTGACTCCGCCCCCGTCCATTACAGTATATGGACAAAAAAGAGGTTCCAGTTATGACCGTTACACGTAGAATTTCGAAATGAAACCTGCCTAACTTTTGTAAGTAAGCTGTAAGGAATGAGCCTGCCAAATTTCAGCCTTCCACCTACACGGGAAAGTTGGAGAATTAGTGATGAGTGAGTGAGTGAGTGAGTGAGTGAGTGAGTGCCTTTTATTAGTATAGATTTCCTATTGTATTATTAAGATTCCATTCACACTTGAGCGTAATACATTTCCACCATTTGTTTGACATGGTGTTTTACAAGCATTTCTTAAAGTGTTTTTCAGGTTTGTTTCAAGCATTTCCAAAATAGCATCATGGTGATCATTTCCTGCCACCATTTTGTGGGCTGCAAGTTGTTCTGGTGCTGTGAGATGATTGTTGTGTCTCCAAAATGTCTTCCATGACTTTAGTGCTTTTAATCCTGGTGTTGGCAGTAGTGAAGAGAAGGTGTTGTCAGCATTGTGAAGACAGGTTTTTGTCACAGAGTTGCACAAATAAAATACGAATAGTCTTTTCAACGACACTTTATTCTTGAACAATGTTGGAATATGTCAAAAGCAAACTTAATAAACTTAAAAAGAAATTTGATTCATTTTCTTTCTTCCCAGAATTTAAGGAAGACTTCCTCTTCTGAGCTGTCACTGCTACAGTGCTACAAGTTCCTTGTGTGGTCTGTGTTTTGTCTTGCTAGAGTTCTGTATTACTCTACTTTTTTACTTTTGAATTCTTTATTGTGTAGACTTCAGCAGAATGCCTCAAAACCCATAAACATTCCACTGTTTATAAGGTATTGTACTTTATAACTTCTCCCCACCTTCCTTTCTACATCTATAACCTCAGGCAATTACATAGAGTAAAAGTAAAGCAGGAATTAAATTACAATTTTAAATAATGTATTATTGATAATATTCATAAAATAATGACAATAAGCAAAATACATGTGAATTCTGGCAACCATACAACCTGATAAATGCTAGATGTGTACTTTCAGGCAGCACACAGACTTGTAGGCCCTTAAATG
Organism: Erpetoichthys calabaricus; assembly: GCF_900747795.2. NCBI lineage: Eukaryota > Metazoa > Chordata > Cladistia > Polypteriformes > Polypteridae > Erpetoichthys > Erpetoichthys calabaricus. The sequence goes on along the minus strand of NC_041401.2, from coordinate 168,099,566 downwards.
TCTCCAGTTAAGTCATCATTTCTAGCCCTCTTTTTTCAGGACAGGCTGCATGCCTGCCTCAATATGGCTGCCATGTTGTGCTTCTCAGTGTGTTGTCTTTCTGGCCATGGTTGGGGTAAAGCGACCAAATTTATACATTCTCTGTCCAAATCTTAAGGCCAATAGGGCATCATGGTACAGAATGGCCTCTGATTCAAAACCAGACAGCTTTCAACCAATAGAAATCTGTTACAATTAAGCCCCCCACAGTTGCTTTGTTTATGGCTTTTAGGCTTTCAGTCCAAAAACAGTCACTCTTGCCAAGCTGGTCTGATGCTCCGTCCCTCATACTGCCTTTTCACACTTGTACTCAAGACCATTTGTGGAGTTAAAGCTTGCCAACTAGGTGGTTTGGTCTTCTTCTGAGGGGTGGTTGAGAGAGTATATCCAGCAGAGTATTACTTGCCAAACTGGTTTTTCATCCCAAGTCAGTCCTAAAGACTGTGTGGGGTTCTTTAGTTAGACATGAAAGCATTGTTGTTCTCATCAATAAAACAGTAATGTTACATTTGCTTTGTCTGACTTACAAAATATTTATCAACCTATATTCAAAATTTCACACCACAACAGTCTGCAAGACCTAATAACCCCAGTATGGGGAAGATCTGCTTGTGTTAAACAATCACTCACTTATGAAAGTTTTAATTACCATAAAATGTGAAACTGAGAGCCTGAGTGACATTGTGTTTCTTTGTAACTGAATCAACTCCAAACAGTGAGTGCTTGACACGTCACTCCCTCCACCTCAGCTTCATTCACTTGTTCAATGAAGCGACTCTCTGTCAGGAAAAAACATCTGCATTAGCATGTTGTTTACTAGGACAGTTTTGAAAAGAAAAATTAAATGGCTACAATTACATAAACCACCTAGTCTTGAATTTATGTCTTTTGGTCTATAATGCCATTTGGCAGTGTGTGCTTGGTTACTAATGTAAACTTGTGATCCCAACCATAATAACAGAGTGCTTCAACGATACATGTTATCTCCAGATATTCCTTTACAGTAGTGAAATAATTACATTTACTGCCCAATCATTTATAGCTTAAAAGTGTTCTTGATCATTAACAACCTAATAATTAGGTAATAATGAGATAATTCAGCACCTGTAATAAGATAAGTTTAATGTCACTGTGCTCTGTACAAAAATATATTATAAATCCACTCACATGTACAGGCCAGATTTAGTACAAAGGGGCTCAGCATTTAGAACTGCTAGGCCAAGCATAGGACAAGATAGACAGAGACAAATGGACATCATGCACTATTTCTGTGTGTTAAGAGTCAGCATGCCTCTCTTTGCCTTGTTTGGAATGGCATGATTTACCTAAATAAGGGCCTGCATGTGGAGAAAACAGGATAAAAGACTTGGACAGCAGCCAAACACCTCTAGGCCGACGAACGGATGGGGGATATCGTCATCCGGTCCTGAGAACCCTTCCAGCGCAGTGACAAAAATGGCAGACTGTATACATCAAGATCCTACCTTGATAAATTCACTCCTTTAGGAGTGGGCAGGAGGAGGAGTATAGGGACCTAATCAATGACTTTGTTAAATGGTGCGACTCAAACCACCTACACCTGAACACCAGCAAAACCAAGGAGCTGGTGGTGGATTTTAGGAGGCCCAGACCCCTCATGGACCCCGTGATCATCAGAGGTGACTGTGTGCAGATGGTGCCGACCTATAAATACCTGGGAGTGCAGCTGGATGATAAATTAGACTGGACTGCCAATACTGATGCTCTGTGTAAGAAAGGACAGAGACGGTTATACTTCCTTAGAAGGCTGGTGTCCTTCAACATCTACAATAAGATGCTGCAGATGTTCTGTCAGATGGTTGTGGCAAGTGCCCTCTTCTACGCGGTGGTGTGCTGGGGAGGCAGCATTAAGAAGAAAGACGCCTCACGCTTGGACAAACTGGTGAGGAAGGCAGGTTCTATTGTTGGCATGGAGCTGGACAGCTTGACATCCATGGCAGAGCAACGGGCACTGAGCAGGCTCCTGTCAATAATGGAGAATCCACTGCATCCACTAAACAGTATCATCTCCAGACAGAGGAGCAGCTTCAGTGACAGACTGCTGTCAATGTCCTGCTCCACTGATAGACTGAGAAGATCATTCCTCTCCCAAACTATGCGACGATTTAGTTCCACCCGCGTGGGGGGGGGGGGGGGAGTAAACGTTAACATTATACAAAGTTATCGACTGTTTTTACCTGTATTATTATCAATCTTTAATTTAATATTGTTTTTTGTATCAGTATGCTGCTGCTGGAGAATGTGAATTTCCCCTTGGGATTAATAAAGTAGGGCGGCACGGTGGCGCAGTGGTAGCGCTGCTGCCTTGAAGTTAGGAGACCTGGGTTCGCTTCCTGGGTCTACCCTGCGTGGAGTTTGCATGTTCTCCCCGTGTCTGTGTGGGTTTCCTCCGGGCGCTCCAGTTTCCTCCCACAGTCCAAAGACATGCAGGTTAGGTGGATTGGTGATTCTAAATTGGCCCTAGTATGTGCTTGGTGTGTGGGTGTGTTTGTGTGTGTCCTGTGGTGGGTTGGCACCCTGCCCAGGATTGGTTCCCTGCCTTGTGGCCTGTGTTGGCTGGGATTGGCTCCAGCAGACCCCCGTGACCCTGTGTTTGGAAAATGGATGGATGGATGGATTAATAAAGTATCTATCTATCTATCTATCTATCTATCTATCTATCTATCTATCTATCTATCTATCTATCTATCTATCTATCTATCTATCTATCTATCTATCTATCTTAAAGTTTTGTTATGGCTTCCTTCGACTGTAATGCCGCGTAAATCGTCATTACAGAAAGCTAAGATGTTTTCTCTTATGTGATTTCTTACCGCTGTATCACTATGGGAGAGGTATCGCCTTTTAATATTATATCTACTGTATATAGTTTCGGGTTACTTAAGACGCCGCAATTGCAAAAGAACTTATTCCAAACAGGGAGCTAGCGACCACTGCTGGAAACAGCACCAAAACCAGATGAGCTTATTAGATTCCATTACAAAAAAGCTATGACCTTTGTCATACTGCTCAGGGTGCTGCTAAATCAAATCAAATTTGATTTGATTTTTTTTTTACCACCATTTTACAAATGTTACCATTCATTTCATTGGAACCACCATTTGACTGAAACCACTTAAATAAACACTATTGCTGACTGAAGATTTCTATGTTTTTTTCACGTTCACAGAGACCATGCTCTTATTTATCAAATAATTTTATTATTGACTAGCTGTCTCCCACGGCTCCACCCATGTAGTAATGAAACAGGACAATGAGGAGGGTCCTGCCCAGCTCTCTATTCCTGACTTCATGCTTCCCCCTCCTCTCGGTCCGCAGCCTCTGTCTCAGATTAGCGTGAATACATCACTCCTGCAAGCGAACTATGATTCTTAGTGCGATGAGAGAAGTCGCAAAATCAACTGGAATGTTTAAGTAAATTATAGAAAAAAATCCAATCTAAATTTGATAAGTAGTTCTCTCGTTCGCTAGCTAAGTGGATATAAGATGCACCCCGAGGCTGGCGCGTGAGTGAGGAGGGTCCTCCCCCCTCCCCTCGGCCAACTGCGTCTCTCTCAGATTCGCGCAAATAAATCGGTACCGCAAGGGAACTATGATACTTAGCGCAATGAGAGAAGTCGCATAATCAACTTGAATGCTCAAGTAGATTATAGAAAAGAACCCGATCTAAATCTGTTAAGTAGTTCTTGCGTGAAAAGCAGACAGACATACAGACAGACAGATTTTGGATTTTATATATAGAGAGATTTGTCTCCTTCATAGGAATTCACTTCCATTGTCTTGATGCTGATATTCTCACTAAAAATGTTCATATTGTAGCATTTTGTTATCAAAATTATAAAGTGAAGATTCTGAACATTTTTTCACCTCAGTAGTTTTCCTGTAAATATTAAAGTGTTCAATGCGTCTCCATCTTTTGGATTGCTTTATGTTTCCCATTTGTCACTTCACTCTGTATCTCCTTGGGCTTTCATGTGGAGTCTCACGGCCAAATGGAACAGATAAATAAGGATATGGAGTTTTATCTTAACTGTCGTCTGTCTTTTATTTTCTAGATGACTGGAGTGAATTATCGCCTTGGGATGAATTTTGGAAACAATGCTTTAAAAGCTGCATCCACCTGGGACTTATCCATTTGTGGGTGTTTATAACTACAAACCACTGTCTCCTTCTGCAGAGTCCAGTTTTTGGGAGCCCTGGGCACAGATAATCATATCAAGAATCTACGAGTTCCTTGATCACTGGTGCGCAGAAATTGTCTATCTGCCAGAAGCAGTCACAAACAATTTAACAAACAGCTCAGCTTGAGGAAACCTCTGCCACATTTCACTGGCTTTTTTAACACTGGGCATCTTGTCAGCCCAGCTGCTTATCAGTTGGTTTTGCTTTCAGTACTCCAGTTGCTTTGATATTCTTTGCTTAAACCAGTGCCTAGAATTTCTTGGACTTCTCTGATGCCAGCAGCACTATTGGCCTTAATAGACAGATAATTATCCCTAAGAAGAAATGTGTCTTTTAACGGAAGCTCATTAAATAAAAGAAATAGACAAATAAATATATATACATGCACACTATGGCCTAATAAACACCTAAATGACTATTAAGCAAGAAAATGAAAAATAAATGTTCTGACTTGGCTGTCACAGTTGCAGTGAGGCATTATAGAGGTGTATTGCTGTGGGTATGAAGGAGTGTTTCTTGACACACTTCTGCTAGATAATTGATTGGCTGAAATTCCTCGGTGTTGGTGTGCCTGAGAGAGGATGTGCAGCATTGTTCATAATGGTGCTCAGTTTTGTTTAAATTCTCTCCTTTACTACTACCTCCTGGCGTCCAGAGTGCATCCCCCAACTGAGCTTGCTCTTTTAATTAGCTTATTGATTCGGTGGGCCTCTCTTGAAGTGAACACACCACACTGTAGAAAATCACACTGGCCATCACAGAGATATAGAAGATGTAAAAGATCTCACTAGCCACATTAAAGGAATGCCTGCTCTGCCCTTTCTTATATAATTCCTCTGTGTTCTGAGACCACCACAACCTGTCACTGACATGGACAAAGATGTACCTGTAGAAGTGTACCATCTCTACATCCTCTCCCTGAACAGTGATTGGACATAAGGGCACTTTTGTGCAACGAAAGACCAGTTCCTTGGTTTTGGTCATGTTAATTTGAGGACAATTCTTTCTGCATCAATAAACAAAGTTCTCTATCTGACTCCTTAACTATGTCGCATCCCCTTAATCGATACACCCTGTAAGTACAGAACCATCTGAAAATTTCTAAGTAACATGACCTGGTGTTACAGTTGTAGATACTAGAGAGGAAGGACAAGCATCCTGGCTGGGATGAAGGAAGGATTCATTCCTGTCAAGAAGCTATAATGGAGGGAACAGGAGAACTGGCTAACTGGGAGCAAATCGTTCCCCCACATGACTGGTGGCAGTGTCCCTCCGACTTAGGACACCCACAGAGTGGCATGGGTGTTGGAGAGCGGAATTGAAGCCCTGTTGAGGCTTTTGGGGACTACCAGAGAGAGCTGCCGAGGGAGGACTGCCCTGGTTTCTACACAATCTGAAAATACTCTGAACGACCAGAACAGGAGACTGGAAGCAGTTCCTGGGTCTTGTTTAGAAAGGAAACCTGCTGCCTTACTTGAATTGAGTCAGAGTCATGAGGCAGCGGGCAATACTCTAAGGCTCTATACTCTATACTTCACGTGACGCGACGACTGCAGCAGCAGACCCTCCTGCTACGCAAGCATTGTAGTGTTTATACTTGCGCGCATAATTTACGTAAATCTGGAGGAATCCACCAGGTGACAGTGCGAGATATTATCACGGCGAAAACATGTTCGGCTTCTCTGTGTTGTGAATTGCCTAGAACACCCATTAAATTCTGATGACACCTTACCGCAATATCTTTGAAAAGGATGTTTATTGAATAAATCCAGGGATGTGTCCATTCCAGCAAGCATTGGGCACGAGTGAGAAACAATCCCTGGACGAGGCCTCAGCTCATCGCAAGGTGAATACAAGCACACACATACACTAGCATCATTTTAGCGGCACCAATTCCCCAAACCTGCATATCTTTGGAAGGAAACCCAGCAGGAAAACATGCAAACTCCAGGCAGGGAATACCAGCGACGTGACTCCCTGCAAGACAGCAGCGCTAACGCTCCGCCACTTTGTCACCCCATGTGTGTAATTATTAACAGTATTCATTATTTAAATGAAATTACCGATTTATCTGTAAAATGTAATATACATACTTTAATGTTTTTCATCATGAAAGTGATATCAAGTATAAATCTAAGGATTCTAAATGTGCAGAGAGTTGGAATATCATACATTTAATGTGCTCAGTGTGGCGATCTATTGCTGGCAATCCGCTGCTGTCAGGACCAGAGGAAGCCCTAGAAAAAAAGATGGCACAGAAGACGGTATGTGAGACTTTTAAAATGTATTGTGTCATTACGATTGGGAATATGCGACGCTTGTATACAAAAGCACCACGAATACATCTGCATGTCGGCATTTTGCTTCACCACATCGAACCATTTATCAAACATCGAAGCGCGCACACCGGTCTCGTAGGATCCGCAAAGCGGCTTTCTGTCACATGTAGATATTAAACAGAGACTCTGACATCACATTCCAACTTTTAGCACACTGTGCCCCCTGACTTTTTGCTGGTACTGCAACTCGCGCACGCGTCACGTTAATTTCTGAGGACTTGCTCAGAGGACACATCAAATGAACACTGAGAACGTGTGGCAGCCATGATGCGGGCGCGTACGCGTTCTGAGCGTGAAGTAGAAAACGAGCCCAAATGGAGGATGGAAGGAGGAAGAATTGCTGAGTTATTGCTTGAATTATTGGATACTTGTGGCTTATTACTGGAGAGTGTATTGTGAAACATTCATTTTATTCATATGTTCTGTGCTGTATTGCTGTGTCTGTGTTCTGGGGCTCTCTGGCGCCCTCTTGTTGTTACAAGTTATAGTCTAACTGTTCTTGTGTTGCTTCAGTGTTGCTCACTTCCATATCAGAAACACTTTGAGCTACATCTTTTGTATGAAAACATGCTGTAGAAACAAATGTTGTTGTTGTTATACTGCACATTTCAGATTCTTGACAAGGATTGATGTGATACCCTGAGTGTATTTTCATTTTCTAGTTATTTGTTAGAAATTGTTCAAGAAAAGCAAGATGGCAGGACCTGCTTCCTACTCAAAACCTGACACTTTTTTATGACTATCCAGCTCCCAATTTTTATTTTTCTACTCCCTCCCATCACACAACTACCTCCTAATTCATTTTACACAGAACACTGACAATCATAAACATTCCTGCCTGGAAAAAGGCTGAGGCGCAGCAGGCTGTCAGGCTCCCACTGCATCTTGCATTTTGAAGAGGAGCTTGGAAGTGGGGAGGAGTTGAAGCTGAATAGGGATGAAGGGCTTAGAGGAAGACCATGACCATATAGAAGAAACAATAGGAGAAAGTGGAAGATGAGTTGGAAAAATGTAAAAAAGGAAGGGAGAAGAGAATTCAGCAGAGGTTTCTTGGATTCCATCCACAACATGTGGAGTTGTTGTTTGCACTACTTGAGTCTTTGTGAGATTTTTCAATGAGTATTCTGCCATCAAAGATGTATTTTTTTGAAGAAAAAAGATAAAATAACTAATATCACAAGGCATTGATATGAACCTGTTATCTGAGTTGAATATGAAAAGAAAGGTAAATGTATTTTTTTTATTCAAAGCAATTTCATGCCCAAAATATAGAAATGTCAAAGTCCAGTTTTTGTCCAGTTTTTCAGAAGAAGCAAATGATGCAGATAGAATCACGACAGAGCATTGTGTGCTAGACGAGCAGTTACAGATTGCTAAAGGTCAAGAACAACACTAATGTGTTTTAAAACGAGCAGCTGAAGGCATCCAGAAAGAGCAGTAAGAAGGGACACAATGCTGAAAGGCATCAAGTTATTATACTGTATGTCAAAACTGTAGAGAAGAGAGACAATGTATGAAACAAGTACAATTTGTGTAGTGGAGAAACTCCTATTTAGAACTTTCCAAAACTTGTATGCAAACAGATGAAAAGCAATAAAGAATGAAGCTAAGGTGAAATTGGGTCAAAACACTGGTGACACTAAATGCTAAAGGGGAGCAAGTCTGTTCAGTTCTGTATTCATTTCTCTGCTCATAAGTAATGAATGAGCAGACAGGTGAATGCAGGCCTGAAGTATACGTTCCCCTTAACATTCAGCTTTGTTTGTGTCTGCACTGCCCGTCTCTAATTCTCAGGATTTGGATATAACTATTCAAGCAAACTCCAAAGAGAAGTGTCAGTTAAAAGAAAACTGGAAAATAAAGCTTAAGCATTTCAATCAAAAATATCACTTTTTCTGCATTTACAGTATTACAATAAGAGAGTCAAACAGCTTAGCTATCTAAACAATAAGATCAACTTAATGTTAGAATGGCTCACTGATTGTGAATCTGTTTGGAACCAAAACTTGCAGGAACAGGGAGACCCCAGGACTGAACCTGAGAACCACTGACTTCTACTACAAAGTAGTGAAAATATAACTATAGATGTTTAGACCTGTTGAGAAGTGAAAGATACAAAAGAAGGAAGGAAAGAAATATAATATTTAGGAGAATAAACAATTATGGGGTGAGTGGAAAACTTGAATTTGTTCATGAACTGCATATTATACCCCAAAAGTGTCTGCCTTCCTGGTTACGACTTTGTGTTTCAGCATGACTACATGGTGTTTCCAGTACCATCCACCTCGCAGTCTTTTACCAATCACAACAATCCACAGACCAGGGCCATTTTAACGAATGGGCACAATGCGCACTGGCCCTTTGAGTATAGGAGCCTATGGTGTTTCTAATACCAATTTATGTTTCTGTTTTGCTATCAAAACAGCAGACTGCTTTGATCAGAGGCCTGTGATGTTGTTAAGATGGCCCTGCCACAGACAATTCATTTGTTCCCCAACATACTGAAGGATCAAAAGTGGCTCCAAAATGGTAAACTTTGTTGCTGATTTTAATCACCGCTGAGATTGAACAGTAGGTAAGGAAACAAATTGCTACAGCTGAGCATCTTCTAAATTAAGTCATCCATTTGAAGCACGTTTGGGAAATCTGCTTGCCTAAGTGGTGCTATTTCTGAATATCACATCCTACACCCTGAATGGTTTTTTGGTGACCCTAGAAAATCAATGTGAAATTATCGTCAGCAATCATGCACATACATCGACCAGCCACAACATTCAAACCACAGACAGATGAAGTGAATAACATTGGTTATCTCATGACAAAGGTACCTGTTAAGTGGTGGGATACATTACAATACAATACAATACAATTTATTTTTGTATAGCCCAAAATCACACAAGAAGTGCCACAATGGGCTTTAACAGGCCCTGCCTCTTGACAGCCTTGACTCTCTAAGAAGACAAGGAAAAACTCTCCCCAAAAAAAAGGAAAGGCAGTTCAAAGAGAGACCCCTTTCCAGGTAGGTTGGGCATGCAGTGGGTGTCAAAAGAAGGGGGTCAATACAATACAATACAATACACAGAACAGAACAAAACCTCAATACAGTATAAAAATAAAAATTTTAGAAGTACAGAGCAGAATTTAACAATAGATGATATCACATAATAATATTTGGATTTGTTTAGTGTCCTGTTACATTAGGCAATAAGTGAACAGTCAGTTCTTGAAGGTGAAGTGTTGGAAGCAGGAAAAATGGGCAAGCATAAGGATCTGAGCAACTTTGACAAGGGCCAGATTGTGATGGTTGGACAACTAAGTCAAAGAATCTCCATATTAGCAGGTCATGTGGGGGGTTCCCGGAACTACCAAAGTGGTCCAAACAAGAACAATTGTCAAGCCAGCAACACAGTCATAGGCACCCAAGGCTCACTCATGCGCATGGAAAACTTTGGGTTCTGGCATTCATGTGGCTGTTACTTTGACACGTATCACCTACCTAAAGATTTTTCTGGATCACTTACACCCCTATAGGCAACAGTTTTCCTTGATCACAGTGGACTCCTTCAGTGTAATAACGCACCCTTTCACACTGCAAAAATTGCTCAGAAATGATTTGAGGAACATGACAAAGAGTTAAATGTGTTGACTTGGCCTCCTAGTTCCCGATTTTAGTCCGATTGAGCATCTGTGTGATGTGCTGGGAAAACAAGTCTGATCTATGGAGGCCTCAACTCTCAACTTACAGGACTGCTTCTAACGTCTTGGTGCCTGAAAGCACAGGAAGGACACCTTCAGAGGTCTTGTGGAGTACTGGCCTTGACAGGTCAGAGCTGTTTTTGTGGCATGAGTGGGACCTGCACAATATTAGGCAAGCAGCTTTAATGTTGGCTGATTAGTGTTTGCTGACAATATGTTAAGATGTTTATTTTCAAACTAGCTGTGTAAGCCTGTGATGTAAAAATCCTGGGGTCCTGAAACTATTTAAATCATTAGAAAACTGAAATGTAGCGATGACAGGTAATTGAAAGGAACTACTCAGGGCATCTCTCTCCTAGGAGGTTTCGTTTTGCTGACATGCTTGCATCTCTTGTGCATTAGTGGCAAGCAACTTTGTCTTTCTTCGGAGGTTTTGTTTTGCCGATGTGCTCACCTGGCTTGTATGTTAGTGGCAGGAGGAAAAGTAAAAGGAATACCATTTTGCCGATGTACTCACCTCGCTTCTGTGCTAGTGGCTAAGCGATTGTCTCTTTCGTTGGAGGTTTTGTTTTGCTGACGTGCTGGCCTCGCTTGTGTATTAGCAGCTAAGAGAGTTTCTGTTTCTTTTTACCCTGCCTTCACCTCTCACTTCTGGGTCGGACAGACAGACACACACACTTCTACGCATAAACGTTTATACTGTATATAAGACTAGGGGGATGTGGATGTACAATTTAAACAGATTGTTATTTTCATGGGAATTGTTACATATGCATAATAGAACTAACTATTTTACATTACAGTGAGTAATTAACCATAGTAAAAAACAGTAAAACGTAATAATTTGAAAATAAATTATGTTTCATGTTGCGTTAGAGTTATTCATTGCGTTATATGATTTCGTTCTGTTTGGATTTGAAATTAACACACAAATATTTTTTAAACTTACACTTTTACTGTATAATTTGAGAAAAAACAATTTTTTAAATTAAATTTTTGTCAATATCGCATTGAATTTTGATTCTGTGTTTGGACTTACATCGTGACAATGCAACATACTGTATAAATGCCCATGAGTGAATTTTTTTTCTTTATCTCTAATAAATAAACTGACTTATTCGAATGTTTGTCCCTGTGATTTGTTAATTGTCTTTGCAAAAGCTATTCTAATGAGAAACTAGGGGTGGGCGGTATGACCAAAATTCTATATCACGGTATTTTTCTAAATTCTGCCGGTTTCACGGTATTCGACGGTATTTTTTTCCCCGTGCATGAGTGGATGTTAACCACATTTTCCACTGCAATTACTGGCTAAGAATAACCTATTCCACTGTCAAGAGTATTGTACATTGTACAAAAAAAAACATTTTAATGTGCACACAAGTATTAATACAGTTTTGCATTGCCCCATAAAGTGATAGTTTTCAAGGGGGTGGCACTAATGGAGAAGGTATCACATTGCATGACAGATGCAGTCAAAATATAGAACCTTTTTATTGAACAAATTTTGCAAAAACAAATTATAATTTTGACAACATATTTTCAACCATACAAAGAGGCATTTAGACTTAGTAAAATATCCAGAAGTGCTTGTCAAAAATTGTATTGCACAGAATATGTCTTAGAAAAGGAATAAATAGTAAATATTTTTTGTAAACCAACTACACTTTCTGTTAATGTTAACAATCTCTGTCCATTGACACATTAAAGTGACTTTTTAAACAAATTTATCATCATTAAACTGCATAATATTTAAACTAATAAATAATAACAATAAAATAAATAATAGTATTATTACTGATAGTTGCACTATTACTTCAAGACTTCAAGCCCAGGTGCATTACACAGTATTCACCAAATTAAAATAAAATAAAACAAGTGCAACTTGGTGACAACATCTTTACCAACTGAACCATCATTTAGGCAAACTGCTTTAATATGGACCTTGCTTCAAGCTAAGCTATACTGGGAAGAAAAAAACAAACTATATGTTGAGAACAAAGTCAACATTTCCACTTTATTCTTGTCGTTTATGTTGAGATTAAAGTCGACATTTCCACTTTATTCTCGCCGTTTTTGTTGAGATTAAAGTTGACATTTCCACTTTATTCTCATAGTTTACTTTATAATTAAAGTAGAATGTCGTAAACTAAACTTCTTCCTAAAATCAATGTTTAATCAATTACTTAATTTACCCCATCATAAATTAATGCAGCACATTAAATGCTTTGTGTTACGTTCCCCGACCCAGTGGTTAATCACTACGCTTCTTAAACTGACTTCCTCCGCACTAAGAGAAGACAGCGATCACCATACAGAATCCATTCACTTCATGATATTCCTGCTTTCTGAAAATTTAGAATGCTAAGATAAATTCTTGATATCATTTTCATGATGAAATGCATTAAAGCAGGTATTAAACATGCACGGTAGTGAGGCGGTAGTGCTGCTCCCTCGCAATAAGGGGTCCCCAGGTGTATGTTCAGTGTAGAGAACTTTATGGCAGGTGTGACGAGGCTCCAAAAAAACTGGATGTATGAATAGCTATCGCACAGGTTTAACTTAAATATTGTGTAAATGTTGGGTTTGTGATCTGCTGGTCGGAGACACGAACACAGAATTCAATGCATGTTCTTCTGAGCAGGCTATCTTTATTGACATGTACCAAAACCCCAGTTCCTATCCTTCCTTTTTCTTTCACCACATAACCAATCACCACACGATAAACGTCTTTGTGAAATTAAAACTAGTTATAAACTTAGCCCACGGAGTGTTCAGAACTTTAAAAATATCTTTGTTATACATGTTTAATTATGCCATCCATTCAGAGTTGCGCCCATCTCTGAACGAGTCGCCAGCACATCGCAGGATGAATACAAGCAAAACATACACTAGCAGGGTCAATATAGCACAACAAAACCCCACATCCTACATGACTTTGAAAGGAAACTGAAGCACGCCGAGTAAACCCACCAGAAAAACATGCAAATGCAAGGCAGGCACGCCGGCGTGCCCCCATATGATTAATGCATGCTTTAATGCATTTCACCATGAAAATTATATTAAGTATTTATCTTAGCATTTTAAATGTTCAGAGAGCAGGAAGATCATGAAGTGAATGTATTCTGTGCGGCGATTGCTGCCGGCGCCTCCTCTTAGTGCAAGAAGAAGTCAGTTTAAGAATCACTTAACACAAAGCATTTAATGTGCTATATAACTTATGACGGGGTTTCAGAAAATCTAGTAAATTAAATATTCATTTTACGATGAAGTTTAGTTTACGATGTTCTACTTTAATGACAAATTACGAGAATAAAGTCAATATGTCGACTTTAATCTTGACATAAATGGCAAGAATAAAGTAGAAATGTCGAGAATAAAGTCAACATGTCGACTTTATTCTCGTCATAAGCGTCAAGATTAAAGTGGAAATGTCGAGAATAAAGTCAACATGTCGTCACACTATTATACAGTACCCTGGTACATTACACTGTATTGAAAACAAATAAAACAAGTACAACTTGGCTTGCAGTATTATCCAGTAGTATAGAAACAGTATTTACACATCTGACCTTTTAAAACTAAAGTATCTCCAGGCGACGAACGTGACTCCTTTTTTTCGGCAAAAGTTCTTCTGTTCATCATATTCAATTTTATCATCGGCTTCAGTTTCGGAATGCTTTCTGTCCATTTTCACCATTCGGCATACCTATGCTACCGCCCACTATTTGGTGGTGTAGCAGTGAAAAAGAGCCCTAGTGCAACAAATCTGTGTTTAGCGGTGTAGCAGTGAAAAAGGTCCCCACTTGAACAGTTTCCCGCTGCGCCACGTTCCGAACGTCGTTTAGGCAATTTAAACCGGTGTTGCGGTATAAGAAAAATCCATATCATAAAAAAATGGTTTTTGGTATGAACCGGTATACCGCCCAGCACTATGAGAAACTGTTAACATTTTAATATGAATGGCATATCAAGATCGCCTTTGGTGTCTAATGTTATCTGCGGAAGATGTACTACATTACCTTTCTTGGACACATCCTTCTTTCAACAGTAATTCGGGCGGTGGAAGACCATACAGTGTTAATGGTTGTAGATTTTCTTTAGGATATTGTAAGCTGATGTTTTCATTTTCTGCACAATCACCATCAGCTGTTTCAGCGTAGTCTATTGATACGCATTTAACCAATTTGCCATGTAAACGATCGACAATTTTCACGTTAATTTGATTGACTTCATTGTTTCTCGGTGCTAGGATTGCCTGTGTACTCATTTCTTCTGTTGATAACCCTTCAGGATGATATTCTTCAGTAAGATTTGGACATAATAAGTCTTCTTTTATTGGGAACTTAAAATGAGGAAAACGTAAAAATGTATAAGAGCTAAGAGAGCAGGAATTATGTCTGTCAAAAGCATTCACACAAATGAGAGGTGAGAGTACCGAGTGTGTGGTTGAATTTGTTTGAGAGGAGGGTGTGACTTGAAAAAATCTCATGGCCAAAGTCTCATCTCGCGGGACTTGAAATTATCTCTTTGAAAAAGTCTTGTCTCAGGATTTCCTTTTATAATAGATAGATATCTATATCATTTGACTATAATGTTAGAGGTTTTTGAGGTCCAGGAATTCATTGACATTGACCTGGATTAAAAATTGTACATTTATTTGGACCATTTTTGATGACATACTGTATTTATTTACTGTATGACAGACACTGCCATTCTGGATAACTTTTGCCAGAATACCTTTATTTTACTCAAGTATGGGTACTTTATCCCACACTGACCCCAACAGACACAGAGAGAATATACAAAAGTCCACACAGACAATGGCCAGGCAGAACTAGTCTGAATTCAAACTCTGAATGCTGGTGCAAAGCCACCCACAGTATAACATTGTGTTGTCCATTCGTGGCATTGTTCAGTTTTAACATGACATCTCTACACATTATGAGACTCCCAAAATATTTTCTGAATTTTGAAAGTTGTGTCAATTCGTTTATTCTATTCCTTTTATTCAGTTTAAATATTAGTACCATGGCTAAAGAAGCACAATGAACTGAACGAGGCACTCTCTTTATTTTTTAAACACTTACTTGTGAAATTATTAAATATCTAAAGATTAGAAAAATCACATTTGAAAGAAATTCTTCAGAAGGTTTACACTAAGGATTGACATCTTTACAAGAATACCTTACTTGCAGTCCACATGTTCTACAGCCTCGCTGTTGACAATCATGGTATAATGGGCCATGACATCTAGGCCTCTACTTCTGGAAGTAGAATGAGATCAGTGAACAAGAACAAAAAACTAAATGTTTAATGATATCTTTTTATTAGGCCCTTTACATTTTTATTAATTAAAATGCTGCCACCCTTCCAACCAGAATAGTGAAGCTGCAGTGGTCTTTTACTGTGAGGCAACAGCACTAACCACCATTGTTTGTGAATGTCCATTTCTGGAACACTTTCATCATCTGCTAAGTGGGCATGTGTCTCTCCTAGAGAGTACACTGGTTGAAGAGTAACAGGTCCCCAGACCTGTCCTGCTTGTAATTATGCTGTATTATTATCACTGAACAATACAGCTTAACTCTGACACAGGTAAAAATGTGAAATGAGCTCTCCAGCTGGGCAGTAAACTGATTATAGAGTCATCATTTAAATCTCTCTTTAAACTGTCTCTTGCTGCCCTGTGGATGATGAAATGCTCATTTTTTTTCTCCACCGTTTCACCTGTCTGGAACACCTGGCAACCAGGAACCTCCATATTCAAAAAAAATCATTGTTGCCTCCCAGAAGAAAACAATCCGAGTTTTATATACGTTGTTTTTTGTTCTTTTTTTCATGACTTAGTCATCAGTCTATGTGATTTATATTCAGCTTCTGAGTTCTGCATAAGTAGATTGTGAGCTAATAGCTCAGCTAATGTTTGCAGAAGTTCATTATATTAAGCTGAGGGCTACCAAATCGATGTCAGATGAGTCAGGGAATATTAGCGGCATCTGGTGGCTGTAGGAAGTCAGCACAGCAACCAAACAATTTGGAGCAGCTATCTCTGCCTAAAAGCTGGCTGAGTTCAATGTTTTCCTTTTATTTTATTTTTCTTTTGGATGAATTCTTAGTTTCCTCCATAAATGATTATTTTAAATGTATGAATTTTTGGAACATGTGCAGCATAGGGTGCAAGGCAGGAACCAACTCTGGATGGAATGCCAGTCCACTATAAGGAAGATTGTAAGAGAACTCTCTTTAGGTGCATTCACGAAGCACCTACTGTGGTAGTCATGTCTGTATGTCTGTCCACATGAACCAAATCAGCCCTTTGAACCCAGGAACTCTGAGGCAGCAATATGTCACACAAAGCCAAACCAAGTCCTTATGAGAAAGTTAGCTGTCAACCAGGCCGATGTTTAGGCCATCCATTCAGGGTGCCCAATCAGTACTTGAGCATTATTGCTGGCAGCAGTGCTTCTCACTAACTTCAAACAGCATATCATAAAGTTAATGATTAAATAATCATAAGGCAATAAGTGAAAACCCTGAAAGGTAATTAACCCAGCAACCATACACCTATGTCCGTGTTGTTTTTTTTCTCTTCTCTTGTTTTCTTTCCACATCCTAAAGCTAACCAGAATAGGATGACTGGTGACTCTCTGATGTTCCCAAAGAGTGCCTATAAAAAGTACCTCCCTGAACATTTTTCCAATTTATTGTTAAACACCTTTGAGTCACAACAGACTTATTTTGTCGTTTTTGACACTGATCATCAGAAAAAGACACTTTAATGACAAAGTGAAAACAGATCTCTCTGAAGTAGTCTATTACAAATATAAGCACAACATAATTGATAAGTATTCACCCCTTTAATATGACACACCACTAAATCCTCACTGGTGCAGCCAACTGGTTTTAGAAGTCACAGAAGTAGTCCAATGGAAAGTCACCTGTCTGTGGTTTCAATTGATCATTATTTAAATGTACCTCTTCTAGATGGACCAATATATCTATATATATAAAAGTCAATGTGTGTATGTATGTATGCTTCAGCATCACTTCCATACGGCTGGAGCAATTTTCATGAAACTGCATGTTATCATCCAGTTGACACTTGAAATCACCACCAGAGGGCGAACTGGAGGTGACTACCAGCATTCTTTATGTTTGAGCACCACCGCGCCCCTGTTGCTTTTAAAAATAAATAGAGTCGGCCAGTTCTGAGCATCAAGTGGCTAATAACATACATACAAGACTGCAAAACAAGCACATTAGTGAGTCTTCATTGGTTGTTAATTTATGTCGTTTTTTTTTTTTATTATATTTTTCTCAAACAATTAAAATAAAAATGCCTTATTTTCCTTCCAGGCAACGCTGGGTAATTCAGCTAGTGGTGAATGAGTATGGTGGCCTAACCTACACAATGAAGACAAAAGAACACTCCAAGCAACCCCATGATGTTATGTTGCAGCTAGGGTTCCTCCTCTGGCTGTTGTTCAAATCCAAGTGTTGTGCCCTTTACAGTCAACATTGAGCCATTAGTTTCAGCTAATGTTACTCTTGTTAACTGTCTGTTGAATTTTCTTAGCATGTGTTATGTTCAGCATGCTTTGTATGCATACTTGTAACTCTTACAGAGTACTCAGAGGTGACTTGTATATTTTCATGTCTCCATCTTCCTGACCTCTACTTTCCAATTCCCTTTTCACAGAGTTTCTTGGTGTGTTCTTTTTGTAGTCACCGTGTATGTTAGGCCACCATACTCACTCATAATATATTGGACCTTCCAGATCAGGTTAATTTTTACTACTGTCACAAGAATGAGATTTAGACATCAAGAAGGTTCGGGGCAGCCATCCAAATATTGTTCCAAGGCTGCAAAACATAGTTATTCACAGATTCAAGTCCAAAACAGAACTGAAGTTATTGAGACAAGAAGGCAGCTTTAAAGGCCAGTAAATGGACATCATCTGGGCCTGAACCGGAACTGAAAGGCCCAGAACCGGATGTGACATCATCATCGGGGGTTGGGACCAGAAGTGACATCATCTATGGTGCCTGAACTAATCAGTGATGTCACCATTGGTGCCGGAAACCTATGGGATTTCCATAGGGATGGTCTGCAAGAGATTAAGAGAGACAGTCAGTGGACCCAGCCGCCCCCTGGTCTGGCATGGAATTAGGCCCTTCAGCTGTCTCCAAATTGCACAATTAAAACCCTAGACAGGTGACCTCTAAGGATTGAATTCTGGGACTTCTAAAACAACAACAACAATAACAAGACTTTATTTCTTGTATAGCTCAAAATCACACAAGGATTGCCTTAATTGTCTTTCACAGGCCCTGTTTTTTACAGCCCTCCCAGCCTTGACACATTAAGAAGATAAGAAGAAAACTTAATAGGAAAAACATGAAAGAAATCTTGGGAAAGGCAACTCAGAGAGAGACCCCCTTCCACATAAGTTGGGCATGCAAAGGGTGTCAAAAAATCTGGTAAATGCAACTCACAAAACAGAACACAAGTAATCACAGAGCTAGATTGCCAGTTTATCATGACCTCCTCAGAAATGAGTACAACAGTACACAACAAAAACAGAATAGACAAGCATTAGTAACAGTTTCTAAATAACATAATTCTGATATTTTAGTGCTAATGATTAACAACAGAGATGCAGTATGCACAGCTAATCAGCAGCTCTAGTCAGGGTGTGCTAAACTGAAGTAGTGCTTCATCAGCCGGGATTTAAAACCTAAGACTGAAATGGCTCCTCTTACAGGAGCAGGGAGATCATTCCACAGCTCTGGGGCCCTGCAACTAAAACCAATTGGCTGCAGCAGTGATGATATAGGTGTGTCATATTAAAGAGGGCAAGTGCTTATGTGATTGATCATTTTATTTTTTAAATTTGTAATTAATGTAGACCACTGTGCAGAGGTCTGTTTTCACTTTGATATTAAACAGTCTTATTCTTGTTGATCAGCATCAAAGAAGCCAAATGAAATCCATTGAAATTCAATGTTGTGTAACAATAAAATGTTGAAAACTTCCAAGGGTTTGATTACTTTCTTCAAAGGCACTTAATAAGTGGGTGAGGGTGTGTGAGTATGTACTGGTGTCCTGTGATAGACTACCATCCCATTTTGGGTAAATGCCTACTATGTGGTTGGTGCTGTTTGGATAGGAGTGATCCACCATAAACTTGTGGATTAAGTGAGACGGATGTTTGTTTTGGTTTGGGGCCAAAACGGTTAGTGTTGCTGCCGTAAAGATCCAGCAGACTGAACTCATACCCCAGTCATATCACAGTCTTAATGGAGCTTGAGTGTGAGTTTCTTCTCATATCCTAGAGATGTCCTATCTGGCTTGATTGCTGGGTCTAAAACAACTCCTTTTGAGCATGCCCTATAATGGACTGGCAATGATAATCTTCCACTGAAGGCTCATCCAGAAATGTGACTAATCCCCAAAGGTTATTTCTTTGTAAAATGAATAAATCTGTTAACCTGCGATGGCAGCTTTCCATGTCATCCGCCTGTGATTGATCATCAAATGTTAGCCAGCAGGTGGCAGAGTCCCAGCCATTACTCTGGAAACGCAAGCTGGATCAGTTCCAATTTTAATATCTGCTTTAATGACTGTTTTCAGAAACCTCTTATCTTCTGTTGTCGTTAATAATATAATAAAGTTACCAGGTGTTGCATTGGTTCGTGCTGCTCTTTCCTAGCTCTACAAACATGTGTTCTACACACATCTAAGTCAAAGTTGGTGTGGATTTTGTGTATTCTGTTGTGTTCATGTGGGTTTTCTCCAGATATTCTGAATTCCTTCTGTATCTGAAAAATATGGGGATACTTACATAGCCGTATAGTATAGTATAGTATAGTATAGTATAGTATAGTATAGTATAGTATAGTATAGTATAGTATAGTATTCCTTATGATAGACTGTGTTCTCCATGGCACCACCAAAAAATAACCATATACACCCTGTAACATCAAAGGCCACTTTTGAAAATGGATCACATATATTGATGCTTCATTTCTGAATGTCACCATCTATTGTCTGCTTGCTGAGACTCTAAGATAGAAATGAAGATTAGAGAAGTGGTGATTTGAGAGATGTCAGGAAGCAGGTTGTGATTCAAAAGTTCTTAACTGGCTTGGTATGGAAATGGTTTCTTAAGGACAATGATATGAAGCGCTCCAAAAATATTATTTCACAAGATTGACCTTATGAGTCTAGTAAAACCCTGAAAAAAACGCATGAGCCCTTTTTATGCTTGTTAAACATGTTTTTGAATTTATGTAGTTCGTTTCAGCATTTTGAGTACGTAAAAATACAGGAAATATAAAGGAGCTTTCTTTTGCTGTGAGTTCCCTGGAACTTACTAAAAACTCTGAATGCGTGTTGACATGTAAAATAAATTTATCTGAAATCAGTCATCTAATCTTGCACTGATAATGCTGAAGGCTGTCTTAAATGTGATACACACTAGAAAAATAATTAAAGCAATCATATTTTATAGCATCAATAAGTCATATCATGAGTGATAAGACGTACCAGTCACTAAATGTCTGGTCCGACTCCTACGGGAAGACAGAAAGTTGCAACAATTTTTCCTGCTACCATGTACCTTAAATAAACTTGCCTACCTGAACTTGTAATCTAATTTAGGGTGTTTAGGGGCAGAGACAGGACACCAATCTATCCCAAGGACAACTCTTGTATACCACCACACTCACACAGAATTTCCACTTAACCCAGCCTACAAGTCTTTGGGTATGTGGGAAAAGCAGAAGAAAACCACTGAGACATAACAAGAGCATGTAGACACCACACAGAAAAGTGTCTTGGTTGGAGTTTGAACAAAGAACCCGTGAGTCAGAAAGGTGGACTATTGTACCAGCACACTGCAACCTATAATTCATGTCAAAATGAATAACATTAGTAATGAGTGACACAATGGGGTTTTGTTTAGCAAGTTTTGTGAAATTGCTCCTAAAATTTGTTTAGCAATTGCTTTCACAATTGTGAAATGCAAAACTTACTAATGTCAAGTTGTTGGGGTGGAAAGCCATAAATATTGATCTCTTGGGTCATTATGCTGCTGACGCCAATGTCTCATTCCTGCGCCTCCCATGTAGCTCCACACACCTTCATTTGATTCACAAAAACTGCCTGCTGGTTGTGCCTTGCACTGCTTATTTGAGTCAGCGATAACCCCATCTGTATTCCCAGCTCCATAAGACGATCAGATTCCTCAGAAGCCACAGATCTAGGCCAATGGACTTTACCAGCAGAGAAGGGCTTGCAGGTAAGTGCTCTCTAGCCGTGCCCCATATTTTTCACGTTTTTCAGGAAGAAAACATATGTAGCAATGGTGCACGTTTTGCTTGCAGCAGAACACAACTTATTTCACAAATTTGCATTATGAAGCAAAACTCTAAGTTTCAATCAGTTTCACGCTAATCATTATGTTCCTCATTAAATGACACCTATTAATCAAGTTTTAGTGCATATTGCTTCCAAGAACTAAGTGTTGTCACATGCAAGCATTAGGGAGCATCTGAACAACCTAACTGAGGCAACAACACCGAATGACTGCAAAGCAGGGACAAAAGCGATTGGTACCCACTGCTTCTCCCTTCTCCATAGAACATAGGACCAGTCCTGGGATGGCCTGTAACATTATTTCTGGTACACTTCTGGAAGACTGGCTCTTTCCTCTCTGAGAGCTAATAAAACAAGTGCCCATTCCTGACCACATTCATGTAAGAGCACAGCATCACAACAGAGAAGCCTTTGAACCAGGCACTTAATATACTATCTTTCTGATTATTTTTGCTACTATTTTTAGTTTCACCATTAAATAAAGTAAAGACATTTTAGGACAATGGTAAGACCATCAGTGATGTTTGGGCTTTGAAAATTTGAGGACTGAAAATAAATAGGAAGAAGACAGAGTATATGAGGTTTAATGATGATTAGGATTCAAAAATTAGCCTGCAGGGAGAGCCAATGAAAAGAGTGGATAAATACAATTATCTAGGATCAGAGGTACCTCAAGATGGAAAATTATATGGAAAGATGACCTATAGAACAGGGTGTGTTATTGCTCCTACTCTATTCAATGCTTGTATGGACTGGGTGTTGGACAAGGTTGTGGGGTCCAGCGGCTGTGGGGTATCTGTTGTTGAAGAAAGATTCACGGATCTTGACTTTGCTGACAATGCTGTGATCTTTGCGGACTCAATGGAGGCTCTGATCGGGGAGAGCGTGGAGTCTGTGTCTGGGCTTGCAAGTGTCCTGGATAAAAACCAAGATCCAGGCCTTTAATGACTTCTTGGGCACAGCCATCAGTAGTGTGTCTGTCTGCGGAGGGAGTGTCAACCTTATCGAGAAGTTTACTTACCTTGGCAGTGACATTCATGTCTCTGGTGACTCTTGCTATGAAGTCAGTAGATGGATTGGGAGAGCATGAGGGGTCATGAGGTCGCTGGAAATGGGTGTGTGGTACTCCGGATATCTAAGCAAAAGGATGACGGTCCAAGTCTTTAGAGTCCTGGTCCTTTCTGTCTTGCTATATGGTTGCGAGACATAGACGCTATCCAGTGACCTGAGTTGAAGACTGGACTCCTTTAGTACTATGTCTCTCCGGAAAATCCTTGGGTAGCGTTGGTTTGACTTGTTCATGGGGTCCTGAGTGATGCACAGTACCTGCATTGTGACGGAGCGTTAGTTATGGCACTACGGCCATGTGGCGTGTTTCCCCGAGGGTGATCCGGCTTGTAAGATCCTCATTGTTGAGGACCCGAGTGGCTGAACCAGGCCAAGGGGTCGCCCACGTAACACCTTGCTGCGGCAGATAGAGGGTCATTTCCAGAGGGTGGGACTGGACCATGTGTCTGCCTGGGGGGTTGCCAACCGGGATCCAGAGTTGTTTCGTCGTGTAGTGGGTGCGGCAACCCGCTGTATCAGTGCATGCTCCCCAACTTGACTTGACATGACCTGATGACCTATAGAGTGAAGTGTGGATGGAACAATGTCAATTTATCAATAAAGCACAATTTAAACAACATTAGTAAAGGTGTAGCCTAAGTACTTTACATTAAAACATACAATAAATATAAATAAAATACAATAAAAAACAATACAACCAGCAGTAAATTGAAACAAACAAGTGACTATGAGGAGGGAGCCATCAGTATCACTGAAGGTCACGGAAAGCTAAAGAATAGAAATGCATCTTCAGTCTCATTTTAAACAGATCAATTGAAGGAGACTCCTTAATGTAAAGAGGTAAAGAGTTCCATGTGCCAGGAGCAGCAGCTGCAAAACACTGTCCCCCTTAGTTTTACACTTAGTACGAGGGACAACAAGAGACAACTGACCTGTAGATCTAAGCTCTCTGGATGGCTGATGTAAAACACAATTCAGATAAATAGATCTGATCATACCCAAATACAGTAGAACCTCTGGTCACGACCATAATTCGTTCCAAATCTCTGGTCGCAACCCGATTTGGTCGCGACCCGAACTAATTCCTCCCATAAGATTGTATGTAAATACAATTAATCCACGCCAGACCATATGAACTGTATGTAAATATATTTTTTTAAAGATTTTTAAGCACAAAAATAGTTAATTATACCATAGAATGCACAGTGTAATAGTAAACCAAATGTAAAAACATTGAATAACACTGAGAAAACCTTGAACAACAGAGAAAACTAACATTGCAAGAGTTCACGCTACACCCTAACGAACCGCTCGCTGTAAACACTTTTTTAATGAGTTTTAAGCACAGGGAAAACAATGAAAATTTGAAAAATCCTTAATTTATACAAAAACTAACCATAAACAACCAAGAAAACTAACCTTGCATGAAGTTAATAATTTTTTTCTTTAATTCAATTTCAATTTTCTTCAAACCTTTCTTCTTACCAACACTACCACTCTTCACTTGCTTAGACGCCGTGGTTAATTGTAAAATTATTGCTAAAGCACATGAAATAGAGCACAGAGTTCACAGTGAATTCATGCACGTCTGACCGAGAACAATGTACAGGGAGAGACTGAACACATGCGGAAATCATTGGCGCGTATGAACTGGAAGGGAAACTGGCTGGCTGCCAGTGTTTTTGTTCCCCACCCGAGTGTGTGGTCGTGAACAGATGCAAAAGTTTGGCAAACTTTTTGATTGTAACCCGATTTGTACGCATTCCGAAACATTCTGAACCTGAGGTTTTATTGTACTGATTTAAAAACCAGTAACAGATTTTTAAAATCAATTCTGAAACTAACAGGCAGCCAGTGTAAAGAGGCTAAAACTGGAGATACAGATTCAAACTTTCTTGTCCCATCCAAAAAACAAGCAGCAGCATTCTGAACCAACTGCAATCTGCATATCAGGGATTTAGTAATCCCATAATACCATGAGTTACAGTAATCAAGCCAAGAAAAAACAAAAGCATGAACAATTGGAAGAATGTATCAGAAGTGTTGTGTGATCATAGAATCAAGGCAAAGATTAAAGGTAAGGTTTTTAAGGCAGTTATATGAATGTATGGAGCTGAGACATTGAGAGTAAAGGGAGCGAAGGAGAAGCTAGGTGAGGTAGAAATGAAAATGTTGAGATGGATGTGTGAAGTTACAAAAAATGACAGAATAAGAAATTGAGACAATCAGAGGTACAGCAAAAGTAGGATAGATATCTAAGAAGTACAGGAAAGTAGGTTAAAATTGTATGGTTAATGTGATGTGGAGAGACAATGAATATGTGGGCAAAAGAGCGATGGGAATGGAAGTACAGGGGAAGAGAAAGCAAGGGAGGCCTTAATGGAGTTGGATGGAAAAATTAAGAGATCTGAAGGAAAAGGGTCTGACTGGGGAGGAGGTGCAGAACTGAGGTGTATGGAGAAGGTTGAACAAGCACATCAACCCCACATAATAGAAGAAGAAGAAGAGTACCCAGCCAGTGCCCAACACGTTACGGTATTCGATGTATTTTGTTTAAACAACTCCAGTAAGTCTCTGGTTATTAACGAACCTCAGGCTTTTGCAAACTGTACAAGAATTTGTTTCCTTCTAACAAACATTTTTTCCAATGGTTGGTAGGGATGGGATTAGGCACCATCTCCTGGTGATGACTCCATGGTACAGAAGAAACTAGAGTTAGTGGTAGCACCCCCTCCCAACCAGCAGTGATAATGCTGAGATTACCTGAGCCCTTTGAATGATCCCCAAGCATGTATGTGTGACAGGGCATAAAGATTTCTGACCAAAAACTGATGTACATTAAATGTTGAATGTATTGTAATGGCAGTACCGGCAACTGTGAGAGCCATGACAAGCAGAAATACAGTACCATCCGAGCAGTAATGGTATCCAGATGACCGTTATGTAAATGTAGAAGCCATCAAAAAAGCCTGCAAATATGTAACATATAAAAGGGGAACATCTGCGCAGCTGTCTGGCCTTCAGTCAAACACAAATGGCTGGGTGAGCAAGTCCTTATTAGGATAGCGAACCAACAAAACAGCCATGAAAAAGAGTGTTAATCCATTTGAGCCATGCGTGCTTGCACTGCGCTTTGTTACAGTATTGTAGCATAACGAAATATAATACAGACTTTTTTGTGTTATCCAGTTTTCTCTTCATTGTTCTGAATTGTGTTTACTACCAAGTTCAATGGTTGGTGGAGCTTTTTACATGACACATCATATTCTGTGCCGAAACCATTGTCATCGCAATAGCTGTACGATTCTGGAGGCATCAAATAAGTGCATCTACAGGATTAAATGCCTTACCATATATATGGGGGAGTCTAAACTGATACCCTTTGAGTAGTGATGAGCAAAACACACAGGTTTTGATTTGCATACAGTTGACAGTAAAATTTGTTTTAAGGGGCTATTTCGAAATTGTGAAACGCAAACCTCCCTAAACATTTTTTAGTGTTTTAAAGAGGGAGTAGAAAACCATATTAAATATTGCTTTCTGAAGTCTTGTTCACACTTGTTTAACCGAGTCCTTTTCTAGAGCTGAATAACGCATCAGATCAGTAACATTAATTCAATTTATGCTTCTCGTTCACATCACCCTGGCAGGGTGCACTACATTTTATTTCAAAATATGACATGCTGCATATTATTTTGGGCCATGGTGCACATTACAGCATTTTCTCCACAGCAAAATCTCACGACATGGGAAGCTGCTACTGCCAAACCTGGACCCCTCAGCTGTTACCTAGGAAACGCACTATCCTAGTTGAGGATTGGCACACTTCTGGGGATCTTTTTTTTTTCTTCACTACAGATCTTTATTTAAATACTGAGTGGAAGGCAGACACATGTAGAAAACACTTCCGGGCACGTCTAACCGGGAGGAGGCCCCGGGGAAGACCCAGGACATGCTGGAGGGACTATGTCTCTCGGCTGGCCTGGGAACGCCTTGGGATTCTCCCGGAAGAGCTAGAAGAAGTGGCCGGGGAGAGGGAAGTCTGGGCATCTCTGCTCAAGCTACTGCCCCCACGACCCGACCTCGAATAAGTGGAAGAGGATGGATGGATGGATGGACTTCTAGAGTTAAATGCCTTTCTTCTTGTGTGGAGGACACAAATTTCAACACAATTTATTTTGCAAATATTTTTGCGAAGCCAAACACTGAGTTTCACTCTAAAATCAATTTCCTACCAGTTGTTTTGCTCATCACTGCCTATGTGCAACCGTAAATGTGGGCAGAAATGTGTCTTTGCAATGGATTGGAATTTTTTGTGACTGGAGGTTATGAAAGAAGCACAAAAGAGTAATGGTATGGAATCGGGTAAAAAAATAAATAAAATGGATGAGGACCGAGCTGGTGGCATGTCTTCGGTCATTTTCTGTTCAAATTCAGTTTTACTTGCTATCTAAACAGGAGGCAGTTTTGTCGAGCAGCTCTTTAAAGTTACCAGAGACATCCAGGTGGCCATGATATTTTTATCTTACAATGTGAGAGATACTAGAGCCTTCACAGTTTCACTTTTTCTCACAGCTGGCAAAGTAAAACTGTGAATTGCTCTGAGACAAGCATGACGCCAACCTCAGTGAACTATACAGGCAAATTGAAGTCCATTGAAGACTAAAGTATTATCTATTTTCTTTTTCTTTTATTTGATTTTCAAAATCATTAAGAAACAGAAGAACCCACACTGAAAACAAATATATCAACCAATGCCATAACAGTTGGGTGGCACAGTGGTAGTGCTGCTGCCTCGTAGGAAGGCTCACATTGTGAATGTTTCCTGTGTGGCGTTAGCATGCTTTCTCTGAGTCCATACGGGTTTTCTCTGGATGCTCCTGTTTCCTCCTAGTTGATATGGTGACTTGGTGTTGTAAAACTGGGCCCAGTAGGTGTCCTTGATGTTCATGCTTTGTGCCCTGTGATTGCTGGGATAGGTCCCAGCTACCCTATATAAGCAGGTTGGAAAGATGGATACAAGACAAATCAATACTAATTTTAACAAAATGTTCATCTCATTTCACCCTTTCAGCCTATTTAATCCATGTTGTGATTGCTTTGGGTCAGAGCCCATCCAAGCAGCCCTGGACAATAGGCAGAAATACCCTGGACATGGTGTAAATGGGCACATTCATGCATCCACCCACACTCGTACAGGGCCAATTTGGAACTGCCAACTAAGTTCACCACAGATAACATGCTAGCATCATATTTCAGCCCAGGACCCTGGATTCATGAGGTGACAGTCCTGTGCACTGCAAAACCAAACACAGTCATTGTCCATCCATCCATCCATTATCCAACCCGCTATATCCTAACTACAGGGTCACGGGGGTCTGCTGGAGGCAATTCCAGCCAACACAGAGCGCAAGGCAGGAAACAAGCCCCGGGCAGGACGCACGCACACACACACACACACACACACACACACACACACACACACACACACACACACACCAAGCACACACTAGGAACAATTTAGGATCGCCAATGCACCTAACCTGCATGTCTTTGGACTGTGGGAGGACACCGGAGTACCCAGAGGAAACCAACGCAGACACAAGGAGAACATGCAAACTCCACGTAGGGAGGACCACACAATCATTGTTTTTGAGAAAAAAGTATAACACTGACGGCCCACTGCTCAGTCATTACAGTCTTTATTAGGCTCTGAATGTGTCAATGCATGCATTTCTTGTACCTACTTAATCCAAATCATGGTGGCAGGGAGACAGAACACCCTGTCAGTGGGCATCTGGCATCACTCTCTCTCATACACAGCCTAGATGGAGTTTCCGGTTCATCTAACTGCTGCCTCACAGCTCTCGATGCAGCTCTGGATAAAATTTGCACTTTCTCCTTACATGTGAATGGGTTATACTCCATGTACTCTTGAAGCATTATCTTAATACATAATTCGCCTGCCTCCTCACTCACTCACTCACTCACTCACTCACTCACTCACTCACTCACTCACTCACTCACGTCCACCTGAAGCCGAATGTGCAGTCGCCTTCTGCGCACGTCCAAAGCCGAATGCGCAGTCGCCTTCTGCGCAGCTGCGTGAAAAACCTTACGAGACCGACATCCAACCCCAACATCGCGGCAGGCGGCGGATTTACGGCCACAAAAATTCAAAGAGAAAGGCAACTTCGATTAAAGCTCTAGAGGCCTGAAAGGCAATTTCGACTACAGCTTGAGGCCTAATTACGCATTCTGATTCAATTATGCATTCATTCAATACACCTATATCAGGTTTGTGGTGCTTATACGTATTACTATCCCATATTGTACTGGAACATTCATCATTCAATATTATACTATAGGCCTGGAAAATTCATCAACTAACAGTACAAGCCTGTACAGTAATGAGTAAAGCGGACTACATTCATTATCAAAACAACTTCTTCGTTACTTATCATTTGTTCTTCATACACTGCTGACACAAACTCGTGCCCGTTTCATCTCATGTTGTCAAAATGGGCTCTTTGTCTAGTTTAAACATAATTAAATATAAATATGTTAATCTTTTGTGTCAAACTGCTGCGACTTAGCTCATTCAAAACTCCTTTTGAGAGGTAGTGTTCACAACACTGCACCTGACACACACTCTTCAATCTCCATGTGGGTATCACATTGGCAGCTAAACATACGCCAGTATAAAGACAATTGTATAATATGACATTAGCCTGTAAATGGCAATGAAACAGATGAGTTCATAAATGGGAGTGCAGCCTCCGGCGATCAGGCTGCTTGGCTGTTTTTTTAGGTAGAGTACAGCTTTCAGTTGGGGTCAGGATAGCCAGCACCAGCAGAAACATAGAAAGACTCAAAGTCTGCCAATACAAATAGAAACAAGGACTTCCTCTTTCTTTCTTTTTTATTGCATACCAACCTGCAAACACTAATTAATGCAGATAATGCCATCTACCCACATACTGTTTAAGCTGGCACTAACACAGTAGCGTAGCTAGGAATAATGAAGAATCAGTATAAAGCACACCTTATAAGAAGGATTTAGAAGTCTTAGTGGCCTTGTTACTAGCAACTGCCAGACAGTGTTCAGAAGTCATTAAGAAGGTCAACAGAATGTCAGGTTATATAGCGCCCTGATGTGTGGAGTATTACATGTCAAAGGAGGTAATGCTGAAGATTTATAATGCACTGGTGAGGCCTCATCTGGAGTACTGGATAAAGTTTTGGTCTCCAGGCTACAAAATTGAAAACATCCAGAGAAGAGTGACTAGGCTGATTCCAAGGCTATACTGTAGGTGGATGAGTTATGAGGAAAGATTAAAAATGCTGAGCCTTTACAGTTTAAGCAAAAAAAGATTATGAGGAGACATGATTGAAGCATTTAAAATTATGAAGGGAATTAGCACAGTGGATCAAGATCGGGACCTAGTTGGGGTTAAATTTCACACAAACATTAGGAAGATTTTCTTCACGCAGAGATTCATAGATACTTGGAAAAAGCTACGTAGTAGTGTAGTAGACCGTAGGACTTTAGGGACCTTCAAAACTCAACGTGATGTTATTTTAGATGAATTAAGTGGATAGAGCTTGCAAGCCTTCTTGGGCTAAATGGCCTGCTCTCCTCAAAATATTTCTAATATTCTAATGTATTGACAAGCTGTGGAACTGCAAACTGAACAATCGACAATCTACAACCTGGTATTAGAAAATTAGAAATACCAAATGGTCATATCAATAATTTATTGACAGTTTTTGACACTGATATTCTTCACTTTATGACTCCGTAATGTTTTAAACAAGCAATTCTGGGAGGCATGGTGGTGGAGTGGGAGTCGTGCTGCTTCATATTAAGGAGACCAGAGTTTGCATCCTGGAGGTGGAGTTTGCATGTCCTCCCCATGTTCACATGAGTTTCCTCCCACAGTCCAGAGACATGCAGGTTAGATGAACTGACATTGGTTTATTGATCCCTGAGGTGTGTGTGTGTGTGTTCACCCTGCAATAGATTGGTGCCCAGTCCATGCATTGTTCCTGCCTTGTACTCTATGATTGCTAGGCTAGGGTGCAGCCTCCCTATAACCCAGCTCTGGATAAGCAGGTTACAAAATGAATGGCTGGAACAATAGGTATGTCAATCAAGGAAAGCAAAATAAAAATCGCTACAATAGTGTAACAGTGAAGACAGGTTGAGAATGTCTTGACAGGAGCTGCTGTTTATTGGCTATTACAGTCTAAAATGGAAATGAACTCCAAGTTGCAATTTTGGTAGATGCAGTAAATAAATGAATGTCATTTGTGACATGTTTAATGCATCTCGTTCTGTTCAAAATTTGTTTTATTGTGATTTTTTTAATATTCTAAGCGAACCTCATCTTGGGCGATGCTATGATAGCAATGTATGATTCACTAATGAACTGAAGATGTGCAGGAAGGCAATATTGAGGTTTTAAAAATTTCAGCTGTTAGGAGCTCACAGACGGGAAGTTAATTCATATTATAATATAGGTGTAAGATAGATAGCTTTCTTCAATTTTGAGGTGCAACTTATAAAAACAATAGAAATTCAACTGCCTAATATACCACCCAAAAACCTGTAATATTAATTGATTCAAAAGAACAGGTTTTCTCATAAAAATAATATTTTAAAAACAATAATTTCAATGCAAAATTTTGATTTCAATAAACTTGAAAGTTCCAAAATTAAAAATATATCCCATATAACTTGCACTCAGCACCTATTTATAATACATGTTGAAAAGCAAACATTCCAGTTTCTACATGAATTTAATATGTTAAAAGTATTAACTGATATGCAGTGTTGCAGGCCAGTGTTGTGCAAGTTCACACCTGACAAGAACTCGCTCAAAGTTCAGTTCACACAGATTAAAATGAATAAATTCACGTTCATAGTTCACCATTTCAGTTTTGAACTAGTTCATGTTCAGTTCATTTGTATTTTTTATGAGTGAGAATAAATGACTCATGAGTTTACTTTTTTCAGTTTTGCATGATTTATGTTAGGCTATTACAGTGTTCTTGAATAAAATACAATAGTTATGAAGACTTTTTTATTTAAACACACTTTATTAAGTTATACCCAGCAACAAACACGTATAACTATTGTGATAAGAATGTCTCTGAGACATCATAAAGGTTTGGGGTCGACACCCGTATATTGTATCCTGGCTGAAAATGGTTTTGAAAATAATAAACAGATCTTAACAGATCGGAGTCCACAATTGAACTGAACTCATTGACTTAAGATGACGGCTTAAAGGCCAGTGGAGGAAGTGATGTCATCAGGGCCAGAACTGGAAGTGACGTCCTCAGCAGTGCCTGAACTGGAACTGACATCATCAATAGTGCTGGAACCAGGTCGGATTTCCCGAGAATGGTCTGTAAGGGATTGAGAGAGACAATTAGTGTGACTCACCGCCCCCTGGTCAGGCATGGAATTACAATTATTCAGGCCCTTTAGTTGTCTCCTATTCACACGTGTGTGACACCATATATGTTAATATCCTCCCAGTCAAAAAAGAAATTAAATAGATGCCAGTATACATATAATTTACTGCTCTATTTCCAACCATGTGAAACATATGGTGACTGTGGAACCAGCGTGTAGAACTAACCGATTACGCTGCCGGTTAAAAATTCACGTCACATATTTCATGTCTAATGGGGAAAAATGTAAAGTGGCCTCGTGAAGTACAACATTTTCCTTAAAGCAAAAGCGCAGCTTCACCACATATTCATGTCTTTGGAGTGGCAGCTTAAGCACAAGCAGGCAGACACAGACAGTGCCTATTTGATCTTATGTTATATTTTCCAAATACAAATAATTGGCAAAAAAATTGTACAAAATAGATATTCGTAAAAATGCACTATTTGTGCTTATCCAAATACTGTATTTGGATTCGGCTTCACCAATACATTACAGGGTAAGGCAAAACATTTAATCTGGACCTTACCCAGATCCAGAATGTCACATAAAAATGAACTAGCTCATGTTCAAGTTCTTCACTTGCAAATATGTTATGTTAAGTTCACCGTTCTTAGAAAAATGAGCTTGTTCAGTGAACGTGCTCTTTTGAACTAGTTCATGCACAACACTGTTGCAGGCAGGCAGTGCCGAATTTCTTGTTGTATTTGTTTGGCTTTGCTTTCATTTCTCTCACTTGCTTTGACTTTATTCACCTAAGGTCATAAATTAAACACAATGAGCGAAGTTATTGGATCATACAGTAGATATTAGCAGTCATAATAAGATCCATGGCTGGTCTTTCAACGATATGTTAGCACCTTGGAGTTAAACTACTGCTACTCTGGGTCTAGAGAAACCACCTGAGGTAATTGGGGCATCTAGCAAGGATATGCTCTAATTGTCTCTTGTCGCTCACTAAAAAGACTCACTTCTATTCAGACCAGACTGGCCCCTTCAATACTTAATTCCACACATCCTGGGATCTGCATTTTCCCCATCTTTTCAGTGGATTTTTACCCTTGTAAAAAGGCTGAATATTCTCAGTAGTTGTTCAGTGCATACAGGCGGACAGCTGCCCGTTTTCCTCTCTGCGTCACATAGATGCATTGAGATGATTATCGCAGCCATTGGTACAAATTCATGCTGGAGCTTGTGAGTTAACCAGTCCAAGAGAGTATCTCTCTTGTGGGGAGATGTCTGGGTCCAGAGCGGGGACATGCAGTCAGGGGAGGCAGGTGAGGCTCATGAAAAGTAAAAAAACTAATAATGATAACATAAAATACATTTGTCCGCTGGTCTGTGCTATAAATTTGTTTTCTGTATGATTCAATAATTTTGATAATTTTTATAATCAAAATCACTTAACCCTTAAAACAACGAAACCAGCTACAATTTGCCTGCACGCTGGAGCCAAGTATATTCGGCGAACGTACATTCATTGAACGCTGCAACTGGCTATAGTCGCTACCCAGAGCAATTTTCCAGCACGCCAGAGCTGAGTCAGTGCCATATATTCATTGAGCAGCCAGCTCGTGACCACTGCCGGCCCCAGCAGAACTGCAGCATCATTGTCCGTGGGATTCAGCCACACCTCACCTTGGACTGCACTCTCCCTCACACACTGGGTTGATGCATGCAATTGGCGCGTGCCCGTTGCTGTCTGTCTATATGTCACCAATATAATGTTTGAAGACACGTTTATTATACACCCTGACTTTCCACAGTCTGGCAAACATCTTTAATGAATGTGTGTGACATACTGTATCTAGTCTTGCTTGATCTGCCATAAAGCTGCAGTGAAAAGACACAAGGTGAGGCAGACAATACCATGCCTCACTGAAGGGGGCACATGTGAACCCAACAGGTGCTTGTTGCTGCTGCTCTTTTTGGTGATAATCTCTATTGAGGCGGAGAGACTTTTAAAAGTGACGGAGATTTTCATGGAGAAGGATAGGCGCATGGACTTCATTTACAAATAAATGTAAGACCATAAACATGCAAAAAAAACAATCCTATATTTAAAAACTTAATTTTGACCTTAAATAAAATATTCTTTTGTTTTTCTTGTTATCGTTTTGTTGCACAGTCTATTAAAATTGATTAACGCATCAGAATTAAAAGCTTTTAAAAACAACTAAATATTTCAATCAAGGTCAAAATTGAAATCCAGTTTTTTTGTACACCACTCTATACTTTTATTTGTATTGTATGAGTATGAATTGTGCAATTGCGACGGCAAATTTAGAACGCATGGAGGGTGCAGAGCAAATGCGCTCTCTTCGGTCTCTGTCGCCGATATAAATGTAACGTTCTTTCTTAGCTAAATACTGTATGTACTTTACCTATTTGTGAGTAAAGAATGGTGATGAGATATGAAACATAAACAGTAGTCAATGTTTGTGCTGCCAATTGAATAGTGAATAAGCTACTCTTTGGGGTTCATATATTTGTAAATCAGACTCTGTAGGGCTCAGTGCCTCACCAGCCGTGAACCTCACCATACATCACTGAGTCCAACTAATATTTTTCAACATCTCATACAAGGTCTCCTGGCCCTGTCTTTCCACACAAGTTATTCTCCAAATGTCTATAACCAAGACCTAGCATATTTAGCATTCCTTATCACTTACCTGGCATTACATCTGACCTTCGTCTTCATATTACAGAAGGCTGCAGAAAACCCTTTGTGCTGAAAATGTGAAGAAATTAAGCCCCAGGGAACTTCTGTCTACTCATTAAGTTTCAAAGCCTGGCAGCCATACAGAGCCATCATACACCCTCATTTTGATGTAATGGCTTGTCCTTGCACCAAACAGCCCATTTCACTCATTTTCAATCATTTGTAGGCATTCTGTTTCAGCACATACGGTCTTTTATGAATGTGAATTAATTTTAAGCCATAAGCCTAGAGGAATTGAACTGTCATTACCCTTTTTAGTTCTATTTTTGATCAGATTTTGATTGCAATCAAATAAACAGAAAGAACTGAGCTTAAACAATTCATTTTGAACAAATAATAAGTCAATCTCCTGGGGGCTCTCTTCCAACTCTAACCCACCTGAGATCTGAAATGAAATCATCAGTAGATTCAGAGCTAAAAATGTTTGAGTAAACTGGGAAAAGAGGAACAACACAAACACACACACACATGGACGCACACAACAGACTCTGGAGGAGGACAAGTGAAAGAACAAACACGGTATGGAGGAAGAGCAGAAATCAGACAGCAAGATCAGAATGCTGACTGCTGGCCAACCAACTCCAGACCAGCTACACTGCTGATTGCCATTGTAATTGAAGAAAAAGTTTCACTCCCATGACATTTTAAAATATATAAAAGCTGCAATTTGTGAGGGTTTATCTATTTGTGTTTGTTTAATACTTGGGACAGACCTGAACTGAACATTTCCATTCACCATTTGTTGCAAACCCACTGAAATTCTTTTTGATTTTAGACATCCTTTACTTGATATGTCTGGAGTCTGCCTCCTCCATTTATCACTTCCCCTTCATGTATCTTTGACACTCTCGCTTTTTCATTTCAATTTCCCCACCAGCTGGTGGTTATCTCCATTTACCTATTTTTGCAGTAGATGCCTGATCAAAATCTGAGTTTATGTTCTTATTAGCTTGGATCATTTATAACCTTTCGGTCTCCTTTTCCTGCAGGTTATTAATATGTGTGTCACTGGCAGATGGTTCACTCCTAGTTATCACATTTCTTATTTGCATTAGAAAAGGATGCAGTGGCAGGAAAGGTGGGTTCAACACTTGGATTTCAGGAACCATCAGCAAAGATTGATCAGATTGTCTGAACTGGGAAGTCAAGAGAGATTTATAAGAGAGTCATGATTGTCTTTATCTGATGAAATGGAGGCAGGCGTTCTGTGTAGCTCTGCCCTAGAACACAAGTCACATTAATAAGAATGAAAAATCTGTTTAAATGTGTCCATTTTGTTATGAAAATGAATCAGGTGATTGAAACAATGTGTGATCAGTAACGAAATCAGTGGCAATATAACATTTGTACATTATGCTGCCATACTGCTCAATATGAAAGGCACAATATAAGATATTAACAGAGATGGGATGAGAGTACAACGGATTCAGAAAGTATTCAGAGCCCTTCACTTTTTAGATAGATAGCTATATAAGCAATGGATAGAGACTTACATAAGAAAGGCACTATATAAGTGATAGATAGAGACACAGATAGGAAAGGCACTATATGAAATAGATAGATAGATAGATAGATAGATAGATAGATAGATAGATAGATAGATAGATAGATAGATAGATAGATAGATAGATAGATAGAAATGGCACTGTATAACAGACAGACAGACAGACAGACAGACAGACAGACAGACAGACAGACAGACAGACAGACAGATAGATAGATAGATAGATAGATAGATAGATAGATAGATAGATAGATAGATAGATAGATAGATAGATAGATAGATAGATATGGCACTATATAACTAACTAACAGACAGACAGACAGACAGACAGACAGACAGACAGACAGACAGATAGATAGATAGATAGATAGATAGATAGATAGATAGATAGATAGATAGATAGATAGATAGATAGATATGGCACTATATAACTAACAGACAGACAGACAGACAGACAGACAGACAGACAGACAGACAGACAGACAGACAGACAGACAGACAGACAGACAGATAGATAGATAGATAGATAGATAGATAGATAGATAGATAGATAGATAGATAGATAGATAGATAGATAGATAGATAGATTGCAGTGTTCTATTAAAACACTATCAGAGGAAAAAGGAAAAACAGAACAGTAAAAATATTTCATGTGAGAGTGAGCATATTCAGGATACAATTGTGAATTAGATAGACAGATAGATAGATAGAGCATACAGTCGGTCACAGAAATAAAGTCCTGAGGGTTGAATGTTTCTTCCTCAGGTGTTGGTTCTTACAATAAATGTACATCCACTTCCAGTGCCTTCAAGACCTTTATAGTGCCAACCTGGAAGGGACAAGGCCTTTTTGGCAGAAGCAGAAGCTGGCTCACTTTTCATCTGTCCGGTGAGCCTCTGAACTGAATATGGAAAAGCAGATGGTGATAGTTATAGCCCAGGGTGGTATTGCCTAGCTTTCTGAAGCCCTGAAGATGTTCCCTAAGTGTGAGTGCTTGATGATAGATAGATAGATAGATAGATAGATAGATAGATAGATAGATAGATAGATAGATAGATAGATAGATAGATAGATAGATAGATAGATAGATAGATAGATAGATAGATAGATAGATAGATAGATAGATAGATAGATAGACAGACACACTGTGGTCTAAAGACACACTAGAATGACTAAAAAGGAAGATACTTTCAAAAGATAGAAAACATCTGACTTGCCTGTTCCATAAGGTGTTATGCAGGCATATTGCTGTTGGCATAAAGGAGCCCCCATAGTATTTCTTGACACACTTCTGGTGAATAATTTGTTGGCTGAAAGTCCTCAGTGTTAGTGAGTCACCTTATTGTGTTATAGATTTAATTTTAAATGAGATAAATTTGCAATCTTCCCCCATCAATCTACACTCAATAACCCATAACCACAAAGTGAAAACATGTTGTCAGAAAGGTTTGCCAATTTATTGAAAATAAAAAAAGTGATATCTTTCATTCATATAGGTAGCTAGACCCTCTGATGGGGCATACCAAATTGTGGTCATGTGCATCCTGTTTACTTTAATTCTCCATGAGATGTGTCTAGACTTCGACTGGAGCCCACCTGTGGCAAAATGAGTTGATTGAACATCATTTAAATAGGCACACATCTACGTATAGAAGGTCCCACAGTTCACACTGCATGTCAGGATGAACACCAAGCAATGAAGTCCAAGGAATTTTCTGTTGACCTCCATGATGAAATCGTGGTGAGGGATAAATCAGAGCAAGAGTATAAATCCATTTCTAAAGCTTTCAGCGTTCCCAAGAACACTGTTGCCTCAATAATTGTAAAATGGAAGAAGTTTGGAACCACCAGGATTCTTCATGGATAAAATGAAGTAACTGGGCAAGAAGGGCCTCATGAGGGTGACACAAACATCGAATGCTCACTCTAAAAGAGCTTCAGAAGTCCTTTGATGAAATGGAAGAATATATCA
This sequence comes from Erpetoichthys calabaricus, assembly GCF_900747795.2. NCBI lineage: Eukaryota > Metazoa > Chordata > Cladistia > Polypteriformes > Polypteridae > Erpetoichthys > Erpetoichthys calabaricus. Next base: position 168,061,162 of record NC_041401.2, on the reverse strand, counting down.
GAAGGACGACCATCTCAGCAACACTTTTTCAATCAGACACTTATAGCAGAGTGTCTAACTTCTGTTTAGAGTCTGCCAAAAGACATTTAAGGAACTTTGAGAGCATAAGCAAAATGATTATCTGGTCTGAAGAGACAAAAACTGAGCTTTTTGGGCAGAACTCCAAACACTATGTCTGGTTAAGGCCAGGCACTGCTCATCACCTTTCTAATATCATCTGCATGATGAAGCATATTGATGGCATCATCATGCAATCGGGGTCCTTGTCAGAGGTAAGGACAGGGTGAACGGTCAGAATTGAGGGAAGGATGAATGCTGCCAAATACAGAGAGGTCCTGAAGACAACCTGCCTCAGAGTGCATGCAACCTCAGACTGAGGAGACGGTTCACCTTTCAGGACTACAATGACACACAGCAAAGACAATACTGGAGCGGCTTGGGAACAAGTCTCTGACTGTTCTTCAGTGTCCCAGCCAAAGCCTAGACTTAAACCTCATGGAACATGTGTGGAGAAACCTAGGGATGGCGGTTTACAGGCACATCTTGTGCAATCTAAAGGGGTTTGAATGGGTCTGCTAGAAAGAATGGAATAAACTGCCCAAACCCAGGTGTGAGAAGCTTGTACAGACTTACCTACTGTAAGAAGAACTGAAGCCATAATTGCTGCCAAAGGGGCTTCTATATAGTACTGAATTAAAGATTTGAATACTTACTTGATGGGCAGATTTCAGGATTTGTTTTTCAATAAATTTGCAAACCTTTATGAAAACATGTCTTAACTTTGTCATTATGGGTTACTGAGTTTAGATTGATAGGCAAAAACTTGCAACTTTATCTGTCTTAAATTAGATCTGCAACTCAATAAAGAGTGAAGAAAGTGCAGGAGTCTGAATACCACTGTAAGTCATAGAATATGTAAGTCTTCAAGTCCTGACCTTCAAGTTTCAAGTCAAGCCGCAAGGCAGTTAAATCGACTCAAGTCATAGTTGACAAGACTTGAGTAAAAAGTGCTTACACTTTCACCACTAAGCAACTAATTATTATAATGTCTGATGTGTACTAACATCTAAGCTGAGAATAGACTTTCTCAGAGAAATCTTAACATAAAGTAGCAGCTACTGGCATTTAATAATAATTTTATTTTGAAGTGTTTACATACTGTGTATGTATGCACTACTGATTTTCCACAGTTCCTCATAAGTTCATTTTGTCTGAATCATTCTGATTCACTACTTTCCTCGTCCACATCCTGTTCTTCATTTAATGAAGTAGTGGAGTGCATTTAGGTCTTGAATCTACACAACACATTCATCTCTGGTAAATAACAGTTGTGACAGATAGGGGGCGCTGTCGACCCCTTGAACCCTCAGACAACATGTTGAGACAGCAGGTAAAAGTCCAATAATTATATTTATTCTTATAAAACTGTGCACAAAGCACCTCCACTTCGCAATACTCAATAGTAAATCAATACTAAACACACTAATCAATCCTCCACTCCCAGCAGCTCCGTTCCACATTCTCCCAACTCGGCTCAGTCTGCTGGGGTTTCCTATAGTCCTTTTAAAGTTCTTGACCCGGAAATGCCTCTGTCCCTCAGTCCACGTGACTTCCTAGCACTTCCGGGTCAGATCAAAAACTCTTCTTTTTCCTCAGCCCGGAAGTACTTCATTTTTCCCGTCCTCATGACGAGGTAGTACTTCCGGGCTATAATGAAAATATAAATCCTTGTGCCTCCCTGCAGTGTCCCCTGGTGGCCCCCACGGTATCCAGCAGGGCTGTGAAGGAAAACTCCAATGTCCATGGTGCCCTGAGGGAATTTGGGGCACCTCCATGTTGCAGGGAGGACTCCACTTAGTTGCGTGGGGGTATTGGCCGGGATACACTCCTGGCCATATATCACACAGTATATAGCACTATCAAAGGTAGTAATAAAAGGCGGTAAATAAAACAATAATGTCTGAAACACTTAACATCTGTCTAGGAACACGCAAGAATGAAATAACATGACAACTGTAGATTTTACTGTATACTTTGGCAGTGTTTAGCTTGTGAAATGTTTGCTTTCAGTAACTAATATTATCAATTAAATAAATCTAAGTTGCTATGTTACAATGAAACAACACGAGGATCCCAGTGTGAGATCTCCATACTTGTGTGTAGCCAGTGAGTTAATGCAATGCAATCCTAACTCCGATATCAGAGTTACGCACCTAAACATCTTCGCCATCTAAATATTACCTAATTCACGTCATTCGCAATTCAAGTAATATACTGTAATGTCTCTGCCCATGTAGAAAAATCAAAGAGCTGCGAACTACAGAAGAGTGCAGTTACATTGGCCATAGCAGTAGCCTTGCACAGAACGTAGAGAACAGCACTTGTGAGGCATCACTTACTGTGTATGACAAAGCACCGATGACGCTCTCCTCTGCTGCATCCCTTTGCCCAGCTTGGTGTCCAGATAGATCCTGACTTGGATCAGTAGTTCACCGAGATGAGCAAACAAGTGGCATCATCACACTCACACCCCATGTGAGCAGTGGGAGACTGGAATCTACACAGGCGAGTGTGGGTCAGGATTAGAGAAGAGCACCACGAGACAGGGTTGGCAGAGTTGACATGGAGAAAAGCTGTGAGTTATGTGACTGAAGTGATACAAAGATACAGTATGTCTGTATCAGTATTGGGGTCATGCTCTCTAGCTAGCATACCTATTGTGGTGGACGGCTGGGGATCCTGCCCAGAACATAGAAGCTCAACCCTATTGGGGCCTGTGGCCACCGCCAGAGGGCACCGGGAGGATCAAGGGAGCCTTGGAATGCAGTACTTCTGCCACAACCAAAAGTGCTGCCAGAGGAGGTTACAGATATACCCGGAGTACTTCTGGGTGCTGATGCAGCACTTCCACCACACCAGGAAGTTCCGCCGGAAGATCATCACAGAGCACCTGGAGCACATCCGGGGCATTATAAAAGGGGCCGCCTCACTCCATGGTACGAGTCGGAGTCGGGAGGAAGAAGACAGAGCTTATGAGTGGAGGAGTGAGGGCGGCAGAGGAGAAGGAAAAAGAGAAGAAGGGATTGTGAGCTAATTATAGCTGTTTAGAACATTGTGTGGTGCTGTAATAAGAAGAGGAATATTAAACGTTTTGGACATTTTCTGTCTTTCTGTCTGTGTATGGGGGGGCTGTTCTTCCACACTAAATAAAGTTTAAGGATGTTGTTGTCACATCGATGATTTTTGACCCTCAGATGTTGTAGTTGTCTATTTAATTCTTTGCAGTGTAGTCTGCAGTAAATTAAGCATATCCAAAATATGTTATTCAAGGTGCTGATCTCTCCATTGCTTTTGACCTCCAGGTAAGGAGTGTGAAGAATATATTAACAGAATGTCAATTACATGAATAATTGCAATTGTAATTGTAAATGCAATTGTAAGTCCTTTAGATTCAACATAAATCAAGCCTTAAATCATCAGAAAGCATCAATTCAAGGCTTTTTTCTTAAATATTATTAACCAAGTCACAAGTCAGAAAAATAACTGTATGACTTGAGTCAAGTCAGATCCTACACTGCAAAAAATCAGTGTGAAAAAATGAGAAAAAATAAATAAAAAACAAGAAAAAGGTATTAGAATCAAGCAAAATTATCTGCCAATATAGTGAGAAAGTTTAACTTGTTAACTTGTTAAATTTTCTAAAAATGAGATTACATATCTTACACATACAAATCTACTCAAGTCAGTTATTCTTAAAATAAAAAAAACAAGATCTATTATTTCTTTTCAAGATTGTCTGGCTTGTTAATATTTCATTTTTTGCAGTGTAGGCAGTACCTTTGGGTATTAATTATTTGAGGTGTTCATATCTCCATATACTCAACAAACAGTCTTTGTCCAATTCATGGTCTCAATCTATGCTGGCAGCAATGGGTGCAATACAAAAAATCAACCCAGGTACGGCCCACGGCACACTCATTCATCCAGCCATTTTAGAGATGCCAATTAAACTAACGTACATGTCTTTGGGATCAGGGAGGAAATCAAATTATTTGAAGAGACCCATGTTGACTTGGAGTGAGTTGGCATCATTCCCCCCAGTAAATAATATTTCTGTTTTTTCTGTATTCAGAGACAAGTAGTTCTCATACATCCACTCATTTACTCACTGAATAATTAATTAAGAATACCGTCAGAGAAACATCATTTGGTTGAACAGAAAAGTATAATTGGGTGTCATCTGCATATGAATGAAAATTGATGTTATGTGTTCTAATGGTACTTCCGAATGGAAGCATGTAAAGTGAAAACAGCAAAGGTCCGATTGCTGAGCCCTGCAGGACACCATTATTAATCTCTTAGTATAATGATAAAGTATTGTCTGCAAATTTCCGTATGTACTGCAATCAGTTTGATAGATAAGAACTAAATAAGTCAAGGCATAGAATGGTCAATGGTATCAAACACTGTACTTAAATCTAACAAAATAATTACTGTGGAATTTCTTTCATCAGAGGATATCTGAATGTCGTTTACAGCTCGTTTTTGTGCCATTCCTGAAACCAGACTGGAATTTCACAAAGAAATTGTAATGTGTAATGTGAGAATTAACCTGTATGGCAACTACTTTTTCAAGTGTTTTAGTACATTTAAAATGGGTCTATAATTATTATGTGTATGTGGATCTAGCTCTGACATTTTAAGTAATGATCTGATAATTGACATTTACTGCATCAGGAACTGTGCCATTCAGTAATGGACTATTAATAACACTAAACAGTGTGACAGATGTCCAGGGACCTTGCTCCACAGGGATGCCGGACGTGCAGAAATACCGGAAGGAAGGCAGTGTTTTCCCTGGGCTACAAGGGGGAAGTGCCTCCTGGTTCTACGGGGGCCACTGAGATGGGGGATCCAACCCTATGCCCCCCCGTGGCCACCACCAGGGGGCGCCTAGATAGCCCATGGACTTGAATATGCAGCACTTCCGACACACCCGGAAGTGCTGCCGGATGTTAATCAGGAGCCACCTGCAACACATCCAGAGACTGAATAAAAGGGTCTGCCTCACTCCAGTCAGTAAGCCGGAGTCGGGTGGAAGAAGGACGGAGCTTGCCAGTGAGGAGTTGGAGGCGGCCGAAGCAGCAGAGAGGAGTCATAAGAGACTGTGTTTGGTGATTATGCACTGTGTGTTGGCTTGGGGGTAAAATAAACATGTGTGATTTAAGACTTTCTGGGTCCGCCTGTCGGTGTCCGGGTCCAACATGTGCACAACATCCATTGAGCATTTCACAAGTTTTGTTAGGACTGGATCTAAGAAACAAGTGGCAGGTTTCATTTTAGAAATTAAAGTTATGACTTCCTGTTCTGCATTTAAATTAAAATGGCTATAAATAGCCAGTGCAAGGTGAGACATGGTTTGCCAAAGTACAATACAATATCACAATACAATGCAATTTATTTTTGTATAGCCTAAAATCACACAAGGAGTGCCACAAAGGGCTCTAAAGTAAAATTTAGTTTGTAAGGTGACGATGAAATCTGGATTCTTACAGTGTCAATTTTCTCATTAAACAAGCTCATAAGGTATGCACTGCTGGTATCTGAAGACATTTTGCATTATAGTTTAGAGTTCCCATTTGTTAGATTAGCTGCTGTTCTAAAGAGCACACAAAGATTATTACGTACTCTAAGGGTATACAGCACCCATAGTCCCCCACCTTGTTCTTGCACTATCCTATGAGCCCATGTTTTAGATTGAATGGTCACACTTAAGGTCAGAATGGATGAAAAAACAAATCCCAGATGTAGTTTACTGGATTGGTTCAATTGAGAGCAGAAAAAAGTGACCTTCAGTCAGAACAAGCAATCTATAAAGAAGCTCAAAAAATCAATTTAGTACCCACAGGAAACTTTGGGAGGAAATGGTTCATACATACAAGTAACCTTGTTAAAGAAAAAACAGCCCTGACATCTAAATGTGAAAGTCTAAGGACTGACAAAATGCATTCTGAACTACACTCATATTCAATTAAAGGATATTTTCTGATATGGTGCCTTTCAGGAAAAGCAATGCTTTACTTAACCTTATTGTATGAGGTGAACCGAAAAGTGCATTGCATGAGAATAACAGATGAAGATCAGGAGAACAAACTCAAAAAGGTTAAAATGATGCAAAAATCGAAGAGGACGTGTCACAAATATGAGTACGTGAATGCCTATCAAGCAGAGGCATCAGAAATAGATATTATAAAAAATCTATTTTGTAAGGTTAGTGGAAATAGTTAAATGTTTGTATTTGTTTAGTGTTAATGAAATTTGACCACAAATAAACTAACGCATATCATATTAAAGGGGCAACATCAGGGGCAGTGCGACTTAAAAGTGCACCCTGTATATCTGAAATGTGAGACTCGGAACTCAGATAGAACACTGGCCAGCCACTAGCTGAGCACATCCTTTGCCTTCAAGTGGACACTCTTTGGCCTTTTTTTTCTTTTTATACTTTATATGGCCAGTTTTAAGAGCTGACTGATGGAGGGATGCGTTAAACATTGTGCAGGTCACACCGCAGGACTCATAATGTCATCTCCCAAGGTGTGTATTTCAAATATTCTGCTAACAAAGCTCTTCTGCACGAATGCCACTTGTGTATTTATGTCAGTGGCTTTCTGCTGTTTTACTCATTTTCATTGCTGGTCTCTATCTGGTATGTTAGGTTTTGTTTTGCTGCTTTTGTGTGGTGTCTTTGGAATCATCTGCTTCTAATTCTAGGAAAGACATGTTTGAGAATTAACCAAACTCCTCTGCTAGTTCACAGAAATACCAAAGTGCCCTCATGTCACTGTTATCACGTCAAAAGGGTGTGACTGCAGAGTCCAGATTAGACACACCTAAAGACATGCATATAGTGACCCTCTGATCCCCAATGGTCATGCTAAAAGACAATTTCCCCTAGGGGTTTAATAGTTTATCAAATCAAGTCAAATCAAAATAGAGAGCTGTGCACACTCTCACATACATGTTCACTAGAATCAGGCATGCAATCATAAATATATGCTAAGATACATTTACAGCCCTTCATACTTACAGAAAGTATTCACTAATTCAAGCACAAGAATGGGTTCACACTGTAATCGTTTCAACCTTTCATTAATTCACGTTTACTAGTGTGGCGCAGTGGTAGCGCTGCTTCCTCGCAGTTAGGAGACCTGGGTTCGCTTCCCAGGTCCTCCCTGTATTAAGTTTGCATGTTCTCCCCGTGTCCACGTGGGTTTCCTCCGGGTGCTCCGGTTTCCTCCCACAGTCCAAAGACATGCAGGTTAGGTGCATTGGCGATTCTAAATTGTCCCGTGTCCGTGTGTGTGTGTGTGGGTGCGCCCTGTGGTGGGCTGGTGCCCTGCCCGGGGTTTGTTTCCTGCCTTGTGCCCTGTGTTGGCTGGGTTTAGCTCCAGCAGACCCCCGTGACCCTGTAGTTAGGATATAGTGAGTTGGATAATAAATGGATGGATGGATAGTTTGTTTACATGCATTAACTCACACTTATCTGCAATCTCACTCTCGAGCAGAAATGCACACTCACATTCCTGCACCCTCTCACACTCCCACATGCTCTGGCATACTCATGTAGACAGTCATCAACCGAGAGGGATACACAACTCCAAGTGAAATGTTGGAGTACCAACTAGGCCACCCTGCTTACTGAAATGATAAGTTGAAACAAAAAGAAGAAACAAAAACGTAGAATCAGCTAAGCCACCCCGTTTACAGAAATGATAAGTTAAAATAAAAAGAAGAAACAAAAAAGTACAGTAGACTCAGCCATTGTCTGCAGTAATAAGTCTCTGAAGAGCTGTCAGGCTTTAGGAAAGAACTCCATCTGGTGGGTTGCTCATACCCAAATGACCATAAGGCACAATACGAGAGTGGAGTCAGTTGTCCTCATTGGATGTCTTCTCAGAGGTGTGGGTGGAAAAAGAGACAAGACAGTGACTGATTCCGCCCCCATTGTATCTTGAGGTGGTAGTACTAACCTCTGGTGAGTCCAGAAGGTAACCCTCAAATACACGCGCATTAAAGCACAAAAACAACTATTCACATTCAGGAATTAGTGATGTGCTAAAGTACTCAACAACCATATGTTAGTAAAAGTAGAGAGACCTTTTAGTTACTCAAGTAAAAGAGATGTTTTACCTGGGGGAAACTATTCAAGTAGAAGTTCAAAGTATCTGAATTGTACTTAAGTGTGAGTAAATGAAGGATCCCTATCCATTTTATACCAATTGTAAAGAAAAGCATAAAGGATTGGGGTTACCAGCAGGTGGTTCCCATAAGGTTGCTGGCAAAAAAAAGTAAGTTAACAGATACCTGAGAAATGAATTTCCAGACATGAGTCCAAAGTTTGACCACTCAAAGATGGCAGTGGAGACAGTTATGAGGTAGGCAAAGCAGCAAGTGGTGGGCACAGGTGACTGGAGACCTGAAATGACGTCAGTCATTATCCCGTCATTTATCATCAGATCTGTACACAGAACAAGAGGAGAGGCATTAAGAGACAGCGCCAACCATCAACTCAGGATGAAATTACCATTTGACAAGGCACTCCTGGGTGACACCATCTATCCATCCATTTTCAAAATTCACTTATCCAGAGTAGGATGACAGGGAAACTGGAGCCTTTGCCAGCAAGAATGAGGTGCAAGCCCTGAAAAGAGCCCCAGCACATTGCAGGGATAACACACACACACAATACAGTGCAACTTATTTTTTGTATAGCACTCTTCATTGAGTGTAAACACAGAGCTCTGTGATCAATTCTCAATAAAAAAACAATTATAAATTATATGAATTACTAAGGGCGGCACGGTGGCGCAGTGGTAGCGCTGCTGCCTCGCAGTTAGGAGACCCGGGTTAGCTTCCCGGGTTCTCCCTGCGTGGAGCTTGCGTGTTCTCCCCGTGTCTGAGTGGGTTTCCTCCCACAGTCCAAAGACATGCAGGTTAGGTGGATTGGCGATTCTAAATTGGCCCTAGTATGTGCTTGGTGTGTGGGTGTGTTTGTGTGTGTCCTGCGGTGGGTTGGCGCCCTGCCCGGGATTGGTTCCTGCCTTGTACCCTGTGTTGGCTGTGATTGGCTCCAGCAGACCCCCGTGACCCTGTGTTCGGATTCAGCGGGTTGGAAAATGGATGGATGGATGGATGAATTACTAAATACAGAAGTGGTAAATATACAGTATAAATACAGATTTGTTACAACACACAAAGAACAAGGTAAAAACTGACTAACCATAAATTGAAACAAACAATATCTGTCCGTTAATTAATTTATGAATTATGGCCGGTTGACAACAGAAAAGATTAAAATTGTAAAAGAGAAAGTCAAAAACAAAGTCACAGTTCTGGAGACCACGACCGACTGGTCATCTTCACTCTCCAGGGCTTTCTGTATTGGAGTCTGTGCTGGCAGTCCAATCTGATGAGAGGATCTCTCCATTATCCAAGATGACTTTTCCATATGCAGGAGAGCAGCCAGGCAGTTGAGCAGTGGCACCTAGTACCACTTAAAGATACAGAGAAGAGAAACTGAATAGAGGAGTGTTAGCAACAGTTTAAAAATACTGTGATAGTTTTATTTCTATACAAATGACTAACAAACAGAAATGCAGTATGTATAACTAATCAGCAGCTCTAGTCATGGTATGCTAGACTAATGTAGTGAGTCATCAACCTGGTTTAAAAGCTGAGACTGAAGGGGCACCTCTTATATTAGCAGGCAGATCATTCCACAGCATCAGAGCCATGTAACTAAAAGTTCAATCTTTCAGTTATTTTATTAACCGTTTTATTAATCCTACTCCACACACCAATTTAGCATCATTGATCCACCTAACGTGCATTTCTTTGGACTGTGGGAGGAGCACCTTGAAGAAGTTCAAAGTTCAAACAAATATGGGTAGAATATGGAGATTCCACACAGGAAACACTCAGGATGCAAACTGCACTGCCACTGCACCACCATTGTGTTCCCCTTTTTTTATATATAGTTAAAATTAAGTACTTACAAAGTTAACATAACTTCTTTTGGTGTGTGATTTGTATTACAATCACTAAAGTATGAGCCAAATAACTGCCACTTGAAGCAATTGACTTGTAACGTGAGCAGACATCTTAATGACTGTATCCTAATTCAGCGTGGAGAGCGCTAATAGGAGAAGCGTGCAGGCTTCCCCTCTTTAAGAAGCAGCTAATCCATTCCTGTAAACTCCATTGTGAAGTGATTTTTTTGTTACAGTTTTGTTATTGTTTCTGCTTCATTACTATGCAACACTGTCAGGAATTCACATTTGGCAGTGCTTTTAAATTCATTGTATTATCGCATCACTGCACAGAGAAATGTCACTCAAGTCACAAGGCATGCATATTCATCCAGCCAGTTCAACAATATCCATTAACCTAACATGCATGATTATGTGAGTGGGAAGAATCCAGAATGGCCACAAAGAGACAGGCAGATTTCACAAAGACAGAGGGAGGCAGGCCCGGGTATGAAGTTGGCAGTAGTGTCCACATTCCAAGGTATATTTGGTCATAAAGCTAATTAGAAAGAAAACAAAGATGGGTTGTAATAATAGTAACCACTATTTTAGTCACTAATTTTGGAAAGTACATTGTGATGATGGTCACTGTGAAAGGCAATATATTAATCACTTTACTAGAAGATATAATTTGTTTTACTTTGAATGCATTGGAAATAATTACATTTTACTAGTGTTCAATGTGAAATACACTGCATGAAATAGAGAAGGATTAAACAAATTCAATAACGGATCAATGAACGGACTTTGTCTTAATGTGGCAGTCACTGAAAGCCAACAGTTAAACAGTATTCAGAGATAATGATAGTTTTAACTTTAAAAGGTATTATAAGAAACAAAGAATGCTTTTGATGACAGAAATTAATTCGAGTGTTCCCTGCTACCTCATTCTTGGCCATTCGTGGCCATCTGATCCAACCTTGAAGCTCTTTTTTAACTGAATATTAATTTTTTTTCCCTTTAATTCTGCAGCCTTTGTAGTTTATTTTCATATTGTGCCTACCACTCTAATGCAGACTTCAGCATGTCATCTGTTAGCCTTGGCTTCTGGTTAGCTTTTTGTTTTTGTAGAACACCTAGATTTGCTTTTTGAAACATCTGATTATGATAATAATGATGATGATGATGATATACTTTATTAATCCTTGAGAGTGCAGGGTCTATGGTGTTCATTATTGAGAGTTCTGTTGTATGACAAGTACAGACTGATTGGTTATTTAACTGACATACACAATCATAAAGTAGAGGCTGCCAACATGAAGAGGACTCTGGATTAATGGAGGTCAAACTGAGCATGGATGAGTTAAAACAGCATTCCTAAGAGGACAAGAAAGAATCTAGAGTTGGTCACAATGAGAACTGGAGAAAAACAGCTTAGAAAATGTATGTGCAGAAAGCCATAACAGTCAGGTGTATGTTTTGACATACTGAACTGATTTGGATGTTGGACTGTTTGGCATTGTTTTAACTACTTAATCAAAGAGTCAGCTATTACATTTTTGTCAGTCAGTCATAGTGGCGGCTTGTAGCTAAAATTAGTGGGAGTGGTGCTCCAGAAAATTTTTAGCCTTTGTTTTAAAATTGTGCAAAAGGAAGCAAACATGTATAAAAAGAAAATGTATTCAGAAACCGAAAAAAAATTAATCAAATAGAATAGCTGGAAGCAGGATAATAATCTAATTCTTCACTTTATCACATTCAAGTATATGGTACACGGTTTTTAAGCACAACACACGCGGAGTAAAAAAAAAAACACTACCTTCCACCAGCACGCCAGGGTCGGCACTACGGAGCGACAGTGCTCTCTCTCCCTCGCAGCCTCGCGTGCAGCTTCCTATGCGCATGCGCACAACAGCCACACACCATGCCGCTGGAACTGTGAAGCGCACAGTTCCATACAAAGACTTTTGTATCTTTTTCATAAACTGGGGGATGGCTACTGACATTAAGCTTAAGGGTTATATATTGTACAAGTATAAAGAAAGAATTAAAGAAAAAAGGACTCATTATATTAAATGTTATTGATAATATCAAGTGGAAATAGGGGGTGCTGCAGTTCCACAGTGCCTATACGCGAGCCGCCACTGGTCAGTTATTTTCTAACCAACTTGGTCCTGAACAGAGGCAGGGGGGATGCCGGAGCCTATTCTAGCCAGTGTTAGGTGCAAAGCAGGAACAAACCCTGGACAGAGCACCAGTCCATCACAGGGCAAACACACCAAACACACACTAAGGCCAATTTAGCATGGCCAATCCACTTAACCTGCACTATCATTGGACTGTGGGAGGAAACCAGAACACCCACAAAAACCCATGAGACACAGGGAGAACATACAAACTACATGCAGGGAGGACCCAGGATGCGAACCCAGGACTCCTTACCTTAATAGGATACATTAATAGACTCCTTAATGCTGCCCTATTACAGTTTTGTTTACTAAATGTTTTTGTATCAATCAATTTCACAGTAGAAAGATCAGCTTTAATAAATATGTAATTTTTCAAGCCAAAAGCTGCAACGTTTGTTACATGTTTGTTTCGAGAAAAAATATAACGCTAAGGAGATTAAGAGGGTTTTGATAGATTGTGTTGTGCGATATTTAGATATGTTCCATATACACTCAGCCGTTATTAAGTACATATATACAGTATAGTGTAAGGTCTCATTTTTCTTCCAGAATATCCTGAATTCTTTGAGACTTGGATTAAACAAGATGTGTGAAACATTAGGGAGGGTCCATCGTGACTCCATTTCATCATTTGGTTCAACCAAAAGGCACTCTATTAGATTGAGATCTGGAAACTGTGCCAGTCATTGCTATAAACTGAACTCACTGTAATGTTTGTGGAATCCACCTCAGATGACACATGCTTTGGTAAAGAATCCTGCTGGAATTATATTTTTAAATTAAAGGTCAGATTGTGGCGGGTTTTGGATAGAAACCGTGGTCAACAATGCTTAGGTAGTCTGTGGCATTCAAATGATGCCTAACAATTATTAAGAAGCATAATGTTTGGGGAAGAAAATATTCTCATTAATGCATTTTCTTAACCTGTGGGAAAGCTGAAGTCTCTCAGAGCAAGCATCGGGCGCAAGGCAGGAAGAATCCCTGGAAGATGAAACCAATCCATTGCAGGGTGAACACACACATACCTAAACAAGGGCCAATTCAGCATCATCAGTCCACTGTCCGGCGCATGTACAAGCTTAAGGGTGGTGGTGAATGTAATTACCCAGGGTTTGGCATTGTGTTCTAATGCCTTCTCTTTTCTTTCCTCTGCCGAATGGAAGATTGAAGGCCGTTTCACCACTGACATCACTTCTGTTATCTGCCCCTTCCTTCCTGGAATCAATATGACTGGAAGTTCAGCCATTATGAGTTCAGTTCAAATCTGAACTCCCATCTGAAAGGACATTATCTGCAACTTGTTGCATGTTTTTTCATTATTGCCCTATTTCAATTATATGGGGTCATCAGGGTGGTACCCCAACACTTTGATGTTGTTTTGTCTCCTCTTGACAGCACCTAGTCTGCATGTCTTTGTGTTGTGGCAGGAAACCAGAGCATTAAAAGGAAACCCATGCGGCCACAGGGAGAATGTGCAAAGTCCATGCAGAGAAGACCTGGGACGTGAAATCTGGTCTCCTTACTTCACACCAGAGACATGCGATAAGGTTCATGGCTGGTGAGACACTGACTCCTTCAGAGTCTGATTTACAAATATATGAACCCAAAAGAGTTCATTGACTACTAGTTATGTTTCATATCTCATCACTTTTCTTTACACACACGTGGGTAAGGTACATATTTGGCTAAGACAGAACGTTACATTTATATCGGCGACAGAAAGCGGAGAGAGCGCATTTGCTCTGCACCCTCCATGTGTTCTAAATTTGCCGTTGCAATTCCACAATTCATACTCATTCAATACAAATAAAAGTATAGAGTGGTGTACAAAAAACTGGATTTCAATATTGAACTTTATTGAAATGTTTTGTTGTTAAAAGCTTTTAATTCTGATGTTTTAATCAATTTTAATATAAACTGTTCAACAAAAGGATAACAAGAAAAACAAAAGAATATTTTATTTAAGGTCAACATTTAGTTTTTAAATATTGGATTGTTTTTTTCTTAGTCTCATTTCATTTTTTATAAAATTGAAAACCGTTTATGGTCTTACCTTTATTTGTAAATGAAGTCCATGTGCCTATCCTTCTCCATGAAAATCTCTGTCAATTTCTTGTAAAAGTCCTCCTTATTTTCCTATAGTTTTTAAAATCTTAATCTTCCATTTTGGTAGTCAGTCGGAACAAAAAATAAAAATAAACGGACCATTGCAGTGCACTTGACTTTCTGATATCACTAACTTATTGTTGCCGAGAGCCACTGAGTAGAAGAACAGCAGCAATGAGCACCTGTTGGGCTCACGTGCGCCCCCTTCAGTGCGGCACAGTACTGTCTGCCTCACCTTGTGCCTTTTCACTGCGGTTTTATGTCCAATCGGCAAGACTAAATATGACACACATTCATTAACGATATTAGCCAGACTGTGGAAAGTCAGGGTGTATAATAAACGTGTCTGCAAACATTATATTAGCGACATATAGAGAGACAGCAACAGGCACGCTCCAATTGCATGCATCGACCCAGTGTGTGAGGGAGAGTGCAGTCTGAGGGGAGGTGAGGCTCGTTGCTGCTGCACCTTACGTTTCTCCCATGTATTTGAACAGGAAATCCGCCAATTCAGTGATTTTGACTATAAAAATGATCAAAGTTATTGGAATCATACAGAAAACAAATATATAGCACAGACCAGTGGACAAATTTATTTTATGTTATCATTGAGATGCTGGGTATATTAGGAAAAGGATATTAACGATAGAGCTGCCAGGCAAGAGGAAAATAGGAAGGCCTAAGAGAAGGTTTATGGATGTGGTGAGAGAGGACATGCAGGTGTAACAGAACAAGATACAGAGGACAGAAAGATATGGAAGAAGATGATCCACTGTGGCAACCCCTAATGGGAGCAGCCGAAAGAAGAAGAAGAAGATTATTAATTTTTTCTTTTCATGATGCCTCCCCTGACCAGACATCCCTGCTTCACACACCCCTAAACTACCAACCAAAGCATACACCATTGATGCCAGGCAGAAAGAATCCATTGATTTGTATTGTTTTCGTAAAAGTCTGACCTCACCATCTACCAGTTACAGCAGAAATCCAGATTTTCTAGACTGGGCAATAGTTTTCTAATCTTTTACCTACCAGTTTTGGTGATTTGGTGATCACAAGTCCAGTGTTACCTCATATTTTTGTTTCTAATTGTCAGAGCCTGTCCCCTTCAGGGTCCTTTGTATAGGTGCCATTCTTCACACCAATATTGTAAAGAGTTATCTTATCTGAGTTGTGGCTTTCAGTCAGCTTCAAAACCATTCTTGTCTGCCACCTTATTTAAACATTATTTTTGTACATTGAACTGGTGCTCTTTAGATGTTTATTCTTTAGTGCACCATTCTCTGTAAACTCTTAATACTGTAGTGTTTGAGAATCCCTAAAGCATGGCTGTTTATGAGATTCTAGAACCAACAATCATATTATTGTCAACATCACATAGATCATGCATCCTGTCCATTGTAATGTTTGGTTAAGCAGCAACTAAACCTCTTGATCATGTCTGCATGTAATACATGGTAATGGTGCTTATAAGTTGCATAATCATATCAGTGATGAGTCACCAACAGAATGAGCTGACACTCCATCATTCAAATGAACAGCTTCTGAGCCATCTGTAGCAGGTATTAGAAAAGCCTGCTGAAGTCAAAGGATTCCTACTAGTGTGGCCACAGTGAGCCACCCATCTACTGTAAGTAATGTGAGCTACCTGAAAGAGTGATGAGAAGAGCAAGAAACCAATGGGTTGGCACCAGCAAGCACCACACAGCTCTATAGCCTATTGACTTATGATTTGATGTTAGAAGGAACAGGCAGTTTGTCTTACAGAAGAAGTGGACCTAATAAAATGGTCACTGATAAGATAAGCAGCCAGTGCTGATGATGGCTCATGAAAAGCGATGTCAAGATTTTCTCCATAAGGACTGTATAATGTATATTATACAATTGGCAGCAAAGTGATTCACTGTAAACTTAATTTTTAATCATCATATATGATTAATGGATTCAAAATGGATCAGACAACAGAAGACCTCACATTGAGCTTCTTCAGGCATGTACTCTAAAAAGCTGTTCTTACCAAAATGAAACAAATTATATGAAGGCCATAAAGAGAGGCGTTTTCCAAGAAGCACAATCACTACTTTATGATGTTAGTGTAACTATAGTTCCTGACAGTTTACTTTTAGGGAAGTAAGACATGGATGTGACAGTGAAATATATACAGTATATATATATATATATATATATATATATATATATATATATATATATATATAGTATGAAAGGCACTATATTGCGCCTGACCCGACACAGATTGGACACGGGAGGCACACGTTAAACAAACAATCTTTTATTTTTCTTCAGCTGGAGGGCACATCTTCCCTGTAATCCCTCCGGCCACAACACAGTCCCAAGCACAAATAAACACACAAGCACTATCCTCTATCTCTTCCTCCACCACTCCTCCTCAGCAAGCTTCGTCTTCCACCTCCCGACTCTGGCTGCTGAGTGGTGGTTGCTGGCTCTCTTTTATTAGTCACCCGAAAGTCCTCCAGGTGGTTGATTGCCGTCATCCAGCTGCACTTCCGCGTAAGGCGAAACCAGTGCCCAAAAGAGGCCAGCTGCTCCTGTTGCAGCACCCCCTGGCAGTGCCTGTGGAACCCCACAGAGCTGCACAGAACTCCAACCCCCATGAAGCCCAGGGGGAGATACTGGGCTTCTCACCCCTGTCCCCTTGGCAGATGTGGTGAAGGGACGTCTCGGCAAGGCATGGGCCCCAGCCATCTGTCACAATATATATATATATATATATATATATATATATATATATATATATATATATATATATATTAACACAGACAGAACTATTCCTATTCAAGAGGACACCTTACAATTTTCACAATAAATCTGTGTTTTGTAGTACTATTCATCTTCTATTTTGGAGGGTGTTGGCTGAACAATGATGATATTGGCACAGTTGCAATGATAAAATTGAGCTGCATGAACTAAATTATACTGTGCTAACTAACTAAGTGACACAAAAGATAGATAGATAGATAGATAGATAGATAGATAGATAGATAGATAGATAGATAGATAGATAGATAGATAGATAGATAGATAGATAGATAGATAGATAGATAGATAGATAGATAGATAGATAGATAGATAGATAGATAGATAGATAGACAGACAGACAGACCTTTGGATCAAAACTGTTTGACATTCTGGTAATATGGCTATAGTATTTAATGGTAGGATGTGATGTGAGTGAATGTACCTTATGATGGGTGGACTGGGATGCATAACAGCTGACATAAATGGTCTGTCGCTGTAGTATGTCAGGACTGGACTGACAGAAACTGCTTTTTTCTTGTATCTTTACCAAACATATCTCAGATAGAGACTTGCCCAGAGAGGAACTGAGCCATTTCAACCACCTGTCCCAGAATTTGAAAAGAAACAAAACTTATATGAAAAATTTTCTTAACAGACTACACGAGAATTGAACTTGTACCTTTAGTTATATTTCACTAATGATTTGGCTTTTGTTAACAGGTCCTTGTTTTCTAATACCTGTCTATAAAATTCTTTACACTGACAGTTAAGGTTCCATGACGGTAGTAAAAATATATTTTTATTACGAAATTTGAAAATTGAACAAATTACGGGACATTTGGGTGTCCCTGAAAGGTCAGTATGGGACAGGGGACAAAATTATCAAATATGGGACATGTCCTGTATATAAGGGATGTCTGGCAACCCTAAGAATACCACACTATGACACAGCTGGTCAGCATACTCTGCATTGTTCTCACATAGATGTTCCTTTACTAAACTTGAATTTACTGCTGTGTGTATTTACTGTATAAATTGCAACCTTGATATTTCTGTTAGTTTGGCAGGCCAAATAATGGAAGTGTAATGTGTCTGGTATGCAGGGATTGATATGTACTTTGTGAAGATCAGAATGAGCACCACGAGTCAAAATTCTTTCAAGTATTGAAAGACTGTAAATCTCTTTGGCAGATAAACAAAATAAGGAAGTAAATGGAAATTGAAATTCTGCCATCTTGTAGGAATTCCCACAGCCCATTGTTGAAGTAGAAAGATTTTAAAGAGACCAGGGGCCTCATGTATAACGCCGTGCGTAGAACTCACACTATAACATGGCGTAAGCACAAAAGCGGGATTGTGCGTACGCACAGAAAAATCCAGATGCAGGAATCTGTGTGCACATATACTTTCATGTTCTTCCACTACATAAATCCTGATCAGCGTGAAAAGTAACGCATGTGCACGTGCCTTCTGTCCCACCCCAACTCCTCCCAGAATTACGCCTCTTTGAATATGCAAATCGATATAAATAGCCTTCTGTGAAAAGACAATGGGAAAAGCACAGGGGAAAATAAAAGAATTTCAGCGAATACCAAGTGGAGGCAAAGGAAAAACGTACAATTTGTTGGTTTAAACAATGGTATAATCAACAAAAGAAAGTTGATCGAGTGACAGAGTGTCGGAAAAACTCGAAAGATCAAATTCACAAAGTCGCACAGTGCCCGAAATAAAAAAGAAATCATATCTCAAAGTCGTCGTGAAAAGGCAAGTCGTAGCCCACCGTCTGAGTGTCATATGAAAGCGTATTAGAGTACAAACAAAAAACATAGGCACACAGTGGGAAAAAAGCACGAAATGTCAACTTTAATCTCGAAATTTCCACTTTAATCACGTAGTTTATTTTGCCATTAAAGTAGAACATCATAAACTTCATCTTAAAATCGTTTATTTTACTAGTTTCTCAAGTAGCATGTTAAATGCTTTTTTCTGTGTTTGATCTTCTATGTACTCTATGTGTGTGAATCACTACGTGCTTCCGTTCTTTCTCTTTCTCCGACAGGACACAGAATGCATTGCATTCGAGATATTACAGCTCTCTGAATAATTAAAATACTGAGATGTATACGTGATATCATTTTCATGATGATAGGAATGAAAGCATGTTATTAAACATGGGAACACGGTGGCGCAGTGCTTGTTCATATCTCACGCAAGAGGCTTGCTGCGCCATGCGCAACCTTCAATGAAATACTTTATTGTAGCAGTACTGTCTCTATCAAACGTACTAACCCCCAATTCCTGTCCTTACTTTTTTTTCTCCAATCGCCACACAATCAGTTCTGTAATAGACGTTAAGCCATTTGTAAGCTTAGAACGCAGATTCTTCAAAACTTTTAAGGAACATTGAAATATCTTCGTAGTACGTGTTTCATTATTCTATTCGTCTATCCTTCCAGTGTTGCGTCAGCACCAGCAAGAATACAGCGCAAGGCAGGAGCTATCCTTGAACTAGCTATACGCTGCGGCTCCGTGTCCTCACATGTTTAATTATTAACAATACAGATTATTTAAATGAAGTTAAAGTTTTATCTGTATACTATAAGCAACATATTTTGCTGCATTTCATCTTAAAAATGATATTGTCATCATACGCGCTTTATAAAGTAGCGCAGGTTGTGCAATATTATAACTGTAGTGTAAGTTTACAGTGAGGTGATTGTACTTATAAGTACGAACAGTTCTACAAGGAGCACTTGATGGACTGATTGAGTGCGTTTATAGTTCTTGGGATGAAACTGTTTCTGAAACGCAAGGTCCGTACAGGAAAGGCTTTGACGCTTTTTGCCGTGGTTGAGATAGTGTGTACTTGAAACTGTATACCGATAATTCTCTTTCCGATCATCTGCTGCTGTGATTCACACTCAGATACAGTGATATAAATACTCCGAGTGGTGCAGTGAGAGTAATATGGAAAAAGATGATCCGCAGTGGCAACCCTTAACAGGAGCAGCTGAAAGAAGAAGTAGATGCAGTGAGAGTTACAACGCTAAAGCAGTTATGGTATTTGGAATACTATGGCTATCACCTGGAACATTATATTGCTACAGTTTAATTACAATCAGATGCATTACACTAATAAACAATATGCAGTTAGTTTCAGTGTATTTATAAAGCCGCGTCAGGAATGTGGAGCTAAGAAAGAAAGGGTGACCACACAGGAACAGTAGCACTGCTTTGACGCTGGGTGCCGCCAGTCTGCAAAACCGAGCGGAGAAATTGCGTACGCCAAGGTATGAGTTACCGTGGAAATGTGCGTGGCTTTACGCCAAGTTTAGGTTTTATACATCGCGATTTGAGCGTGGAAAGGTTCGTACGCAACATTTCTGTGCGTACGCACCGTTTATACATGAGGCCCCAGGTCATTCAGCCCAACAAAGCTTGCCAATCCTAAAGTCCTACTGTTCACCACACTACATGGTAACTTACACCATGACTGTAGTCTGAAATTTTCTTTCTTATTAGTTATTCTGGTGTGTGTGTTCAGACCATAGCATGTGTGTGTGTTTGTTTATTTATTTCTTAACAAACTTCTGTAAAATCCCAAATTTCTCCAATGGTGTCAAATAAAGTTCTATCTATGTAAATTAGTCATAGATAGAACTGGAATTAGTCCAGTGGATTGAGAGTGTTATTTTCGGGGACACAAACATGAGGAAGTTTTTCTTTACACAGAGAACCACAGACACATGGAATAAGTGACCAAGTAGTGTGGTAGACAGTAGGACATTTAGGACTTTCAAAACTTGACTTGATGCTGTTTTAGAAGAATTAAGACTGTCAAGCTTTGTTGGGCTGAATGGCCTGTTCTCATCTAGATTGATCTAATGTATTAAATAAATTGAGTGTTCTTGTCTAGATTGTTCTAATTTATTAAAATAGCCACAGCCACAGTACAGACCCCTGAGGGACACCACTTTAAACTTCAGCAAACTTTGCTAAGGTTCCTCACACAATAATTCTTTGCCTCCTGTGTTTTGGCCAGTGTTGCACCAAACTATACACCACACCCTGAACTCCCACTTCTTTTAGGTGAGACTGGATGAACTTTATTAATCTGAAGGGGAAATTCAGATGCATGCTGCAGCAGAAACATAAAAAGCAAGGATATGGATTCAAAGGACAAATTATACAGCTAATCAATCAATTAACAAATAAATCTCTCTATTATACTGTATAATAAAATTCTGGTACAAGACGAGACTTTTTAGCCTGGGATGAGACAAGACTTTTTCAGAAAGATAATTTCATGTCCCGAGAGACAAGACTTTGTGCCAAGAGATTTAAGCATGCACGGGACTGGAAATAAAAGACAAAGAGTAGATGACAAAGTAGAACGTCATAAAGAGGTTCAAAAATGTTGCAGAGCAGGTTAGAGATAATGAAAGCACTAAAATTCGAAAGTCTCAAAGAAATGTTAGTAAAGATCATATACTCAGTGAAATAATGGAACAACAAAAAGAGATAGAATATATGGACATAGGTGATATGACAGAAGTATGTAGATATTGTTCACATTTAAACTTCAAGTCAGAGAATTGTAGATTGTCTAATTCGTGTTGCCATCAGGGAAAAGTAGTGTTTCTTCTCAATGAAGAGGCGTATCCGCGAAAATTAAAACATTTGTTGTTTGCTGAAAGTGAAATCCACATACGTGACCGGCAGAGATGCAAAGTGGCTGGTGCATAGAGCAGGATGGAGAGGTTGGCGAGCGAAGCGAGCAGGGGGCAAAGCCCCCTAGTAAATAAATAAATAAATATTGTAGGCTCATTAAAATTTGATCCAGTGCCAATACCTATTTGACATCTTGTTTTTATTCTGGCGTGCTCAACATTGATTGGCTGCTAATCTCACAATAAATTTGAGAAGCAGTAGGAGAACTGAAACTGTATTGATAGTCGAGATGTTTAATCTGTCACCCCTCTGCAGTTCCTGGTCATGTAATTTCATGTGATATCCTCAAGGCATTGAGAGCCAGGAAATTCAACCATTAAATGTGACATTCTCTGTAGTAAAGTGTAGTGTGACAGTGGTCTCACAGCAGGAAAGTACATTTAAGAGGACAGGGCAGCAGCCTGATTGCTTAAATTCAAAAGAAGTATTAAACGATGAACATCCAGGACTAAGTGACCTAGCATCTCTTTGTTCAGAGACATTGCCTGTCACCTTGTGGGTCACTTGACCAATGCTAGCAGAACACAGGTCATCGAGAATCGATGGCCTAAAGTAAGAGCCTTCCTCTTACAGAGATCAGAGCAGCTCACACTGGCACACCCTTTTGGAACCAACCAAGAGTAATCATTTGGCCTGCTCAACACATTGCAAAACAATCTCTATTATACCATTTTGTAGCCAAAAACCTTTATGGAGGTTATCAGCCAAGTAGTTATTATGACTATCAGGTACCTTATCATAGATGGTAAACTTATTAGAATGAATCATCTACCGTATTTAATGAGCTCTGTTCAAGGGTCATCTTGGCAAACTGGAAAGCCAGCTCCTCAGACTTGAGGAGTTGTCTGTGTTAGTCATCTTAGGCATAGAAGAGTTCAACCAATATTATAAAATATTTAAGAGAATGTGCTGTCTTGAGTTGTATGTTTTGATTTGTGCTCTCTGTGAAAAGAATAATAAAAAGTAAGCATTAACTGAATGATCTGTTAAACACAAATGCATCAGACATTCCCGAATTTTGTGGAAGTTGAAGATTATGTCCCACCTGGTGAAAGGAGTGGCCCTTCATTTTTGGAAAATGTTTTGCCTCTCATGACTGGGTGCAAGAAGATTGATTTTTTTTCTTTCCTTCATTTATGTGACAACCACCAGTCAATACAGTAGGCCGGGTGATGTAAAATTTATTTTTCATTATTTCAAGCATACATCAGCGCAGTTAACTCAAGATCATTAATCGGCCCTTATCTTACGTAGTTCCTTTCCCACTGGACACTCTCCAAAAGCATTACACAACGTTATCCATTAAATTAGAACTAGAATTTAAAAAAGGCCAAAGTGAAGATGCCTCCTAGATCAGAATTCTCAGTCTTTTTAAGTTAAGGGTATATCAGGTTTCAAAACTTTTGTCTCTTTTGCATCTGTTCAGATTCAGTCACACTTCAGTGTTCTCTTAGTCTCCCACACAAGCCATTTACCAACCTGATTGCATATCCGCAAGACTCCCTAAGGAAACATAGCATGGCGGACGGCCGTGGCACTTGCGCCTTCACACTGGAAGGACCAGGGGAGAGAACATTCACAGGGCATTATCTCCCCCAAAGTTGTGGCAGCAGCATGTTTTCCCACAGGACTTCATGGGAATTGGAGTTCATTGACTCAGCCCTATTGGATGCCATGGGTGCCACCAAGGGTTGCTGTCGGGACTGGGGAGCCCTACTTCATAGAGCTCCAGCCTTACCCAGAAGTGCTTCCGGGTCAAGCCTTCGGAACACCAGAAATACTTACGGGAATCACATAAACGGAGCTGCCTGCCACTACATGAGGATCAAGAGTCGGGAGGAAGAGGAGAACAAAGCTTACCAGAGGAGGAAAGAAGGCGGAAGGAGAAAGAAGAGAAGAAAAGAGCTGTGTGCTTTATTATCTGTTATGACTGGTGCTATTGTATTGTGGATTAGTGGGAAACAATTTGAGAAGTGTTTCCCACTGAATAAAGGCTTTGGGTGTGCTAGACTTGTGCCAGGTGTCTGTGTAAGGTTTGGGTGGTTGGTGTGTCCCCTGGTGGCCAAAATAGTAAGCAGCAATTTTACTTTTTTTCTCTTTTAAAATATTGTCCAATAACATGTCCAAGCTTGGTTTCTAGCACTGTAGGATGAACACCTGCTCCCCATGACCAACATGTCCAAAGGGATTAAGCAATTTTGGTTGCTTGTGATTTACCTTTAAGCTGAAGGACTTCTGCGGGATCATCTTTATCAATGCCTTTGAGGATTTTGAAGACTTGCAGTACAATACAAACAGGCGCAATGCAGGCAGTCTGAAATACTAGGACATGTCCTTAAGTCCTCGGATGTGCCTGGTGGCTCTCCTGTGCACAGCTTCAAGTGCTGCTATGTCTTTCTTGTAACATCTGGTCAACATGCAGTATTCCAGATGTGGTCTCACTAGGGCATTATATAGTCTGAACATAATATCCCTTGATTTATATTCAACAGTTTTTATGATTTCACCTAACATTTTATTTGCTTTTTCAATACCTTCTGCACATTGCTTAGACATTGAGAACGTGTTGTCACTGTAAACTCTTAAATCCTCTTCAGAGGTTATTTCCTGTAGGGCAGTGTCTCTCATCTTGTATTTGTAATTGATGTTTCTTTTGCCTATGTGTAGCGCTTTGCACTTTGCTACATTAAACTGCATTTTCCAAGTGCTCACCTAGCACTGAAGCTTCACCTCCCCAGCACCCTATATTAGACTGAGAAGTTGAGAAACTGAATGGATGGATGGATGGATGGATGGATGGATGGATGGATGGATGGATGGATGGATGGATGGATGGAGAAGACCAACTCCAACAAGTTTATGTGACAAGCCAAAAGCTATTACACCTAAAATTATCCTTGAAACTGTTGTCACTGTAGACGGGAGCTATCTAAAAGAAGGTTTATTCATTTACATATGCAGTAGTAGTCTTCACAACAGTTTGGCTGACAATGTGCTATAAATTGTCATAATGGAATGTAACATTAAAATTAAGATAGACATAACAGTGCTGAACTATACTAAAAATATAAAATAAGCTACAGGCCTGAAGACAACAAAGGAGAAAGAAGTAAAACTCCAGTGTGATAAACCTTTGCGGGACATTGGTCCTCGCAAGAAGTTAAGCTCTTGGGATATTCCATCCAGAACCCAATTCATATGTGTGTATAAGAAGGCTAAGGATACCTCATATGAGTAAAAGGCATCAAATGAGCCCAGACTATCTAAACAAAATTAGTAGTTATTTTTGTAACAAGTGTGATGGAGGACCAATGGAAGCCAAACAAATTATGTATGAGAGGGTCATGAACCTAATAAGCACTGACCACTACAAATTCATCTTTGGGCTGACTTCCCCACTTGCTCTGACCTAAAGATACTGTACTTCCTTTACTGCCAATAAGAATTTGTTCCTGCTCACTTCCTGTTTCCTGCTAGTAAATGGCAATTTATGCCAACCTATGATTCCAGGGTGCTGCACCAGGTTTAAAAGTGTGCCCTCTGGTGGCCACTGAATGCACCTTGTTCCTTAGATCTAGCTGATATTTATAGGGACAGATGGCCAAAACAAGTCAATTATGATAATCAGCAGGACCATTGTGCTCATAATTTGCTACCCATATGAAATGATAGACTATGGGTTTCATCTTACCATTGCCATGGTGTATGACTTTTAGATAGATAGATAGATAGATAGATAGATAGATAGATAGATAGATAGATAGATAGATAGATAGATAGATAGATAGATAGATAGATAGATAGATAGATAGATAGATAGATAGATATTTATATTTATATTTATAGCCCCCTAGTGGAGTCTGTATATCATAGGTCACTCTTAAGTGAGTTTTGCTTTTGCCATTATGGCTTCTTTTCACATATAGTCCCATCTGTACCATTCTCTTCCACCCACAACCACCCACTCCTCCAACACTCTGATCCTGGCACCCCTGGGCAATCAAAAGACCTGACACCTATTATGTAGCTATATAATACATTGAAGTCCATTATAGCTCAGAATCTGATGCATGTGAAGAGACAATATCACCAGTTCTTCTGCCAATATGTCCACTCAAAGGCACCAGACATTTTAACCTTATAGTCACTGAACTGGCTGCATTCCACAAACACCCTCTCCACATCAAAATGATTCTCACATTCAGGTCTGTTGTGCCCCTGGGATCTCAGTAGAACCATACAACCACAGAGAGTTCAGACAATGGAACAGCTGGTCTGACAAGTGTCATCCATCAATATTTTCATAAAGCTCTGACCTGCTTCACTCCAGGAGAGTTCAGACATTGATTCTCATATGTGGCATTGTCATATTTACTCGACACAGTCGCTTTTTCATCTGTCATATACTTTCTTGGCCTCCATGGCTGGGTTGCTGTTAATTCTGGTGCCTTGTAGTATCAGGGACTTGGATTCAAATACCAGCTGACTCACTATCTTATTAGAACTGGAACATTCTTTTTACATCTCGTTGGGCTTTCACAAGCTTCACGTCTCAAAGATGTGCAGTTTAGGTTAATTGGTGATTCATAATATGTCATGTTTGATTAAGTGTCCCATGCAGTAGGCTGGTGTCCCATCAAGGTGTGATTCCTGCCTGTTGCCAAATTAAGGTCCATCTGTCCTTGACAGTATTACACAAAATAGATGGATGTCTTTACTTTTATAACACCTGCCTTAAAGTCTAAATTCACTGCACATCTTACTTTTTATGTAGACATTTAATGTGTTTGCTTAATGGTATTATTAATCATTTGCTTTATATTGCACTTTAAATCCATGAAATCTACTTATATAAAATAAAGACAAATGAATGGCTTGCTCCCAAAGAAATAAAGTAATCCTTAATGTATACTCTCAATGATTGTGAAGTCATGGTCATTGTGAGGACTGCTAATCTCTATATATAAAACTCAACGTCTGTCTGTCTGTATGTCTTTCCACTTTTCACGAGAGATCTACTTAACAGATTTAGATCAGGTTTTTTTTCAATAATTTGCTTGAACATTCAGGTTGATTTTGTGACTTCTCTCATCACACTAAGAATCATAGTTTGCTTGCAGGATCGATATATTCGCACTAATCCAAGAAAGAGACTGCTGCAGGCTGAGGGGAGTGGGAAGCGTGACATCAGGACTGGGGAGTCAGTCTACCTCTATGTTTTGAAGTGTACCTTATCTCCGCTTAGCTAGCGATACCTGTTTGTTTATTGATTTTTAAAGTTTGCCCTGTTTCACTGCTATGCGGGCAGAGCTGCATGGAATGGCTAGAGAAATATAACTTTATATAGTATTAACCTAAAAGAAAATTCAATCTATTATTTATATAGTGCCTTTCCTATCTATCTATCTATCTATCTATCTATCTATCTATCTATCTATCTATCTATCTATCTATCTATCTATCTATCTATCTATCTATCTATCTATCTATCTATCTATCTATCTATCTATCTTTTGTGTCACTTAGTTAGCACAGTATAATTTAGTTCATGCAACTCAATTTTATCATTGCAACTGTGCCAATATCATCATTGTTCAGCCAACACTCTCCAAAATAGAAGATGAATAGTACTACAAAACACAGATTTATTGTGAAAATTGTAAGGTGTCCTCTTGAATAGGAATAGTTCTGTCTGTGTTAATATATATATATATATATATATATATATATATATATATATATATATATATATATATATATATATATATATATATATATATATATATATATATATATATATATATATATATATATATATATATATATATATATATATATATATATATATATATATATATATATATATAATATATATATATATATATATATATATATATATATATATATATATATATATATATATATAAATATATATATATATATATATATATATATATATATATATATATATATATATATATATATATATATATATATTGTGACAGATGGCTGGGGCCCATGCCTTGCCGAGACGTCCCTTCACCACATCTGCCGAGGGGACAGGGGTGAGAAGCCCAGTATCTCCCCCTGGGCTTCATGGGGGTTGGAGTTCTGTGCAGCTCTGTGGGGTTCCACAGGCACTGCCAGGGGGTGCTGCAACAGGAGCAGCTGGCCTCTTTTGGGCACTGGTTTCGCCTTACCCGGAAGTGCAGCTGGATGACGGCAATCAACCACCTGGAGGACTTTCGGGTGACTAATAAAAGAGAGCCAGCAACCACCACTCAGCAGCCAGAGTCGGGAGGTGGAAGACGAAGCTTGCTGAGGAGGAGTGGTGGAGGAAGAGATAGAGGATAGTGCTTGTGTGTTTATTTGTGCTTGGGACTGTGTTGTGGCTGGAGGGATTACAGGGAAGATGTGCCCTCCAGCTGAAGAAAAATAAAAGATTGTTTGTTTAACATGTGCCTCCTGTGTCCAATCTGTGTCGGGTCAGGCGCCTTTCATACTATATATATATATATATATATATATATATATATATATATACATATACACAGTGCATCTGGAATGTATTCACACATTTTGTTATGTTACAGTCTTATTCCAAAATGGATAAAATTCATTTTTTTCCTCAGAATTCTACACCCAACACCCCATAATGACAACATGAAAAAAGTTTACTTGAGGTTTTTGCAAATTTATTAAAAATAAAAAAATTGAGAAAGCACATGTACATAAGTGTTCACAGCCTTTGCCTTGAAGCTCAAAATTGAGCTCAGGTGCATCCTGTTTCCCCTGATCATCCTTGAGATGTTTCTGCAGCTTAATTGGAGTCCACCTGTGGTGAATTCAGTTGACTGGACATGATTTGGAAAGGCACACACCTGTCTATATAAGGTCCCACAGTTGACAGTTCATGTCAGAGCACAAACCAAGCATGAAGTCAAAGGAATTGTCTGTAGACCTCCGAGACAGGATTGTCTTGAGGCACAAATCTGGGGAAGGTTACAGAAAATAATCTGCTGCTTTGAAGGTCCCAATGAGCACAGTGGCCTCCATCATCCATAAGTGGAAGAAGTTCGAAACTACCAGGACTCTTCCTAGAGCTGGCTGGCCATCTAAACTGAGCAATCGGGGGAGAAGGGCCTTTGTCAGGGAGGTGACCAAGAACCCGATGGTCACTCTGTCAGAGCTCCAGAGGTCCTCTGTGGAGAGAGGAGAACCTTCCAGAAGGACAACGATCTCTACAGCAATCCACCAATCAGGCCTGTATGGTAGAGTGGCCAGACGGAAGCCACTCCTTAGTAAAAGGCACATGGCAGCCCGCCTGGAGTTTGCCAAAAGGCACCTGAAGGACTCTCAGACCATGAGAAAGTAAATTCTCTGGTCTGATGAGACAAAGATTGAACTCTTTGGTGTGAATGCCAGGCGTCACGTTTGGAGGAAACCAGGCACCGCTCATCACCAGGCCAATACCATCCCTACAGTGAAGCATGGTGGTGTCAGCATCATGCTGTGGGGATGTTTTTCAGCGGCAGGGACTGGGAGACTAGTCAGGATAAAGGGAAAGATGACTGCAGCAATGTACAGAGACATCCTGGATGAAAACCTGCTCCAGAGCGCTCTTGACCTCAGACTGGGGCGATGGTTCATCTTTCAGTAAGACAATGACCCTAAGCACACAGCCAAGATATCAAAGGAGTGGCTTCAGGACAACACTGTGAATGTCCTTGAGTGGCCCAGCCAGATCCCAGACTTGAATCTGATTGAACATCTCTGGAGAGATCTTAAAATGGCTGTGCACCGACACTTCCCATCCAACCTGATGGAGCTTGAGAGGTGCTGCAAAGAGGAATGGACGACACTGGCCAAGGATAGGTGCGCCAAGCTTGTGGCATCATATTCAACAAGACTTGAGGCTGTAATTGCTGCCAAAGGTGCATCGACAAAGTATTGAGCAAAGGCTGTGAATACTTATGTACATGGGATTTCTTAGTTTTTTTATTTTTAATAAATTTGCAAAAACCTCAAGTAAACTTTTTTCACGTTGTCATTATGGGGTGTTGTGTGTAGAATTCTGAGGAAAAAAATTAATTTAATCCATTTTGGAATAAGGCTGTAACATAACAAAAGGTGGAAAAAGTGATGCGCTGTGAATACTTTCTGGATGCACTGTATATATACTTTCACATCCATGTCTTACTTCCCTAAAAGTAAACTGTCAGGAACTATAGTTACACCAACATCATAAAGTAGTGATTGTGCTTCTTGGAAAACGCCTCTCTTTATGGCCTTCATATAATTTGTTTCATTTTGGTAAGAACAGCTTTTTAGAGTACATGCCTGAAGAAGCTCAATGTGAGGTCTTCTGTTGTCTGATCCATTTTGAATCCATTAATCATATATGATGATTAAAAATTAAGTTTACAGTGAATCACTTTGCTGCCAATTATATAATATGCATTATACGGTCCTTATGGAGAAAATCTTGACATCGCTTTTCATGAGCCATCATCAGCACTGGCTGCTTATCTTATCAGTGACCATTTTATTAGGTCTACTTCTTCTGTAAGACAAACTGCCTGTTCCTTCTAACATCAAATCATAAGTCAATAGGCTATAGAGCTGTGTGGTGCTTGGTGGTGCCAACCCATTGGTTTCTTGCTCTTCTCATCACTCTTTCAGGTAGCTCACTGTACTTACTGTAGATGGGTCACCACAGCAGATCATCTTCTTCCATATCTTTCTGTCCTCTGTATCTTGTTCTGTTACACCTGCATGTCCTCTCTCACCACATCCATAAACCTTCTCTTAGGCCTTCCTCTTTTCCTCTTGCCTGGCAGCTCTATCGTTAACATCCTTTTCCCAATATACCCAGCATCTCAATGATAACATAAAATAAATTTGTCCACTGGTCTGTGCTATATATTTGTTTTCTGTATGATTCCAATAACTTTGATCATTTTTATAGTCAAAATCACTGAATTGGCGGATTTCCTGTTCAAATACATGGGAGAAACGCAAGGTGTGGCAGCAACGAGCCTCACCTCCCCTTGGACTGCACTCTCCGTCACACACGGGGTTGATGCATGCAATTGGTGCGTGCCTGTTGCTGTCTCTCTGTATGTCAGAAATATAATGCTGGCAGACACGTTTATTATATACCCTATCTATATCTATCTATCTATCTATCTATCTATCTATCTATCTATCTATCTATCTATCTATCTATCTATCTATCTATCTATCTATCTATCTATCTATCTATCTATCTATCTATCTATCTATCTATCTACTCCCCTACTCTCTCTTCTGTTTCCTTTTCCGGTGTCCTGTTGGTGGTGGCGCAAGCCACCACCATCTACCGAAAGCACCATGATGTTCCAACAATGATGGATGGATTAAAAGCCAGAAGTCTGTATGACCATCAGCATCAAGTGACTCCGTGAGAACCCTAACTATAAAGAGGACTATTTCATTTATGTTAGGTAGAATGCTCAGAGGGGACTGGGCGGTCTCGTGGCCTGGAACCCCTACAGATTTTATTTTTTTCTCCAGCCTTCTGGAGTTTTTTTTTGTTTTTTATGTCCACCCTGGCCATCGGACCTTACTCCTTTTCTATGTTAACTAATGTTGTCTTATTTTAATTTCTTACTTTGTCTTTTATTTTTCTTTTCTTCATTATGTAAAGCACTTTGAGCTACTTTTTGTATGAAAATGTGCTATATAAATAAATGTTGTTGTTGTTGTATCTATCTATCTATCTATCTATCTATCTATCTATCTATCTATCTATCTATCTATCTATCTATCTATCTATCTATCTATCTATCTATCTATCTATCTATCTATCTATCTATTATATAGCACCTTTCATATCTATCTATCTATCTATCTATCTATCTATCTATCTATCTATCTATCTATCTATCTATCTATCTATCTATCTATCTATTATATAGCACCTTTCATTTCTATCTATCTATCTATCTATCTATCTATCTATCTATCTATCTATCTATCTATCTATCTATCTATCTATCTATCTAAGAATATTTGCTTTGTTTAAGACATCTGTCATAATTGATATTCATTGTTCAGACTATTTTTTGATATTTTTCAGGTAAGGAAAGCAAAAGTTTCCAGGTAAGGTTACAGGATTACAGAGCTGAATTGGCCATGTGTGTCTGTGGGTTTGCCCTGTCCCGGGATTGTTCCTGCCTTGCTCCAGATGCTTGCTTGGACAGGCTCCAGCTTCCCCGTGTCGTACTCCATATAAGCAGCTTTAGAAAATGGTAATGGACGGAAGCCAGTTCTGCTCAATTATAATAGCACTAATAGAGAGAGAGAGAAAGAATCGACATGTTAAATGTTGATTAGCACATCCAAATATGAATTTCAACTTACTCTATACACACAACAGTAGTGCCCCTATAAGCTAGTACTATATTTTTTGAATACCTGTTCCTATTATCATTATGAAAAAAAATAGAAATGCTTGAAGTAAAATGCTGTATGTCTCTTAGGAGTCAGAACTCTTTGCTTACCAGAAAGAGTTACAGGGCGAAATCTTTCACCCAAAGCACACTTAAATTTATGACTCCTTTCATCAGCATGATGTCACTACGTTGATCTCACCGCTACACTAAACATTAACCAGGTAAAGCTGTTTCGGTTTAATAAATAAGTCAACACTGACGGGGTTTATTAGACGGCAGGTGCCTATGCTGAGCAAAGACGAGTTCAGTGCTGAACACTCCGTGAAGACAAGCGGCCGAACATGAGGGTCTGTCTAGTAATCGCTCTGTGCCTGTGTACAGTCTGCCTGCTTTCCAACGCTGTTGTGGTTAAAGTAAGTACAAATCGTCGTTCATGCATCCATTCTTTAATGTACTGAACTCTTAGTCCAATTTAATGGTCCGGGGCAGTCAGAGTACACTGCATCGCTGCCATTCCTTTGCAAAGTTTATCTGCACGCTTTGACGGACAGCTTTCGTGTAAATATTTTTGACAGAGAATCACTATATGTATCTTTTGAGTTTTTATGAGTATTAATACGCGATCACAGTTAATTGGTAGAATAAAAATGAGCTTTTTTTGTTTATAATTCCTTCTTTTAATGAGTACTTGTCAACTTAATCGCACATACCGTGCTTTTCATTAAAGGCGGTATTAAAGAAGATTATTTATTTATTTATTTCAAGAAAACAACATTCCATTCAATCAAGTCGAATTTAACAAAACAGAATTGAAACCAGAAGAGAAGAATATTTAAACATGAGAGGTTACACTTAACTTGGTTTAATATAGCGTCTTTCATTATTGTGTCACGAACCAAAACACCATACAACGGTAGCACTTTATCTGTACTGATTCATTAGTGTCTTTCTTTGGAAATGCTATCATAAAGTCTGCTTGGATCTAATAAAATACTGTTCATTTTTACTATCAAAATATTTACCAGATCATCTTCCTTTATATAATATTACAGTATATCTTTGATTTTCTTTATTATGACCAAATTATAATCGAAGAATGAAATGAGGTAACTTTATTTTAGCATAACGTGTTGTATTGTGAGTTCGATCACGATGGAGTGTACAAAACGCGCGATGTTTCCGAATTTATTGAGCCGAAGAGCTTTAAGAACTGCACGGTGGCGCAGCGGTAGCGCTGCTGCCGCTCTGAAAGCGCGCGTCCTGTGCTTCTCCTTTCATGGAGTTTTCATGTTCTTCCTGTTCCCTTTGGGTGCTCCTGAAATATCTAAATACTTGCAAGTTAGGTGAATCAGTGAAGCTAAACTGGCGTGTGTTTACGTTAGCCCTACAATGGACTGGCGCCCTGACCAGGATTTGTTCCTGCCTTGCAACGGATAGGCTCCAGGACCCTAGTCTGGATTAAGCAGGTGAGGACATGACAAAAGTGATTCCTTAAAAATATATGACAATGCATTATAAATAGAATTGCAATAGCGGACAAAGAATGACATTTTTTTAAATGACCAGGTAACTGCTTATTTTGTCGGTTTATACAATCCACTATTTAATTAACCTTTCATAAAAGCTGCTATTATCAAGTTTTCTTTTTCTGTCTCTACTCAACTCAGTCAGTGCCTTTCATAGTGCATTGAAAGGAAAGGGGTTACAAAAACGTACGGTTTGTGCTGATTTAACACATTGCCTTTGCAATTGTGTATATACTAAAATGATTTAAAGAAGTAATTTGCGACAAGACTAGAGAACAAAATAATTTGTAAAAAAAATCCTTTCATCTGGTATTCATTAGCCTGTCCTTTTACTTTTGCATGCATTCTTTCTGGCGCTTGTGGGTGGCAAGTGGGGCGACCGCTCCAGGCTCCGCTTTTGAGGTCCGCGGGTCCAGTTCGAGCGGATTTGTCAAGTTATATCCATCCATCCATTTTCCAACCCGCTGAATCCGAACACAGGGTCACGGGGGCCTGCTGGAGCCAATCCCAGCCAACACAGGGCACAAGGCAGGGAACCAATCCTGGGCAGGGTGCCAACCCACCGCAGTCAAGTTATATTCTCTAGTATATATATTTGAGATGCTTCTAAGAGGAACCCTTTTAAAATCCCCCTTCAAGGTCAAATTCAATACTTGTAGGTCTTTGAAAACATTCCACAGTCCAAATATTAATGCACAAAAACATGTATCGCTAATGATAACCGGCTGACATGACATCAACGTGAGTTATGACTGCGACATCCTGCATATATGCATGCACACTGGGTACATCTTCTAGAAGAGGCCCTGCTAATTTCCGCATTTCGCACTGTAGTGGTATTGTCGTGAATTATGAATTGCACTTTTTAAATAGATCATATCGTTCTATTTTGATAAAGTCCTTGTGTTATCTTGCAAAAAATTTAGCTGAATACTGTAATGAGAAAATTCAGAGTATGTTAACATAATTTTTTTATTAAATCCTCGTGCAAGTTTATGCAGTCTACACATACTGGTAACAGAGTTTGACGTAACCAGCCCAGTAGATGTTGTTGGTCAGCCTTAGGCCCTGCACACTCCTAAGGTCGCATCTGGGCATCAGGCAGACACAATCAAATATCAGTAGAGGTTTTGATTCCCTTAAATTTGTTTTGTCATATTTCTTAAAATGCTGACTGCATTGCTTATCGGTCCATGTTTGATGCCTTCTAATTCCAATACTCATCCATGAGGAGGATGGAGACATTGGGTTAGCTGCTAGTCCATCGCAGGGCAGCCTCATATACAGACCTGCCTATTATGAGGCCCCTGCTCAACCTCATCTAAATGTCTTGTGTAATGTGTCAGGTACTCAGAGTGCTACAGAAAACACAGGCAAACACAACATACATATGCTGTGGCGCTGAATGGCAGCACTACTAACCACTGCGTCACCATGTTGCCTCCAGAGGTTTGTTCCATGGCGTTGTCCTAACACTTTCACTTCACATTTAACAGGGGTGGCTTTGTTCTGCTAGGTAATTACAGTAATTGCATAGCTGATCCGAGTCCTTTTAATATAATTCTGGCCATCTGACTGAACTTAATGGGACTAAGAAGGCCAGTGTACAAGCAAACAGCTTCTCTCATCTCACCAAAAACAAAAAACAAGATGAAAGGGCAGCAGTCAAGGTCCAAGATAATCAAGTTACTGATTTGCAGAGGCATCAAATTATGTCAGGGTGTGTCTTCTTTTTCTGATTGATAATTGGCATTCATGCTGCACAAAATGACAAGAGGCCAATATAAAAGGTGTTTGTGTGCGTGATCTAAAGAGCTTGGGCCAGACTTCAGCAGTCCTGATTTCTGAGTTGTGTTATCTTTGACTATAAATGAGTGAACTACCACATGACAGAAGTGGAGTTTCCAGTTATTGCCTTGAATTTTTTAAATCATTCCAGCTATTCCTTGGACCTGTTTACTCCAGTTCAGGGTCACAGGAATCAGAACCAAATCCCGTCAATTCCAAATCTTCCACCCAGCCGCACTCTCACACATTACACTCTCATGTGCCCAAGTTAGACTCGACGAGCAACCTTACAATTGAAAACACGAGAAGAATGTTAAAACAATACAGACCAGGCTGGGATCTTCACCGGGAATTTTGATGCCACCACTTTAATTCTCCTTCCAGTGTTTGTCAGCACAGACACCTGGCCTGTGAGATCCAGCACCACTCATTTGTTTTCCTATTTTACTTTTTACAATGGAAGGATTTGGGGTTCGGATCCCCACAACCTTTCAATGGGCCTGAGTGTGATGGAAGCCATCACCCTTACACTTCAGAAAGGCTCGTGCCCATCCCTTAGGACCGACTGATCCATGTTCAACTACTGTTCACTTGGAGCTCAGCTCAACTCCAACCTTTAAAGTGCTCTCAAGGACATATGAATATCTGCTACTACTACCGAGATAAAAGGTCACGGGGCTGTCAGAGCATGTCCTGGTAGGGTCATTCATAATGCAGGACCCCACCCTGGCTGCAGTGCCGCTCTATTGTGGGATACATTTGCACCATCCAGTTTCAAACTTGAAAATTAACCCAAAAACACTTGTCTTCTGGACCAAAATGCCAGGAGAAAACTAACCATGAGGAAGATAGAGATACAGTGGTGTGAAAAACTATTTGCCCCCTTCCTGATTTCTTATTCTTTTGCATGTTTGTCACACAAAATGTTTCTGATCATCAAACACATTTAACC
This sequence comes from Erpetoichthys calabaricus, assembly GCF_900747795.2. NCBI lineage: Eukaryota > Metazoa > Chordata > Cladistia > Polypteriformes > Polypteridae > Erpetoichthys > Erpetoichthys calabaricus. Next base: position 168,024,625 of record NC_041401.2, on the reverse strand, counting down.
ATTAGTCAAATATAACACAAGTAAACACAAAATGCAGTTTTTAAATGATGGTGTTTATTATTTAGGGAGAAAAAAAATCCAAACCTACATGGCCCTGTGTGAAAAAGTAATTGCCCCCTTGTTAAAAAATAACCTAACTGTGGTGTATCACACCTGAGTTCAATTTCCGTAGCCACCCCCAGGCCTGATTACTGCCACACCTGTTTCAATCAAGAAATCACTTAAATAGGAGCTGCCTGACACAGAGAAGTAGACCAAAAGCACCTCAAAAGCTAGATATCATGCCAAGATCCAAAGAAATTCAGGAACAAATGAGAACAGAAGTAATTGAGATCTATCAGTCTGGTAAAGGTTATAAAGCCATTTCTAAAGCTTTGGGACTCCAGCGAACCACAGTGAGAGCCATTATCCACAAATGGCAAAAACATGGAACAGTGGTGAACCTTCCCAGGAGTGGCCGGCCGACCAAAATTACCCCAAGAGCGCAGAGACGACTCATCCGAGAGGTCACAAAAGACCCCAGGGACAACGTCTAAAGAACTGCAGGCCTCACTTGCCTCAATTAAGGTCAGTGTTCACGACTCCACCATAAGAAAGAGACTGGGCAAACACGGCCTGCATGGCAGATGTCCAAGACGCAAACCACTGTTAAGCAAAAAGAACATTAGGGCTCGTCTCAATTTTGCTAAGAAACATCTCAATGATTGCCAAGACTTTTGGGAAAATACCTTGTGGACTGATGAGACAAAAGTTGAACTTTTTGGAAGGCAAATGTCCCGTTACATCTGGCGTAAAAGGAACACAGCATTTCAGAAAAAGAACATCATACCAACAGTAAAATATGGTGGTGGGTAGTGTGATGGTCTGGGGTTGTTTTGCTGCTTCAGGACCTGGAAGGCTTGCTGTGATAGATGGAACCATGAATTCTACTGTCTACCAAAAAATCCTGAAGGAGAATGTCCGGCCATCTGTTCGTCAACTCAAGCTGAAGCGATCTTGGGTGCTGCAACAGGACAATGACCCAAAACACACCAGCAAATCCACCTCGGAATGGCTGAAGAAAAACAAAATGAAGACTTTGGAGTGGCCTAGTCAAAGTCCTGACCTGAATCCAACTGAGATGCTATGGCATGACCTTAAAAAGGCGGTTCATGCTAGAAAACCCTCAAATAAAGCTGAATTACAACAATTTTGCAAAGATGAGTGGGCCAAAATTCATCCAGAGCGCTGTAAAAGACTCATTGCAAGTTATTGCAAACGCTTGATTGCAGTTATTGCTGCTAAGGGTGGCCCAACCAGTTATTAGGTTCAGGGGGCAATTACTTTTTCACACAGGGCCATGTAGGTTTGGATTTTTTTTCTCCCTAAATAATAAACACCACCATTTAAAAACTGCATTTTGTGTTTACTTGTGTTATATTTGACTAATGGTTAAATGTGTTTGATGATCAGAAACATTTTGTGTGACAAACATGCAAAAGAATAAGAAATCAGGAAGGGGGCAAATAGTTTTTCACACCACTGTATATGTATATGTCTGATAGGGCTGCAATGATTAGTCTACATAATCGATGACATGGACACGGATTTTTTTATTGTCGACGTGTCATAAACAGAACCTTCAATAGAGGCTTCAGTCACAAAGAACCACATTGGTTTTTGTAACTGCAATGCGCTACATGGACGTCTGGGGGCAGTATCGTTTGTTATTGTTTGTCAAGACAGCATACAGTCCTACCAACGAAGAAAGAACGTCTGAGAAGAAGACGAATGTAGAGGAAAATAAACGTGGTTGCAATGGCGAGTCGGATAGAGGAGGGGGAGGGAGATGGAAAAAAATTGAGACAGAAACTTTCTAAAGTGTGGGAGCACTTCACCGAAAAAGAAAAAAAAGTTGAATGCAGATTATGCAAAGCGGAGCTTTCTTTTCACAGCAGCACCACCGCGATACATGAGCATCAGAAACGCAAGCATCCTGGAGCTGCGATGCCACCGTCTCTTGAGAATTTATGCTGACGCTGTTAGTTAGTTAGTCAGGGTCAGATCAGAAGGGGAGGGAGAGCGTGAACGAGACTGAGAAAATAAAAGTGAAAAAAGCTAACTTTTACAAGTAACACATTTACACCCGATCTGTTCGTTTTCAAATAATACTGCATTAGTGCGATGATGTTTTCTGATTGGTACTATTCTGGTCATACAATGATTTCTTCAAAATGTCACGCATATTTGTCTCTTTCTTTTTTTTTTTCCCCGGTGCTGCGCGTGGACACCAGAAGGCGTGAGCTTATTCAGTGCGTGCAGGAGCACTCAGGTGGCTGGTTGCTTGTGCTATAACAAGCTTGACCTGGCAGCGATCAAAGCACATGTACTGTGCAAGGCATGTACGGGTCCACTGAGAAAAGAAGAGCGTTTGTGGCTCACCTTGCAGAGGAACATTCTTTCCTCTGCATGTCCTGGAGTCCTGTGCAGACTGGGCAAGGTCGGGGGGGAAAAAAAAAACGCGGTCACTGATTACAACCGCAAGAAGGTACGCGGAGGAATATGAATAATATGAATAATGTTGCATCCGTGCCACAATGTTTCCGAAATGTACAATAAGGTCATAAAATGAACAACTCCAAATATCATATATACCTATACTGCGGTGGGTTGGCACCCTGCCTGGGATTGGTTCCTGCCTTGTGCCCTGTGTTGGCTGGGATTGGTTCCAGCAGACCCCTGTGACCCTGTGTTCGGATTCAGCGGGTTGGAAAATGGATGGATAGATATATACCTATATCTCTGCTTTTTTGTCAGTGTGGCTTTGACATCACGGGCCATAAGGTGCATACTAATTCAGCGTAAGCAGGAACACTCAATAAAATTGAATAAAAAAAATTAATTGACAATGGCATAGGAAGAAGGCAGATTCGCCAGGGTTTGTGTGTCAGCTTTTATTCATCCAGATCAGAGAATTTTCAGTTTGATTGTCTCAAAACACCACTCACATCTACAGTTATTCCCAGTTTCAGATAAAAAGTAACAGCGTCAGATCCCTGGGGGTACAGGGGTGGTAGTAAGTATCGTGATCGTGACTCAGAGAATAAAAGTGAAAAAAAAAAAGCAGTAACGTTTACAAGTACTATACATTTACAGTGGCTGTTACAGACTCAAATCAAATGTATGTGTTTATTGTATAATATTAACAATAAGAGCAACTCACTACTCAAAACGGTAAATATACGAGGCAGTCAGGATCGAACCGGGGGACTCGAGATTATAAGTCAGCAATTCCTACCGCTGCGTCACAGAAGCGGTTGTATCAGCCTTGAACCTTTTGTGAAAGTGTTTATTTGATCTTTGCACTTCAGGCTGTACACATTATATAGTTTATGTCTACATTTTGTCATTTATTACTAAAATATGAAAAACCTTTCTGTTTTAACGATGTATTTTATGGTTAAGTTAAATGCACTTTTTTTGTTTAAAGACTACGTGCACTTTAGTTTGTATTGTTTAATGTATTTCTTTTTTATTGTGATGGTCACACTAATATAAAAACATCTGATCATTTTCAAATTCATATGTTTCACTGGTTGTTATTTTAATTTGATTGTTATTAATTTTAATCGTGTAAAAACAGAGACATCGGGGTGACATTCACAGGTGGACAGACGTGAGGAGATGAGGTAAGACATGCACTGGGGCCCAGAACAGGATGTGCAACCACAGGCCGCAGTATTCAAAATAGTCAGGCATGTAATAATCGTGACTAATCGAAAAAAAATTGAACGATTAGTCGTCTACCAAAATAATCATTAGTTGCAGCCCTAATGTTTGAATATACAGTGGGTTCAGAAAGCATTCAGTCACCTTAACTTTTTGTAACCTTTATTGTGTTGTAGATTTAATTTTAAAAGGATAAGTCTGATATTTTTGCCCATTAATCAACACTCAGTACCTCATAATAAAAAGTGAAAACATGTTTTCAGAAAGGTTTGCAAATTTATTAAACACCAAAAACTGAAATCTCTCATTTAGATAAGTATTCAGACCCTTAATTCAACACTTTGTACAAGCCCTGAAATTTCAGCTTCATGTTTTCTTGGGTAAGTCTCTACAATCTTGGCACCCCTGGATTTGAGCTGTTTGACCCATTCTTCCTGGGAGATCATCTCAGGCTCCATAGCATTGGAGGAGAAGTGTTTGGCAACTGCTGTTTTCAGGTCTCTCCACAAGTGGCTTTGGCTGGGCCACTGAATGACAGTCAGAGTCAGAGTCACTCCAGCTTTGTATTGGCTGTAGGCTTCTGCTAACTGTCACACTGACCCTGAGGTTGCTTGCACTCTTGAGCAGGTTTGCTTCAAGTACCTTTCTGCTTTTGGCTACATTAATCCTTCTTTGACGGTGAAGGTTGGCCGCACACTATCGGGTCCTTCCGGGGAGCTTCTTGAACACGCTACCACCGATAAAGGGGTGAGCCAGCAAGGAGTTGGTGCAGTGCTTTTATTAAAAACAATCAAAAATCAAAACTGTGTTAAAAACAAAGTGCAGTTCTCAAAACTCTTCAATTAATAAATAATCATTTAAAACGGTGACTGTCTGTGAGTTAAAAATCCAGAATAAAATGAGGTGAAAACCAACAGCCATCGACAAGCCCAGTATCTCTCCAATTCCATCTCCCCGACTCACCCTATGTTTGATCAGCTGGTGGAGACTTCAGCAGCCGTGGTCCTCACCACCCGACCCCCGTCTTAGCCAAGTGGCTCCTGTCTAGTTACTCTACCATAAACGTCTGATTGTTGGAGTGCTGCCTAGATGGTTGTCCCTTTCAGAGGTTCTCACTTCTGGTCACCTGCCCAACCAAGACTCTTCTTGCCTGCTCACTCAGTTTGGCAAGGAGAAGCCCTGGTGACTCCAAACTTCTTCCATTTCACAATTATTGAGGGCAATGTGCTACTGGGAACACTCATAGCTTTAGTAATGGTTTTATACCCTTGCGGTTCTCTCCGACTCACCACAATTTGACAGTGGAGGTCTACAGAGAGTTCCTTTACCTTCATGGCTTGGTTGTTGTTCTGACATGCAGTGTAAATTGTGGGACCCTCCATACACAGATATGTATGCTGAATAAGGTCCAAATAATTCAATTTGCCACTGGTGGACTTCAGTCAAATTCTAGAGACACCTCAAGAAGAATTAAAGCAAACAGAATGTACCTCAGCACACCATGGAAATCCAAAGTAAAGGGTCTGAATATTTGTATGAATGAGAGATTTGTTTTTGATTTTTAATAAATTTGCGAACCTTTCCGAAAACATGTTTTTACTTTATTATTATGAGCTACTGAGTGTAGTTTGATGAGAATAAGTGGAAAACCTATCCATGTACAATTAAATCTACCACACAATAAACTGTGCACAAAGTGAAGGGGTCTGAATTCTTTCTGAATATGTATATTCCAGACTAGGGAGTCCATTCCTGGACGGGTTTATCCATTCCCAGGAATTCGGGAATCCCACATTTCATTCCCGGGAATCCCTGGCTCCCGGGGATGACACAGTACACAGACATCTCACATGTGAATGGTTTTAGAACGACCGACACTCATTTTTAATAAAACTACCGCAATATGTTGACACAAATAAAAGACTAAACTAATCTACAAGTAGTTCATGCTGTCATATAACTACATGTATCTTTAGTTGTGGTAATAAGAGCATAGAAAGCACAATGTCCTCACAGGTGGCGCAGTGGTAGTGCTGCTGCTTTGCAGTAAGGAGACTGTGGAAGATTGCGGGTTTGCTTCCTGGTTTCTCCCTGTGTGGATAGCACTTTGAGTACTGAGAAAAGTGCTATATAAATGTAATTTATTATTATTATTATTAACATGTCCAGCGTGCGGTCGTCCAGGCAAGAATGCAACTTCATGCATAAGTACGCCAGCCGCTGAGAAAGCACGCTCTGCCTTCACTGAAGTAGGCAGCACAATCATCAGATACTGATACACTTGTTCTAAACAACGCTCGCGCTTGCCGTTGCTTAGAAACACCGCCATTTCAGCTTTTACTGATGCATCCAGTTTCTTGTCATCATTCTGTGATGGCAAGTTTCTTGGCACAGATAATGCACATGCAACAGACTGACGCATTGCAATTTCAAGTTGCTCTTCAAAGCTGTTGTCTGATGAAGTGCAAGCTGCAGCAATGGCGCCACCTTAATTATTTTCAACTATAACTCTGTTATTTCTTGATCGATTTTTACACGCTATATATGCAAGCTTGGTTGTTCCCGTTTTCCCAGGAATGGATTCCCTATTCCAGACACTCTCCCCAAAACAAAAGTTATTTGCTTTGACAGAAATCTAAATAATGGACTTATGGTTAATCATCTTTACATACATAAAATCCAATGTCTGTCTGTCTGTATGTCTGTTGTCACGGATGACTGGGATCATTACCTGGCCAGAATGCCCAGAGGGACTGGAAAGGGACACTAACAGCTTCCGGGGCACAAGGGGGCAGCCGCCCTGGATAAAAAGAGGACCACGGGAAAGGGACAAAGAGGCTTTGACCCATTGGGAACCGTGGCCACCGCCAGGGGGCGCTTTAAGCCTCAGGAGACCCGGATATTGTTACTTCTGCCACACTCAGCAAGATGGCAGAGGAACCTGCCAGGGACGCCGGAGTGCTTCTGGGGCAAAGGGCAGCACTTCTGCCACACAAGGAAGTACTGCCGGATGGACGTCATCAGCCACCTGGAACAAATCCAGGCAGGAATAAAAGGGGCCGCCTCCTCACAGTCAGGGAGCCAGAGTCGGGAGTGGGAGAAAGACAAAGCTCCCAGGAAGAGAGGAAAGGCGGCAAAGGACTGAGAGAGTTATTGAAGGGCGATTATTGCTGTGTGCATTGTGTGCTGAGTGGAACTGTGTTTATTAATGTTTAATAAATGTGTGCATTTTATAAAGATGTGGCCTCTGATTGGTGGTGTCCGGGAAAGTCTCACACTGTCCACTTTTCACGAGAGAACTACTTAACAGATTTAGATTGGATTTTTTCTATCATGTGCTTGAACATTCCGGTTGATTCTGCGACTTCTCTTATCATAGTTCGCTTGCAGGAGTGATACATTAGCGCTAATCCGAGGCAGAGGCTGCAGGCCGAGGGGAATGGAAAGCGGGACCTCAGGAGTGGGGAGCCGGGCAGGGCCCTCCTCACTGTCTTGTTTCACTTCTACACGGGAGAAGCCGCATGGGGACGGCTAGTTACTTAATAAATATTAATGTGCACTGCTGTTTAGACAGCTTTGCATTTACTGAAGTTTGCCATAATAGACTAATTACTTCTTTAATGAATTGTCTGTTGACTTTAATCCCATTTTGAAGCACCTACTCAAAGTAAATACCTGCAGCTAAATTAGTCAAAGCTTTGGGTCTTCTTATTGATTAAATATTACCCTTGATGGCATTTTATTGCTTTCAATAATACTAATTATAGTAGGCCCGGTACAGAATAAATATTGGTTTGGGAGAAATATTACAGTGTCAATGAATAAAGAAGAAAAATGGAATTGTACACAAATTTAGAACTATAATTGATTATTTGCTAAATGCTCAGTCTGAAAAGCATTGTATAAAATAAACCTTGACTCTTAAAATGCATGGTGAAGGTGTTCTATAGATATGATGTACTGAAACATAAAGCAGAAATTGTAAAGCAAACTTTATAACCTTTCAGAAAGAATAGTTGAGAGCCTCTTCCGTATTCAAGGAAGCGAGGCATGATAACCTTAACTCTGACTCAGTTGGATGTTTAACTCACAGTGTCGGAAACACAATTAGTAGCGGTCAACAGTTCAAATCTGCTGAGATGAAATAAAAAGCCCAGCGAGTTTATTTCTAATTTAGGTTCTTTTATACTCCCTGCCAATCTATTGTCGGTTATATTAGCCAGCAGCATATTAAGAACAGAGTGAAGTGGTCTAGCCATTTTCAAGCCATTAGAAGTGACTGTTTGTGACTCCGATAATGGAGTGAGCACACCTCACACTGGATAGTAAACCACATGTAATGGATCTAATTAATTCTCGGGCAAATGCCAAACTGTTTCCAGAATGTGATAATGGATTAGCCTAGATGAATAACCTGTAGCTTATTGATTCTTTTCTTTGATACCCATCAAAAGTTTACTAATACAGTACCTGCTTGACTTTTAGACACCATTACCGGTGGAGATGAGGCTGACTGCTGAGCTGCAGTATTTGCAAGTCCTGCTGATGGCAATCGAAGACAGACAGCTCTTAAGCTAAAATGCCTGCTGAAGCCCACTACCTCGTACTTATTTATCTCCCACCCCTCGAATTGTCAGGGATTTCCAAATCAAATCACGGCTATACCCATGCTGTATTATGAAGTACACAATCGCTGTCAGTGTGTTCACATTCAGACTTAAATGTGAATAAACACCTCACCAAAATCTGTCATATAAAAGCCACCTGGCAGCTGGGTGCCCTAAAACTGTGCGACTCACGCGGGGACAGCCAGCTGCTTGTTCCTCGACAGATCTGCTTTCTAATTGTGTGTTCTGAAGATGGGCTTTGTTACAGTCGCTAAGTTACGGCAGTTAAAACGGCTAAACGAGTCTGTTATGGGAGCTGGCACAAAGAGAAGCCTCTTTATTTAAGCTTTCTGCAAGCAAAGGACTTGTATATACTATAAAACAGTGCAAAAAAAAAATCGGCTTTTATATACGCGGTATACGAGAAACGAACTTTGAAATATGTTTAATGTTTAAACCGCTGGCATTAAGGTGACCTCAACGGTATGAAAGTTCTGGAAATATTTTATCTTTTGAAATGCCTGGCTTGAATTGGCAACAGCTCGACTTTTTTTTAAACAAAATCAATCAATCAAGCTTATATGTAGGCTATGTGTCAATTTTCATGATCTGTATTACCACGATTAATATTATAGCGAACATCGGAATGACAATAACAAGACACACATGCCAAAGTACATAAACCCGAATTGGGCGACTTTATTTCAAACAAACAAGCCAATAATTTGAAGCACTTGGTAACCCTCCCGCCTGCTAAACTAACAAATTCACTGTAGTAATGTCGTAAATGCTTAGCCTCTTACTCAACATCACACTTTTCCACATTTGCCCCACTTGTCTTCCGCTTGGCTTCAGACTCCGCCCATTTACCTTCATGTTCATCAACGTGATGAGCAGATGCATTTCAAGTGTTTTTGAATGTCTTCCTTGCGTTGTGATGACCTGTTACGTCATATTCAGCCCTACTGGCACTTTCATTACCGGCATCTAGTTGAAATTAACTTTCTGGATACGCCACACCACATAATTAGAAAGTTTCTGTACAGCACATGCACTACCCGTAAGCACGTGGGCGTGTCTCCAAATCGGACATAATTTTTGCAGAGTCACCATCCCGTTTCACTTGGAGTCATCAAGCATAAACCAGCTCTACGAAGGTGATAGAATGATGAGCAAAAGGCTGAAAATGACGCAACAAATCATCAAAACCCAAGAAATCATTCAAAACGATGATCATGAGATCACGAGAGTAGTTTACTAGCTCTTTCTTTTGGTCAACTGGGGCTTCATGCATAACGCCGTGCGTAGAATTCGCACTATAACATGATGTAAGCACAAAAGCCGAAATGTGCTTACACACTGAAAAATCCAGATGCAGGAATCTGTGCATTCGTCAACTTCCGCGTTCTTCCGCTACATAAATCCCGCTCAGCATGGAAATAAATGCACGTGCACATGCCTGCTGTCCCGCCCCAACTCCTCCCAGAATTACACCTCTTTGAATATGCAAATCAATATAAATAGCCCTTAAGCCCAGCGTTCTGTGAAAAGGCAATGGCAAAAGTACAGGGAAAAATAGAAGAATTTCAGCGAATACCAAATGGAGGCAAAGAAAAACGTACTATTTGTTGGTTTAAACAGTTATATAAGCAACAAAAGGAAGTTGATCGAGTGACATAGCGTGTCGGAGAAACTCGAAAGCTCAAGTTCACAAAGTCGCACAGTGCCCAAAATAAAAAAGAAGTTGTCACATATCAAAGTCGGCGTGAAAAGGCGAGTCATAGCCCACCGTCTGAGTGTCATATGAAAGCTTATTAGGGTACAGTGAAGAAAAAGGCACACAATGTGAAAAAAGCACGAAATGTCAACTTTAATCTCAAAATTTCCATTTCAATCACATAGTTTATTTTGTCATTAAAGTAGAACATCATAAACGTCATCTTAAAATCGTTTAATTTACTAGTTTCTCAAATCCCATCGTAACTAAGGTAGCACGTTAAATGCTTTGTTGTGTATTTGATCTTATATGTGCTCTATGTGCCTGAATCACTACGTGCTCTTTCTCTGACATGGCACAGAATCCATTACATTCGTAATATTACAGCTCTCTGAATAATTAAAATACTGAGAAGTATACGTGATATCATTTTCATGATGATATGAGTTAAAGCATGTTATTAAACATGGGAACACGGTGGCGCAGTGATTGTTCATGTCTTACAGCAAGATGCTTGCTGCGCCATGCGCGACCTTCAATGAAATACTTTATTGTAGCAGTACTGTCTTTTTCAAACGTACTAACCCCCAATTCCTGTCCTTACTTTTCTTTCTCCAAATACCCAATCACCACACAATCAGCTCTGTAATAGACGTTAAGCCATCTGTAAGCTTAGAACGCAGATTCTTCAAAACTTTTAAGAAACATCGAAATATCTTCGTAATGTTTAATAATTCTATCCATCTATCTTTCCAGTTTCGCGCCAGCCACAGTATGAATACAGCGCGAGGCAGGAACAATCCGTGAACGAAGCTCAAGCTCGCTAGCGCTGCGGAACTGTGTTGTTAAAGTTTTATCTGTATAATATAATCAACATATTTTGCTGCATTTCATCTTAAAAATTATATCGTCATCATATGTAAATACACGTTTTATAAAGTGGCTCAGGTTGTGCAATATTATAACTGTATCATAAGTACAATTACCTCACGGTAACTTGCAAGTACAAACAGTTCTACAAGGAGCACTTGATGGACTGATTGAGTGTGTTTAGAGTTCTTGGGATGAAACTGTTTGTGAACCGCGAGGTCCGAACAGGAAAGGCTGTAAAGCGTTAGTCGGATGAGAGTAGTTCAAATAGAGAATGGCTGAGGCAGCGAGTGCTGTATACCGATAATTCTCTCTCCGATCGCTGTAGATCTGTGATTCACACTCAGATACAATGATATAAATACTCCGAGTGATGCAGTGAGAGTAATATGGAAAAAGATGATCCGCTGTGGCAACCCCTAACGGGAGCAGCTGACAGAAGAAGAAAAAGGTGCAGTGAGAGTAACAACGCTAAAGCAGTTATGGTATTTAGAATAGTTTGACCATCCTGTGAACCATTATATTGTTACAGGTTAATTACAATCAGATGCATTAAATTTATGAACGATATGCGGTTAATTTCAGTGTATTTGATAAAGCCGCCATCGTGGATGTGGATCTAAGAAAGGGTAACTACACAGGAACAGTAGCACTGCTCTGAAGCTGGGTGCCGCCAGTCTGCAAAACAGAGCGCAGAACTTGCGTACGACAGAGTATGAGCTACCGTGGAAAAGTGCGTGGCTTTACGCCAAGTGTAGGTTTTATACATTGCGATTTGAACGTGGAAACGTTTCTTACGCAACATTTCTGTGTGTACGCACCGTTTATACATGAGGCCCCAGATCTGACTTTCTGTCTTCTCCTTTTCTTCCTCTTAAAGTCATAAATAGAAAGCACTACATTTCTTCCACCAGCAGAGTCTCACGTCCTCTTCTGTGACATTTATTAGCAATGTGACTCTGACCAGACACTGTCACTTATTGACTAGGAGACTATCAACGGGCCACAAAAGTAGAAATGCATTTCGTCACTTACCACGTGCATGCTTCAAGTGGGAAGTAAAAACCAGGCTTTACTGCTTTCAATCCTATCTGTAAAGGAGACACGCGGTCGCTACAATATTCAGTAAACATAGCACCTTTCATAGCCACCATCAGGGCCGGACTGGGAACTCGCAGTCCCATCAACTAGTTGTGTGTGTAGGCAGACTTCAAAATACTCATGTCAGTCAGTCAGAATACTGCCGATTTTAACTCTTCACTGGGAGTTCTTTAAAAAATTCTGTTTTTGGGTCCCAATCCAGGTGGTTTGGAGTGTGGTGGGTGCGACATATGAACTCATAGATACTGTACTAGAGGATAGTAGTTTCACTGGAAGCATAATATACTAGTATTCATATCTTTAACCTCAGTGGCGTAGTTAGCTTTCTGAAGGCTCTTGTGCAGTACCCTGAGATGGGCCCCCCTTGTCTAGCATAACTGTTAGAGGAGTTTATTTGCAACTAGATCCTAGGGGCCGGCAGGGCAGTGGTGTCCACAACCGTGTCACTATCAGATCACATGCTGGTGACAAACAAACCGGCTCCCTAAATGGAATTTGAATAACTTTTTTAATCACTTTATTACAGCAGCTGTATGTTAGCAAAAATAAAATTGTGGGAATGGAATGTGGGAGGTGTGGGTAGTAGTAGTAGTATATAAATATATTTCAGATGTGGACCTGCTTACTTTTCCAAGAAAATTTTGTTAAGGTAGATGATTAAAATGTAACATAAGCTAAAAAGTAGAAACTGTTCTGTGCTATAAAATGAAGTAATTTCAATTTGTAGCAAATTAAAACGAGGACACCGCCTGACAGGATACTACTACACAATCGACCTGTTTTACACAAGTTCTGAGAAAATGGACATCATAAAGCGAGGTGTCAATAGTTCCAAGAAATTTGCTTTGTCAGTAGAAAATTGCTTTGTCATACATATTGCTTGCTTGTCTTTAGTAGTTTCTCCATTTTTTACGTTTTTAGCAGATAGTACCTGATTTGAAGCCATTGTATCACTTAATTCCAGACTCAATAGTTGCAACCATTTCACTCCCTGCACTGTCTGCTTAACCTGCTTGCGAATGTTGTGATGATTCACCAACATCAGCATTCTCAGTTACTACTGCTGGGCCTTGCAAAGTTTTGAGAAAGGTAGAAATCTTGGTAAGCTTAGCGCTCTTCAGTTCCTGTTGCAGGCGTGCCTTATGTTTAGCAGCACCACTCTTACAATGTTTTCCAGATCCACTGCTACTGGCCGACATGGCATCACATGGCGAGAGTACAAAAAGCATCAAATTGTTCAAATTTTCGGTGTTTGCTGACTAACGGGGACCATAACTTAACATTTACCGTTTATGAGTTCGAAGATCGAAAACTGTTGACAACAAATCAAAGTACAAAAGTAGCAATTATTTATGATAATAATGTATATTTACATTATTCAAGTGACATCCTTCAAAACTTCTTCCGTTCACATCCGCTATGGCATGCCAAAGGTCACCAAATTTGGAAAGGTGCACTTCTCTGTAAGGAGGACTAGGGCCATGTTGTGCCTCCGATTAGGCTCCAAGCCTCCAAACTACTGAAGTCTCTTCTTCTTCTTTCGGCTGCTGCCATTAGGTGTTGCAACAGCGGATCATCTTCTTCCATATCTTCCTGTCCTCTGCATTTTGTTCTGTTACCCCCATCACCTGCATGTCCTCTCTCACCACATCCATAAACCTTCTCTTAGGCCTTCCTCTTTTTCTCTTTCCTGGCAGCTCTATCCTTAGCATCCTTCTCCCAATATACCCAGCATCTCTCCTATGCACATGTCCAAACCAGCACAATCTCACCTCTCTGACTTTGTCTCCCAACCATCCAACTTGAGCTGACCCTCTAATGTCCTCATTTCTAATCCTATCCATCCTCATCACACCCAATGCAAATCTTAACATCTTTAACTCTGCCATCTCCAGCTCTGTCTCCTGCTTTCTGGTCAGTGCCACCGTCTCCAGCCCATATAACATAGCTGGTCTCACTATCATCCTGTAGACCTTCCCTTTCACTCTTGCTGATACAGTGGTACCTCTGGTCACGACCGTAATTTGTTCCAAAACTCTGGACGCAACCTGATTTGGTTGCGACCTGAACGTAATTTCCCCATAAGATTGTATGTAAATACAATTAATCCGTTCCAGACCGTACGAACTGCATATAAATATATATTTTTAAAGCACAAAAATAGTTAATTATACCATAGAATGCACAGTGTAATAGTAAACTAAATGTAAAAACATTGAATAACACTGAGAAAACCTTGAACAACAGAGAAAACTAACATTGTAAGAGTTCACGCTAGAGCCTTTTAAACCGCTCGCTGTAAACTTTTTTAATGAGTTTTAAGCACAGGGAAAAAAAATTAAATGCCAATTCTCTTGCGAAACTTCTCAAACCATCCCCTACTGGCTTTAAATTCCTCACCTGCGCCACTCAAACAAGGATTTTTTTTTTTAGCAAATCGCCATGAGTCTTCCTGGCTTTCGCACATATGATTGCCTCGCTTACGCTATCCCTTGCAAGTTGCTTTTCGTTCAACCACACTAGAAACAGTTTTTTCACCTCTTTCAGCACTTGAGGCCTCTGCTTGGTTAACATTTTAATTCCTTTTGCAACATACACTGCTTTGTTAGACCCTGTATACGCAAACAAAAGAAAATGGGAAACGGAGAATGGCAAATCATTGGCGCATACGAACCCGCGTAGGGAAACTTGCCGTCAGTGTTTTTGTTCGCCACCAGAGCATGTGGTCGTGAACAGATGCAATATTTTGGCATACTATTTGATCGTAACCCGATTTGTACGTGTTCAGAAACGTTCATGACCAGAGGTTCTCCTGTACCTGTCTGTTACAGATTACTCCTGAAGTCTAAATTTGTGTAAACGGTGAGCATGCCAAATATGTAATATCATCATGGATTGGATTGGACTTGCCTGGTGATGGTGCAAACATGCACTGAAACTGAATTATTAACGCAATGAACTGTGCAAGAGATTTAAGTTATTCATTTTTTTTTTAAATCTGTACGACCTCGAGTGGGTCCCCACAAGCTCATAGGCCTTTGTGCTTTGCACAGACTGCAAAATCAATTGCTACGCCATAACTTAGCCTGCTTAGTCAAATTCAAGATTGTTGGTGGACTACCATTCTGACTCTGGGCACCCTCACACTCACTCATGGCCAATTTAGAATCCGCACACATGCATCTTTAGGAAGTAGGAGGAAAACTGGAGACAAAAAAAAAAACCCTAACAGAGCCTGGGATTTGAACCCAGCATGCTGGCACAAGGAGGCAGCTGCAATGATGCCAGCGCCAGCATGGTGTTGTAGGTTAAATAGTCAATACCGTATATAAAGAAGTAGACTGCTGCCTCTGACTGTTGAACTAGCAAGAATATGTTTTTTTCTCTTTTTTTTATTTCACATTAATTTCAGAGTGGATAAAACTATATTAGGGTTTCAGCATCCTGGTTTTAAATTCCACACCTGGTGGTTGTCTTCGCAGGGTTTGCAGGTTCGGTCCCCTGTGGTTTCCTGATAGGCTTAAAATGGAATATGTCATTTTAAGAATCTCATTATAACAATAATGATTAAATGGTTGCACAATCAGTCCCCTGTAAGTATTAAATCAAGAAGATCAAGAAAGAGATGAGATGGGCACCATTGCCGTTAGTCTGCAGATACTGCTGTGGTAACCATCAGGACTTGTGTTCAGATCTACTGCCATGCTGGCGTCTGTGTGAGGAGCAGATCTCCTAATTTTTACCATTCAAAGTTAACCGATGCCCTGAAGGTCACTGACTGCACTGATACTGCTTTGGGTGGGGGTCTCTGACGCCTTTAATGTTCTATCACGCTCACATTTCCACTTCACACCTGTTACTACTGGGTTGGCTCCCACGACTTGAGCAAACATCAGGCGGCTGCTAAATCCAAGGGCCAGACAGGCACTGCTCATTCCTATTTGTCATTAACAGAAATAACAGAGTTTCCCTGCTTTAAGTGTATATCTCATTCTTTATAAGTGAACTGACATTGAAAAGTCACATGGAATGAGGGTTTGCGCCTTTGCCCCTTAAGACAGTGATTTCCAAAAAGCATTTTAATCAAATCTGTCTTATGTGGAAGTGCTTTATTTCTTTTACATCATACCTTGTTGTCCTGTGGTGGGTTGGCACCCTGCCCAGGATTGGTTCCCTGCCTTGTGCCCTGTGTTGGCTGGGATTGGCTCCAGCAGACCCCCGTGACCCTGTGTTCGGATTCAGCGGGTTGGATAATGGATGGATGGATGGATGGATGGATGGATGGATGGATGGATGGATGGATGGATGGATGGATGGATGGATGGATCATACCTTGTTTTGTCTGCGTTCTGAAGACAAATGAATATAAATAATAAGAATCAGGTTATATTTATAGCGGCTGAACTTGGGAAGGTTGAAGGCTCATTTGAAAGGAGCAAACAATCCCAAATCTCACATTAGGCTCACAGCTAAGTGCAATTAGAGCTTTTTGACAGTTAATGAATGAAGGACTGCAAGACAGTGCAACCCACATGTCAGAATAGGTGGGTTTTGGATTAGGGTTTGTGGGACCTTCCCAGTTCCATTAGCAGCATTGGCACTTGATAGGGCCCATGAACCCCCAAAAACAAACAATCCAAATGGAAACCAGGCAGAGCAAATAATTGGCATCCACCCCAAACCGTGAAACCGGCAGCACTAATAAGATGATATAACGAGAGGGGTTCACTAACAACTTTGAACCTTCCCAGTTTAGATCCCTTGCTCTGCGACTGGTTAGCAGAGTTCATAAAGCAATATCACTACCATTGATTACAACTGACTCTCAAAGTCACAAAGTCAGCAACACTAAAGTAAAGATATGGAAACACTCTGATACAATATATAAACTTTTAAGGACATACTTTAACACAAATAGCACAGGTTAGCAGCCATTGTAAAATGGCCGACACCTTGTCCTGGGCTGATTATTGCCTTGTGCCTGATGTTGCACGCTACCTTCTGTCCCCTGTAACTCTAAGTGAATTTAAGTGGGCTTGAGAATGCTATATTATGTGTAAATGTAGCAGATTGTACTGAAATAATTTATGAAGCCATTAACTAACAACTTGTTTGTTTATTTATTAGTCTTTTATATAATACAGGATGAGCCAAAAAGAAGTACCGCATTTCAAATGTTTATTCTGCAAAAAAGCTACAAGATAAAATAAATTTCATTACGACACAAAAAGGGGTAAACAAAATAGATTTTTTCACTATGTTTTAAAAATGATGTCTTCAAGGTGGTGGCCATCATTAGCGATATACTCTTCAAGACAATTTCTGAATGCTCACATGACTCATTCGACCAATTCAAGGGGAATAGCGACGATTTCGTGGCGAATAGCGTCCTTGAGGGCTTCAAGGTTTTGAGGTCAGTGTGTGTTTACCTTCGACTTGATATAGCCTCACAAGAAGAAACTGCATGGAGTGAAATCAGGTGAATGTGAAGGCCACCCGACATCACCATGCCGGGAGATCAGCTTCCCCAGAAACATCTCCTGCAAAATTTCCATGGATCTCCACACCATATGAGCTATTGTTCCATCCTGTTGAAACCAGACATCCACCACATCCATTTCTTCCAGTTGGGGCCTCAAAAAGTTCTCTAGTAATTCAATGTAACGTTCTGAAGTGACGGTGATCGTTGCTCTCCCCTCCTCAAAAAAGTAAGGGCCTACAATGCCAAATTCTGCAAAAAACTGTAACACTATATAATTTAACATTTTTGTTTGTGTATGTGTGTATCAATCCACTTCCTATGTCTCTGTTGTATGCCATTGGTATAGGATTCTTAAAAGCAACGCTAATATATGTGATGCGCCATCTGTTGAAGCGAAAAATGCAATGCATTTTGTAATAAACAAGACAGAAACCATCAAAGTGTTGGGACTTGCTTGGGCATACCTCATATAATTTTACATTAGTTTAAAAATAAAAAAACATGTAAAACACAAAAAGTGCTGCCACACCTAGGTTTCATTAGGTAGATTCCTCAAGATGGGTGATTCTTACGGTTATATGGCAGTCGGACAGGAAGGGGCGGGTCCAGGTGGAAGTCACATTGATAAAGGAGAACTATCTATTTTTCAATCTGCAGAGGGCAGAAAAGAGAGAACGTTACCACACAGTGCCAAACCCTGAAAAGTTGGGGAATTACCATCACCAAAACCCTTAAACTATCTCCATGACAATTTTATTATTACAAATGTTTGAGATGTGCCATCTGTTGGAATAAAAAATGCAATGCATTTTATTAATTACCAAATTAATTCCAATAGGTGGTGCACTGCAAACATCTTAATTGGTCCTTAATTAGTGACTGAGTGGTCTGCAATGGACTGGAACCCCATCCAGGACTGTTTAATGCATTTTGCCCGAAAGTTAGGCACTATACCCATAACTGTAAATTGGATTAAGTGAATCTGAGAATAAGTGGAAGGATGGACCTAAGCAAATCAGTTCTTGATAACTGCTTGAGTCAAAATGGTCACATTGCCATGACACGCCCCTTTCATTTTAGGTCAACCAATCACATACATAATTTCATAATTGTGGAGAAGCATGGCTGTAATTCTAGATTTCAATGGGCAACAACTATATGAGTGTTTGATGTTATCTCTAGGATGGAGATTTGGTCTTCTCCCTGGACTCTGTGAAGACATTAGGCAATCTGATGGCTGCAAGTGGAGGTGTGAAAAGAACTCGGATGTCCCAGGGTACTTTCTCTGTGTGCACCAATCCTGCTCTGCCTAAAGAGTTCTTGCCAGTGTGTGAGAGCCAGCAGCCAGACGTCATTTTTTCAAGACTTGGTGAGTGGAAACAATTTGATGTGTTTTGCTTCTCTCAATACGTTCAGTTTTAGATCTGCCAGGTATACTCCCAGGACTCTCCCAGGTTTTGTTTTTGAGTATTTGACATTGTATTGTAGTCCTGTTTGCTCTTTAAAGTGTCTTGTCATGGCACATTGAAAATTAAGATACAGAGAGACATAATGAGTAATTCATCTGTTGATGAACTATAATGACTTTAAATAGCTAGGCACTGTCAAAAAATCAGCCTCAATCTCCCGACCTGATGAGGTGCAACCATACACAAGGATACACTTGGGAAGTTCAGTAGTTTAGTATGCAAATGAAGGCAAAGAAGGATGGATGTCATAATTGTGCTGTCTAGAAAAGGCACCACATAGTACAAAGCAGGGGTCCCCAAGCAGACACTCATTTGAAGATCTAAGGTTACGATTTGGAGGAAGTGGCTAGAATGAAAGCGACTGCAGCCCTCCCAGAATACTTCTATTGTACAGCATCTAAGAACGCATGAGAAGAGCCCAATGAAATTGTTCAGGAGACTAACCCAAATTTTTCATGATTTTCTTCTACAGCCCGAATAGCTGAGAATCCGGATGTGTGTGAGATCTGCGCCTATGCTGCTTGTACCGGCTGCTAAAGGACCCAAGGAGGAGCAGGAATGGACTTGCTGTGCTCTGTGTTTGATGTGTTCTTCAGGACAACAATTTGAAAGTGCTTCCATTATAATTCTTATATCAAGGCTGAAGCTAGCAGTGGCAGGAATCACAGTTCATCTTTAAACTGACTTGACACTTCCTTGCCCGAATTTGTTTCTGGCATTGTTGCTGTAAGGCTGAGCAAATAGCCCCTCTGCCTAATGACACAGGACACTGACCATTGTGAAAATCAGTTTAAAATGTACCTTTTATATGTTTGATAGGGGCTCAATCATTAGATCAGCCACTCTTTGTGTGATGTTTGCCTGAATTTTCTCCAGGCAGTTTTCTCCTAACGTAGGTTCATTAATTGGTACCCATGCATTGTATTGGGAAAAATGTGCTCAGGCATTCCATCTAGGGTTGAGTCTTGCCAAAATAGAATAAATTTCATAACCCCATAACATTAGGGTGTTGTACCGTGTTATGGATTATGGATGTAATGAGAAGTCAAGCAAAATGACACCTCTTATCGGCTAACTAAAAAGATTACAATATGCAAGCTTTCGAGGCAACTCAGGCCCCTTCTTCAGGAAAGATGTAAGATTACGTCTTGTTTCGAGAAGGAGCCTGAGTTGCATCAAAAGCTTGCATATTGTCATTTTTTTAGTTAGCCAATAAGAGGTGTCATTTTGCTTGACTTCGCATTGTAACCCTGAGTTGATGGTTGGCCCTGATGGTAGAATACCATATTTTTTTTTACAAAATATTTAAATAATAAATACCCATCATCGACTTTTTCATCCTTCACCTTTACACCTGTTTTTCAGCTTCCTGTTAAGCTGGAAAAGATTTATTGTTGGCCCATAGAAAGGCATTACACCCAACCCTATAAAGTAAATTACCAACAGCCCATTGGATGATGAACGTTTGCCAATATTTGAGCATTACGAACAAATCACAATGTCCAGATCTTTTCTATTAAAAAATTAATAATTGTTATTGTGATCTAATCTGCTCTGATATGACACACACTGTGAAAATAACTACATAAAATTTTACATTTTATATATTCAACTAGGGGGTTCACCCCCTGTTCACTTCGCTTGCCAACCCCCCCGGGCTGCACTACGTGCCAGCCACTTTGCATCTCTGCCACTCATGTTGTGAAGAGGGGGACTGAACGCTCCTCTGAAACCCCCTCTTAAACGGTGATACAATGGGAAACAAATACAGTTTTTTTTTACCTCCTCTTTGCTCGATCAGCTGATGGTTTGCTGCTGCTGCCATGCAGCGTGATCTGCATCTTGTGTGGCACTTCGAGCATTTAAAAGCCTGTAAGCAGCTGTCCTCTTTTATTTAAGGCCCTGGGCGTGGTTAAATCTCTTGGCACATTTTATTAAAGTCTCGTCTCGCAGGATGTGAGTTCTTAATATTTTTTAGTTTATAATTTAAAAACGGAATAAGAATCTGAAAATCTAACAACATCACATTAAAGTTCAATAAAGTCTGAAAAGAATGATACCAAACATATATATGTAGGTTTTAAAATAAGCCTGATTTAAAGTGTGACAAAAAACGTGACATAAAAATGTCACATAAAATTGTTGCACAAAATCGTTGCACTTTTAGGTTTAGGATTTTATATATAGAGAGTAGATAAGTTATAATAATAATTTTGAAATCACCTATATATCTCCTCTTGAGCTTGGAGATGCCATTCTGTATATTTCATCAGAATCAGAATCAGAATCAGCTTTATTGGCCAAGTATATGTACACTTACAAGGAATTGGACTCCGGTTTTACCTAGTATTGTCCCTGATGCTGTGAGATTGACTTAAGTGTTCATGAGAGTGATGGCCTGAGGAAAGAAACTGTTCACATGTCTGGTAGTTTTGGCGTACAGTGCTCTGTAGCGCCTACCAGAGGGAAGAAGTTGAAAAAGGTTGTAACCAGGGTGTGATGGGTCTGCAATGATGTTTTCTGCCCGTTTCCTGACTCGAGATCTGTATAAGTCTTGAATGGAGGGCAGATCAACACCAATGATTTTTTCTGCAATCCTGACTGTCCGTTGAAGTCTGTTCCTGTCCTGTTTTGTGGCTGAGCCAAACCAGACTGTGATAGATGAACAGAGAACAGACTGGATTACTGCAGAGTAAAATTGGATGAGCAGCTCCTGAGGCAGGTTGAACTTCCTGAGCTGGCGCAGGAAGTACAACCTCTGCTGGGCCTTTTTTGTGTTTATGTTTAGGACCCACTTTAGGTCCTGGGAAATTGTGGATCCCAGAAACCTAAAGTTTTCCACAGCAGACACAATGCTGTTGAGTAGTGTGAGAGGGGGCAGTATTGGTTCTTGCCTTGCAATTGATGCTCCTGCTGTAGAATGAATGAATGAGCTGCAGTGGGTTGGCACCCTGCCCGGGATTGGTTCCTGCCTTGTGCCCTGTGTTGGCTGGGATTGGCTCCAGCAGACCCCCGTGACCCTGTGTTCGGATTCAGCGGGTTGGAAAATGGATGGATGGATGAATGAATGAGTGAATGTACTATTCTGTATGTTATTGTAGGATAATGCATTCATTAAGAACATCACGCATTTCAAACAATTAGAGTACTTCAGTTCAGGCTTTTAGTCTGAGATTGGTTCCATCATCTATAATGCTGTAAAGTGAATGAATGAATGTAGTATTCTATGTGTTATTGTAGGATAATGCATTCATTCAGAGCATCACACAATTCAAACAATTTGAGTACTAAAGTTCAGTGTTGTCTCTTACACTAAGGCTATTTTTACATGTAGATTACTGTATTTTTGCTGGTCTAAAGTATTTATTGTTCCTTGAATTTCTGTAATGGTGCATCATTACAAAAACTTCACTGAGGAAGCGCTCCGTTTTTAAAACTATCAGCCCCACTTGCAACATTCTGAGCTATACAAACTTTGGGTTCCCTCTAGTGGACCCAGCTTAAAACTACACCTTCATCCAGCATTTGCAGAGAAGTGTGGCTGTAGCCCCAGAGGCCTCCCTCATTGTAGCTCTACCACTATAGATCCCTCATCCTGGCCACATACATTCAAAATATAAATTATTTGTAAGAGGAATTTGTTCATACTGCAATTTATGATTTTATTTAAGTAATAGTAGAAAATGTTTTTAAGCATTTTTTTTTATTTTGAGGAAAATATGTTGTGTGACCAATAATGTGGAGATGCATGAATATTATAGTCTTAAGTATACAATTCTGACCATTTTTATTAAGACTGATTGGTTTTTTTTTCCTAAATTCTGAATTTGATTCTTAGCATTCTGTTGTATGTGTGTGGTTCCAGGAGAAACATACATATACATACACACACATTGTGCTGCTATGATGAGGGGGCTATGCAGATGACGGCCTACAGGGATGGAGGTCTATGGTATTCAAGCCATACCCCTCTCCGCTTTTCAGCATCAATGCCTGAACGATGCAAAAAATGAAAGTCTTCCATATCTCTACATCTGAACGTTGATCAAAATAGCTTCTGAACTTGAAGAGACTAAACACAAATCAGAAGCCCTCAGAAGAACATACGGGCTCAGTTTGTCTGTCAGAGATTGTTGAGGAAGGTCATGTTGGCTCTCTGTTTATCGTGCTTTGTGAATACTTTATTCGATTCTGAGATATCGATGTGTTTTGCTTTTATCGTAGGCATACCATGCACTGCTTTAGTCTTCTAAGTTGAATTGCTTTTGTAAAGCTTTTTGAAAGCTCTGTGAAAAGCTCTTTATACTGCAAAGTTTGGTGGATTGATGTTATGTATTTTTTTAAAATAACATTAGGACAAGATTGTGCTGTGATTTTATTAACACATACATTTTAAATGAATAATGATCTATAGAGAAATGAACTGATCACTGTAATTTTTTTTTATCCCATGCTATTTAGAAACCCTATGGTGTGAAATAGAACAGTTAAAATAATGTAAAATGTGTAATTTACTTTTGTTTGTAGTTTAATGTTGCATAACTCTTTGTTTCCTTCTTGAGTATAATTCTGAGTATCAGCATGATTAGTTTCATGCTGCTGCTTAGATAAAAGAAATTAAAATTGTAAGCTGAAAAAGTAATTAAAATGATTAACTGGGATGTCTAATTTTCTGTATACTGTATTTATGCACACATTCTCACAGACTATATTTTATCATGTTCGGAAAATATATTTTTTGTAGGGTAAGGATTTTGTACCAGACTGATCACTTTCAAAAATAATAGAATTAAATGTCATTTAAAGGTGTGTATTTGATCCGGTTTTCTGAATGAGGGTTGCACGTAATTTTCAAAATGTCAGTTTAGGTGTAAGGTGTGCAAAAAAGAGAGAGAGTGAAGTGCAGTGAAAATAAAGAAGAAAGTAAACTTAATCTGAGTGCTCAGTGCACTGTATGTCAGGGGTCCATGGGCCACTAGTGGACTGTGAGCATGTGCCAAGTGGTCCATATGTTGACCTAGTCATCTTTCTTGAAAGAACTAACTTGCTGATATGGCCACATGAAACAGTTTTAAGACACCTGCCATGGAGTGCCCTGTCTTCCTTTTCTCATGGATGATATCGTCTTTTACTTCTACACCACTAACGTCCCACTCTGATCTTGTATGGGTTTAGTGATTTCTTTCTCTCTTTCGACGTATCATTAAACTTGCTGTCTCTCTCTCTTCCAACCTAAATCCTCCACTATTAAATCCATCTTGACATTCATGTCAAGAGTCAACCACTGGAAACTGCAATCCCTTAATTCCATGTGGATGCTAAAGCACACAGCCTACAGTATGTGCTGTAACATCATCTTGAAGACATTGCTATGGCTAAAGTCCGGAATGTTGAAAGGTGAACCCAGCAAGGTTTGTACGGTAGTCTTCTAATGCAGAATATCCTTCCAAGTGTTGAGGACTGAGCACTTGGTTGGCAGGAGATTCAAACAGGAACAGTGAATGCCACCCCATTCTGAGAGTAGACACCAGGTAAGAGGAGGAAACCTGTGGATAAAACCAACAAGATGGAGCCCATATGGAGTAGCAGTGCAAGGATTAGCTTGCAATATAGAAAGAGACAGTATGAGTTTGACAGCATTCTGCAAAGGATTAGCAGCAGGAGTAGTATGGGCACTTAAATCAAGGAATTCTTCTTCATTCAGTTACTCACTTTTAGGAGTCACCACAACAGATTATCCGTCTCCATCTTCTTCTGTCCTTTACAGCATTTACTGTCATAACGACTGCCTTCATGTCCTCCTTCATCACACCCGTAAACCTCCCCTTTGTCCTTCCTCTTTTCGTCTTGCCTGGTGGTTCCGTCCTCAACATTCTTTTCTCAATGTTCTCTTCATCTCTCCTCTGCACGATCCCATACCATCTAAATCTTTCCTCTCCCACTTGGTCACCAAACTGTGGTACCCATGTTGTCCCTCTAATGAACTAATTTCTAATCCTGTCTACCCTCGTTACTCTAAGCAAAAATCGTCACATCTTCAACTCCATCTGCCACTTCCAGCTCTGCCTCCTGTCTTTTCATCAGTGCCACCATCTCTAAACCATACAACATAGCTGGTCTCACCACCGTTTTATAGACCTTCTTGCAGGTACTCTTCTATCACAACATCACTCTTCTCCACCCAGTCCACCCTGCTGCACTCTCTTCTTCACCTTTCTGCCACACTTTCCACTGCTTTGGACAGTTGAATCCAAGTATTTAAATTTGTATTCCTTCACCACCTCTGCTCCTTTCAGTCGCACCCTCTCATTTACACAGATGCACTCCTACTGACTCTCATTTTGAAATCAAGGAAGTGCTTTTCAATAAACACAATTTGAGTTTGTGGACTAACTCTTCTTTTTTTTCCCTCGGGTCATTACAGTATTTTTTACATGAATATTTGCAAGCAAAAATGTGATAATTGTAATGCAGAATTTGCATTAATGCATTACTGAGTGATCCTTATTCCAAAACACTACCACCTAATCATCATCATCATCATAAGAGGCATCAAAGTGGTGGTGCCCTGGCATCAAAGTGAGGAGGCTGGAGTTCATGTCCTGGGTGTTCCCTGCGTTCTCCCCTACATGTTCTTCCTGTGTATCCATTGGTTTCCTGCGGTGCTCCAGTTTCCTCCCACAATCCAAAGACATGCAGGTTATGTGAACTAAATTGTATCTTGTGTCTGTGTGGATGTGTTCAGCCAATGATGGACTGGTGGATTTGCCCAGGGACTGTTTCTATATTGTGCTCTGTGATTGCTGGGATAGGCTCCAGTTGCCCCTCAACCCTTCCCTGGATATGTGGTTAAAAAATGGACAGATGAAAGGATGGGTAATGATGGACTATTGCAGTGGTTCTCAAACGGTGGGGTGGGCCCCCCTAGGGGGGGCGCGAAGTAACAAAAAGGGGGGCGCGAAGATGTGAAAAAAAGAAAACAAGAATTGAAAATATGAAAAATACATCTATTGAAACCAAAACAAATTAACTTAAACTACATTCTGATACTAGAAAAATAAATATAGAGTTAGATAAATGTCGATAAAAGTTAAGTAGGTATAATAAAATATGCATCTATGATATATCATTAATTAAAAAAGAACAAATTGGTATTAGTGGGCTGCTTTCAAAAAAACCTTAGGGGGGCACGATTAAAACTGTTATGAAAACTCGGGTCGCAAATACTTAAAAGTTGAGAAACGCTGGACTATTGAAGATCTGATCCTGTATAAGAACTGTAAATTCCATTGCATCTACCAGGTGGATAACATCAAACAACAAAAAATCAAGAAGACATTGAGTGCTGTATACCTGAAAAGAGTCCAAAAGTCCAAGCTGAATGGTTTCAGTGCCATCCAAGTCATCAACATATACGCAGTGCTGGTCATACACCACAAGAATGGTTTGCAGGACACAGGATGAAATTGGATGAGTTGGAACACAAGACAAGGAAAGTCATGATGGCCATTTATGCCTGGTAGAAAGTGTGGCTTTAGGTTAATCAGTCAGCAGCAGAAGAGAAGAGGGCTTCCAAGAAAAACATCAACAGAGGTACAGAAGGTGCCTTGAATGAAGTTGTTGAATTGAAATTGCTGAAAATACTAGAGAACAGGGATTAGAGAAAAAGGATCTGCTTGGACAATGCTGGAGGGACATCACAGGAAAAAATGAAGATTAGACATGTAATTCACTGAAGAAGAGAGAACTGAGGGGCTGATACCAGCAGCTCAGGACCAATCCATGAGGATTAATGAAATATGAGGTAAGACACAAAAACAACTGGACTGGACTTGGAGCTTTTCTGGAAAACTGTCTGGAGGTTGGCTGGACATGAATCATAGAACTATATCCTCTCCTACACACCCTTTCAAACCGCCGACCAGCTAGGTATGTCCGGTGAATAGCCCAATCAGTATTTGCACAACAATCGCTACAAGAGTTGCTGTGATAATGTCGGGTGAAAAAATCGAACAGCAAATCATCATCAAATTTTTTGCGAATTTTCTGTAAAGCAGCTTTTGACTGACAAAAACTTTCCTGTCATCGACCATCCTCCCTATTCACCAGATTTAGCTCCCTGTGATTTTTACTTGTTCCCGAAAATCAAAAATGACCTGAAGGGAACACATTTTTCTTCAAAGGATGAAGTGAAGACAATAACCTGTTGAAGAGCCTCAAGCAAAAAGACTTCCAGCACTGTTTCAGTCAATGGAAGATAAGTATGGAGCGGTGTAGAGATCGGGAGGGGAAGTATATAAAAGGTGACAATACTTAGGTTATACATTAATAAATATATATTTTTTTTACCAATCCGGTTATTTTTGTGTCTCACCTCGTAAAGGCAGGAATTGACCACACAACTGATAAGAACATATAAAGAAAAGGCGGAAATGGAAGACCACCTTATTAGCACCTGTACCTACAGGAAAATGGCACAAACTGACTGTCTGGAAATGTAACAGCAATGCTACAGTGGAGCCACAATGTTCCTGCATCCGACAAAAAGTGGGAGCAGTGGTGTAATTAGAATATGACAGGCCCTAGTGCAAAAATAAATATAAGCCCCTCCTCATGTGAAACTGAATTAAATTAAATAAAAAATTGACCGTTGTCAATGAGATACGACAAGCATCTAAACTACATAAAACTTCTATACTCATAGCTAGTGATAATGGAAATGTGGGAATTAAGACATCATTAACTTTTCATTCTGATTCCAAATAGCTAAGCATGTTAATGGTAAAGCCTTGTGAAACAACAATAAGCATACAGTCAACATGGACCCTGGTGCAACTGCCTATAGTTGTAGCGGGTGCCACATGTGCTAATGTCCCTTTGTTAGTTTGCGTCTCCTTAAGGAATACCTCAGGAAATGGGTTGCTGACGGTTCACCAAAGACACTTTTAAGGGGAAGACACAGCGTGGACAGGACTGTTGGGCTGAAATCAAATTAACCCAGAAAGGAAGGGAGAGAGAGAGAGAGACATCGAGGGGTGAAGTGAGGGAGAAGGGTCTAACTGCAGCATGCATACTGTACTTATGACTTAGGTCATGTAATGCCCACAACGTCAGTCACAAAGCACCCTTCGAGTCAGATAACCCTTCTACAACCCTAATCTCAACCATAGTGTAACGGGGCCCTAATGTGAACCATAGTCTAATTAGATGGGTGTTACGTGACTGACGTTGAGGGCATTTTGTGATTTTGGGGCATTTTACATAACTTACCTCATAGGTACTGCGGTCTGCAATTACATTCCGTTGAAGTGAGGAGCCACAGCGCATTAGCACCAAGAATTCACTTGTGATCCACCTGCTGGAAGAAGGTTTTGTTTTACTCAGAATTACAAGGGAGGTGCGTCTCTGAAGACAAATTAGTTTCACTGGAGTGACTGACCATTGTATCAGTAGAACAGAACATTTATGTTATTGGCATTGGCTGCCAGCATACTAGGTTGGGTTTCAGGCATTTCACCATCCTCTTGAACCGTAAAGACAATAAACCAATGTGTGATGATTTGGGGGAATCGGGTTATCACTAGTGAGAGCATCTCGCAACCTAATTTGTGAATGTTTCTCTTGTAATTCTTGTTATGTACTTTTTTGTTTGGGGAAGTATGTTTAAAATGTTGTGTCTGTTAATATGTAAATATACTTTTTGTTCCTTTCATTGCTTTAATGCTTTTTATCATATGCTGATCTGCGGCGTGTAGTGAGTGGGTCAAATAGGATGACCATTGGTCACGTAACCCCGAAAGATTTCTATAAAGTTCTGCTATTACTCTAGCAGTGTTCAGATCGTGTGGCACCCCTGAGCCAGAAGTACATAGTTATACCACTGGGTGAGAGAACAAGGCCAAGAAAGCCCTGCAGGAAAATGACGTTGAGATTCTGTGTACTTCAAGGTACAAACTAATAAAAACATCAGACATAGAATAACCCTGACATTACTGTGGATAGACTGGTGCATGTGGCAATGCCAGGAGAGCCAAATCAAACAGAAAGAACTCGAGGGGATCACCAAGTATCAAGACCTGAAGGTAGGGGTCAAGAGTAGAAAGTTGCAATACTAGGAATGATGGGAGCCGTTTTAGTTATTACCAAAGACCTCAAGAAGTTCCCAAGAATCATGGGGCCTGACAAGATCATGCTCATTCATACTGGGAACAGAATATATTCTACCTGAATACCTCTGATGTTCCTAGGTCCTTTGATAGGATAAGAATTACAGAGGCCAACAGTGAGCATTCTGACATAAATATTACAAATTACTTTTAACTCTTTTAGGGCGGATGTCGACTTTTGTCGACAGGAGGGGTTGAAGGCGAATGTCGACAAAAGTCGACATCCAGGGATAGGGGGCGACAATCAGCTGTTAATGGCGACAAATCTCACTGTCACGTCACAGGCATTCCCTCTGTGCTTGGAGGAATGTTAGACTCGTTGACTCGGCAACTAAACCTTGCGTGTGCGTGAGTTGCGAAATGTAAACAATGGCAAGATGGCATTGACATGTGAAAAGGGAGCGAAGCAAGTGTAGGAAAGAAAACACTCGGCAGACGATGTTTTACGCATTATCGCGGAGTCGGACTCTTGATTTTTCAGAATCGGATTTTATTGGCAGTGATCAGGAGATCGAGCAAGAGAGTGAGAAACAGGCATCAGCTGATCAGACACCAGCCAATGCCGCGCCAGCGGATCTGCTGCCAGTTGAGTGCTTTCGCGCAGCCGATGCATCTACGGCAAGGTTCGCATGGGATAAATACACAGACATTGATCCGTTGAGAGCCGATCTGGCTACCGGAGTTTACAAGACGGCATGGCTTGCTGTTGGACACGACAGATCACCAGCTGCTCTCTCCTGATGCTGCTTTTCAGCTACTGTCAGACGAGACAAACAGGTAGGCAGAGATTTTTTTTGAATCGCGGGCTGCGTTTGCATCGCATTCTCGTTTTTCAAAGTGGAAACCCACAACAAAAGACGAGATGAAGCGCGCTGTGGCATTACAAATAGAGATGGGACAGAACTGGTGATATAACTTCAGGGAGCATTGGTCCAAACATGTTTTGTCCCCTGGTGGCTTAGGTACGTGCTGCTGCAAAGTTTTATTCACTTCTGTAATAAACAGAAGCAAATCCCATGGGGTGAGCCAGGCTATAATGCCATACATAAAGTTCATAAAGTTTCAGAAGATGAAAAGAGGTGACAATACGGTTTTCATGCAGGCAGAAAACTTGGTGGCAGTGGCATGGCACGATGGCAAATGAGTGACTTGTCTCTCTGCAGTACACACTAACAATATATGTGAGAAAGTGCAGCAACAGACAATTGAAAAATAGGCACCAAAGCAACACATATTGTAAGGAGTGCAATGTGGCAATGACTGAAATTGGCTGCTTTGAGCAAGATCAGACTTTGCTGTGTAAAATGTATGTGATATCTTTGTGAAATCATAGAGTATGCAGGCTCATACAACATGCAAGACAGTAACATTTGTCAAAAGTAAATATTTTTTGTTGATTTGATATGTTAAACAATTGCTTTGTATTCTTTTTTAAAAAATGTTAGTTTTTGGAAAAATATTCAGCCCTGGGAGAAAAGAAACAAAAAAAAATTAGCCCTAAAAGAGTTAATTTGAAATTTGTGACCACAAAAAACATGGAAAAGAAACCCTTCCAGTGAAGTATATTAATATAATGAATGAATTTGGTCAGATAGAAACATGGAAGACACTGGGACACAGTGATCAATTGCGGGTATCTCATAGTTCTTTCCATCTTCTCAGTCTGATCACATTCCTGTCTGCTGCCTGTGGTCCTGCATCTTACTAAAGACATAATGTTATGTTACCTAACAGCCGAAAACGTGAGCAAATGTGGTTGAGTGCATAAGTGTACTCTGGCATCCCATCCAGGGTTGGTACCCACCTTGTGCCCTATGCTAATAGAATAAGGAACTGGGTCAGAAGACGGATGTATGAATATCTTAAAAATTATAATGCCCCTCAATTATTGCATTTAGTTAGGTTATCTTCTTTGAATGTCTGCTCCTCTTGCAATTTATCAGCAGCCTACTTTGTTAACCGGATTTACAATTCTCTGATCAGCCAGCATGGGGCAGCCCTCCCCTGCATTTTAGAGAGCAGCTCCTACATGGCGGCTGTCACAAAGGCAGGCACTCATTACATAATGCCAGGCTTTTACAAAATGACACCCAAAACCACACAGAAGCAAAGCAGCACCTGCAATAAACCATTTCAAAGAAGAAGAGATGTCAATTAAATACAAGAAAGGCGCCTGAACTCAACTTACACTATATGCACAGACATGCAAAAATTTGTTAAACATCATGGAAATTAAATAAAACTGGAGATAATATTTTAATCTTTAAACATTCTTTTAATTTAAGGTATTTTATGAACATATCCTGTCCTGGCAGCATCAGGCGTGAGGTTAATGAAAACTCAACTTCAAATAAAATGCCACCCATTCACAAAGCTGCCTATCCAGTTCTGGGTTGTGCGTTGGGCTTGTGAAGATTCCCAGCATAGGGGAATAAGGTAAGAAGGAGCTTTTGATGTGCTGCCAGTCCATTGCAGGGCATAATCATACATATCCTCAGGTTCAGTAAATAATTACCTGTTAACCTAATTTGCACATGTGTTAGTAACAGAAGAAAATAAGAGAGCCCAGTGAAAAACCCATGCAAGTATGGGGAAAATATCCCAACTTCATTGTGCAGGCGATTCAAATAAAATTACTAAATTTTAACTTCATCACTAAAGAAATTGCCTGAGCTTTCAGTACTCAGCTTTACTTTATATGGCACTTTATATGTTCACTTTTTGAGCCATCTTATTATAATTCATGAAGAGCCAGGGAGTATCTTGGCAAAACTGGGAACATAAGAAGAATTAAGTTTGGATATGGCATCAGACCATCACAAGGCACAATTACATGGACACCTAATGATCACTTAAACCTGAACAAAGCTCACCAACGTACCCATATCTGAGAGATATGCCAAAAAAACTACAATGACCTAAGAAAAACTCAGGTGTGTATATGTGGAACACATTTAAGCTTTGCACAGACCCTGCCCAAGCTGGGATTAAACCTTCATTTTGTTGAGAGTAATGCTGACTACTGTGCCACCATGCTACCTTTAACAAAAACAGTTTACTTCATGTTTCAAATCAATCTATAACAACTAATAATTGCATATCATACTTTCAGTATTATTCTGAGGAACTGGGAACAGTATTTAAATATAAAAAAGTTTAAAGGTTACTTCCACACTGAAAAGAAAAGAAGACAAAATAAGCAGTGTTTCGGCAATACAGCCTTCATTAGATGTGGTTCTGATAAGGGAAAAGGCAGGTAACATTTAGAGAGGGAGAACAAAACCAGTTAAAATGAGAAAAGGGGACTGTAGGTGTGAAACAGGTATTCCACCTATCTATGGATTAAAGACTTCCTGACAGACCGCACACAAAGGGTTAGGGTGGGCCCTCACATCTTTTCGGCCATCAGCATCAGCACTGGCTCTCCTCAGGGCTGTGTGCTGAGCCCCCTGCTCTTCACGCTGTACACACATGACTGCGCCCCCACCCACCACAGCAACACCATCGTCAAATTTGCAGACGACACCATTGTGGTGGGGCTCCTCTCTAGAGAGGATGAATCTGCCTACAGGGAAGAAGTGGAGCGGCTGACAGCGTGGTGCACTGACAACAACCTGCTCCTGAACACAATTAAGACCAAGGAGCTCATTGTGGACTTCAGGAAAAAGAAAACGGACATCAAACCACTCTACATCAGAGGGGACTGTGTGGAGAGGGTGTCAGACTTCCACTCCCTGGGAGTCCACATCATGGAAGACCTGTCCTGGGGTGTGAACACAGCTGAGCTGGCGAAGAAGGCTCAGCAGAGACTTTATTTCCTGAGAGTCCTCAGGAAAAATAACATCCCCCAAAAACTGCTGGTGTCCTTCTATCGCTGCTCTATGGAGATTATCCTGTGCTACTGCCTCTGCGTGTTGATTTCCAGCTGCACAACAGCACAGAGGAAAACACTTCAGCGGATCATAAAGACTGCCCAGCAGATTATCGGCTGCTCTTTACCCTCTCTGCATGAACTGCACAGCTCTCACTGCTTAAGGAAAGCAGAAAACATCTTAAAAGACTCCTCACACCCCGCTCATGACATGTTCCAACTGTTGTCATCAGGCAAAAGATATAGGAGCATCAAAACAAAGACTAATAGACTGAATAACAGTTTCTACCCTGTTGCTATTAGGGCACTGAATGCCACCTCATCACCTCCCAATGCAGCAGTGCAATAGATGACATCTTGTGCAATAGTCTCCATGATGCAATTAAGGTCTTATGTTGAATGTTTGTATTCTACCTTATTTCTTCTTATCCTTTCTTTTCCTTTTATAATTATATTATGTATATTTTGACACAGCAGGGACTGCACCTAATTTTGTTGTATTTGTTACAATGACAATAAAGATATTCTGATTCTGAAACAGCTGGATTTAGAGAAGAAGAAGAGAGAGAGAAAGTGTTAGTTGGTCATTAAGTTCTGGAGACATATGTGATTCCAAGCTGAGAATGAGCTGAGCTTCTTCTGATTTTCTTTGAAACGTGTCTTTAAAGTCCTGTGAAAGAACACAAACAGAGAAATCAGTATGGCTACAATAAAGGGATGTGAAGTGTTCTTCAAAGAGCTTTGATTTAAACTGTTCAAATGTGTTCCATGAAACGACCTGCTAGCCCTCTCCCTGTTTCACCAATATTGGACACTTCCTATGAAAAGGCAGTAAATAAGACTTTTAGATTGGCAAGAGGCCCATTGTTTAATCTTGAATTTACCAGTGGGACCAGATACAAGGGTATTTTGGGTGACATATTTCCAAATGACACAGGGGCTCTTGTTATGGCTTAAAGTGCCAGGTGGATCATATGGCATTCCTTTGTGAAGTGAGCTGTGGATGAAAAGTTTGTGTAGATTAGGTGGTCGTAAGGAGATCAAGGGTTGGTTAGAAAAAAAGGCTCCTGTGGAAGGATCAGTCTGGAAAAATGGGGGTATTTTGTTTAATGACCCATGAGAGATAATGGTGTTGGGCTGGAATGGGAGGACTAGCGGGATGCAGGTTTTATTACTGGGGTTCCTCTTAGAGTGGAGATTATGAAGTCTCCTCATGGCTTGATTAAGGGTCATGTCCAGAACGAGATATCCTCTGTCAATGAAAACACTCCTCATTCTGAGTGTATAATTGCTAAAGTCACCTTCATCACTGTGAAGGCAGAAGAGTCTAAGGAACTGTGAAAGAGGTGGAGAGTTTTTAGTATGCCAAGGATGGAAGGAGCTGTAGAGAAGGTAACTGTATGAGTATGTTGGCCTGTAATGGACAGAGGTTTTAAGTCCTGGAAAGCTGAAAGAAAGGGTGATATCTAAAAATGGCAAAGGTATGGTGGAAACATCAACTGTAAACCTGAGAGATGGATAGAAATTTTCTGCAGCAAAGTCCCAGTCTAGTACCCAATGCAACTTCACTGACCAGGAGGAAAAACATGTTATCAAAAGAGAAAGCACTGAGGGAGAACCAGCTCTGCCAGTCCGATGAGGGTGTTCATGGGAGGATCCTGGACTAGAAGTCTGTTCAATGCTGTCTGAGGGTGTTGAGACCTTCATTGTGAAGAATGACTGTGCACAGAGAGAGGTGATGTCAATTGTATAAAGATAAACTGGTCAGGACTATTAAACCTAAATCTCTCAAACAACTGGAGAGCATGGTTAGTATCCCTTAAGTATGAAGGGAGACCTTTGGCCAGTAGTTTCCTAACACCAATAGGGTATTTAGGATTCTCGACTTTGTGGATTTCAGAGAGAAGGTACAACTGAGAGATTTGTGGGTTATCAACAATAAAGCATTTAGCATTGGGATTCAATACCTTTCTGTTGATGAGAAGAGAAATGGTAGAATTTACCTCCTGCTGGTATTAGATCCTGTGTGAAGGGATGATAGGTGGCTGTACTAAAGAGTTATTTAGAAGCTTCTGCAACATGAAGGTCCTTCTGCCAGACTACCTCTTGTCTGCAGATTTGGTGACAATCATCTCAATGGTGCAGTAGTGCCCGAAGTTTACCTTTGATGAGGTTGGACCTGTATTTGTTGTGACAAGAAAGTTTACTGGGAATTTGGTTAGAGCACTGATGAATTAATTAACAGATCCAAAATCTCCAGCCAGTCTGCTTGGGATGAATGGAGTTGATTGTTTCAGAGACAGGCTTACTGTCTTTGACAGTGCTAGTTTCTGTTTAAATATTTAAATATATGTGTTTTGCTCATGGTGAGCATATAACTGGGTGACATGATGTGAAGATAATGCAACACAAGTAAGGTGAGAGTTTTCATGAACGTTTTGATATTGTTTGCTGTGGTTCAGCATTGGTCTTCATGAATGCCCATTCTATCTGAATGTTTATTACCTACCTTCTCCTTGAAAACATTTAAGATTATAAACTTTCCTGGCCCTCACTACAAACGACATGGGGTAAGTAACATATTGGTGGAGTAGGAAATTGTACTGAATTAAAGAGATATTGGGATAAGTGAAATAAAAGGGGCAGCTAAGCTTTCCATTATTTATGATTGCCTTTGTCAAAGTTGTTTAGTAGCCTGTTTAGTGATTTACCGTTTTGACATTTTGTCAGAATGTTTGGAT
Source organism: Erpetoichthys calabaricus (assembly GCF_900747795.2). NCBI lineage: Eukaryota > Metazoa > Chordata > Cladistia > Polypteriformes > Polypteridae > Erpetoichthys > Erpetoichthys calabaricus. Next base: position 167,988,893 of record NC_041401.2, on the reverse strand, counting down.
TTTTATTCCTGCTTAAGGTTTTGATTTTATTTTCTTGTCCTCTGCTTGGGTTTCAGTGTTTTGACTTCTCTTTATAGTTATGGTTTGCAATGTTATTTACAGGTACACCCTTGTGATACATGGGTTGAAGATTCATGGATCCGCCTATTGACAGGTTTGTCATCAATAATTAAATGGAAATTATTTTGTGAGTTTTCCGACCTATTGTGGAAAATCAAAGACGACACTGTACCCTGCTTCTTAAGTGGACTGCAAATCCCAGCAGCCCCAGAAGTACTGGATCACTGGGCAACTTTGGCAGTTTATGCAAGGGTTGCTGAGTGAAACAAGACTAAAAGTGAACAACAAGAAGCCAGCAGCATCGCAGTCGGTAGTGTCTTTTTGTTTCAATGCTTCACTGCACAGTTGCATTACAATCATACCCATACAGTCTTCTCTGGATTTATGCTCTTGTCCTGTGCTTGCTTGTTTGTGTGATTTTGTCTAGGGTTGGAAAATGTCTTCGTCTGAGGAGTGCAACAACTTCTACAAATCTTCTCTTACATCGGCAACAAAGAAGGACAAAACTTTTCCTCATTTTTCAGAGGCTGTTCACAGGGAACTTGATTTCATAACCTCACCACCATCATCTGCATCTGTAAAACTGGACTGTGTCATGAGGGTTTATCGTTTTTGTACTTAATGTTCTGTTGGAATTCTTTTGTATCTATAATATTAACCATTTTTGTTGTTTACTATCATAAATAGATGCACACATTTATGATGATAAGTTATATGTTGTAAAAAGTTATAGTGAACTAAAGAACTGCTGAACTGATGCGTCTTTGACTTGACAGCCAGCCTCACACATGTGATTTGATTGCACAGTGATCAATCTATTTTGCATTTCTCAAAACCTTTTGCATCTGGTTTAGTGCAATTAAACTTAAAATATACAGAAATCATGCGCTCAAAATGTACTAGCGGATTTTCATATTCATGGCAGTCCCCTACATCTTTTCAGTTCCAAGGGATAACCGTTTCTTTGCCTTTTCCTTGCCTTCTCCTGTAGCTTCTCCAATACCTGCCTGCCTTGATTTGTATTTCCACTATGATGCGGTCACTCTACTGTTGGGTTCGTGGAAGCAAATGTTGGAGGTTTGCCGCCTTAGAAGCTGTGGTCATGTCCAGCATTGCCAATAAACCGACTACCAAGTAGCATGCAATGCAGCTGCCTTTAGTTCAGAGGGTTTCTTGACACCATAACCGGTCGCCCTGCAGTGACTGCCCTACACAGGCTCGCTTGATGTTTCAGAAACTGATTGTGAAAGGTTTGTAATGTAATCCAAAAGAATCCATGGAGGTTAATCATTTCCATAGTTTAAATTTTGATTGTCAGGGTGGGGAGGGGGGTCTGTATGTTGGAGTGAAATTAATAAAGTACATGCTAACAAAGATCATCTGTAATTTTGCACATGGTTTAATTGGGCCATTTTTATTTAACTAGCAGACATTGAACATTAACGTCACACTGTAATGGTGGAAACCATTTGTACTTGTTATGATCTGAGCTGTATTTTAATTTCTTATAGACTTTCTTTCGCCTTGAAAAATAACCGAGGAGTTTTGGGATCTGAAAGGACAATGAATAAAGTTTATTGTTTATTTAAACATGTTCTTAATAATGTTTTTAAAAAAGCAGTTTTTGCTATAGAACTAGTTACTTTGTGATAGAGGAGTTACCATTTTGTGCATTATTTTTGACCTGTGTGCCAATCTGTTGCTAGGCAAAGTGAACTGGAAAATAAAACGAAAAAGCACTTGTCTTAACAAAAGAAAAATCCAAGGACACTACAAACTATTAGTAATCAATGAGTAATTGTTGTTTTTTGAATTTACACCAAATGTTTGTTTTTTTTTAATGAACTTTATTGGACTCTGGAATTTCTTTTCTTATTCGTTTAACACATGTTGGATCCTACTTTGCCAACTCAGTAGCTGCTCGATTTTGGGAACCTGGAAAATACACAGCTACAGCATCATTGGGCTTATATTAGTGTGGGACCCTGGCCAGATGGTGCAACGTTTTGGGTTGCCTTACCATAAAAAAGTTACGGAATCCTTGACTTCTTGCTACCCCTAGATGTTGATTCCACCACATGGAGAATGCACTGCATTATTTTCTTTTTTTTTTAAATTTTCTTGTGGCAATCATTTTCCCAAAGCCTTCAGAAGTATAACTCCAGCTGTGACATGTCAATGGCAGAATGCTGAGCTGACAACTCAGTCGTCCCTGATGTGCTAAGCCTGCTGTTTCTGAAGGTCAGCCCCTCCACTCCCCTTCCACCAGTCTTCATCGCTGCCCTCCCCTCACCCAACAGGAAGACCTGTGTGCAGTTACTGGCACAGCATCACCTCACTAAAAGCTCATACCTCATTCTGACAGAGTTACATAAACTAGTGAGAAAAGAAAAGATTAAAGGGTGCTGATCACAAGGATGAACTTTACAAAATAAAGGAGCGAAGAATAGTGGAAGAAACAAAAATTGCTGTTTCTCTTTGCAATACTAGAAGTGTTAAGAAGAGCTGGGGGACAGGCAGAGATAACAGTGGAGCATGTCTTGTGTCATTCAATAAGTAATTATCATTTTTAGGAAATAAGCATGGCATGTCTCAGTCTTTCTTACTTATAGAAGATGCTGGAATCATATTTGTTCAGACTTTGCACTCATTGACCCCAGATGTTATTAGTGAGGTAAACAATATTTCATACTGTGTTTATTTACAATTACATTTCAGAAAACTCAGTGTCTTCATATGCTGTGGAAAACACATTCCTAAAAGAAGAATAACCAGGTACTGCAGTGGTGGAGCCATTCCAGTGGTGTTTTTGGCATGATGGTGGAACCACACAGAGAGGCACTGTCAGAAGTGGTAGAACCATCATGAGAAGCTATGAAGATGGAGTGTATGCATATGTGTGTGTGTGTGTGTGTGACAGAGAGTGAGAGAAGAGATGACTGAGCACTTATTGAGCAGAGCTAACAAGACCTGATACTTTCCTTAAATCCATAGGCCTTGTTGTGATGGTGACTGTAATTACACGGAGGATTCTGGCTTGGATCAGCTGAACTCACCGCCATGCAAAAGTGAGCGCAGGTGCTGTTGCCTCTGATCTCAGATGGCTGGAGTTTGGTGTCACCCATTGTTGGGATGGGTCCCTGAAGAAGCACTCTACTGGCAATGGTGTAGATTTTTCTTTTTTCTTTTTAATATTCAAAATTTCTTGTAATTTAATAATCCAGGAGGAACTGCCAACAGTATAGGGGGCAATAGCAATCAAACAATAAGGAAAGGCCAAAAAAAAAGAGAGAAGACTCATAAAGAGCTGCTGAAGGCTCACTTCTTACATGAAGTTAGCATCAATGTCGATTGTCACAATGGATTATTTGCTCTTTACATGGCTCTTTTAGGTGGCTTGCCATCCTTGAATGGACTTTTCACCTTTACTGCTCAAAGTCTAAGTCAGTGTTACGTCCTGCCCAGCTTGAAGATAAGGAGACAGATCCTCCTATGGACCACTTAGCCACCTACAGAATATGCAAAGTTAGGTTGGGGATGAAAGCTCATCACACATAAGCTACAAACAAATCTACCATCTCCATCCAAAATCTTCACAAACAAACCATGGGCCATCCCATCATCTACTTCAAAAAAACTATCAGAGCATTGTGTGGAAGATTGTATGGATGGGGTTTCCAAGTGGAAGATTGGGATGCATATGAAGAAAATAAATGGTAGCACAGACAAATGGAGCTCAGGATTTAAAAGATCAGGAGGTTACATTTGAGTAAAAGCTTTAATGTAAAGCTGAAACAGTTAAAGAAAAAGTAGTACATTTTAGAATAAAATTCAAGTATATGGAGCTCACTTGAAGGAAATAAACCATATGCTCACAACATGCCTCAAACTATTGGAACAAAAGGTGATAGCCACTGCTAAAAGAATAACTGTGTTAGAATGTGACTATCTGAATGCAATACACTCCATAATGAATTCAAAGAATCGAAATGCAAATATGGACAGAAAAATATCAGTATTGTAAGGCTACCTAGAATGTCCTAATTTGGGGAAATTTGTAACAGAATTCTGCTCTAAAATCTTAGGCAACAACTTTAAAGCAAATATTAAATGCTTACCATCTGCCTAAAAAAACTAAAGCTTCAGAGACTTATAGTTAAATTCGACCGGATAAAGAAAATGTGATATTCTGTCTCATATTACATTTCCAGATTTCTCAGCTACAGCTGCTGGAAAACGGGCTGAATTTTACAGCATTAAACATCACCCACACAAAGCTGATATTAGATATAGCTTTTTGTTTCCAGCTCGACTCACAGTAAGAGTTGACCGTCACTTCCATATTTACATATCTCCATAAAAAAGATGAAGAAGAATTATAAAAACGATTCCCACAATCCAAAATAAAAAAAAATGAAAAGATCATATGAAGCACTGGAACAAGATCACAAAGTGGCTGTTTTTGTAGTCAGGATTGAGTACTTCAGCTTAGGGAATGTAAAGAAAAATTTCAACCATATGTGAGAGTCTGATTTAACCTCATATGCTAGTAACATGTACTAAGATTAAGATAAACAAGTTTGATGTGCTTTGATATAATAATAATATCAATATAATTAATAATAATAATTATACCATGCATAGTGTAAGACGCTAGGGGTCACTGTCGCCCTTTAAACCCAACAGACAGACACACCGAGCACAGGGTAAAACCACCAAGAAGGTACAGTGCATCCGGAAAGTATTCACAGCGCATCATTTTTTCCACATTTTGTTATGTTACAGCCTTATTCCAAAATGGATTAAATTAATTTTTTTCCTCAGAATTCTACACACAACACCCCATAATGACAACGCGAAAAAAGTTTACTTGAGGTTTTTGCAAATTTATTAAAAATACAAAAACTGAGAAATCCCATGTACATAAGTATTCACAGCCGTTGCTCAATACTTTGTCGATGCACCTTTGGCAGCAATTACAGCCTCAAGTCTTTTTGAATATGATGCCACAAGCTTGGTACATCTATCTTTGGCCAGTTTCGCCCATTCTTCTTTGCAGCACCTCTCAAGCTCCATCAGGTTGGATGGGAAGCGTCGGTGCACAGCCATTTTAAGATCACTCCAGAGATGTTCAATCGGATTCAAGTCTGGGCTCTGGCTGGGCCACTCAAGGACATTCACAGAGTTGTCCTGAAGCCACTCCTTTGATATCTTGGCTGTGTGCTTAGGGTCGTTGTCCTGCTGAAAGATGAACTGTCACCCCAGTCTGAGGTCAAGAGCGCTCTGGAGCAGGTTTTCATCCAGGATGTCTCTGTACATTGCTGCAGTCATCTTTCCCTTTATCCTGACTAGTCTCCCAGTCCCTGCCGCTGAAAAACATCCTCACAGCATGATGCTGCCACCACCATGCTTCATTGTAGGGATGGTATTGGCTTGGTGATGAGCGGTGCCTGGTTTCCTCCAAACATGACGCCTGGCATTCACACCATAGAGTTCAATCTTTGTCTCATCAGACCAGAGAATTTTCTTTCTCATGGTCTGAGAGTCCTTCAGGTGCCTTTTGGCAAACTCCAGGCGGGCTGCCATGTGCCTTTTACTAAGGAGTGGCTTCCATCTGGCCACTCTATCATACAGGCCTGATTGGTGGATTGCTGCAGAGATGGTTGTCCTTCTGGAAGGTTCTCCTCTCTCCACAGAGGACCTCTGGAGCTCTGACAGAGTGACCATCGGGTTCTTGGTCACCTCCCTGACTAAGGCCCTTCTCCCCCGATCGCTCAGTTTAGATGGCTGGCCAGCTCTAGGAAGAGTCCTGGTGGTTTCGAACTTCTTCCACTTACAGATGATGGAGGCCACGGTGCTCATTGGGACCTTCAAAGCAGCAAAAATTTTTCTGTAACCTTCCCCAGATTTGTGCCTCGAGACAATCCTGTCTCGGAGGTCTACAGACAATTCTTTTGACTTCATGCTTGATTTGTTCTCTGACATGATCTGTCAACTGTGGGACCTTATATAGACAGGTGTGTGCCTTTCCAAATCATGTCCAGTCAACTGAATTTACTACAGGTGGACTCCAATTAAGCTGCAGAAACATCTCAAGGATGATCAGGGGAAACAGGATGCACCTGAGCTCAATTTTGAGCTTCATGGCAAAGGCTGTGAATACTTATGTGCATGTGCTTTCTCGGTTTTTTATTTTTAATAAATTTGCAAAAATCTCAAGTAAACTTTTTTCACGTTGTCATTATGGGGTGTTGTGTGTAGAATTCTGAGGAAAAAAATTAACTTAATCCATTTTGGAATAAGGCTGTAACATAACAAAATGTGGAAAAAGTGAGGCGCTGTGAATACTTTCCAGATGCACTGTATTTAACTATTATTCTTCTTTTAGTAGTGCCCTGAAGCATCTCCGCCACCATACACAGGCAAAAGCAATAATAACAATACAACAAATCCACACAAATCTCTCCTCCACTCCTCCCAACTCTGGCTCACTTTCTGGGTCTTCAACAGTCCTTTATATAGTCCTTGACCCGGAAGTGCTTCTGTTCTTCCATTCATATGACTTGCTAGCACTTCCGGGTCAGATGGAGTATTGGATTTTTCTTCAGCCTGGAAGTACTTTGGGGCTTCCAACCCCATGACTTGAGAGTACTTCCGGGCACCCACAATACCCAGCAGGGCTGTGATGCTGAACTACAGATCCCATGAAGCCCTGCAGGAATCCGGTGCACCGCTGCGCTGCAGGGAACTTGCCTTCTGCCATCTTGGGGGAGGCAATGTCCCTCAGTAGCTGCCTTCCCCCATCCTTCTCTTCTTTGGGCATCCCAAGTCTCTATCAGGAGTTAATCAAGCTCCGTGTGTAGTTGGAGGGGACAACTCCATCTCTCAATTAAAAGAATAGAAAATCTTCCTTTTCATAGGGGCGTGCCTTAGGAGCGGGACACCCAACAGGAGCAGAGGAGCAGAGGATGTCTGGGGGAGAAGAGGGACAAGGCAGTGAGACAAAAGGACAGCTACTGTACAGACTTTTAAATGTTCGAAGCGCTGCGCGAGATGCAGATCATGAGGCACACAGCAGCAGCAGACCAGCAGCTGATCGAGCAAAGAGGAGGTAAAAAAAAACTGTATTTGTTTCCCATTGTATCATCGTTTAAGAGGGGGTTTCAGAGGAACGATTGCGTCTCCTTGGGGTGCGTTCAGCCTCCCTCTTCACAACGCGAGCGGCACAAACACGAAGTGGCTGGCATGTATCACAGGCCAGGGGAGGCGGGGGGGATATGGCGAGCGAAATGAGCAGGGTGGAAAAGCTCCCTAGTCGTTCATAAAGTATATAGTATTGAGGGCCAGAGTGCCAAAACAGATTTCTTCATGGCTTTGCTAAATCGAACTTCTTGGTAGTCTTGGTAGGTCTTCTTGTTAATGTTCTGACACCAATGAGGCATCAATTCCAAGTGTCAGAATGGATTCATGGCTCTTTTAGGTACTCTCTATCCTTAAAAGGAAAACTCACATTTGCTACTCTAGATAGAACTCTTATGTGCAACATTGTAGGCTAACTGGCTGTTAAGCTGCTCATCTGCTCTGGTGTAGGACACATTTTTATCCTAGTCAGGTTTTAGGTGCAATTCCTAGGAATAATACAGACAGAAACTTATGGTAGAGGTCAAGCCAATGCATTCTGTAGAGTTGCATATAACAATGGCAGTGGATTTAATTTTGGAGACAATCAACTTAAATGTTATAGAGTTGGTGGAAAAGAAGTGGAGAGGATATTGAAACATTAGCCTTGGAGCTGGAGATAGAAAACAAAGGAAGAAGTGGAAACCAAGAATCTTTAGTGACTGAAATATTACAAGCTTAGCATTATTGTACATTCCATAATGTCTTCTTCTGCCCAAGGTGAAAGAAAGACTTTGTATTCCATCTAATACAAAGTGCATCAGTTTGGAAGAATGAAATGTTTGTGTGCCAGACTAGAGGCCAACCAAGATGATCCTTTAACTTTTCATAAATTTTGGAGAGTATAGAAAACTAAGGGCCTTAAATTTCAGGAGCAAGATTTTATTTTCAGCGAGGCGTATGGAAGTATGGCAAGAAGTCTGGCATAGACCCTATTATGTTCATTAAGAAACCAGGACAGTGGGTTTATTTTAGCTTTAAACAATTCCAAACTGGCAGAAAATAAATACCCAATAATATAGTTCTAAATTAGGTAAAGACACTTCGCCTTTCGACCTATCATGAATCAGAATGCAGTGCTTAATGCATGGTTTCTTGCCATTCCCAAGGAAGGCAGACAGAAGTGATCTAACTTCAGATTAGTAATTTATTGGAGGAGAAGAAGGAGCATCATACAAACAAAATTGAAGCGCAAGGCTATACTCATTATAATAATTACTCATCTAGAACAAAATAATAGAGGAGAATCATGAAAGGATCACGAGGGGAGAGGTTCCTTTACACTTTTCAATATACTATTATAATTCAATGTTACATTATGCAGCAAGAAAGGAGAGATGTCAATGCTTAATTATTTAAATGAACTTGTCAGAGGAATGTACAGAGGAAAAACAGAATGACAGCTGTGACGGATGGCCGGGGCCATTACCTGGTCAGGACGCCAGCTGGATGGAAGGACTGGGGGAGAGAGCATCCACAAGACACTACCCTCCCCAGGGCCCTAGAGGGCAGCCCCCCTGGGTGGCTGTGGCACCGCAGATTCCTGCAGGGCATGGTGGGAGTTAGAGTTTGATGTAGCCCTGTTGGGTTCCATGGGGGTCACTAGAGGGAGCTGCAGAGATGGCAGAGTCCTTCTGTATTTGGTTTCAATCACACCCCTGTTGAGCCATCTGGAGGACTCCCAGGTGTAATATAAAAGGATCCACCTCACTCCATTTGGAGAGACAGGGTTGGGAAGAAGAGGGACGAAGCTTGCCTGTAGAGGAATGGAGAAGGAATAAGGAAGAGAAAGAGAAGGAAAGATAGTGGTTTGAACTGTATATTGGTGCTTTATACTGTGCTGATGTGGGCAGTGAGGGAAAAATGATTTCCTACTTGTGAATACAACGTATGGCGTACTGCACTTGTGTCTTGTGTCTGTCTGTGTCGGGGTTAGGGTGGCAGGAGTGCCTCATGGTGGTTCACACAGCATAGAGAGATGAGAGGGAGGAGAGGGAATTTGGCACAACTGATTTTATAACCAGATAGAGTCTAAAAGTGTTGAACAAACTAACAATGTGAATGAGATCAGAAGGATCATTTCCAAGAGGGAGGAAAGATATTGTCTGCTTATAGGGAAATTTTATGGAAGGTGTCATTCGCAATAATAGGGGTAATTAAATCGAGATTGCAAAGAACAACAACAAGGAGTTCAAGTGTGATATGAAAAAGATAGAGGGATAAGGGACAAAACTGTCTGGCACCTTTGTAGACCTCAAAGGGTTGGGAGATGTCCGCATTAGTGAGAGGTACTGCTGAGTTTTCAGTAATCACTTAAACCTGCAGTTCAAGCTCATCCAGAATACATTACGTTTAAATTTATAAAGAAAAAAACTCCTCTGTGACAGAATGTTTTAACTCTGTTACGCTCTTTAGTTGCTGTTGCCTCTATAAATTCTCAATAATGTCAATTGAAGAAAACACATGCTAAAACTAAAAGTGCAGGGACAGAACAAACATTTCTTATAAGATAAAGGTTTAACATAAATAAACACTAAAACGTATACTCCCATATATTATACACTCTATAAAAAAACAAGATAAGACAAGTCTCATAACCTGTAACTGTCAGTGATGCAAGATGGAAAATAACACCATATAGATAAAGGAAAATCTATAGAAAATCACACCATCCAAATTATAAAGGATGACACTTTGCACAATTGAACGTTAAGTATTCAATGTGTTTTACCAAAAGTAAGGATAAAAATTTTAAACTACTATTAGAAAAGTTATAATTAAAATGGGAGTAACTAATAATACAGAAATTATGGAATTTGTAGAAAAATTAAGTAAACAAAGGTGAAGAAAATGTAAATCATTGAATGAGATGAAATAAAATGCCACAGATTGTGAGAGATATTAGAGAAAGTGGATCTGGAGGGGGCAGAAGTACTTCATAAAACCAAAAGCTCCAGGATATGAGAGGCTCCCAGATGAGTATCAGACAACACCTCACAACTTACTGCAAGTCTACAGAGAAATACAAGTAGATTGAAAATGCAACAAACATTGAAATTTGAGGGAGAAGGACTAGAAACTTTTTTTAAAGAAATTAAGAAATTGATGACCAGTTACTTTGTTAAACCGTGATTATAAAATTCTTGTAAAAGTATTAGCCACTAGAATAACAGACGCATTTTCTCTGTGGCTTGCAGGAGGTGCACCGGCTCTTCAAACAAAACATATGCAAACACAGACACAAGTTCATCAACACACATGTGCTCTTAATTTGTGGGAGACACTTCAAATGTTTCCCATAGTGCAGTACCAAAGCACAGTACACGGCACAATAAGAACACAACACTTCCTGTCTTTGTTTTCTCTGCCTCCTGGCAAGCATCATCTTCTCCATCCTGACTCTGGCTCTTGGAGCAATGGCAGCTGACTCCTTTTATCCTACACCCGGGAGCACTTCCAGTAGCCCGTTAGTATGGTCCAGAAGCACTTCCATGTGAGACGGAAGACCAACACAATAGGGCTCTGAAACTCCTGCAGCACCCCCTGGAGGCACCCACAGAACTCAACAGGGCTGTACCAAACTCCATCTCCCATGAAGCTCTGTGGAAGTCCGTGGTGACGCAGCAACCCAGATAGGCCTGCCATATAGCGCTCTGTGGGAGGTAATACCCGGTGCATGTTCTTTTTCCCAGTCCTTCCAGTAGACAGGTGTCCTGGCCTGATAAAGGCCCTGGCTGTCAACCACAAGTGATAAAATATGTACAAACCAAGTAAACCCAAATTACTTCTGGGTTACTTTGTAGAGGAGCTACATAGTAATAGTATATTCTATGTGTGTGCTAAGTGTGTGTTGTTTTCATCATCCTGTTTACTGTCCATTATGTGTATGTCAGTGAAGGTTGTCCCTGTAAGTGCAGAGGGGACGGATGATGGAGAGAGACCACAGCCCCAGGACGGAAATCACCTGTTTACACATCAGTTACGTCTGGGACATTTTACATTTAAAAAAGAGGCGTGATAGGCGACAAGAGAGGCAGAGTGAGAGAGGAAAAGAAAAGAAAAGAAGACAATTTATCCAACCATCTAAAAACTCATTACTGCTATCCATTGCTTTATTCCACTGCCTGCTTTTCATCTACCGATCATTCATCATAACAGTCAGAGCCGAGAAACCCCAAGGTTGAAGTCATTCCAACCATTGCCAGGATGTTTACGGTGAGGTCGTTTTGTTGTCAGGAGGAAGCACCATAACACCACAACCATTTTCTATACTGCTGGACTTTATTTTGGGACACATTGTTTCACCACATTTTCAACTGCCATGTTTTTCAGATCTACATTTGTATTTGTGTTGTGTGCTTTTCTTATTGTTTGGGGACAAGGAAGGGTTTATTGTAAATATTTGTGTTAATATATATATTAATTAGTCACTGGTGTTTTGGGGATAAGTGGTAATTTGCACACACTTATACATATTTATTTATTATTGAATGTCTTTCATTTTACAATATATCTGTTGTGCAAACTGGCCCGGACAAAGACAGGTGGACACTGGTAGTTCACCCACCACACGTTTATTATACATAATTTATATTTACAAAAGTGACACACACAACCCCAGTACTCCCCCAAAGTCCAGGCCTTTCTTCCTATGCCTTTCTCAGGTCTGCCTCCGCTCCTCTCTTCCAAGACTTCGTCTACTTTGCTTCCAACTCCAGCCATTTAATGGAGGGAGGCAGACCCTTGTATACAGACCCGGACTTGCTCCAAGTGCCTCCCGATAAGCTTCCGCCAGCCCTTCCTGGTGTCCCTGGTCTTCTTCCCCCCAGCACTTCTGGGTATGGCGGAAGTGCTGAGGGCCAGGGCTCCATAGGCATTGGGGTGACCCCTGGCAGTGACCACGGGCCCCTGTAGGGTTGACCTTCAAAGTTCCGTTCCCGTGGTCCCCAAAGCCACCAGGGCAGTCACCCCCTCGTGGTCTGGAGGAGGCGTAAGCCCTCCTCTGGTCCTTCCAGGCATCCCTGGGTGCCACCCCCAGCCACTTGCCACACTGTGTTTAATTTGACATATCCATTTACTGTCTCTGGTTATTTCATCATGTCGGGAAAATAAGACATCTTGTAAGGAGTATGGCTTGATATTAGAGCAAGAAACCTCAGGTATTCCAAGTTATAGTCTTGGTAGTGTAGTGGCCGGTCTGGGTAAGGGGTTGGCCATTACAACTTTTATTGTGGATGCTTATTAAATGTTGTCACAATATACAGTGGATTCAGAACATTTTCAGACCCCATCACTTTCAGCACAGTTTATTGTGCTGTAGATTCAATTTTAAATAGGAACTTTTGCCTATCTATCTACACTTGTTTTTCAAAAGGTTTATAAATGTATTAAAAATCAAAAACTGAAATCATTCACTCATATAGGTTTTCATGTCCTTAATTCAGTACTTTGTTGAAACCCCTTTGGGAGCACTTATGGCTTCCACCCTGTTTTGTCTTCCCAAAATCCTGCCAGACTATGCCAATTGTTTTGTTTAACAAGGTGCAAAACAATGGTTACCGCAAAGTCCTGCCGACTACGCCAATTGTTTTGTCTTCCAAAAATCCTTCCGACTACGCCAAATGTTTTGTCTTGGTAGAGTAATATATATTGCTCTACTTTCCCCTATTGTATTATTAATATGTAGCCTTAGAATGCCTAATCTCACAGATTTACCACTGTTCATAAGGTATTATTGTATATAACTTATCCCCACCTTCCCTTCTATATCTATAACCTCAGGCAATTAGATGTAGTAAAAAGACTGTGGTGTTATGGGTCCACAGCTCTCCATCAAAGGCCAGTTCGTTATTTAAATAAATAATCGCCGCGCTCATGGCTTAGCGAGGGGGCGTGGTGGCTGTAGCAAGCCACAGGGCGATCTGCGGTTTGGGCGGTTTTCACCTAAGTGCACAGGTGGGAAACTGCCCACATCCATGATTGTTCCTGTGGCTAATGGGCTGCAGCTGCTATGTGCTCCCCGCATATATAGCAAAGCGCGAGCCGGTTAACCCCTTAACCACCCTCTGCCGGATATATCCGGCATTGTAGCTTTATTGCTGACGCCTTACTGCCGGAATTATCCGGCACATTTGCCTGTGGTTATGTGAATGCCTGGCGCGTAGTATAACTGACAGTTTGGCGAGGGTATTATTACTACGTTGTATTTCGACAACTCTGCGCTTGTATTGGCCGATCACGTGATGTGATTCGAAAGTGAAAGCTGTGAATATGGCGAAACGTAAACTGACTTCAAGTGAGGTTTTGCAGAAGATTTTGGACAATAATTCTGATCATGATTGTAGCAGTTCTGAAGAAGATTTTAGCGACAATGATGATCAGCAATGTGCGCTGCATGATACTGTGAATGACGGCGCATCGGATGATGGCGATGAGTGGGTGTATCCCCAGCATCTCAACTGGACTGCTGCCCGAGGTGAACTACCTTTTCTGCATCCGTTTGAGGCAACGTGTGGCTTTATTGTTGATGTAAACAATTACACTGCTGAGCAGTTTTATGAGCTGTTTGTGTCACCTGATTTGATCAGACATTTTGTTCATCAGACAAATCTGTATGCAGCACAGTTTATTGAGAAAAATCCCAATTTACCTCCACATTCCCGTGTTCGTGCTTGGGTAGACACTGATGAAAACGAAATGAAAAAATTCATTGGGATTTTGATGTTGATGGGAATAATCAGAAAACCAGATATTGAGATGTACTGGTCTACAGATCCTATGTATGCAACACCTATTTTTGCAGCTATCATGACACGTAACCGATTCTCTTTGCTGCTGAAATTCTTTCATTTGAATGACAACAGAAATGAGCCAGATAAGAAAGATCCAAACCGCGACCGCTTGTTCAAGCTACGTCCTTTGATTGACCATTTATTTGAAGCATTTCAGTTGCCCTACATGCCAGGACCGTCAGTTGCAGTTGATGAAAGTTTATTGCTGTGGAAGCCTGAGAAAAGGTACATTTTGTGTTTTATTATGTGTTTGCCCATTTCTAGAACTTGCACAACATTTAGTGGTCAATACTGCTTGAATAAATGTAAAAAATGTCAAAAAAATGTAAAAAAGTAAAAAAACGAAAATTGTTCAGATTTCGCCTGGCGTGGGGAATATTTAGGGAGTTGGCGGTTAAAGGGTTAAGGGAGGATGAAAGAAAAAGACAAAAAGTAAAAGGAAGGAAAGAAAGAAAGAAATCGAGGTTGCAGGAGAGGGCAAGAAACAGTAGGAGGAGGAGAAAGTTGGTGCGAGAGAACGAGTGAGTGCAGGCTCACGGGCAGCTGTACCGGTAGCTTGGGTGTATGGCCAACACCCGAAGAGTAGCAGCAGTGTTCACTCCCGCAGAGCATTCTGAAGGGCAGGAGTGACAGGAATATTAATGACTCTCCGCATAAGGCCGCGGAAGGCAGCGGGAGTTGGACTTAGGGCGAGTATTCCACAGCATGAGCGCCCTGGTTGCTGTGGAACGCAAGTCGCTGGCTGGAAGAGCCTACCGGAGCCAGGGGTCGGTGAGGCAATCCAAACAGCGGAAGCTGGCAGAGAGAAGGTCAGCTGCAAGGAGGGCGATTCTCCTGTAGAGCGCCCATACGGGTATAGCAGGGGAGTTGCCAGAGAAAAGAAGCGCCGGGTTTGTCATTTGTTTTAAAGACTGTTTCCTGTAGACGTTTTAACCTCGTTGTTTTAGAAGATTATTCTATTTTTAACCTCCACGTTTCATTTTATGGATTATTTATTTAATGAAGACATTTTGAACTGCACTATTGCACTTTGATTTTATTTTAATAAAAGCACTTTGCACTTGTTAACCATCCTCTTGCTCAATTGTTTATTGCCTCACTGACTAGCTCATCGGTGACATTACTGACGGTGATGGGTTCAAGGGCTCCCTAATAGAAGAGGAGCATGGAGCTGAACCTGCATCGTCACAAAGACAAGCAGAAGTTAAGTTACAGTTTAAACAATGTATTAGTATTATTGATAATATTCATAAATAATAACAAAATGCAAAGTACATTTGAATATTGGCAACCATACAACCTGATTAAATGGTGATATGTAGTTCAGGCTGCACACAGACTTGTAGTTACTTAAATGTCTCTAGTTAAGGCATCATTGGTGCTCAGCTTTCAGCCACATGTCTGTTCAAAATGGCTGCTGAGCTGTGCTGTTCATTGTGTTCTCTTCATCATCACAGGTTAGCAAGAGAGATGCTTCTTCATCATATGTTGGTTGGTAAGAGAGAGATATTGAGGTTAAACACATACATTTATAGATGTTCTGTCCAACCCCGAGAGCCAATAGGACATCATGGTACTTAAAGGCCTCTGAGACAAGCCAATTCCAAACAGCCATACCTCAGACCAATGGGGGAAATAGAACATCTTAACACCTGCCCCCAAACCATATGTTAAAGTACACCTTAGCCCATTTGTGGGGGTAGAAATGACTTTAGCAAAGAAACACTTGCCAAACTGGTTTAAAACACACATCCCCCAAATCCTGTCGTAAAATTCAAACAGACCCATTCTGTCTGGGGGGGAGGGGGGGTAAACACTAAATTACATTGCTTTGCCCAAATTAGAAATAAAAGACATACAAAATATTTATCAAGTTATATGTAAAATCTCACATCACAACACACCCTTCTTGGGGTAAGTCTGCATAAGCTTTGCACACTTGGATTTGGGCAGTTAATCCCATTCTCCCTGGCAGACCCTCTCAAGCTCCATTAGAGTGAGTAGGAAGTGTCTGTAACCTGTAATTGTCAGGTCTCTCCACACATGTTCTGTGGGGTTTAAGTCTGAGCTTTGGCTGGACCACTCAAGGAGAGAGTCTCTAAACTACTCCATAATTGTGGACCAAGAAACTATGCTGTGCATAGTGCCCAAATTTTGGTGCTTATGTTCCTGCTGCTATACCCTGTGTAATTTAGCTGACAATGGTGAACATGGTAAAATTTAGACTATTAAAATCTTCTCTAGAATAATAGCAGCATGCAGCCTCAGATGAACTGTATGCTTTCCCTTTATTATTTAAAGAAAGCTGACCATCAAAGTACAGCTCTGGGTTTATGGTCATTTACTTACATTGCTGATGATGGTACGCCTCCATTAGCATCATAGACTACAAGCTGTAAGTCATCCATGCCTTCATATAAATGGGCTCAACTATCTTAGCCAATCTGTCATTCGAGAGTGAGATCAACAAGTGCATCAGAAATACATGCTGCAACCTTTTCAAGAGTAGGAGCCAACAGCAAGCTTACAGGGAACACCAAAGTCTAGGTGTATATTGACTGCATGCTGACCACATTGCTTCACATCAGCAAGACTTGGACCCTGTGTACAAAATAAAAGCATCTTAACTCCTTCTAGATGTGCTGCCTCGGGCGTATATTTGTCTTCAGTTGGAGAGACAAGATCACCCACAAACACAGTGCTTGAGAGGACAGACATTACCTTCATTTTTACTTTCCTCAAGCACAGACGTACAAACTGGCTGGGTTACATATCACATGCATACAAGTACCTCAAGGCAAGAGGCCAACAGGAAGATTCTAGATGTTCTACAAGAATGTCTTCAAACATAAACTTAAGGCTTTTGACATCAACATTAAAACTTGGCAGTCAGTCACCTCAGGTGGGAGTGCTTGGAAGCAGGTGGTGATGAAAGATCTCTTGAGGTCTGAGACCAAAGTGATGCAGAAAGAAGATGATATTTTCCTATTTTTGATATTTTTATTTTCATATAGTCTGAAATGCATGTGCTGTGAATTCTAAAAGTGCAATTCGAAGGTGCTGTTTCCTCATGTGTGTTTATATACAATATAATAGAGAGAGAGAGATTGAGAGAGGTGAGGAGCACGTGCTCATATAGCGCGTTGCTGCACCCACCACATGATAAACCAACTCAAGATCCCAGATTGGGACCAGAGTGTAGCCATGCAACGGGTGACACCTCAGCACCACACAGGTTCAGATGGAATGGAACCAATGTGAGGTTTTTTATGTTGGCTGGAGTTCCCAATCTGCCTCCAACCCCCAGGTTTTTCTGTGCAGGTTGGAGGGCTTACCTGCAGAGCTGGATGAAGATTAATGTCACACCCAGGACAAAATATAATAGAGTATATACATAATTCATAATGCAAGTGCCATGGGGGAAGGACAGACATACTGGGGGTGGATGAAGGATGATTTTTTGCCCAGCCAGGAAGACATGGTGGAAGAACAATGGGAGATAACCTGGCCAGAACACCTTACAATCTTTGTCCCAGCTGCGAAAATAATGGATCAACTTGGCAAACATAAAGGCTGGGAGCAGTTAATCCCCCCACATGACAGCTGGCATTTTTCCTCTGGACTGGACACAATTAGGACATCTGCAGGGTGGCATGGGAATTAGAGTTTGGAAGGGCAGCCCTGTCGAATTCCTTGGGTGCAACCAGAGGGCACTGCCAGGGGTGGACTGCCCTGGTTTTCACACAACCTGGAAGTGCTTCGGACAATCATTACCATCACACTGGCAGCAGTTACAGGTCCAGTTTAAAAGAAGGCCACAGCCTCACCTTTGTTCAGAGATGGTTTTATCGCTGCAGACTAAACGAATTCTCCTATTAGCTCACACTTTAAGGAGTCCACTTCTGAGCAAGGCATTGCAAGTTTGTGTGTGACCACTGACAGCTCCCCACAGTGCATATCTGCGAACTGAGATGGCGGAGTGCTTCCTGGTGCCCTTATAGGCATACAGTATATAAGAGTGAGAGTGAGAATGAGAGAAGGGTGACTTGCTTTTCTTCTTTAAAAAGGAATCTGTTCCTGGCATCTAGGATAGACATTTTAATGCTTTGTAAGGGACGGCTGGCAGCCTTACCCGGCCAGGACACCCATGAGCTGGAAGAATGGCATCTTTTTTAGGGTACTGCCTCCCCCGGAATGCCCCTGGGTTGCAGCTGTGCCACGGTTTCCCACATGGCATTATGAGAACTGGAGTTCTTTGATTCAGCCCTATTGGGTGCCGTGGGTGCGACCAGGAGGTACTACAAGGACTGGGGAGTCCTACTTTGGGGGCCTCCAGCCTTACGCAGAAATGCTCCCAGGCCAAGACCTGGGAACACCGGAAGTGATTCTGGGGATTACTTAAAAGGATCTGCCTGCCACTACTCTGGGAGCCAGAGTCGGGAGGAAGGTGACAAAGCTTGCTGGAGGATGAGTGGAGGCGGAAGAACAGAAAGAAAGAAAAGACAAATAGACGAAAAGCGTATTGCTGTTTGCTGTATTGGTGCTTTATACTGTGGTTATTGTGTGGGAAATGATTGGGAAGAGTTTCCCACAGAAAAATAAAGGCCTGTGTGTTGTGCTAAAGTTGTGCCTGAGTCTGTCTGAGTCAGACTGAGGTGCTGGTGCTCCATGTGCAGGCCACAACATTGTATTCAGCTTTTCTGAAATGCGGACATTAAAGGCATTTTTCCAAATCATTGGTAAACTGTACCAACAAAGCAGATCTTAAATCTCATCTCTAAGTCTGATGAGCCCCCTAGTGACCACTGCATATATCCAATACGTTCATTTAATGTTTAGTGATATTAAATCAAGTGCTGATGGTGTTTGGCATGAAAGGCGTTTTATTAAGTGAGCCATCCAGATGGATTCATAGGATCTCGCCTACAGCTCACTTGGTTCAGGCTCTCTGTAACTCTCCCTTTTTTTAGAGAATGGGCGAGTCAGAGGATTTTCACAGCTTTTGTCAGATTGTCTCAATCTCTCTTTCTCCACACTGCTACTGCTTAACTCACTTTGTCATTTCTGGAGCAACTTCTTAAAAGTGTTCCTTGCAGCATTCATACTGTTCATGTACAAAGATGGATTTATTCTGCTCGGTAATTACAAATCCTTAAACTGTAAGCATTCCATTATGAACATTCAGCCAGCTGATGTCTGTTTGTCATTATGGCTATTACACCATGAGGCTGGGCCGTTTTCTGTCACGCAAAGTTTCACAACATTCTTGAACATCACAAGGAGACATGTAGAAGCAGACACTGAAGTTGGATATAACATGCAGCCGTTGCTGGAAAACCGTTTGGGCTGTAAATCAAGGCGTGCAGGTGCCTAATAAACCTCTGAATGGGTTGCTTTGATCTCTTCTCCGGCTGGCAGCCGTCCCTTCCGATTTGTCATGGCTCTCATGTTCGGGGGGGTGCTCCCACAATGCATTCTAATGTCTTACTGGAAGGAAATTTGTTTGGAAACATAAATGGCTTCTTTAAATGAAGAGCTGTTCTTAGTGAACTGCTGCATAATAATCTCCCTCAAGGCTCTGGTGGACATACAGCAGAGCTGATTTGTGCCTGAGAAAAGAATTCACATTCAAGAGCATGTGAAATCGGTTATAGGAAGATTAGACAAAGTCACTGATGCTATGGAGGACACATAAAACTATAGCCAGCATCTGTCCTTGCTGCACTTCTGCCATTGAAAATGAAGTGTTTAAAACTGCACCAGATTATCTTTTGCAAAGAAAACACGGTGTTGGCCACCCAGTTGAAAATAGAATCAGTCACCCCATTAGTAATGAGACAATCCGGTGTGGTCTCTCAGTGGTGCCCCACAGAGCCTGTGGAGCCTGAACAAGAGGCAAGGAGCCACTCGGCCACCCGTTTATTTTGGGTGCAACACCTTTCTCTTGAACTCCAGCGCTATATGAACAGAAAATTGCAGCTCTCAGGAGTTTCATAAAATGCAGCTACAGATCCCCATTACTGAGTTTGTGGAAACATTTTCTGCTTGCTAAATGAATGAAGCCCTTCCACCATTATGACAAAAAAATAAATCACATTCCTGAGTACATTATATCAACTGTCTACTAATCTAATGTGTGGGAGGTAACGTTAAACTAATCAAGGACATTGCAGAAAATGCATTTTGAATTTAGACGGTACAGGGTGACTCATTGGTTTTTTGGCATTTCTCTCAATACAAGTTTGAATTATAAAGACCCTTTTCCATTATGCACATGGGTCAGTTTAGATAAGACATTTCAGTGATTGATCATGTCTTACGTTGTTTAGGTCTTTGCAGCTGAAGGTCAGAGATCTGCTGCGCAAGAGGAAGAGCAAGTGCCTGTAATGTGCTTTACAAATTAATCTTTAACAGAATTCTTAAGCAAAGATTTGTTTTTCTAAGAGCTAAATTACATTTCTTTCTGGCATACATTTCTCTTATATTGCAGTTGGTCTGTCTTAGCAAAACTTTTATTAAGTTGTAAAAGTTCCCCATCACCCACACAATGGAGATGTTGTTGTAGGCCAATAAAAGTTGATAAGACCTGGACAAGTATTCTAATAAAATGAGAACAGTAACAACTGAAGGTGTTAGTGCCAGGCACTATAAAGCCTTTGTGAATTAATACATCACCAAGTAAAGAGATCTGCAAGGCTTTAAAAGGCCAGCAGCTCCATAACTACAGCAGAGAGCAAAGCATAAGTGACTCGGCCATAAGGGAAGTCTAAGCATAAGAAAATATGAAAGTTCTCTTGGCATTGTTTGTTTTTGCCTTCCTTCAGTACTCTTCTTACAGTGTTCAGGTTCAGGTAAGTTATATTATATTATATTATATTATATTATATTATATTATATTATATTATATTATATTATATTATATTATATTATATTATAAGCCTACTAGTTCTAACTCATGGTAATGAGAAACTGGGGCTTTTCTAGGTAGCACTGAGGGCGGGAGTCAATACAGGAGAACAACATAAATTCAATTGCTGGGCACATGCACATACACATACCCACACTCACTCACTTTGGGACAAACAAGCTTACTGGCATGCCTCTGGAAAATGTAGCACACAATGAAAACCCATAAAGAGACGAGAAGAACATATAAATATCCCACAGACAGTGACCCAACCATTAATTGAATATAGAGACCCTGGGGTTGTTTTGGGATCTTGACTGCATGGAGATAATATGCAAACTCAAAAATGATATTATTTATATTTGAACCCAGCTTCCTAGATCAGTAGTTCTGAAAGTGGCCCACTGGTGGTCCAAGAGCACGGTCATCTTTGTTGTTGATAAGACCATATGCAATGGCTCTAATACACCAGCTGCAGAGTATTCTGTCTGAAATCTTTTGTGCTTTTGTTACTCCTTCCCACTCTGATCCTGTATGGTGGCAATAATTCTTTGTTACTCACTTTTGACATTAATTCAGAGTTGTAGTGTTTCTCCCATACTATCATCTAATTTCCTTATTACATGGGACTCTTTCTTTAATCCACATTGATGTTCACCTCAAGAGCCTTCACCTCAAGAGCCAACCCTAGGCAATAGCAGTTCCTTAATTCCATGTGGACACTGACGCATGCTGCTTCTGATGTATTATTTCCTACAGAAGGTCTGCATGCTGTAACACTATCTTCAAGGTTTTCCTATGGACAACTGACTAAAATCTGGGACTTTGAAACGTAAACCCAACAAGTTCTGAATATAGTCTTATAATGCAGACTCTTCTTTCAAGTGGGCAACGTCGAGCAACTTGTAGACAAGAGAAATAGGAACTATGTATGCCATCCAGAGCTGAGAGAAGACATCTGGATAGAGGCAGAGAAGACCTCAGGGTAAAATCCACAAAAAAGAAGCCAGTATGGTAGCTCATAGAATAGCACTATGAGAATTAGTTTGCAATACAAAAAGAGACTGAGGAGCAAACGAGTTCTATCCATGCTGGCTTTCTACTATCTTTCTTAGAGAACCTTCCAAAGGCGTAACAGCAAGAGTAGCACAGGCACTGAACTGAGGAGGCGCTTTCCAATAAACAGCTCTGCTCAGGCTTCCTAACTCACTCTTAGAGTCTGTGTGCAAAGTCTTCTCCTTTGTACCTTGGGTCATTATAGTATTTTTCACGAGTGCATATAGAAAAGAGAAAGTGATAATTGTAATACACAGAATTTACATTAATAAGGGACTGTTGGCCATAGGTGGTCCTCCATATCTTTGACTTTGACAATGTGGTCCTCAGTCTAAAACATATTGAGGAACATTGTCCAAGATAACTGATATATTATATTACAGTAATCTCTCCTCGATCGCGGGAGTTGCGTTCCAGAACCCCCCACGAAAGGTGAAAATCCGTGAAGTAGAAACCATATGTTTATATGGTTATTTTTATATTGTCATGCTTGGGTCACAGATTTGCACAGAAACACAGGAGGTTGTAGAGAGACAGGAACATTATTCAAACACTGCAAACAAATATTTGTCTCTTTTTCAAAAGTTTAAACTGTGCTCCATGACAAGACGGAGATGACAGTTCCGTCTCACAATTAAAAGAATGCAAACATATCTTCCTCTTCAAAGGAGTGTGTGTCAGGAGCAGAGAATGTCAGAGAGAGAGAGAGAAAAAAGCAAACAATCAAAAATCAATAGGGCTGTTTGGCTTTTAAGTATGCGAAGCACCGCCGTATAAAGCAGCTGCAAGGAAGAGAGCAATGTGAAAGTAGTCTTTCAGCATATTTTAGAGGAGCGTCCGTATCCTCTAGGCCAGTGTGCGAACAGCCCCCCTGCTCACACCCCCTCCGTCAGGAGCAGAGAATGTCAGAGAGAGTGAGAGAGACAGAGAAAAACAAACAATCAAAAATCAATACGTGCCATTCAAGCTTTGAAGTATGTGAAGCACCGTGCGGGAAGCATGTCGCTTGACAAAGCCGGAAGGGAGCAATGTGAAGATAATCTTTCAGCATTTTTAGATGAGCATCCGTATCATCTAGGGGTGCAAACAGCCCCCCTGCTCACACCCCTTCCGTCAGGAGCAGAGAATGTCAGAGCAAGACAGAGAGAAGAGTACACAATCAAAAATCAATACGTGCTGTTTGATCTTTTAAGTATGCGAAGCACCGTGCAGGAAGCATATCGCTTGACAAAGCAGCCATATGTAAGCCCAGCAAGGATGGCAGCAATGTGAAGGTAATCTTTCAGCGTTTTTTGAGGAGCAGCCGTATCCTCTAGGGGTGCGAACAGGCCCCGTGCTCACAATATATTTGAGGAGTTTTATTTAATACGTAATATGCGCTCTCGTTGGGTAGCTTCTCAGCCATCTGCCAATAGCATCCCTTGTATGAAATCAACAAGGCAAACCAACTGAGGAAGCATGTACCATAAATTAAAAGACCCATTGTCCGCAAAAATCCGCGAACCAGCAAAAAATCTGCGATATATATTTAAATATGCTTACATATAAAATCCGCGATAGAGTGAAGCCGCGAAAGTCGAAGTGCGATATAGCGAGGGATTACTGTATATTATATTATATTATATTATATTATATTATATTATATTATATTATATTATATTATATTATATCAAATAATTTTAGATTTTAATAGTACAGACTTAATTACTTACTGTACATTTTCAGCAGCATTAATCACTGTGGCACAGTGTAGCCCATGTGCCACTTATTATATTATATTATATTATATTATATTATATTATATTATATTATATTATATTATATTATATTATATTATATATTGAGTAAAGATTTTTATAGCAGAGAAATGCCTGAATTATCTGATTTTGGTAATCTTATCAGAGTACATGCTCTCACGCTAATAGAAGCATAGAGGCAGGCACATAGAATACATCAGGTACACTTTGTGCTTCCTATAAATTAAAATGAAGTTCTGTATTATAATAAATTCTTATTTATCGTGACAGCCCAGAGAAGCAATGTGTTATATGTTGGCCAGACATGCAAGTGAGAATTTCACTCTACTCTGTACCCTTGACAATATTAACACCATTGCCACCACTACTACTAGGCTGTCAGCCTCCATATGGAGTAGCGCTTAAGTCTTTGGACTTAAAACCATGAGGTTGTGCATTCAAATCCCACTACTGGCACTGTGTCACATCACCTACCTGTGCTCAAATTGAAAAAAGAAATATAACCAAATGTTGTAAGTCAGCACTCTAATAATAATGTTTTTACCCATTTTCTCTTCCCAAAACCAATTTTTGAGCTCAGCTGAAATTTGCCTTAGATATCCGTCTTTCTTGACATTGAGGCTGAAGTACTTCCTTAATGAGAAGTATATCTAATTACATTTAGAGAACGTGCCATATGGCTCACTGAACAAATATGGTGAAGTTTGGCATTTCCTAAATCACTGTTTTGAATTATTCACTTCATTTCACATTCTGTATATTTTATACTCAAAAACATGTTTTTCCTTTATTGAAAGCAAAGAACAAAAGCAATTATTTCATGTCTGTTTGCCTGTTTATTATAACATAACTTTATAAATAAGCAGTTTAAATACAAATCAGCTTTTTAATAAGCTTTTATTAAGTACTGGTTAAAATCCAGTTATACAACAGCTACACAGAGGCATAGAATTAATTTGTAAATGGACATAAGGTACTGGAAACATCACCAATTTTAAGCTTGCAATGTTTGCTTCAGCAAACAACCAGAGCTTTAAGTATAAGTTATACAAACAGCATGTAACATTAAGAACCTGATTAGCTACTTTGAATTTTTAAATAAAGCTGTATTTGGATGTATGATACTGTTTACTTTATTTTATGTTCCTTTGCAAAGTACAGGAATCTTTGATGTAAATGGAGATGCTCGCTTAACAATGAAACAGAAGGACTGTATGCTATACACAGGAAAAAATCGTATAGGTGGGTCTCACAGGCCCCCCAAACTCAACTACTCCTACCTGTGGTTTAGTGTGTGCTGATTAACATGACACCATGCTGGACAGAATACCACAAAGTAATGTCTATGGTGGCAGTAAAGGGTGTAGCAGTTCATTATGAGGTCCATTTTGGTAAACACTAAATGTGTAGACACTTAGGGTGTCCCACCTTATTTAACCTTGAAGAAGTCTCAAATCTTTTTAGTCCTTCTCCCTACACAGTCTCGTGTGCCTGACTACACATTTATAACACATGCTGTGCACATGCAGCTTTACATCAGTAGCAGATATCAGCAGTCATCGGGTTATCTGCTATGTGATGTTCAGCTAAGCAGGTAGAACTTTCCTTTATCTAAGCAGCCTAAAGTGCTGACATGTTAAAAGTGTTATAATAATGCCATACATTTGAGTTCGAAACTGAACTGTAGTCCCAACTCAGGATATAGTGGTATAAACCTATAAACCTGAAATAATTTACAAATATTTGCTATCTCTTGCAATATGTGTACTTTTAGTTAGTTTCTTCACTGGCACTCTCACCTGTAAATCTTGTTTCTAAGCAGCTTTCTTGCATCCTATCCACTTTTATACTCATCATCTTTGAAGATGACTCTTCTCATGTATCCCCGTTGTGTGTCTAACACTCGCACTTCCTCTTTCGTCACGACAACAAAGCCAAACTGACCGATCCAATTGCTCAGAGACTGAGCACACAGACTTTAGGGTTTCATTATCCATATTACTAACTGAGAATGCTAAACCGGATGGACGCAGGGACATCCGGCCATGGGCCGTAGCCGCAAAAAGACGTATTGCGCAGGCGCCCCAAGAAATGAGGGGCCGCGAGAGGCGGATGAGGGGCCGCGAGAGGCGGACAAGACCACAGAAAAAAGGAGTCAAAGAAATGAGGCGACGCGAGCACAGAAAAAAGTAGTCAAACGCAGGCGCCGCACGGAACCCATTGCACACGAAACTAGCACACAAAAAAAAAGAAGACGCTCGCGCACAACAGCAAGGCTCCCCCCCCCCCCTACAGGCACCGGACGGGACACACACCAAGAGGGGGATTTAACAAGCCCCTGGAACACAAAAAAAAAGAACACAAAACCACCCAACACACCCTACAAGCAACGGACGGGACACACACAAAGAGGGGGATTCAACAAGCCGCTGGAACACAAAAAGAAAGAAGACGCTCGCGCAACAACAATCCTCACCCACCCCCCCTCCCACACATCAATAAGAAGTGACACCCAAAGCCACATATCTAAAGGAAACGTCCATATTAAACATACGTCATCTCAACACCTTCACACTAGGCAGCATAGGTGGATCTCCTTACAATAAAGCACTATTAACCGTTCAACTGAAGAAAAGGCTCCATATTAACAGTGAGTGCGATCCTCCTTATTACTTATCCATATTTCGCACGCTGAGGAACAAACAAGTCATGAATACACGCTCACGGGTACAAAACGATTCGGATCGGATAACGGGACAAAACACACGAACACGAATGAAACAACAAAATACACGGCGGAGCATACAACGCGCTTCGGAAACTCCGAGAGAAAAAATGTCTCGGATCAAAAAAAGCAAAGCTCAACTAACCCCGTTACAGAGACGTGCCCAAATGGACAGACACAATGAACGTAGACGCATACAGCGCGCGTCTCAAAGTGCTGCATCGAAACAAGCACGATTTCAAAAGAAAGAGCTCGCGTCTCAGACATACAAAAAAGGGAGCGAAGAGACAGAATAAATGAACACAGACGTGTACAACGCGCATATGACCTGCCAGAAAAAAAGCAAGCAAGACTCCAAAAGCAGAAAGCTCAACTGACCGACATACAAAAACGGACAAGGCTCGATACAAACAATGCACGACGTAGACTGAAACGGACTTTTCACAAAGCGGAGGCGAATCAATTAAAACTCAAAAATAGCGCGTCACAAATAATGGACATGCAACAACGCGGCACTCAAACGCCACAAGCAAAACATGCCCGTCGCGGACATCAACGCCAGACACCTGCTAAACGCTTACGCCAGTTGGCTGACAACGCCTTCAATAATGAGTCCACTATTGAGCAAATTTCATTGGGATTAATGAATGTCATTTGCAATCATTGTCATTCACTTAACTTCACAGAAGAAACAACTGGCAATACAAATAATGAATTTACACGTTGTTGTCAAAAGGGGCAGATTAGACTACCTCCTTTACATTCATATCCTGAATATCTACAGAAGCTTCTAACTAATGATGTGCCTGAAAGTAAAAACTTTATGAACTGCATTAGATCCTACAATAGTTCATTTGCTTTTGCATCTACCGGAGTACATATCAGGCCACCAAAAGGCAATGGCCCATACTGCTTTCGCATATGTGGTTAACACAACGCACTATATTATGTCCAAAAAATATTAATGTTAATCACATTATTAACCAGGTCATTTCGTTACTTCCTGGAGAGACACAGCTCTTTCTAAACTCTGACAAAGTTGACTCTGATGACGACAATGAACATCTGAATTTCCCCATAGAATATTTGAACACTATTAACCCGGACGGATGACCACAACACAACCTTACCCTTAAAAACGGAACAATAATCATGCTATTAAGAAACCTTAACACTAAACAGGGTTTATGCAATGGCACACGGTTAGTTGTCAACACCATGACACACAATGTTATTCAAGCAACAGTTCTTTCAGATTCACATGCTAACAATACTGTTCTCATTCCTAGAATTGACCTTACAAGTTCTG
The DNA here is from genome assembly GCF_900747795.2 of Erpetoichthys calabaricus. NCBI lineage: Eukaryota > Metazoa > Chordata > Cladistia > Polypteriformes > Polypteridae > Erpetoichthys > Erpetoichthys calabaricus. The sequence continues at coordinate 167,961,109 of NC_041401.2, read as the reverse complement.
ACCTAGAATTACCTTTTACATTTAAACGCCGACAGTTCCCCATTAAACCTGCATTTGCCATGACCAGCAACAAATCACAAGGACAAACCATGGACAAGGTTGGCATCTACCTCTCTGAGCCCGTTTTTGGACATGGACAACTTTATGTTGCCTTCTCACGTGTTCGACGTTCATCTGATGTTAAAGTTAAATTTATAAATGATCCATGCCAAGGAAGACTCATTCAAAAACAAGACACCATCTTTACTACTAATGTTGTATACAAAGAAATATTACAATAAAACATTACTCTATGCCAAACACTCTATTTTTTATTTATATAGGCATCATCCAAACCTGCACACTATTCTATATCTAATTCATACATCTCACTCTTTGTCATGCCCCAACGCCAGGGGTTGGCGAGCGAAGCGAGCAGGGGGCGGAGCCCCCTAGTGTAGTAGATAATGTAGTACTACAAGAAGTAACTTCTCCCTTTGAGAAAGTGACATAATATTGTCAGAAAATGTATTGACTTTCAAAGCAAAAGACCATATGCAATCCTTCATGTTACAAGAAATTGACTGTAACTTAAAAACATTGTGCTGGTTTAAAAATGTTTTTTTTTGCCATTTCCTAGTTTGGTCTAGTGGCTAAAGAATTGCTTTAGCAAATGTGCAGCAATAACACTTTCACAGAACTATAAGAAGAAATGCTCAAAATAAATGGCAGCTGTCAGGTGATGACAACCAATGACCTGATACGCTGAAAGAAGCTGAGGTGATCTCAGAAGGTTGGATACCTCATTTATTACCCATTAGTGTTTGTGACTTCAGATCATCGAAACCATGTCTCCATGACCTCATGGAAGACTCACCTCACCCTAACTTTTCACTATGTATCATAGTTCACTTGCAGGAGCGATATATTCATGCTATTCTGAGACAGAGGCTGTGGGCCAAGGAGAGGGAGAAGCATGACTCCGGAGTGGGGATGCGGGCAGGGCCTTCGTCACTGTCCTGATCCACTACTAGGAAGGTGATGCCGCGGGGGATGGCTAGTAAAAAATATATTAAACAAATAAAGAAAGCAATAAACAATTAACCAACAACATCCCACCCAAATATTTAACCAACACAAAACAAAGCCAGACAAAAAGCGCAAAACGGTAAATGGTAAACATTCATGATGCGGCCCACAAACAGTCTGGAATGTAATGAAAACAGTTGTCCTACCAAGTTCCAGCTGTTAATGTTAAGATTTGAAGTGACTGGGAGCACTCCCTAGACAAAGCTGTATCCGCCCATGATAAAATCACATGTACAGACAGGCTCAAGACAAGAAAATAAATCCAGAGAAATTGTATTCCAAAGAATGATAACATTTGTAATTCAGTTGTAATGTGAAACATTGAAACAAACAAACATGGATGATTGTGATTCTTTCCGGTAACTTATGGCTCCTTTTTAAAAGTTGAGCCTAATCATGTTTCTTCTCATCAGATAGATAGATAGATAGATAGATAGATAGATAGATAGATAGATAGATAGATAGATAGATAGATAGATAGATAGATAGATAGATAGATAGATAGATAGATAGATAGATAGATAGATAGATAGATAAGAAAGGCACTATATAATAGATAGATAGATAGATAGATAGATAGATAGATAGATAGATAGATAGATAGATAGATAGATAGATAGATAGATAGATAGATAGATAGATAGATAGATAGATAGATAGATATGTAAGACTTTATGTAATCTAAAAACAAAGAGCAGATGTGATACTCAGAACTGTCCAAACTATGTAACCAGAGTACATTGAATGCATCATGCCCCTAAAACACCAACATGTTGCGTTCTACACAGCCACCGATCCTCCCTTCCATACACTCACATTTTTATGATGTCTGTTTACTTTTCCATAAGCTTCTCAGGCAGTGTGTTGCATTTTAGACTGGAGGGTTTTTGCTCATATTTCTGAATTTAATTTAACAATAAAATTTGGATTTATAACTAATTCAACAAATAAAGTGTCCTTGAAGAAATAATGTTTTTCTGAGGCTAGGGATCTGTGCCACCAATCAGAAGATTGCCATTTCAAATCCTGTAAATGCCAGAATTGACCCTACACTATTGGGTCCTTGAGCAAGGCCCTTAACCTGCAATTGCTCCATCCTGGGTATGACGCTAATCTGCATCCACACCTGCAACACCCAGCCCTACAAGTGGGTCCACCAACTTACAGGGAAAAATGTGGGAGTTGGCGGCAGGATTGGCACTCCAGCCACCATAAAAAACCTCACACTTTTCTAGCATGGATCTGAGGTGTCACCCATTGCACTTGGGTCCCAATTCAGGTGGTTTGTTATGTGCGTGCTCCCAACATCTCTCTCTTATTTTGATATTATTTCCTTTCACTCATTAATTATCTGGCCACTTCATCCATTTCAGGGTCGGGAGGCTGGTGCATATCCCAGCATCAAGTGCAAGGCAAGACCCAACCCTGGATAAATCACCAGTCAATCTCAGGCCACTCTAACACACACATACACTCATACTAGGCCAATTCCAAGTTGCCACACATTACATCTTTTGGATATACTGTAGGTATAAAATCTGAGTCCCTGTAGGAAATGCACAGAGAAAGTAGCTCACTACTTTAAATTTATCAGATACCACTATGTTAGATGCAATGTGTGCCTTATAGAGAGGGACTTGCCAAATCATCACTTTTTTGTTTCTATTTTCTGTGAAGTCCATTTTTGGTGTTAATAAACACTACAGGTCAGTCTGAGACATGGCTCAGCTTAAAGTGGCTTTGAGGCAAATATAAATCAAGTTGTTAGGCTGAAACCAAAGCTAGGATTCTGCATTCAGATAACAAGTGTCCAAATCTGATATAATGCCTAGACGTGAGTTTTTACGATTAAGATGTAATTACAGGTGCTTCGTACTTTCTCTCATAATCTTTTATTTTCTCTCACCAGATAACATGTTGACATTAGGTCATTCCTAACCTGTTACACAGGGGGTAACCCACATGATAACAGAGAAGAAAGCATTAAGAAATGATGATAAACATCTTATGTGCTTAAAGTGTGAAATTTGTAAGACATAGTGTTTACATGTTTACATACATACTCACTCTCAAATCTGCTTAATCCAGTTTAGGATTGTGAGAACAGAGCCCACCTCTGGAGCAATGGGTGCAAGGTGGGAAATCATGATGAGCAAAACAATTCACAATTCACAAGAGTTTCACCTTTAAAATAATTGCGGCAAAACAATCTGTGTGTTTGCCACATTCAAAGTCCACACCATTAGCACATGCAGAACATGTATAGAGTACAAGTATGTAGGGGTCGGGCAGACATACCGGCCCTCTGCTCTCACCTCCTGAAGCTCAGTAATGATCCTTCAACTGTTTCATCTACAGAAACCTTGTTATAACTTTTACATCCCCTATAGTCAAGTTCAATCATCTTCTATGCATTCCACCAGAGGTCACCAACGATCACAGCAGGGCAAGTCTGAGGACCTCACTAACCCGTCCAACTGGTAGTAGTGATGGGTAGTGTGTACATCCACCTGAATGATGCGACAGCAGCCATTTTGCGCCAATACGTTCAACACACCTTAGCTGTTAGGGGGTGAAGGCTTGAGAGATAATTTGTGAGGAATAATTGCAAGCACCAGTGCCCATCACAAATAGCACTCAGCAGCTTACCCATGCCTCCCAGCACTAAGCAAACACACTTTGATCCATTCGGTTTAGCTTGTGTGCAGCCTTGGACCTCTAAGGACATCATAGACTTGTTGTTGTTCAATCTCACATGTTGCTCATGTGCTGGCAGCTTCTCAGAATTTTTTATCTGTGGCACATGATCCTGAATACAATCCATCTGATGTCCATCCCCGCCCCATCCCCAACCTGGCCACAAGGACCTTATCTGTGAATAGGAATGAGTAGACAACAGGTGTTGCAAAACGGGTTACAACTTTATAATACAGTGGTGTGAAAAACTATTTGCCCCCTTCCTGATTTCTTATTCTTTTGCATGTTTGTCACACAAAATGGTTCTGATCATCAAACACATTTAACCATTAGTCAGATATAACACAAGTAAACACAAAATGCAGTTTGTAAATGGTGGTTTTTATTATTTAGGGAGAAAAAAAAATCCAAACCTACATGGCCCTGTGTGAAAAAGTAATTGCCCCCTGAACCTAATAACTGGTTGGGCCACCCTTAGCAGCAATAACTGCAATCAAGCGTTTGTGATAACTTGCAATGAGTCTTTTACAGCACTCTGGAGGAATTTTGGCCCACTCATCTTTGCAAAATTGTTGTAATTCAGCTTTATTTGAGGGTTTTCTAGCATGAACCGCCTTTTTAAGGTCATGCCATAGCATCTCAATTGGATTCAGGTCAGGACTTTGACTAGGCCACTCCAAAGTCTTCATTTTGTTTTTCTTCAGCCATTCAGAGGTGGATTTGCTGGTGTGTTTTGGGTCATTGTCCTGTTGCAGCACCCAAGATCACTTCAGCTTGAGTTGACGAACAGATGGCCGGACATTCTCCTTCAGGATTTTTTGGTAGACAGTAGAATTCATGGTTCCATCTATCACAGCAAGCCTTCCAGGTCCTGAAGCAGCAAAACAACCCCAGACCATCACACTACCACCACCATATTTTACTGTTGGTATGATGTTCTTTTTCTGAAATGCTGTGTTCCTTTTACGCCAGATGTAACGGGACATTTGCCTTCCAAAAAGTTCAACTTTTGACTCATCAGTCCACAAGGTATTTTCCCAAAAGTCTTGGCAATCATTGAGATGTTTCTTAGCAAAATTGAGACGAGCCCTAATGTTCTTTTTGCTTAACAGTGGTTTGCGTCTTGGAAATCTGCCATGCAGGCCGTTTTTGCCCAGTCTCTTTCTTATGGTGGAGTCGTGAACACTGACCTTAATTGAGGCAAGTGAGGCCTGCAGTTCTTTAGACGTTGTCCTGGGGTTGTTTTGTGACCTCTCGGATGAGTCGTCTCTGCGCTCTTGGGGTAATTTTGGTCGGCCGGCCACTCCTGGAAAGGTTCACCACTGTTCCATGTTTTTGCCATTTCTGGATAATGGCTCTCACTGTGGTTCGCTGGAGTCCCAAAGCTTTAGAAATGGCTTTATAACCTTTACCAGACTGATAGATCTCAATTACTTCTGTTCTCATTTGTTCCTGAATTTCTTTGGATCTTGGCATTATGTCTAGCTTTTGAGGTGCTTTTGGTCTACTTCTCTGTGTCAGGCAGCTCCTATTTAAGTGATTTCTTGATTGAAACAGGTGTAGCAGTAATCAGGCCTGGGGGTGGCTACGGAAATTGAACTCAGGTGTGATACACCACAGTTAGGTTATTTTTTTAACAAGGGGGCAATTACTTTTTCACACAGGGCCATGTAGGTTTGGATTTTTTTTCTCCCTAAATAATAAAAACCATCATTTAAAAACTGCATTTTGTGTTTACTTGTGTTATATTTGACTAATGGTTAAATGTGTTTGATGATCAGAAACATTTTGTGTGACAAACATGCAAAAGAATAAGAAATCAGGAAGGGGGCAAATAGTTTTTCACACCACTGTATATGATAAGCAAATCAGTGGGTACCAAATCTGCAGATAAGACTTACTGTATCTGCTCAATATATAGTCTGAGAGTGGTGCTTTAGTTGTGCCGTCAGACTGGTCCTGCCTCTTTGGGTTCTACCCAAAAAACAAAAGGGATTAAAGCAAAAGATATAAAAAACATAATGCTTACAAATGAAATACTTAAATAAAACATTATTAAAGAAAAACATAATCTACTATTTAATAAAACCCTCATGTTTGTGTGTCCAGTTCCTCTGAGCAATCTGATTGGTCAGTTTGGTTTTGGTGATGTAATCGAAAGAGGACTGAGATGAAACGCACTGAGAGTTGCCTTCAAAATTGAAAAGTATAAAACCCAGACAAGAGATGAAAAAGGCATCTTGAAAATAAAGATTGAGTCAGAGAAGCAGAGAAGCAATGACGCTAAGATTCACACCATGCACAGACAGTGATTTGTTTATTTAATTTGCGGGGACTCAGGAACAAACCCAGCCTTGACCAGGTATGCACATACTTACACTGATAAATAATAATCTATCAATATTAATGGAAACAGGGCACACTATTACAACCAAAACTGTATATGCAAAGGCTATCCCCTGATCCCGGACAGGGATAATAAATTACAACATAGCACAACAAACAATAATCACTAATGACAATGTCCAAAACAGTCCAGTATACCAGCGGCAGTTTATTATGGATGAGTGAAAGAAATACCTTATGAACAGCTCTCTGAAAGGAATGTAAAGTTTTGTCCTACCGGTTCCTGATGCAGCGTGTGGTGATTAAGAGCACTCCCCAGACAAAGACATAACCAATCAAGATAAACTCAAACAGCCAAGCAGTCATAGAACAGCACATACATCCAGACAGAAACTGTAATCCAAGGGACAAGTTTTAGTCCAATTGAGCGTGAGAGGCGCATGAACAAACAGACAATCGCAATTCTCACAGCATCTTTCTGGTTCCTTTCAGAAGGCCCCGCTTGCTCAATCTTCTTTCCATCAGCCCCTGCACCTTCCAAAGTTGTTGAATAGAGTAATACCGCTGGGGCCGTTGGGAAATGTGGTACATTTTATACAGCGCTGATACATTGGCTTTACAGGAATGTGCCTGCTGGTGAAGACACGTTCGTAAAGGCTGACAGAGCCCACCTTCAAAGGCTGAGAGTATAAAACCAGATAGGAGGTGAGAAAGGAATGTTGAAAATAATGTGAGTCCTGGAAGCAGGCTTTACAACAACTTGCTCGAGAAAGTGAGCATCGGTGAAGAGACGTTCACACACACGCAAAAACAGAGGAAAGTCGCTGACGGTAGACATAGGCCAAGACATGGAAAAATTTTTTTTAATTATTTTATTTAATGCAACAATCAAAATAAACTTATAAAAGAGCTAAAATATTAAATATACAAGAAATAAACTTAAGCTAGCCTGAACCACAACAGTTCATACTGTTTTTTGCAATACATTTTCTGACTTTGGTTTCACATTCTGGCTTTGTTTCTTTCCTCTTACAGCCTTTTTGAACACGTTTATAGTTACCATATTTTGGTAATTTTATTCTCCTTCCAAATTCCACCAGGACACCTCCATTTCCCAAGGTGTTCATAACAGTAAGAAGCTGAAGATTTGAAGCCTATCCCAGTAGCACTGGGAGTAAGCAGGAATGAACTCTATACAGGATGCCATTTATTTCTGTATGTGCCCATCTAGAACACTGAACCTTTTGTAATCACATCAGTGTAAATGAATCTCGTTCTTACAGCCTGTTATCACAGCCCATTTCATACGATTTGCACATTTGTGCGAAGTAGACCCTTTTTTTTTACCCTGACTAGTAAGTACATGTGTTGTGTTGCATACAAACAACTGCTCAGCTAGATTATTGCTGGATCAACAGAGATAACAGAAAGGGGATGGCTTGACATCAAAGTGCTATTTATCAGTGATTAAATATTTCTTAGCTTATCAGCAGCAGATACCGCACAATCAATATGTGATGACTTTAGCACCAATTCTCAAGGCTGCTGTTGATAGAAAGACTCCATTTATGCCTTGAATGAAAAAAGAAACCAAAGTGTGAAGCTAACAGGGCACCCAGAAAGAAATAAAAATGCAATTCACTTACTGTATATCCCTCTTGTTTAGGATGGAGATGTGTCATTCTCATTGGAATCAGTAAAAAGACTATGGGCCCTAATGGACACTGCAAGGAATCCTAACATGGCTCCTGTCAGTTTTCAAGCTTTGTGTGCCAATGTTGCCCTTCCAGAGGAATTCAAAGCCCTTTGTGAAAAGCAAGAAGCCAGTGCTATCTTCTACAGACTTGGTGAGTACATGCATCAAAAGCAAAATTATTCTTCTGTGCCTCAAACTGCCCCCTTCTACCTTCAGCCTTGCCTTGGACTTACCTCCAAGTGTTTTTTGAATTTAGGTTTGGTTTTGAAGTAAGGTTTGATCCCAGTTTATTACATGAAACATCTTTCATCTTAACCAATTTTCCAACCTCTGAAAAGGAGGCTTTAAGGGCATATGTTGACAAGTTATTTTTATTGTCTAAGCAATGCATAGCAGGTATTAACAAGATTTTATTGTAAAAACTGCTGAATATAAATTGAGGGACATTATGCACAGACTAAATAATGGGCTAGTGAGACCGCATCTGGAGTATTGTGTGCAGTTCTGGTGACTGTCCTACAAAAAAGACATAGCAGGAGGACTTGAAGCTGTGCAGAGGAGAGCAACCAGATACATCCTAGCTCATAAGGACATGTCCTACCCTGAGAGATTCAGAGAAAAAACTGTTTAGTCTCAAGCAGAAAGACTGCATGGGAGATAAATCCAGGTCTTCAGAATTCTCAAAGTAGATCCGACAGTAATTCTTTCAATGATATATTCGAGGACACAAGTAGAAATTAAGAGGAAATGCATCTAGGACTGAAGCCAGGATGCATTTCTTTACTCACAATGTAACGACCGACCCGCTCACCCAGAACGGTAGCTACACCACCAAGACCTGTGGCCTGGTAAACTGAGCAACATTAGACCCGACAAGCTGTACTTCTTCTAAATAAATTTCCCCAATTGACGGTTAAATAATCATAAAGAAAACAGTTTGTGAAATAATAATGTGTATATATATTAATAGTGATAAGAAACAAACAACAAAACAATGTATATTTCACTCACTCTAAAGCTCCCACATCACCCATAATGATTTATAATAATGATTTTCAATAATGATTTATAATAATGATTTATAATAAAAGGGTGCAGAAATAAAAAATAATAATATTCAACACAAGCCCAAATAAGACACACAGAGAACACAAAACTCAGATGAAAGGATTTAATCCAAAGGATTAAAAGGAGGATGAATAGTGATTGTGAGCCTTGTTCAGCTGGAAAAGTGTCCTACGGCAATTACACACAAATACAATTGATGGCTTGCTCCTCTCCCAAACGACAAGAAACAGTCTCACCGTACTTATCCTCGGCGCGATGGTATAATCCAGAACCCCAGGGTTTTGTGTTGCAATGGTGAAGTTGTCAATGTCTGGCGTTGGAAGCAGCAAGCAGGAAAAGATGTAAGTGATCTGGATCAGTTCTCTGTCTTGGCTCTGCAATGGAGTGTCAGTGTAGAAAATGGACCCCCTTCTTCTTTTTGTCCTTAGGTTTAAATAGTAACGACCCGGATGCAATTGAGGGGAGTGACAGGGCAAATTATCACAAGGGACCATGGTTCCACGCCGTTATCCTTCCCACTTTGCACTGGGGGGAACTGAGAAAAGAAGAGTGTTCTTTGCTCACCTTGCAGAGGAACTTCGTCGTTGCCTCTTACAAGAAAAGGCGATGGATAAAGCAAAAGAAGATGCAACATCGACAAGCTTCTGTTCCAAGACAGCCGCCTCCCCCAGGAAAGCAAACTCAGTCAGTCAGTGTCAGGCGCCCCTTTAATGTAATAGGAACCACAGCATAGAGAGAAGTGTGTACACTGCAATAGGCACACATGTCGCACACATGTCGTAAATGTAGAAAGGACAGTCTAAATGTAGAAAGGAAGTGCTATAAATTTACACTGGCTGTTACAGGTACAAATCAAATGTACGTATGTTTTTATTGTATAATCTATACATATTAATAAAAGGCAAAGCCCTCACTGACTGACTGACTGACTCATCACTAATTCTCCAACTTCCCGTGTAGGTGGAAGGCTGAAATTTGGCAGGCTCATTCCTTACAGCTTACTTACAAAAGTTAGGCAGGTTTCATTTCGAAATTCTACGCATAATGGTCATAACTGGAACATATTTTTTGTCCATATACTCTAATGGAGGAGGCGGAGTCACGTATCGCGTCATCACGCCTCCTACGTGATCACGTGAACTAAAAACAAGGAAGAGATTTACAGCACGAGTCAAACGCGGGAACGAAGGTAAATGACGTTAATTTTTGACTGTCTTTTAATACTGTGTAAGCATACATATTAACACATGTGCAATTAAACGTGTGCATTTACGGGGTGATTTCTCAGGCTTAAAAGCTCGCCTTTTACTAAAAAGGTAAATGCAAAACTATTTTCGATCATTCTATGATCTGCTTCTCACAACTGAAGGCACCGTGGTTGATGGTAAATGACATTAATTTTTGAGTGTCTTTTAATACTGTGTAAGCATACATATTAACACGTGCAATTAAACGTGTGCATTTACGGGGTGATTTCTCAGGCTTAAAAGCTCGCCTTTTATCAAACGCGGGAACAAAGGTAAATTACGTTCTTCATTGTCTTTTAATACTGTGTAACCATACATATTAACACATGTGCAATTAAACGTGTGCATTTACGGGGTGATTTCTCAGGCTTAAAAGCTCGCCTTTTACTAAAAAGGTAAATGCAAAACTATTTTCAATCATTCTATGATCTGCTTCTCACAACTGAAGGCACCGTGGCTGATGTTACGTCACTTGCTGTCCAACCATAAGCTTTACCTGGTGGTTAACCGGACACTCACTTCACTCCCTTTCGGGAATCGAAACTCTGAGATTTTCTTTTGTTCTTAATTAAAATTTAAAAGCAATACTTCACCGCTGCTAAGCCCCTCTAGCGCTGACGTCCGAGGTTCGATTACCGTAAGCAAGTGCAGTGAGTGTGTAATTACATTCACGGTTTTCGTAGTCTGATTCACAATCTGATTGTATGGGTGGTTACCTACGAGGTAACGCTTATACTTGGCCACCAAGTCAGGTCGAAGTGATCACTCGAGTAAACGCAGCTTCACAAAAAATCAGATCCTTAACAAACTGTTATTAGTATATTTTCCCTCAATTTAAAAACGTTTTATTTTCTTCTTAATAAAAATTTAAAAGCGGTACTTCGCCGGTGCGAAGCGCGTGGATTTGACCGACTGACACATACAGACATATTCATGAGTGCAGGTACTTCGGAAAGAAAGCACCGTGTAAACCTAAAGTTTAAATTAAGTTCATAGACCTACAAAGGGTTGCCATTCATTTGAGGCAAGATTGCTTTTCTTCTGTACAACTATACGTTGCATTCTCAAGAGTGTGCTTGCACGGCTTCGGATATAGATATATATATATATATATATATATATATATATATATATATATATATATATATGTATGTCTATATATAAATATGTAAGCTTATAAGTACTGCCTTACTTCTCTTTAAGAAAGGAAGATGTAATGATACTTGATTTAAACAATTCCATGTCTTCCTGGGTTTGCGTAGCTTATTGTCAATATCTTTACACCTGTTTTTAACACTTATTTACTGAAACGGGCTTTCACAAAAAAAGTTAGGGCTTTGCTACAAGATACACCCTCCACAAGTTAAGCAAGTAAAAATAAATTATATATTTCTGTTTTATTTAAACCTTTTAAGTTCGTATGCATAGCCCCATTTGGCTGTTTAATTTTTTTTTTTCTTTCTTCAGTAATATTTAATCTCCTTAAAGAAGAACATATCCATTTTACTTTTTTTGTATCTCTTTAGTAATATTTTAGTGTAAAAGGATAACCAGTATTTAAACCTTTTATGTTACTTTATACATTTATTTTACACAATGTTGAAAAATTAATAAGAAAGCTACATATTTTGGCAGCTGCTGCTTTCATTTTCAATGAAATGAAAAAAGCTCTCCAAGAGAAAACGTCAATGAAGAACAAACAGTTTGCACTATCTAAAAATCAGAAACCCTCATTTATAAAACTTTGCTGCAGATGACTTAACTGAAAATAAATGAATAGTTCCTATGTGTATAATACATATTTATGTATTTTACTTATGCCTTTATTCCACCAACTTACAACATCTGAGGTACAATTTGTTACATTACTTTTGTTTTTTGCAGCACAGGCAGGTGAAGTGACTTCCTCAGGGTCACACAGTGGTGTCAGTACCAGGATTTGAACTGACAAGCTCCGGGTTTACTGAAATATTACTGAAGAAAGAAAAAAAACGAAAACAGGCAAATAGGGCTATGCATACAGATGTCCATCCGTCCATTATCCAACCTGCTATATCCTAAATACAGGAGCCAATAAGTACATATGTTTATATACAGTATATATATATATATATATATATATATATATATATATATATATATATATATATATATATATATATATATATATGTGAATGTATGTATGTATATATGTATGTCTATATATATATATGTTTATGTGGATGTGTATATGTGTATATACGTATGTATATGTAGATATGTGTATATGTAGATATGTATATATATATGTATATGTATTATGTGTTTATGTGTGTCTGTGTGTGTGTATTATTATATATATAAAAGACAGCAACACTCATAACAATGACAACACAATTACATTGACAATCAAGTTACGTTATTTTTAAAATGTTTCCTTTTTTTTTTTTCATAACCTCTTTAACACACTACTTCTCCGCTGCGAAGCGCGGGTATTTTGCTAGTATTAACATAAAGAGTAGTTCACTACTCTAAATGGTAAATTTGCGGGGGAGATGGTTTCGAACTCACAACGTCTGGATTATAAATCAGCAGATCTTACCGCTGCACAACAGAAGCCGGTGTATTGTACTTGCACCTTTTGTGAAAGTGTTTATTTGATATTTGGTCATCTGCCTTTATATATTATACAGTTCATGTCTACATTTTGTCATTTATTACTAAAACATGAAAAACGTTTCTGTTTTAACAACGTGTTTACAAAGATTGTTGTAGACACAAAACACACATCAAATTATTTCCCTTTACAATTCTGGGTAGCTCACTCCCAGATAATCAATCAACGCCGGAACTGGGAGAACTTCTTGCCCGTTCTGAGGCAGTTGGGGATGGTATAGCAGGCTGCTTGCTACTTGGGCTTATTGACACATATTGACACATTTACAAGACAAAAGAGGCTGACGGAGAGGTGCGAAGGGATTTAAGTTGGCTCTGGTAATTCTAGTGTTAAAGTAACTTAACGAAAAAACAAAGAAATAATACCCATAATTTGATAAGTTACTTTCATTAGACTGAAAATTATGAAAAAAATTTTGGTTTTCACAAAAGATTTAATAACTTGTGTCTGTTTGATGACAATCGTTTGACATCCATTTTCAACAATGATGCTCCTCTCTGCCACACAAGCCTATTGTAAGACTATTAAAGCAATGCAGTAGTCAGATAACAGGTACCACCTTCTACCCCTGTTCTTCACTGTTCCTTTTGCTGTGGTGATGTGCACCAATCCATGAGTGACCCCAACCCTGATTGACGTCTGCGGATTTCACTTCACATCTTTTCCTTAGTACTTTGCAGTTTCTTTGCATGCTCTGGTAAATGAAGTGTGACTTTCCAATAACAACAAAAATATTTATTGTTCTTTCTTTTTTTTTTTCAGGGAGACTATTGGAAGAAGCAGACCTTTGTGAAATCTGTTCCAATGCAGCCTGTACAGGATGCTTGTAGAAAGTCTGGAGAACCTTTCTTTGCGACTCTCACTCTACTAAATTTTAGCTATCTGAATTCCTGTCCAAATATTCTCAAAATGAACTTGCAAAGAGATGTGCAAATTTGTGAGCTTATTAAATCGTTGTGAGATTTACATTCTCAATATCTTTTTTCATGCTCTACTTGTAGTAACAAATGATGATCAGTAGAGGGCACCAAACAGTGACTGGCAATTAACACAAATTGACCCTTCCATCCCATTTATGATCCGCTTATTTATTTCGGGACAATGTCCAAGCATCAATGGACACAAGGCAGGAAATCATCCTGGATAGTCAGTTTGTTCATTACAATCAGCTGGCCAGTTTAGAATTAGCACTTAACCTAACATGCAAACCTTTGAAATGGTGAGAGACCAGGAAGACCAGTGAACCATCCACACTAAGAGAATGTAAAACTTCCATGCATATGGTGATTAGTCTGGGATTCTAACCCACGTTGTATTTTGCAGGGTGGCAAATGGTCAGTGAACACTACTTTTTTTTATCTCAGGCCCAAAGCAAGTCCAAAAACATCCACACAAACCTCAATAAAAACACAGAGAACAAAACACACATACATTTTAGGGTAGAAAAAGGCACTAAGCTTAGCTTTTAATGTTGATATTAATTCATGAAAGAAACAGCTGTAAAGGCAGCACATCTACAACATCAAATGGAAACAAAGCAGCTTCTGGTCTGACGCCGAGTCTCTCTGGCTGTCCGACTGGAGGCTGGTGACTTGGCTCAGAGAAAAGATCCAAAAGGCTGGATGGCATAACGACTTCCATCATGATGGCATTCTAATGTCATCTCATGAAGATAATGTAGATGGCAGCAATGGAGTTTTGTAACTTGCTTCTTTCATTATTTTATTCAAATATTATTTGCATTGGCCTAATAAACAGTACATTTTCAACATATGTCTCCTTTTCTTATTCTGATTAAAAATTCTGGCAGCTTTTAGACCTACAGCTGTAATTTTGCTTTCATATTTCTCTTTTGGTCTCTGTCTTCCTAAAAAGCCTTGTTCTACAGTGGCTCATACCCTAAGTACAATGATGGCTGGATTAACCATTAAGCAAAAAAATGGATGTGTTTAGGGCATCAAGGGAAGGGGGGGGGGGGGCACCACAGATATTTATCATGATCATGGTGCAGGGGTTCCCACATTAAATGAAAAAATTACATACACACAGTACATATCCATCCATCCATTTTCCAACCTGCTGAATCCGAACACAGGGTCACGGGGGTCTGCTGGAGCCAATCCCAGCCAACACAGAGCACAAGGCAGGAACCAATCCTGGGCAGGGTGCCAACCCACCGCAGGACACACATAAACACACCCACACACCAAGCACACACTAGGGCCAATTTAGAATCACCAATCCACCTAACCTGCATGTCTTTGGACTGTGGGTGGAAACCAGAGCGCCCGGAGGAAACCCACGCAGACACGGGGAGAACATGCAAACTCCACGCAGGGAGGACCCGGGAAGCGAACCCAGGTCCCCAGATCACCCAACTGAGAGGCAGCAGCGCTACCCACTGCACCACCATGCCGCCCCACAGTACATATGCAATAATAAAATAGTAATAATATAGGGTAATGATATATATTAATCTTGGTTATACAATTAAAATTAGAATCCGGTAACTGCCATACAGTCGTAATCTGGCCTTGATTACTTACTTAATTATTATGTAAAATATACACGCCGCACAAAGATATGCATTTATCTATATAGTGTTATGATCATAATTTTATTAATTATTTCATTGATTTAGACTGCGTTACAAAGACCTATTTTTACTTAAGAGTAATTTTTCTATTGATCAGTGTCAAAAAAGCCAAATTAACTGCACTGGTATTCAATGTTGTATAACAAAAAAAAGTGTGAAAACATCCAAGGGGGTAAGGCATCGTACATTCTGTACATATTAACCTTAAAATTGCTCCAGGGCCACTGTACAATGGCTGACCCTGCACTCTGGCCTCCAAAGGTCATGCAAAAAAACAGTTTCCCCTCGGGGATTAGAAAAGTTTATCAAAATCGAAATCAAAAACTATGTAACGCTGCTCTATGACATTTGCAAAAAATTCTATATCTCACAAGTTTAAGAATAAAGAAAATAAAGCAACGATTCGAGTAATAGAAAATTATGGAATCTTCCTGGAATGAAAGGACGTTGATTCAGCTCTTAGTCTTATGAGGACATAAAGTACACATTTCCTACATAAGATTTGTGGTGCAGAGGTGGGCAACTCAAGTCATATGACTCAAGTCTTAATTCAATTGAATTCTGACTTTCTTAGCAATTTTTCAAAAACAAATTGACTTGACATAGACTTACTTATTGATGACTTGATGTAGATTCAAGGTAAATGACTTGCAAAGTTTTATGTTACATCGCAAGTTCCCATTTTTCTAATTGCATTTGTCATATATGGCTGGGGGTCAGACCCGGCCGGGACACCTGGAGGGACCGAGAGGTGGCATATTTGTCCTACGGTCCACGAGGGGGCAACCGCCCTGGAGCAGAAGAGGGCCACGGAAGGGGAGCGGGGAGGCTTAAGTCCGAGGAGGTCCGTATCCACCTCCAGGGGGCACCCCGAGCTCATGGAACCCGGGGCTTATTTACTTCCGCCACGCCAATGGACGTTGATCCTTCTAGGGTCACCCGGAGTGCTTCCGGGTGCTCTCCTGATGCTTCCGCCACACCAGGACGTGACGTCAGGTAGAGCACCTGGAGCTCATCTGGGTGAGAATAAATGGGGCTGCCTCCCTCCAATCAGAGAGCTGGAGTCGGGAGTAGGAGCAGGACGAAGCTCCTGGAGAGAGAGAGAGGAGGCCCAGGGACAGTGAGAGAAAGGCCCAGGAGAAAGGTGACTGGGGCTAGAGGCACTGTGTTGTGTGCGGGACTGTTGTGTGTGAGTAAAATAAAGACATTTTTGTATAAAGATGTGGTCTCTGACCGGTGGTGTCCAGGCAAATATCACACATTCCTTTAATTTACATTCTGTTAATATACACTTTGCAGTGCATACCTGCGTAAGTCACTAGGACTAATCAGCGTGTTAGAGAGAAAACAAAACAAGGGATCAGCTCCAAGGATGGCTATTCTGCTACCTTAGATGCCCACCCTGTATCCAGACATTGCCCCTATTTGTTTTAGTTGCATAAGGACTTATTGGCACAAGACCTGAAAGAGCTGAAAGATGTGTACAATTTAATTTTGCTTATACTACATCCCACATGCACTTCAGAACAGGTATTCCGCCTGAAGCTAAGCATGTTAGGACCTGGCCAGTACTTTGATGGGAGACCATCTAGGAGAAGCTTAGGTTGTTGCTGGAAGAGGTGTTGGTGAGGCCAGAAGGGGGTGCTCACCATGTGGTGTGTGTATGGATTCCAATGCCCCAGTGCAGTAATGGGGAAAATGTGCTGAAACAATTGACACCATCCTTTGGATGAAATGCAAAAACCAAGATCCTGACTTTCTGTGGTCATAAAGGATCCCTGAGCATCATTCATAAAGAGTAGAGTATTCCTTCATGTCCTGGCTGAAATGCCCATCATGGCCTGGTGATTATAGTTTCCTCATCACGACCTCTCCCCTAACTGGCTATCTCTCCTGCCTTAACCACCTAATAGCTAATGTGTGGTGAGTGGACTGGCACAAGAATAGCTGCTGTCACATCATTCGGTTGGGTGCTACACATTGGTGGTGGTTGTGACTCCCACTTCTTTTGAGTGTTTTGAAAAGCATTATATAAATACAATGTCTTCTTCTTTCTTCTTCTTGTGTGGTATAGTGAATATTCAATTTAATTACACCCAACAGTCTTTACCACTCAATAAACTGAATACATCGTATTTGTTTACAATCCT
Organism: Erpetoichthys calabaricus; assembly: GCF_900747795.2. Taxonomy (NCBI): domain Eukaryota; kingdom Metazoa; phylum Chordata; class Cladistia; order Polypteriformes; family Polypteridae; genus Erpetoichthys; species Erpetoichthys calabaricus. The sequence goes on along the minus strand of NC_041401.2, from coordinate 167,943,585 downwards.
ACTGAGAAGATGAGAGCTTGAAGATGAGACTGCCAGTCAGCCATTGTCCAACCCTCTATATCCTAACACACGGTCATGGGGGTCTGCTGGAGCCAATCCCAGCCAACACAGGGCACAGGGTCTGCTCAATTCAGATAGAAAGTGGGCAACAGGACTATGTTTTCTAACCTTTGTTAAATGAGTGTCAACCTTTGTTAAATGAGTGTCAAGAACAGCAACTCTCCTGGTGTTTTCATGAAAATCTTTGACACAGAAGAATCAAGAGTGAGCCACTGTCCTAAAATGATGGTCAGAAACACACTGCTGATGAATGGTGCAGGCAGGTGAGTATCAGACAAGGAAAGAGTCAACATTTCTCAGCTTCTGATGAGAAAGTGAGGACATGGCAAAAACCATGAGGTGCTGGATCCGTCCTGATGGGTGTGAAACAATACGGTGGTGGAGGGGTAATGGTGCAGGGGTGCATTTTTGTGGAAGACTTTGGGTTCCTTAACACAAGTGAAGCAATGCTAAGGGATGTCTGAACATTATAAGGCTTTGACAGCAATTCCATGACACATGGCCACAGAAGCAATGACATGAATCCAATGTATGGTGGTGGCCTCTGCATTTACCTGGATCTCAGTCCTGGTGTACATCAGTGAGATGAGATGGAATACGCTATTCAAACACGACACTGTGGAGTCAGCACGGGCCTGAATCCCTGTGTCTCACATTTGACTATATTGAGAATCCATGCCCCGAATAACTTAGGCATCTCAAGAAGTATGGTGTTTTAGTAACAAAGAAGAGGAATATTTTTCTTCAAAGTGAAACAGTCTATCAAGTGTATTAAAGACTATCTCTGTCTGCCTGTCCTGTTCGTTCCAAATAAGTGATGGGAGAGCATCATATGGATGAGTCAAAAACCCGGAAAATGCAATTCAAATACTGATAAATGGAAAGTGCCACATGCAGGTATTAAAAAATAGCATTGCATTTTCAAATTTACTTAATCCAGTTTAGGGTCACAAGGGGCCAGAGTCTAAACTGTCATCATTAGATGCAAGGCAGAAAATTAGAACAATCTGGTAGACAATTTAGGATCGCCAATGCACCTAACCTGCATGTCTTTGGACTGTGGGAGGAAACCCACGCAGACACGGGGAGAACATGCAAACTCCACACAGGGAGGACCCTGGGCCTCCTAACTGCAAGGCAGCAGTGCTACCACTGCGCCACCGTGCCGCTCTTTGTAATTATTATTATTATTATTATTATTATTTTAAACTAGAGGGCTTCGCCCCCTGCTCGCTTCGCTCGCCAAACCCTGTGTTTGGTTTTCCGGATACACACTTTTAAGATTTTTTTTTCTTTGAATTGTTGCTATTTCATTACTTTCACTTTTATTTCAGAACTTCTGTAAAAACAATATTTGTAATCTTGCGAGTCCCAATATGCTGAATCTTTTTAATGAGGTCAGGACAGGTTTCTCTGTTTGGAATTTCAGCACAGACAAAACGATCTACATCATCAGCAGTTAATAATTTTTTTTTTACAAAGTAAAAAAGTAAGTAGAGTTCTGCATTGGACTCCTGTCTGTAAAGTCATGCTATATTCCTCTCACAGTTCCAAAGGTGCATGGGGTTACCAAGGTGATACCCCAGCTTTTCTCTAGGTTTTTGTACAAGGGCTAGACAGAACGTTTTTAACTCCTGGGGTAAATGTAGCTTTTTAAATAAGCAGACAGATAAATATATATACATGAACAAAGTAACCAATAAATGCATGTGCAGTAAACTCCGTTTTTGAAATTCTCAAGATTCTTTATTTGTCACATGCATAGTTATATAGGACAACACGCAGTGAAATGCATCCTGATCCGCTTATCAAAAACTGTGCAAAGTTAGAAGAATATCAGTTAGATTAACAAAAAGTCATAGATCGAATGGTAACAGTATAGTAGAACATAATAAATAAGTACAATTATGAATAAAGTGTTAAGATGCAATAGTGTAGTAATTATTGTGCAAAACCAAATTTAGACTGGTGCATAGTTAAATGAGGCAGTTTGTTTGTTTGCGCTACTGCGATCTTTACTTTCTTTTTTATATTTTCTAATTTTCCTACTTTCATATCCTTTAACTTTCTCCAAATGTGTTTTTTTTTAGCCTTTCTAATTTCCCTGGTTTCATAGTCTCTAACCTGCTCTGCATGTGTTTAGTGCCAACATTTGTAAATGTCTTTATGAAGTTCTACTTTCTTTTACTCATTGTCTTTTAATTCTGACCCGGACTGGACGTGCTTTTTTTTCAATTCCACTTGTTCCGGGCTGATAATTACTTTCCTTATTTTCTGAATTTGCACCTTGATTATTCTTTTTTGCTCTTTTTTCTGTCCAACGCATTTGAGTCTCTTTTCTCTGCACTGCTCTCTTCTTCGTTTAGATGTCAACATTTAATTTATAACGTACTGTCCTTATACGCTTTATATGCGCTGAGAGCCCTAGATCTGTGTGTGCTCAAATCCTTCACAAGACTGAATGCTTTGCTGCCTATTGTCCTATTTGATAAATTGTAAGTAGGGCGTGTCTTTGGTCTCGCTGGTCTTTAAAATGACTTACGAGAAGATCATGTATCGTAGACTTGCTTTTTGCCTTCCAGGACAGGATTTCTTTTTATAATAGATAGACAAATTAATCCAGCTATCTTGAAGACCTACCATTATGAAACAAATTAGACAACACAGGTCCACTGATATAATAGCCTCTGCTGAGGGGACAACAGTATCATTCTTTGGAATAAGTGCTACCTTGAATCTGCAGAATAATCAAATTCATTTTGTTAGGATATACAGTGGTGTGAAAAATTATTTGCCCCCTTCCTGATTTCCTATTCTTTTGCATGTTTGTCACACAAAATGTTTCTGATCATCAAACACATTTAACCATTAGTCAAATATTACACAAGTAAACACAAAATGCAGTTTTTAAATGATGGTTTTTATTATTTAGGGAGAAAAAAAATCCAAACCTACATGGCCCTGTGTGAAAAAGTAATTGCCCCCTTGTTAAAAAATAACCTAACTGTGGTGTATCACACCTGAGTTCAATTTCCGTAGCCACCCCCAGGCCTGATTACTGCCACACCTGTTTCAATCAAGAAATCACTTAAATAGGAGCTGCCTGACACAGAGAAGTAGACCAAAAGCACCTCAAAAGCTAGACATCATGCCAAGATCCAAAGAAATTCAGGAACAAATGAGAACAGAAGTAATTGAGATCTATCAGTCTGGTAAAGGTTATAAAGCCATATCTAAAGCTTTGGGACTCCAGCGAACCACAGTGAGAGCCATTATCCACAAATGGCAAAAACATGGAACAGTGGTGAACCTTCCCAGGAGTGGCCGGCCGACCAAAATTACCCCAAGAGCGCAGAGACGACTCATCCGAGAGGTCACAAAAGACCCCAGGACAACGTCTAAAGAACTGCAGGCCTCACTTGCCTCAATTAAGGTCAGTGTTCACGACTCCACCATAAGAAAGAGACTCGGCAAAAACGGCCTGCATGGCAGATTTCCAAGACGCAAACCACTGTTAAGCAAAAAGAACATTAGGGCTCGTCTCAATTTTGCTAAGAAACATCTCAATGATTGCCAAGACTTTTGGGAAAATACCTTGTGGACTGATGAGACAAAAGTTGAACTTTTTGGAAGGCAAATGTCCCGTTACATCTGGCGTAAAAGGAACACAGCATTTCAGAAAAAGAACATCATACCAACAGTAAAATATGGTGGTGGTAGTGTGATGGTCTGGGGTTGTTTTGCTGCTTCAGGACCTGGAAGGCTTGCTGTGATAGATGGAACCATGAATTCTACTGTCTACCAAAAAATCCTGAAGGAGAATGTCCGGCCATCTGTTCGTCAACTCAAGCTGAAGCGATCTTGGGTGCTGCAACAGGACAATGACCCAAAACACACCAGCAAATCCACCTCTGAATGGCTGAAGAAAAACAAAATGAAGACTTTGGAGTGGCCTAGTCAAAGTCCTGACCTGAATCCAATTGAGATGCTATGGCATGACCTTAAAAAGGAGGTTCATGCTAGAAAACCCTCAAATAAAGCTGAATTACAACAATTTTGCAAAGATGAGTGGGCCAAAATTCCTCCAGAGCGCTGTAAAAGACTCATTGCAAGTTATCGCAAACGCTTGATTGCAGTTATTGCTGCTAAGGGTGGCCCAACCAGTTATTAGGTTCAGGGGGCAATTACTTTTTCACACAAATCCAAATGTAGATTTGGATTTTTTTTTCTCCCTAAATAATAAAAACCACCATTTACAAACTGCATTTTGTGTTTACTTGTGTTATATTTGACTAATGGTTAAATGTGTTTGATGATCAGAAACATTTTGTGTGACAAACATGCAAAAGAATAAGAAATCAGGAAGGGGGCAAATAGTTTTTCACACCACTGTATGTGTTCTGTAAAAATAAAGAAATTAAAGTTCAACCAAACATGAAGAGACATTGTGTCGCCTTAACTTATCCAGACCATATTCAGTGAACATCCCTACAACGTTCTGCATCAGCCTGCCATTCGGTGCGTATGAACATCTTCACTGCTCTGCATCTTCTGTGCTGAGGTTGTTGGTAATAAATAACTTGGTGTCACGTGTTAAATCACTAAAGAATGATACAATTACAGTATTGCACTCAATAAAGCAGTTGACATGGAGGGTCCAAAAGGTTCTTGCTTATCACTTTACTTAAAGTACATATAGAATGGGACAACTAACAGACACATATCTAAGTACAGCAGCTAATGGAAGACATGAACACTCACACACAAAGCGAAATGTTGTCTTATATAATACATTGCATCACCCTTTGATGCCAGGCAACAGCAAAGATCCTATCGTGAGTGCCATGAATGTGGCAGATTAATGTTGCTAGTCTTTTAAAATAAATTCTTTTTCATTTGGTGACAGCAACTTGAGTCACATGTTCACAAATACTTGGAAACACAGAATTGTTAAGTCAGTCACAATTAATCAAAGTGGCTCTTCTGGCCTGCACCACAGACTTGCTCTGCCAGCCTCTCTAATTCCAGCTGTCCTCTTCATATTGTCTGCTGGCACAGTGGATTGTTAGCAACTGTAAAGATGTCAAAAGCAGATAGGAGACTTTGCCTAGACTGGCTCTCCTCTTTTTACAACCCGACCCTGTGCATTGGAGGTGGTCCCATTGCATTGCAGCCATGGTCTAGCAAGGGTATTTACACTCTGGGTGATATATATGAAGGATCAGACCTTTGAACATTCCAGTATCTTAAATTTTCCTTTTCTATATCCTTTTCTTTCTTTTTTTACTTACAACTATGTGAATGTTTCATTTTCTTCTGTCCTTGCTACCCACCCTCTGTATAATTTTTCTCTTACTCTGACTTGAAAGAGTACCAACACTGCTGCCTCACAAAGATACAGTGTTCTGGGTTTGAATTTCCTGTTTTCCGTAATCTCCTGTGTCTTCCAGGGTTTTCTCATGCATCATCCATGATGCATACTTTAGAGTAACTGGTGATTGTAAACTGGCTTTGTGTAGGGATGTATGTGAACAGGCTTACAATAAACTAATGTATTATCCTGTGTTGTTTCCTGCAATGTGGGATAGACTCCACTCTGTCATGACATTAAGGGGGTTTAGGTAATTATATTGTTTGCATTTAAACGATTTCAGTCAATCTTTATTTTACATAGCATCCTTGACAGGGCACACTGTTATGAGACACTTAGGAAACATGAGCACAGTTCAAAGTAACAAGATAAAGACAAGTACAAGATCACAACAATATAAGGAGGAAAAACCTTGAACAGTAAATTTGAAATGATAGTCAGTAAATTTTACCGTATTACTCTGAGTAGCCAAGTGTGTAGAACAGTGACGACGTTTACTTAGCAGCTTCTTGTCATAATGAGGTAATGCTTTCATCTGTGACCTTTTTCATTGGGCATCGCAGAAGCTGGAGACTTGTTCTAGAGCTGTTTCGAACAATAGCTGGTAATTTTTGCACACACAAGCAAGATTCCATACCACATGAGTGACATTCCATTCTCAAGGTCCAGTCTGCCTGAATCCGTCTTCCATAGTAGCCCCATCACTTAAGTCATTTCAACTTCCATCTTCTCTTTTATTGAATACTTCTTACTGATTGTATTTGTAATTTTGTGTAAACTCTTGGACCCTGTTGTCAGTGAAAACTGCTGCATGAAAAAAAAGTGAATTGAACTGAACATCAGGTCAGGTCAGGTTGAGGAGCATGCACTGGCACAGCAACAAAACAGTTCAGGATCCCAGTTGGCAACCCCCCAGGGAGACACATGGTCCAGTCTTACCCTCCAGAAATGGCCACCTATCTGCTGCAGCCAGGTGTTACATGGGAGTCCATTTGGCCTGGTCCAGCCGCTCGGGTCCTCAGCAATGAGGATCCTGTGAGCTGGATCACCCACAGAGAATCACATCACATGGCTGTAGTGCTGTAACTGACACCCCTCATGATGCTGGTAATGTGACACACAAAGTCCTCAGCAATGAGGATCCTGTGAGCTGGATCACCCACAGGGAATCACACCACATGGCTGCAGTGCTGTAACTGACACCCCTCATGACGCTGGTAATGTGACACACAAAGTCAAACCAGTGGTACCCAAAGATGCTCCAAAGAGACACAGTACTGAAGGAGTCCACTCTTCATCTCAAGTCACTGGATAGAGTCCATGTTTCACAACCATACAGCAAAACAGGAACCACCAGGACTCTAATGACTTGGACATTTGTCCTTTTGTAAAGATATCAGGAGCTCCGCACACCCCTTTCCAATGACCTTATGACCCCCCATGCTCATGCTACTGACTTCATAGGAAGAGTCACCAGAGGCATGAATGTTGTTGCCGAGGTAAGTAAACCTCTTGACAAGGTCAACATTCTCTCTGACACACTACTGATGGCTGTACCCAAGAAGTCATTAAAGACCTGGATCTTGTTTTTTTTTCCAGGACACTCGCAAGCCCAGACACTCAAACTCCTCACTTACCCGATTAGAGCCTCCATTGATTCCGCGAAGATCACAGCGTCATCAGCAAAGTCAAGATCAGTGAATCTTTCTTCAACAGAGGCCCCACAGCCGCTGGACCCCAAGACATGGTCAATGTCGTGGTCATGGTGAACTGGATATAGAAAGTTAAATTCTTTATTTTCAGTTCAGTTCAAGGCCATTTTGCTCAGACTGTAAAGCATTCACATGAGTCCACATCTGCAGTGCAATGACTGAGTTCTGCTCACCATACTATCAGAAAGACACAGCAGTTATGGAAGCTGGGCAGAGAAGTATAACTGAGAACATCCTGGGACTACAATACATGTGCTAAGGGAATGCAACCTCTTTAACCTTGACCAGAGAAGGTATGGGGATCTCACCCAGGTCTTAAAAATTCTTAAAAACATAAAGCAGGATTCTTTCAGACGAAAACCAGGAGGTACCTCTTAGCAATGTGAGGGTCCTGGATCAAAGTACTGAATCATGTGATTGAAGTGCAACCTTGAAAATGTTCTGAACAAGATATTGGGGTTAACCAAACAAGCTTGACAGACTGAAAGGTCAGCTTTCTTCTGTTGAGGTTTTAATGTTCTTGTGTACTTGCTATCAGGCCTGAAGTTGTAAGCTACGCACAAATTAGAATATCAGGGCAAATCAAAAAGAAACATCAACTTGAACATTATGCAGTAACTGCAATGGCAGAGGCTGATGCACTCATTGTGAGGCACTCTGCTGTTATTCTAGTTGAAGCAATGATTAAATGAACACGGGCAGTCTGATGCAGGATTGCATCATTGTTGACCAGAGTGTCAGAGTGAAATGTCTTCGGAAAGAGGCAGTGAAACCTATTAAAACTCACTGAAGGACATTATCTCAGTACGGAAGTGAAAATAGCATGAAAATAACGAAAAGTTTATGAATGAGAAGAAAGGTTCAAAGCAGGAAAAACAAGTGAAGTCAACGCTTGATCAACATGGCAGATGGCTTAATCAGAGAAGACCAATGAATTACTTTGTCCGCTGTTGCGCCACAATTTGCTGTCAGCTATCGATCTGAACATGCCATCGTGCATGATGACATAGGGTACTGTAAAGTTTTGGCGGAACAGGCACCCAAATACCTTACTGATCTGCAGAACCTGACATCCTTTTGATGAATTTCAGCAGGTTTCACTGCACTGGAGCATCCATGTTCATTTGACCCAGGCTTCAACTAGACTAACATCAGAGCCTGTTGTGTGTTTGACCTACCCATAAGCCATCATGAACATGTTGTATTGAGTCAATCTATCCATTATGGTGGCCATGTAATTTTCAAATTGCCTTTACATTTTAATTCACCCTCATATTTCATTTAAACATTGCCAAAAATTCTATAACTTTCATAGGTTCACACCCCTTGTTTTAAACCATGCAGAACATGGGTCAGTTAGGTGGATTTATTTATTATTGGACAGCCAGTAACAGTTTCAGACATCTAGTGGAGCGTTAATATTGCACTGCTAGGGCGTGAGACTCTCATGCAGAGACAAAACCAACTAAATAATTAAAACAGGAACACACAATTTGATTAATTCTAGGCAAAGTTAAGTTCTAAATCGATTCATTAAATTTCCAACCCATTCCTTCTGGTTAGGTTTCAAGTGAGATCTAACATGATCATGAACAGGATGCCACACACATTAGGACAAAGGAGAAAACAATAAATCCTCACAGAATAACCCTGTAGCAAAAAGGATATTATTGCCAATGTAATTTGTTTAATTTATTTTCCAAAAATTTGCAATTCATCCGAGAGAGAGAGAGGGACTGCCAAGGAAATAGACAAATGTCAGCTGTGAGCCAGGTTAGGGAGATGGGGGGCAAACATGCAGGTTATTTTAAAAGGTGCTGAGGTCTGCTTGTCCAACTATAGTCTGTGATAAATGATGAGAATAGGTGACTACCAGTCAGTTCTGACATGAATTCTATGAGTATGTAATTATGTGAATGTCTATAATGATAAGGATCCAGCACAACATCAGAAGCATCACACTATGCCACCAACATTCCTAGCTGCTGGATAGAACATATGATTTGTCAGCATTCTCCCACTTGGCTGTGATGCCCCTATGCTTCTCTCCAACCTGAATATGTAAGTATACAGGATTATGCATTATATTCTAGGAATGAAAGTTATCTTTTAAAGCAGATTAAATACATATATCTGGGAACAGAGGAGAAAAGGAGGTGATGGATAGGCATGGTGTCAAGGAGAGGAATGGAGAAGGTCAGATGACAGTGGATTATGTGAAAAGGATGGGCATGGCTGTGGTGAATAACATTTTTTTTTATAATTTTATTGACTTTATTGTAATCATTCCATACAAATAGATCAGGGAAAGTGTAGTTAGGCAGCATAGGATGGTGGTCTATAGGATGACGTTGGAGATGAAGAAGTGGAGCAGAGTGAGAGCAGAGCCAAGGATCAAATGGTGGAAGGTGAAAAAGTAAGACTGAAAGGTTGAGTTTAGAGAGGAGGTGAGACAGGCACTGGGTGGCAGTGAAGAGTTACCAGACAGCTGGGTAATTACAACAGAAGTAGTAAAGGTGACAACAAGAAGATTGCTTGGCATGACATCTGGATAGAGGAAGGAGGAAAAGGAAACCTGGTGGTGGAAGGAGGAATACAGGGGAATATACAGAGGAAGAGGATGGTGAAGAAGAAGTGGGATAATCAGGGAGATAAAGAAAGTAGACAAGAGTACAAGGAGATCAGGCGGAAGGTGAAGAGAGGGGTGGCGAAGGTTAAAGGCGTATGATGAGTTGTATGAGAGGTTGGACACTAAGGAGGGAGAAAAGGACCTGTACCAATTGGTTAGACAGATGAACCGAGCTGGGAGAGATGTGCAGCAGGTTAGGTTGATAAGGGATATAGATGGAAACATACTTACAAGCGAGAAGTGTGTTGAAGAGATGGAAAGAGTACTTTGAGAGGCTGATGAATGAAGAGAATGAGAAAGAGAGAGAAGGTTGGATGATGAGGAGATAGTGAATCAGGAAGTGCAATTGATTGGCAAAGAGGAAGTAAGGACAGCTATGAAGAGGATGAAGAATGAAAAGGCCATTAGTCCAGGTGATATACCTGTGGAATCATGTAGGTGCTTAGGAGAGATGGCAGTGGAGTTTTTAACCAGATTGTTCAATGGAATCTTGGAAAGTGAGAGAATGCCTGGGGAGTGGAGAAGATGTGTACTGGTGCCGATATTTAAGAATAAGGGGGATAAAATTGATGAGCCACAGCATGAAGTTATGGGAAAGAGTAGTGGAAGCTAGGTTTAAGAAGGGAGGTGATGATTAGTGAGCAGCAGTATTGTTTCATACATTTCACCACAGATGCAATGTCTGCTCTGAGAGTGTTAATGGAGAAGTATAGAGAAGGCCAGAAGGAGTTGTATTGCATCCTTGTGGACCTGGAGAAAGCATATGACAGGGTGCCTTGAGAGGAGTTTTGGTATTGTATGAGGAAGATGGGAGTGGCAGAGAAGTATGTAAGAGTTGTACAGGATATATACGAGGGAAGTGTGACAGTGTTGAGGTCTGTGGTAGGAGAGACAGATGCATTCAACATGGAGGTTGGATCGGCTCTGAGCCCTGTCTTATTTGCAATGGTGATGGACAGGTTGACAGACAGGATTAGACAGGTGTCCCCGTGGGCTATGATGTTTTCTGATGACGTTGTGATCTGTAGCGATAGTAGGGAGCAGGTTGGGGAGACCCTGGAGAAGTGGAGATATGTTCTAGAGAGGAGAGGAATGAAGGTCAGTAGGAACAAAACAGAATACATGTGTGTAAATGAGAGGGAGGTCAGTGGAATGGTGAGGATGCAAGGAGTAGAGTTGGCGAAGGTAGATGAGTATAAATACTTGGGATCAACAGTGCAGAGAAATGTGGATTGTGGAAGAGAAGTGAAAAAGAGAATGCAGGCAGAATGGAATGGGTGGAAAAGAGTGTCAGGAGTAATTTGTGACAGACGGTTATCAGCAAGAGTGAAAGGGAAAGTCTACAGGATGGTAGTGAGACCACGGTCCAGGGAGAAAAATCAAAGACAAATTGTGGCCTGCAGGTGGCGCACCATCTCCTCAAACCCGACACAGACAGACAGGAGGCACAAGTCCAGCAACACTGTGGGGAACCCTTCCCAAAGTTTCCCATCTAAATAGCACCCTACAATATAGCAAAGCATACAGCAATGCATTTCTCTTCTTCCTCTTCCCTCTGTCTCTATCTCTCCTTCTGCCTCCACTCCTCCTCCAGCAAGCTTTGGCCCTCTTTCTCCCAACTCTGGCTCTCAGAATAGAGACTTCCTTTATGTTATCCCTGGTAGGACTTCCGGTATTCCCAAAGCTTGGCCCGGGAGCACTTCCAATTAATGCTGGAGCCCCACAAAGTAGGGCTCCCCAGTCCCCGCAGCAGCCCATGGTAGCACCCACAGAACCCAACAGGGCTGAGTTGAAGAACTCCAATTCCCAATGTGCCCTGCAGCAATCTGTGGTGTAGTAGCAACCCTCTGGGCTGCCATCTACTGACCTGGGAGAGATAATGCCCTGTGTGTGCTCTCTCCCCTGGTCCTTCCATTATGAAGGCGTCCCAGCACGGTAAGGGCCCTGCCGTCCACCACTAAAGTCACAAAACACAAATGGAAACACAGAACATTACTGTAAGTAGCTAAACTCTTACAAGGAGGATGCTCATTTTTACTCAAGCAGCATTACAGGTGTATCTCAATAAATTAGAAATATCATTGAAAAGTTAACTTATTTCAGTAATTCAATTCAAAAAGTGAAACTCATATATTATATAGATTCATTACACACAGAGAGATATATTTCAAGCATTTCTTTCTTTTCGTTTTGCTGATTATGGCTTATTGCTAATGAAAACCCAACACTCAGTAACTCAGAAATTAGAATATTGCCAAACAAAAAGTGCAATATTGTAGACTCATGGTGACACACTCCACTCAGCTAATTAACCCAAAGCACCTGCAAAGGTGTCCTGAGCCTTTAAATGGTCTCTCAGTCTGGTTCAGTAGGCCACACAAGGAGGGTAATCCACAAAAGGTCATTGCTAAAGAAGCTGGCTGTTCGCAGAGTGCTGTATCCAAGCATATGTTGAGTGGAAAGACTAAAAGGCGCACAAGCAACAGGGAGAACCGCAGCCTTGAGAGGATTGTGAAGCACAGCCCATTTTGGGGGAGATTCACAAGGAGTGGACTGCGGCTGGAGTCAGTGCTTCAAGAGCCACCACACAAGGCGTATCCAGGATGTGGGCTACAACTGTCGCGGCATTCCTTGTGTCAAGCCACTCCTGAACCAGAGACAACATCAGAAGCGTCTTATGTGGGCTAAGGAGAAAACGGACTGGACTGTTGCTCAGTGGTCCAAAGTCCTCTTTTCAGATGAAAGTAAATTTTGCATTTCATTTGGAAATGAAGGTCCCAGAGTCTGGAGGAAGAGTGGAGAGGCACAGAATTCAAGTTGCTTGAGGTCCAGTGTGAAGTTTCCACAAAGTCAGTGATGATTTAGGGAGCCATGTCATCTGCTGGTGTTGGCCCACTGTGTTTTATCAAGTCCAAAATCAGCGCAGCCGTATATGAGGAAATTTTAGAGAACTTCATGCTTCATGGAGATGCTGATTTCATTTTCCAGCATGACTTGGCACCTGCCCACACTGCCAAAAGTACCAATACCTGGTTTAATGACTATGGTATCACTGCACTTGATTGGCCAGCAAACTTGCCTGACCTAAACCCCATAGAGAATCTATCAAGAGGAAAATGAGAGACACCAGAGCCAACAATGCAGACGAGCTGAAGACCGCTATCAAAGCATTCTTGGCCTCCATAACACCTCAGCAGTGCCCACAGGCTGATCGCCTCTAAGCCACGCCACATTGATGCAGTAATTCATGCCAAGTATTGAGTGCGTACATTGACATACTTTTCAGTAGGCCAACATTTCTGTATTAAAAATATTTTTTTATTGGTCTTATGTAATATTCTACTTTTCTGAGATACTAAATTTTGGGTTTTCATTACCTGAAAGCCATAATCAGCAAAATGAAAAGAAATAAACTCTTGAAATATATCATTCTGTGTGTAATCAATCTATATATGAGTTTCACTTTTTGAATTGAATTACTGAAATGAATTAATTTTTTGATGATATTCTAATTTATTTAGATGCACCTGCTTGTTCAAATGGTGCATCTGCACATAGAAGATCATCCCAAGGCACTTTACAAGTAAGGAGAAACAGCACATTGGTTTATCAATAATATTAAATTCAGGTAATGTGATGTGTGTGAAAACCTGAAGATTTAAATCAACGATTAACAGCTATATCCATCCATCCATCCATTTTCCAACCCGCTGAATCTGAACACAGGGTCACGGGGGTCTGCTGGAGCCAATCCCAGCCAACACAGGACACAAGGCAGGAAACAATCCCGGGCAGGGTGCCAACCCACCGCAGGACGCGCACAATCACACCCACAGCACACACTAGGGCCAATTTAGAATCGCCAATCCACCTAACCTGCATGTCTTTGGACAGTGGGAGGAAACCCACGCAGACACGAGGAGAACATGCAAACTCCACGCAGGGAGGACCCGGGAAGCGAACCCAGGTCCCCAGGTCTCCCAACTGCGAGGCAGCAGCGCTACCCACTGCGCCACCGTGCCGCCTAACAGCTATATCTGAATTGTAAAATGAGCAGCTGCTTGTGTGGGTCCATTTATATTGCTATGCATTCACTCACCCATCTGCTGAACCTGTTACTCCAATACAGGGCAACAAGGACCAAGAGACTACTTTACATGATCCATCCCTGGTCAACACATGGCACACACTATAGCCCACTTCTGGGCCATTTGGAGCTGCTCAATAAAGTAAAATTCAGATCTTTGAGATGTGAGAGGTATACTTGTGTACACTGAGCACAGATGCATGTGGATGAGGAGAATGCGCATATTCTATACAGAGTCTGAGTCATGGCTCAAATCTAAGCCCCCAAGGCTATAAAACAGCGTGCTATGTACTACTAGAATTAGAAAGTGGGAGCTAGCTGTTTCTTGGCAACCAAGCAGGAAACTGACTCCCAAAATGACTCTGCTAAAGAAATTGGCAATACCTGAGCACACCGAGTGCCAGGACAGGTCAGGAGGTCAATCATCCATCCATCCATTTTCCAACCTGCTGAATCCGAACACAGGATCACAGGGGTCTGCTGGAGCCAATCCCAGCCAACACAGGGCACAAGGCAGGAACCAATCCCGGGCAGGGCGCCAACCCACCGTAGGGAGGTCAATCAAAAGCATGAAAAGTCCAACTGAGAATCAACACTGATTCACATAGTTACAATTAAGAGATGTCAGGGTCTCAGACTGTGGATCCCACCTTGGCACTTAGAAGATCACTTGTAGCTTTCAGAGTTTTGCTCTCTATAGCACCATCATCATCAGCCCTTAGCTGCGTGTTGCCATATCTTCATCAGTTCCATACAAGACCAGGGTGAACTTAATCAAGAGTCCTGCATTATCCAAAGAAGAAAACAATTTATGTTGATTAAAAAGAAAATGCTTTTAACACCATATTAGACAAAATTAGAGTAGTGATGAATAAAAGAGTTCCATTTCGCAGTTGTTCAAACTTAACCCCTAAAAATTAATTTTGTGCATAATTGCAAAATGCAAAATTCATATAATGAGTTTTTTTTTGGTGATGGGGTGGGGTTGTTAAAGTTGTATGGGGCTGAAAACAGGGAGTGTTGCTCCCTAAGTGTTATTCTGCAGTTTGCTCCATAGACCACATTCTATTGTTGCTGCTACAACTATGATCTTTCATTTCTCTTTCCATGAAACTCTATGCACTCTCATCTCCCTCACACACTGAATGTCTGCACGTTCATGCCACTGGTTCCAGCTGAGATTGGTCATTTGGGAGCAGAGGAAATACCATCTACGCTCACTTTCCTCAATTCTGTAATCTGATCCAAGACAACAGCATCAGCCATCAGTCAATTTTACCCCTTGAAATACATTATATTGCCAAAAGTATTGAGATACCTGCCTTTACACACACATGAACATTAATGACACCCCATTCTTAATACATAGGCTTTAATATGGAGTTGGCCCACCACCCTTTACAGCTATAACAGCTTCAACTATTCTGGAAAGGCTTTCCACAAGGTGTAGGAGTGTGTTTATGGGAATTTTTGACCATTGTTTCAGGACAACATTTGTGAGGTCAGGCACTGATGTTAGATGAGAATACCTGGCTCGCTTGCAGTCTCCGCTCTAATTCATCCCAAAGGTGTTCTGTCAGGTTGAGGTCAGGGCTCTGTGCAGGCCAGTCAAGTTCCTCCACACCAAACTCACTCATCCATTTCTTTACAGACTTGCTTTGTGCACTGGTGCACAGTCATGTTGGAAGAGGAAGAGGCCATCCCCAAGCTGTTCCCACAAAGTTGGGAGCATGAAACTGTCCAAAATAGCTTTGTACGCAGATGCATTAAGAGTTCTTTTCACTGGAACTAAGGGGCCAAGCCCAACCCCTGAGAAACAACCCTACACCATAATCCCCCCTTCACCAAACTTTACACTTGGCACAATACAGTCAGGCAAGTACTGTTCTCCTTGCACCTGCCAAACCCAGACTCATCAATCGGATTGCGTGATTGGTCACTCCAGAGGATACGTTGCCACTGCTCTAGAGTCCAGTGACGGTGTGCTTTACACCACTGCATCCGAGGCTTTGCATTGCACTTGGTGATGTAAGGCTTGGATGCAGCTGCTCGGCCATGGAAACCCATTCCATGAAGCTCTCTACACACTGTTCTTGAGCTAATCTGGAGGCCACACAAAGTTTGGAGGTCTACAGCTATTGACTCAGCATTTGCTGTCCCCGCTCTGTGATTTCACGTGGCCTACCACTTCATGGCTAAGTTGCTGTTGTTCCCAATTGCTTCCATTTTGTTATAATACGACTAGCAGGTGACTGTGGAATAGTTAGTAGTGAGGAAATTTCACAAATAGACTTGTTGCACAGGTGGCATCCTATCACGGTACCACGTTTGAATTAACTGAGCTCCTGACAGTGACCCATTCTTTCACAAACGTTTGTAGAAGCAGTCTGCATACCCAGCTGCTTGATTTTATAAGCCCACCGCAGAGCACACACACACACACCAAGCACACACTAGGGACAATTTAGAATCGCCATTGCACCTAACCTGCATGTCTTTGGACTGTGGGAGGAAACCCATGCAGACACTGGGAGAACATGCAAACTCCACGGAGGAAGGACCCGGGAAGCAAACCCAGGTCTCCAAACTGCAAGGAAGCAGCGCTATCCACGGTGCCACCGTGCCGCATGAGAGGAATCTCATTGGAGCAATTAGACCATGAAGTGATGCTCCACATTCTTTCAGACAGATGTTGATGAAAAGTGTTTGATTAAAATCATCTCTCATATGACTACCACAGTAACTATTATATCAACCCAACCAGGATGTGGGGGGGTAGACTTAAGATACTTGGGTGTCTCCAGCTTCAAGTGCCCAACTCTACACTCTTAATGTATAAACTAAAAAGCTAACCTCTATTTCTGTAGTCGCCTTTGTTCTGCAGCTCCAGGGTCCAAACACCACGGGGGTTTTCATCCCACGAGTGAATGGTCATGAAAGGCCAGTCACTGTATCCATCTCTGGAGTTGTCTAATGGCCTGTGAAAAAAACAGAAGACCAAAGTTGAAAATACTCTTCTCAGTTCAGAATTTACGCGTTCCTGCTTCTGTGTGTCTTTAAAATATAGGTTGTCATGTAATAATCAGCAAAGAAAAAGGTGCTATGAAACATTAAGCAGGGATATAATCTGCAAAAGCAACCCAAGGTGAGCAGTCAAGACAATTAAAGTAATGAAGAAGAACTAGAAACCATGGTGATGGCCCACAACCAAGTTCCAAACAGATGTTCCCACAGGTCAGAGAGCACTTCACCCTAGCCTATTGGAGCCCTCACACAAGTCCCATCAGCCTGTTCTCATGGATATTGAAATACATATAATGTATTTCCCATTTCAGTACCAACTCCAATTATTTTCTGGCATACTCTGAACAAAATCTGTATTTTTACCATATTTTAAATGTTGTTACATTGTATATAGACATCACACTGAGCCACTTTACATACAGCACTTTTATTATCTGTACACCAATGTGCACTGTTTAATTGACAATCTCATCAGTTCTTTTCCTAGCAGACAAGATCAGACCAATCAGGTATCTGATGGTTGCACTCAGGTCAACCCACCCACTACCACAGCTAGTTTCAACCAGAGTGCTGTGTCACAGTGGTGCTGTGACAACTACTCAGGTGTTCTGTGGAAATAATATTGAGCCGCACCCGGATCTTAACCTTAGAGAGACAACCTCCTCGGGTGGTCAAGACCTGTCTGAGGAGGACAGGACTACCTGGAGAAGATGGCATAAAAGCAACTCTGTAATCGTTATGTTGCAGACACAGCACTTAGAGTACTTCAGACATGTCTCCTGATTGCTGGAGTCCATCTGCCTGGGTGTGTGGTCACCAGAATGTCTCATAGGACCAGAGAACTGTGGGCATATCAGCTGCCTGTGAGGCAGAGATGGGTGGACAAAAGGACTAACTAGCTGAGAGATGCCAGTAGTGTGCTCACTACTCAGAGCTGTTTTTTTACCGGCTTCTCTGGTAGTCCTGCCTCTTCAGACAGCTGAGCACATGTATGAGATACGATGTGTTTATGGTTAGTAGAATAGTGGTGTGCATGTGCCTTGAGATGTTTTTGGTTACAAAAAGTGTGCCACCAAAGGAAAAAGGTAGGGAAGCATTGCACTAGCAACAGCACACAACACAAATGATCACATCAAATGAAACAAAATCCTCAGGCCGAGAACAATGCTTCTCGGTAACCTGCTAATAAAGAACATTTTAAACTTTTGTTTCTGTAAAATATAACACAGAAGTTGGTGATACTGTTAGTTAACATTAATGACTTTTATATAAAATTCTTTAGTTAGTGGCAAGTGGTTTTGCTTTTTACATACAAGGCTTCCAAATAACATGAAAAGCACCTACTGTGATAGCCATGTCTGTCGGTCAGTCTGTCCACCTGCATGATACAATTCACTCAAAGAGGACTGATTTGGTTCAATGTTGGCACAAAATTTACATTTCTCTGTACATATTTTTGAATTTTTTAAAATCTTCCAATGAAATGTATTGGTGAATTTCCAAACTTGTCTCTCTTGAAACAGAGAAAACAATTCTGTCTGATGTCAAATACAAATTAGTTCACTGTGTCGATGTTTCCTTGAGAGCAGCTACTTTAACTTGAATAATAAACTTTCTTTCTTTCTTTCTTTCTTTCTCTCGCGAGAGTAGTGAGTGGGCGGAGCTTTGTGAGAAAGTGAGAGTGAGAGCGGGAGTGTTTGAAGGTTTGTGATTTTACTGTTTTTTTTTTTCCTGCTTTTTTGTTCTTAATTATTATTCTGTCTCTGACTGTTAATCTTTTGGTTGGAGTGGTTTATTCTGAGGAAGGCCAGAATGGCCTCCTCAGGAGGGGTCCGTTTTCGGAACGGTGATTTCGAAAAACTCACCCGACAACATGGAGTAAAGCTAATGCCAGAAGCGAACTGTTCTCTAGAAGAATGTGTATTGGCTGTAGGGAATGTAATAGGCTGTGACAATGTTCGTTCAGCCTCAAGAATGAGCAGTGCGGTGGTTGTGTTTGTTGCCACAACGGATTTTGTCCATAGACTGGTAGAAAATGGAGTTGTTATAAAAGACACTTTAACTCCCGTAATGCCTCTTACAACTCCGGCAAAAAAGATTACCCTATCTAATGTACCTCCTTTTCTATCTAACGAGACCCTTGAAAGAGAGCTATCTCGCTATGGACAGTTAATCTCACAGATTAAACGTATACCTTTAGGATGTAAAGCACCCCAGTTGAAGCATGTGATGTCTTTTCGGAGGCAAGTTTTAATGATTTTAAAAAATACAGCGGATGAGTTAAACGTAGCGTTGAGGTTCCGAGTGGACGGTTACGAATACGTTATTTTTGTCACCTCGGAACCGATGAAATGCTTTAAATGTGGCAAAGCTGGTCATGTAGCAAGAGATTGCAAAGATGTTGTTAAAGCTGCAAAATCAGGCAAACAACTGACCATAGATGAGAACCCCGACCGCCATGGGGATGAGACAGATTCGGCAGAGAAGGCGTCTGCAGTTAATAACGCGGCAGAAAGCAGCGGCGGGATCGCTGCTGTTCAGAATGAAGACGCTGCTAGCGATCAGACTGCGTTGGTCCAATTGATCAGCGATTCGCTTGATGCTGATCCCAAATTAAATGAGGATAATGGAAATCAGGACACCCCTGTATTAGAGTCTGGAAACGCTGCTAATGAGTCGGGTGTCTTGGAGGTATCGGACACTGCTACAGAATCGGTGGTCACAAGCATATGGGGCGATATGGACATGGAGAGTGTCGGCTCCGACAGTACTTTCAAAACACCAAAGGCTGTTAAAAGACACTGTGGGGCAGATGAGCAAGTTGCTTCTAAAAAAAGAAGCTTTGAGGAGACTGCAGCTGCGGTTGACACGGAAGCGTCCTCGGTTTCAGATTGTGGGGAGGACGGTTATTTAACTGATTCCTCTGTTGTGTCAGAAAGTAGTCAGGACACCACAGAAGGATATGGATTCTACAGAATTAGAGCCTTTCTGATTGAAACAAAGGGGAAAAGAGTGGATGTACAGAACTTTTTTCCAGATGTTAAATTATTTATTTCCTCCGTTAAACGGTTAATGAAGCAAAGATCGGGCACTGAGGTTTTTTCAGACAAGGAGGGGTGGAGGCTTAGAAGTATTTTAAGAAAATTACGTACCTCTGCTAATTTAACAACTTGTTAATAATGGCTAAAGAATCAACATTTTTTATATTACTTAATGGTTTTATAACATTTGTTTTGGTTCCATTATTTATTTTACCAATGTACGATTTTAAAATTGGGAGTCTTAATGTTGCCGGTTGTAAGAGCCCTCTCAAGATAGCGAAAGTGTGCGACTTCCTGAGAGGGAAGCATCTGACAGTGGCTTACCTGCAGGAGACGCACAGCGAAAATGCTCTCGAAATTGAGTGGCAGAAATGCTGGGGAGGAGATGTGTTTTTTAGTCACGGGTCTACACGTAGCGCTGGTGTTGCCATTGGTATATCTAAACAAATGTGTCCGGCATCGGTGTCTGCCTACGAAGTAATAAAAGGGCGGCTGCTTAAAGTAAAGGTTGAAGTGGACAACAGCCGGTTGGTTTTTATTAACGTTTATGCTCCAACAATTGGCAGTGAAAGAGTGCGATTTTTTAAATGTCTTGAGAGTACTTTAGCAGAGTGTGACCCGGATGAATGTGTGTTTTTAGGTGGGGATTTTAACTGCACCCTTACTGACGCATTGGACAGAAACCATGCAGAACCCCACCCGCGATCTGCCAGAGAGCTGAAAGCGCTCATTGAGCGATATGAATTGAAGGATGTGTGGAGGGCCCTGAATGAGGGAGACAGGCAGTACACGTGGGCACAGGTGCGAGGTGGCACTCTTTCACTTGCCAGGCTTGATCGGTTTTATACTTTTAACCATCATCTTAACCGTTTTAATTCATGTGTCATTGTGCCTACAAGTCTTTCAGATCATGCATTAGTTACCTGCAATGTTCTTATGTCATCTTTAAAGTCAAAAAGCTCTCATTGGCATTTTAATGAGCTTTTATGTCAGGACTCCCATTTTAAAAATTGTTTTAGGTACTTTTGGACACAGTGGCGGGAAAGGATATGTCAGTTCTCTTCTCTGGGTCAGTGGTGGGATGTTGGTAAAGTGCAGATTCGCCAGTTTTGTCAGCAGTATACTCTGAATGTCACAAGGAGTTTGAATGATTCTATGAAAGAACTGGAGGAAGAGATAACAGCACTCCAGCAGGACTTTGACTCCTCTAAGGGCAGTGAGCACCTGGACATGTTGAAAGTGAGAAAGGCTGCCCTCGCACAACTGACTGATTATAAAGTCCAAGGTGCTTTGGTTAGAGCCCGTTTTCAAGCAGAAACTGAGTGTGATGCTCCAACCAAGTACTTTTTTGGACTGGAAAGAAAACAGGGCCAAAGCAGAATGATTCATTGTTTGCGTGACCCCTCTGGAAGTGAGATGACAAGCTCTTCTCATATTAGGGCATTTGCTGTTGATTTTTATTCTAAACTTTTCTCATCTGAGCTGGTGGAACAGGACACTGCTTGTTCGGGTTTTACTAAGGGGCTGCCGCAGGTGCCAGAGGAGGAGTTACCAGCTTTACAGAGAGGGCTTACCCTTGAAGAACTCTCACGGGCATTGGCAAGTTTAAACACTGGGAAAGCTCCAGGTATTGATGGACTTACTGTCGAATTCTACAGGTTGTTTTGGGAGTTCATCGGACCAGACCTACTTGCGGTTCTTCAAGAGTGCTTAGATAAAGGTCTCCTCCCCTTGAGCTGTAGAAGAGCTGTTGTTGCCCTCATTCCAAAAAAAGGTGATCTCTGTAATATTAAGAACTGGAGGCCAGTAGCCTTGCTTTGTACTGACTATAAAATATTTTCTAAAGTGTTGGCTACAAGAATGAAGGAGGTGTTGGGGCATGTCATTCACCCTGATCAGACTTACTGTGTGCCAAACAGGTCCATATATGATAACATCTTTTTTATCAGGGATACATTTGACATCTGTAAACTATTTGGATTACGTGGTGGTCTAATTTCCTTGGACCAGGAGAAGGCTTTTGATCGGGTGGAGCATCGATACCTTTGGCGAGTACTAATGGGATTTGGTTTCCCTCCCTGCTTTGTTTCCATGGTTCAGGTGCTCTATAGTGACATTCAGGGTGTACTGAAAATCAATGGTGGACTGAGCGCTCCTTTCAAAGTAGATAGAGGGATTAGACAGGGTTGCTCCTTGTCTGGCATGTTGTATGCCCTGGCTATAGAACCCCTGCTGATCAAATTAAGGGAAGTGGTGGGTGGACTGACTGTCCCTGAGTGTTCAGTGCCTTTGAAGGTCTCAGCATATGCAGATGATCTCGTAGTATTAGTTGCAAAACAACAAGATGTGGATGGGCTGGTATCCGTGCTGGATGAGTTCCAAAAGGTGTCATCAGCTAAAGTAAATTGGACCAAGAGCTCTGCAGTACTATTGGGTAACTGGATGGGTCCTTTTCCTTCATTGCCATCTGGACTGAAATGGACAAGAGATGGAATTAAATACCTGGGATTACATCTGGGAGGCATAAACAGTGACATTAAGAATTGGGAAGGCGTTGCAGAAAAGGTCAGAAACCGTTTACAACGCTGGAGATGGCTACTTCCCCAACTGTCATATAGAGGAAGGACGCTAATCATAAACAACCTTGTTGCATCTGCTCTGTGGCACAGGTTGGCATGCCTGGAACCCCCACCAGAACTGATTACTGAAGTGCAACGGGAGTTGATTAGTTTTTTTTGGAATGGGAAGCATTGGCTGTATCAAGGTGTTTTGTACTTGCCCAGGAGTGCAGGAGGACAAGGACTGGTGGACATCTGTAGCAGGAAAAATGCGTTCAGACTACAAACTCTGCAAAAACTGCTCTATGGTCATATGGCTGTGTCTTGGAAGCCACTAGCATGTGCTCTCCTGCGCCAAGTTGGCAACCTGAAATTGGACCGAGCACTTTTCTTAATGGACAGTGATTCCTTCCCCATTGGTAATGTGTCAGACTTTTACCGGAGTTTATTAAGAATCTGGCAACAGTTGAACTGTCGGTTAGAGGAAAAATCGTTGAATTTATATTGGAGTTTAGAGTTGCCAATTGTCTCTACCATGGCAGTAGAGTCAACATCTCTGAAACAACGCCTGATCAGGGCTGGTATTCTACAAATTAAAAATTTGATTCAACCACAGCTACTCAGTTGGCTGAGCCCAGAGACGGTGGCTGCAGCTTTAGGACTGAGCTCTGTGCGCACAGCAGAAAGATTTTTGCAGCAGATCTTTTTGAATATACCTTCAACAGCTAAGGATTTCTTGAAAGACTTTTTCAAAGCTACAGATTATCCAGAGCCTTTGTCTGCATTTCCAAATTTGTTAATTAATGCCAATGAGAACACGATGGAGGAAAACAACAGGAGAAGAACTAAATATCTTCCTTTTGACTCTGCGGAAGGGAAGGAGCTTTATAATGTGTGTGTCCAGGCTCGATACCAGTCCCAACTATGCAGATACCCGGATACACCCTGGAGGGATAAACTGGGAGGGGTGGAGGGTGTCGGCCCCATTTGGGAAAGTCTGTACAGTCCACCATTGAATAAGAGAACTGGCGATCTGCAGTGGAGAATTGTTCATGGGATTGTGGCAGTTAACTCTTTTTTGTCTTTACTTAACTCCAACATCTCAGAGATGTGTCCTTTTTGCCAACAGAGAGAAACTGTTTTTCACTGTTTTCTTTACTGTTTTAGGATTCAACCTCTTTTATCTGTACTTGGCAGTGTTTTTATGGTTTTGGGTGTTTATTTTACCAATCAGGTTTTTATATATGGTTGTGCTAATGTGAGAGCTAAAAAGAATGTTAGTAGATTAGCGAATTTTTTATTGGGCCAGGCTAAGCTTGCCATTTATATCACCAGGAAGGAAAAAATTAAGAGTGAAGGGGAGTCTGACTTGGTGGGGTTCTTTAAAGCACAATTAAAAATACGAATTTTATTAGATTTCAAGTTTTATAGGATGACCCACAATTTGCAAACATTTATAGAAAAGTGGTGTACAGTGAATGCAATTTGTAAACTTGATAATGAGGAGTGTGTTTTTGTTTTGTGAATTACTTATTATGAATCTACAACAAATTACTCATTACTAGGTTACATAGGATGTTCTATTTTTTGTTGGTTTGTGGATTTTTGTATTGATTGTTGAATGTTTAATAAAAGGTATATTTAAAACTCAAAAAAAAAAAAAAAAAAAACTCTTTCTTTCTTTCTTTCTTTCTTTCTTTCTTTCTTTCTTTCTTTCTTTCTTTCTTTCTTTCTTTCTTTCTTTCTTTCTTTCTTTCTTTCTTTCTTTCTTTCTTTCTTTCTTTCTTTCTTTCTTTCTTTCTTTCTTTCTGCTCCTGAGAGCAAACCACTGAAACCTCTGCAGTTTTGAGCACTGAAGCAAAGGACACCTCAGACCAGGACACATAATGGGGCAGGGTCAGATGTCTGAATGTTGCTATATAAGAAAGGTAACAATGTTGGATGTGTATTTATTTATTCAGTTTGCTAATGATATTTGTTGTTTATTCTTTAGGGTACTGATGATATCGTTTACTTATTCATTACCATCCCTTACTCTACCAGAATGCAGTGGTAGATAGAACTTTATTTGTGCCCAAGGGGAAATTTGGATTTTTACAGAGGCTCTTTAAATAAATAAAAAGAAAGAAAGAAAGAAAGAAAGAAAGAAAGAAAGAAAGAAAGAAAGAAAGAAAGAAAGAAAGAAAGAAAGAAAGAAAGAAAGAAAGAAAGAAAGAAAGAAATGCACATACTTTGGTTTGGACACACACCTGAATGTCTATAAAGCAAGAAAATTAAAAAGAAAGAAAAGTTCTGACTTGGCTGTCACAGTGAGGCATTATGCAGGTGTACTGCTCTTGGTATAAAGGTCCCTCATAGCATTTCTTGACACACTTCTGCTGAATGATTCATGGGCTGAAAGTCCTCAATGTTAGTGTGTCAGAGAGAGACTGTGCAGCATGGTTCATAATGGTGCTGAGTTTTGTTTATAACTCTCTCATTTGCTACAGCTTCCACGGAGTCCACAGTGTCTCCCATAACTGAACTTGCTCTTTTAATTCGCTTGTTGTTTCGGTGGGACTCTCATGAAATGATGTTACAGGCCCAGCACATCACAGCATAGAAAATTACACTGACCAATACAGAGTTAGAGAAGATGTGAAGGATGTCACTTCCCACATTAAAGGAATGCAGTCACCTAAGGAAAAAGAGCCTGCTGTGCTCATTCGTCTATAGTTGCTTTCAAAGAGAAAGAGACAGGCTACACATGTCAAGGTGGGACTAGTGGGTAGTAAGACATCGTTCTTTCCCATTTGCCACGTCCAAGTAGGAAATATGGCTAAAAAAACATATTGCAGTACGTTCATAAATTTTGACAGTGTCAGTATACACCGATATTAAAATATACAGTATATTTATAAAAATATCCATCCATTATCCAACCCGCTATATCCTAACTACAGGGTCACAGGGGTCTGCTGGAGTCAATCCCAGCCAACACAGGGCACAAGGCAGGAAACAAACCCTGGGCAGGTCGCCAGCCCACCGCAGGGCACACACACCCACACACCAAGCACAATTTCAAATTGCCAATGCACCTAACCTGCATGTCTTTGGACTGTGGGAGGAAACCCACGCAGACACGGAGAACATGCAAACTCCATGCAGGGAGGACCCAGGAAGCGAACCCAGGTCTTCTAACTGAAAGGCAGCAGTGCTACCCACTGCGCCACTGTGCCACCCCCTTATAAAAATATATATTTTAAAATATTTGTATATTGTCACACGCGTGTTTAGGAGACAACTAAAGGGCTTGAATAAATGTAATTCCACGCCGGGCCAGGGGGTGGCGAAGTGTACTAATTCTCTCTCTCAATCCCTTGCAGACCATTCTCGGGAAATCCCGCCTGTTTCTGGGGCAGCCAGCAATGTCACTTCCGGTTCCGGACTTGATGACATCACTTCCCTTACTGGCCTATAAAACCGCCATCTTGCCTTCAGTGTATCACTTCTGTTTTGGACTCAGTTGTGTGAACATGTCTGTTCGTGATAAGCATTTTTGCACCCAGGAAATATTATATGGGTGGCTGCCCCAAACCTTTGTAATGTCTTTGTGTAGTTCTTGTGACAATATCTTTTAAAAACTGCAATGTACTTTTTGACAAATAACAAATGAATTCATGATCAGTTGTGCATACAGGTATACATCTTATCTGTCAAAATGCTTGCTAATGCTCTTCTGCACAAATGGCTTGTTATGATCCTAGTTTGTTTTTAATTTTGATTTCTTTTTCTTTTTTGAACTTTGCATATGAAACCACCGTTTATTATGTTTATTTACGGTCACCAAAAATATTTTTCAATGTTACTTAAAGTTGTCTTCTTGTGGCATCTTTTCCTAATACCATCTTGGTTTTGTTTTGTATTTTGGTGTCAGATCAGTTAGGACTCTTGGTATCAAACTCAGTGACGTTATTGTCATATATGTATTCTTGCAGTTCCTTCTCTTTTCCTCTGCTCTGCACAACAGTATTTACATCTATGGCTTGAACCAATTAATGTGCTGCTTCTTTCTCTCTCTCACTCAGTCGCTATTAAGTAAATGCAGGACAAGAAATGGCTTTTTCCCATCCTGTCTTCCTGTTTCAAACTACAGGCGTTAAATACGCATATACAGTTTCAAAGCTGCTAAAGCCAAGGCAGAAATCTAGGCAGCCAGAGACAACACTGACTCATCAATAAGGTTGAACTGCACACCACTCTGGGTAATATTCGTTAAAGAGTAGGCTCGCTTATTACACACAGTTCACAAAAAGACATTCTACTCAATACACAAACACACCTACACATAATCATATCTCACTTTTCCTTTTGCTCGCACAGATTTGCTCATTTTGTGTTTGCAAGTTTTCCAGTACTTTTTAGAATGCCTTTTTTGCCTAAATCCATATCGGTGGTATTCTGGATCAATCGGTTCATAGCCCACTCCTGCCGGTACCCTTCTATAGAGTATTACTTTTGTTATAATTAAAGCCTTTCTTTTCTCACACTTTGGTACATTTGAAATTATGTGGGTTCAGGGCTTGCTCAGTAGCCCTGTGCATTCACAAGTTAGCGCTACATTCAAGGGTCCCTTCCTACCATGCCCAGTCCTGTGCTCTAATTCTCATCCTAGATGCTACTTGACACTTACCTGACAGTGACCAGAACGGATCTAGTCCCTCCAGGGCTGGTTAGGGTGATGGCCAGGTCTCCACGACGGCTGTAGGACAGGGAGAGCTGTACCTGGACATGTTCCAGTGAGCGAATAAAATTTTTTGTCCCTTGGCAGCCGGAAACATTCATTAGCACCACCATGCGCCTTGTGATTTTTCTGCAAAACAAAGACACCATTCACAGTGAGAACAAAGTAAGAATGAACTTCCCAGCTGAGCAATGTATTGTTTCTTCTCACAGTGGAAACAAATCAGAGATGATTGTACACACGTGGATATTGAATGCTAAAGGCATTGTGACTCACTGAGGCAGCAATGAAGATTTAATCAGGCACTTCCTCTGGGGTTTCACTCTTCTCCATGTTCTGGCCAAGTCCACTAGCATCCCGGCATCCAAGAGGCCATATCCATAGTGGTGGCTCACTTATGGGAATTCCATTGGTTACAAAGAAGAAATATAAATAAGACATTTCATTTAAAATATAATATGCTGCAGACTCTACCCTCAGGATATGTACCACAGTTCATCAAGGACATCTTCCTCTGTACCCTGCTCTTGACTGTATGGGTGTCTGCAGGCCGTACAAAGTAGTAAATCCTTATTATTCAGGAAACAGATAATTTTTTCAAAGGTCATTTAAGTAGCAACATCATTACTTCAAAGGACAGAATAACATTCTTAAAACATCTTTTAACACCCTTTCACATATATTCTGGGTCCCCATTAGCCACTATTATGGACTATTGGTGACAATGGCAATGTTTCAAAGGCTATTATGCAATTCTGAAAAATTCTTCACACTCTCAACTGTATTATGGACCTCCAGAGAGAGGCTACATTACCATTTGAAAGACCATTCTGGAAACCTGATTGAAACGTCTATATTGACCATTGCAAATGACCCACTCTTCTGTAGGACACTAGAAGTATCCTTCTTTAAAGAATGGTTCACCTTTATAAAAGGATGAGTGTCTGTGTTTCTGTCTGATAGCTATGTCTCTGTTATTCTGGAAGATGGCACATCATGAACATTTTAGTAATAAAACGCATTGTATTTTTCATTACCAAATATTAACACTTCATTTACAAATCTCATACCAAATGGCATATAACAGAGACATATGCATTGCATTTGTCACTCCTACAGGTGGTGCATTCCAAACATTAACATTGCTTTTATGAATCTCAAACCAAATGGCATATAATAGAGACATATGCATTGCATTTGTAACACCATCAGATGGCACATCATAAACATTAACTCTGCTTTTAGGAATCCCATACCAAAAGGCATATTACAGAGACAAAGAGGGCTACGTTGATTACTTAAAATTTCAACCCATCTCTCAGTTGTTATCTTTCACAAGCCATGATGGATTTCCGCTTGCACTAGTGGCGTTTAGCTCATCAAGGATGCTAGGGCATCGCCCCATCTGTTTTTACTGGAAAACATAGTGAAACGTAAATTTATTTCAAAGTGAATACTTGCTTTATATCAAAATAAATATTCTGATTTTTTAATGTTTTGTTTTACGATATGTTTGTCAGATTTTCTTTTAGAAAATAATCAACATTTTTTAATTATTTACATAGTAACTGTACTGGATTATCTGTCTGTGCTGCTGTGGTGCTGGTCATGGCACCCTGTAACTCTGCTTTTAGGAATCCCATACCAAAAGGCATATTACAGAGACAAAGAGGGCTACGTTGATTGCTTAAAATTTCAACCCATCTCTCAGTTGTTATCTCTCACAAGCCATGATGGATTTCTGCTTGCACTAGTGGCGCTTAGTTCATCAAGGATGCTAGGGCATCACCCCATCTGTTTTTACTGGCAAACATAGTGAAACGTAAATTTATTTCAAAGTGAATACTTGCTTTATATCAAAATAAATATTCTGATTTTTTAAAGTTTTGTTTTACGATATGTTTGTCAGATTTTCTTTTAGGAAATAATCAAAATTTTTTAATTATTTACATTGTAACTGTACTGGATTATCTGTCTGTGCTGCTGTGGTGCTGGTCATGGCACCCTGAGGGGCTACTTCCACATCTCCTGACTGCACTTTTCCTTAGTCAAACAGCAATGCAGAAAAGTTCAAGGTTAGGGTGGTGAAGAAAATGCCCTTGTGCAAGTGAGTGGATGTAGCTGCACACAATGGACATGTTGCAGAAAATCTCAAAATGTATTTCAGAGAAGATGCTTGCTGAAAGGTTAAACATTAAGCAGTTGGGACCAGAAAACCTTGATATTCCTCCAAAGTAGCAATCAGATGAGAGTGGCAAGTTTATATGGATTTTTTCTGTGGATGAGCACAAATCTGTTATTGGAATGAACCTATGGTAGAGCCATTGATAGGACTTCAGTTCCCAGTAGTCAGCAAGAGTGTGCAGGGCCAACTGAAGGATACACTGATGGGTGCAAAGCTTAAAGGGAGTTGGTGTTTAGGAAGAGGAAAGGAGCAGAGAACAGAGCAGAGCTTCAGTGGTCTTTTGCACATGGCATCTAAGTATGCATGTGTTACAGAAAGTGTCTCCTCCACTCTATTCTGCTCTTAAGTACAAGGTGTCATGGCTTTTTTTTGCGAAGTGTATCATTATATTATGTGATTCATCCACTTAAAGTCAAGGTCACTTTTATTTGTGGGGTATCTCTGACTTGCTGACTAGAGTTGCTCATCTCTTCGATGGGCCATGTCTCTTACATGATTAAAAATTGGTGGGTATGTCAAATTATTCAACTTCATACTGACCTTCCAGCACAGTTGTGCTGCCCCCTTTTTCTGGCCTGATAGAGCCAGTGTTGTACGAATGGTTAATGGTTAACAGCTACAGCAAGTTCAGCTGTAATCTCAGCTTTTCTTACCTTTGCCCCTGCTGTCATGGTACATAAAACATGAGAAATAAGACAAGACAAGCTTCTCTTCGGTCTGCAAAGTCCAAAACAGCCTCGTTCCTTATTCCTTGTCACTATATTATTTGCATTGTACTTCCAGTTGAGTATTCACTGGTTGTCATCTCTCACGCACACAGAGCCCACCAATATGTGAATTTCCCATTGGGATTAATAAAGTATCTATCTATCTATCTATCTATCTATCTATCTATCTATCTATCTATCTATCTATCTATCTATCTATCTATCTATCTATCTATCTATCTATCTATCTATCTATCTAATACAACTAAAGAGAAAATCAAACCTGTTTGACTGCATCAGAGCGAGTCATGGACTAGCTGGTGTGAGTTGTCAGGGATATCAGGCTACACAACTGCTCTTCATGGAAGAGAATCATTGACTTCTTCCAATTCGATCAGATTATGGAGGCTTCAACTGAAGCCCAGTAATATGACATGGACTTATGATTTGTATATCCTAAGTATCAGCACCCTCCATAGCTGATTTATTGTGTATTCCAATAACTGGGCAGTAACAGTACGTTCAGGTTACTGTGAGATATTTTGCACACTGGTTGAAATCCCATAATTTTAATGTGTAATAATGAAAACCATCAGCTTGACTGTACTGTCTCAAAAATGTTGATGATCTGAGACAGTATTTAGAGAGAGAATCAAGAAAACAGCATAGTCAAATAAAAAAAAACACACAAAAGTTCCTAAATACCAAAGCCACAATGAAATCCAAAAATCTTAAGTCAAAAAGTCATGTAAAATTTTGAGAGCCAGACAGTAAAAATTCACAAAAAACACACATAGTCTTGAGATTTATCTATCAACCTCGGGAAATGCAAATGTATAAAGATTGACCTTTATACTGCTGCATCTATGACATCACAGCAACTGAGACGAAATGGTAATGTCCATGGGGAAAAAAAAGCAAAACAGCATCATAGGAAGATGCAACAAAATAAATACTTTGATAAATACATTTTATTTGTAAAAAATCAACTAGATACTTGGAATTCTCATATCCAAAACATCAAAAAGAGAGCCAAACATGTTACAAGCAAGGTGCCATAATGTTTTAAAAAGTATATAATCAAACATTGTATTACCAGGATGACTGGTTACACCTCCCAGTAGGGAAACCACACCATGCCATTGGCCAGCACCATCACTATATCACAGGTCTTTATGTGTTCAAAGAGAATTTTTGACTTCTACCACCACTCTCAAGCCAACAAGAACATCTGCCACTTTGTTACTCTCTTTGTTTCCAGCAACTGTAAATCATGAAGAACCTTCACGTCTCCAGAAAAAAATGGACTTTTCACGACATTCCTTTGTTCATCATAAATTACCTTTGCGCCCAACTGCATTGGCGGCCCAGTCATCTGCTGTCAGCGTTTCAGGTTTCGAAGCTCGCACAATAAGGTGTTGCACATCGCGCCAAGTTAAATTAGGACTGCAAGGAAAATTACAGCAATCACTC
This sequence comes from Erpetoichthys calabaricus, assembly GCF_900747795.2. Classification (NCBI taxonomy): domain Eukaryota; kingdom Metazoa; phylum Chordata; class Cladistia; order Polypteriformes; family Polypteridae; genus Erpetoichthys; species Erpetoichthys calabaricus. The sequence goes on along the minus strand of NC_041401.2, from coordinate 167,912,015 downwards.
TTTCAATAGTTACAAAATGACATGTGTTGGACAGAATGATCTAAAGAGAGACCCCTATTAGACAGTAAATTCCATGGCAACCATTCCCTTGTACAAGCACACCCTGCCCACCAGTTGGCGAGAGCTTGTGTGGGATGACCTTCATTACTATTAACAGAATACAACTGGGGGCTGAAGTTACTACTGGTTGAAATGGAGTGTAAAATAAGTGATATGTAGCATTCAAGGTGATAAATATTTTGCATGTCTTTATTTGTAATGTTAAAGAGTTAGGAAGCTGGACAAACCAGTTTTCTATCCCCAGAGTTTTATTGATGAGGAAAGCACTGTCTGGATCAGGTTTATAGTTTAATTATTTCCTTTCTTTGAGCTACATTATTTGTATGAAAATGTGCTATATAAATAAATGAAATAAACAAATAAAACTCCTCACAGGTGGTGCAGTTGTAGTGCTGCTGCTTTACAGTAAGGAGGCTGTGGAAGATTGTGGGTTCGCTTCCCAGTTCCTCTCTGTGTGGAGAGTGCTTTGAGTACTGAGAAAAGCGCTATATAAATGTAATGAATTATTATTAAATGTTGTTGTTGTTTCTTTTCTGTTTGCTTGGTACAAGACAGAATGCTTGACTCGGGAGCTGAGCTTGCAGGAGCTGCTTCATTAGTGACTGTTACACTCATGCTGTAAAGTAGTTGAACTGGTAAGGGGCTGCATGAGTGGTTTCATTGGTGAATGGCCCAGGAAGGGATTCGTTAACTTAATTTATTAGCTTAATCTATTAGTCATTTCAATTGGATTGTGGCTAAAATAGGACTGGGTGAAACAAGGGAGTTGCCTGCACACTCTGGTCTAGGATTTGTGAAAGGAATGGTACAAGTTAGTCTCTCTCTTTATCTCTCACCATCTGGCCATGAAGAGAAGACCACCTCTCTCAATTACCATTTCTCCATGATTAAGATAACTTTATCTTAGCAGCCATACTGAGACAGACATGTGTCCCGTTTCAATTCTTCATTTAAATGCCATGTAGTAGCCAAGACCAAGTCGGCCAGAATACCGGACTTAAAGGACAGGACTATTGATGCAAGAAGCACTGCTTCTTAGGCTGCAATGGTATTTTTGTCACACTCATTTTATTTTGCTTATAATTTGGCCATATTACCTATAATACATAATTAAATGTGAAGCTCATTCTCCTGCCATATTGTGAGGTTAACGATATTGAAAGGAAGGGTGCAGTAAGTGCTAACGTACAAAATCTGATCATAGATTGGTAAGTGTATGGGATTTCAGGCATTTTGGTAAAGTCTTCATAATGAAGATTATCAAAGGGGAAAATATGGTCTCATAGGACCCTATACAACAAAACCGGGTTAAAGTTAACAGTAGGTGGATCAATAGTCATTGCAGCACCTTGAAGAAATCACTTACTTGGCTTCCAGTGCAAGTGCAATGACACCAGCAACCAGCGGGGCTGAAGCTGAGGTCCCAGAATGTCGTTGTGTACAGCGGTGCCTCAAGTCTGTGGTCACCTGGCAAACAAAAAGCCATCATGTTCATCCTACATTAAGTAAGAGTCTCGTAGGCAAGGATCAGAAAATGAATTTTAAATTATTAAAAATGTCACAAAAGTATTAGGCTAATACAAAACAAGAGAAAGCAGCACATCAGTTACTGTTACTGTCATTCATGCATTTCCTTCAGGCTGGAAGCAAAAATCCCAAGACAGAATCTAGAAATTACAACTTTAGGGGGTACATATAATAATATGAATACATTTAGGATTTATAATTATCTTTATATGGGCTTTGATGAGAAAACAGGGTGGCTTTAAGTACTTAATAAAGGGGTGATGCCACATACCAAAACCCAAGTGATGCTCTTTCTGAGGTGAACAAGGAAACCAAAAAGTTGCTGGAATAAATATGTGAAATAAATTTCAATTCACTTCTAGAAAAATGTGTGCCATTTACAGAAAAAGAACATTCCTATCTGAAACTCTGTATGCATCCATTTATCATCCAACCCGCTATATCCTAACTACAGGGTCATGGGGGTCTGCTGGAGCCAATCCCAGCCAACACAGAGCGCAAGGCAGGAAACAAAACCCAGGCAGGGCACCAGCCCACACACACGGGACAATTTTGGATCGCCAATGCACCTAACCTGCATGTCTTTGGACTGTGGGAGGAAACCAGAGAACCCGGAGGAAACCCACGCAGACACGGGGAGAACATGCAAACTCCACGCAGGGAGGACCCAGGAAGTGAACCCAGGTCTCCTAACTGCGAGGCAGCAGCCGCTACCCACTGCACCACCGCGCTGCCACTCTGTATGCATTTGCTTTTAATTTCATATTTAAATAAAGATCCCTAGAGAACAAAATGTGTATATCCTCAACAAGTATAAAGCATCCGCTAGATAATGGCGGAGCTGCTGACACTGACTTTCTGGCCACTGAGTTTCCGATGGCGTATTTTGGGGCGTCTGTGTGGAAAATGAGCAGCATGTCATTTTTTTAATGCAGCTCTCCACAGTGATGCAAGTGCGAGGCATACATAGAACTGATTTTACCATTGGTGCATAGATCACACGCTTCACACAGAGGCAGAAAAGAACACAGGTAAACAATTAAGAGTGATCAATGCTCTAGGAAACAATATTCCTTGTTTTCCACTGCAAAAATCTATTTTAAAACCCACAAAAACTCCTTAGTGTCAGTTTTGTAAAGCTATGAGAATCGATACTTACCTGTTTTGTTCATCACTATTTGTTCCTTTAAAAAAAAGAACCTAAACTACGGCCTACAGATGATCTTTCAAGCGCTTATACTTCATCTAACCAGCTGTAAAGAACCTGGAATTAGGTGCCTGCCTATGTTATCTGACTCATGGGAGCAAAATGAAAGAACGATACAATGAACAGATAGATAGAGGTAAGCACTAAAATTAAGTGATGAGTAGAAGACCAAACCATAATGGGACACTAAATCAGCAGTCTGCTAAAGCGACACAAGAAACAACAAGTCCCATAAGCACTTCCAAAAATTGCCCTGTAGGGAGTGGATTACCATTGTTACACACGTGTGTATAGGGGGCAGTCAAAGGGCTTAACTGAGGGTAAGATGCCGAGTCTGGGGTTGATGAAGTGCACTAGTGTCTCTTCTACCTCTTCTACAGATCATCAGAGGGGAAACCCAGTTAAACCACAATCAACTTCTGCATCCCCTTCCAAACCATGCCCTCCTATTGAGCTCACTTCCGCCAGTTCCCTCACAGACCTGCTTATTCCTGCCCAATGCTTATAAAAGTCCAACACCTCAAGTTTCTTTAGTTCTGCTTGGGACTCAGTCTTGTGAGATTACTTTGGTGTAATAACATATTAATACTTTTGCCTCACAATATACGGGGTGGACCCCCAAAACCTTTTCTGTTTGTGTTTCCCTTCTTACACCATCAAAACCCTGACTAGAAAGCACAAGCACTTAGAGCACAAAAGGAACTACCAGAGAAGGCAAGGCAATCCACAGCAAACATCATCCCAGTGCAGAATCCCGAGATGAAGTCAAACACACCTTTCCCTAGTGTAGTGGTTCTCAAACTGTGGGGCGGGCTCCCCTAAGGGGGCGCAAAGTAACAAAAAGCGGGGCGCGAAGATGTGAAAAAAAGAAAACAGCAATCGAAAATATGAAAAATACATCTATTGAAACAAAACAAATTAACTTAAACTACATTCTGATACTAGAAAAATAAATATAGAGTTAGATAAATGTTGATAAAAGTTAAGTAGGTATAATAAAATTTGCATCTATGATATATCATTAATTAAAAAAGAACAAATTGGTATTAATGGGCTCCTTTCAAAAACATTAGAGGGGTGCGATTAAAACTGTTATGAAAACTCGGGTCGCAAATACTTAAAGGTTGAGAAATGCTGCCGTAGTGCATACAAAATGAACCAACAAGAATTATGGGACACCCTCTAGATTTATAGGGCAGAGGGCAGTTATTGGCGGCGCTTGGCAGGCGGCTCCGCCACTTGGGGAACCACCCCTAAAACACATGATACATAACAAAGGCTACATAGAAACACAGAAAAAAACAAAAATACAGAATGAACATTAAGCACATAAATTAACAAATCAAAAATGAGCAAAAGATGCATTGAACATGAACTTGAATCCCAGTCAGTGGAGGAACCCTGGTTGAGATATGAAAGTCTTAACAACTTACCTTGTGATTTTATCTTATTTATCCAAACATCACCCAATATCAGCCAGAGCACATAGGAGTGAACACAACCACAAGTGCTGAAGAACTACGATACTAAACACCATTGAATAGCTATATGAGTGACTCTATTACACAACAAGTGAGAAATATAAAACAAAAGGTGGTTAACAGAACTGAATTAACAGACAAAAATTCAGAAGATTGCATAACCTAATAGGTCAGTCGATATTACATTGCCTTCACTTTTACTTTTACTATGAATAGAATTTCCACTTTCAAAGATTGCTGGAGACAAAACTGGTATAAAGGGCTCGAGGCATGTGCTTAGTGTCCCTATCATAAATTACACCTGCAAGTACTAGTTTCCAGATTACACAGAGTAGATTATGATTTTTGTGAGGTCTTCTTAGTGAATTGTTACTAATGCAAGGTATTAAGTTTCTTCTTGAGGTTCACTAAATTAATTTTTGAGGCCGACTTGGAAAAAAAGTAATGTTTTTTATAGGATCATTCACAAATGACTGGCTCAGAGTGTTAAACAGAGCTCCATATTTGAAAAAAAATTAAATTATTCATTTAGTCATTTTAAAAAATTATTTATTTCAATATGGGTCCAACAGACTGCCCAGGCAGCTTGGGATGCCAGAACACAACTAAACAAATTCACGAGCATTTTTTTAATGATGAAATAATAAAGTAGGTTGAATGTTTAAAATGGAAAAGAGTAAAGTGTGTTAGTGATAATTAAAAGAAGACTACTTCACATTATGGAAAATAAAAATCTATGTATTGGCATAAAAGTAATTAACAGGCATAAAAATAATTAACAGCTTCTGAAGCATTAGATTTAGCATAAATTAAACATGACAAGCAAATAAGATATGTCAAGCAAATAGTTAAAATAGAGATACAGTGATCCCTCGCTATATCGCGCTTCGCCTTTCGCGGCTTCACTCTATCGCGGATTTTATATGTAAGCATATTTAAATATATATCGCGGATTTTTTGCTGGTTCGCGGATTTCTGCGGACAATGGGTCTTTTAATTTCTGGTACATGCTTCCTCGGTTGGTTTGCCCAGTTGATTTCATACAAGGGACGCTATTGGCAGATGGCTGAGAAGCTACCCAGCTTACTTTTCTCTATCTCTCTCTCTCTCTTGCACTGACTTTTTCTGATCCTGACGTAGGGGGATTGAGCAGGGGGGCTGTTCGCACACCTAGACGATACGGACGCTTGTCTAAAAAATGCTGAAAGATTATCTTCACGTTGGCTACCTTCTGTGCAGCTGCTTCGTGAAGTGACATGCTGCACGGTGCTTCGCATACTTAAAAGCACGAAGGGCACGTATTGATTTTTTTATCTGTCTCTCTCTATCTCTCTCTCTCTCTCTCTGCTCCTGACGGAGGGGGTGTGAGCTGCCGCCTTCAACAGCTTTGTGCCGCGGTGCTTCGCATACTTAAAAGCCAAACAGTCCTATTGATTTGTTTGCTCCTTTGAAGAGGAAGATATGTTTGCATTCTTTTAATTGTGAGACTGAACTGTCATCTCTGTCTTGTCATGGAGCACAGTTTAAATTTTTGAAAAAGAGACAAATGTTTGTTTGCAGTGTTTGAATAACGTTCCTGTCTCTCTAGAACCTCTGTGTTTCTGCGTAAATCTGTGACCCAAGCATGACAATATAAAAATAACCATATAAACATATGGTTTCTACTTCGCGGATTTTCTTATTCCGCGGGTGGCTCTGGAACGCAACCCCCGTGATGGAGGAGGGATTACTGTATTAGTCATATTGCATTTTCTACTTAAGCTTGAAGCAAAATTACCAATATTGGGAAAGGAAGGATAGAGCAGGAAGAGAATGACGTACAGAAACTACCCGAGGACAATAGAAGGGGGAATAAGGAGAACACCTGTTGTCTGAAGGCTGGGAAGCAAGGAATGATACCAATGACAATTGAATACAGAAAATGGTCAAGGTAGGCACGCAAGAAACCAGCTGGAATAGTGAGTCAGCAGAAACAGCAAAGGCATTGTTACAACGAGGTCAAGATGATGTAATGTATGGAAAATAAAATTAGTATATCCATGTATTAGCATAAATAAATATAGAAAAATATATAAGCATTAACCTTAGTGCAGATATTAATGCAAGTCAGGCCTGCCAAGCAAATGATTAAATAAAAGGCACATGCCATATTTCTTTTTAATTAAAACTTTGCTTTAGCCACCAAATATAAAATAGCTTGAAAGCCAAGGAAGGGGAAATGATAAGAGAAAGCCCAAAAATGGAAGAAGGAACATCTGACCAGCCAAGGCCAATCAAAATAAGCAAAAACAGAAAATAAAAATGAACAATAGAAAGTAAAAATACCGGTGGCCAGCTGCAGAAGGAAATCAGGAGATAATAATGGTTCCCTTGAGAACTCGGGATACCGGCTGGACAGGTGCAGAGGGGAGTCAAAGGGAACAGCGAATGAGCTAATTTGAGCGAGGTCAGGATGATAAGAAATAATTATATAAACTGTGATTTTTGGCCTGTTCAGTGCTCAGTCCAATTTGGCCACATTGGGTTGAGTCTGTGTTATTATTGTTGTTTTATTGCAATAAAACCATATACTCTGTTTGCCTATCTTATGTCTCCTAATAGCCTTCATTTCAGGTAAAAACCTCTTGGAGCGTCTTTTGCTCCGAAATTTTCGCCAGACACGACAACATGAGGCTTGCAGAAAATGCAGTAGAGAACAGGGAGGTGGTTAGGGGTGGGTTTAACCAGTGTTTGTCTATTTTGTGTTAATTTGTTATTAACACATAATTATTCAAAATTTTGATGTTGATTTTAAAGCTTTGCTTACTCTTTATCCTTAGTTTGTCCCTTGTTTTAGCAGCATTACCATTTTGGGCGTTGCATTGCTAGGAAAGGCTCACTGTTGCTACCTTGTGACAGCCAAAATTCATGAGAAACATCATCAAAGCAATTTTTGAAAGTCCCTAAAGTCTTACTCTACACCACAATACCTGGTAACTTATTCCATGTGTCTGTGGTTTTCTGTTGAAGAAAATCCTTTAGACGTTTGTGCAGAAAGTACGCTTAACAATTTTGTGACTATTAATTAAAGCTGTAATGTGTGATCCACACTTTGAAATGCAGTCTGAATTCGTCCATGTTAGGAGGTGCTGACATCATCTTGTTGGTACTTGTTTTTAAACTCGGCAATAGAAATGATTCACTCTTTTGTCAACACTCTAAAAATGAGTCATTCTGAATGCTGGTGTCTTCATCCAGGCAACTTTGGATGGAATAGACGTCTAATGGCATGTTCCTTTTGTTGACACAGCAAGCTGTGCCTGTTATATTCAAACGTTATTGCCTTTAAATGTAAACCTGTGCTCCATTTAGCATCCCTTACCATCTTATGCCACCTACAAGCCTGTTATTGACAGCAACAGCACTTCTTTATCCAATCAGAAGTTCTTACCCTTTCATAAAATTAAGCACTTCAGTCATGTCACCTCTTAATCTCTGCCTACATAGAAAAAGCTCAACTCCTTCAATCTTTCCTTATAACTCATACATTGCAGTTCTGGAATCAGTCTAGTTGTTCTTCCCTGGACAGTCTCTTGTGCTGCTATGTCTTTTTTGTAGCCTGGACACCAAAACTGCAGGCAGTACTCCATGTGAGGTTCACTAATGAGTTATAAAGCTTAAGCATAACCTTCTTTGACTTGTACTTGTTGTGATTCCGCAAGGATTTTCCCACTAGCTAGGATTCAGATCATTGTTCTGTGTCTTCTTTGTTCATTTTTAATTCTTTTGTTTGTATTAAATTTTATTTCTGTATATTATTTGCATTATTCATTGTTTTTGATTTTTTTTTCCATGTATGTCTCTGTTACATGCCTTGTGTTTTATGGATTGTTGCCCAAGGGGTGGGGTCCCCTGCCCATCTCTGAAAACTACGGCTTTCAGCCCTAAAATGGTGGGGTCAGCCCACAGTCCCTTATGGTTCACTGAAATGCACTTGGGAGTTGATGGGTGTTTCTTTGTGATTTTGCTGTGCTTTTTTGGTTTCTTGAATTTTCACATATTTGCTCTGTTTTTTTTATTTTACTTTGCCATTGAATTACTGTTTTGAAGCGTTTTGCTTCGGATTGTCTTTATTGTTTAGGAAACTCCTTTTGCCTATGTGCTCCTCTGAGCTGATTTTTGTACTACATAGCATGTTTGTATTGATAACTATTTTCATTTATAAAGATTCTATGTGGCACTATGTGTTACTAGCCAGTGTTTTTGATAGTATTTCCATCTCTAGTGGTCATTTTTGGAATTGTTCAGGACTTACAAGCTTAATAACACTGTAGCTTTGTAACAGTACTCCACACATCAATCTACAGTGTATAACCTAATCATGGGTAACCATGGATGTTTTCTTGTTATTTCAACATTGATTTTTGGTTTAGGTATTGGGTTTAGATAAACTGATTGTCATTTTTAAAGGTTTTGACCTTAGCTTGTCTGTGGATTTGGCCTTTCCCTTGAGTCTTCATGGCCTTCCATTTTCTTCCATCTTGGCAGAACATTTTGTAGGCTTCCTGACTTTTCCGAGTTATGTTCTGGATTTGACCAAACTCTTACAGTACTTACTTATCCACGCTGTCAGCCAAGCTCATGTTGGTGAAGACTCATCTTTGTTACAAGGATATGAACATACAGTCAAGAATGTACTGAAAAAGGGAGTTCTTAGACAAAAATTTCGGTTAAGAAAGGCTCTTACGATTTTGCGTTGGCCTCTGTCACCACCACTGTAGGCAGTGGTGAGAGTTGAGGAGCAGGCCTCGCTGTACCAGGGCACTGTCCCTGACTCTGTGGTACTGCTCACAGACACGGTGTAGATGCTGCTGCTGTAGCCATCACAGTTGCAGTTGTCATATAGGGACCCCCCATTACCAGAGGCCCAGACAAAGATGGATCCCAGGCCATTCCGACCCTGCACAACACAAAAAAAACAAAAAAACAAGTCCCATAACTATCTGCTAGTCCTTGCAATGATGCAAGGCTTCATTTCAGCAGGTCTACCATACAAACTAAACTAGTTGAGGGAAAAGTACAAAGTAAAAATTATTCCTTCCCACCCTAATTAAAAAGGGAGGAAGGTGGTAGGTTGTAGGCCAGTGTTTCTCAACCGAGCGAAAAAAATGGAAATAGAAGTAGAAGCTATTTATTGAAACAAACTTGTTTAAAATTGCAACTGTTTATGGTAGAAAAAATCACACAGTATGTTGACTATTGGTATTAGTGTAAATGACTGCTCGCTTCGCTCTCCAACCCCCGGGCCTGCACTACACACTAGCGCCTTTGCAGTTCTGCTGCTCGTGTATGGGGATGTGGATGTACAATTTAAACAGATTTTTATTTTCATGGGAATTGTTATATATGCGTAATAGAACTAACTATTTTACATTACAGCAAGTAATTAACCATATTAAAAAATAGTAAAATGCAATAATTTGAAAGTAAATTATGTTTCATGTTGCGTTAGAGGTATTTGTTGTGTTATATGTTTTTGTTCTGTTTGGCTTTGAAATTAACATGCAAATACTTTTTAAACTTGCACTTTTATTGTAAAACTTAATTAAAAACAATTTTTTTAATTAAAATTTCATAAATATTGCATTGAATTTTGATTCTGTGTTTGGACTTTCATCGTGACAATGCCACGTATAACTGCCTGTGATTGAATTTCGTTTCTTTCTCTCTACTAAATAAAACAACTATTTGAATGTTTGGCTCTGAGACTTGTTGTCTTTGCTAAAGCTATTCTAATGGGAAACTTAACGTTTTAATACTTAAGATCTCCTTTGTTGTCTAATGTTATCCTCGGAAGATGTACTACATTACCTTTCTTGGTTACATCCTTCTTTCTACAGTAATTCGTGCAGAGGAAGACCGGACGGTGTTAACGGTTGTAGATATTCTTCAGGATATTGTAAGTTGATGTTTTCATCTTCCGCACGATCATCACCAGCTGTTTCAGCATAGTCTATTGATACACATTTATCCAATTTGCCGTGTAACCGATCAACATTTTTGACGTTAATTCGTTTGACTTTCTCAGTGCTAGGATTGCCCGTGTACTCGTTTTTCCTGTTGATAACCATTTGTGGTAAAATTCTTCAGTAAGATTTGTACATAACACATCTTCTTTAATTGGGAACTTAAAGTGAGGAAAACGTTAAAATTTATAAAAGCTGAGAGCGCAGGAAGTGTGTCTGTCAAAAGCATTCACATGAATGAGAGGTGAGAGGACCATGGTCTTCTTTGAAAATGGTTGAGAGGAGGGCATGACTTGAAAAAATCTCTTTAAAAAAATCGTGTCTCGTCACAGGATTTTTTTATATAATAGAGAGATGTGTCACATGTGTTGACTGTATATTTTGATGATAAAAAATATTAGTGATGCCCCAGTCTGATCCAGACTTGAGCATTTCTGCCAATAGTGCATTCCCAAATTAAAATTTAGTGTTGTTGGGTAGTGCAGTGGGCTGGCGCCCTGCCAGGGTTTGTTTCCTGCCTTGCGCCCTGTGTTGGCCGGGATTGGCTCCAGCAGACCCCAGTGACCCTGAAGTTAGGATACAGCGGGTTGGATAATGGATGGATGGATGTTGTTGGGTAGATCTCAATATAATCAAAAATATGAAAATGTGCATAAAAAACTTTAGGGGGGCACCACAAAAACTAATATAAAAAATTGGGCACACATGGAAAAAGGTTGAGAAACAATGTTGTAGGCTGTATGTAGATTGTGGATAAAAAGGTTAAATAATCTGTATAGGGGAGAAGGACAAAACAAATATGGGTGGATCAGTCAGTCAGTCATTTTCTAACCCACTTTGTCCTGAACAGTCTGCTGGAGCCTATCCCAGCTAGCATAGGGGGCAAGGCAGGACCAAACCCTGGACAGCACACCAGTCCATCGTAGATGGGAGGATCAAAGGAGTGAAAATGGAGTGCAAAAATCAGATGTTTAGAGAAGATGAAAGAAGAGATTAACAGATTAGCAGGTCATTTAGTCCTGGAGAAATGTCTTATCCTAGCCTGATAATGAGTTTAGTTTAACTGTCTTCTGTTTTTCTTTAAAGTTGTCTTTGTCATCTGGTAAAAGAACACAAACAGGGAGATCAGTGCACCTGACCTGAGACATGTGAAATGCTCCACTGTAGCTTCAGGATGTCTTGATTTTAACAACTCAAACCTGCTCCCTGAAACAATCTGCACATCCTCTCCCTGTTTGACCTATGTGGGTGACTGGATACTTTCTAAAACAAATTCAGCAAATAAGGGTTTTGGGAAGGCATGAGGTCTGCTGTTTAATATTACATTAAATATTTAATAGTTACATTAAATTGTATTCATTATTACTGATAATTATATCAATGCCATTTTCCTGAATAAGGGAACCATCAAGATCAAAGATCTACCAAAGCCTATTGTGGAATACTTCACTTTCCTTGATCACAGCTGCACTGACCTTTCTACTTGTGTTCTTTCAAGTAGAAGACACCTTTCAAAGAAAAACGAAGTACACTAAGCTCCCAGACTTCCCAGACTATTGGTCCCACTAATGTTTAAATCTCAGTTTTACGTATTCACCGTTTTGGTTGCCTACATGAGTAACCATTTCTGCTCTTTCAGTCTCACGCCTGATGAAGTCTACACAGCCAAAGCACTGGGCCTCTAACCTTCTTTTCTACTGGAACAACTTGTACTTTTATTTCCTTTTACAGTTGACACCCTTCACTGACTAGGCCAAATTACAATTTAGAGTTAAGCCATAGTGACTATTGAATTGAATAGGAATCTGCTGAGAACAAGAAAATGCTAAGCCAGTCTGGCACTGAATTCGATAAAAAGCATTATTATAAACTGCTGTGTCACCATCAACTTTACCAAGGATGGTTTTTAAATAAGGATATTGCACACTTCCGATTAAGCGAAATTAGTGGATGGTCATGGCCAATAGTGATTAGCAAAATGATTCACATTAAACTGAATTGTCAGTGCAAATTAGTGTTTTGCAACATAAATTATGAGGAAGGAAACCATTTACTTATCCTAGTGATTAGTGAAACAAGTCACTCAAATAAATTCAGTGACGTGCAGTGAGGTTAATGGCTGGTGAGGCACCGACTCCTTCAGAGTCAGATTTACGAATATATGAACCCCGAAGAGTAGCTTATTCACTATTCAACTGGCAGCATGGCTATGTTTCATATCTCATCAGCATACTTCACACACATATAAGGTAAGGTACATATTTGGCTAAGAAAGAACGTTACTTTTATAGGGGCAAGAGAGCGGAGAGAGCGCATTTGCTCTGCACCCTTCATGTGTTCTAAATTTGCTGTTGCAATTCCACAATTCATCCATCCATCCATTATCCAAACCGCTGAATCCGAACACAGGGTCACAGGGGTCTGCTGGAGCCAATCCCAGCCAACACAGGGCACAAGGCAGGAACCAATCCCGGGCAGGGTGCCAACCCACCGCAGTATCCATTATCCAACCTGCTATATCCTAACACAGGGTCACAGGGGTCTGCTGGAGCCAATCCCAGCCAACACAGGGCAAAAGGCAGGAACCAATCCCGGGCAGGGTGCCAACCCACCGCAGTATCCATTGTCCAACCTTCTATATCCTAACACAGGGTCACGGGGGTCTGCTGGAGCCAATCCCAGCCAACACAGGGCACAAGGCAGGAAACAAACCCTGGGCAGGGTGCCAGCCCACCACAGGGCACCCATACATTAGGAACAATTTAGAATAGGCAATGCACCTAACCTGCATGTCTTTGGACCGTGGGAGCACCCGTTGGAAACCCACGCAGACACGGGGAGAACATGCAAACTCCACGCAGGGAGGACCCAGGAAGCGAACCCAGGTCTCCTAACTGCGAGGCAGCAGCGCTACCCACTGTGTCACCATTCATACTCATTTAATACAAATGAAAGTATTGAGTGGTATACAAAAAGAAAGGAATTTCAAAATAATTACTTGTTTTTAAAAGCTTTAAATTATGATGCCTTAATCAATTTTAATACAGACTGTTCAATAAAAGGATAACAAGAAAAACAAGGGAATATTTTATTTAAGGTCAAAATTTAGTTTTTAAATATTGGATTATTTTTTTTTTAGTCTGATCCTATTATAAAATTGAAAACTGTTTATGGTTTTACCTTTATTTGTAAATAAAGACCATGCGCCTATCCTTCTCCACAAAAGTCTCCGTCACTTTCTTGTAAAGGTTCTCCTTATTTTCCTTCAGTTTTAAAAATCTTAATCTTCCATTTTGGCAGTCAGTCAGAACAAAAAATAAAAATAAATGGACCACTGCAGTGCACTTGACTTTCTGATATCGCTAACTTATTGGTGCCTCTGTGTAGAACAACAGCAACAATGAGCACCTGTTGGGCTCACATCTGCCTCCTTCAGTGTGGCACAGTACTGTCTGCCTCACCTTGTGCCTTTTTATGTCCGATCAACAAGACTGAATATGTCACACACATTCATTAAAGATATCAGCCAGACTGTGAATAGTCAGGGTGTATAATAAACATGTCTGCAAACATTATATTTCATTAAAGATATCAGCCAGACTGTGAATAGTCAGGGTGTATAATAAACGTGTCTGCAAACATTATATTGGTGACATATAAAGAGACAACAACAGGCACGCGCCAATTGCATGCATCAGCCCAGTGTGTGAGGGAGAGCGCAGTCCGAGGGGAGGTGAGGCTCGTTGCTTTTAAAAATGATTAAAAGCAACTATAAAAATGATCAAAATTATTGGAATCATACAGAAAACAAATATATAGCACAGACCAGTGAATACATTTATTTTATGTTATCATTATCTTTTTTACTTTTCACGATAACAGGTGAGGTGCCTCCCCTGACCACATGTCCGTGAATAAATTCACAAAATAAATTGTGTTTCACTTCCAGTGAAATCCATGCTTCTCATAGAAGAAGAAAAGTGTTTTCATGAATTTATTCTGCATTCATCTGCCCGTCATTTAGTATTTAAATAAAGATGTTTATTTAAAGAAAAATTACCACAGGTGTGCATATCTTCAACTAGGTTGGACTTTCCATATAGTGAGTTTTCCTGTGCACAGTGGTGTTTTTGGTGTGTCTTTAAGTGGATATTATGCATCATGGCACATTTTTTAAAAATGTACTGCACTTCTCGTTGGTGATGTGAATGACAAAGGTATAAACCTGAGTTGATTTTACCAGAGTGGTATGGAGCACATGCTTTACTCAGGTGCAGAAAAAAAAACACAGGTAAATACAGAAGAGTGAGCGGGGCATTAAGCTGCACCATTTCTTGTTTGCTGGCCAAAAATAAAACTTTTTTTTTTTTTTTTTTTTTTTTTTTTTTTTATTTTATTAATTTTCATTGTTATCATTCCATACAAACAGATCAATTTATAACCCAACAAATTTGAAAACAAATCAAACCCCACCCCTGAGAAGGAGAGCTTAGCTAAAGGAAAATTTCTTTAAGCTTTTTAATAAGGCAACATTAGACAAAAGAAGGGGAGAAGTAAGTATCTATATAAATAAGAGATGGAGAAGGGAGTTAAATGCAATAATAGTTATTTCTCTTATTCTAAAATAATATTGATTAAATCCTGCCATGTTTTGAAAAAATTTTGTACAGATCCTCTAACTGAAAATTTGATTTTTTCCAATTTCAAATAATATAAAACATCGGTTTCCCACTGACTTATAAGAGGAGAATTAGGATTCTTCCAATTTAACAAAATAAGTCTGCGTGCCAAGAGTGTAGTGAATGCAATCACCGTTTGCTTGTCCTTCTCCAATTCAAGTCCATCTGGAAGGACACCAAACACAGCTGTTAGTGGGTTAGGAGGGATTGTGATACTAAGGCTGTCTGAGAGGCACTTAAACATTTTTGTCCAAAATGATGTTAGTTTGGTGCAGGCCCAGAACATGTGACCCAGTGAGGCAGGAGCTTGGTTGCAGCGCTCGCAGGTTGGATCCTGGCCTGGAAACATTTTGGACAGTTTTAAGCGAGACAGATGGGCTCAATATATAATTTTTAGTTGAATAATTCTATGCTTTGCGCATATAGAACTCGAGTGAATTCTCTGCTTTGCTACCTTCCACTCCTTTTCTGATATATTGATTAAGAGATCTTCTTCCCAATGTCCTCTTGGATCTTTGAAAGGTAGGGACTCTAATAAGATTTTATATATTGCGGAAATAGTGTTTGTTTCCTCGGAATTGAGCAGAAAAATAAAACTTTTAAAACCCTTAAAGACTCTTTATGGAGGTTCATGTTTTGCCATTGCAAAATCTCCTGTGAAATGAATTTGAACAAGAGGCATACATAGAACTGGTGTGGTTCGAATTATCTGCTTTATGCAACTTCAGAGAAAAGCACTTGTAAATATGGAAGTATGAATTAGGTTTTATTAAGCATGGCTCCTTATTTTTCACCAAAATAAAAACCTTTAAAACTTCAAAAACTTCAGTGAGTTTTGAATTTTGCAATTGCAATTAATAAAAACAACAATGTAATAAATTTTAGCGAGAGTTATGCAAAACTTTATGTAGAATGGAGCTTGCCTGTTTTGCTCATCACTAATGGCCAACTGATGGCTGATCAAAGTGCACATGGATTTAGCACCAGTCATAATAAATATACATAGATGGGACTGCAAACAAATGGAATAACACTACAGATTCATTGTTCCATTCATCAGCAAAGACTGTGGTATTCTAATTTTCAAGACGCTACTTACATATGTCACCCCTCTCAGGAACACCTCTTTCGCTAGGCGGCCAGGACCAGACACCGTTTTTCCATCATCCTCAGGTCCCCAGCTGGCACTGTAGATGTGGATATGCTGTGGATTCAAACTGAATGATTGTGCTTCCATAATATCTGTAACAAGGCCATCAATCATCCGCACTCCTAGAGGGAAAAGCACATCGATAGCAATTCTTAAATTTTATTTTCTGCATACAGCTGTAGCTTCAAACTCTTGAAACTCTTGGACTTTCAAAACTCAGCTTGATGTATTTTTATAAGAATTAATTGGATAGGATTGGTGAGCTTTGTTAGGCTGAATGGCCTGTTCTCGCCTGGATTGTTCTAATGTTCTCTGCCAGACAAGTATGGTTAGCAAATGAATGTTCTTTTTCAAAGTATAAGAATAAAGAAGTTATCATCCACTAGTCTACATCTCTATATATAGGTAAATAAAATCCAACGTCTGTCTGTACTTCTGTCTGCTTTTCACAAAAGAACTACTTAAAGTATTTAGATCAGGATTTTTTTCTATAATTTACTTTCCTGTTGATTTTGCGACTTCTCTCATCGTGCCAAGTATTATAGTTCGGTTGCAGCACCGGTTTATTTGTGCAAATCCAAGAGACAGGCTGTGGGAGAGGGGATAAGGAAGTGGGATCTCTAGAGTAGACAGCCAGGCAAGGCCCTCCTCACTTATGTGCCAGCCTCCGTTCAAGTTGCTGTACCTCTAGTCACGTATTGCACTGTACCTTGCCTCCACTTAGTTTGACGTTTGCAATGTAATATTAGTGTTACATTAGTGAGAAGCATTCATGTTTACCCCTGCCTTTTAGGAATGGGTCTCTTTGAATTTTACGACAAGAGTTGGGGGGGAAGTGCCTTAAACAAGTTTGGCTAATGTTTCTCTGAACTCTCAGTCAACCCCCATAGGAAAGTCAGGCTGTCTAACTGGCAAACTTTAGCTCAACAAATGGTTTTGGGGGGTGGCAGGTGTGAAGATGTTCTATTCCCTTGTTGGTCTGAAGTATGGTTGTTTGGAATTGGCTAGTATTTAAAGCCTATAAGTACCATGACATCCTATTGACTCTAGGAGTTGGACAGAAAACCTATAAATTTGCTCACTCCCTCACTCTCCCTCTTACCAAACTGCTGAATGACCATCTCACACCATGAACTGAAAAGGACAACACAATGAAGAGCACAGCTTGGCAGCCATATTGAGAGAGGCATGCAGCCTGTTCTGAAGAAAGCTGACCACAAATGATGCCTTAACTCAAGACATTTTAAGTAACTAACAAGTCTGTGTGCCGCCTGAAACTACACATCAACATTTATCAGGTTGTATGGTTGCCAATATTCAAATGTATTTTGCATATTGTTATTATTTATGAATATTACCAATAATACATTGTTTAAATTGTAACTTAGCTCCTGCTTGTCTTTAACTACACCTAATTGCCTGAGGTTATAGATGTAGAAGGGAAGGAGGGGAGAAGTTTTGTGGTACAATACCTTATAAACAGTGGTAAGTCTGGGAGATTTGAGGCATTCTGATAAAGGCTACATATTAATAATACAAAAGAGGAAAGTAGAGCAATATATTACTCTACCAAGACAAAACAGATATCGTGCAAACTTTTTACATGTTTGGCAAAGAGATCACAGCTACATTCTCACCCCGACAGAAAAAACAAAGTGCAAGTGTGAGACTCACAAGGACTAAAGGCGCATGCTGAGTGAGAGAGTCTCAAAGATGGCAAGTATAAAACCTGACAGGTGGCAAGGAAGGGGCCTTGAAAATAATGAGAGTGTAAGAAGCAGGGTCAAGAGAAGGAGAGCCAGTGAAGAGAGGTTCACAGACAGGCAGTATGACGTAGTGGTTAGGGCTTTGGACCGCAGAACCTGAGGTTGTTGGTTCAAGTCCTGATACTGACACTGTGTGATCATGAGCCAATCACTTCACCTGTCTGTGTGCTCCGGGTGGAAAACCACACAGAAATGTTAGCCATTGTATCATAAATGTTGTAAGTTGCCTTGGATAAAAGTGTCAGTCAAATACATATATGTAAAACACCTGTGAATATGGAGGGAACATGTAAGGCAAGAGACAGCAAGTTAATAATATTATTATTGGCTAGTTAATAATAATTAGATATGTGGTGGGATCAAATCTATTTTTTTGCAGTATTACATATTTATTTTGTTATTGCATGATTTATTTTTAAGTAAATGAAATTACATCTATTATGAAAATTTTTCCCCTAAATTCATACAGTATTTTGTAAATAAACAGATGGCAATAACAATGCACTTTTGGGTCATTTTTGAGTACAAGGGGGAAACACTGCCATTTTGTGGCAAATGTGTAGGAAATAACAAAAAACAGAAAGTGTAAAACCTTTAAAGAATTAAGATCAAGTAGGAATTAAGAGCTTTTGCTTTTTTTATTTTGTAGGGAAAAAGCTGAGACATTTTTGAGGCTGGCTCCCTCATTATTTAAAGAACTAATGGATTATGACATCTTTGGTCATCTAGATCATGATAATATTCAAAAGTGATCCTTAATGGCATGTTTATATGATAGCAGTTGCTAACCTACCATTTGAATCGATTTATTTTAAAACTGCTAAAGCATTATCTATATCAGCCTCCTATAGTTCTGGATGTAAGGGTTAGATGATGGACACTTAAAGATAAGACACTAGTGAGGCCACATCTAGAGTATTGTATATGGTTCTGGTCATCATACTACAAGAAAGACTTAACAGCACTTGAAGTTGTGCCGAGGAAAGCAATCAAGTGAATGCCAGAACTAAAGGACAAAATCCTATTGAGACAGACTCGGGTCATTAAACTGGTTCAGTTTCAAGCAGAGCAAACTGCATGAGGACCTAATCCAGATCTTCAGGTCCTCAAAGGCATCCATGGAGCAGATTGAGCAGTATTCTTTCAATTAAATGGTGAATCACATTCTCAGGGACACCAGTAGAAATGAAAGGGAAGGGCATTTCGGACTGAAGCCAGATAGCACTCCTTTACACAAATCTGGAACAAATTATCAGGTCAGAGAAGCTTTGACAACCTCTGCGAAGTATCTGGATCAGAGATTGGGACAGCTAGCTATTGACTAAACAAAGGCCTTAATGGACTGAATGGTTACCTTTCGTTTATCAGATTCCTTATGTTATTATGTTGATATGTCCAATACCCATTGCAAACTTTAATTATCTCTTATAGTGGTCATCAGTTATGGTTTCTTATCTTGTGAAATCGAGACTTACCTCCAATGCTGGCATGAGGAGCCACTCCTACTCCACACATAAAGTTATTTGCTATCCCTGCAACTTCTCCTGCACATCGTGTCCCATGTCTGTCAAATAAGAATTGAATAAGAAAAAACTGAAATAAACAAGAGTGTACCGCTGCTTCTGTCTTTCAACTAGAGAAGCCTAGTTTCTTCACTAATGTAACAGAGAGGTGTCATGGACCATGTGTGAGTCATTATAGGATAAACAACTGATCTTTTGATTGACTGAAAACATCTCGTGTGTGAGCAATTGCCTTTAGAAAGGATAAAATGTTGGATCAGAAGTGATTCGGACAGCATATTTGAGCCAACCACATGAGTCCAGTCTATTCCTCTGTCTTGAATATTCTGATTTGAACAGAGAAAATGGCCAAAACAAACCACACATTATGGTATCCTCCCAGCAGACTGTCAGGCACCTGTTTTTATAGGCCATAGTCCATACCCATTCTCGTTGTCCGAGGTATAGCGCGGAAGAGGGTCAGCATCATTGTCAACAAAGTCATAGCTGGCATCAGGATCCTGTGAAAAAACATATAGTCAGTTTGATTGGAAGACATTGCAACTTCTCACAATCTCTGCTCTCTCTGTCTGGACCTCCCAGACTCCTGATATTAGATAAGCGTGAGATACAATCTGCATTCCACCCTCAGACCAGACCATGCTGTTACTTGGGGCTCCTTCAATAGGCAGAATATATTCAAAAGATCCAGATGTTCTTAAAAGTCACAAACTTATATGGACGTTTCTCAAACAAAATTGAAATACCTCATAGTTTTATTATATAAATTAGAGTGATGAGCAAAACAGGCAAGTATTCATTCGCAAACAAGTTTTGTAAAACTGACCCTAAAATTAGTTTTGCAGGCGATTTCACAATGGCAAAATAGAAAAGTCATGAATGAGCTTCTGGGAATTTTAAATATTCTTTTTTGGAGAAAAATAAGGAGTTCTGCTTCCTAAAACCTCATTCACACTTTTGTGATTACATGTGTTTTTTTCTGCAGCTGCATAAAAGCATTGACTGATAAAATCAGTTCTTTTTATGCCTCTCATTCACATCACCTAAAAGTTTAGTGGTATGTCTCTCTATTATAAAAGGAAATCCTGAGACGAGTCTTGTTTCAAAGAGATAATTTCAAGTCCCACAAGACAAGACTTTGGCCATGAGATTTTTTCAAGTCATGCCCTCCTCTCAACCATATTCAGCCACGCACAAGGCCCTCTCACCTCTCATTCATGTGAATGCTTTTGACAGTCACAGTTCCTGATCTCTTAGCTCTAATAAATTTTTACATTTTCCTCACTTTAAGTTCCCAATTAAAGAAGACTGATTATGTCCAAATCTTATTGAAGAATTTCATCCTGAAAGGTTATCAAAAGAAGAAATGAGTACACGGGCAATCCTAGCACCGAGAAATAATGAAGTCAAACAAATTAATGTGAAAATTGTCAACCAGTTACACAGCAAATTGGTTAAATGCGTATCAAGTATCTATCTATCTATCTATCTATCTATCTATCTATCTATCTATCTATCTATCTATCTATCTATCTATCTATCTATCTATCTATCAATAGACTATGCTGAAACAGTTGGTGGTGATCGTGTGGAAGATGAAAACATCATCTTACAATATCCCGTAGAATATCTACAACCGTTAACACTGTACGGTCTTCCACTGTTGAAAGAAGTAGTACACTGTTGTAATGTAGTACATCTCCCATGGATGACATTAGACACCAAAGGAGATCTTGAAATGCCATTCATATTAAAACATTAACAGTTTCCCATTATAATAGCTTTTGCAAAGACAATTAACAAATCACAGAGACAAACATTTGAAAAAGTCAGTTTTAACATTAGAGAGAAAGAAACGAAATTCACTCATGGGCAGTTATATGTTGCATTGTCACAATGTAATCCCAAACACAGAATCAAAATTCACGTGATACTGACAAAAATTTAATTCAAAAAATTTTTTTAATAAAGTTTTACAGTAAAAGTGTAAGTTTCAAAAGTATTTGCCTGTTAATTTCAAATCCAAACAGAACTAAATTGTATAATGTAACAAATAACTAACACAACATGAAACATAATTTACTTTCAAATTATTACGTTTTACTATTTTTTAATATGATTAATTACTCGCTGTAATGTAAAATAGTTCTGTTATGCATATGTAACATCCATCCATCCATTTTACAACCTGCTGAATCCGAACACAGGGTCACAGGGGTCTGCTGGAGCCAATCCCAGCCAACACAGGGCAGGAACCAATCCCAGGCAGGGTGCCAACCCACCGCAGGACACACACAAACACACCCACACACCAAGCACACACTAGGGCCAATTTAGAATCGCCAATCCACAGGGCGCACACACACGGGACAA
The DNA here is from genome assembly GCF_900747795.2 of Erpetoichthys calabaricus. Classification (NCBI taxonomy): domain Eukaryota; kingdom Metazoa; phylum Chordata; class Cladistia; order Polypteriformes; family Polypteridae; genus Erpetoichthys; species Erpetoichthys calabaricus. The sequence continues at coordinate 167,890,244 of NC_041401.2, read as the reverse complement.
TTTTGGATCGCCAATGCACCTAACCTGCATGTCTTTGGACTGTGGGAGGAAACCAGAGTGCCCGGAGGAAACCCACGCAGACACGGGGAGAACATGCAAACTCCACGCAGGGAGGACCCTGGAAGTGAGCCCATGTCTCTTTACTGCGAGGCAGCAGCGCTACCATTGCACCACCGTGCCACCCTCATATGTAACAATTCCCATGAAAATAACTATCTGTTTAAATTGCACATCCGCATCCCCATCCCCATACGTGACCGGCAGAGCCGTAAAGTGGCTAGCATGTAGCACCAGCCAGGGTGTTGGCAAGTAAAGCGAGCAGGGGGCAAAACCCTCTAGTTTATTGAAAATGCGACATGCTGAATATTTTCTGTTGTACGAAGAGAACAGGCAACCCAGTCGGGAAGGAGGATGGTTTCTTACCCAGACAGGAGGCCAGAGCAGAACAACAGATGGATTGGCCAGCAAGATGACAAAATAACTTTTTGCCCGGCCAGTATAATGTAATGGATGGACCGATGGAAGCCAAGAGTTGGGAGCTGTTCCATCCTTCACACACCAGGTGGCTGTGGTCCTTGTATGGCAGCCCAATCAGGACACCCGCAGGGGTGCTTCGGAGTTGGGAGTCTGGAAGTGTAACCCTGTTGGGGTCCTTGGGTGCTGCTACAGGACACTGTCGGGGGAGGACCTTCCTACTTTATATATGGGCATGGAAGTGCTTCCAGGAAGACAGGGCATGGCACCAGAAGCATTCCCAGGCCCAGCTTAAAAGGGAGCCCTCTGGCTCACATCACTGAGTAACAGTCGGTAGGCAGCAGGCAACACTCAATGGGAGGAAGAAAGAAGGAAGAATTGATTTGGTTATTGTGATTGTGCAAGTATTCTTTGGAAAGGTGGTTTGGAAACATACTGAGGATAAATATATATATATATCTTTTATTTTATTCTAATAGTGTGTTGGGTATTACTGTGTCTTGGGTTTGCAGCTAGGTGGCACCCCCTTGTGATTACACCATATCAAGACAGTCTAAAACACACCACTGTGCACATTATTGTATTTTCTTCACAGGAACACTCAGTACAAGGAAAGGCACTGCTGCCAAAAATCCCCTCCCATGTTGTTGCCTAGCAACCATTTTATCCAAGTTTAGGGGATCTTTTTTTAACTTGAGATCCAAATTTAAATACTAAATGACAGGTAGATATATCCAGAATCAATGTATAGAAAGGTGGTCTTTCTTGTGTGAATGGTATTAATTTCACTGGAAACAAAAGCCTATTTATTTTGAATTTTTTTTTGTGAAGTGAAACTCAGAGTTTTGCTGTGAATTCAATTCACACCAATTATTTTGCTCATCAGTTAAGGTCAAAATCATAAGAGCAAACAACAAATTACAAGGACAAACCAAAAATCAAACTCAAAATCATAAAGGAGTTCAATACCAAAACAAAACCTTGGAACTTGACATGCCTGGATCAAAGTTAATCACTGCAGTTACTACAAATACTACTAACACAGTAACAGAAATTTCCAAGACAAATGGAGATAACTGCAGGGACTATAAAAATACAACTTTTAAGTCCTTATGTCCCTTTCAGTTTAATATAGACAAGACACAATCTAACGAGTTATTCAATACAATACAAATACCAGAGCTTGATACTCTTATCTCAGAAGATCTTGACAAATTTCTGACACTCTCAGAGCTACTAGATGCTATAAACTCACTCAAGAGTGGGAAAGCAGCAGACCCTTATGGCCATCCAGTGGAATTTTACAAAATATTTTTCAATTATTATTAACAACAGAGCTGTAGCAGCTAATGATCGATGGGGATATCATCCATGTATCCTGTCTTATTTACATGACACATGCACAGAACTTTCATGCCTGCATACTTCAAGTACAGTATATCCGATCTCACACTTTACAGCGTTACTCAAGTATATACCTCTGCAGCCCGGAGTTTCAACAATGGCCGTGGGAGAGTTACTGGACTCAAATAATAAAAATGCAATAGAGTCTCAACAGAGTCCAAGTACAGACCTCCAGAGCTTCACACCGTGGAGGAGGTTAATGCTTTACATTATATATCAGGAATGTTATGTGGTACACCCTGTTACTCTCAGGTTAAGATTTTGGTCATGGAAGGGTTACCTTACCGAAATAATGCAATAGCATCTCAATAAAGTTTAGGTGCAAACCTCCAGAGCTCCAATCCTTGGAGGAGGTTGTTGCTTTGCATTATACATCAGTGATGTTACACAATTTGCCCTGCTACTCTAAGGTTAATACTAGGGCTGTGGGAGGGTTACCTGACTCAAACAATGCAGTAGCATCTCGATAAAGTTTAGGTGTGGACCTATAGAGCTCTGCTCCATTGAGGAGGTTATTACTTTGCATTATATATCGGGAATATTATGTGATATGCCCTGTTACTCTGTGGTTAAGGTTAGGGTCTAGGGAGGGTGACCTGACTCAAATTATACAGTAGAGTCTCAGTAGAGTATAGGTGCTGACCTCCAGAGCTCTGCTCTGTTGAGGAGGCCATTGCTTTGCATTATATGTCAGTGATGTTATGTGATACACCTGGTTACACTATAGCTGGTGAAAATTAGGGTTTTCTGACTCAAATAATGACGACTGTTGTGTAAATGAAGTGGCTTAAACGTGCAATCCAATTGGCTGTTCAGCATGGCTCCTGAATCACAGAACATCAGAGGTCTGGAACTACGCCCATGTGAAAAAAATGTCCATTAAGTCAACCCCACCTACTTGGATCTCCAGGGAGGAGGCTCCATGCTGCAGTGATACCAGACTCAGGTTACCTGATCTTCATCATGCATGCACAAATAGTTTATGATGTACACCCACATGTGTGATGTCTCTATGTGATTGGATTTGTAGCTTGCATGCATGAATAGTTAGCAATGTATACATGCATGCATAATGTGACTGATACACCAACCAGATTTGCCTGTAGTATGCATTAAAAAAAACTTGCCATTTTCTTTGATTTGAGGGGTATATTAGTATATTAGACCATAATGAGAATATTATGAAAATATTGCATTCTTCTACATAGCTTTATTGTATGTTGTGTGCTGTCTTCTCTGTTGGATTAAGTAGCTATGTAGCACAGATCAGGTAGTGACAGGGACAGCCCCTGAAGTATATATCACTAATCCCTTGCATCCCAGGCTCCATGGGTATTAGTCATAGTGACTGAAGTTTGTGAGACACAGAGAGAGAGAGACAAAGGACTCCAATATTGTGGACTCAGAGAATAATTAGGGAGACACGGTGACACTCTGGTTAGCACTGTTGCCTCACAGCTCAGGTCACAGTTTTAGCCACAATTTTCAGTCCAGCAGTTGGCAGACACTTGCCTCGTCCTCTGGGATACTTAAGAAATGACTGTATTATTATAATCCACTCAAAACTATCTCACTTTCTCCTTCCCTACTGACTTTTTTTTTTGCCAAAATTTCCAAACATGTTTGCATTTTCACCAAACTTGAAGCAAAGCAAATTCATCAGAGTTTGCTCATCACTACTAAATACTAAATCATCATAACAGAAATTAATTCAAAAATTAAAAGTGTACTTAAAAATATTCATTTGTAATTGGCTAACACCTCATCCTGCAAACTCTTGCCTTGTTTCTGATTGTGCTGATAGTAGTTGATAGTTACCATTAACCCTGAAATGGATTAATTGCATTCTGTTCTGTTCTGTTGTTCCGTTCCATTCCATTCCTTTCCATTATGTTATGTTATGTTATAACTGCACCCACATTTTCCAGTTCAGGGCCATGGGGGTATTGCTGGGCACAAGCCTGGACCTAACAGTGCATGGCACACAGGTCCATCATAAGGCAACCTCACTGACTCACGTGAGGTTTAGACTTCCCAGATGGCCTACTTTAATAAGTGTTTTGGGATATTGAAAAAGCAGTGAATTACCTGGTGAAACCCAAAGCAGATATGCTGAGAACGTGCAAATCCCTAGACATACAGACACTCATTTATTGAACAGACGTTTTGTAAAATATTTAAATGAACAGAGGTGCTTTATATGAATTGCTCATTTTGCTCGCTTGACTTTTTTTAAATGCATCAGAGAAAGGTGGCAATGTTGATTAACACATGCAAATCAGAATTTCACCGCACTCTGTACACATAATGATAATAAGAGGCAGCATGTGCTAATGTCAAAGGAATTAGAGTGTAAAACAAAAGGGGGCCTGTTAATTTCCATCCATCCATCCATCCATTTTCCAACCCGCTGAATCCGAACACAGGGTCACGGGGATCTGCTGGAGCCAATCCCAGCCAACACAAGGCACAAGGCAGGGAACCAATCCTGGGCAGGGTGCCAACCCACCGCAGTGTTAATTTCCCACCACTAAATATTTGTACAAACACAGGAAAACAGAGTAGATGAAGCACAGAAAAACATTAGAATTTTAAAACACAGTGAGTTGCTGACCTCTGGAGTTTACTATCGGTTCTTGTTATTTATTGCAGAAGAAATGCCTGGGATTTTTAATCAAACTGGAGATATGGGGTCAAGGAAGAGGGATGATTCACAAAATATGGACCCCTAGGGATTTTTACCACAAAATGTTAGATGCAAACCTCACTGCTTCTGTTTTGGTGTTAGTAGCTGCTAATCAGTAGATCAGGAGATAATCATTCAACAGCGCAAATCCATTAAATGAACTCCTATTTTTCTATACCCTCATGAACAAATAGAAGCCTAATTACATTTATGAATGACTTCTGAATTTCTACTGTTTGTTTATTCAATAACTTAACCTATTGCATGTGTGACAAACAAAATATTTTAACTACCAACTATCAATATACAAAAACTATGGATATGTGGTTGGTACAATGAGACAGCAGGGAGTGCTGCCACCCTCACGTGGACTCTTGGCTGCATATTAATCGTACATTCGTATTTGCACATTCTCATGCATTTCTCTTTAGTGATTTCAGTTTCCCTTATCAGGCCTCAAATGAACTGTGGCTTTAAATTGTTCCAGTAAGGTTGTTTATATGCCCCCTGACATGTGCCCCTAACAGATTCAGCAAAGCACAACCGAAATTTGTTGATAGTGGATGGAAAACCGAAGTTTCTGGTCATTCACTAGAAATAAAAAATGTTTAATAGGTAAGAGTAGCAATGATGGGTGAACTTTCATGCAAAGGTATAAACAAAACTGAACATTTGGGATGAGATAAAATGATTTTTTTTTTAGTATTTGCTATAGAAAATGTAAAAAAAATTCCTTTAAGGGGCATAGAGTTCAGAGCTAAAGGCAAACATTCATCCAATATCAAACTGGGGTCTACTATGCCAGTGTTTCTCAATCACAGGGGTAGATCGCAGGCTGGTACCAGTGGGTCACAAGTTCCTATTCTTTAAAACTTTAGTGGGTTACGCACTGAGTCACGGCAGGCTTCCTAACCAATCAGCATTGCCTCAATATATTTCTACATGATATATTTCTGCTCCCAGCTCTGATGCAATCAATCCACCCTGGGCCCGAAAACTGATGATCAACTTCACTTCACCAAGAGGAGCTCCCCATTGGGTCACAAAGACACCTACATGTGAAAAAGTGGATAGCGACATTAAAAAGGCTGAGAAACATTGTGCTATGCCCCAAAAAGAAGTTGTGTTTAGAAACCAGTACAATATTAGCACTTACTGGCATCTTTAAGGACGTGATGAAAAGATTATGGAAAAATATCAGAATTAATTTCAACAAAAATCCATCAATCCATCCATTTTCCAACCTGCTGAATCCGAACACAGGTTGACAGGGGTCTGCTGGAGCCAATCCCAGCCAACATAGGGCGCAAGACAGGAACCAGTCCCGGGCAGGGCGGCAACCCACCACAGGACACATACACACACACACACCAAACACACACATGGGACAATTGAGGATCACCAATGCACCTAACCTACATGTCTTTGGACTGTGGGAGGACACCGGAGCACCCGGAGGAAACCCATGCAGACACGGGGTGAACATGCAAACTCCACACAGGGAGGACCCGGGAAGCAAACCCAGGTCTCCTAACTGCGAGGCTTCAACAAAACAAATAAAGATAAAATAGTTAAATATTTGAAAATATGTGTAACACACCATATGTAATTAGGGCCCATTATGTATGCATTTTATACAATTGTTCAGGGTGCATCTCTTTGTTGAGAGTGCAAGGACTCAGCATTGTGGTAATTCACCCTAAAAGTCCACTCTCATTTTGACAGATACACTTTTGAGGTATGTTTTTATTTTAAATCATATCATGAGGCTCTGTGCACTGAGAAAATAGTGACATGCAGCTTTACTTCTCTATAGCACCTGATAACTCTGAAACTCTCTGATCCAGTGTCCTACTTGTATTTCTGAATGGATGAATAGTTATTTCATGAAGTTAAACAAGGAAAAACAGAAATCGAAGTTGTTGCCAGAAATGCAAACAGTGAACGCATTAGAAATAAACTTCATTCCTTAGAATTAAAAGTCAAGGCCAAAGTAAAGAATTTAGGTGTAATAGTGGACTCTAACTTAAACTTTAAATAGCCCATTAACAACAACAACAACATTTATTTCTATATCACATTTTCATACAAACAATTTAGCTCAAAGTGCTTTACATGACGAAGAAAGAGAAAAAAGACAAAATAAATAATGAAAATTAGGGAACACTAATTAACATAGAATAAAAGTAAGGTCCGATTGCCAGGGAGGACAGAAAAAAAAAAACAAAAAAACTCCAGATGGCTGGAGAAACAAATAAAATAAAAAATTAACCAGATTACTAGTACTGCATTTTTTTATTTATGCAACGATAAAAAAGTTAAACCTTTCATGTCATTGCAAGTTGCTGAGAAATTAATTAATAATTAATCGTTAAACTAGTTGTTTTTAGTCAAACCGATTACTCCCAGGCACTTCTCACAGGACCATCTAATAAGAAAGACATCCAATGGCTGCAGTAAGTTTAGAATACAGCAGCAAGAATCAAAATCAGAAAAAGAAAATCTGAGCACGTCTCATCAATTTTAGTGTTGTTATATTGCTTACCCGTGTCCCTTTAGAATTTAAATTACTTTAATATAATAATAATGGTATATGTAGCACTCTGGAACCTTCTGGAGGTAGTAGCTATGGAGAGAAAACAAAACTGAGTGCCATCATGAACAATTCTGCACATCCTCTCTCTGACACATTAATAGTAAGGACTTACAGACAACAAATCATTCAGCAGTAGAGTGTCAAGAAATGCTACGGGGGGCTTCTTAATGTAAACAGCAATATGCCTGCATAATGCCTCACTGCGACTGTGACAGCCAAGGCAGAGCTTTTCATCCATCCATCCATCCATTTTCCAACCCACTGAATCCGAACACAGGGTCACGGGGGTCTGCTGGAGCCAATCCCAGCCAACACAGGGCACAAGGCAGGAACCAATCCTGGGCAGGGTGCCAACCCACCGCAGGGAGCTTTTCATTCTTTTGAATGTTGTTGCTTTACAATTATTCCTGTGTGTGATCAGACCAAAGTGTTGGTGTCTGTTTATTAATTTATTTACTTACTGTAAATAAGTACCTATGTATGTTTTTATTTATTTAAAGAGCTTCTATGAATACCAAATTTCTCCCTGGGGACAATAAAGTTCTATCTATCTATCTATCTATCTATCTATCTATCTATCTATCTATCTATCTATCTATCTATCTATCTATCTATCTATCTATCTATCTATCTATCGCTCTTGCTTGTTCTAATATTTTGAAGTGCCTGTCCTTTATATATTCTGTTGTAACCTTAGATCCTGAAACACTGGCTGGCTTATTATTCTAACAGGTAAGTATTTAAGAATGGGTGAAGTGACCTTTTGCTGTTGGACACCAAAAATCAGAAATTCCTTCCCGATAGACATAAACCAGGGTAATACCATGCAATGTTTTAAAAAAACTCCTAAAAACCCACATTTTTTTATTATGACTTTTTCACAGCAGCATTGTACTTCTATTTCTAATAGAACATAAAAATATTATTTTCTTGTTGGATTTGCAATCATTATTAATCTCTAATTTTCTCTGTCTTCTTTTCTGGTTTTTCTGTGATGGACTTTTGCACCACCACCACCACTTAATCAAAGTGCTCTGTCGCCATCTGTGATGTTGGAATAAAAGCGGATCCTCCAACAGCTGATGAAACTCACCACATCAAACCTTCAAGGAGGAAGCTTAAAAATATATTTTATGTTAGGTAGAATGCCCAGTGGGGGGCTGGGTGGTCTTTTGGTCTCAGAAATCCAGCAGATTTTGTTTTGAAGTTTGTTTTGTTTGATTTTCTTCTTGTCCTCCCCAGCCATCTGACCATAGCATCAGACTCAACATTAGAGACTTAATACTGTATAAGGACTTTTTCTATTACTTGTATATCTGTGTTATATAAATGCAAATTGATTTATTCTTATCTACTATTTTTGGTAGGCTGTTTATCTCTTCTTATTTTTATTTCTTTCTAATTTGTTTTGTTTTTAATTGCAGCCTTTTTTGAAATCTTGTGAAGCACTTTGAGTTACATTTGTTTCATGAAATGTGCTATAGAACTAAATAAAGTTGTTGCTCTGGAGCCTGCACTTCCTACAATGGACTAGCACTTTGTCCTGTGTTGGGACCTGCCTTGATTTGTCTCCAAGACAATGAGAATCTACAGTATGTAATTATTAGAGTTCTCCCTGTGCTTTGTGTCCCTTTGATATGATACAATTATAGCATTTCAAGTATAAATGAAAGCTTCTCATACAGAGGACACGCCTGCCATCCACAACATTGATACTCACGTAATTGGTGATGAGGTCAGGATGGTTCTTCTCTATGCCATCATCTACAATGGTGACTACCACCCCTTTTCCAGTAAAGCCTTTATCCCAAGCAGATGTGACGTTGAAATGAAAGTCCTTGCTCTGAGAATTAGACACCAAACAGAGATTAATTTTCATCGTCCTACCATAAACATGCAAGATGACAAGATGCAACTTAAGTTTGTCATTAGGTGTCATAGGGCTCTAAATGTGACTGGGACTTTATGCTGATTAGGCAGGTGATGTTATCAGAATGCCTGGAGACAATTCTGTAGCTTGATAAGCATGATGTAGTCCTAAAGGATTTTGAATTTTATCAGTTTTAAAGATTGTATTAAAATAAGTAATTGGCAAGTCTGTTAGATATACAATGCATAATCTTATTGAAATCATAGAAGATATTCCATCCATATCAGTTTAGACAGCAAAGGAAGGCGATGCTTTCAAATGAAACAGTCAATCAAAGATACTGATGTGACCAACATATCACTTGCAAATGTTCAGCATAGTTTCTTGTTGTTTTTTAAGTTTTACTGAGTAACCCTTTAGGTAATGCAAAGATGCATTTATTACTCCTTTACTCTTCTGTAACAAGATCTTAACAGAGGCTCCTTTTGGTAAAGTTGTCATCTGTGCAGTGTGGCCTACTAAAATAATTTTACTTTGGAACAGTCAGAAGTGTCTTGAGTGAGATGGATTTCTCTTAATACCGAAAGAAGCCTTAGTTAAGGTCTTGTTGTAGAAGACTAAGTGACAATAGACACATATTTCCAGTACCTCAACTAAAGTGTTACCTTTTATTGTTCCAAAAACTGCATAACAAAGGAATTGCTGTAACATAAGTTTCAATGAAATAAAATTAAGAAAATTAAGAAATTTAAAAATGTCTCTTGAATCAGAAATACAAAAAGTGCCATATATCACCGTAACAATTAAGATTGTAATCATAAGAGTCACTAAAATTCCTAGAACAGGGAACTAATCAGCAATATACAGTAAAGAGACCCACTGTGTTATTCAACCTCTTATGAATTAAATAATAGGTTAAATAATGAAGTTTAGCACTGGCAAGAGCCCGGCAGACTTATTTTAGAATAATATTAATGAATTTTTGCCATATTCTAAAGAAGCTCTACACTGTTCCGTGCAAAGAAAATTATTTTTTTCTAGTTTTAGATCATATAAAATATCATTTTTACATTGAGTTAGGGAAGGTGTATTAAGATTGTAAGAGCCATTTGTTATTTAGTAAGGTTATGTTAAATCGAATGACTTATTTTCATAATTATGCTAAAATGTTTGCCTAAGTATTAATGCATAGACTATTAGAGATTCTATTATATCCCCCACAAGCTAAATTGAAATGGAATACTGTAATTATTTATTGTCTCTCTGACTACAGATTAGTCCCAGTTTGTGATCTGCCTTGCAGTTGGTAAGGCATGGAGGGCCAACAGCTTCAAACCATATTGGACATATTGACCATATTGAATGTGCCATACGTATAGAACGTACTGATTGTACTGAATGTATTAAGTAAAACATATGTAAGTTTACCATAGAGAAATAACAAAACCTTTAACTTTAGAAAGTAACTGAAGTTTAACATGATAAAGTTAAGTTTGCAGAAGAAACACTTTTTCCTTTTGTGCCTTATATCCTGCGTGTGTAACAACTTTTTTCTGTTTTTGTGTGAACTGTTTTACTTTGAATTTTCACTAAACCTTTTTAAAATGAACTTGGTTGGAATGAGAAATTTCTTTTGTTACACATTTGACTTATGCTGGGTCCTCCTACCTTGCTAACTCAGTATCTGCTCGATTTTGGAAACCTGAGGAAGACGCAGCTACAAAAGTTCTTCCAATTGAGAAGAGTCAACAAATTAGTCATATGAAATAACAGTCAGTTTATCACCAGATTGTCTAAGATTATTCAAACTAGGGGGCTTCGCCCCTGGCTCCCTTCGCCCACCCACTCACATTGTGAAGAGCGGAGCTGAACACACCCCAAGGAGACGCGGTCACCCTCTGACACCCCCTCTTAAATGGTGATACAATGGGAAACACATAGTTTTTTTTTTACCTCCTCTTTGCTCTGTCAGCTGCACTTTTGTCATTTGAGTTGTGAGAAAAGCGCTCTATAAATGCAAAGAATTATTATTATTATTATATCACCTATGTCCATATATTCAATCTCTTTTCTCTTTTACCTTTTCATCCATATCGCATTGAATTTTGATTCCGTGTTTGGATTTACATTGTGACAACGCAACATATAACTCATATAGCTGCCCGTGAGTGAATATCGTTTCTTCTCTCTACAAGAAATGTGTCTGACATAACTACGCAGGACTTTTCCAAATCTTTTAGCATAAGCTCTTGTCTCTCAGGACTTCCAGCCCCGGACATGGTTACATCTCTTGGCACAAAGACTTGTCTTGTGGGACGTGAAAGTGTCTCTCTGAGACAATCACGTCCCGTCTCCTTCCAAGATTTTTTTTATAATAGAGAGACATAACTCCAAACACTGCTGTAAGAGGATGTGCAATAAGCATAAAGCCTATACTACCTGATAGATAAGTAAACATCTTTCCCCAAAACATACAGTATGCCCAAGCAAGGCTGGAGTTACCTGGCATTGGGATTAATAATGTTTATCTAATCTAATCTAATCATCACCAATTTGGGTCCTATCTCTGATATATTTTAAAGTATCTATCTATCTATCTATCTATCTATCTATCTATCTATCTATCTATCTATCTATCTATCTATCTATCTATCTATCTATCTATCTATCTATCTATCTATCTATCTATCTATCTATCTATCTATCTATCTATCTATCTATCTATCTATCTATCTATCTATTTTAGATCATTTTAATTTGGAACAATGTGTCCGGTGTTCAATTCTTAGCTGAATCACAGTGTGCTATGAACAAATGAGTGAAAGATGAGTGTTGTGAATTACTGAATTCCACTTCTTGCCTGAGATATTGATAAATAAAGTGGCTTTTTCCTGGGAATGTTGAAGGTGTTTTGGCAGTAAACACCAGGACATCAATTGATAAAGTCTAGAAATGCTGCTATTATTATTCTTATTAATAAATAAAATAAATTTTTGAGTGTTTTAGTGAAGGATTATGAAAGTTAAACATATTTGTTTTTGCAATGTCCCTAACTTGCAAATAAAAGAAAACAATATGTTCCGTATTTCCAACAGAGTTGATCACAAGGTGCAAGCGTGTTATCGATATAAAGATCTCAGAAGGCTGAGATGTCCAGTATCTGTTAAATTGAGCAAAGTGCTCAAATGCAAAGTTATCCTGTAATGGAGCAGTGTAGAGAGCAGAGAGCAGAGTCTTCTGTGTGAGTGAAGTACAATCTGATTAATAGTAGACTTGGTGATAATTATCAGTGATCAGTGCAATGAGCAGAGCGCACGGAGACGACTTCTTACAAGATTTTTTTTCCAGATTCAGCCAGACAGGTGAGTATTCTGCACTGAATCTTTCTTCAGCCCAGCACTAGAGCTGAAAGCTAGTCAGTCGGTGCCAGGCCAGTCCTGGTAATTCAGATTTTGTTAATACAGTACATGATCTTTTTGCTTTTCATATAAAGAAGCTTATAACGGAGTCAGGCTTTTTAAAAATAGAATGTATTAATAGTTGTAGGGTTACTCTAAAGCAGAAATATAAATTTGACAAGGACATTCGTCTTAACTATGAAAAATGAGGTGAGGAGTTGACCATCTATTCACATCTTGCTTATTACTTTCCATCAAATTGCCAAAATTTAGTTTAAAAAAGATCTTTAAGCTTCCTTGTTACAGTAACTGCCAAAAAACTAAACTGATCTGACACCGTCAGCAGTTAGCCTTCCAATAGTTGTTATGTGTTAATGAGTTTACTGGGAAAAAGAATGTTTTTCTCCAGATTAATTTTAAATCCGCAAATCTTGAAATATATTTATTAAGATCAGCAATGGTTCATTTCTGTGAGTTATGAACAGAATCTTACAATCCACAAAGAGAGACATTTTTTGTGCCATTCCTTCCCTGATTATTCCCTTCCTTTCTTAGTTTTGCCAAAGACAAGTGGCCAGTTGTTCAATTGTAACTGCAAATAGCACTGGAAATAGAAGACCACATTGTCCGGTTCCATGGTCTCACCTGAAATAATGTGAATTTATATTGTTCACTCAGCTTTACTTGAGCAAATTAATTTAATCCAGGTGACAATATGTGGACCAAACTCAGATACGCACAAAATAATAAAGAGGTACAGTCCCCATTCCACTCTATCAAAAGTTTTTTCTGCATCTGGAAACGCTTAAGCCTCTAGGTGCTGAGGTGCTAAGGGTAGGGCTGCCAACTCTCTTTCTCTGGAAATGAGGGTGTTTGGGTTGAAAAATGAGGACTTTTGAGGACGCCTTTCCCTATGATGCCATAATATGCCTTTATACTGTCTTATGGTTTTGTAAAATGATATAAACCTTTCGTAGCAGTTTATTACTATAATTATGATATGATGGCCACAATCACAGTCACTGACAAACTAATAACCCATTAAATATTTTGAATATGTCAAGCCTCTTAAATTAACAGACTTCATTCCTTCCATTCTTATTTGGATAGCTTAACTGTCGTAAACCTGTAAGAATGACACACATGGTAAATTCACTTCTAGTAAAATAAAAATTATTTTACTCTTTTCAATTTAGTTTAATTTCATTTATCTACATTTTTTTTATTATTTTCCACTGAACCAATTTTCTCAGTGTATCTAGGTGCTTGGATAAATATGAATAGAAATCTTTACATAGCATGCTACTGTAATTGAATCTTGTGAGTATTAGACCCTTAAATGAATCTGTTCTGCCCTTTCGAAAACAAGGAGATTTGTTGTTCAAGTAGTCTGTGAACTTGCACTTTCTTTTTGGCATAATAGGTATTCCTGAATTTATGTAGATGAAAGACGTATGAAAATATTTCATTACTGGAAGTGACTTATTACCGTAGATACTCGCGTATTAGTCGAAAAATTTATGCCTTAAAATTCATTCAAAAAAACAGGGTCGACTTATCCGCGGGGCAACACAATTTAATAATTATAAGCCAGCAATGGGTCTTTTTACTTCTGGTACATGCTTCCTCAGTTGGTTTGCCCAGTTGATTTCATACAAGGGACGCTATTGGCGGATAGATGGCTAAGAAGCTACCCAATTAGAGCAAGCAGTTAAGTTCCTGTGTGCTGATTGGCTCAGCGACAGAGCGCCAAATTCAATTCGGCTGCATTAACCAGGAAGTCTCGTCTCGCTCATTCAGCATCAACGTGTTTCGCTGTGTAAAGAGTTAACTTTTGTGCTCTTTTGTGTTTATCTTTGTGCATAGTTAAGCCCTTCGTTATGGCTCCACATCGATCTGCTTCTGCTACTGCTTCAGAGGCCGTGCCCAAGCGCCAACGGAAGATGCGAACAACTGCCGTAATTATAATTATTTATAATTAGTTTTACCCTCGACTTATATGCGAGTCATAACAAATTTTGTAATTTTCGGCTTAAAAAATACACTCAACTTATCTGCAAGATCGACTAATACACGAGTATCTACGGTACTTGATCAACTGATAACTAAAAAGATATTGCATTTATTTGACAGAATAAATGCGTGATTTTTTTAATTAACTGAAACTTTAATTGTCGACTCATTCATTTGCAATTATAAATCCATTTTGGAACAACGGGTGGTAATAAAAATATTTTCCATTAAAATATTACAAAGCAGTATTTCCTTGCACATAAATACAATGGACTGTAACTGGATGTATGAAATTTCTTGTTTAACCAAGCTGCTGAAAGAAGAATTGAAAATAAGATCTCACATAGAAAACATGAAATTGTAATTTCGATTTTGAATAACTTCACTTAGTTACAGTGAATTAGGATTACAAATAATTAAGGAAAGGAATAACATTTATAATGAACTGCCTACTCGCCAAGAAGATAAAGCTGAACTCAAAGGATGAAGTGAAAAAGCCAAGTTGGACAGACATTGACTATTCTCGTCAATATATGCATTGTTCACTACCGGAATGGAAGTGAAGATTCTGGGGAAAAGTGTGTGCACTACTTCCACAAATGTTGAGTGGTTTACAGCTTTCAATTTTTACCAATGATAAGGATTTGGAATTTTTCAAATTTTAGGAGCCAAAATTCCAGACATTTTCAAAATGTTATAAATTCCTCCCGGACAGTCCATGGTTTGTTAAAAATAAGGACATGTCTGGAAAAATGAGGACGGTTGGCAGCCCTAGTTGAGGGAATACAGAGTGCATCTTAGTTTTTTGTTAACTTTTCAATTTTTTTAAGAGCCTAACTTCAACTGTTCCCTTTGTAATTTGCATCTTACAGAGTATCAACAAAGAACAGAGGATTTGTTCTGTTCTGTGTATTATATTGTATTGACCCCTTCTTTTTGACACCCACTGCACACCCAACCTACCTGGAAAGGGGTCTCTTTTTGAACTGCCTTTCCCAAGGTTTCTTCCATTTTTTCCCTACAAGGGTTTTTTTGTGAGTTTTTCCTTGTCTTCTTAGAGAGTCGAGGCTGGGGGGCTGTCAAGAGTAGGCCCTGTTAAAGCCCGCTGCAGCACTTCTTGTGTGATTTTTGGCTATACAAAAATAAATTGTATTGTATTGTATTGTATTATATTTACGTAGCACCATATATCCCAGCATGCCAAGCAATAACAATCAGAGTACAGGAGTGAACCACTTAATGTCCACTATGCATCCCATGAAATAGGATATTAAGCCGTTTGGACATTATATTATATATGGCATTCAAGAAAGCTGGATGGGATACTATAGTGTAATTGTTTTGACTAAACTCAAAGAGATAACGTTACAACATTTCTGAGAAACACGATACTCGAGATTGGGTGTTGCTGCCCACAGGTTGAACCATACATGTGTTATACAGTACACTTTTTATTTATAAATAGGGAAAGTTCACATTAATCTAATGATTGAAAGTACAGTGCAGTATTGGCAGGGCACGAGATACACATGTTGAGTGCAATCCCCTGAGTTATTACAAAGCCACTCCAGAACTGAACTATAACATCTTTGACTGACTCCATCATTTGTATGTCATTGGGACTACAGCTAATGAAGCAAAACAAAGATCAGGAAAACTCACCAGATACCACTGCTTTTCAAACAAGGGGTCAGTGGGCAACTGTGTCAAGTGTCTCCGCTTCCTCACTTGGACTGTTTGCTGCTCAAACCAGAGTACCTGAATGAAGAATAAGATTAGGGATTCAGCGACAGAAGACCTGGAAAAAAGTGCATCACCAGAATATAATCTCACTTAGTGACCACACAGCTATTAAGTTATCTTATTTTTAGCTATAGTTATCTTACTGATGCATAAATGTTATTTTGTTCCATTTTATTCTGTTCATCTGTGATACCTTTATCACAAAGCTTTAGGGTTTAAGGTGCTACTTCTGGGATACATTTTATTATGAAGTTTATTTATTTATTGTTTTAAAATGGGGTTATAGTGGACACTGTTTAGTTATTGGGACCCGAGTACCGACTTTTGTTTCTGTATATGGATGTTGGAATGACAATAAGATCCTTGATTCTTGATCCTGAAAGTTCTTGTCTTTGACAAAAGCTTTGGGGGAGTTCACCATATAGATGTTGTTCTTATATAATTGCAATAATGGTGATCTTCTCGTCAGAGCAAAGCTTCAAATTAGATACTCGTAAAATTTGATCAACAACCTTAGCAGAGTGGTCAGTTGCCCCAAGGGTACACCATTAAGCACAGAAGAGGAAATTAATCTTTAAAGCTTTTAATTCCATGTGGTTTTAAAAGCTGCCCAAGTTAACAGAAAAGTATCCCAGAGTGTACCATACAAGGGAGAAGGAAAGTTGACCTCTACTCAATGGTCACTTTATGATAACTGTTACGTTTTGTGGGAAAATGTGTTTCACAAAAAATTGTTAGGGAAAGAGAGACAATATCCCATCATGACTTACTGACAGCTCAAGAAGTCAGTGACCTAAAGGTCACATTCAGCATTGGTCTTGTTTAAAAAGCATAAGCTGGACAAAGGCACCAACATCAAATTCCTAAAGATCAATAGCAACTTAGGTTTGGTCACATTAGAGTATTGTATCTAGCAGGAGATGCATGACCCCTGTGGTTGTAGTCTTTGAAAATTGAAGTCGTACTTGAAACAATATATCCACCATAGTAACCATAGTAGAGATATTAAGACATGAAATATCTCTCTATTATAAAAAAAAATCCATGGAGAAGAATGACTAGGGAGACAAGACATGGTCTTCATGTGAAGATCACAGAAGACACTTAAAAGACCCACGAGATGAAAGAGATTGGCCACGGAGCGTCTTGCGGGGACCTTAAACATGAGACTTTGTGCCAAGAGATTGACCCAGGACCGTCTCGGGGGATGTAGAACAATGAGATTCTTGCAAGACACACCCTACTTACAACCAATATCAAATAAGACACCGGGCAGCAAAACACTCAATCGTGTCGAGGCTTTGAGCACACACAGATCCATGGCTCTCAGCGCATATAAAGCGTATAAGGACAATATGATATAGATGAAAAGATTTCCAGTCGGGCTCAGAATTAAAAGACAAAGTATAACTTCATAAAGACGTTCAAAAACGTTGCCGCTGTACACGTGCAGAGCAGGTTAGAGATTATGAAAGCAGTGGAATTCGAAAGGCTCAGAAAAAAAAACGTTGGCGCAATACACATGTAGAGAAAGTTAAAGAATATGAAAGCAGGAAAATTGTAGCATCCCTTCCAGGTTGAAGCCTTTTTTTTTTGGAGTGACTGTTAGGTTTGATTGAGGGAGGGCGGAGTACAGCACGGAAGACTGACAGCGGTGTATTGATTGATGCGATGGGGGGGGGGGGGTCCCGGGACAAGAGGAGGGGGTTGGAGAGGGTGCTAGAAGGTTGTGTTTGGGGTTATGAAGTCGGCATTCTTTTTCTTGATTGTTCAAGTAAAACTTTTGTGAGACTTTACTACACCTGTCTGTTTTTTTTTTTTTATTTCTTCTCTTTTCGAGCCAGACACGGAGGTCGCTACAGTATCAAAAAAAGATAGTAAAGATCCCATTAGCACAAACAAAAGGAAATTATTACTCAAAAAAGGGAAAATAATCATCACGGACCAGGTGTAAGTGAAAAAATAGCAGGACAAAGCGAGGTCAGAAATAGAAGACAAAGAGGAGAAAACAAAGTAAAACGTCATAAAGAGGTTACAAAACAAGGAGGCCAAACACATGCAGAGCAGGTTAGAGATAATGAAAACAGTGGAATTCAAAAGACTCAAAAAAAAACGTAGGCGCAAAACACATGCAGAGCAAGATACTGAACATGAAAGTGTCAAAACAAAGAAAGTAAACATCGCATTAGTGCAAACAAAGAGAAATTATTACTCAGAGAAATAACGAAAAGGCGAATAGAGATCGAATATATGGACATACTGCGGTGGGTTGGCACCCTGCCCGGGATTGGTTCCTGCCTTGTGCCCCGTGTTGGCTGGGATTGGCTCCAGCAGACCCCCGTGACCCTGTGTTCAGATTCAGAGGGTTGGAAAATGGATGGATGGATATATGGACATAGGTGATATTATTGTAAGGCTTTAAAGTTTAAGTCAGAGAATTTCAAAAACGGGGTTTACCTCACATGCATTTATTGGTTACTTTGCAAAAAAAATTATTAACTGCTGATGATGTCAATCATTTTTTCTGTGCTGAAATTCCAAACAGAGAAACCTATCCTGAATAATGGTACAAAGTCACTAAACACATGTCATCTAAAACATTCAGCATGTTGGGACTCTAAAGATTCCAAATATTGTTTTTAAAGAAGTTGAAATAGAAACAATTCAAAGAAAAAAAAAATCTTAAAAGTGTGTATCTGGAAAACCAAACACAGGGGTTGGCAAGCAAAGTGAGCAGTGGGCGAAGCCCCCTAGTATAATACAAAAGAAATCATAAATTTAATTTGTTTTTAAAAGCTGCATTTACTCCTATCAATGAACAATTGAGGAAGCCAATCGGACAATACAATTGTCTTATGATATTTCACTGGGGTTTTCGCAAGCCCATATTAAGACCCCCACAGAACTCCTTAAAGGAGAGTTTTAACAATGCACCATGTGGTCACCCGGTCGTTTCATGCAGCAAAGTAATTTCCACTTCTGATTGTGGTGTGTGCACACTCAATCATTTCATCATGTTCCCCACTGGGGAACATGGTCACAAGATCATTTCATCAAGTGGGTGTGTTAGTGATTTCAGCATGTGGAAACTGGATTGTTTTGTCACATTTGTGTTAGATGAAATGGCCTCTTGCTGTCAAGGCCCCTATGCAGACACCCAGAATGCCCTGATGGTAGATTTGCCCCTGAATCTTTGATGACTGTATGTCCATCTTCAGAGTAGATAGATAGATAGATAGATAGATAGATAGATAGATAGATAGATAGATAGATAGATAGATAGATGGATGGATGGATGGATGGATGGATGGATGGATGGATGGATGGATGGATGGATGGATGGATGGATGGATAGATAGATAGATAGATAGATAGATAGATAGATAGATAGATAGATAGATAGATAGATAGATAGATAGATAGATAGATAGATAGATAGATAGATAGATAGATACTGATAGTAAGGGATATCTTCCATCCATCCAAAGGAAAGGCTTCAGACTCCTCTGAAGATGGACATACTGTATGACTGTCAAAGACCCCACACTACAATGTTTCTGCAGAAAAATGCAGAAATTAGTTTCCATTTTCACCTTTCAAAAACTTCCCTGGAGTTTTTGACCCATACTGGCCTAGTGTCTCAATGTGGAAAGGTGAATATGTAGAGTTAAGAAAAATGAGACTATAATTGTGCTCTGATGTGTTGGTGCATATTAATTAGCCCTTTCCTGATTGGATCCTGCACATTACAATGTTTCATTCCCTGATTCCCTTCATAGAAGAAAACAATATTCCAAAATGGCAGGCTCCAAAGAGTTGCTTTCAGTGGTACTTGTTGTGTTGCTTACCTGTACACATCTAAATTGTGTTTTGTAGACTTGTTTAAAAGGTAAATAATTTTCTGGTCCCTCTGTTTTGCAATATCCCATGGCTGGTGGCATTATCATACCTTCAATGATGTCTCCACAGATGTGCAGATGCCCAATGTAGGCAAACGTCTATGTCATATGTATTTTCAGTTGTTTTAGTGTGGATGGAGATACTTTCATAAACAACATGAAAATGTTTAATGTGGACAAAGCTATTTTTAAATGAAAACATAGTGTGGACAGACTAAAAGAACACATTTCCAGGGAGCATGTGCCCCCTTGTTAGATATATGTGGGTAGTGATGCCAATATCAATGGAAATGGAAAATCTACAAGTGATTAGCTGGCTCAGAATAGGCCACACTTACCCTTGGTTCCCTCTTCAGGCGCATATTGTGGCTGTGGTACTTCCTCAGTGAAATGCGAGGCAAGCCTCTGTGCTTAATGTGATGGTAGTTATCCCCAGGAAAAACCTGAAAAGAACAGATGACTTGGATAAATTTGGACAAACACAGATACACATTTTCCATTATTATAACTTCAGGGAACTCTTGGTTGACTCTCAGTTTATTGTATCTCATCAACAAACTTGTGACATAATTAGCAGCTTTGGTTCCCATATCCAGGAATCTCAATTATTTGTGTAGAATGTATACTGTTTCTCAGGTATATTGGGGTTTAGTCTAGGAACTCTAGTTTATTCCTTCATTTTAAACAGTGGTTGTATAATTAAATGTATGTATTGTGGACCCAATGATTTCAACATTTCCCACGAGTGTGGGTTCTCTAGCACCCCATGACCCTGTAATGGAAAAAGTGGCTTTGGAAAAAAGATGGATGGCTGGATTACTCCTAAGACTCATAGTCATTGTGGCCTAGACATGAAGGCATCGGTTTAACTCTCAGGTTGCTGTCAGACCCTGAGTGAGTCACTTTACCTGCCTGTACAATTCAGATACACTTAAACAACACATTAGGACAGTGTTTTCTATTTAAAGGTTCTATATTAAGTGAAGGTTGTCGGTCTAAAAGTGGATTTCCAATCTAAATAGTGAGGAAGATTTGAGGATCAGTATGCACCCCACATTTAAAATTTTAAAGAGCTGAACAAAGTAAGGGTTTTCACTTCCTCCTATAGTTTTTAGACATGCATTTAGAGAGTTAGATATTGTCATGCATGCACAACAGATTGTTGCCTTCTGGGCTCATGAGAGAAAGCACTACCACCCTACCATACTACCACCCTAGTACACCAACGGGTATAGTCACAACCTGTGCTGTCTTTTTTTCCAACCATGGCTCCAAGAAGACACCCAATGAGTGTAACTGACACCACAAGCTATAAAAGCACGGAGCTCCCGGAAGGAGGTGCCTCATTTAGCAGATGAGCAACCCACAAAACAAAGCTCCAACCATGACGCCTCACCTCACCTTGCCTCTTTAAAAGTACCTGATGACTAATTGCACTTTACGTTGATTCTAGCGCTATCGAATGCCTGTTATTTTTGCTTTCTTCTTGCAGCAGTAAATGGGGTGGCCTAGTTGACACCCCACTGTTCTATTTGGACTCTTGCATTACTATTAGTCAATGATAGATAGATAGATAGATAGATAGATAGATAGATAGATAGATAGATAGATAGATAGATAGATAGATAGATAGATAGATAGATAGATAGATAGATAGATAGATAGATAGATAGATAGATAGATAGATAGATATGAAAGGCACTATAGATAGATAGATAGATAGATAGATAGATAGATAGATAGATAGATAGATAGATAGATAGATAGATATGAAAGGCACTATATAATAGATAGATAGATAGATAGATAGATAGATAGATAGATAGATAGATAGATAGATAGATAGATAGATAGATAGATAGGCAATATTAGACAGACAGACAGACAGACAGACAGACAGACAGACAGACAGACAGACAGACAGACAGACAGACAGACAGACAGACAGACAGACAGACAGATAGATAGATAGATAGATAGATAGATAGATAGATAGATAGATAGATAGATAGATAGATAGATAGATAGATAGATAGATAGATATTTTATTTGTCCCAATGGAGAAAATGAAAACTTTACAGAAACTCAAGTAAAATACATAAATAGTATAACAAACAAACTTCAGCCACTCAAACACACATAAAAACTTCTGGCTTGAATAGGAGAGCTGCTGCTGTCAATCACAGACTTGTAGGTGGGACTAAGACGCAGTCAGATCTGCTCAATTGTATGGCAGGTTTACATTTTAATGCACTAACATCTGAGCAGAACAAGTCCAGCTATTTGTGTCCACAACCCCAACATGCTAATTGAAGTTTGTTTATTCCGATGACTCTTGGGTTAAGTAAACACCATTCTGTGGTCATAATGATTGATTCATTAGAATATTAATACAGAGTGAATTAAATATTAAGACATTTTAAATCTATGAACTGGGCTGTTTTGATTCAGTGTGGGTGCCCCCAGTGTTGTAACTGAGTCCTGTTTAGCATCAGTACAGTCCAGTAACACAAAGCAGGTTTAGAAAATAATGGAGTGAGCTGATACCATGGATATATGACAGCTCAGAAGTCACTGTATCTCCTAACAGTGAGGTGTGTAGGTACGTACTGATTATCGTAATCAGGCACAGATTACAGTAGTGCTTAGGTGTGGAGTTTAAGTGGAAAAAAACACATGACGTGATTTCATCCAATTATTCATCCATCCGTCCATCTGTCCTTTCTCTAATTTTACAATCTTAGCATGCTCATTGTGTCACTGACCTGCCCCAGAGCCTCAGTATTAGATGAAAGCATTTTCAATATTTCAGCCAGTAGTCAGAAAAACCACACTGAGCGCAGTGTAAATGTGTGTCTCTCCAGTTCAACCCAACTCTCTTATACACTGAAATTATAAAAGTGGGAATGAAAGCAGCAGATTTAATAGTTCTTGAAAAAAAGTACAGTGGCAATGTCTCAACGTTCATGTGTAATGTATGAGGTAAAGTGTCCATTTTATTGTTGTTTTAAATGCGTATTGTTTGTTTAGCAAGTGACTGGAGCTCCCTAATTACAGTAATTGTGGGCATTTCACGTAAAGAACATTATAAGAGCCATTTGCTAGTTATCTGAGGCAAAGTATGTTAAATGCTTGCCTTTATATTAGTTCATAGTCTATGGGAGGTTCTAAACCCCTCAAGCTGAATTGAATTGGTAAATTCTAACTATTTCTTGTCCCTCTGACCATAGATCTCAGTTAGTGACCTGCCTTGCTGTAGACAAGGCATGGAAGGCACACGGTTTCAAATTGTGCTTTAATGTGCTCAGTTGTATGTGCAGAGCTGTATGTTTAGAACGTACTGAATGTGAAGCAATTCATCCTTAAGTATTGAAACAATTGAAGTTTTTCCTTTTTTTGCCTTTTATTCCACATGTGTAACAATTCATCTCTATTCTTGTGTGGATTGTTTGTTTGAATTTTCGCTAAACCTTTTAAAATGAACTTTTAGACTGAGAAGTTTCCTTCAGCACACGTTTGACCCATACTTGATCCTGCCTTACCTTCTAGCAAGTACAAGCATTCACCTTTAACTAACATTTATAAATATGTTAAAAGCACAGTACATTTTTGAGTAAAGGTTATTATTAGGTCAATGAAATATCACTTAACAAAATAAAGAATCAGACTTATTTTAGTGTGCAGTATTCGTGGTACTTTACTGTTTATTGGGACTGAATGTGACAGTAAAGGTTTATATGGCAAATTGCAACTGCTCCATCTTAGTCAAAATATTCAAAATTTTAGTTGTCTCCACTCACAGATTTTTTACTGGCACAAATTCTTGTATTCTGACAGCACAGGAAGTTGGGAGACAGTAAAAGTTTTTTTGTTATGCCCTTTTGACATTAGCAGAATATTTCCTGACTCAGCAATTAGATCATTGTAATGCCACATGGTGGCTTCAATGAAGCATAAACTACCAGTGGTGACACCATAAAGGCAACCTTTGTCACAATATGTAGTGCCAATTAAGCAAATGACATGTTCACCTAAGCAGAACTGCTCTACTTCTGGTGGCCATGAGCCCCAAAGTGTGTGGAACTCATCCAACCCAGCGACCGCTTTTACTGCTTCTCAGTATTAAACCACAAGGAAATCCAAAACACATTCGTGCTGAAAACAAAATCGGTGCTTAGCACTTTCAGCTTCTTAAAGTCATTTGGCAAGAAAGCTTTGGCATCTTTATTATGTTATTCTAATTTTTACCATATTGATGTTAACATTCATCTCCCACAACTGATTTAATCAACCGCAGGTAGATGGAAATACACACAAGCACACTGACACACAAACACCAATTACTGGTGCATGCACATGATCACGTCCATGCAGTATCAAAGGCACATACACACACACGCACACACACACACACACAATAAGATTAAATGCTTCTATGCATACTGTACAGCTGCACTCACCTTGAACAAGTAACATTGATTGTGTAATCAGTAAAGTACATTCACACAATACTGGTAGACACACACAGTCACTCACTGTGCCCACAAACCAACACAAGTACAGAGAGTGTAAAAATATTCAATGCCTTTAAAGTCTTCATATAATATACACAACAAAATGTGTATTTTATATTTGAAATTAGTATAGATCACTTTGCACTATTTTGTTTTCACTTTGACATTAAAGGGTACTTTTCTTTTGATAAGTGTCAAAAACACCAAATTAAACCCAAGGACATCCAGGAGGACAACTTGATGCAGTGTGCAAGAAATCTGTGCCTTGGGAGAAGATTTGCTTTCCATCAAGACCATAACCCCAAACATAAAGCCAAATCTACACAGGAATGGCTTCAAATCAAGAGTGCAGATCTCAGTCCAATGGAGAATTTGCAGCTGGAGTTGACAAAGGTGGTTCACTCCAGATCTCCATGACACCTGACAGAGCTTGAGCAGCTGTGCAGCAATGAATGGGGAACCACTGCAGTGTCCAGATGTGTAACGCTGGTAGAGAGAGACCTGAGCTCAGAGACTCAAGGCTGTGTCATGGCTGCCAAAGGTGCATCTACTCAATACTGACTTGAAGGGGGTGAATACTTATGGGATGAATGATTTTGTGTATTATATTTGTAACTAGCAAAATACCCGTGCTTCACAGCGGCGAAGTACTGCTTTAAAATTTTTATTAAGAAGAAAAGTAAACCTTTTTAAACTGAGGGAAAATATACCAATAATTATTTGTTAAGGATCTTTTTGTATACCACGTTGTCAGTTCAGCCCTCCGGTTGTAATATGACCAAGCTGTGCGCTGAGCTTACTCTTGAGCATGCAACGTATAGTTGGCCATGTGAAAAGCAATCTTGCCTCAAATCAATGCCAACCTTTTGTAGAGTCTGTCCCTGAGACTTATTGATTGTCATTGCGAAGCAGAGCCTTACTGGAAATTGGAGGCGTTTGAATTGAAATGGGAGATCAGAGGGTATAACGGGGATGCGAGGAATAAAAACTCTCTCCCCTGAGCCACCGCCAGTAAAAATAGTTGCCTCAGTCTGGTTAAATGGAAAAGAAAGAAAAGAGAAAGCGCACGTTTCTAATATGCTTAATTTCACAATTGTGGGTATACAAAATTTTTTGTTGTTCCATTGTCTGTGCAGAATGTTAGATTGAATAATATTGTTAAGTTCGTAGACGTCTTTGTTTTTGGCCGCAAGAACAGCTCGTTCACTCAGCCAATCGTGATTCTTATAATTGTTTTGAATATTGGGAAATACTTTTTCAACCAATTCTTCTTTTGACGTCACTAAATTGCAGAAGTTATGAGGCAATGAAATTCGTCCTGAGGTCAGATCAACCGGCACCTTTCCATTCCCAATTTCCAGATTTCTCCAACCCCGTTATTGACAGTTTGCATTACTTGATTGTAAATGCCTTTTTGCTGAAGCGTTAGCTTAGGAATATTTGATTGCACATACGACAAAAGATCACCCGTGTTGTAATTTTGTTCACGACGCAATTCTACATCGAACGAAGCAGCAGCAGATCAATTCGGTGATGGCATTCCCAATTGATTGAGAACTTTGTTCGCGATTTCTAAGGACAAATCTTCAATCATTATCAACGCTTAGTTGTAGATGTATGTTGTGACATCCATGTTTATATTTGAATTTTACTTGCGTATTCGACGGAAATTATCTTCAGCCATGTGCGATTTATATTTCTCCCATAACTGTGTTGGAGATGAAGGAGAGCAGGCGGTCAATATGATTGCAAACAATGCATGAATTTGATTTGGATGTGACGTGTTGCACGCATCATTAATGTATACATCCCAGTATCGGTCGTTCTCCAATAAATTCAGAGCTTGACATGTACTTCGGAAAGTGGCATGTGTAACGCCGTTGACAATTCTCAATTGCTGGAAAGACATTGGACCGGGCACATTTACCAACAGCATGTGAACAAAGAAGCATTCATCTTGATTGGGATGCACGGTGTACAGTCTGCCTATCGTAGTTTCTTTGAATATGCCAGGTTGTCCGTTGACTCACTCTCCTCATTTGCGTTGTTCAAATGATTTTCTACTCGCATTCCATGTGTATTATGTAGGCACTTCCAAATACAGCAGTGTTTTTTCGCAAACGCGTCATTTTGACATAACGTAAGGAAAGCAGTTAACGTTGTAGCCGGTGGATTCAGGGCTATTTGTTGCACATTTGCAGCTGTGAAATAAACGCGTTGTCCATTTTCTAGATGTACTGCTAAGTGAACAACAGCTGGACTTCGTTCATGTATGGGAAATGAAAGAATTCCCAATACAGCTTCATTGCTGCTTATGTATCTTCCAGCCTAATACTGTGTGATTTCATTGATATGCATGACCGCATTCCTATCATTTCTTTCTGGTTGCACGCCAAAAACTGCCATGTCGCTGCCTTTATTCACATACTTACAAATGTATTTGATCGAAACATTGAAATAGAATCGTAAAATATTTAGTATGCCGTGTGTTGCCTTTACGTCCAACAGATGGCGCTGTGTTTTTTAAAAAAAGCATGTTTTTACCTGTCACAGGTGTGACATCTATATAATATGTATATAAAAACACGTGCGTATTCGAATGCAACGTTGTGTCAAAATTTCAAAGCAATCGAAGAACTTTCAGAGATTTAAGGTTTTGAACAAATGAATATCATGGTGGATTTTACTATTTTGTGTAGGGCAGGGTCAGTCTGTGGATCAGGAATTTCCACACGGTTGACTTGATCGATGAGAGCTGGTTTAATCCTATCCTTTAGCCGCAATAGAATGTGTGCATGGGGAATACCTCGCTTTTGTCACTCTATGGTGTACATGTAGCAATTTGTACAGCCGAAAATGTTACTCTTCGTGAGCAAGTCTATCATTTTGCGAATCTTGAGATGAAATACACGACTGATAAGGTCGTGGCGATCGTGAGGTTTTTGACGTGGAAGGAGAATTTTAGTGATGTCAGGCCATTTAGGATTGCAAGTAAAATGTGATGAATAAGTCAGGGCGGCCATAATGACGTACGTATGTCATTGTGTCTTGTGTACGCTCGTGCATATAGCGAGGTCCTCCAGTGAAGGAAGATGGTAATATCACAGCTTGACCAAGTTCTATTAAATCAGTGTCGTTTTTGTCAATAGCATCTTTTAAGTGAACGTAATTAGGTCAGGAAGCTTACGTAAAAGAGTGACAGAGACTTTACCACCGTTACAGCACAAACCAGGAGACTCGCATTGCCACTTCTGAGCTTGACAATAGTCACAGTGAACATCCATGGATCCAATGTGTACTGTTTTGTCAGACTCATAATGTATGTTTGGGTCGTACGCAAATCCACAATTGGCTTTTTTGAGCCAAACCTGTTGTTTTCGTATGAGCCGCTTTTCATTATTGGGATCGTATCTAGAAACAGAAGCTCTATTAACTTGTGGATTTGCCTCCGTGTATTTAGCGACAGCGTCCCTTGCGAGTATTTAGCGACAGTATCCCTATTAACTTGTGGATGTGCTTGCGAGTATTTAGCCACAGCGTCCCTATGAACTTGTGGATTTGCTTATGAATATGCTAAGCACAGTCCTTCACCCGCGAATATTTACCTTATATGGGCAGGCACTCAATCACGTGGGAGGCGTGATGATGCAAGACTCAAGACGCAACCGCCTCACACGGCGACCGAGCTGCCCGCTATGTCCGTATATAGTATACAAAAGTAGGTTCCAGTTATGACTGTTACGCTTTGAATTTCAAGATGAAACCTGCCTAACTTTTGTAAGTAAGCTGTAAGGAATGAGCCTCACAAATTTCAGCCTTCCACCTACACGGGAAGTTGGAGAATTAGTGATGAGTCAGTCAGTCAGTCAGTGAGGGCTTTGCCAGATAGATAGATAGATAGATAGATAGATAGATAGATAGATAGATAGATAGATAGATAGATAGATAGATAGATAGATAGATAGATAGATAGATAGATAGATAGATAGATAGATAGATAGATAGATAGATAGATACTTTATTAATCCCAATGGGAAATTCATATTCTTCAGCAGCAGCATACTGATACAATAAATAATAATTATTAGTATAGATTAATTTAGATCACTTTGCTAAGACTTGTTTTCATTTTGACATGACATAGTACAGTATTTTTACTTTTTCGAAGTATAGGGAAAATATTGTAATCGTCCAAAAATTTGATCTTGAGATTTTGATGAATCTCAACGTTTTACACCTCCCCGAGTCCGAAAATGCAATTTTTGGAATTATGTGTGTGTGTGTGTATAAACACGATAACTTGAGTACACTTTCACTAAGGTCAGCCAAATTTTGCATACAAGTATTAGGTACAAAACGTAGATTTCTTTCAACTTTTGAGCTATTTCCACTAACCGGAAGTGGTACTTTTTTATTCATGCAGCTGTAGAGTCTGATTTATTAAACTTTAATTTTATAATAATTGTTCAATATTAATTTGATTTAATTTGTTGTTTAATGTACATAATATAAAAGTATAATCATCGTCTTGTGGTTTACTCCTCAAATATCCATCCCTATATCTGAGTATACAAGAAAGTCGAGGGGAGATGGTCAAAAAAAGCCAAAATTAAATCCAAGGAAATCTTGGTGGAAAACCTGGTGCAGTCTGCAAGAAACTGCACCTGGTGAGAAGATTTGTTTTCCAGGAAGACAACCCCTCAAGCATAAAGCCAAATCTACACAGGAATGGCTCAAAAACAACAATATTAATGTGCTGAAATTGTCAAGTGAGAGTTCTGATCTCAATCCACCTGAAAATTTGTGGCTGAACCTGATAAAGGCTGTTCACCCATGATCAACATGTGACCTGACAGAGCGTGTGTAGTTTAACAAAGAAGAATGGAGAAAAATGGCAGAGTCTGGATGTGCGAAGCTATTAGAGAAATACCTAAACACACAGACTGAAAGCATCTACTAAACACCAACTTAAAAGGGGTAAATATTTATGTAATTGATGTTTTCTGTGTTTTGTATTTGTAATCAATTTAGACCACATTGCAAAGATCTGTTTTCACTTAAACATTAAACATTCCTTTTATGCTGATCAAAGTCAAAGAAGCCAAATTAAATGCACTATGATTCAATTTTGTATAACAATAAAATGTATAAAACCTTCCAAGGGGTGAATACTTTTTATAGGCACTATAAATGCCCTCTAATACAGGCGTCACCAATTCTGGTCCTGGAGGACCACCGTGGCTGCAGGTTTTCATTCTAACCCTTTTCTTAACGAGTGCCCTGTTTGTGCTGCTAATTAACTTCTTGTGAATTCACTGTAATTGAATTGCTTTTTTAAGATTTGTTCCCCTGAATTTCTTCATTGTTCCTCTGAGTTGCTTCATTCCTTTCCTTAAATGGCACCCAAACAAAAATGAAATGTGAAGTGAGTGAGCCAACAGAAGACCAACTAAGTCAGGGCCTCAAACTACAACCAGATACACTCTAACCAGTTGCTTAATTAGGTGCTGATTCTTGTTGTTAGTTAAACCCGTTCTTTAACTCCATGGCTTGTTGCTGCTGTCATGGTGCAATAACAAAACATTTCTGTAATTGCTGATTTTCTCTTTTCTGTTCAAATGTTTTGTGGAGCTGAGCTGATCAGTATTCCTGAGACATTCATCTTTCTTTATATTCAGATATTGTATCTTTATATTCAGATATTGTATGATGGTCAAAGTTTGCTGTTCATGTTTTGGCTCATTTTGTATCTCATTATTGCTTGGCTGCTAATTAAGGAAAAAGAAACAATTAAGGGGTCTGAGTCTTCAAGAGCAAGCCAATTAAAATTAGTTCAAAAGAAGTTAATTAGCAGCAAAAACAGGTCACTCATTAAGAAAAGGGTTAGAATGAAAACCTGCAGCCACGGTGATCCTCCAGGACCGGAGCTGGCGACCCAAACATTCCTGGAAACTATCAAATAGCATGGGAGTTGGGTGTAATTATCAACTATGCCACCAGGTGTCGCATGCCCACAGACTTGTTAATCAGTCTGCCAAGTGTCGAGTTGATCGAGATGCAGATTTCTGACATTCATCCTGCAGTCTTTCTTGTGTGTGACTTTCTACAAGCCGAAAAAAACCATGTCAATTCATATCAAACATCAAGACACTGTGATTGCATTTTTTCACATTCACATTCTGACTGTTAATTAGTGACATTACACTGAATTGCTAAGTTGTCTGCTGGAAAGCATCAGGGGAAAAAAAATCCTAAGCAGCAGCGCATGAAAAACTACATTTTTCACCCTGACAGCTCATCTGCACTCATCATGTTTTCATTTGGTGGTTGCTTCACAACTCCCATATTCACCAGATCTCGCTCACTGTGACTTTTATTTTGCTCCCAAAATTAAAATTGAGTCTGAAGGGAAGACAGTTTGCTACTGTGTTATAAATCCAGGACAAAATCGATGTGGCTGTATACACTGGAAATGTTAACAGTAATCAGAGAAGTACTGGGAGAGGTGCACGGCTTCTCAAGGAGGGTATTTTGATAGTGACTAAAAGGGAATTGTTGTAAGGTGCATAAAAAAGTTTTTTTGTTGTTGTTTAACAATTTAACAAATTTAATTTTAACAATTCTGGGAATTTTTCTGTCTATTTTATGTTCATACTGTTAGGAAGGCACATGCATAACTTCCCAATACGCACACACACAGCACACTTTTCAGGCATGAACGGAAGCACACATATTCACTTAAATGCACAGAGACTCACAAATGTCAAATAAAACAGTATATAAGAACTTTATAAATCTGACAAATAGCAGGAGACCATTCAGTCCATCAAGTTGGTTTGTTTAGCTAACAGCTAAGCTGTGCCAGTATCTCATCCAGATACATTTAAATGGTTAACAAGGTTTCTGCTTCAGCTACATGACTTGGTATTTTATTCTGGAATCCCACAACTCTTAGTGGCATTAGTCACAAATTCACTGCCCCTTAATTTCCATTGGTGACCTCAAGTGTATGATTCACCGTTAAGCTGAAAGAATTCTACTGGACCTATTTTATGGTTGCCTTTGACAATTTTGAAGACTACACAGGTTTCATTGACTGAGCCTGTCAGAGTACAACATGGCCTTAACTTCTGGTTCCTCAACCCCAATACTGTAGAGCGTCAAGTGCTGCTGATTCTTTTTTGTAGCATGGTGACCAGAACTGCCCAGATATTTCAGTAGAGGAGCAAATGCTCATAATTTATCAGCACCTGCAGGTACACTCTCACTAATATAGGCTGTCAAAGATGGCAAGGTTGGGCTGCCATCCTAGCTGGGTAAAGGAACACCAAACCATCCCACTCAAAATATCATTATAATGAAAGGAGAATAGGGGGCTGCTTCCTGGGGTTGTGTGTGCACTGAGCTACAGCATCTCCTTGATTGAGGTCCAGTTCGAAAATCCATTATAGTGACCTCCTGACTGGGTAAGGGAATGCCAAACATCCTGGAAGACGCCAGGCTTGTTTGAAAATGCCCATGCTATACCAGCATGCACAAACATTATTATTATTGTCTAAACCTGTGTTTCCCAAACTCAGTCCTGGGGGGCCACTGTGGCTGCAGGCTTTTGTTCCAAAACCTGATAACATGGAGCTCATTTAATTAGCTGTTTTTTTTTCTTCTCTTATTCTACATTCAGAAAAGCACAGCAGCATGACTTTTACATTTATAAGACAATTTAGAAATATTTCTGCTTTTGCTATAGATTTAAATGCTTAACTCACTTTTTGTTGGTTTCATTCTTTTTTGCCCTTTCTCTGTGCAGTTTTCCCCCTTCATTGTATCTTATTAATGATAATTAAAAACGAGCAGAGCAGACACCCCAGCAAACAACACTGAATAATCAAAGGCTGCAACTACTTTAGCGTCAGACCCACTAATTAGTAAATAATGGATTAATTAAACAATTAGAACACCTCGAAAGGCAGAATGAAAATCAAGATGAAAATATTGTTAAAAAGAAAAAAAATACATTATTCCCATATAACTGCTTGGTACATTTTAATATATAACTTTATGTACAATACGCTACTGTGGCTGTCCAGGATTTTAAATCACCTGTAGCTCGCAAACCATTTGAACTATTGACCTAAAATGTGGTACACATATACTACGTGACGTCTACTGTTCACTTTTGGGGTTATGATTAACCTCCAAGGTTTTTCCTCTTTTTATTTTTATTTCATTTTATTGTAGAATCAACTCTCGGCAGCAGCAAGCGGGTGCCGTTCTCATCCCTACCACCTTCGCAGTCACTTCCCCTACCTCTTCATATTTTAAATCATTCTTGAGGCAGATTGAAGTCTTAAGTGCCAGCTTAAGTGAAAATTTAAAGAAAACATACTAAGTAATTGCAATACAAACACTGGCTTCATCAATTTTAATGCGAAAAGATGCTGACGAAAGAAGAAAAGAAGTGGGCCGCTAGGGTGGAGAAAAGAAGAGCTGCTCAGGAAGCAGCAAGCACATCAACCTCTGAGCAAACAAATGCTAAACGTACAGAGAAAGAGTATGAAAACTAGGAATGCTCAAGTCAAGTGTATCCACTGCACATTATCGTGCAGTATAAATATATATTTTAGCAAACTTAGTTTTCTAATTTCTATATTGTTCCCAAAACACAGAACTTAGGAAATAACAGTTCACTTAGCTTAAAAACAGAAGCTGGTTTGGAACAAAAACCTGCTGCCACAGTGGTGCAGTATAAATATATATTTTAGCAAACTTAGTTTTCTAATTTCTATATTGTTCCCAAAACACAGAACTTAGGAAATAACAGTTCACTTAGTTAGCTTAAAAACAGAAGCTGGTTTGGAACAAAAACCTGCTGCCACAGTGGGTCCCCAGGACCGAGTTTGAGAAGCACAGCGTTCATCCATGGTCCCACAAACACTAACACTTGCACATACTGTATATGCACACATATACATTAACATACACATGCCATTCAGGCATTTTGGTCAAACATGTAATCAACAATTTCACCGTACTCCATACACATGATGAGGAACTTGAACGTAAACATATGCATACTCACTGAACTTGTACATATTTGATATAGGCACATATTGCATACACGCACAAATACACCATGTAAGTTCAGCAAGTGCTATATAGGTGCAGGTATGGATTTATATTCACTGGCCAATCACAAGTCACATCGACAGATTAATAAATACATCTGACATACAAGCACATACATAAATGCAGAAATCCATCTTACTAACCGAACGTTGTAAACCGGATATGGACGCAGGGCGCTGGGCACAGCGCATGTGCACTGCCGCACAATATGGACGAGCCCACCACAGAACAAAAAAATAGCGCAGGGCGCATCGAAGCACACGCGCACTGCCGCACTGCAACGAGCCCGCCACAGAGCAAAACAATAAAACCCCGCCACTGAGCAAAACAATAAAAATGAGCCCGCCACAGAGCAAAGAAATAGCACAGGGCGCATCGAGGCACACGTGCACTGACGCACTGCAATGAGCCTGCCACAGAGCAAAAAAAGAAACGAGAGGATTCGAAGGTTGTATTACAGTACGGACACCCCAGAGGTCCACACTACACAGCATATTTGAATCACATTACAGTATTACAGTACGGAATCCCCAAAGGTCCAGACTACACAGCATATTGGAATCACATTACAGTATTACAGTAATACATTATTAACAGTCCAGCCACAGAAAACACAGAAATGCCACCAGATGGAAAGAAACAATACATGAGCGCTCCGTATTAAACGTAAGTGCGATTATAATTCTTAACAGTAGATGCCGTATAGCTAATGGAGTCACGGCTCCAAAAACAAACAGCTCAACTAACGGAAATACAAACACAAGCCCGCATGGATACACACGATGAACGCAGGCGCCTACAACGCGTTTCTAAAACAGCGGAAGCAAAGGAGTCACGGCTCCAAAACGAAAGACCTCAACTAACGGAAATACAAAAACGACCCCGCATGGATAGACACAATCAACGCAGGCGTCTACAACGCGCTTCTGAAATGCCACAAGCAAAGGAGTCACGGCTCCAAAAAGAAAGAAGATCCCTCAAGACTTTATTTGCGACGACTTAGTAACAGAGGTGTTTGATGAAGCAATCTCATTAGACGAAATACCACTTTTAACGCACCGAGCTATATTATGTCCAAAGAATATTGACGTTGATCAGATAAATCAGACAGACCTCAGTATGTGCGTCTTGGGAACTGCACGTCTGACATTGTGGTCAGCAACACAGGAGCGCCACAAGGGACTGTACTTTCTCCGGTCCTGTTCAGCCTATATACATCGGACTTCCAATACAACTCGGAGTCCTGCCATGTGCAAAAGTTCGCTGATGACACTGCTATCGTGGGCTGCATCAGGAATGGGCTGGAGGAGGAGTATAGGGACCTAATCAATGACTTTGTTAAATGGTGCGACTCAAACCACCTACACCTGAACACCAGCAAAACCAAAGAGCTGGTGGTGGATTTTAGGAGGACCAGGCCCCTCATAGACCCAGTGATCATCAAAGGTGACTGTGTGCAGATGGTGCAGACCTATAAATATCTGGGAGTGCAGCTGGATGATAAATTAGACTGGACTGCCAATACTGATGAGCTGTGCAAGAAAGGACAGAGCCGGTTATACTACCTTAGAAGGCTGGTGTCCTTCAACATCTGCAATAAGATGCTGCAGATGTTCTATCAGACAGTTGTGGCGAGCTCCCTCTTCTACGCGGTGGTGTGCTGGGGAGGCAGCATTAAGAGGAAAGACGCCTCACGTCTGGACAAACTGGTGAGGAAGGCAAGCTCTATTGTTGGCATGGAGCTGGACAGTTTAACATCTGTGGCAGAGCGAAGGGCGCTCAGCAGGCTCCTATCAATTATGGAGAATCCACTGCATCCACTTAATAGTATCATCTCCAGACAGAAGAGCAGCTTCAGTGACAGACTGCTGTCACTGTCCTGCTCCACTGGCAGACTGAGGAGATCGTTCCTCCCCCAAACTATGCGACTCTTTAATTCCATCCGGGGGGGTAAACGTTAACATTTAACATTATACATAGTTATTGTCTGTTTTTCACCTGCATTTTTATCATTCTTTAATTTAATATTATTTATTGTATCAGTATGCTGCTGCTGAAGAATGTGAATTTCCCATTGGGATTAATAAAGTATCTATCTATCTATCTATCTATCTATCTATCTATCTATCTATCTATCTATCTATCTATCTATCTATCTATCTATCTATCTATCTATCTATCTATCTATCTATCTATCTAACTAACTAACTAACTAACTAACTAACTAACTAACTAACTAACCAAGTCATTGCACTGCTTCCTGGAGAAAGCCGCCTCTTTCTAAGTACTGACAAAGTTGATTCTGAAGACGAAACTGAGCATATTAATTTCCCATTAGAATATTTAAACACTATTAACTTGGCTGGGTTACCACAACACAGTCTTAACCTTAAAATGGGGACAATAGTCATGCTATTAAGAAACCTTAATACTAAACAAGGTTTATGCAACGGTACACGATTAGTCGTGAACACCATGACAGACAATGTTATTGAAGCAAAAGTGCTTACGGGATTGCATACTAACAATACTGTTTTGATTCCCAGAATTGACCTTACAAGTTCTGACCTAGAATTACCTTTTAAACTTAAACGCTGCCAATTTCCCATTAAGGCAGCATTTGCCATGACAATCAACAAATCCCAAGGTCAAACCATGGACAGAGTTGGCATTTATCTCTCCAAACCTGTATTTGAACATGGACGACTTTATGTGGCCTTTTCAAGGGTTCGGCGTTCATGTGACGTTGAAGTTAAAAGTTGTAAATACTCCATACCAAGGAACACTCATTCAAGGACAAGACACCATCTTTACTACAAATGTTGCATAAAAAGAAGTATTTGATTAAATATCTGTAATCTACCGTTGGATTACTTCTTTACTCTCTATATACTTCATGTACACCTTTACCCTCAAATATATTTCATACATATATGTGCAGCGGCACAACGGCATTTTATACTTAAATGATGTAACAATTATTTTTCGCTTTTAATTTAAACATATTACTTAATAAAATTACGGATATATGTATTTAATTACTCCATACCCTCCCAGAACATTCCCACCCTCCATCGTGTGTCATCCCTCCAACGATTAGATGGAACACAGAGTGATTGCCATTCATTCATTTGCAATTCGTTAGAGAATCGGGGGTTTACTGGTCTCTTACAGAAACATACACACACATACTAATAAATCCTCATTCAGCAGAAATGTGTGTGCTGTGCAACCTATGAATGCTGAGATAAGCTCCAGCTAACCCACTCCCCTATGATGGATAAGTTGGTTAGAAAAATGGATGAATGGATGGATAATTGGTCACAGAAAAGTACACACATGCAAGAGAATGACCTGGTGGCTTATAACTATAAATAAAGAGCTTTTGTCACTGGCTGAATGACCTGCAGTGGAAATGAAGACACCCCACCGCTTCAATACATTTTTCAAACCAGTTTGTCCAAAATTCCCAACAAGAGATCAATAAGCCAGGCCACTCAATATGATCCACAGATGTGCAAACAGAAGTGGGTCTCATTTATATCTCCTCCATTACTGAGCTGAAGGTTTCATTGCCTCTATACAAAAAGCCACCTTTTTATCAACCTCTTCACTTCTATATTGGGTTAATTCTGTGGCAAGCAGTGCACCCTTAGAATGATGCCCAGCGACACCCCTCTCTTCAAAATGTTATCCTATTAAAAATAATTGAAGTGATATGTATTTCACCCAACCCAATGCTTTACCTTTCCCAGATTTATGAAGCCATGTCTCTCCAGGGAGTGTAGGGTGCCACTGATGCGGACCACCCAGCTGTTGGTATAAAGCGCACACTGACCAAGGTAAAACCCGAGAGTGGCAAAGAGGATAAAGAAGCCAATGCGTCTCATTGGGCTCTGAAATGAAAGCCTGAGATATGTAAACAGACCTCTATAAAGTCCTCCATGCACAGAGCCCAACCACTGTGACATCACTTCCTGGAGAGCAGTCCATTGGCATCATCAAGGGGGTTGATATACCAGAATGGCATGATTAACTATTTGTGGCACACAGACATAATTTAATTAAAAATATCATTCCAGGCCCCATTCTTTTAAAGAGACTGATTTTGTAGAGATGTAGTCAAAACATCATGAGATAAGAAGCTCTAAGAATTACAACTAGAAGAGCACTGAAGACAAGGCTGTTTTAAAATATTTTAGGCTTCTCTAAAGTCTGCATGACCCAGACAGAAGCATTTCTGTTTCTTAATTTATTCAGTCCTTGACTGTTACCCACTAAAAGAATAATTCTGAGGTTGGGCATTAATGGAAGACTAATCAGAGCTGTTTTGGTAAAGGAGAAAGAAACTTGTGGAATAACAGTCATTAAGTTTGTCTAGGGCACCATTCTGTTGTGAAAACCACCTCAAGGTAAGAGCGGCACTATAGCATTGTAATGGTATGGAGATGTTGCATCAGCCAGGGATGAGTCATCCATAGCCTGAAGTGGCATTCCATCACCAGTGACAGAGGTGCCTACAAAAACGGCAAGCCTACAAAGTCACAAACAGAATGCCATCTAGTGCAGCAAAAGGAGAGAAGTCCTGTTAAGGATTTTGAGACATCTAAAAGAGCCAAGGATCTATTCTGGCACTCGGCAGCAGTACTACATTGGTGTAAGAAGTGGGATGAATAGAAGACATCCCATCCAATTTAGCAAGTGTTGAGTACCGCAGAAATCGCAATGGACTTGGCTCTTCCAAAAAAAGTTGCTGGAAAGGATCGAGGTTAAGGTTTAGGATCTGAAGTGCCATTTTCAGAATTAGTACATGAGGGACAACAGCTGAGAGACAGCTACCTCTGCAACTCCACCAATGCTTCTCCATCTGCTAAGCTCAATTGGCCTAGGAGCACAAATACCGGTCGAGCTTCTAGCTCATGGAGATGGGGAAAACGTGGGGCAGATCGAATTGTCACTTACCTCAGGTGAGCCGTGTAAAGTGGGGTCGGTGGCAAACACAAAGAATGAGGTGTTACAAAGCAGGAATGGAGGGAGAGTCTTGGAGCTGGAATAAGAGTATGTAGTGTCAACTTAATGAATGTAAACAGCCAAGAGACCAGAACATCTGCAGCTCCACACAAGATCACCGCATAGGAGTGCAGTGTTTAACACAGTGACCGTGCATCACTTAACATCCTGCTGTGCCCCCTAACAGCAAAGCTTGCAAGACTACTACTGATGAGCTTTTGTCACTGGTTGAATGACCTGCAGTAGAAATGAAGACACCCCACCATTTCAAGAAGTTGGGGCTCAGAAAGCGGACGTCACTTAGTTGTTTCACAATAATTAAGATTAGGTATATAAGTATTTTTCACGTTTGTTTTATCATTTTAGCCCTAAAATAGTGACTTAACATCAGGGACCTATTTTATTCACTTTAAAGTTATTGTTTGAGTGTGGGGAAGGCCGTCTCAAGTGCCGTCCGCTTTCTGAACAAGACCCGAAGTTGGAAGTGGTTGCTGGGGACAGCGAATTTGAAGAAAAGGCTATGTAACAGTGCTGACAAGTCGCATCAGCTAGGGATAAGTCACCCATAGTATGGGCTGACATTAAATAACCAGCAGCAGGGTTGCCTATGAAAAGAGCAAGCCATGTAAAGAGCAAATTCTGGAATGCAGTGCCAGAGGATTTGTTTCCATTTTTCTACTTTTTTACAGTTGGATGACCGATAGGTAAATAGTCTCAATGAGGATCCCATTTTCAACCTGTGGTGGGGATTGAATAAGCATCTTTACAGTTTACATTAGAAGATTAGAACTTTGAACAAATTTGACAAGAACACATAATTCAGCCCACTGAAGCTTACCAATCCTACCCATCTAATTTCTCCAAAATAACACTAGATCTAGTTTTGAAGATCTCTAAAGTCTCACACTTAACCAAACTGATTTTTTCCATGTCTCTATTATTCTCTGTGTGAAGAAAACGTTTCTAAGGTTAGTGCAATATTTACCATTAACACGTTTCCAAAAGTGTCTCTGTGTTGTCATTTTAAGGTAACAGCCTGATTCCAAAATAATTATTCCTTTCAATAATGTCACTTCTTAATCTGTTTGCTTAAACCAAAAAGGTTCCATCCATCCATCCATCCATCCATCCATCCATCCATCCATCCATTGTCTCCCGCTTATCCGAGGTCGGGTCACAGGGGCAGCAGCTTGAGCAGAGATGCCCAGACTTCCCTCTCCCCGGCCACTTCTTCTAGCTCTTCCAGGAGAATCCCAAGGCGTTCCCAGGCCAGCCGGGAGACATAGTCCCTCCAGCGTGTCCTGGGTCTTCCCCGGGGCCTCCTCCCGGTTAGACGTGCCTGGAACACCTCACCAGGGAGGCGTCCAGGAGGCATCCTGATCAGATGCCCGAGCCACCTCATCTGACTCCTCTCGATGTGGAGGAGCAGCGGCTCTACTCTGAGCCCCTCCCGGATGACTGAGCTTCTCACCCTATCTTTAAGGGAAAGCCC
The DNA here is from genome assembly GCF_900747795.2 of Erpetoichthys calabaricus. Lineage (NCBI taxonomy): Eukaryota > Metazoa > Chordata > Cladistia > Polypteriformes > Polypteridae > Erpetoichthys > Erpetoichthys calabaricus. The sequence continues at coordinate 167,850,019 of NC_041401.2, read as the reverse complement.
AGACACCCTGCGGAGGAAACTCATTTCAGCCGCTTGTATTCGCGATCTCGTTCTTTCGGTCACTACCCATAGTTCATGACCATAGGTGAGGGTAGGAACATAGATCGACTGGTAAATTGAGAGCTTTGCCTTACAGCTCAGCTCCTTTTTCACCACGACAGACCGATGCAGAGCCCGCATTACTGCGGATGCCGCACCGATCCGCCTGTCGATCTCATGCTCCATTCTTCCCTCACTCGTGAACAAGACCCCGAGATACTTGAACTCCTCCACTTGGGGCAGGATCTCGCCACCAACCCTGAGAGGGCACTCCACCCTTTTCCGGCTGAGGACCATGGTCTCGGATTTGGAGGTGCTGATTCTCATCCCAGCCGCTTCACACTCGGCTGCGAACCGATCCAGAGAGAGCTGAAGATCACGGCCTGATGAAGCAAACAGGACAACATCATCTGTTGAACCAAAAAGGTTCAACTCCTTTAATCTTTTCTCATAACTTATCCTCTCAGTTGTGGAGTCAACCTAGACGCTTTTCTCTGGACTTTTTAAAAGACCACTATGTTTTTTTTAGTAATGTGGAGGCCCAAACTACACAAGGGACTTAATGGGTGGAGTTTAACATTTAAGCTTGAGGGATACCACACATACTTCTCAGCGGGGAGACAGGGAGACTTAATGAATGCAGCCAAATGTAGAAAGGTCTTTGAAGACAACCTGCTCCACAGTGCATGTGATCCTAGACTGGGGTGATGGTCCACCTGTCAGCACAAAATTGACCTGACGCATTCAGCCAAGGAAATACTGGAGGGGTTTCGGGATAAGTCTCTGACTGTTGTGGAGTGGCCCAGCCAAAGCCCAGACTTAAACAAGGTTGAATTAAGACCCTCACAGGCTCCTGGGTAACTTAGTTCCTTAAGAGATAGCTGATGATACTTTTAACAATGCCGCATGCGGACACCTAGTCTTTTAATGCAGTGCATTTGCCACACTTAATTTCATGAAGACTCAGTCAGTTCATTTCAGTATGCAGAAAATACATTTTAGCAAGGTAGGGGTGTGTTCTGCCTTGGTCTTTTTGATTCACACATACTTGATTACTTGATTACTTGATAATTTCATTCAGCGGGTTACAGGACTTAAATCTCATAGAACATGTGTGGAGAAACCTGGAGATTAAAGTTTACAGACACCACCCATCCAGTCTTATGGAGCCTGAGAGTATCTGAAAGGAAGGATGGGATAAACGTCACTAATCCAGGTGTGCAATGTTTGTGGAGTCTTACCCTGAAAGACTTGGAGCTGATATTGCGGCCAATGGGGCTTTTGCAAAGTACTGAATTAAGGGTCTGAATACTTAAGTGAATGAGAAATTTCAGGTTTTGATTTTTAACAAATTTGCAAAACCTTCCTGAATACATGATTTCACATTGCCATTAACTGATAATTGAGCGTATATTGCTTATTAAAAATGGAAAATGTTTCAATTTAAAATTAAATCTACAACACAATAAAGTGTACAGAAAGAGAAAGGGTCTGAATACTTTCATTCTGAACCCAACATTATCAAAAATTGCAGTGGTCCCACACTGACCCATGAAGGATACCACCATAATAACCCTTTGCTTTCTGTGGTTTAGCCAATTTTGCACCGATCCACAAATTACCCCTTGAATTCCTATTTCTTTTATTTTGATCACTAACCTTGCATGTGGTATCTTAACAAAAATCTTCTGAAAATCAAGATAAATAATCAGCTTGCGCCTCTCTGATTATATGCTTTTGTTCCTGACAATACATAATGTGAATTTCCCCTTGGGATTAATAAAGTTATCTATCTATCTATCTATCTATCTATCTATCTATCTATCTATCTATCTATCTATCTATCTATCTATCTATCTATCTATCTATCCAATTCCAGCATATTAGTAAAACGCTGAAGCCATGCTGACTACCCACCACAATTCCTGTTCTCACTATATGTTGCTCAGTCTTTTCCTTAATAATTCCTTCCATTAATTTACAGTGGCGTTTGAAAGTTTGTGAACCCTTTTGAATTTTCTATATTTCTGCATTAATATGACCTAAAACATCATCAGATTTTCACTCAAGTCCTAAAAGTAGATAAAGAGAAACCAGTTAAACAAAAATATTATACTTGGTCATTTATTTATTGAGGAAAATGATCGAATATTACATATTTGTGAGTGGCAAAAGTATGTGAACCTTTGCTTCCAGTATCTGGTGTGACCTCCCCATTGCAGCTATAACTGCAACTAAACGTTTCCAGTAACTGTTGATCAGTCCTGCACACCGCTTTGGAGGAATTTGAGCCCATTCCTCCGTACAGAACAGCTTCAACTCTGGGATGTTGGTGGGTTTCCTCACATTAACTGCTCGCTTCAGGCCCTTCCACAACATTTCGATTGGATTAAGGTCAGGACTTTGACTTGGCCATTCCAAAGCATTAACTTTATTCTTCTTTAACCATTCTTTGGTAGAACGACTTGTGTGCTTAGGTTCGTTGTCTTGCTGCATGACCCACCTTCTCTTGAGATTCAGTTCATGGACAGATGTCCTGACATTTTCCTTTAGAATTCTCTGATATAATTCAGAATTCATTGTTCCATCAATGAAGACAAGCCGTCCTGGCCCAGATGCAGCAAAGCAGGCCCAAACCGTGATACTACCACCAGCATGTTTCACAGATGGGATAAGGTTCTTATGCTGGAATGCAGTGTTTTCCTTTCTCCCAACATAACGCTTTTTATTTAAACCAAAAAGTTCTATTTTGGTCTCATCTGTACAAAAAACATTCTTCCAATAGCCCTCTGGTTTGTCCATGTGTTCTTTAGCAAACTGCAGACGAGCAGCAATGTTTTTTTTGGAGAGTAGTTTCTTTCTCCTTGCAACCCTGCCATGCACACCATTGTTGTTCAGTGTCCTCCTGATGGTGGACTCATGAACATGAACATTAGCCAATGTGAGAGAGGCCTTCAGTTGCTTAGAAGTAACCCTGAGTCCTTTGTGACCTCGCCGACTATTACACGCCTTGCTCTTGGAGTGATCTTTGTTGGTCGACCACTCCTGGGGAGGGTAACAATGGTCTTGAATTTCCTCCATTTGTACAAAGTCTGTCTGACTGCGGTTTAGTGGAGTCCAAACTCTTTAGAGATGGTTTTCTAACCTTTTCCAGCCTGAGGAGCATCAACAACTCTTTTTCTGAGGTCCTCGGAAATCTCCTTTGTTCGTGCCATGATACACTTCCACAAACATGTGTTGTGAAGAGCAGACTTTGATAGATCCCTGTTCTTTAAATAACACAGGGTGCCCACTCACACATGATTGTCAACCCATTGATTGAAAACACTGGACTCGAATTTCACCTTCAAACTAACTGCTAATCCTAGTGGTTCACATACTTTTGCCACTCATAAATATGTAATATTCGATCATTTTCCTTAATAAATAAATGACAAAGTATAATATTTTTGTTTAACTGGTTTCTCTTTATCTACTTTTAGGAGTTGAGTGAAAATCTGATGATGTTTTAGGTCATATTTATGCAAAATATAGAAAATTCTAAAGAGTTCACAAACTTTCAAGCACCACTGTATCCATGATACATGTTAAACTTATTGGCCTATAGTTATTTGGATATTCCCCATCACACTTTTTATATCATAGGATAACATTTGCTGTTTTCTTAGGAATTGCCTTTCTAGTTCAAAGCCCAATCTATTATGCCATATTGCCTACCTGTCAAAAGAAAGTATGGCATTCCTCTGGGTTATTTTTTGCTTTGGGCGATTACTCTGGCTGTCATGGGGGATTCAAAGAAGACTTTGAGTAATGCGATAATAAATTAAATTAATTGATTTCTAGCCAGAACTGCTTTTGTCTGATGGCCTTGAGAGTCTGCCTGATGTTTTGATATTCTGCTCACACAAGCAAAGAGTTTTTTCCCATTGAACAGTACAGAGTAATGGGGATTGTGGAAGAGTGGTGAAAAAGAGAGTGCAAGCAGGGTAGAATGGGTGGAGAAGAGTGTCAGGAGTGATTTGTGACAGACGGGTATCAGCAAGAGTGAAAGGGAAGGTCTACAGGATGGTAGTGAAACCAGCTGTTATATGGGTTGAAGATGCTGGCACTGACCAGAAAGCAGGAGACAGATCTGGAGGTAGCAGAGTTAAAGATAATAAGATTTGCATTGGGTGTAACGAGGATGGACAGGATTAGAAATGAGTACATTAGAGGGTCAGCTTAGGTTGGATGGTTGGGATACAAAGTCAGAGAGGCGAGATTGCATTGGTTTGGACATGTGCAGAGGAGAGATGCTGAGTATATTGGGAGAAGGATGCTAAGGATAGAGCTGCCAAGTAAGAGGAAAAGAGCAAGACCTAAGCGAAGGTTTATGGATGTGGTGAGAGAGGACATACAGGTGATGGGTGTAACAGAGCAAGATGCAGAGGACAGAAAGGTATGGAAGAAGATGATCCGCTGTGGCAACCCCTAACGGGAGCAGCCGAAAAAAGAAGAAGATATCATTAAGATTTGGCTCCAGTGCAGAAAAGACTTTTGCCCCTAAAGCAGAGAAGTTGGCACAGGTCAGGTCAGGGAGCATGCACTGGCACACTACACAATGAAACAGCTTGGGAACCTCCCAGTCCAGTTCCACCCCATTGAAATGACCATCTATCTACTGCAGATGGGTGTTACATGGGTGTCCCCTTGGCCTGGTCCAGCCGCTTGGGTCCTCAACAATGACACCCTCAGAGAATCGCACCACATGGCCATAGTGCCGTAACTGATGCTCCTTCACGATGCAGGTAATGTGCCTCATTCAGAACTCTACAAGCAACTGATCATTCGACACAAAGTCAAACCTGCAGTACCCAAGGATTTTCCAAAGAAACAGTACTGAAGGAGTCCAGTCTTCATCTCAGGTCACTGGATAGTGTCCATGTCTCACAAATCATATAGCAAGGCAGGAAGCACCAGGACTTTAAAGACTTGGACCTTTATCCTTTTGTAAAGAAGGCAGTCCACCCTTTCAGCCAGTAGTTTCCAGCCTTTTCTATGCCCCACACCCTAGAAAATGTCCTGTTTATGTCTGCACCCCCTACAAAAGTAATATGACATCTGAAGTTGATAAAGTCAAATTTCTAATTTTTGAATCACGAACATACAGCGGGTGAACAAATTGAAGTATAAAAAAATAAGCTTTTAACTTTTTAGTGCATAAAATATAAATATAAATTGAGCAATTAACTATTAAAAATCTCAATAATGTTCTAAATGTGTCCCCTGTGAAGTTTAGACACTCAATTGACAATTCAGGGTTGCATCAAGCACTGCAAGGAAATAACACACTGTAAATGATCAACGGGTTTGAGGGATGGGAGACCCCTGTGAATCAAACAATGCAACATGGTTAACTAGAGCTTTGTCCTCCAATAACACCTGCAACTGCAGTTCTAAAAACCGTTGCACTGCACAGTTAAATTGTTGCCCTACTGCCAGGACTGCCAGCAGGAGAGATGGGCCAAGCGTAACAGCAGGTGTTGCATCCAATTCAGTCCCCCCAAACCTCAAAATTAGTGATGTTTCCTGATCAGAGCTTGCACAGAAATCAATACTAGACTTCACCCTTCTCTACACATCACGACAAGGGCCAGATTCCATTCTCTTAAAAAAGTTATTTGCCTTTATGATTGTTGTGCCTGCAGCAAGGAAACAGTGAGAACGCACATTTCTGTGACTCATTCACAGGTGACAATTGCGTGCAATGCTTGATTCTTTTCATATCATTAAAACAGGAAGCACTATCTAATAAAATGTAAATGACATCCCACTGCAAGACATCGATTGCATCACGAGAAAGATGGACAACACACCTCACTTTGTTTTGGTGAACTGCAATGCAGCCTTCCTCTTTGTTGCACCCCCAGATAGGGAACCCCTGCATTAAGTGTTAATTTAAGTTCAGTGCATGGATAAGCATGCAAAGCCCCTACTGGTCCAATTACTCCTTATTTTATAGAGCACCTCTCACAAACAGTTTATCAGCAATTGGTCAAAAGGTTTAACAAAGCATTACATGTAATTTGGGATGGAAGTAGTTAGCACTGCTGCCTCACAGATCAACTATCGCGCATTCTTCCTGCTTACTTGTCCGTTTTCCTCCAGGATCCCACAATAAACGTGCTGGTGAGACCTAAAATGGCTGTCATGTGGGTGGGTTTGTAAGTGTGTTCTTTGATAGGCTGACTTCCTGTCCCAGGCTGTTTCTTGCTTTGTGCCCAGCGTAGTTTACCACAGTCTTGAATTCAATTAAATAGATTTGTGAATGTTATACACATCTATATCTCTATATATATAAAATCCAGCGTCTCTCTGTCTGTATGTCTGCCTGTTTTTCACGAGAGAACTTCTTAATGGATTTAGATCATTTTTTTTTATAATTTGCTTGAACATTCAAGTTGATTTTGTGACCTCTCTCATCATGCTACGTATCATAGTTCGCTTGTGGTACTGATTTATTTGCGCAAATCTGAGAGAGATGCAGTGGGCCGAGGGGAGTTGGGAGGGGCCCTCCTCACTCACGTGTCAACCTCAGGCCATACCTTACATCCGCTTAGCTAGCGAACGAGAGAACTACGTAACAGATTTAGTTTTTTTTCTAGAATTTGCTTGAACATTCCAGTTGATTTTGTGACTTCACTCATAAGATAGTTTGCTTGCAGGAGCAGTATACTCGTGATAATCCAAGACAGAGGCTGCAGGCCGAGGGGAGGGGGAAGTGTGATGTCAGGAGTGGGGAGCCAGGTGGAGCCCTCCTCACTGTCCTGTTTCACTAATACACAGGTGTAGCCGCAGGGCACAGCTAGTATGTATGTGTGTGTGTATATATATATATATATATATATATATATACTGTATATTTATATATATATACAGTATATATTTATATATATTGTCGCAGGTAGCTGGGGGGGCGACCCAGCTGGGACGCCCCAGAGGACCGGAGGATGGCTTACGCCATCCAGCTATGGGGACCATGGGTACAGAACTTTGAAGCTCAACCCTGTAGGGGCCCGTGGTCACCGCCAGGGGTGCCCCAATGCCGTGGGAGCTCTGGACCTCAGCACTTCCGCCACAACCGGAAGTGCTGGGAGGAAGAGGATCGGGGACACCTGGAGTTCTTCTGGGTGCAGAGCTGGTACTTCCGCCACACTGGGAAGTGCAGGTGGAAGCTCATCAGAAGACACCTGTAGCACATACGGGTATGGATAAAAGGGGCCGCCTCCCTCCATTCAGGTGGAAGAAGGACAAGGTCTGGGAGGAGGCAAGGAGGCAGCCTGAACAAGTGAGGCATTTGTATTGAGGGCCTGGACTTGTGGGGACTTTAGGGATTTGTGTGCACTTGTAAATATGGATTGTCATAATAAACGTGTTGTGGGTGATTTGAACGTGTCCGCCTGTCTGTGTCCGGGTCATCTTCCACATATATATATATATATATATAGTAGCTGTGTAAGCCCATTCTGTAAATAGCCTGGGGTCCTAAAACTATTGAAATCATCAGAAAAAAAAAATTGAAACAATTGAGGCAATTGAAAGGAACTCCTCTGAACATCTTTCTCCAAGCAGGTTGTGTTTTGCCAACATGCTCGTATTGCTTGTGCATTAGTGGTGAGAGGAAAAGTAAAGGGGATACCGTTTTGCAGATGTGCTCGTCTCGCTTGTGTATTAGCGGCTCAGCGAGTTTCTCTCTTTTCTCGGTGGCTTTGCTTTGGGGACACAGTTGCTTTCTTCTTCTGACTCATTAACTTAGGTAGCCTTGCTGTAGCCTCGCACTTCCGGGTCGGACAGACAGATACACACACTTCCACATGTAGACATTTATATATAAGAATATTATATATATATATATATATATTATAAAAAGAAATCCTGTTCCCTGTCCTGATAGTCTACAATACGTCATCTTCTTGGAAGATAATTTAAAGACCCGCGAGACGAAAGAGACCTGCCACGGTGCGTCTCACGGGAACATAGAATGAGAGTCTTGCAAGACACACCCTACTTACAAGCAAGATCAAAAAAAAAAATCAGTAGTGTAAAGCCAGTCATGCAGCACACACAGGGCTCTCAGTGCATATAAAGTGTATAAGGTCAATACGGTAGAAATGAATAGGGTAGAAATGAAACATCGATGATTAAACGAAGAAGAAAGAAAAGCGCGGAGAACAGAGACCCATAAGCGATGGAGAGAAAAAAATGCTAAAAAGAAAAACAATAATCTAAGTGCAAATTTAGAAAATAAGGAACGTGATGATCAGCCCGGAACAAGTGGAATGGAAAAAAAAGCACGTCCAATCGGGCGCGGAGAATAGAGACTCAAATGCGTTGGACAGAAAAAAGAGCAAAAAAGAATAATCGAGGTGCAAATTCAGAAAATAAGGAAAGTAATTATCAGCCCGGAACAAGTGGAATTGAAAAAAAAGCACGTCCAGTCTGGCTCAGAATTAAAAGACAATGAATAAAAGACAAAGTAGAACTTCATAAAGAAGTTTACAAACGTTGACGCTAAACACATGCAGAGCAGGTTAGAGACTATGAAACCAGTGAAATTAGAAAGGCTCAAAAAAAAAAAAAAAATGGCGCTATACACATGTGGAGAAAGCTGTGACAGCAGCTACCCCAACCGAACACGAGCAGCGTTATACATCCTGCAAGAAAGAATTCAACCACGCCCGTGGCCAGAAATAAAAGACAGGTATTGCTTTTACAACATCACGCGACACCACGCAGTGAGCCATCATTTAAAACAAGTCAACAGACCTCTAAGCTAGCAGTTGTTGGATTGCTTTTGGCAGGCAAGCATCGTGCGCTCGGAGCTCTTAAAACAACGACATGCGACAGGCAGAAGAGGCAGCTAGCAAGCAGCAAAAAGACAGCAAATGATCCAACGGCATATCCTTAGCGTATGTTAAGCCGCAACACCCTTCACAACATGAGCAGCATTATATGTCTGGGAAGAAAGAGATGTAACCTCGCGCGAGGCAGGAAATAAAGAAACAAGTATTGTTTTTACAAAAGTTTTTAAAGTAAAAGTGAAAATAATGCATATGTAACAATTCACAAGAAAATAACAATCTCTTTAAATTGTAGATTGCCTGCCTAAGGTAAAGTCATCCCTGATGAATGGGGACGTGGGAATGAGGAGTCCTTTCATCGGATTAGCCTATTTCAGATGTGGAATGGCAAAATGGGGGAGGCAGCTTGATAAATGAGGTCTCCAAGACTTAAAACAAATCCAAATCATATTATGTGATATCATCTAATGTGAAATTCTACTCCGTACTTCTAGAATTTTTATTTTTATATTGTATTGAGGATTTATTCTGTTCTGTGTATTGTACTGTACGGCTCAAAATTAAAAGACTGAGTAAAATGACAAAGTAGAACTTCATAAAGACGTTTACAAACGTTGGCGCTAAACACATGCAGAGCAGGTTAGAGACTATGAAACCAGTGAAATTAGAAAGGCTCAAAAAAAAAAATGGCGCTATACACATGTGGAGAAAGTTAAAGGATATGAAAGTAGGAAAATTAGAAAATATAAAAGAAGAAAGTAAAGATCGCAGTAGCGCAAACAAACAAACTGCCTCATTTAACTATGCACCAGTCTAACTTTGGTTTTGCACAATAATTACTACACTATTGCACCTTAACACTTAATTCTACCTTATTCACATAATTGTACTAATTTAGTATGTTCTACTATACTGTTATCTTTCAATATATTACTTTTTGTTAATTTAACTGATATTCTTCTAACTTTGCACAGTTTTTGATAAGTGGGTCAGGATGCATTTCACTGCGTGTTGTCCTATATAACTATGCATGTGACAAATAAAGAATCTTGAGAATTTCAAAAACGGAGTTTACCGCACATGCATTTATTGGTTACTTTGTTCATGTATATAAATATATTTATCTGTCTGCTTATTTAAAAAGCTACATTTACCCCAGGAGTCAAAAACGTTCTGTCTAGCCCTTGTACAAAAACCTAGAGAAAAGCTGGGGTATCACCTTGGTAACCCCATGTACTTTTGGAACTGTGAGAGGAAAATAGCACAACTTTACAGACTGGAGTCCAATGCAGAACTCTACTTACTAATTTACTTTGTAAAAAAAAAATATTAACTGCTGATGATGTAGATCGTTTTGTCTGTGCTGAAATTCCAAACAGAGAAACCTGTCCTGACCTCATTAAAAAGATTTAGCATATTGCGACTCACAAGATTACAAATATTGTTTTTACAGAAGTTCTGAAATAAAAGTGAAACTAATGAAATAGCAACAATTCAAAGAAAAAAAAAATCTTAAAAGTGTGTATCTGGAAAACCAAACATGGAGGTTGGCGAGCGAGGCGATCACGCTAATCATCACGCTAAGAATCAGTTCATTGCGCTAATCCGAGACAGAGGCTGCGGGTCGAGGGGTGGGAGAAGCGTGACATTAGGAGTGGGGAGTCAATCTACCTTTGTGTTTTGGAATGTAACTTGCCTCCACTTAGTTAGCAATACCTTTTTATTTATTGAATTTTAAAGTTTGCTCTGTTTCACTACTACGCAGGCGGAGCCATGGGGGGGCGGCTAGTGTATATATAAAATCCAGCGTCTCACTATCTGGCTGTATGTATGTCCCCTTTCACAAGAGAACTACTTAACTGATTTAGATCAGGTTTTTATCTTGAATTTGCCTGAACATTTTCTCATCACGCTAAGTATTATGGTTCTGTTGTGGTACCAATTTATTTGCATGAATTCAAGAGAGACGCTGTGGGCCGAATGGAGGGGGGGCAGGGCCCTCCTCACTCATGTGCCAGCCTCCATTCGAGCCTCTCTACCTCTCACCACGTGTTGGGGCGTACCTTGCCTCCACTTAGCTAGCAATACCTGTTTGTTCAACAGATATTATCATCTACAGATTGCTAAGGAGTAATGTTTAACATTTTTGAGAGAGAGATCAGAGCTACATGTCTTTTAGAGGGTAGTTGCTGATTGGCAGAGATATCATGGCCACGTGCTTTTCTCCCCATATGGGGGACGCTCTCCCATCAGACCTGAACACGATCAGATACAGTGCCAGCTTTTGATGTTGGAGCGTACCTACCTTCCACTTGGCCAGAATTACATTATTTTTAAAGTTTGTCCTGTTTCATTACTACGTGGGTGGAGCCGCAGGGGACAGCTAGTTACTGAATCTGATTACAGTAATCTCATAAAAAGTTAAACCAAAAATCTAAACAAGCGACTACTAAATTCAGAGGTGATGCCTGTGCAGTGGAGAGGTTTTCAGAATTATTACTGTCACCGTCTCCCTCAGGAGCCTCGGCAACTTTGCACAAAGTCTGCATTTTTTCGGTCCCATGACATCAAGCTTCAGAGCCGCAAAGCCCAAAAATTATGGGCCAGCACATCACAATTAATGCGTTAAACATGCGCTTTGTGGCAATTGCAGCTTTCATGAGCAAAACATCATTAGGGGGCCATCTGTCGTGCAGAAGCCTCACACTTTCTTTGTATGCTGGCTTAAGAGAAGCAGGGAATGTAAAGTCACCTGAGGTAAATGGGCTCACTAAGTGGTTAGCATACTCAGGTGGCTACCGCCGTAACCACCACGCTAAATGCAACACCAACAAATGGGCAGCCTCAGTCAGTTCATGGTACTCATTACTGTTATTTTCTCCCAATTCAACCTCCAATTACAGCGTCTCCGGTAATGACTGTCAGTAAATGTGCTGCATCAGCCAGCCACTCAACCCTCAGTGGCTCTTTGAGGGAGAATCCGACTCCCTTCATGACTTACCTTTTTGTATCATTCAGTAACGCCCAATGAAAACTTTAAGTATGGGCAGGCAACATTTTGAGGGTACACACCAAAATCAAAAGCAAAAAACTGAATATATGTAGCTTTAGAGGTGTGCAATGGCTGGAGGCAGTAATGGTTATCAATCATTAACTTGCTCAGTGCACATCCGAGTGCATTATTGAGTCCAGTTAAATATATTTTTGTCATTTACATCGAAAAAATAATTGTCATTGTAGCATGGATTCAGATGAGGCATCAGAGGAATGTACTTCATTCACTTGTAGATTTAATTAGGAATGCCCCAAGGATCGATGCTGGGCCCTCTCCTCTTCTCCTTTTACACCTCCACACTAGGCCCTCTCATCATGTCCTATGGTTTTTCTTATCAGTGCTGTGTTGAATGATACAGATGTACCTGCTATTCCCTCCAGAGGACCTCACAATATCAGCCAGAACCTCTGCATGTCTCACTGATTTTGTAACCTGGATGAAGGAACACCACCTCCAACTCTTCCTCGCAAAAAATTACTTTCTTGTTATCCCAGCTCGTTCAGCATCCCATCTCTGTTTTGCTCTGCTCATTATCGCTAACATCTGGGAAAGTCTGTGCACAACCTTGGGATGATGATCATTGACAAAGCTGTCCTTCACTGCCCACGTTGCAATGGTCTCTCTGTCTTGTACATTCACGTTATACAACAGTCGCAAGTATCTGACAGAGTATGCAGCACAACTACTGGTCCAGGCTTTGATTATGTCACATCTTGACTGAGCCGCTTCAGATCATTCAAAGTGCAGCAGCTCATCTGGAATTCAATTAGCCAAGGTGGGCACATGTCACACCTGGCTTCCTATATCAGCACATATTAGGTTCAAATCTTTCATGCTTTCTTACAGAGATTAGTCAGTGGGTCAGGATCAATACATAAGGAGACACTTGTGAGGTCCTGCACTCCTTCTAGACCACTGAGGTCTGCTGATGAACGTTGTCTGGTGATGCAACCTCTGTGTGGCACGAAATCTCAATCCAGACTCTTTTCATGTGTGAAAGAAGCTGTACACCTACATTTGAAATTCTGACTTCCTTAATGTGTTTAAGAAGCATCTGAAGACTCTTGTTTTGGTGTATTTCTGTCCAACTGAGCTGTCAGGTTACGTAACCTAGAAAATGTAACAAGCTTGTTTTTTTGTTCTATGACTTTCACTTGTGATGATCAATTTTTTACCCTTGTCCTGTCACACTTGTTCCCAAACTGATGTTTACTCAATTATGTAGACCTCTTTTGTAAATTGATTTGGATGAAAGCTTCTGATAAGTAAATAAATATAAATGTTATTACAAACACTGTATATGCAGAGGCATACCCTAATAAAAGAAGATACTATACTAAAATTTTCTTAAATTAAACAGTGACAAAACTGAGGTTCTCCTCATTGGTTTAAAATCATCATTATCCAAAACCAATAATCTTTCTCTTATTATTGATAACTCTTGTTTCCCCATCACCTCAGGTTAAGAGTCTGGGTGTCATCCTCGACAGTACTCTGTCTTTCCAGTCTCACATTCATAACATCACCCGGTCTGCTTACTTCCACCTACGTAATATTAATCGCATTCGCCACTCCCTCACTCCTCATACCACTGCCATTCTTGTTCATAGTCTTGTTACTTCTCAGCTGGACTACTGCAATTCACTCCTCTTTGGTCTCCCTAATAAATCTCTTCATAAGCTTCAGTTAGTCCAGAATTCTGCAGCACGTATCATCACTCGAACCTCATCTATTCACCATATTACTCCGGTCTTTCAGCAACTTCATTGCCTCCCGGTTAAGTTTCGAACTGATTTTAAGATTCTGCTATTAACATTTAAGGCTATTCATAACCTTGCCCTTCCATATCTGTCTAACCTTCTTCATGTTGCCATTCCCTCCCGTAACCTTAGATCCTCTTCCTCCATCCATCTGACCATCCCTCTCGCCCGTCTAACCACCATGGGGAGCAGAGCATTCAGCCGTTCTGCTCCCAAGCTCTGGAATTCATTACCTACCGAACTCAGAAACATTAAATCATATTCATTCTTCAAATGTAAACTTAGAACGCATCTGAGCCCTTTCTTATTTTCATTGGTACATTAGTGATGGACAGGTTGACAGAGGAGATTAGACAGGAGTCCCCATGGACTGTAATTTTCAAGGCTGACATTGTGATCTGTATTGAAAGTAGGGAGCAGGTTGAGGAGATCCTGGAGAAGTGGAGATATGCTCCAGAGAGTAGAGGAATGATGGTCAGTAGGAACAAGACAGAATACATGTGTGTAAATGAGAGGGAGGTCAGTGGAATGGTGAGGATGTAGAAAGTAGAGTTGACGAAGGTGGATAAGTTTAAATACTTGGGGTCAACAGTACAGCGTAATGGGGAGTGTGGAAGAGAGGTGAAAAAGAGAGTGTAGGCATGGTGGAGTGCATGAGGAAGAGTGTTAGGAGTGATTTGTGATAGATGGGTACCAGCAAGAGTGAAAGGGAAGGTCTACAGGATGGTAGTGAGACCAGCTGTGTTATAGATGGTAGCACTGACCAAAAACAGGAGACAGAGCTGGAGGTGTCAGAGTTAAAAATATTAAGATTTGCATTGGGTGCAACAAGCATGGGCAGGATAAAGACTGAGTACATGAGAGGAAGGCCTAAGAGGAGGTTGATGTATGTGATGAGAAAGGACATGTAGGTGGTGGGTGTGACAGAGCAAGATGCAGATAACAGGAAGATATGGAACAAGATGATCTGCTATGGCGACCCTTAATGGGAGCATCCAGAAGAAGAAGAAGAAGATTCCACACATGAGCTCATGTCTGTATTTGAATTTGCCTGTTGGATTGCAAACTTATTCAAATAAATTATTTGATTAGCATTTCTGCTTCATTGATTGCTCACCCCAATCTGTGCAGTCAGTTGTTTTAAACGAGTGGTATGTTGCACACCTCAGGTCATCTCTTGCTCTTTCTGAGAGCCACCGTGAACATGAAACACCAGAACCTTTACATTTTCTTTAATGTCCCACAATGTTGTAATTGGGCCATTGTTGGCTGCCTACACTGGACCAGTGTTTTGGGGCCAGTTTTACCCCAGAATGCAAATCCCAATTGAGTCATTGTTGACTGCCCACATAGGACCAAGATGTTTGCCCACACTGGGTATACACTACCCTAGTGTTTGTTTGTTTTCTGGGTATGGTAGTGATAACCTCATCCAATATGGCTGCTAATGCCCTGTGCTATCATGATGGTCTCACAAAACTTCATTTCTTTCTTTCTTTCTTTCTTTCTTTCTTTCTTTCTTTCTTTCTTTCTTTCTTTCTCTTCAAATGCTATATAACACTTGTTTAAATTTCCCCTACTTCCCTGACGTTCTAAAAGTGCTCATTACCCAATGTATCTAACATAACTAGTTTTCCATGTCCACCCTTTAAACCCTTCCGTAGAGGATACCATGAAGGTTTATTATTTACTTACTGTCCGACTGCTTCTCCTGCTTTTGCTTCTCTTGTTCTACTTGCTGTTGAATCACTCACAAGGACTTCAAAGATGAACATACAACCTTCACTCATGCAGTACTTTGCTCTTGAGCAGCTGAAAAAATAGTCTTAATTTTTTGTGAAGTTTCAAAGTACAGCATAGTTGGTGAGAGGCAGGAGGACAAAGCAGCAGGAGGATCACTGAGAGTTGGGAGAACAGTGCAGCATAGCTTATACTTTGGGAATCTTCTGTGGAACTAAATGGAACACAAGGACATGGACAAGTTTGGTGATACCCCTCCCTCAGACTTTGCTTAAGAGTTTTGGTTCAAATGAATATTTCAAATAATAACACAAATGAAAATGACGTGGACAAAAATCATGGGACCCTTAACCTAATATTTTGTTGCACAACCTTTAGAGGCCATCATTGCAAACAAGTGATTCCTGGAGCTCCCCATGAGTCTTCTACACCTATCAGTAGGTAATTTGGCCCACTCTTTCTGAGCAAACCACTTCGAGCTGTGTCAGGTTTGAAGGGGGCCTGCTCCAGACAGTATGTTTCAGTTCTTTACACAGACGTTTGATAGGATTCAAATCAGGGCTCATGGGAAGCCACTTCAGAATAGTCCAAGGTTTTTGTTCTTAGCCATTCTTGTTTGCTTTTAGCTGTGTGTTTTGAGTCACTATCCAATTGGAAGATCCATGACATGTGACTGAGACAGAGCTTTCTGACACTGTCAGAAGACAGAACGTCTTGTGATTTCATTGTTCTCTGCACAGACTCAAGGCAATCCGTGCCAGATGCAGCAAAGCAGCTCCAAGATATAGAGTAACTGAGCCTCCTCCATGTTTCCCAGAAGGTATGGTGTTCTTTTCTTTGAAAGTTTAAGTTTTTCATCTGTGGACATAGAGCTTGATGTCACTTGCCAAAAAGCTCCATTATTGTCTCCTCTCTCCAGAGGACATTCTCCTAGAAACATTGTGGCTTCCCGATATGCATTCTAGCCAATTCCAGTCTGGCTATTTTTTTTTTTTTTTTTTTGTTTTTCCTTCATGGGTCTTCTTCTGTTGAGTCCACTGTCACTCAAAAAGCTACGGATGGTGCGATCAGACACTGATGGACCTTGACCTTGGAGTTCAGCTTGTATCTCTTTAGAAGTTGTACTTGGCTTTTTGCCTACCTTTCCCACTGTCCTTTTATCCTTTCTTGTGTTGATTTTCCATATTCAGCCACGTCCAGGGAGGTTGGCTACAATCACATGGAACTTAAACTTCTTAATAATTTTTACAACTGTTGTCACAGGAACACCAAGCTGCTTGGTCTTAGTCTTTTGACATTTTTTTTATATATTTTTTTCTGATCTTCTCAGACGACTCTCTCCTTTGCTTTCTCTGGTCCATGTTCAGTTTGGGACACATGATGATGCCAAACAGCAGAGTGATGACTTTTCTCCATTTAAATCGGCTGAATGACTGATTTCACAATTTGAGTTCGAAAAATCACTCTAATCTAGTTATTTAGGATCTAGAGGTACCAACAAATGTGTCCAGGCCATTTTAGAATATCTTTGTAGAATAAGCACTATTTGCTCTCTTTTCACTCTTGCTTGGCTTTACTCGATTACATATCAAAGGCATGCAGGTATAAAGGGGACAATTGCTTTTCATGTAATTACTTTTCAACTGGCAGACACCACAAGGTAGCAACAAATTTGACTATATCTGTGGGGCAGTCTAGGAAAAGCTCAAAGGACAATTTTGAATCCAAGTCCATACCTGCTGACAATCAAAAAACATGTTTTTTGAGAAGCAAGCTTTGTATTTTACTTTCGCACAGAATTAACACTCAGTAGTCACCACTCAGTCAATACTCAGCATGCAATACACAATCTGCACTGCACATGTGGCAGCGATGACTTTCAAACTGGGTGTAGGAACTCAAGTGAAAAGGCCACTCAAGGAGAAAGATGGAAATGATTAAAGTCATAATGAGAAAAATGAGCTGAAATCCCAGCAGACCTTGCATCTAAAAACAGTGAAGGCTGCAAGAAGACAAGGTTAGGTATCTGCACTAGACAGCTTACTTTCACATGAAATGTCCTAATATATGATCCATTATAGAAGTCAGACCCCGAGAGTTACAAATGAGTAACACACAGCTAATGAAGTCATAGCTGAAAAATCTAAGATATGGAAAGGAGCGGAAAAAGGTACTTAATAGAAACCAATTAGCTTCGCAAACGTTATGATTAACTGCCAATGCAGGCCTGCAGGATCCCAAAAAGGGATTTGAGGATTAGCATTCATGAATCAAACAAGCTGACAGAGAGCCTGGCATTGATCCATCGTGTTTAGTCAGTAAAGCGGAGCCAACAGCAGAAGACATTGGCAGACTTAAGACTGAAAGTACTTGCCAGGAGAAGCAAGGATACAAAATATCCAAGAAGAAGAGACAACTTTTGAGTGTTCTCAAACAACATATAATTTTGGGTAAGCAAACAATGCCCTGTAATCACCAGTTCAGGTTAGGCAATGGACTGCTTGCAAGGTTCCAATCTGTCAGTCATACTGTTGTTGTTAGCCATTCCCATTTGTAGAGTTGACTAAAGACAATGTGGATGCTTTAAAGAAGAATGTCTGCAGTGAGACTGTGTGAGTAACTAGCTTTCTGCTAGACCCTTGAGTTGCTCTACTGTTGTCATTCATTGAATACAATTGCACAGTGGCCCAGCAGTGGAGTAGCTTGGGGCGGGCAGAGTGGGCGGTCCACCCTGTGCGGCACATTTTTGAATGAAAATGAATGAAAAAAGTAAAATTCTCTGATTTTTATCCACAAATGCTTCAAAAATAATTTTCAGACTGTCCTTCTGTGATGGCATCAGACACAGCAGTTGAGGCAATAACAAAAATAAACATAAGCATTACACCGATAATAATTTCTAGGAAGATAAACAACTAATTAACAATTTATAATTTTGTTTCGTTATCAATCCGAATACGTTCTTTCTCTGCGCAGAAAACATCCCCATCTATCACTTGTACACTACACTGGTTTTGGTTTTCGCCACGTAATTATATTAAACTAATAATTAGAACACGGCTTATCAGTGCACCTATACTATATTCTTGTCTAGTTGATGCTTATAAATAATTATATGTGAAACATTATTGCTGTTTCTCTATACGTATATGAAATAATCTAAATCTTAATCTATCTTAAATAGGTTAACATATTCAGATATGTTGGAGGGCGGCAAATTGAAGCATCGCCCCACACCGAGTGGCACAAACTCGAGCTGCGCCACTGTGGCCCAGTGGTTATTACTGCTATCTGGCAGCTTTCCTGAATCCTGGGTTCATTCTCCTTACGTCTCCTTCGGAAATAATGTGTGGCAGAGAAGCAAATATACAGAATTGCAAGAAAGCTCATCAGCAGTGGTGAAGGAAGTATTCCAACAATTTACTTAATTAAAAGATTACATAAACGAGCAAAAATGCACTCTAGTAAAAGATGAAGTACCCCATTGACCTTTCTACTTAAGTAAAGGTAACTACATTCTTGCTTACAAAAATACTTAAAGTATTAAAGTAAAAGTGCTTATAGATTGCATTCCCTGATGCAGAAGTATACTGTACTCTGACATTAGGTGTGCCTACTGAATGTGCAGCCATGTGAAAAACTAAATACATCCCATGGAAACTGTTGACTTTTACAACATATTTGAACAGGCAAAATTTAAATGCTCATGTAAACAGTGCCTACAGTTGAAGGTGACATACCTGGACAAATGACACATGAAATTGATATGGTGAGCTCATAATCTAAATTAAGAAAAATGCAGATTTATCACATGGAAAAAGTCACGCATGTGCGTCTGAGGATGTCCTCATGGGCTCCCTTAAGGTATGTAAAGACCCGCTGGACCAGAGAAGGGCACTGCCACTTCTTCTCACCGAGAACTTGCCCCACTGAGTCTGCCCCATTACTGTACTTGGTGCATCGTATCTCCTGCAGGGGTCCCATTGTCTTCCCCATTGTTGTTCACATCTATGTCGTGTTATTGAACAGCAGTTTGGTTCTAAGACATTTCCTAACGATCTATAAGGTCAATCTTATTAGTCTCAACTGCAGTATTTATGACTTGCTCAAATCCTCATTTTTTAAATTATGAGTTTATATTTCAATTTGGTGTAGTTTTTAGCAAAACGATGTCTTTTGCTCCGTCTCCGTCTTTTATTTTTCTCCTTTCGCTGTACCACTGAGCTCTCGCTTTGAATGATCATCAGTTTTCTCTTTTGGAAACACATCAAATGTATGAACTCATTAAAGTGACCAAATAGACACCTGCTCTTATTGTGCCCTACCCATTTGTATTTTTGTTTTAAACGCTTTTCATTTAGGTCTGACTGGACAGGTTCATAATCGTGAGGATTGAAGTGGAGCAGTGGTGGGTGCTGGACAGTGCATTGCTGTCAGTGCCAGTACAGCTGGTAAAAACCTGGACTTTTCCTGCTATTTGGCATTTTTTTTTAGCATATGCAAAGAAATATTTTCCAGCAGGGCATCAGGGTGAGCACCCAAGTCACCCTGATGGCAAATCCAGCCTGGCATAAATGTATTAAATTAATATCATGTTTATATATTCTGTTTTAAACGATTCCCATACAAAATTGTCCAAAACTAACAATTCATACATTTTAATATGACAGCAAAAGCAGGGCAATGAATATGAATAAGTAGCTCTGTCGAAAAATTGATGCCTTCAAGTTGTAGTGCTGGTGAAGAATATTGAACATACCATGGACCACCAGGAGAACAAACAGGTCTGTCTTGGAAGAAGTACAACCAGAATGCCCCTTAGAAGCGAGGATGGTGAAATTTCATCTCATGTACTTGGGACATGTTGTCAGAAGGGGCTCATTCCCTTAAAAAAGGACACCATGCTTGGCAAAGTGGGAGGACAACAAAAGAGAAGTGGACCCCTATGAGATGGAGTGATACAGTGGTTGTAACAATGGGCTCAAATTAAAACAGACGCTAGACACAAGTGCAAGTACACACACAGATTTTATTTTTCTTTCCCACCACTACAGCACAGTTACAAGCACTAGGCACAGTCCAGTATAAAACTTATCTTTCTTCTTTCTTTTGCCCTGCTCCTCCTGGTGAGCTTTGTCTTCTCCCACGCAATTCTGGCTTCCAGTGTAGTGTCTGCTGGCTCCCTTTAAAAAGGCACCTGGAAGTGCTTCAGCTGCAACAAAGGAGCTCAAGAGATCTCCAGGCACCCCCTGGCAGTGGCCACAGGGCCCCATCAGGGTTGAGCTTCCATGCTCCAAACCCGTGGTACCACTGCACTCCAGACGGGCTTCCCTCTAGCACCCTGGGGGTGGTAATGCTCCAGAAATGCTCCTTCTCCCGGTCCTTCCCTGGTCGGGGCATTCCAGGTGGGTAAGGGCTCTGCCCATTCACCACACCTGTTAGAAATTGTGAGGAAGTCACAGGATTGGGCAGTTTTTCATTCTGCTGTACATATGGATACTATGAGTTGAAATTGACTCAATGACAACTAATAAAACCAACAATATACTGTAATTGTGTCGTTACTGTATTGTATTTGTATAACGAGCGAGACAAGGTTCAATGACAGTGCTGTCATTTGCCAATGATGATTTAGTCCTAACTAGAAAGAATGATGAATTGGGCAGGTGGGACTTCCACATGTTCTTTTAACATTTAAACGAAACAGATCACTTTAGCACTTCTGTTGTGTCCTACATTGAAAAGAGTCATTCAAAAAGAACAAATACTTCATGAATCATTGGCAAATAAATATAGTATAAATAATAAATAAAATATAATAAATAAAGTATCTATCTATCTATCTATCTATCTATCTATCTATCTATCTATCTATCTATCTATCTATCTATCTATCTATCTATCTATCTATCTATCAAATCGCTTATCATTATCTCTGTCATCATCAAAAAAAAGAAAACCAGCAATATGACTGGAAATTGTAAAGCAGTACCATGTAGAAATGTAGTAAAGTAGAAAATTTGAGATGTTTGTTGTAAGATGTAGAGCAAAAGTCCAAAGTATCCAAAGCTAAATTATTTTAAGTAGAGACTAGGGGGCTTTGCCCCCTGCTCGCTTCACTCGCCAACCCACGGGTCTGTGCTACGCGTTCGCCTCTTTGTGGTTCTGCCACTCACATATGGGGAAGCGGATGTACAATTTAAACAGATTGTTATTTTCATGGGAATTGTTACATATGCATAATAGAACTAACTATTTTACATTACAGTGAGAAATTAACCATATTTAAAAATAGTAAAATGCAATTATTTGAAAGTAAATTATGTTTCATGTTGCATTAGAGTTATTCGTTGCGTAATACAATTTCATTCTGTTTGGTTTTTGAAATGAATATGCAAATACCATTTAAACTTAAATTTTTACTGTAATACTTCAGTAAAAACAATTTTTTGAACTCAATTTTTGTCAATATTGCATTGAATTTTGATTCTGTGTTTGAACTTTCATCGTGACAACACAACGTATAACTGCCTGTGATTGAATTTTGTTTCTTCCTCTCTATTAAATAAATGACTTTTTCGAATTCTAAAGTTATCCCCTGAAGATGTACTACATTACCTTTCTTGGATACATCCTTTCTACAGTAATTCATGTGGTAGAAGACCAGACGGTGTTAAAAACGTCAACAATTTTCACGTTAATTCGTTTGACTTCATTGTTTCGCGGTCCTAGATTGTCTATGTACTCATTTTTTCTGTTGATAACCCTTCGTGATTAAATTCTTCAATAAGATTTGGACATAATATGTCTTCTTTAATTGGGAACTTAAACTCAGGAAAACGTTAAAATTTCCTCTAGAGAGAGCAGGAACTGTGTCTGTCAAAATCATTGACACGAATGAGAGGTGAGAGGACTGTGTACGTGATTGATTAAGGTTGAGAGGAGGGCGTGACTTTAAAAAAATCTCATGGCCAAAGTGTTGTCTCGCAGGACTTGAAAAAATCTCTTGAAAAAAGTCTTGTCTCGTCCCAGAATTTTTTTATATAAGAGTGAAAAATGTACTTAGGTGCACGTTACCTGCCACCACTGCTCATCAGTTGCTTTATCTTCGAGTCTACCATTGCACCATGATGTAAGGAAACATCAATAGAACCAAGGAAAAAACTAACAAATGCTCGTCACTCTTGTGGGAGATGGCCGGCTGTTTATCCCGGTCAGCACCCCCAGGCTGCTAGATGGAGCCCTCCCTGTAGCATGGGAGTGCCCCAAAGACCAGTAGGGAATTATGGACAATGAAGTTTTTATTCCCAACCCTGCTGGACACCGTGGGGCCCACCAGAGGATGCTGCAGGGATGCTCAAGGACTTATGCACAGGTGGCGCAGTGGTAGTGCTGCTGCTTTGCAGTAAGGAGACTGTGGAAGATTGTGGGTTCGCTTCCCGGTTCCTCCCTGTGTGGATAGCGCTTTGAGTACTGAGAAAAGCGCTATATAAATGTAATGAATTATTATTATTATTATTATGCATGCCCTATAACCCGGAAGCTCGTCATGATCATATGACCAGAAGGAACGACGTGTTTCCGGGTTGAGGAAAAGGACTTTTAATCTGACCCGGAAGTGATAAGGACTCGTGGACTGCTGGGCCTGAGCCACTTCCAGGTCGGAGAGTATAAAAGGACTATGGGAGAGCCCAGACGCTGAGCTGAGCTGGGAGGAAGGGTGGCAACGCATCTGGGAGAGGAGGATTGGTTTGATTATTGATTATTGGATAAATAATAGTATTGTATGTGTAGTGTGGAGTGGAGAGTGCTTAGTGCACATTATTATAAAATAAATAATAATTATAGTTTTACCTGGTGTTTGGAGTGGTATCTGAGGGTTCAAGGGAGCTCTAGTGACCCATACTGCTACACTCTGAATAAGGTTATGAAGCCATTTTCCAAAAGATTCAAACTCAGTAAATACACATTGGGTAAAAAAGTAAATAAGTAGTGATGAGTGAAACAACACGGTTTCAATTTGTACGCAAAACTGCCCCCAAAATTTGCATTGCATGAAATTTTGTAACTTTGAACCTCACTAAAATGAGATTTTGTAGGTTTTTCGGAGTGAAATGTGAAGAAAGTGGCTTCCTAACTGTTAATCGGGACCCAAATCACTTTCTGCCTGCCTTCCAGCTCTGCCTTGAAGCTCCATGACACCTTCTATGCAGTTCCACACAATATCATACTGCCTGCCTGAACATTCCTGTCACCAGTTCTGCCACATACTCCTTATTTAGGGGCAGGTAATACCAGGAATGTCACCATCTGAAGTCAGCTTCCCCAGCTCCATAAGAGAATAACTGGCAGTCACATAAGCAGGCCAATGGATTTTAGAAATGGTGAAGTGCTTGAAGGTAATTGCTCTCTAGCCAGCACTCTGTATCCTAATAAATTGTTCCATGCTTTCATCTGTCATTTTCTTCAAGTCTGAGTGGGTTTTTCACCCTCAAACCTAAAGTCATGAATGTTAGATTAACTGGTGATTCAAAACTGGTGTAATATCAGTGAGTGTGGGTGTGTGAGAGTGTGCTGGGATAGACTGGTTGATTTTGACCTTGCACCTGATAATATCAAGATGGGGTTTTGGCCCCTGAACCGTGAACTGGATAAGTGCATTGGAAAATGGTTAGATGAACACAAAATTTTGCGGCAGAATTCATTCATGTCATTACAAAATCAGTTTGTAATGCTAGTAAGTATGTGAGGGCCATCTTGGGTTTATTCTTCATCCACACATGAACATCTTGTTAAGACCCCAGTTTTCTCTGCTATGGACATCTGAGCACTCTACAGATTAATATACAGTACGTTTATAAAAACATTGCAGATATTGATGAAGTGATAATGATAATTAGTTGTGAAGTTGTACATCTCTAAATGATAATTTGACTTGGCATAGTTTTGAGCAAGTAAGTAAAAAGAAAGGTAAGTTTTAAGTCCACATTGTGAGCAACATGAAAAGCAAGCATGAAGCTTTGTATACATTAAGGATCATTGTTTCTCTTTATCCTTGATAATCTCATTCTTTAGTGTAATTTTTTTACAGTTAGAGGATGCCAAATGTTCAAATGCTCTCTTTTTAAAATGTGTGTTTGTTTTATTTTTATTTTTTTTTTGCTGTGCAAAATGGCAAATATCCATCTTACATGGCAAATGTCTCACTAACATGGCAAACATGCACCTTTTGTGGCAAATGCCTCACAGCCAAGTTAAATGGAGCACATGTCCTATGTAATTGGCAGATATCAGCTATACATGTTAAATGTGGTGATTAAAAGTTTCTAGATGTTAAAGGTTTTGGGTTTAACTTTAAGGTCAGTTCTGAAGGGCAAATCAGAAGGATCAGAAGTCAAAGGGCTTGTAAAATTTAAGCTGAACTGTCATGCTTGAGAGTTTATGAATCCATTGCAAATTTGTTATTTTATGTTAAAATGAACATTTATTCAAAATTTGTCTCTTCTTAATTGAAATGAAGCATAATTATTAGATAGATAGATAGATAGATAGATAGATAGATAGATAGATAGATAGATAGATAGATAGATAGATAGATAGATAGATAGATAGATAGATAGATAGATATGAAAGACACTATATAACAGATATGTACAGTGTTATAAAATAGATAGATATGAAAGGCACTATATAATAGATAATCTGAGATATATAACTGATATGTAAAGCGGTATAAAATAGATAGTGTAAATGTTTGAATGGAAGGATTGGCATCCCAACTGGGATGGAGAGTGAAATCTTACCTGCCTGGGAGATCATAGTGGATGGAGTACATAAGTGGAGGTTCAACCTGGTAGGGATAACTCTAAGTTTCTACCCCAGTCGGGACAATCACATAATGGATAGATGGGGGGAGACTAGCTACCAGGGACAGTTTATCCCCCATTTCGTATAGGAAGGACAAGGAGTTCCGAAATAAATGTCTGGACTCCATCAATAAATAGGCAGAGATGGAACCCACTGGTCATACAGTTGACCATTTGGACTCCAACCCCCATACTCCTTTGGATAACCCAACCAAGCAGGCACAAAAGGGGCGCATGTCGACTGACTTATGATGGGCAGACAGAAACACTCAATGTTCCATTCGACAGCCGACGAATCTACCCAAGTGCCAGATTGACCTTCAGGAACTGGAAGAGTTGCTGCAACCGGTACAAACCCTATGGTCAGCTCTCCTCACTCTGGAGGTGTAATTCAAGGGATCGAAAACACAGTGAGAACACCTCTTGACGCATTTGCCAAGTATTTACAGCGGTTAGGAGTAAGATTACTGCCCAGCATAAATTCAGCTATACTGCACAGGTAAGCCATCCCTGTATAGTACAACATATGAGAATGCAGTGCAAGATGCTCCTTGACAAAAGTGAAGGGAACCAATCAGCACCCACTCCAACAGCAGCATTGCATACTATAGAGATGTTTCTCCTGCCAGAACCTAGAGTCACAGAGGCGACTACTCAGACTGCTGGTCAGGATGGGCAAAGAAGAAGGAACACAGTCTGAAGGGGTTCTGGGTGAACTTGAAAGAACCAAGTAGTGCTCGCTCCTACAATGGAAGTAAGCACAAGGGGAGACCTTCCATGCCTGGCCTTGAAGTCATTGAGACTGCTAATCAGACATTGGAGGTCCAGAGGGGCAAACAAACAGGAGTACAGAGTGAAAAGGGCTCTTATAATGATATGGGAGTCCAAATAGCTCTGCCTCCTAAAAAAAAGGAGTCATCCTGTTTAGAAGTTGTTGCATCGGTTTTAGTGCCACCTCAGAGTGTAGTTAAGGCAACTCAAATGGTCAGGACCCATCTTTAGTCCATGGAGGATTCAAAAGCCATTCCATTACCACACAGGAAAGTGGGAAACCCAGTTAAACATAACGGTTCACTCAACAGTTTTGCTGATAACCAATCCAGAAGCTCCTATCAAGATCATGTGAACAGCATTCTCCCCGTAACACCACCTTGTTGGCAGGGGGCAAACAAGATCAAAAGGGTGAACCTAGACTGAAGGACAACATATTGAATTTGGGGGCCTCTTTAGAATTTCCCCAGGGCATCATTGGAGGCACTATCCTTTTCTGCGATCCAACAGGTCCTGCTTTGCAGAAGTTAAGCCACAGCCACTACAGACCTGAGGCTGTGAGAAATGTCCACAGTCTACTGCAATCACTAGTAATGCTTTTCTTTTATTCTTTCAACAGAGGAAGGTCATCTGGACTATATAACTCACCACCTCCAAATCAGACTTATCCCCTTGCACGACTGGCTGAGGGAGGAGCTGTGTAAATTTTGGAATGGAAGGATTGGCATGGAGAATGAAATCTTACCCAGCTAGGAGACTATAGTGGATGGAGAACATAAGTGGAGGTCGAACCCAGCTGGGATAACTCTAGGTTCCTATCCCACTTGGGACAATCATTTAATGGATAGACGAGGGGAGACTGGCTATTAAGGACAGGGAGAAAGATTGCAGTGTTACTCTGGCATAACCCAGGTTTGGACTCCCGCAGGGTTTCATGGGACCTGTAATTCAGAAGGGCAACCCTGTCAGGATCCCTGAAGTGCTTCCACATGACCACAGGAGTCAGAGTCGGGAAGAGAGGGGATGATGCTCACCAGAGAAAGAAAGGAGAAGAAGAAAGCTTTACTTAATAGTGGAGACTCAACTTTGAACTGTGATTTGTCTATTTAGTAAAGGTACTGTATAAATAAATAACCTTTATTTGTATCCATGACTGTGTGGAGTGTAATTGTGTTTGGTGTTTGTTGCTAAGTGGAACCCCCCATTGTGGTCACAATTGGTAGTGTAGAAGACAACCCTGACACAGACAGACGCAGGTGACACAAGTGCAAGCACACAAGATTTTTATTGTGTGCAGGTGCGACTCGCCCCAATAACCTCATTAACTTCCTGTGGTCGTGCAATCATCCCCACGGAGACTGACACGACTAAATGGATTATTTTAAAACTGGCCATTCTTTTGACCCGCTATACTACATGCCGGCATACCTCTGTTCGCAGTTCCACCCTGAAAGAGAAAACCAAGAGAAAGGCAGGAAGATGTTGCATTGGTGCCATCCCATGGTACCCCTCATAGTGCTGTATGGACAGCTCCTCCACCCGTGACCCAGATTTTGGCATTCAAAACACCGGCACTCCCCTCCTTGTCCCCGTGCCCTCCGAACATGGAAACAGGATGGGTAACTCCACACTGCCTTGTCCGCAGCCAGGTTTGGAGCTTCTCTCCACCCCTGCGGAGAACATCCTTTCGACATATATGAGCTCACAGGGTCACATTTTATCCTATTAGGAGACACAGTCTTCGTTTTCCGGGTCCTCTTCTTATCCTGTGACATAACAACAGTCTGGGTCCCCTTTGGACTTAAGTGAGACTGCCGCCAGCATTTGGGGCAGAATGTTCTAGCAGCTGGCACTTACCAGCCAGCCCCTCTCTAGCACCTCTGTTATTTCCACCCCCACCGTGCAACCGGTCGTCACCCTTGCATCCAGTGTAGGGGTTACCGCTACTCAGTGTCCAGAACTAACCGATACCGGTGCCTCTTCGCATTGCACCTCTGTTTCATTTACGGTATAAGTGTCATTTACCTGCACCGCCGCATCATTCCGGCTAGAGAATCCAGTGCCGCGCCACCTGAACCATTCCTGATAGGGGATACTATTACTATTACTTACTATTGTCTGCTGAAGCAGACTCAGGACATGAAAAAGAGACTGCAAGGGCTGAAGGACATTCTCCAGCTCATGTACAGCCGCAACCAGGTTAAACTCTTTGGTCTAGGCCGTCCACCTTCCGCGCAGGCCCCTTCGGGTGTTCTTCAGTATTAGGGTGGAGGTTTCCGTCCACGCCTGTACTCCTTTAGCGTCGGGATCACGACACACACCCTCCACCATCTTACCTGCTTTGGGGAGGTCTTCCTGGCCCTCCACAACCCCCTCCTCAGTCGGATGAACGGCGGCAGGTTGCAGCTCCAGGAGGTCTTCCTTCTGCCACTTTCTTTCAGCGAGTAGCAGGCCCTGATCATGATTGCTCATCCTTGAACTCGCCCTGTCTTTGTCCCATGGATTGGCATGCCCAGGCTATCAATACGGATCTGGCATTCCACCATCTAGGAGGTAGACACATGGAACAGATGCATAACAATCCTGGGGCAGATCAACCCTGGGACCGGCGCCTACGTCATTACAGGTCCCATCTTCCGGAGCTTCTTTCATCCGGGTGGCCTCTCTCCACGACACGACGATCCAGGTTTCCTTGGCAGCAGCATATGTATGGCTGCCCACTGTTTTAGGAGCCCGCCTGGACCTTTTTTTTCCCATGCGCAGGAGCAGTGCTTCAAAGAGCCTTTTCTTCAACAGCTCTCTCCTTCTACGCTGCCTCAGCACATACTGCTGAATAGCCACAGGTGCGTGCGTGCCGCTGTACTACCTCGTGTGCGCGCCTCACGCTGCTGTGTCGGGTTGCCACAAGATATTTTAATATGGGTCCCCTGCCAGTTGATACCCAGGAAGTTCCATCTGGGATGCCACTTGTGGAAGATCAGAGGTTGGACACACCCGAACACAGAAAGGCAGACCATACAAGTCCTAAAACACACGGTTTAATTTTCTTTTTTGTTGCCTTTTCACAGCACACAATGCTCGCAATTCTCCACAGCAGTTAATACTCAGTCCTGTTCTCTCTTTTCTGTTTCTCTCTATCTTTCTTTTCTTCTGCCGCCTCCACTCCTCTCCCGCAATCTTTATCCTCCACCTCCTGACTCTGGCTCTTTGAGTGCTCCATATGCTCGTTGATGGATTTCCAGCAGCACTTCCAGGTGAGGTGGAAGAACTGCACTCCAGGGCTTGGCATCTGCTGCAGCACCCCCTGGCCGGCGCCCACGGACCCCAACAGGGCTGTATCAAACACCAACTCCCATGGAGCCCTGCAGGAGGACAAGGCAACGCTGTCAGCCAGGGTGGTTGCAACCTAGTGTTCCTGTTAAGGCCACGTTTCCTCCCTTGGTGCTTCCGGCATGGAGGTGTACTGGCCAGGCAAGGGCCCCAGCCGTCCACAACAGTAGATAGATAGATAGATAGATAGATAGATAGATAGATAGATAGATAGATAGATAGATAGATAGATAGATAGATAGATAGATAGATAGATAGATAGATAGATAGATAGATAGATAGATAGATAGATAGATAGATAGATAGATAGATATGAAAAGCATTATACAACAGATAGATAAGGTATTATAAAATAGATATGTAAGGAATTATATAACAGGCATGTAAGGTATTATAAAATAGTTTTTTTAGTTTTAATAATTTGCAAAAAAAATTATAAATGGATTGCTTTGAAATGGGGTGACACATTGAGCCAATAACAGTGGTAGACAACAGAATATTTATTTAGTATTATTTCAACTTCAGAAGAAAAAAAAATATATATATGTTTTATTTAATATAAAAGCTGATTAAACTGAAAACCCCTAAACAAGATTTATAATACAATAGACTTTTTTCTATTTTTGCATATCTAAGTGATGGCTGTCACTTGGTGATGTCAATGATAAAAGTTCCCTCTGACCGCAAAGACAGTTTAGTATAAGCACAGCGTAAGGCATATGAATAAATCCAATGAACAAACATACACAGCCTGAAGGTATACAGTTAATAAGTAGCACAAAAATTACAGATGCTAACAATGCTGGTAAGCAGTCAAATTTCTTTCTGTGTTAAATAGGACATTTTTCTTTATATGGCCTTATTTCATTCACTTTCAATAGGACGGCAAGATTCAATTCACATACTTCTCTTGGAAAATTATCGATGAGGACAGGTCTACATGGTAGGAGCAGTGAGAAGCCTATGTGTGAGGTAATTTTTGGGACTTTGTCACAACTCACATGGGCGATTATTAAGCAAAAAATCTTAGGTGGACTTTTACAATGCTGGGGGTCATTTTCTGTGCTCACTGTCATTGATTGGTCTTTTTCACATTTATTAGCAGTATGGAATGTGGTGAAGTGGCAGATAGAATGGCACCATCTAGTGGCAGACTTACCCTTCTGTCACTTGAATGTTTATCATTCAGAGTGCAGGGTGCTGGATTGGTTAAGATGTTTGAGTGATTCGTATCTTCAACATATTTCACACTTTTTTTAAGTATAAACTTTGAACATATTGATAATAAGCCTGCTTTAACTGACCTTGTGATTAAACAGATTGTTAATAACTGTTAAAAAACACATAAGAATATGAATGCCTGCTTGTGCTCTAAGCAGTAATTGTACTGTATATATAAAATGTACATAGAGCTGCCTCTTGTGCATTGTGAGAGAAGGATACAATGAGTTTTGAGCACAGGGTGCTTTTCATAGTCAACATTGTGAGGATGAAGTGATCTGGTGGGCAAAAGAGGGCTGTAAAATGTCAACTGAAAAGCACCACTCAGTGGCCTGCATAAACTACTGGCCACCAGATTCCAGTCACTGCTTCCTTATTCCAGATAGTCAGTGCACATTTCTTATGCTCTTATTTTTATTATCTTCTTCTTCTAGAGAAGATATTAGGGCAGCTTAGCTGTTAGCTAAACAAACATGGTTGATGGACTGAATGGCCCCCTGTCATTTGTCAGATTTCTAATGTTGCTTATGTTTTTTTGTTCTCAGTTTTTTTTTTCAATACATGGAATAATTTAGTGGCTTCAAGTGATGGATTATCTCCCAGGATATCATTTAATATTTGTTGATGGCCCTTTTCCATGGTTTCCTGTAATGCAAAGCATTCATTCTTTTCCTGACGTACTGATTCTGGGGGTTGTTGCTCGCCTCACAATTTGACTCCCGCTGCTCTTCTCCACTCCCTGTGACCTATGAGCAGACTAAAAAATTCAACCTGAGAAAGAACATGTGACTGCACTGCCATGTCCCCAGCACCATTAACTTGTTGTATGTAAGCATTTACCCAGTTTTAACAAATAAGTCCCAACCACCCTCTCTCATCCCTGTCAATGCAGAACACTCAAGTTAGTCCATTGACTGTGGACCCGGTCTTCTGGCCCAAAATTACAGCCAATCTCACTTTTATGTGTGGTGATTGTCAGTCAAACAGTTTTTGCTCTTATCAATTCAACCTGAAAGTTTTTGCCTGGACACAAATGCCAGCCCAGGGGTGTGCCAACCACTATACTGGCATGATAGACCAGAATCAACACACCAATTGGATGAGACTGAGGAGGCCAAGTATTCCAATCAGTGGTGAAGCACGAGAAGGAGCTCTGCAGGAAATCCCACTGTCATCGTGGCTGCCTTTCTTGCAGTGGTCCTTGTTCTGCCCAATACAGGAAGCGTAAGCCATGACATGTGGGATGTAGTTCTGCTCATGTACACCATGAAACAGATGAGCCATGGGACCTTTGGCAAAAACCGCCACATCCTCACCTCCATGAGTTTCTAGGCGTAGGGGCACAGCAGACTGAGCCAGGTAATTGTTGTGGTCTGTGAAGACAAAAAGGAGGCTTTGTGTGTCATGGCTTCCGCTTGGATAGGGATAGCCATCTTGAGCACAAGACTCACAGAAGAGCAAATTAATAATACTTACTGTAGTCAGAAGTAGAAACGTTCTCTCGCTCGCCTTTCACCAACTTGTACCCTGGACCGTTTCCATACAGGATGGAAGTAAATGGTTTGTTGTCCACATCGCTAACCATTGGTGCAAGACCTGACATGGAAAAGATTTCAGTTAGAGTATGTCAGATGAAAAGCTGGAGCAGGAAAATGAATCTTCCTAACATCTGCATGCAAATGGAAATGTGAACTTTAATGAACTAGGAATCAGTGGACCTGTCAGTTAGAAGTCGATTAAGCTTTTGAGGATGCTGCAGGGCACAAAGCAGAGAAAGTATCACAGGCTGCGGGTGAGTGCCAAGGACGAGGCTGACTTATGGAGCGTGCTACCGAGTTGAGGACTCTCAGCGGAGAGCACGTGATGGGCATAATGAGGAGCCAGGTTAAAGCAGCCAATTGGAAAGCTGCAGCTCCACTTTGCATATTGCCACTTCAGGTTTTATTTTCTTTGGGAATTACACACTAATGGCTTGCTATCCATTTTCTAGCCTGATGAATGTCAGAGAGGCCAGAGCTTATCCCAGAGCGAACGCACACCAGCCAATTAAACTAACATGCACTGATGACTAAATTTAAAGACTCACTCTCAATTATGGCATTACTTGGCTAGCATTGCCACAGATGACAGGGCATTTTGGGTAATGTGCACCTCAGTGACAGGCGTGGCGGATGCCCCTGTGATGTAAGGACCGGAGGATAGGACATATTCACGGCAATACCTCCCCTGGAACGTGAGAGGGCAACCTTCCTTGGATTACATCAGGGCAACAGGTTTGGAGCTTAGAAGCTTAACCCTGCTGGGGCCTGTGGACACCGACAGGGGGCGCCTGGACAGCTCCGGAACCTTGGCATGCCACACCCGGAAGTGCTGCCGGAAGAGGATCAGAGGGCAACTGGAGCACTTCCGAGTGCACTATAAAAAAAGCCACCTCACTTTATTCGAGAAGCCCGAGTCGGGAGGTGGAAGACAAAGCTGCCTGGGAGAAGAGTAGAGGTGGCAGAGAAGAGAAAAAGAGAGAGAAAGAAAGAAGAAAAAGAGAAGGGACTGAGCAGTGTTGTGCTGGACAATTGTGTACTCTGCCCTGAAGTGGGGAGCGGAAAACAGAGCTGCCCCAGGAAGAAACAAACTGGGTGGTGTTTCGCATTTGTGTGTCTCTGTGCCTGTCTGTGTCCGGGTTTGGGGAGCTGTACGTCCCCATGGCTTTCACACAGGAAACATTCATATTACCTTTATGTCAAATAGACAAACAGTGGTTGAAAATATGTCTGATTAAACAATAGCAGGTTGGAGTATTCATGACACTGCGAGTGACTAACTATTTGTAGTGGTTCTTTCAGTAGATTTAGAAAATATTAGGGTGCTGTGGTATAGCATTAAATAAGTAACCTAAGATCTAGAAGGGGTGAGTTCTGTTTCTGTGCAAAAAAATGAGTTTTATATTAGTTAGGGTTAGACACATTTATGATATTACATTTTTTAAGTAGTGAGATGCAGAGGAATAAGCTCATACTGGTGTTGTGTTGATTCGGTACTAAAATTTTGAAGTTGGTCTCAATACCAGCTTTTAGACCTCAGTACCAGTACCAACATGGTTCCAAACCAAATAACAAAGCTCCACATGGGCTTGATCGAGGTATGTGATAACCGGTCGGGGCTAGAGGGGGCGCTGTCGCTAACATTCTCTTCTCCTTCTCTCTCCGCCCAGTGAGTGCACTTAGCCATGCCCCTTCCAGTTTGTGCACTATAAGAAGCCCAGCTCCCTGGAAGAAGATGTCAATTCCATCAGATGGAGCTTCGGTGAATGACCCTTATTTTGACAGCCAAGAATTTGTTATTTGTAGTTGTGTCCGAGAGATTATTTACTTTAACACCTTAAGGTGTCATTTTTGATTTGGACCAAAGTATTAAAAGGAATGACCCAGTTGGTGTCCCAATTGTTCATTTTTTGCTTCGACTTCTCATTACATGAACATATTATATATACAGTACAATTACTTACTGCTTAGAGCACAAGCAGGTATTCATATTCTTATGTGTTTTTTAATAATACCAGCTGCTAACAATCTGTTTAATCACAAAGTCAGTTAAAGCAGGATTATTATCGATAAGTTTATGCTTAAAAAAGGGTGAAATATAGTTGAAGATACGGATCACTCAAACATCTTAACCAATCCAGCACCCTGCACTCCAAGTGACAGAAAAACTCCAAGTGACAGAAAGGTAAGTCTGCCACTAGATGGTGCCATGGACAATTCTAAAACCTCCCCGATGCACTGCACAATTGAAGATGTGAGTTCCAAAATCTGCTAATTACACCTTTTGGTAAAATTTACTGAACACGTGATTGTGACTTTTCATGCAGTTGGTCATGCGCCGAAAATATGTTTGAGCTTCAAAACCTGCTAATTGCAACAGTGCAGCGCTATATAGTTTTGGGGATTTAGTTTCAAAATCTGCTTACTGACCCAGATTTTCCTATTTAAGCACTTTGAGCTACTTTTTGTATGAAAATGTGCTATATAAATAAATGTTGTTGTTGTTGTTGTATTTATCTCCAAAATTTATCTTTTGTACTTAGCTGATTTTGGAACTGAGCTCTTCTATTGTTCGGCTCTCTGGTGCCACACTATGCACCACTTCCCTCTTGAGGCTGTGAGGTTCTGATTACAGGTGGGTGTCCCTCATGAAGTCCTAACTGCATCAGAGCATTAAGGAAGTGGGTCCCCCATGAAATCATGATCACATCGAGGCAATAAGTCACATTCACGTCAAAGTAATAATGAGGGAGCAGTGACCCCCGTGAAGTCATAATCACATTGAAACAATGGGTGGGGTTCGCCAAGATGTTTCCATAGCAACATTTATTTAAGTTCCATGACGTCAAGTGCAATAGTGAGTGATGAGACAAAAGCTGATGTTTATTCCTGGTATTGAAAAATCTTTAAATGTTTGTACCTTGCCATTTGGGTTATTTAGTACTTTTCCAGTATCATTACAGCTGGATAACCTTCGGAAAGAGGAATCAAAAACTATATACTCAACCGGAAATTATAAACTGGCAGAGCTATGGATTTTTTTGCTAGTCAGTGTGTAATGGCAATGACTAGACCTATTGATTATATGAAAGTTGTGTCAGTAGTGTGGTGTAAAGAGTTAAGCTGGTGGTAAACATATTATTTTATTATTTCAGAGCAGGGAGAGTGTAGTTGATAGCTGAAGTGGACAAGCAGACCACCATCATGGAAGAGAAGTGAAAACAGTGTGTGCCTGCTAAGTCTGCACAGGCCCGAGCAACACCACTTGTCTGAGTGTTTTGTTAATTGGTGTGTTGTCCAATGACTAACAGGCCAATGACTAGTGACAAGCAAAACAGGCAAGTTTTGATTCACATATTGTTTGACAAAGCTGACACTAAAATTTGTTTTGTAGCCAATTCAGCTATTTGTCAGCAGCCATACCACCTGCAATTCAGAACAGGTCCTCCACCTGAAGCTAGGCATGTTCAGGCCCAGTAAGTACTTGGATGGGAGACCAACCAGGAAAAGCATAGGTTGCTGCTGGAAGAGGTGTCAGTGAGGCCAGCAGGGGGTGCTCACCTTGGGGTCTGAATGTGAATCCCAATGCCCCAGTGCAGTGGCAGCTACACTGCTATAAAAAATGGTGCCATCCTTCAGATGAGATGTGAAACCGAGGTCTGTGGTCATAAAAGATCCCTGAGCATCATTCATAAAAAGTAGGGTATATCCCGATGTCCAAGCTAAAATTGCCCACCATGGCCTAGTCATTATGACCCCCTATTCACCCCCAGTCTCTAATTGATTAACTCTCTCTCACCAATTCACCACCTAATAGCTAATGTGTGGTGAGTGTACTGGTGCAAAATGGGCTGCCGTTGCCAGGTGGATGTCACACATTAGTGGTGGTTGAAGTGACTCACTATGTAAAGTGCTTTGAGTAGTGAGAAAAGCGCCATATCACTGTAATTAATTATTATTATTAAATTCGCAATTGAGAGATGAGAAACTCACTAAAACATTTGGGAGGTTTTAGGTGGAAAACACTAAGCATTTCTCCCTAAATCCCCATTCAAATTTCTATGCTTACCTGTGTTCTTTTCTGCAGCTGTGTAAAGTATTTCATGTGCACTCCATGCCTCTTACTCAAATCACCATGGAAGAGTGCAGCGCCTTTTTTGACAACGTGACATGCTGCATAATTTCCACATGAAGACACAACAAAACACACCATCATGCACATTACTTTATAGGAAATTCAGTATATAGAAAGTTGCCACTGCCAAGCACCCCTCAACTCTGACCTTAACCTAGTGTGACGGACAGCTGGGTCCCATGCCCGGCAGGGACGCCCCTGCTGCATTTGTTCTGGGGGAGCAACCATGGGCAGCTCAATACCTCCCCCGGGACACTTGGTGGCAGCCTCCCTGGTGGATGGTGATTCCCCCAACCTGTCGCATGACTCAATGGGAGATGGAGTCTTTCACAGCCTGGTTGGGAGCTCGGATGGCTGCTAGGGGGAGCTGCATGGAGTCAAGAGCCCAGCTGGACGAATCTTCAGCCCCACCCGGAAGTGCAATTAGGACCAGGTGGTCAAGCATAAGGCTATAAAACGGGCCAGCCACCACCACTCGAGAGCAAGAGTCGGGAGGAGGAGGACTAAGCCTGAGGACGAGTGGGGGTAAAGGAAGAAAAGTGTTGTTGTGGTTCTTTGTGTGGCATTTGGGACTGTGTATTGCCTGTGGGTCACGGGGAAGACGTGCGTCCGCGGGTGAAGAAAAATAAAGTCGCTGTTCATTTTATATGTGCCTCCGTGTCTATCTGTGTCGGGTCAGGCGCCTATATAGCGCCTCTGTTACACTAGAAAATTCCTTATTCTAGTTGAGAATATGCATACTTGTGGTGATTTTTATTTTTTTAACTAGAGATCTTTATTTAATTACTGAATGAAAGGCAGACACATGCAGCGTTAACTCATGAAAACACTTCCAGACAGAAACTAAATGTCTTTCTTCTTTCACTGGAAGCAAAATGCAATTTATCTTGCCAATTTGTTTGTAAAATTTAATTTTGTGTGAATCATTTTGCTCATCCTTATGAGTGACTCTTCCTGTTCAATGGATTGGTTACATAAAATCTGGTGCAACAATAGCAAAAAAGCTAATACTATAGCCAACATTTGTTGAGCCCAGCATGATCTTGGTGTGAGTTTTTTGTTAATACTAGGGGGCTCTGCCAATTCCCAGGCGGGCGCTACACGCTAGCCACTTCGCGGATCTGCCACTCGCGTATGGGGAAGCGGATGTGTAATTTAAACAGATTATTTTCATGGGAATTTTTGCATATGCATAATAGAACTAACTATTTTACATTGCATTGAGTAATTAACCATAGAAAAAATATTAAAACATAATAAATTGAAAGAATTATGTTTCATGTTGCGTTAGAGGTATTTGTTGCGTTATACGTTTTCGTTCTGTTTGGCTTTGAAATTAACAAGTAAATACTTTTTAAACTTACACTTTTACTGTAAAACTTCAGTAAAAACAATTTTTTGAATGAACTTTTCTTCAATATCGCATTGAATTTTAATTCTGTGTTTGGACTTACATCGTGACAACGCAACGTATAACTGCCGTGAGTGAATATTGTTTCTTTCTTTCTAATAAATAAACTGACTTTTTTAAAATGTTTGTCCCTATGATTTGTTAATTGTCATAGCAAGCGCTATTCTAACGGGAAACTGTAAAAGTTTTAATACAAATGGCATTTCAAGATCTCCTTTGGTGTCTAATGTTTTCCTCTGAAGATGTACTACATTACCTTTCTTGTCGCTTGTTAAAATTTTACATGTCAAAATTGTTGGACCAATTTTGAATACAATTAATCTTGTCCAATTGCATAGCCCATCACTCAGACATAAATTATGCAATAACATTATGATACATCCTTCTTTCAACAGTAATTCGTGCTATGGAAGACCGGACGGTGTTAACGGTTGTAGATATTTTATGGGATATTGTAAGTTGATGTTTTCATCTTCCACACCATCACCACCAACTGCTTCAGCATAGTCTATGATACACATTTAACCAATTTTCTGTGTAACCGATCAACAATTTTCGCATTAATTCGTTTGACCTCATCATTTCCCGTGTATGCATTTCTTCTGTTGATAACCCTTCGAGATGAAATTCTTCAATAAGATTTGGACATAATAAGTCTTCTTTTATTGGGAACTTAAAGTGAGGAAAACATATAAATTTATAAGAGCTGAGAGCGCAGGAACTGTGTCTAACAAAAGCATTCACACGAATGAGAGGAGCATCACCTTGTTTAATTGCGCGTGCCACCTTTTTTAATTGTGCGGCACCACATTTAATTCTGTGCGTCACCTGTCTTGAATGTGCGTGTCACCTTAAGTGTGCGTGTCACCTTGTTTAATAGCGTGGGTTACACCTTTAAATTTGTCACTTGTCCTTTGGGACCACCATAGATTTTACATGAGTACAGATTTTCAAAAAAACAATTAAGTTCACAAGGTAAAACATCAAATCATGTGTCGTTGTAGCATTTTCAATATTGTATAGAGTTAATAGAATTTACAAATCTTTCCTTTTTGTTTTTATAAGCATTTCCCATACTCTGCCAACTTTTTTGGAATTGTGGGTTGTGTAAAACTTACCTTTGATTTGTTATATACTGTATTGCATTTTATGGTTTTTTAAATGAATTTATTAAATCAAAACTTAAACTTAAATATACCAACCATTTCCAAACATTCCATGTAATAAAAAATAACACTGAGGGAACACAGAGTGCCCATACAGAGTAAAGTTGATATTTTTGGAAAAATAAATAAGTAATATTGAAGTTTGACTCTTTGGGTTTGGTATATTCATAAATATTTATACACTTTAATAAATGAATAATACAGGCTTTTGACATTTATGCCTTTTCTCCTAATACACTTCTTAAAGTATTTGTATTTTGGGAAATTTTTAAGAAAATGTTACCTGAGCAGACAGCTGGATGTCCTACAAAATGTAGCAGGGCCGTCATGTTACTCACCAAAAATAGAATTTCCACGGTGTGTGTAGCCACCAAAGGAAAAAACATGAGAGTGGTCGGCGGTCACAACAGTGAGAGTGTTGTACTCATTCGTCAAAGCTACAGCTTTACCAATTGCTATGTCCATCTGTACTGTTTCATGCAACGCCTGCTTTGCTTTGCCTTCATGGTGGCCATGATCGATGCGTCCACCTGCCAGAAGACAAGGCACAGAGAGGTTCAGTTGGGTTCAGGACACAGATAATGGGACATGGGAAGTGGATTAAAGAGACTTGACCAATTACCTTCTACAAGCAGGAAGAATCCTTTCGGGTTCCTCTTTAAAATATGGATCGCAACCTCCACCATCTCACTGAGAGAAGGATCCATTTTCACGTTTCTTTCTAATTCATATGTCATGTCAGATGGCTCAAATAAGCCTAATTAAAGCAAAAAAAAAAAAAGAAAAAAGAAGTCAGTGAAAAGTTTTGCATAACAAATTCATTAACCTTAACATTAAGATGTTCAGTTCTTACCCAGCATGCACATAATCACCTTACAGAACAAATACTTCCATATATACAAGATGCAATGAATATTTAATTATAGTGCTTGCTACTAACATTTTTGCAACTAAATCCAGAGTATCTTCAATACCTTATTGATCAATTGGTTACTTTTTTGATGTTCTTAAACACTTTCACTTGAAGCAGTTACTCATTCCCCCATAATTTCACATTTGATTTTGAATATGGAGCCCATCATTCCCAGTGAGCCTGTCCAGAGGTTCTGTTGTTACCTTCTAAACAATGGCCAAAAGTCACCTGACATTAAGACCTATGTGAGCTTGTTGGACACCCTATTCCAAAACCATGGACATTAATATAGAGTTGCCAAGCCCCCCTTTGTGGCTATAACAGCCTCCACACTTCTGGGAAGGAATTCCGCAAGATTCTGGAGTACATGTGTGGGAATTTGTACATATGCAGCCAAAGTAGCATTTGTGACGTCAGGTACTGATGTTGGATGAGAAGGTCTGGTTCACAAACATTCCAGGTCATCACTAAGGTCTTTAGTAGGGTTGAAGTCAGGACTCTGTTCAGGCCACTCCAGTTCCTCCATGTCTTTATGAACTTGACTTTGTACATGGGAGCACAGTAATGCTGGAACACTAAAGGGCCTTCCACAAACTGTTTCTACAAAGTTGGAAATGCACAGTTGTCTAAAATGTCTCTGTATGTTGTAGCATTAGCAGTATCCTTCACTGGAACCAAGTGGCTTAGCCCAAACCTTGATAAACAGCCCCATGCCATTAAACCTCGTCCATCAAACTTTACAGTAAGCACTATACAGTCCTGAAGCTTGCGATCTTCTGGCAACCACCAATCCCAGATCATCCATAAGACTGCCAGATAGTGAAGTGTGATTTATCACTCCAGAGAACACACTTCCGCTGAGTCCAATGGTGGGGTGCTATTATAAAAAGTATATTCTTAAAGTTGATGATTTGCATATATTCAAAGAGAATCATGAGCATACAGTGATCCCTCGCTATATCGCGCTTCGTCTTTCGCGGCTTCACTCCATTGCGGATTTTAAATGTAAGCATATGTGAATATATATCGCGGATTTTTCACTGCTTCGCGGATGTCTGCGGTCTACAGTACGTGTGCTTCCTCAGTTGATTTGCCCATTTGAATTGAAACAAGGGACGCATTTGAATTGAAACAAAGGACGCTATTGGTGGATGGCTGAGAAGCTACCCAATCAGAGCATGCGGTTAAGTTCCTGTGTGCTGCTGATTGGTTCAGCGATGGAGTGCTGCATTAACCAGGAAGTACTAATCTCACTCATTCAGAATTAATGTGCACAAGCGCCAACAGAAGATGCAAATGATTGCAGAAAAGGCAAAAGTTTTGGATATGTTGAAGGAAGGAAATAGCTACACCGCTGCAGGACACCATTACAGCATAAATGAGTCCACGATTCTTTTTATTTAAAAAGGAGGAAAAGCATATAAGATCTACGGCCGCAGTGTCTTTTAAACAGGGCGCAAAATGAGTTGCAAGTGGACGTTGTAAGGCAGTAGTCTGGATGGAACCTGATTTAGGGATTTGGATCGAAGAGTGATGGAAGAAGAACAACGGCGGTGCTAAACTGTCTCCTGAAGAGGCTCCTTTAGAAGAGCTGTAACGCTATCCTTTGTTGTGCAGTAAAATTAAACTCATCGTTATCGGACAAGTCGTCGTGTCACTGTTGGTGAGTAACCATAATTAATTATTTACGTACAATACTTATTACATGTACATAGTTTAGTGTCACTGTACACACATTTTATTGTATACAATTTTTCTTGCATTATACGTATTTATTGATGGTGGCCTGTCTGTCGTAATGGCTGTAACATATGTGATATCGGAGACGCTCGATATCTTTAAAATAATATTTAGGTTTTACTGTATGTAAACTGTGTTTACATACATAATTTCAACGAATCTTACCTAATATCTAAGAGAATACAAAGGGTTTATGCTGTATAATTGTGCGTGAAATGTTTATAATAGTGTGGGAGAGTTTATAAGGGCTTAAAATATATAAAAATAACCACATGAACATATGGTTTCTACTTCGCGGATTTTCTTATTTCGCGGGTGGCTCTGGAACGCAACCCCCGCGACGGAGGAGGGATTACTGTATATGAAAATAAGCATTATATCAAATTGTATTATGTGATATCATCTACTGTTGAATTCTGCTCTGTACTTGTAATATTTCTATTGCACTATTATATTGTATTGAGGATTACTTGTGTTCTGTTCTGTGTATTGTATTGTATTTACCTCCTTTTTTTTTTTTGACACCCACTGCACGCACAACCTGCCTGGAAAGGTTTCTTCAATTTTTTTTTCCCGACAAGGGTTTTTTTTTTGGAGTTTTTCCTTGTCTTCTTAGACAGTCAAGGCTGGGGGGCTGTCAAAAGGCAGGGCCTGTTAAAGCCCATTGCGGCGCTTCTTGTGTGATTTGGGGCTATACAAAAATAACTTGTATTGTATTGTATTGTATATCATAGTGCACATTAGCATAGTCAAGAGTGGCATTTGGGGGTGGCAAGTGGGGCAATCACCCCAGGCCTCACGCCTAAGGGGTCCCAGCTTTTGAGGTCTGCGTGTCCCGTTCGAGTGGATATGTCAAGTTATATTCTCAAGTTATATTTTGATAAAGTCCGCGTGTTATCTTGCAAAAATTTAGCTGAATACTGTAATGAGAAAATCCTGTGTATGTTAACATTATTTTTATGAAATCCTCACACAAGTTTATACAGTCAACACATACTGGTAATAGCGTTTGACATAACCGGCCCCGCGTGGGGTTGGTGAGCCCTAGGCCCTGCACACCCCTAAGGCCGCCTCTGAGTATAGCAAGGGCTAAATCACAAAAAGGATTGTGTCTGTATATTTTTTATTCTTCTTAGCAAGCTGGAAACCATCAATATTTCATGAGTCAAGGTCAGGTGTGTAGAGAGAGGCTGACAGGCAGAACAACAACATTTACTTATATAGCACATTTTCATACAAATTATTTAGCTCAAAGTGCTTTACAAGACGAAGAAAGAAAAAAGAAAAATATAAAAATAAGATTAGGCCATTCTAAGTAGCAAAGAATAAAGTAAGGTCCAATGGCCAGGAGGACAGAAGAAAACAAAAAAAAAAAAAACTCCAGAGGGTTGGAGTAAAAAAAACAAAATCTGCAGGGGTTCCAATGCCACAAGACTACCCAGCCCCCACTGGGCATGAGTTGGCAGAACCCCCAACTTCTCTCCAGGTGGTGAATGTGAGCTGAGGACTAGAGATAATGGTGGCACAGACACTGGATGGGTTCAAGGTGGGGAGAGGGCTTGTCAGGTGGGCATGATGGATAGAAGGGAGTGCTGGGAAATATTGGTGGAACTAATTAGAGGCAGGACCAAGGGAACAGGAAGCTGGGAATAATGTGAGGATGACAAATGAGCTAAGTGAGGGAAGTTCTTGATAAGGACTATAATAAATGTAAGAAGGTCCCATTGTTGGGCGCGCATTTCACTGAATTGAGACAGTTCTGTACTTTTTGTAATAAAAGAGTACCACTCTGCCTACACATCCTGAGGTCTCTGAGTGCCTTCTTTGAGCAGCGTGTTTCTGCCACAACACTTTACACCGTACCAGCTGACACATTGTCATCACATATTGTCATCTTAGCCTTGTGTGCGAGATGATCAGCCATGGAAACCTCTATTCATGAGGCTCCTGATGCAAGGTTCTTGTGCTCATGTTGCTACCAGAGGCAGTTTGTAACTCTGTAGTGAGTGATATAACCGAAGACAGGTGATTTTAACACACTGTGCACTTGGCAACTCTCTTCTGTGAGTTTGCATGGTCTGAACTGTTGTTGCTCCTAAACACTTCCCTTTCACTATAATGGCTCTTACAGTTAACTGAGGCAGATCTAGCAGAACAGAAATTTCACATACTGACGTGTAGCAAAGGCACAATCCTACGACAATGACATGCTTAAAATCACTGAGCTCTTCATTAACAATCCATTCTACTGTCAATGTTTGTCAATGGCGATCGCATATCTATGTGCTTGAGCTTACACACCAGTTAACAATGAAATGCCTGAACTCAGTTTGTTGGGTTGCCCATACAGTGTATATTTTTGCATATTTGTTACCTTTATCTCTTTGAAATTTTGTATTTTGTGTGCCTTTATGACATTTCCATGATGGTACTCTATTAGAGCATCATGGACAATTTTATGTGGAGCTTGTGGTGGATGCTTGTGATGCCCCGTGCTTCAAGGACCCCAGTACAATTCACCCTAGACATCTTGTAGTTCATGAACCGAGGACAAACAAGAGTGAAAGAGCAAAAAATAGATTACAGAAGATGTAATAAACAGCTTTTAATTTTGTTTTCAACAACCAGTGCCAAAAATCCACAGTTCTCTGCCAAGCCAGCAATTATCAAACAGTTCAAGTGCAACGACACTTCAAAAATGCAGTACACAAAAAGAAAAACTCAAACCCTTTAGAATTCTTTTCCTGAAAGTAACTCTAGGAAAATCCATCCTCAAAAGCAAAACTTTACACAAAAATAAGAATAATCCACCCATTTAAATTCACCACTTTGACTCCAAAGTCTACCTTCAGGTTCTAAGTGGCACAGTAGTCTTCTCTACTGCAC
This sequence comes from Erpetoichthys calabaricus, assembly GCF_900747795.2. Lineage (NCBI taxonomy): Eukaryota > Metazoa > Chordata > Cladistia > Polypteriformes > Polypteridae > Erpetoichthys > Erpetoichthys calabaricus. The sequence goes on along the minus strand of NC_041401.2, from coordinate 167,805,608 downwards.
TGCATAACCTTCTCTAGCTCAGGTTAATTAGAAAGCAACTAATGAAAGATGACAGATGAAACGCCTCCACGTGGCACTGCATCACCTTCTCTCTGTAGCAGTGCTAATGGGGATAGAAACTTCAACTCCCAGCAGTCTCTGCCAGGCCCGGTCTTAGGTATTATGGGGCCCTAGGTGAAAGGGGGGTCCAGGGGCCCCCTGAAGGGGGCAGAGCCCCCCTGGAAGCTCTGCGAAATGCGTGAAAATTAGACCAAGGAGACGTTTTCTTGTAACGTTACGAGGTCATCACCCTGCGTCCCTTTTTCGCCGGGAGTAGTTAGCTGCTAGTGCGACTACTGCTGTTACCAGCACCAACTCTCACAAAATTGAGCAAAGCTCCTCTCTGAGACGCAATGAAAGCATCAGTATCGGCTTTTTTCTTTCGCTTAGCTGCTCCAGATTTGTATTTACGCTTCGAGGACATACTGACAGACAGGGGTTTCGTTCGTTCTCGCAACTCAGATTGCGGTTCTGCCTTCCTGCTCCCGTGCCACCTGCTGCCACTGACGAGGTGGAAGGATTTATGAGATCTTGACTTCTTTCTTCTTCGACGAATGATGATGAGGGCTGATTCACTGATGTGAACATTCGACCCATAGAGATCTTGACTCAAACCGCTCCGCTTTTATAGACAGCCGCCCACGCGAACACGCCCCCGCTGGCCCACGTGATTTAAACATGCGAGGGGAGGGGCAGGCCGGGGGCCTGGCAGCCATCGATCCGGGGCCCCCCAGACGCCGGGGCCCTAGGCGTTTGCCTACTTCGCCTATGCCTAAGGCCGGGCCTGTCTCTGCAGTGGCTCTTATTGGTCATCTACTTCGAGTGCAGGGGCTGTTGGGTACAAGGAGGCCAGCGTGACATTTAAAAGAGGGCCAGTGATACCAAAAAAGAAGAAGTACTTTGTATTTCGTGTCTGAAGTTCCTGTCTGTCTACCTTCCATTCTGATACCTGTGGATTCTTGTTTTGTCCTGGATCATCTCTTGTTTTGGGCTATGGTCTGTCTGGTGTCTTCTTGCACATGAGGACTGTCCAAGGATTTATTGTCATCCTGTGAAGAAAGGAGCGCTCCTGATCCCATTCACCAGTCTTCATTTCATCAGGAAATACCAGTAGGACTATCTTTACATTCCTATCCTGGACTATCTGCCTCCATCATTGCATTTCATCAGTTGCCGTCTTCCATGGACTTTATAGTGAGCGTTTATTGTTGTGGTTTGTTTTCGTGTTTATTGTACATCGCCGTAAAGGGACTGGGGTGGGATTATTTAGCATATAATTATATTTCTTTTAGCATTTAGTGTTTAGTGGTGTTCTTTTTTGTCTCTGTTTGTGAGTGTGTGCGGGTCGGGCCAAGGCTGGGAGCATCCCTGGAATCTCCAACAAAAATAATAAATAAATCACCATCTCTGGTGTGAATCTTAGTGGCAATGGACCGCTAAATCTCTCTTGCATAAATCAGAGAGTCACTAGACGAAAGACACAAACAGGACCTCTTTGCGGAAAAAGTCAATACTTCTGTAAAATAGTGCAGTATTATTTTTTTTGGAGTGGTGGAAGCAATATTTTATAGAAATGCAGTAAATCATTTTTTTAAGTAATGCAGATATTTTTATTTCAAGAAAATAAGAATTGCATTACAGTACTGACTACTTTAAAAAGTAATCGGACTATGTAGCTCACACTACTTTATTTTGTTATTAACATTTTACCCCTAACACTTCTGGCAGCTAACCTGGCGCTCTCTACTGATAGCTCCAGAATAACGCCGGGATTTCAGCAATTCCAAACTCAGACACGATCACACCTTGGTAGGCCTCCCGAATGTGCACGACCGTCCAAGTGCAACCTCGTGCAGCTGTCCTGCCACTTCTTACAATCGCCTAGTACCGTACCACTTCAAAATGACAATGTAAATGAATAAAACCATCTATATGAAGAAAAGTAAAATTATAAATAGTTTTACTCTCTCACTAAAAGCCATGCGACGTGGCCTACCACAGCACCACCTTATTGTTTGCATGAGAGGCTGTGGTGATTGTCTTTATGGTGTTGGACCTTCCAGATAAGATGCATTTATATCATAATCAGTTAAAACCCCAGACAGGTGATCTCCATTAAATACATTCTGGGAATTCTAAAACTAACTGGCTACACTAGTAGTCACATTTCCATTAATGTCCTTAATGCACATTTTGAAATTAATGGAAACAAGTGAATTTTGAAAAAGTCTCAAAATTTGCAAAAAAGGATATACACTCACTTGAGGTGATTTTTCAGGTGATTCAGCAAAGCGATATTTTGCAAAACTGCAATAGAAACACTTCTTTTTGCATTTAGGTCACATGACAGGAATACAGCAACATCATGAGCTCTACCAGGTGAACCAACACAAATGTCCTTAATAATTAATCTGTCGTCAACGACTGCCTGCAGAACAATAGAAGTCGAGCGTTTCCTATTAACATAATCACAATACCTGTCACTTGGTGCACGAAGAGCCGTCGTTTGCACCATACACCCTGAGGCATTTTGTGTACCTCGTAATTGCGCTGCAAAATCTGCCATGCCTCTTTCACATCAGGTAAAGTGATGTATAGCCTTATTAGTTTGGAACATATGGTCTGACACACTCCGTATATGGTGGTTTTGCTCAGAGCAAAAGTCTCGGCAACAACCCTGTACTCCCCACAGGTAGCCAGTTTATAAAATGCGATGGCTATGCACTTCTCGGTCAGGACTGGCTCTCTAGTGTATTCTATGGCAGGGAACACAAGGGGGCCTACTGCGCTGCTTAACTCCATGAATGTTGAGCTGCTCATCATAAAATTTTGTACCTACAAAAATAAAATAAGTGCGGATGATTTTGAAGAAGTCCAAAATACGTGTCTTCTGCCCAGTATATAGAATTTGCCTTCCTTTTATTGTATTCACTCGCTCTCGTCACCTCCAATTAAAAACGAACACGCCGATTATAGACGCAATTGAAATAACAGAACCAACACCCATCATATTGGTCGCCATTTTTAAGTTCAGGTGATAAAATAAACTTTATTTGCATAGAATCACTCAATGGAAACACAGACAGTTCGCATTTGTGTTTTGTCAGTAGTGTCGCTTTTATTTTGTGCATAACTGCAATGGAAACGTGGCTCAGTGAGGATTTAGGTGTGTCATATTAATGGGGTGAGGGTGAACACTTACGAGATCAATTGTTTTGTCTTGTGTATCTGTAATCAGTTTAGACCGTTTTGCAGAGATCTGTTTTCACTTTGACATTAATGGGTCTGTTTTGGTTCATCAGTATCAAAAAAGCCAAGTTAAATCCCCTGGGATTCAATGTTGTATAAAATGTGGAAGAGGATGAATATATTTTATACGCATTGTGTGAAGCTTGAACTGCTGCCACACAGCTACACATAACTAGAGGCCTAAAATGAGCAGTGATACTCACAGCAATCGCCGCCTAACCTTTGGCTACCAGAAACAGACGTTGAAAAGCGGAGCGCTGAATGGTAAGAAGTCAGTATCCAGGTAACACATCAATCAGGACAGAAATGAGGAGCCTGCAGAGAGGGACAACAAAGGGTTTGTCCAACAAATCTCCAGACCCTTGTAAAGGGGGATTGGGAATCCAATCATGTCGGTTATGAATAAATGCACGTTATGGTTGGCATGGAAACGACAAGTACATTTGCGCAGGGCTTTCCATTAAGGTCACATCAGGTGACTGTGAGATACATATGTTGCACATTAACAAGGAGACCTGGCAACCATCACACACTTCTTCTCTGGTTTTAATTGTGTGAAAAAATCTCTGGAACAGAATGATGTTGTTCCTCCCCTGAGGCAACACACAATACCCACATTCGGCATTTGAACTTGGATGAGCTTAGACAGCAGACTTTCGTAAATTTTATGCAACTGGGCCTAATGCAATGGGATGGTAAAAGAAGAGATGTTTACTGCTAATGCATGAAACCTTAACCCTAACATTACAGCTGAACAACGCTTACTCGTCTCCCCAGTCCTTCAACTTCACTCTTCTTATTCATTTGTATTTATTTCATCAATTAAAAGCGATTTACAAATCTCCAGTCCGTTATCCTGAATCATACTCCACCAGGAAGACTTTTCCATACCTCAGCTCTTTTAAAGCCTTGTCTGTTATTAGCTGGCAGTGCCCTTCAGGTTCTTTTTTCCACTCCAGGCCCCTTAACATTTCTCAGCCCGATCTGTGACAACAATGACAATGGCCCATTGGCAGCACATGAAGAATTACAGCTAAAAACTGCCACAATGTGGTACTTACTCCTGTACAGTTAGGTCCATAAATATTTGGACAGAGACAACTTTTTTCTAATTTTGGTTCTGTACTCATGGACATCACCAGATGCTGGGTTTCCTCCTTTTTAATGCTCTGCCAGGCCTTTACTGCAGCGGCTTTCAGTTGCTGTTTGTTTGTGGGCCTTTCTGTCTGAAGTTTAGTCTTCAACAAGTGATATGCATGTTCAATTGGATTAAGATCAGGTGACTGACTTGGCCATTCAATAATTTTCCACTTCTTTGCTTTAATAAACTCCTGGGTTGCTTTGGCTGTATGTTTTGGGTCATTGTCCATCTGTATCATGAAATGCCCCCCAATCAATTTGACTGCATTTAGCTGGATTTGAGCAGACAGTATGTCTCTGAACACCTCAGAATTCATCTGGCTGCTTCTGTCCTGTGTCACATCATCAATAAACACTAGTGTCCCAGTGCCACTGGCAGCCATGCACGCCCAAGCCATCACACTGCCTCCACCGTGTTTTACAGATGATGTGGTATGCTTTGGATAATGAGCTGTTCCACGCCTTCTCCATACTTTTTCCTTGCCATCATTCTGGTAGAGGTTGATCTTGGTTTCATCTGTCCAAAGAATGTTTTTCTAGAACTGTGCTGGCTTTTTTAGATGTTCTTTAGCAAAGTCCAATCTAGCCTTTCTATTCTTGAGGCTTATGAGTGGCTTGCACCTTGCAGCGCACCCTCTGTATTTACTTTCATGCAGTCTTCTCTTTATGGTAGACTTGGATATCGATACGCCTACCCGCTGGAGAGTGTTGTTCACTTGGTTGGCTGTTGTGAAGGGGTTTCTCTTCACCATGGAAATGATTCTGCGATCATCCTTCACTGTTGTCTTCCGTGGACGTCCATGTCTTTTTGCGTTGCTGAGTTCACCAGTGCTTGCTTTCTTTCTCAGGATGTACCAAACTGTACATTTTGCCACTCGTAATATTGTAGCAATTTCTCGGATGGGTTTTTTCCGTTTTTGCAGGTTAAGGATGGCTTCTTTCACCTGCATGGAGAGCTCCTTTGACCGCATGTTGTCTGTTCACTGCAAAATCTTCCACATGCAAGCACCACACCTCAAATCAACTCCAGGCCTTTTATCTGCTTAATTGATAATGACGTAATGACGGACTTGCCCACACCTGCCCATGAAATAGACTTTCAGTCAATTGTCCAATTACTTTTGAGCGACTGAAATGAAGGGATTGTGTTAAAAAATGCTTTAGTTGCCTCACATTTTTATGCAATTGTTTTGTTCACCCCACTGAATTAAAGCTGAAAGTCTGCACTTCAACTGCATCTGAGTTGTTTCATTTAAAATTCATTGTGGTAATGTACAGAACCAAAATTAGAAAAAAGCTGTCTCTGTCCAAATATTTATGGACCTAACTGTAGCTTCTAGGTCAGCTCCCACTGCACTGAAGGGGGCATTGTGTTGTGCTGCTTGATTATCCAAGGTATTTATTAACAATTTAATTCACCACATGGAAGTGGTGTACACCATTGAGCATTGGGTCACCTGATGACTCACGTAGCCTCAACAGACCTGAGGGCTCTTCACCCACAAACTGAGGAGTAAGATTCAGACAGATGACACAACAGTGGGACGGACTCCTATACACTGACAATAGAAATTGTCTTGAGATGTGGAATGGAACCTTTCTACCTCATGTCAAGTGATTTTTTTGAGTTTGCAATAATTTCCTAAATGTGGGTTAGAGGTACAATGTTCACACCATTTTGTTTATATTCCACTACTCATTGTCTCATGATCTGCTTCCTAGACCAATTAATTAACGTGTATATTTAATAGTGCCTTTCATAGTGTGGACTATCATGAAGCACGTTTCAAAATTTCCTTTGAAAAAGTTTACTTTTCTAGAGATAACCCATTGAGTGCAGTGTGGATGGAACAATTGGAAGAAGGTATCAGGAGTGTTGTGTGAAGAATTAAACTGAAAGTTAAAGGTACAGGTTTTAAGGCAGCGGTAAGACCAGCAATGACGCATGGAGCTGAGACACAAGCAGTAAAGAGAGCACAGCAGGAGAAGAAATTAGATGTGGCAGAAATGAGAATGTTGAGATGGATGTGTGGAGTTACAAAAAAAGACAGAATAAGAAATGAGGCAATCAAAGGTACAACAAAAGTGGGAGAGATCTCAGAGAAAGTACAGGAAAGTAGACTGAATTGGCATGGGCATGTGATGAGGAGAGAAAATGAATATGTGGGCAAAAGAGTGATGGGAATGGAAGTACAGAGGAAGAGAAAGCGAAAAGGCCAAAGCACAAATGGATAGATAAATTAAAAGAAGATCTGATGGGAAAGGGTCTGACTGTCGAGGAGGTGCAAGACCCAGTGATTTGGAGAAGGTTGATTAAGCACATTGACCCCACATAGAAGTGGAAAAAGATAAAGAGGAAGAAGAACAAGTACAAGCTTCCTTTTCACGTTCCTTCCGTGGTATGCAGTACATTCACATTGGAAATTGGTCCACATTGATTTATCCAAGTTCCTTGCAATAAACATTTCCCAATATATATCAGTCAGTTGTGATCCTTTTGTGATTTGCACCTACTACAATCTGTGAGACCATCTTAATTGTCTATCGTGCCTTCTTCATTGAGTGGAGAAGCTAACATACTGACGTGTAACTTTCCATGTAATCACATTAATGGTTGCTAGGGGCTAGTGCCTATCCAAGCAGCATGGGGTGTAGGGGCTGAAAACAGCCCTCACATACACCCGGCCAGACTGACAGTCACACAGGTCCAATAGAGAATGTTTCCTACAATTCCTGGTGACATGGAAACCATCTAAAGTTATCAGGTCATCTTGTTCTGCCCATAAAAAGACGGCAGGGTGCAACCATCCATATCCTAGTGCTGAATTAATACTTTATACTTGTTTTAGGATTAATATGGTGGTACAGTACACAACTTCTAGTCAGATTGAATGTCAAATTTGCAGCTAGCAGCCATACCACATACACTTCAAAACAGGTAATCACCCATCCACTGATATTCTCCTTCCTTTATGTGAGCCTCTTGGCCAAATAACCAAACCTCCATTCCAGTGGGGATGCCAAATGATTCTAGCCTTCCATCATACCTGTTACAAAGCATTTCCCACATCCATTGGTCCATCCATTTTCTAACCTCTCTTTCCTGTTAGAATTGTGGGGAGCTTGCATGTGTCACAGCAGCACTGAGCGCAACAAACAATGAGTATTCATATCAAAGCACATTCTCCTACCTAGCCTTACTCACACTGGGCCAGTTTAGTCACAGATGACCTTGATGTCCACTGCTTTGGCATATGAGAGGAAAGCCCATTCAGATGCATAGTGAATGTGGAAAGTCAGCACTGATTTTTTTGAATCCCATACCCAATGGCATATAATAAAGACACATATTTCACCAAACGTTAATGCTGAGGTCTACGTTGATTCCTTAGACCAGCATTTCTCAACCTTTAAGTATTTGCGACCCAAGTTTTCATAACAGTTTTAATCGCGCCCCCCCTAATGTTTTTTTGAAAGGAGCCCACTAATACCAATTTGTTCTTTTTTAATTAATGATATATCATAGATGCATATTTTATTATACCTACTTAACTTTTATCAACATTTATCTAACTCTATATTTGTTTTTCTAGTATCAGAATGTAGTTTAAGTTAATTTGTTTTGGTTTCAATAGATGTATTTTTCATAATTTCGATTCATGCTTTCTTTTTTTACATCTTTGCACCCCTGTTTTTGTTACTTCGTGCCCCCCTAGGGGGGCCCGCCCCACAGTTTGAGAACCACTGACTTAGACTTAGACAGCGAGCACAGCTAGTGAATCGATAGATAGATAGATAGATAGATAGATAGATAGATAGATAGATAGATAGATAGATAGATAGATAGATAGATAGATAGATAGATAGATAGATAGATAGATAGATACTTTATTAATCCCAATGGGAAATTCACATTCTTCAGCAGCAGCATACTGATACAATAAATAATATTAAATTAAAGAATGATAATAATAATAATGCAGGTGAAAAACAGACAATAACTATGTATAATGTTAAATGTTAACGTTTACCCCCCCGGGTGGAATTAAAGAGTCGCATAGTTTGGGGGAGGAACGATCTCCTCAATCTGTCAGTGGAGCAGGACAGTGACAGCAGTCTGTCGCTGAAGCTGCTCCTCTGTCTGGAGATGATACTATTTAGTGGATGCAGTGGATTCTCCATAATTGATAGGAGCCTGCTGAGCGCCCTTCGCTCTGCCACAGTTGTTAAAACTGTCCAGCTCCATGCCAACAATAGAGCCTGCCTTCCTCACCAGTTTGTTCAGGCGTGAGGCGTCTTTCCTCTTAATGCTGCCTCCCCAGCACACCACTGTGTAGAAGAGGGCGCTCGCCACAACTGTCTGATAGAACATCTGCAGCATCTTATTGCAGATGTTGAAGGACTATCTATAAGTCGATTCGAACCTTGAGAAGTGCGTAATGATGGTTAAGGATATGAATGAGGTACTACTCACAACTAAGAAATGTTGTAGGAATGACAGATAGATGGCGGCACGGTGGCGCAGTGGGTAGCGCTGCTGCCTCGCAGTTGGGTGATCTGGGGACCTGGGTTCGCTTCCTGGGTCCTCCGTGCGTGGAGTTTGCATGTTCTCCCTGTGTCTGCGTGGGTTTCCTCCGGGCGCTCCGGTTTCCTCCCACAGTCCAAAGACATGCAGGTTAGGTGGATTGGCGATTCTGAATTGGCCCTAGTGTGTGCTTGGTGTGTGGGTGTGTTTGTGTGTGTCCTGCGGTGGGTTGGCACCCTGCCCAGGGTTGTTTCCTGCCTTGTGCCCTGTGTTGGCTGGGATTGGCTTCAGCAGACCCCCGTGACCCTGTGTTCGGATTCAGCGGGTTGGAAAATGGATGGATGGATGACAGATAGATTTGAAGTTAAGTTTGGGTCACATCAAGGATTGTCACTAAGCCCAATTATTTTCACTCTAGTTATGTTATGGATGTTATTGGTAGGGGAATAGTAGATCAGGCATCATAATGAATGCTACTTCCAGATCTCAGATCGACCATAACAAAGGATGGAGGGCTAAATCTAAAAACAAACCATAGAGGGCAATCGGTTTGAAAAAATAGGATAAAGCTATCAGAAGTGATATGTGACTGAAGAATTAGGGCAAGAGTGAAGGGTAAAGTATATAAAGCAGTGGTCAGAACAGCATTGTTGTATTGATCAGAAGCCTGGGCAGTTAAAAAAGTGTAAGAAAGAAAACTGAGTGCCACAGAAGTAAGGACTTTGAGATGGATGTGTGGAGTAACAAAGTATGATAAGATCAGGAATGAGCGAATCTGAGGTACAGTTAAAGATGGGAAACCTCTAAGAAACTACAGTAAAGAAGGTTAAAATGGTACAGGAATGTCATTAAAAGAGATGTAAGCTTTGTAGGGAGAAGAATCATGGATATGGAGGTGTTGGGATGGAGGAGAAGTGCACAGCTAAAGAGAGCGTGGATTAATTGTGTGAAAAGGGATCAAAGGGAGAATGGGATATTGGGCAAGGAAGTACTTGATACAACAGACAAGAGAGGAGGAGACTGCTCCAATATAGCGACCCCAAATGACAGTGGGAAAAGCTATATAAGAAAAAGAAGATACAACTAATGAAGATAATGAGTCTTGCATTCACCCGGCAGTGAAGACTATAAAGACTGATTGTTCTTCTACTTGTTACAGTTCTTCTGAAAAACATTATACACATAGTGTGGCTCTGCAGAGCTGGGTTAGTCACTCTGTTCCCCAAAGGTGGATCACTTCACCTGCTCACTGACCATATTTTCAAACACACTTTAGCAAAAGAAGACCCTAAGAGATTCTTTCAGTATTTTAGTGGCAAAAGAACAGACAAGGAGGTGGTGACGTGCATCAGAAATAGTAAAGGGGAATTAAATGATACAGACAATGAAATAGTGGATGCTCTAAACTTACATTTTTCTGAGGTGTTCACAAGTGAGCAAGTGGATAACCTCCCACTGTTAAAAGGGACGACTAAGGAGGTAGTGAGGCATTTGGAAATTGTAGAGGGAGAAGTGCTGCTCAGATTAAATAGGCTGAAATCAAACAAATCACCAGGACCAGATAATATTTACCCTCATATTCTTAAGGAGGTTAGTGAGTACAGATATAAACCCTTGACACATATTTTTAGGAAGTCACTGCACACTGGAGAGATTCCAAAGGACTAGAAAATGGCAAATATCATCCCATTATATAAAAAGGGTGACAGGGCACATCCAAGTAACTATAGGCCAGTAAGCTTAACATACATCACAGGAAAATTAATGGAAGGAATTATTAAGGATAAGATTGAGCAACACCTGGCAAGGACAGGAGTTATTCTGAACAGTCAGCATGGGTTCAGAAGAGGGAGGTTGTGTTTTACTAACATGCTGGAATTCTATGAGGAGGCAACAAAAAGATTCGATCAAAGAGCAGCATGTGATATTATTTATCTGGACTTTCAGAAAGCATTTGATAAGGTGCCACATGAGAGGGTGGGCATCAAATTAAAAGAAGTGGGAGTTCAGGGTGATGATTTTAGATGGGTGCAGAATTGGCTCAGACACAGGAAGCAGAGGGTGATGGGGTGAGGAACCTCTTCAGAACTGGCCGATGTTAAGAGTGGTGTTACACAGGGGTCAGTGCTAGGGCCACTGCTATATTTAATATATATAAATGATTTAGATAGGAAAATAAGTAACAAGGCAGCATGGAGGCACAGTGGTGGGGCTGCTGCCTCGCAGTAAGGAGACCCGGGTTCGCCTTCTGGGTCCTCCCTGCGTGGAGTTTGCATGTTCTCCCCGTGTCTGCGTGGGTTTCCTCCCACAGTCCAAAGACATGCAGGTTAGGTGCACTGGCAATTCTAAATTGTCCCTAGAGTGTGCTTGGTGTGTGGGTTGTGTGTGTGTGTGTGCTGGCACCCTGCCCCAGGTTTGTTTCCTGTCTTGCACCCTGTGTTGGCTGGGATGGGCTCCACCAGACCCCCGTGACCCTGTAGTTAGGATATAGCGGGTTGGATAATGGATGGATGCATAAGTAACAAACTGGTTAAGTCTGCAGATGATACCAACATTGGTGGATTAGCAGATAATTTGGAATCTGTTATATCATTACAGAAGGACTTGGACAGCATACAGGCTTGGGAAGATTTGTGGCAGATGAAATTTAATGTCAGTAAATGTAAAGTATTACACATAGGAAATAAAATGTTAGGTTTGAATACAGAATGGGCAGTCAGAAAATCAACAGTACACCTTATGTGAAGGATTTAGGAATCATAGTGGACTCTAAGCTATCAACTTCCAGACAGTGTTCAGAAGCCATTTGGTTATATAGCACCCTGATGTGTGGAGTACAAGTCCAAGGAGGTTATGCTCCAGCTTTATAACACACTGGTGAGGCCTCATCTTGAGTACTGTGTGAAGTTTTGGTCTCCAGGCTACAAAAAGGACATAGCAGCAGTAGAAAAGGTCCAGAGAAGAGCGATTAGGCTGATTCCAGGGCTACAGGGGTTGAATTATGAGGAAAGATTAAAAGAGCTGAGCCTTTACAGTTTAAGCAAAAGAAGATTAAGAGGTGACATGATTGAAGTGTTTAAAATTATGAAGGGAATTAGTCCAGTGAATCGAGACTGTTATTTTAAAATGAGTTCATCAAGAACACAGGTAAATAAAATAAGAGTAAATACTAGGAAGTTTTTCTTTAAACAAAGAACGATAGACACTTGCAATAAGCTACTATTGGTTTTCACAAAGTTTGCTGCTTCAGTGTTTTTAGATCTTTTTGTCGAATGTTTAAATGGTATAGTGAAGTATAATTACAAGCATTTCATAACTTTCAAAGGCTTTTATTGACAAATACATTAAGTTTATGCAGAGTCAATATTTGCAGTGAATAAAAAATAGTACCAAAAAATCCTACAAGAACAACTTCTCCCAACCATCCAAGAACAGTTTGGTGATGAACAATGCCTTTTCCAGCATGATGGAGCACCGTGACATAAGGCAAAAGTGATAACTAAGTGGCTTGGGGAACAAAACATGGCCAGGAAACTCCCCAGACCTTAATCCCATTGAGAACTTGTGGTCAATCCTCAAGAGGTGGGTGGACAAACAAAAACCCACAAATTCTGACAAACTCCAACCATTGATTACGGGCTGCCATCAGTCAGGATTTGGCCCAGAAGTTGTTTTATAGCATGCCAGGGCGAACTGCAGACATATTTAAAAAGAAGGGCCAGCACTGCAAATATTGGCTCTTTGCATAAACTCAATGTAATTGTTAATAAAAGCCTTTGAAACGTATGAAATGCTTGTAAATATACTTCAGTATACCACAGAAACATCTGACAAAAAGATCTAAAAACACTGAAGCAGGAAACTTTGTGAACACCAATACTTGTGTCATTCTCAAACCTTTCGGCCAGGACTGTGCAGTACTATGCACAACAAATTGAAACCTTTAATCAGGGAGTGAGCTGCAAAGCCTCTGAGGTCAACCTCCAGACAGAGGCACCTGGTTGTCCATCTCACTTGCTGACAACACCTGACCTGTCCGGCATATTTGATAAGTTTCATCTCCTAGCTCTGTTCCTTCATTTTTCCCACAGGAGTGACAGTTCCAACATCCCCACTACATGCTTGGTGGCTTCAATGTCTAGTCATAAGGTGATGACAGCAATATGGCTGGGGAACTTAAGACGTTGTTTGAGGCCCACTAGTAACAGCCAACCCCTTTATTAAGCCAAGATGCCTACAGATGTTTTCTCTGTGGTTCTTGGCTGCTCAACTGCCTTAACAAAAGCGATCATCTGCTTTGAGGGGTCAGGAACGCTTGATTCCAGTAATTCCTGCACTGATAGTTCCAGCAATGGCCTTCAAGTCTCGGTAATGCCACCATCAGTAACATCCCTCACCAAGTGCTTTGGTACAGTTGTTCGGGATGTGTTCCAAGATGCCTCGCATGGACCATAGTGGGCAGACTGGATCTGCTATAACCCAGATATGAATGTTCAATGGAGTGGACAGGACATCATGCACTGCCTGGATAAGAAATTTTTACAAGATGTGGCTCAGATTTCCAAAACTCTGTTCTTGTCACCTTCCTATCCAGCCAAGAACCAAGAAGAAGCCCACATGTGAGTGGAATACCAGCCCACCGCAGGACACATTCTTTTATACGCTCCTACAGGACAACTTAATGTCAGCATTTAACCTGCACGATTTTGTGGCAGGAAGACACAGTACTAAAGGGGAATTTGCAAGCACCACACAGACAATGAGCAGGCTGTGCTTTAAACCCAAGTTTCTTCAACATTTCTCTGAAGCCAAAAACAAAATTGGCTAAAACGAACAAAGTCTGAAGTGACATGCATTAAACTCTTTCCATGTTGAGAATGGGGGTACAATCATCCTTCAGTTAAGCACGCAGGATTCATAAAGGGAATAAAACAAACTTAAACAGCTAAAGATTAAAACCAAATGCACATTGTCTTTCCTTACCAGAATGGTGTTCCAAATATAAAACATATGAAGAGCTGCAAAAGACTTGGAAAAAAGCAGAATGTGTAAAAAATACAGGCTCAACACAGCTGCAGTTAATCCCCCAGCTCGTTGTGCTTTGGTTGGGTGCTTCTTATTTCAATTTACAAGACAGAATAATAAACAGCTGTTTGGTGTTTTTATTTCAAGGTATATCATCTTATAAAATGAATCTTATTATACTAATTAAACTAACTAATAAAGTTAAAGTGCAGGCAAAAAGCAAATGGATGAGCAAATAACCTGATTTATGGAGTCATCTGGCAACCTTGAGCTACTTAAATGCCGGTTTGTTTAAAAGCGAACTCGACCTCGACATAGACGAGACGTCTTTTCATTTGAATGTTCATTTAAACTCTTTTCCCTTATTATTCCTCATCAGCATTCAAGAGACTGTTTCTTCCCTTAAATGAAGCAGCCTTAGTCTTAATTTAACTGAATCTGTACCTCAATAAAAGTTGAAATGTTACCAAGATCAACAAGAAAGCTACAAGCAGCTCTCACCGGGGGCAGCTTCTGAAAACACAGATAATAATTCATTTCTTTATTTTCCAAGCCCATCTATTCCAAAATACTGTCAAAGGGAGATTATTATGTCAGGCCAAAAGCAGGAACCATTCTTGGATGGGGGTGCCGGTCTATTTCCAAGCAGTCATATGGATGCCATCTCTTTCAAATGAGTTGATCGTAACACACGTCTCTGAAATAAGTGAGGAAAACAGGCATACCTGGAAACATGAACGGAGGGCTGGGATTTGAACCCAGGATTTAGGAGCTGAGGGGTCACATTGCTAACCACTGCATGAATAATTACCTGATGTAAAAATAATCTTCTTCTTCCTAGCTTTCGTAAAAAATAATCTTCTTCTTCCTAGCTTTTGTCCCACTTCTGTGCAGGGTCCACTTGATTAAATCCAAAGAAATCTCACTAGCAGCACGTTGCTGCAATCGACAACAGTGCAATCCCACAGCAGAGCATCCATTTTCATTTGGCCTTGACTTTAACTAGACTAACAGCAGAGTGCTTTGCTGTGCCTGTTCAAACTATCCATGAGCCATCCTGGACATATTGTATTGTGTCGGCTTCTATCCCTTGCGGTTATCACGTAATTTTCAAATTTCTTTTACTTTTTGATTTACTCTCATATTTAAAAAAAGCAAAAAAGAACAAAAATGTTTTGTAATTTTTGTAAGTGCAAATGCAATAAATTGAGATAAAATGTAACTTGCATGGCACAAAGTAATAATCAACAACCAGGGCTTGTTTGTGCCTTTTGTATGGCTGCTGGGACAAAATCGGAGGATTCATCCGGCCTATAACTGTTCTGTTCTGTTCCATTAAGCTAGCAACTGTCACCCTTCCATTGTTTTTTCCTGCCTTGTATCTGCTGCTGCTGCTGGGTGGGCTCTGGACCCCGGCCATTCTAAATTGGATTAAGCAGTTTATGTTATTTTACTTACTAAGCAGAGTTTGTGATAAAGTTTCTTTGTAAGTTATGCTAGCACTTTGGTTGTGTTGAAGTACATTCCATATTTATTAGATCATGTTTGAACCTTATCCTGCTGAACAAAATTCAGTTTGGAGTTTCTAACCAAAGTGAATCTATCAGCACTGCCTATGAGATAAAAAAAAGATGATATAAATTTAAAAGAACTGGCACAGAATATTCCTTAATATAGTGAAGTATAATTCTTTTTTACCCAAGACTTCAAGGTGAACTTAAAAAAAAACGGCCTAGCACATGGTAGATCCAAAGTCTACTACTGATAAGGTGCTGCCCACATCCTACCCTTTAAGCTTTTCATTTAAGAAAGTCTGAAGGTCAAATGAGTGCCAAAAAGAACATCCAATGTAGTTGTCTTCTCTCCCACACTGCCACACAATTTAGCAAAGCCCAGAATTTATCAGGAACAAATGACACCACCTTTAGAGAAGAAAATGCAATGGGAACACCAATATAAACAGAGCTCACCTAATAAGTAGTCAACTTGGTTGGTGTCCAGGTTCAGCAGCTGAGCTTTGTTCCACACATAGTGAGCTTTCTGTGCGAAGAAAAGAGAAGAGTGACTCAGGAAAAAGCTGCATGCAATTTCAAAGGGCAATCATTCAACATATTCTTCAATAGTTGAATAGTTTTATCCAAGAGATGAAGAACCAAACATAAAAAAGATGCACCTGCAACTAGATTTTATTTTTAAAAACTACAGATGTTCAAATGCTTACATAAGAAATGATCTCAAGAATTACATCAAGCAATTCCTAACAATATATTTGGAATTAAATTAAGACATATACTGTGTAAATAAAAAATGGAACATAATGTGACATTAATTAGTAAGATGGCTACAGTGGCATGGAGAGGGTCTCACAGGCTCTGCTGAAAGGAAAGAAAGGGGAAGAAATTAAAGAATTTCACACTCTCAAAATTCTTTTCCATTTCAATCCCTAGAATAGAAGAGAAGTCCCCTGAAGATGCCTGACATCACTTTAGACCGATTGTCCCCAACCCCATATAAACCACCAGTCAACCAGAAGTCAGCATTCATCTTAAGCCCTGACCCTAATCCTAATTGTATCTGTGCCTCAACTCAATCCTGACTGTAAGCTCTGGAGGCACGTCACTCAACCTCATGACTTGGTGTTTTTCACTTGTCAGCTGTGAGACTTTCTGTAGGCAAGCGTTTGCATTTCCTAATTGTGGGCAATCAATGGAATTGACTCCAAACAAAGTATAGAAACATCTTAACCATGCCGAATGGAATGGGATGTACCTATCATGCAAAGTGTCTGAATACTTGTGTCAATGTGATATTTATGGGTTTTTGTTTTCAGTTTTAATAATTTGCAAAATAATTCTTATATCCTGTCTTCACATTGTCATTCTGAGTGTTGCTTGATGTGGAGAAAAATTACTTTTCATGATTTTAGGACAAGACTACAATATAAGAAAATGCAAAAAAGTGAAGGTTTCTGATTATTTTCTGAATCCACTGTAATAGATAGATAGATAGATAGATAGATAGATAGATAGATAGATAGATAGATAGATAGATAGATAGATAGATAGATAGATAGATAGATAGATAGATAGATAGATAGATAGATAGATAGATAGATAGATAGATAGATAGATAGATAGATAGATAGATAGATAGTGAGGAAGACATATTTAGAATTAAGGTGCTTCAGTCTTTCCAAATAATAAAGTATGGTGCTAATAGAACCATAAGAAACATGTTACTTATGTATTAATAAATAAGGAGGTATTAAGCTAACTGAATAAAAAGTAACCCAATACAGATGCTAAGCTGGAAGAGTGTATTCTTGTAAGTCAAATGTACTAAACTAACTTTTAAGGTAGATTTTGATATTGTATAACCAATTATCATGTGTGATGATCATTATGTGTGAAATGTAAGCTATAATAAGATTCTTAAATTGTAACTGCCACATAGCCGTTGAAGTATTGTAACCCTGATGGTGCAGAAAGAATGAGGAAGTGAGTATTGTCTAAATCTGCTTAGGTTGCACTCATCCTGGGACAATTAGCTGGGAGATCGCTGCAGCTGCTCTTGTGTGTGTTGATGCTCACAAGGGCTATTGCTTAAGACTGTGAATGTGCTAATAACTCTTTAAACTGTTAGAAACACTGTGTGTGCTCCTGTATGTTCAAATCCAGGGTGTGACCACAAGCTATAACGATCTATTTATGACCTCAAAATGAACTGCTGCATCTTTTCTTTCTTCTTCTTGGGTATTAAAGGAAGTCTCGGCTTCCTACCGGGGGGGGTGACAGTTTGTGGCACACTGGAACATGACAGGGTCTGGAGGCTGCTGGCAGACAGGGTCTGTAGCCTCCTCTCACCAAGAATAAAGAAATGGATTTTTATTTTATATTGGTGTCCATTTCTTTGTCGTTCCCGACTTTCAGCATCCACAATAGATAGATAGATAGATAGATAGATAGATAGATAGATAGATAGATAGATAGATAGATAGATAGATAGATAGATAGATAGATAGATAGATAGATAGATAGATAGATAGATAGATAGATAGATAGATAGAATTTATGCATTCATTATAATTTTAACTTCTTTATATTTTGTGTACACTTTTTTATTGAGTATGTAAGGGGTTACCCGAGTAGAAGGCCAATAACAAAGATGGCATCAGATTGTCAATCTTTACCTTTTTTCCTTGTTTCCATTCTTCAACAAGCTTGCGCCCATCACGCCGGGTGCCATTGTGCTTCGGTTCATTAGGATATTCCATATCAGGAGTGTTTTTGGGGTACATGTATTTGCGGCCTCCTCCCAAAATTACCTGAGTAATGAAGTAGAAACTGGTGAATGTCACATTAATGTCTCGTTCTATCAATAGAAATGCCACAACGTTAAAAAACAGAAGTCAACTCCAACTGGCAGACCCACATTGATATCAGGAATGTTGGTAATGAGCTGCTGGGCAATATCCTTGCAGCCTGACTGAATGGCTTCCATGGGCATCTCACCATCAGAGAACCAATCCCGATCAACACAGTGGGCATAGGCAGCACTTGGGGTGGCGTGGTTCACTCGTGTGGTGGTAACAATTCCAACTGACTTGCCTGGAAAAGGAAGACAAACATTGTTAAGGTTTTTGTCCTGCATGAAAGCGATATGTTAAAATAAAAATCAATTGACTCATTTTGCTTATAGCTCTTGGGTATTTTATGGCAGCTTTCACGATGGACACCATCCCAGAGTCTCCATAAGATAAATAAGTCAGATCTTTTCTCTAATCATCATCCATTTACTGAACTCATGTATTTAATGTTAGACTCATAGGGAGTAAAGGCTAGGCAGGAGTTCAGATATCCATCCATCACATATCGCACTCACAATAAGACCCATATTCCTGTGTGACGTATTTTGAAACAGTGGTTTTACTAAATAAATTACACAGCTTTGAGTTTAAGGGACACCCATAGACAGACTGTGGCACACACATTACACCCCGATCTCAGCAGCTGTGCACTAGTGATCTTAACCACTGTGCCACCAGACCTCCCTCATAGTCCTTTCACTTTATTAAAGAAATTATAGTGTTGAAATAGATTTGTCACAAATCTCCCATAATCCACACTCATGCTCTGAAAGTTTAAGGAGATATTCTTCAGGTGAAACTATAAGAATGTGATTAGTTAGTTTTGTTTAATGAAAAAGGTAAAACTGAAAAATTAGTTTTGGGGTGTCCCCCATTAGTCTCTAATACACGTTATAATATATTCTCTAAATATTAAATTACTGCCAGCCACATAGCTGCCATTATGGGGCAAAGGATAAACAGAGGCTATGCAGTCAGTTTATTTTAGTAGGATTCACACTGGAAAGTGACAAATGAATCCTGAATTAAGTGTGGCCTGGTAATGATCATTAGGAGCAGCTACCCCATTAAATAGAATAGGCTCCCCTGGTGTGATACCTCTGGAGTACAAATTTAGAAAGATGAAGTGAGACCACCCTAACTAAAACAAAGGCAGCTAATGAGCCATCTTCATGACAGCATCATGCACAAAGCTTTACAGGTGAAGGAGAGAATACACAAAGGCACTTTAGTTTGCCTCATCCAAGACTTGATATGGGAGCCCCAGGAATATCCCAAACCTAAACACTTGGCTGGGGCATAAATGGCTACTACTAACCAAAATCTCATGTTTCTGGTACCAGGAAGTCATTTGAATCAAGGAGGTCAGACAAGGAGATGGTGTGGTCAGAAAAGTGCTGAGAATTTGGAAGGTCATGGAGGAGTATCCTGGAATGAGCAGGAGAACAAACCACTCTGTTCGGACAATGTGTGCAGAACTCTGCATTTGGATGGAGTTAACAATGTTTTTCTTTTTTTCATTTTTTAAATTTGCATTATGTTATATATATGGTATTGTTTGATGTTACATCTCCATTCACTTGCATTCCAGTCATGGAAGCAGTGGAGGTAGTTCGTAAGAGATTACAGGATGACCCCATACTCAGTAAAAGAATCACTCTCAGTGTGTCTGCTCTTGGAACCGTGTCTTCAATCCATATATCTCATTTACAAAGGCCAGTACTATAAGCAGAAACATGGGTGTGCCATGGGTTCCCCAGTTTCACCTATTGTGGCCAATCTGCATACGGGAGAAATGGAAAAGAGGGTGATATTATCCTATTCTGGAACACCACCGAGCCATTGGTTCAAGTATGTGGACAACACCTGGGTGAAAATCAAATATCAGGAGGTACCACAATTCACTGACCACATCGACTCAGTGGACAAACCCATCCAGTTCACTAGGGAGGACATGAAACGTGACAGACTAGCTTTCTTAGATTGTGAAATTGCCATCAGCAATGGGGGACATTTGAAAGTTGATGTGTACCATAAACCAACGCATATGGATCAGTATTTAAGGTTTGACTCTCACCATCCACTAGAGCACAAATTAGGTGTCATCAGGACTCTGCAACACAGAGAAAACACCATACCCACAGACACAGCAGCCAGGGAAGCAGAAGAACATCATATCAAAAAGGCCCTGAGTAAATGTGGTTATCTCAGCTGGACTTTTGTCAAAGCAGGGAAGACACCTAAAGAATGCTCTAAGCAATCCAGGAGAGAGGAAGGACAACTGCTGCCTAAACGAAAACCTTTAGTGATCCCTTATGTGTCAGCTGAGACACAGCTTTTCAAAACACCAGGTTTCGGTGGCTTTCAAACCCCAAAACACGCCACGGCAAAAATTGGTGCACACCAAGGACCGGGTGCCCCGGCACGGACAGAGTAATATAGTTTACGCAGTTAAGTGCCAAGAGGGTTGCCATGAATTATACATCGGGGAAACCAAACAACCACTTGCGAAGCAGACGGCACAACACAGAAGAGCTACCTCATCAGGCCAGGACTCCACAGTCTATTTACATCTTCAGGACAGTGGTCACTCTTTCAGTGATGAAGATGTGCACATCCTGGACAGGGAGGAACGCTGGTTTGAGTGAGGAGTCAAGGAGGCCATTTACATGAAAAAGGAACGACCATCTCTGAACCGAGGAGGGGGCCTAAGGGTACATCTTTCACCATCTTACAATGCTGTGATTGCAGCCATTCCCCAACTCTCTGTGAATGGTACTCATGGCCATTGATCAATGGTCAGTTTGCATATCATTGATCACATGGCCCATTGTTAGTCAATGGTGCTAGTTTCGGTCATTATGCAAAGGTACTGTTTATAAGGTTGGAGAAACCTGCAGTCAACTGAGACTGAGGAAGTCACTTGGATGAGTGATGTAACGTATCTCCCTGGAAAAGAACTATGTCCAGATGAACAGAATCAACTTTCTAGAATTTCTTTCCCTGGATTATTGAGCATGCATCGTGACGCTATAATCGTACCTTCTAAGTTTCCTTTTTTTGTTCTGTAATCACAATCCTGAAGTGGATTAAGCAGGTCTGAAGATGGATGGATTGATAGAATTTCACTGTGTGGCTGAGTGGCTAAGCTGGTGGACAGTAAGGCTAAAAGCTGCCAGTTCAGTCCCTTCTTGAGTCCTTTAATTTGCAAACAATCCAGCTGTTAAAATTTGGATACACCTGCTCTGTGTCTATAAAGTGCCTGGGATGTATTCTTTATAGAAAGGTGCAACGTAAAATACTTTGTGTCTCTTTTTTGGTAGATTGCTGCTCCCCACATCATTGGCAGTAAAGCCCAAGAATGGCAGCTCACACTTCACTAATGTCTAACTGTGTGTCCTTGAGGGACTGCTTAATCTGCCAATGTTCCCATTTCTAAAATATATTACCAATCCATCCATTTTTAAAATCCGCTTATCCAGATCAGGGTCATGGAGAGCCAGTGCCAATGCTAGCATCACTGGATATAAAGAGGGAGCCAGGGATACAGAAACATCCTGAGAGCTATAAAGCAGAATTTCTGTTTGTTATTTTCCCATGAACAGGCCACAGATTCAAATTTAGCACACTTGTCACTTTGGATCAGGTTTTTGACATATAATTATGGCTTTGCAAAGTATGGTAAGTACAGTGCAATCTATTGACAGATAGACACCACTACGCAGGGAGTGATGCTTATCACACTTGCCTCTCAATAAGAATTTATTGTTCATTTAACCTTTTTTCTTTAATCAAGCGATTCTCTCACTATTTTTGCCATGGCCCCATTCTGGATGGAGCCAAACCATATCTGACATTATTTACTGTAATTTGGAGTCGCATTTGTAAGCTCTCTCTATTACAGGCACCATCACAACTTGCCCGATGCAGTTTCACCATTTGTAATAACTTTTTACCTGTCTGCCATTCCACTTTCTCACCAGTAACTCATCGAGTCTATACTGGAATTCTAAAGCACATTGGAATGGCCCTCTCTCTAAAATATTCTATGCAAAGTAAAGTTTCACTGTGGAGAAGCAGCTAAGGCTGCTGGGGCAAGATAGGAGAATAAGGGATTTTCAACACTTGGTCTATCTCTCTTCTCGATATTTCAAGCCAAAAAGGACCAAAGTGGTATCTCAGAGACATGGATTCAATCCTGGACTGCAGTCTATAGCCATGGACTTCTAGAATGTGCAGCAGCAGCAATGGGATGCATCTTTTCCTCTACAGTAAAGCAATATTTAAGGATAATTGTAATTTTTTGGTACTGTAGCATCTACAGTATATAGCCAGTTCTGTCCTTTCCATCCTCTGCCCCATATAGTTGATTTGAAAACTAAGGGACAAGGTGCCTGAAGGAAGAATGTGACAGATGGCAGGGGCTCCATAGCAGGTTGTATTTCGGAGTTTGTCTCCCTGACCCCAGCAGCCCAAACTTGGGGACATAGTAAGATTGCAGATTGGCTCCTCAGATACTGTATTGTAGTAAACCTTTTAGTGGTGAGCACCTTCATAACAAATGCCAATGCAACTGAACACACAATAAGCTGAGGATGTAGAGATGATTTCTGAGGGCATTGAAGATGTCAAACATGCCATTTGCTGCTATTTGATGGAGATACAGAAAAACAAGTTTGGTCTGCACCTTCGTCTTTGGCCCACTTCAGGATAGATGTCACTTCATTCCCACTTGTGGTGTTGCACTTGGAACGTACAGCAGCAGCACTCACACCCACCGTCCCCTCGTTGGCCTTCACTCCGCACAGGTAGGCAGTGGCAGTGCCCGCACTATCAGGCACTTGAGCGTTTGTGTTGTAGGTCTGAAATGAAAGCAGAAAAAGAAGTGAGGACAGGTCTTTGTTAATCGCTCACAGAATCATCATCAACTCTCGGCTTCTCAATGCACTTCAAGACAAGCACACTAATGTCCATTCCACTTTGTTTTCTTCAGGTAGTTTATCCAAATTTAAGTATATGGTGTAAGGTTGAATGAATTGGGCAGGATGTGGGTGTGTGCAGGACTCAGTTTTAGGATGGACTTGCCTCCCACCCAAAACTCGTGGCTTTCTTGTGCCCAAAATGTCTGGAATGGTCTTCTGATCCCAAGATCCTAAAACTGGACTTCATGGATTTCGTAATTTAATAAATATGCTTGCATGGATATAGCATAGACGAACACATAATACTCCGGGAATCAACATTTTATGACATAGTGCACCATTCATGATTCATAAAGGTACATGTGGTGTAGCGGGTCCACAATTCATGTCAAAAGGCCAGTTTTTAAAATAAATTGCCGGACTCGTGGCTTAGTGAGGGGGCATGGTGTGTGTGGTGGATCGGTTCCTGGGGAATTTATGATGCGGGCAAACCTCGCTTTAGTGCATAGGTGAGGAGTCATCCGAATCCGTAATTGTTCCCGGGAGCTGTTGATTGCCACAGCTGATCCACGTCCCCATGATATATAGAAGTGCGAGGCAGCTAGTAGGAAAAAAAAAGGAAAAAAAAAAAGAAAGAGATGAAGGTTGCAGGGAAGAAGGAGGCAGGAAGCAGGGAGAGTATAGCTGGTGCGAGAGAGAGAGAGAGCGAGCGAGCGAGAGCAGCCTCAATGGAGCCCCAAGAAAGAGTGTTAGGCCGACACTAGGTGGGGCTGAAGGAAGCAGTCGCTCCAGCTGAGTGATCAAGGAGCTGGAGTGACTGGTGATGAAGACGACTGGCCGTCAAAAGGCAGTGGCAGTCGTGGAGGCTTTGGGCTGGTTTAGCCCCAGCGTGAGTACCCTGGCCGCTGGGGAAAGAATCCAAGTCTCGGTCCGGATGGAGCCCGATGTAGCCAGGGATCGAATGTCTACCGGACCAGTGTGGAAGGCAGCTGCACCTGCAGATAGGGAGACTTCCCTGTTGCGAAGCCCGATGGGAGAAGCAGGGGAGGCGCCAGGTAGAAAGAAGGCACTGTGCTTTGGATTTTTAAAGAGACTACTTCATGCCATTGTTTTAACCTCGTTGTTTTAAAGGATTGTTTTTTTTTCTATTGTGTTTTTTAACCTCCACCTTTTACCTGTTTTTATGGATTATTTTTTTAAAAGATTTTCAGACACTGCACTTATTTATTTGATCACTTGTTTTGTTTGCTGTTTTTAATAAAAGCACTTTACACTTTTGCACCATCCACTTGCTTTGTTGTGCATCACTGCTAACCTCATCGGTGACCTTACCGACGGTGTCATGTTCAGGGCTCCCGTAAGGACGATGGGAGCATGGAGCAAACCCGCATCATCACAGTACCATAAGTCAGTCTTCATATCTGCTGTACCTAATCAGAGATCAGATGTGGTCAAAAGGTTGACGAGGATCGGTGAGATGGGGAGCCTTTACTAGTCAATGTCCAGTTTCTTAGACACTTAGTGTTCTTATTATTCATTCATTCATTCATACATACATTTTCAGAATCCATCATTCCCTTACTGGACCAGCCTAATGCAGCTTTTTAGGAGCCTGTTAATCTAACCATGCATTCACAGCAGATCCACTATGGGCACATGACAGGAACCACATCTGAATGGGTAACCAGCACATCACAGGTGACATTAATTCAATTACAAATGGCTAGTCGACCTAACCTGAATGTCTCTGAGGTGCAGCAAGACCTGGGGAGAGCATGGAAGCTCCATATTGAGAGTTAGTGGGCCGAGATTCAACCAACCACTGTCCCCTAGTGCTGCTCCATAAGTTTGATTTTTTTTAATTTATTGGCAATGGAACTGATTGGAACTATCTCTCATGACCAAGAGGGCCAGCTGCCATTGGTCAGTTTCTCTTCTTATACCTTGCAAGTGAGAAAGGACCAACCAGTATCTCAGTCAGGGCCAGCTCTACCATGCAGGAAAACTAGGAGTTTTCTGGGGACTAAAGTTTGTTAACTATAATGGGCATAACTATTGGCCTCAGGAGGATATGGATTCCACTAATTTTCCTTACTACCAAAACTCCCGCTTTTTGATTCAACATCTTTGTGTGACTCGTGTGAAACTTCAAGGGGAAAACACGCCCACTGTTTCATTCATGAAACCTCAGATCCCCCAGCACTCGTTAATATGACATTCATGTACAACTTGTCTGAATGTCCAAGAAGGACCCTAGCCCTGCTTTTCGATCCAACATCTGCGTGTGACTCGTTTGAAACACCAAAGGGGAATACCACCCCAAGCTCTTCGATCAGCAATAATATGTGTAGCAACTGCCTTCAAGACTCAGTTTGGGTGTGACATTTTCACTTATGCCTAGGGCAGCAAAACCACTTGAAGCTGGCCCTGATCTCAGAGATATGTGCTAAACCCTGGAGTGAAGTTTGCTGTTATGGACTTTTGAGTCCACAATAAAACACTGCACAATGGCAATGATGCTGAAGTGACTTGCCACTGAAAGACCTGCAGATTTTTTTGAGATACCATACTGTAACTCTGTTGAACATAGAGTTCCTTTTTCTGTCCTACTATGTATCTTATTTGTAGAGCAATACTGGAAGGAAATGTCTATATATATCCTGATATCACGTTTTCCCATCCACTCGGCCTGCAGCCTCTCTCTGGGATTCACGCAAATAAATCGGTACAGCAAGCGAACCATGATACTTAGTGCGATGAGAGAGGTCATAAAATCAAGCGGAATGTTCAAGCAAATTATAGAAAAAAACCCAATCTAAATCTATTAAGTAGTTCTCTCGTGAAAAGCGGACAGATATACAGACAGACGTTGGATTTTATATATATACAGTATATATTGTGGCAAAAGCACTCTTTTGGCGTCAACCTGACATAGGCTAACAATGGAGGCACGTAATAATGAAACAAAAGATTTTTTTTTGTCTTCAGCCATGGGGCACGTCTTCTCTGTGTCCCACTGGCCCTACACAGTCTCCAAAACATACACAAAAGAAAAACACCACAGAAATCACTCGTTCTTCTCCTCCACTCCTCCTGGGCAACTTTGTTCTCCTCCTCCCGACTCAAGCCTCTTGAGTAATGGCTGCAGGCTCCTTTTATAGCCCACCTAGAAGTGCTTCAGGTGATAATTGACCTAATTAAGGCTGCACTTCCAGGTGTGGTTGCGTTTCCGACCACACAGGCTCAAGAAGCCATGCAGCCCCCCTGGCGGTGGCCACGGAGTCCAACAGGGATGATCCCCATTGTTCCACAATTGTGGCCCCGAAGCAACCCAGGGGGGGCTGCCATCAAATGTCCCAGGGGGACGTAGTGTGCATCCCATGGCTGCTACCCCGGATCCAGTGTCAAAGGGGCATCCCGGCCATCCGCCACAATATATAGCAAAAGCAAAAAACAGGGGGGACATGGACGTTGCTAAAAAAAACCCTCTTAAAAACGCTGATAGACTACCTTCACATCGCTCCCTTACTTGCTGGGCTTACTTGCGGCTGCTCTGTTGCGTGACATGCTTCTCGCGCGGCGCTTCGCATACTTAAGAGCCTGAACAGAGCCTATTGGCTGATTGCTTTGTTTCTCTCTCCTCCACCAGACATTCTCTGCTCCTGTTGGGGGTCCCGCTCCCGTTGTGCTCCCCTATGATGTTTGCCCATTCTTTTAATCGAGAACTAACTGCATACTGAGCTCGTATTACTTCTGACAGAGACATGTTTGTTTGAAGTGTTTGAATAAAGTTCCTGTCTCTACAATCTCCTGTGTTTCTGTGCAATTCTGTGACCCAAGTGTGACAATATATATATATACTAGCCATTCTCTGCAGCTTCACCCGCATATTAGTGAAACAGGACAGTGAGGAGGGCCCCGTGTCTCGGATTAGCACGAATATATATCGCTCCTGCAAGCGAACTATGATTCTCAGCACAATGAGAGAAGTTGCAAAATGAATCGTAATGTTCAAGCAAATTATAGAAAAAAAAAATCTAAATCTGTTAAGTAGTTCTCTCATTCGTTAACTGAGTGGAGTTAAGGTTACACCTCGAGGCAGACGCCTGAGTGAGGAGGCCCCAACCAGCCCAATGAGTCTCTCTTGGATTCGCACTAATAAATCAGTACTGCAAGCGAACTATGATACTTAGCACTATGAGAAAGTCGCAAAATCAATATTCAAGCAAATTATAGAAAAAAACCTGTTAAGTAGTTCTCTCGTGAAAAGAGGACAGACATACAAACAGGTCTAAAAAACTATAAGACATTTCGCTCTTGGACGACGAAATTTTTAAAACTGTTTCTTAGCAAGCACCTATTGGCCAAGGGTAACCTACATTCCAAATTTCAAGTTCCAAGTCCTCATGATTCAGGAGATTTCATGATGAGTGAGTCAGTGGTATTTGGCTTTTATATATATAGATATATCTACTTTACAGTATATATATATATATAAAATCCTAAGCCTAAAAGTGCAACGATTTTGTGCAACAATTTTATGTGATGTTTTTATGTCATGTTGTTTGTCACACTTTAAATCGGGCTTATTTTAAAACCTACATATATATGTTTGGTATCATTCTTTTTAGAATTTATCGAACTTTAATGTGTTGTTAGATTTTCAGATTCTTATTCTGTTCTTAAATTATAAACTAAAATATCAAGAAAGTCATGGTTTTTGTCAGTTAAAATGAATGTATCGTTAATTTAGTCTCTTATAAATACTCATCGAACATTGTGGACCTCAGTTTAACAGGAATACTCCAATCGGTAAGAGAGTAAATATTTTATTCTCATTTAATGATTTTTACTCCATTAAATAATAATTAATTTTTCTTATACATATTTATAGAATTTCATGATTTTGACTACAATAAATTATAATTTTTCTTTTGTACATTTACAGATTTTACTAATATTCTGGCCGCAACTGGGGGTTGGGCGCCAAACATGCCTGGGAGGCTTGGCCCCTTAGTATATGTATTTATCTCTATTATAATAAAAAAATCCTGGGACAAAACAAGACTTTTTCAGGGAGATACTTTCATGTCCCGTGAGACGAGACTTTGTGCCAAGAGATTTAACCATGCCCAGGGCCAGAAATAAAAGACAAAGAGTAGATGACAAAGTAGAATGTCGTAAAGAATTCAAAAACGTTGGTGTGATACACATGCAGAGCAATGAAAGTCTCAAAAAACTTATAATAAAGATCGCATTAGTGCAAACAAACAGAAATTATTACTCGGTGAAATAACGAAACAGCGTAGAGATCGAATATACCTGTATGGACATAGGTGACATGACAGAAGTATGTAGATATTGTTCGGATTTAAACTTTATGTCAGAGACTTGTACATCGTCTAATTCGTGTTGCCATCATGGAAAAGATAGTGTTTCTTCCTAATGAGGAGATGTATCCGCAAGAATTAAAAGATTTGTTGTTTGGTGAAAGTGAAATCCACATGCGTGAGCAGCAGTGACATGAAGTGAGTGGTGTGTAGCGAGCAGTGGGCAAAGCCCCCTAGTATATATATATATATATATATATACTGTATTTCAAAGCTTTCAGAAATAAGCTAAATCCCCCCAGAAGCAAATAATATTCTATTTGTATAATAAAGGATACCAGTCTATTGCAGGACTCACTCAGTTTTGAACTGCCTAACCTGACCTTCATGTCTTTGAGATTCTTCAAGTAAACTAAAATATCTGAAAAATATGCACAGACATGGGAAGGACACACAAAGTCCACAAACAGAGTGACAAGGTGTGGGATTTGAATGCAAGATGCTGACCCCCGTGCCACTGCATCACTCCTATGGATTGTCACAATGTATAAGTTGCATATTATGAGAGCCATGTTGTATTACTTGTCAAATTTTTAAATGCTCTTTAAAAGTCTTTTTTTTTTTTAAATCTATTTACGGCAATAGTTTGATACTTGTTCCACATGTGTGCCCCTTATAATAAGCACACAATCAAAGGTAATAACCATCAAATCAAATGTCAACACCTATTTAATGATTTTCCTCTAGGATCAAGCCCCAGTTCAGCTGAAACTTTTCCTTTTCAATATGTGACATATTTTACACACTAATAGCACAGAAGTACCACCTGTATGTAAGTTTACCACTGAGTAAAACCTAGGGATCCCTGCACACCAAACATGTTACCTGGAACACAGAGGGCAGCAGGACAATAAAGTTCAGGACGTACTGCACACCAATATGCAGTCCAACAATTCTGAAAAAATCTAGCAGATTGCTGCTATGCTGGTGGAGCTGTGCCATGGGAAATATTACTGCTTGTGCCCAGGCTTCTGTCCGTATTAAATTAAATAGACTGATACTTGGCAAGGGGATTGCACTGACCAGTCAGTTTACAGAATCGCATATGCCCTTGTATAACGCATACATATAACCTCACAAATGAATTGACAAATTATGGTTGAGTCCCTAACTTGGTGGGACAGATTTTGATCTTTTTAACTGACAGAATACAAAGAGTCAGTGTTACAGGCTGTTTTTCCGAAAGCCTAACTTAATTGACTGGATCACCCCAAGGCTTCCGTCTGTCTCCACTTTGTTTATTTTGTACAGAGGTGACTGCTGCAGTTCACATAAGGGCAGACATACAGGGGATTCCGAATGCTTTCAGACTCCTTCTCTTTCTGCACACTTTATTGTGTTGCTGATTTAATTTCAAATAAGTACATTTGACGTTTAGTCCATGAATCTTCACTCGATAGCCTAAAATGACAAAGTGAAAATGTTTTCAGAAAAGTTTGCAAATTTATTAAAAAATTAAAAGCTGAAATCTCTCATTTATATACAGACCCTTAGCTGTGGTACTCCAAATGCTTGATTTTATGCACTTGTTTGTCTCATTCCTTTACCCCAGGCGACTTACAGCATTCAATATACAATTGATTATATTTCTTTCACTTTTTTCTAATGGGAGCACACACAAGTGACTTGCTCATGATCACACAGCAGGGAATGAATCCTCAACCTGCCAGTAACTTCCCTCCACATGGAGGGTCTCCCACAGTTCTATGTGAATATGCTACAGAATGGGTGAGTTTACTTGTGTTTATTATTGTAATTTGATTTATTGGGTTTCTGCATTTTCGACATTTTGCTCTTTTTACCTTTCTTTGGATTCTGTGTTGAGACTTTGTTTGCCTTGGATTGCTTAGCTGGCATCTTCTTTCATGCCTTTTGTGCTCTTAGGAGCTTTATAGTGTAACAGAACATTTTTTGTGAAAATAAACTAAGTTTGCCCTCACTACTTGCTGGGATGTGATGATAAATTCCCCCTAGTGGGCATTTTTGGAAGTTTTCGTGACTCTTGTCCTTTGGAACTCTAAGTTCATGACAGGCATATTTGGAAAAGCATGCCTACCTTATGGAGTGCTGGCTGTTCCTTCTCACAGTGCACTTCCAGATCCCCCACAGATACGTGGAATACATTACCAAGTAGTGTGGTGGAAAGCAGGACTTTAGGGACCTCCAAATCTCGACTTGATGTTATTTTAGACAATTTCGATGAATAAGATGAATGAGCTTGGAGGGCTGAATGGCCTGTTCTCATCACAGATTTTCTAAAGTTGTAATAACGTCTCACACATGCTTAATGGATTCCAATCCAACACAGGGCACACTTATGCACCAATTTAAAAATCAACCCTTAACCTAACACACATATCTTTGATATGTGGGAGGAAAGCAGACACAAACAGAGTGTGCAAATTCCTTTTTGTATTTAAACATCTGACCAGGCATCGGATTTGAGCCTCTGTGGGTCAACAGCATTTACCACTGGGCCACCATATTGCTCATGCAGACTTTAGAAATCAATCATCATTTCTAAACTGTTATGTTAATGCTATTACATAAACAGATCTGATTAAGTTTCTTTGGCTGTGCAAATAGTATGTTTTTGAATTTTTTTTTTATTCCTAGCATTTAATGATATTTTGTCATGTTTGTAACATTAACACTTATCAGCCTGTTTAGGCTACACCATGAAGCTAAAAACTGCTGAAAAGAATAACAGAGTCAGGCATGTAGCCGTGTAGAGCTCTGTTTGCACGTTTCTTCCCCTTATTAAATAGTGTCCCACAGTATAACCTGCTCAGAAAAAGTAAAGGAACACTTTAAAAACACATCAGATCTCAATGGGAAAAAATCCGGCTGGATATCAATACCGATATGGACTGGGTAATGTGTTAGGAACAAAAAGATGCCACATTGTTTAATGAAAATGAAAATTATCAACCTACAGAGGGCTGAATTCAAAGACAACTCGAAAATCAAAGTGAAAAAATGATGTGGAAGGCGAGTCCATTTTGCCGAAATTTCATTGCAGCAACTCAAAATTGTACTCAGTAATTTGTATGGCCCCCACGTGCTTGTATGCATGCCTGACAATGTCGGGGGGTTTCATGCTCCTAATGAGACAAAGGATGGTGTCCTGGGGCATCTCTTCCCAGAACTGGACCAAAGCATCACTGAGCTCCTGGGCAATTTGAGGTGCAACCTGGTGGCGTCTGATGGACCAAAACATAATGTCCCAGAGGTGTTCTATTGGATTCAGGTCAGGCGAGTGTGTGGGCCATCAATGGTATCAATTCCTTCATCCTCCAGGAACTGCCTGCATACTCTCGCCAGGAGGAACCCAGGACCCACTGCATCAGCACAGGGTCTGACAATGGGTCCAAGGATTTCATCCCAATACCTAATGGCAGTCAAGCTGCCATTATCTAGCCTGTAGAGGTCTGTGCATCCCCCCATGGATATGCCTCCCCAGACCATCACTGACCCACCACCAAACTGGTCAGCATAGCATTCTTCATGGCTTCTCCAGACCATTTCACATCTGTCACATGTGCTCTCATTTGTGAAAAGCACAGGGTGCCGTGGTGGACCAGCCAATTCTGGTATTCCATGGCAAATGCTAATCGAGCTCCACGGTGCCCTCAGGTCACCCTCATGAAGTCTGTTTCTGATTGTTTGGTCAGAGACATTCACACCACTGACCTGCTGGAGGTCATTTTGTAGGTCTCTGGCAGTACTCATCATGTTCCTCCTTGCCCAAAGGAGCAAATACCGGTCATACTGATGGGTTAAGGACCTTCTACTGCCCTGTCCAGCGCTCCGAGAGTAACTGCCTGTCTCCTGGAATCTCCTCTATGCCCTTGAGACTGTGCTGGGAGACACAGCAAACCTTCTGGCTATGGCACATATTGATGTACCATCCTGGAGAAGTTGGACTACCTTTGCCACCTCTGTAGGGTCCAGGAATCGCCTCATGCTACCAGTAGTGATGCTGACCATAGCCAAATGCAAAACGAGTGAAAAAACAGATGTGAAGGGAAAAATGTCAGTGGCCTCCCTCAACCTGCTAAACCATTCCTGTTTTGGGTGTCATCTCATTGCACCTAGTGCACCTGTTGTTAATTTAATTAACACCAAAGCAGCTGAAACTGATTAACAACCCCCTCTGCTACTTAACTGACCAGATCAATAGCCCAGAAGTTTCATTCACTTGACGCTATAATCTGATTAAAAAGTGTTCCTTTAATTTTTTTGAGCAGTATGTTAATGGTACATTGGCTACATGACCTCCCTACTAGCTGGGCCTTCACCTCTTGGCTCTGTGTTATATCATCACCACATATCAAGTACATTTTAATTCCATACTATCGATTCTCCATCCATTTCAGCTTGGTTATAACTTACAAAAATTCTCATGTTTAAAACAATACTGAGCACAGGGAGATATGGGGGTCCAGAGGTTAGCATTGATGATTCATAGCTCAAAGACAGTTGCACTAAATCCTGGCCTAGTCAAAGGATGTGTAGAACTCTTGTGTTCTCCCATCTGTTTTTATAGTATTTTAAGATGAGTGCGTTAGACCAATTGGTGAGTTTAAATTGAATATAAAGTGATTTTCGGTCACAGACTTCATTTTTATAATCTTAGTCCAAACAGTCTTCAACGCGTCCAGTGTTTTGATTTTGTTTTTGGTCATCTGGGCGAGTTTTGTGTGTGCATGAGTTTGGGATCAGTGAGCGCTCGTCCAGAAGTTCAATGCGTGCAAGGCATCTATGAACAATAAGGAGTCACAGGTGTTTTGGACCTGACAAAACAGAAGAGTCTGTCTGATGTCTCATGTGTTTTATGTACTACAACAGCAAGGAAAAGTAAAGAGTTGAGGCAGTGGGCTGAGCTCACCTTACTTGTAAAGCACCATCAGGCAGCTGTCAGGGCAAGAGGTGAGCTTGTGATACTTTGTAAATGTGAAACTGTACTGGAAAGTCATCACTGACTTGCCAAATTTAATATCTCCTGTAATTTCTTGTCACGTAATCTGACTAGAGCCAAATGGAGGGTATATTGCACCCCTAAGGCAGTGTTGTTTGCAATTAGGCCAAAAGAAATATCCAAAAAAGTGCCCCCCTTTGAGATCCTTGTGCTTGAATCCTAAACTGAAATCAACGAAGGAGGAGTGAGGGGTCCCTCTTGCAGTTCAGTGCCCTTGTGACTGCTTATGAAACTGGCGAGCAGGGGAGAGGGCTCTCTTGGAGACTGGGGTCCTCAATCAAAAAGGGGAGGGGCCTCTTTGGATATAACATATGAAATCGATGAGGTCCCTTGGAGATCAGTGCCCATATGAAATTGATGGAACTAGGGGAGAAGGTGGGCTCAAGCAGGGCTGCCTACTTGGCCTGTGTCCTAGAGCCAGCACTGAATCTGACACATCAAGCGATGAGATCAGCAACATCAAGTTTGGCATCCCCTCTAACTAGAAGCAGTGTAATGTGCCATCTGTATAACTGATGTTGTGTTTGTGTTTGTGCCCTGGAGTAGACTGGATTGGTTCCTTTCTTTTGCAAGATATTGCAGCCTGTATGAACCTGCAATGGATTAAGCATGTGTAATAATGGATAAATATAAGCTCTTGCACAAGAGATACCTCTGGGAAAGAAACTAAGAACTCCTGACACCTAAACGTATGTCCTCCTCTATTTTCAGGTGGGTGTTTAAGTAAAATTGGCATAGGAAAGGAAGGTTTGCTCTTTTGGGTCACATTCCCCCCCAAACATTATAAAATAGGAAGAGACAAACGAAAGGACAGTTCACCCATAACTACCACCACCAAGGAACAAACTTCACCGGAGATGCTTTTCCAGATTGTAATGTATTATAGAGAGAGGGCATTGGTGTTTTAACTCGGGCAGAGACTCATCCCTGCAAACCAAGGCCAGCATTAGGGAGGTTCAGGCAGAGTCATCATCTGACTTACAGCACCATTTAGGACCAGCCATTTGGCTGTACGTCGGATTGTCCCTATGGCAGTCACAAAGTGTACAGGTCATTGCAATTGAGGCTCTGTGCGTTAGCCGGTACAGAGTAGTGGAAACAGATCTTTGAGTTTTGGCATCCATATGTCAGGTCTGCATAAGGCAGTGTTTCTCAGCCAGTGGATTGTGTTGCTGATGGGTCACAGGTTGTCATTGTTCATTTGTGAGAAGGTCTTGGATGGTCATAAGTCAGCTTGTTTCACCAAGGATGGGACCCGATCACACTCACCTCATGAAGGGTGTGGTTTGCAATTGCTGCTATTAGGTTGTCAAAGGACTTAAAAAGGCCAAAGTGATTCATGGGAGTCAGAACCATAAAGGCTGAGCAACATTAGTATAAGGGAAGGTGGTGTAGGCTGAATGAATTAGCCTCATAGACCAGTGCTGATCCAAACAAACCTTAAAGGGTCTTCCAAGAGTCAGAAAACATATGAGACCCTGTAAAGTAATAATGATAATAACAAAAGGTTTATTACTATGACTGTTTCTGGCAGTTTCTAGAACATTGTTACCCTTTTGTTTTCTTATACGTTTGAATCATTTTAACTCGGTCAGCTGTAAATTGGTACAGTTAACTAAGTCTCCGCATGCATCTCAAAGTTCCATACCCCATGCACACATTATCTAACTTGCTAGGGTAGATGATACAACTTATAAAAATTCAGAAAATGTTGCACATATCTTTGGTTAGATTTATAATCTCAGGTCATAAACATGAAATACAGTAACTTGATTTACATTTATAAATGTTTGTTACACCAATGCTCAGATTTCTGCACCATGTATGATCCTTATGATGTCAGAGGGTAAATGTGACAGAAGCAGTTCGAAAGCTATGATTGTAATTTGAAGAAAGGTCAAAGTCAAACTAACCTCAAGTCTGCAAGAATCAGAGTCCCAGACACTTTAAAATGTGTTGGCATGCAGTGGCTAATTTGTTTTACAACTTCTATTTAAGGCTATGGGCCTCATTTAAAAATAACATGACCCTCAAGTTCATTCGAGCTTACAGCCTCATGCAAAATGTTCATTTCTTTTGAAACACCTACAAACTTACAACAAATGATGGAGTTTATTCTGTGTTCCAATTACTTTGGAAATCGGATATTGGAGCTGGGAATGACATCACACCCCAGTTGACTTCATTCCAGTAAAACATTTGGAAAAACAATATAGACAGAAACCTTTGTTGTATAGTCTGTTTGAGTCTTACTTAACAGATAGAAATTTCTTTGTTGGTTGTGGTAATTATACCTTGAAGACACATGATTTTCTCTATGGTGATTCCACAAGGATCTGTTCTCGGTCCTCTGCTTTTTTTACTCGGAATGCTTTCATCGGGTCAGATTATCTCAAGGCACAAGGTGAGCTGCCACAGCTATGCTGACGACACACAACTATATTTAACAATAGCACCTGATGACCTTGACTATCTTGGTTCACTGACCCAGTGTCTTACTTGTGTTTCTGAGTGGATGAGTAGTCATTTTTTAAACTAAATAAGGTGAAAACAGAAATCTTAGTTATTGGCAAAAATGGATATAATGAAGGTATTAGAAATAAACTTGATCCATTAGGCTTAAAAGTCAAGACAAAGGTAAATAATTTGTGGGTAATTTTTGCTCTGACCTAAATTTTAAATCACATATTAATCAGATTACCAGGACAGTACTTTCATTTATGGAGTATAGCAAAAGTTTGATCCCTTATAAACTTGCAAGATGCTGCAAAATTACTTCACACCTTTGTTTTTAGTTGGCTTCTTCTTCTTCTTCTTCTTCTCCTTCTTCCTCTTCTTCTTCTTCTTCTTCTTCTTTCGGCTGCTCCCTTTAGGGGTTGCCACAGCGGATTAACACCTGCATGTCCTCTCTCACCACATCCATAAACCTTTTCTTAGGCCTTCCTCTTTTCCTCTTGCTTGGCAGCTCTGTCCTTAGCATCCTTCTCCCAATATACCCAGCATCTCTCCTCTGCACATGTCCAAACCAATGCAATCTCACCTCTCTGACTTTGTCTCCCAACAGGCCAACTTGAGCTGACCCTCTAATGTCCTCATTTCTAATCCTGTCCATCCTTGTCACACCCAATGCAAATCTTAGCATCTTTAACTCTGCCACCTCCAGCTCTGTCTCCTGCTTTCTGGTTAGTGCCACCGTCTCCAACTCATATAACATAGCTGGTCTCACTATCGTCCTGTAGACCTTCCCTTTCAATCTTGCTGATAACCGTCTGTCACAAATGACTCCTGATGTTCTTCTCCACCCATTCCACCCTGCCTGCACTCTCTTTTTTTCCCCTCTCTTCCACAATCCCCATTACTCTGTACTGTTGATCCCAAGTATTTAAACTCATCCACCTTCACCACCTCTACTCCATGCATCCCCACCATTCCTATGATCTCTCTCTCATTTACACACATGTATTCTGTTTTGTTCCTACTGACCTTCTTTCCTTTCCTCTCTAGAGCATATCTCCACCTCTCCAGGGTCTCCTCAACCTGCTCCCTACTATCGCTACAGGTTACAATGTCATCAGCAAAATTTGTTTTCAGTTGACTAGATTACCATAACACCATATTTTTCAGATCTACCTAAAGGAGACATCAATCGATTACAAAGAGTGCAGAAAGCAGCTCTAGAATCTTAACAAGGAAAATAAACTCTGAGCACATCTCTCCAGTTTTGATGTCATTACATTGGTCACCTGTGCCATT
This sequence comes from Erpetoichthys calabaricus, assembly GCF_900747795.2. NCBI lineage: Eukaryota > Metazoa > Chordata > Cladistia > Polypteriformes > Polypteridae > Erpetoichthys > Erpetoichthys calabaricus. The sequence goes on along the minus strand of NC_041401.2, from coordinate 167,768,218 downwards.
TAGAATTGACTTTAAAATACTGCTTACAAAACTTTCAATCATCTCGCCCCATCCTATATCTCAGAATGTCTTTCACCTTACACTCCAAATCTTATCCTTAGATCTTCAAATGAGGGTCTGCTTAGAAGTCCAAGAGCTAAATGTAAAAGAAGTGGTGAGGTGGTCTTCTGCTGTTATGCACCTAAAATCTGGAATAGCTGAACAATAGAAATTTGCCATTCGGTTGAGCACTTTAAAAAACTGCTAAAAACACATTACTTTAACATGGCTTTCACATAAATTCATTTTAGTGTAACCCTGATAAATTATATATATACATTGAGTTATCATTTTTATCACGGCTCTGCAAGCCATACTAATCCCTACTTTTCTCTGCTGTTCTTTTTCTGTTTTTTCTGTGGTGGCGTGAAGCCTGAAAACCATGAGGACTGATTTAGATCATTTATGTTAGACAGAATGCCCAGTGAGGTCTGGGCAGTCTTGTGGCCTTGGAACCCCTGCAGATTTTTCTCTTGCGCCTTCTTTTTGTCCTCCCGGCCATCAGACCGTACGTTATTCTTTGTTACTAAGTATTGCCTAATGTTATTTTTATTTTTTATAAACTTTACTTTCTTCATTTTGTAAAGCACTTTGAGCTACACTACTTGTATGAAAATGTGCTATATAAATAAATGTTGTTGTAGTCGTTATAAAAGGAAAACCTTTGTTGTGCTTGCTCCATCAGAATAAATAGTAGTTGATATCAGCACGTTATTTGGTATTTTGCACATTGACGGATAAACGTTGGACAGTACTGTTTGCACAACTGATTTAATGAGACACAAAAAGACAGAAGTGGTAATAAACAGTGTAATACTACAGCTTTCTCTAATGTTTGTGGTGTACATCGCCATTTTGGATTGATGTTATAATCTTGACAGAGCAGGCCTGAGTTTCCGAGTAGGAAATCCAACTTATTGTGCCATTAAGAGTTGAATATTCCAACTAGTAACTCAGAAATTTTGACTTTCCACTTCAAATAAATTGCAGAATTAATATATCTGACATGTTAAAGGTCCTTTATAAAAAGAGTGCAGAAAGTGAAGCTAGCACACAACTTTTTGCACTTGTATCTCAGCATTCCGTACTTCATGTTTATTTAGGTGTCTAAATATCACAGAAGCAATATTAATGAAGGAGCCTTTTTCTTCTGGACTTTCTTATTGCTTTTCTTTGTCTTTTGTTTCCATTGATCCCTTAAAATGGACAGTTGTCTGTCACTCCTTTGTTATATTTTATATTCACACCAATAAATTCTGCTGAGCCTATTTTAACAGCAAAATCTGTCACACTGTGAGTAAGTCTGCAATGGACTGGTGTCCCATCCTGGGACACAACCCATCCCATCCAATTTGCTGCCTTCTGTTCAATGCTGCTATGATAGGCACTGGCCCCCATGGTCATGGCTTCAGAAATTAGACAGATGGATGAAAGTTTCCTTGAACTTATAATAAGAGTAACAAGTGCCGGAGATAAGAGGATTGACACAGGCGTGCAGCCAACAGAAGACACAAAACAAGATTTGTATTACCTTAGACAGTGCAACAAAGGGAAACTTGTCCATCTCCAGCTCTGACTCTTCTCCACTGGCCCCATTCATCTGTCCTTTTAGAATACGAGCTGCAGTCACCGTTGGAACTCCCATGCCTGGAAAGACAATAAAAGCCGAAGAGCCTTTCTTATATGAGTTCAGCCACAGACAGATCCCAACTCCACAGGCCCCTCTCCCTGTAGCCCTGCCACCAACCAGAAGCAACATATCCAACACCATCTCATGATTTAATGGTGCTAGCTGAGTAGATACAGGAGCTCATACTACATAATTAGCATATCAATAATTTGCATTAGGAATAGCATGCTTTCTGTGAAGTGCTGGCCATTCAGGAAAAGCACAATAGACAATACACACTTTGTAGTCAAAAATAAATCCTCACTTGCATTCAGCTTCCAAGACTCAGTTTATTTAGTTTCTCCAACGGGTCCACGTAACTCCTCTGATCTTAAGATCTTAAGGTAGTTTAATAAATAAAGAGAAGACCACTGAGATGTTGTCATTTACAGTATCCTTTTGAGTATACGACTATAAATTTGGATTCTTCTGAAAGCAATTGGGAGGCCAACTTGATGTTAGGTGGATGGATGAAATAAAGTGGCTTAAAACTGATTTACCTGAGACAGGACAGATTTCATCTTATTCAAGCAGACAGAGACCACAGTGTGCAGTGTGGAAAAATTAGTATAAAGGGGGACTGGCAATCCATGGGGATGAGGAATGTTACAATAAAAGACATGGACCCACCAGTGCTTGGTGTGTTTATGGAGCCTGTTACAATAAAGGATGTGAACCCACTTGTGCTTGCTGCCCTTCTGGCTTTCGTAAGAAATACTGATGATACAATATCTTAGCCGTATCGCTGGCGTATGAGTCCTATTAATTTTTGTGTTGAGAAAATACCTCCAGATAAGACAATGTTTTAGTGAAAACTGCTCCACACACAAACAGGTCTTTTGTGTATATATATATATAGTGAAATGATTAGACTCAACACATTCAAAAAGGTTTGGGGCAGCCATCCGTATAATTTCCCTGGCTGCAAATGGGTTTAGGAAATACCATTGATGTGCATCGGTTGGAGTCTGTAACTGAACTGCTGAAAGGATGAAAATATGGCAGCTTTAAATGCCAAGACCGGAAGTGATGTCATAAACCAGAAGTGATGTGCTTCTGGTCGCTGGGACCGGAAGTGACGTCTTCAAGGTCGAGTACAGATAGTTTTTTCCATTTTTGGTCTGCAGAGATGACAGAAGAAGGTTTAGCGCACCCCACCACCCCCTGGCCTGGCATAGAATTACTTTCACTTGGTCCATACAGCTCCCTCCTACTCGTACGTGTGTGACAATATATATCTATATTTATATTTATATACTGTATATATGCTGTCACTCATGTGCGCATGGGAGGCAGCTAAAAGGCTCAAAAGACAGTAATTCCTTGCCAAACAAGGGGACAGCAGAATGCACTAATCCTTGTTGTTTTCCATTGACAGACAAATCATGAGAAATTCCGCTTGGGCCTGATGCCGGTACTTCCGGGTCGAGTTCCAAGACGTAATTTCTGTTTCCACCGCTGAGAACTTCACTTCCAGTTCCAGCCCCCGAGGACGACACTTCCAGTTCCGGCCATGTCACTTCCGGCCCCAAGAATGTCACTTCTGGTTCCTGTCTGATGACATCATTTCCCGTTTCCCACTATATAACCACCATGTTTGTCTGTTTGCTTTGTTCTTTGTTATGGACTGATCTGTATCATTTGAACCACCATTTTTCTTCAACTTTGGCAGCCAATTGCAAGTATATAGACGGCTGCCCCCAAACTTCTTTTCCCATGTTGTGTGGATTATTTTACAATGTATAGGTCTGATGACAATCTTATATTTATACCTACCAGGTAACACTTGTGATTGGTCGGCCAGCCAGCAGATATCCGCCAAATCTTCTCAGTTGTGAGAAGCACATAGGTGCCAAGGTGGATGGACTGGCGTCCCGACCAAGGAGGAGAGCGGTCCCTTACCCAGACAGGAGGCCATAAGGGAAGGATCTGGATGGACAGGCATCCCAGCCGAGTTGGTTCCTGATACCTTTCCTGGTCGGGAAGAGATAATGGAAGGACAGAGAAGTATTGTCTCTTGGGGTCATATAATTTCTCAGTACACCAGGGGGCAGCATCTTTCTGTTGGAGATCCCATTTGTACACCCACAGGTCATCTTGATGGACTTGGCTACCACCAGTGGGAGCTTTAGGGAGAGATTTGCTACATGTTAAAGAGATTCTGCCTGACTTGGAAGTGCTATCTGGGTGTAATTTTGTGTGGGTCTGGCATAAAAGAAGCCGAAAGACCTTCAGGAGAGGACAAGAACACAGCTCCCCTTTGAGGAGTGAAAGGATACTGTGTTATTAAAAAGAAGAATCTTGTAAAGGTACAGTCTCTGAATAAAAGCCCTTGTATTTTGAATCCATGACTGTGGTTTTAGAATTGTGTTAGGTGTTTGGGGCTCAGTGGCATGCCCTGTTGGTCATTATACAGTATATAGATGGAGGGTGACTGGTTATTGGTGAAGTCTGTCAGGCAAAGTCAGAAGGGTATTGTCCCAAGAATAATGGGATGGGCTGACCTTTGAAAGATGACCCAGCCAAAACTGAACTTCCTTGTCAGGGCCACATATGACACACTCCCAGGCCCAGCCAATGAACCTCAGTGGTTTGGCTTAGAAAAGAAATGTGACTTGTGTGGTGCAGCTCAGGCAAAGCTCCATTACATTTTGTGTGGCTGTAAGATCATCTTGACCTAGAGTCGGTACAGATGGTGGAACAACTTGGTGCTAAGGAAGCTGGCATAACTTACAGAACCCATGAGAGTCCTGGAAACTGAAAAGTCTTGATGTCATAGAAAGCAACTCATCCTGTTTGTAATAGCAAGAGGAGATGTGTAGTTTCAACCAGCATAAGAAATGACGTCAGGGAAAAGGGAAAGACTGGATCATGGGTCATGAGAACAGACATACTGCAGGTACCACCATGACCTCACTGAGCCTTGGCATAGCCATGTAGTCGATAACCAGGAAGTATGCATTGCTGATATAACTTCCAGTAGAATTTTAATGGGAAGAGGGCATCCAGGAAGTCTATGTAAACAATAAGGCATGATATGCTGAGCTGGCAGCAGAATGCAGAAGGAAGGGTTGGAGATTTACAACTTACCCAGTGGAAATTGGCTGCAATGGCTTCATAAGCTTTACAGTAAAGCATTTCTGAAAGGACGCTGGGATGACTTCCTCAATGCTAAAGAAGGCTGCTGAGGAGGATGAAAAAGAAAGTTTTTGTCGTGGCTTCAAAGGAGAGACAAGAGCTGGGGTCTTTCGGCTACCAGCTATTGAGTCAAGGAAGATCCTGAGGATCTAAATCCAGCTGCAGAGATTGGCATGGAAGTGTCCCTGACCACAGCCCCACCATCCTGAGACATTCTGGGATTAACGGTGATGGGTGACTTTCAGCTGATGACCCCATAGCTGGTACCTTGGCATTGGTGGAGGTGCCACAGATGGTAATGCTTGCAGGAGTTTCAGCATCTCTCTGTTATGAAAGCTGTGCAATGCTGAATAGTAAATCAATGCATCAGAGAAGTTGTTAAGATGTTATTTCTATGAGTTTAGTTACATTATGCACAGACAGAAAACTAAGCTCTGTAATAGAAATTTCGAAATACTGAAAAAAAAAATTAAATCAAAAAGATTTCAATAACTTCAATGGTACTAACATCATTCACTGTAGCTCACTTTAGGCAGTGTTTTAGTTGTGAATGGCAAAGAGTTCCTAGATGAAAAAACATAGGTACTGCAAGTGGCAACAGAAAGAGTGACATTTCTTTAAGCCACCAAAGAGGCAGCAAGTAAAAACTCAGATGAGTGAAAGCAAAGGAAGAAGGAACAGCACATGAGCATTGCACTGTGTGGAATGAGTAACGCAAAATTTTCATAATGCAAAATTTTTACTTCCGACCTTTAACAATAATTTGATAACTCTGAGATTATGTAAATCATATATTACACACCATGTCATGTGTCTGTACTGTGTGCAGTCCTGGCCACAATGCTATAAAACAGAAAAAGAGGCTCTAGGAGCTGTGCAACGGTGAACAAGCAAATTCATCTTACAAATAAAGTGCATTTCATTAGAACATTAGAACAGTCTAGACAAGAACAGGCCATTCAGCCCAACAAAGCTTGCCAAACCTATCTATTTAATGCTTTTAAAAGAACATCGGGTCTAGTTTTGAAGGTCCCTAAAATTCTTCTGTCTACCACACTACTTGGTAGCTTATTCCACGTGTCTATGGTTGTCTGTGTAAAGAAAAAGTTCTTAATCTTTGTGAAAAATGTACCCTTAACAAGTTTCCAACTATATCCTGGTGTTCTTCGTGAACTTATTTTAAAGTAACAGTTTCAATCCACTGTACTTTAATTCCCTTCATAATTTTAAACACTCTAGTGGTGTCTCCTCTTGATCTTCTTTTGGTTAAACTGTTCTTTTAATCTTTCCTCATAATTCATCCCCATAGCCCTGGAGTCAGCCTAGTTGCTCTTCTCTGGACTTTTTCCAGTGTTGTTATGTCCTTTTTGTAGCCTATAGTCCAAAACTTTAATAATAATAATAATACATTTTATTTATATAACGCCTTTCCCAGGCCCAAAGCACTTCACAGAGTTTAAGAAAGAACGGCAGGTATACAGTATATAGCATTGTACAAACCAGATAAATAAATAAAGAAGATTAAGACAGTACATTCAGAGAAAAAGCCTAACAGACAACATAATTGATGGTCTAGCACACACACACACAGGTTACATGAGCATCTTGACATGGAGGTAAACTAAAAGAAGGGTAATAAAGTCAGGTAGAGCTAAAAGCCTTCCTGAACAGATGAGTTTTGAGTTGTTCTTTAAAAGAATTCATGGAGTCCGCTGATCTAATTAATTTCGGTAGGTCATTCCAGAGTCTGGGCGTTATACAGCTGAAGGCCCTGTCACCCATGGAGTGTAGATTAGTGCGGGGCACAATAAGATTGCCAGAATCAGAGGACCTTAGTGAGCGGACAGGCACATAGTGATGGAGAAGGTCACTGATGTAGTTTGGCGCAAGGTCATTTAAGGCTTTGTAGGTTATTAGTAGAATTTTATATTCAATTCTGTAAGACACAGGGAGCCAGTGAAGGCGGAACAGGATGGGTGTTATGTGTTCACTACTGCTGATTCGTGTAAGGACTTTTGCAGCTGAGTTTTGAATAAGCTGGAGCTGTGATATAAGATTAGAAGGGGCACCTGCCAGTAGGGAATTACAATAATCGATGCAGGATGTGATAAAAGCATGGACAAGTTTCTCAGCATTAGAAAAGGAGAGGAATGAATGAACACATGATATGTTACGGAGGTGAAAGTAAGAAAGTTTCTTAATGTGATTTATGTGGGCGGAATAAGAGAGGGGGGAATCAAAAATGACACAAAGATTCTTTGCAGTAGAGGCAGGTCTGATGAGATCACCGCCAAGATGGACTGGGAAGGAGCTCATTTTATTAAGTTGCACTTCAGTCCCAATTTGCAGGAGCCCTGAAGAACTCCTTGTGTGACTGGCGCTGAGCTGGATCTACTTGTTGCCAAGACTAACAAACTCTTGCCTATCAGTCAGATAGGACTTGAACCACTGGAGGGCAGTACCAGAGATACCCAGCATGTTCTCCATTCTGGACAGTAGAATGTCATGTCTCACAGTGTCAAATGCTGCACTGAGGTCTAATAGAATTAATATGCTGGTTTGTCCAGAGTCTGCTGCTCCAGATGAGACCTCACCAGGGCTTTATACAGTTTCAGCATAACCTCCTTGGACTTGTACTCTACACATCAGGGCGCTATATAACCTCACATTTTGTTAACCTTCTTAATGGCTTCTGAACACTGTCTTCTTCTCAGGTGTACTTTCAATATTCAGACCTTCCGTTGTGTATTCAAACCTAATATAGAATATTAATCAGTATGTTTAATCAATACATGATATAATTTTACAATTTAACACAAGTATATACTTTTATGACGTTATAACAATGAATTATTAACTCTTTGAGGGCTGAATATTTTTTCCAAAAAATTCAGTTTTCTAAAAAGCACAACAAATAAGCACACATAAATCAACATGAAACATCTGTTGCTACGTTCTGTGGCTGCTGTTGGCGCATGTTCACCATCTCTGGCAGCAGTGGCTGTGCAGGGCTGCTTCAATGGCCAGCAGGAATGCATGGTGGGCCGGCTGCCTGGCTGTCTTCACACAGCAGGTGGGCGGTAGTGGCAGACGCAGCGAGACGTACCTTTGTACCTCTTGGCATATCAACTACACAAATGTGTTCAGCACCACGATCAGCCGATGCTGATACCTCACTTCGTTTTTGATGTCCATCTCCAGATCACTTGCATCAAATTCTAAGTCCAACATGTCAGAGTCTGGTTCAGCAATAATACGTAAAACGTTCATGGAGTATTTTAACTTGCACATTCGCTTTAGTCTCTCACCAGATATCGATGCCATTTTAGAGGTTGTTTGCTCTTCGCTACTCATGCACACACAGGAAATCAAGGTTAAATCGGCAAAGCTACTTAACTTTCCTTCTAGTAAAGAGAGTCAAACTAAAACATGAAGGAGATTTTTGTCACAGTTAACACCCGATTACCATCCTCTTCCCCTGAATTTCGACAAAAGTTAACATCAGCCCTGAAAGAGTTAAAAATAAGGATAAGAGCCGAATGTAACTAAAGGGTTAACTGCATGTTGTTTTAAGCCTAGGCACCTGAGGCTTTTGCCTCATCTTAGAGGAGCCCCCAAGATAGTTGCTAAGGTTAAAATTAAGTAGATGAGTAACAAACACCCCTCTAGAAAGCCTGAACAGGAATAGGAAAGCCCACACACCCCTCCAATGTAACGGTGCGAAAATCAATAGAAGAGTCCGCAAATCACCCCTAATTACAAGGCAATATTCAGATTAGGTGGGAGAGTCAAAAGGAATCAGAAAATGCTGGTGGCACTCGTTGATTGGATGAAGCTCTGCATATTATGCATTTTAAGAGTCAGATGATGTGATGTTTTAGATGAGGTAATGTAACAGAAAAGCATAAAAGCAGACAAATTGTTTTACTGATTGCTCACTCCAAGGACTGAGAAATTTATGCATATCTACTGTATGAGCAATTAAAGAATCATTCTGCATTTTCATCTGGTCTCCCTGAATGACTTCTTTGAAAACACAGTAAAGTTTTTTTCCACAACACTAACATTTTTAACTCTTAAATGTAATACTTTACATTCACTTAAACCTCATCTGCCACAAATCTGTCCAAACAGATCCCCATCACTGCCAAAAGAGATCCTACTCTGCTGGGCCCTTGAGCAAGACCCTTAACCTGTAATTGCTCCAGGGGCGCTGTACAATGGATGACCCTGCGCTCTGACCCCAAGGGGTATGCGAAAACTAACAAATTTCTAATACGAGAAATCGTATAAGACGAAATAAAGAACAAAAAAAAAAAAAAAAAACATGTATGCTGTCCAAGACCCTCTGTAGTGATTCTATGGATTCGAGATTATCTGCCAATCCACCTAACTTGGCATCACCTGCAATCTTAACCAGCTTCTTACTTATATTCCTATCAAACTCATTTATATATATTAAAAAATAGCCCTAGCACTGAACCCAGTGGAACACCACTTTTAACATCAGCCAACTCTGATAAGGTTCCTTGCACCATAACACTCTGCTTCCTGTGTCTGAGCCAATTCTGCACCCATCTACACACAACTCCCTGAACTCCTACTTCTTTCAGTTTGATGCCCAGCGTCTCATGTGGCACCTTATCAAATGATTTCCAAAACTCAGGATAAATAGCCTCATAAGCACCACTTTGCTTATATTCTTGTGTTCCTCATATAACTCCAGCATTCCTCCCTCTTTTGAACTCATGCTGACTGTCTAGTAAAACTCTTGTCCTTGCCATGTGTTGCTCAATCTTATCCTTAATAATTCCTTCCATTAATTTTCTTGTGATGCACGTTAAGCTTACTGGCCTGTAGTTCTTTAGATCTGCCTGGTCACTCTTTTTACATAACGGGATAATATTTCCCATTTTACAGAGTTTACCGAGTGCCCAGTGACTTCCTACAAATGTGCGTCAAGGGTTTATATTTGTACTCACTAACCTCCGTAAGAAGTCAGGAATAAATATAATCTGATCCTGGTGATTTGTTTTATTTCAGCATATTTAATCTGAGCAACACTTCTCCCTCTACATTTTCTAAACCACTCAGTACCTCTTTAGTGGCCCCTGTTACCTCTGAGAGGTTATGCACTTCCTCACATGTGAAGACCTCACAAAAAGGTGAGTTTAGAGCATCTGCTATTTCACTGTCTGTATTTTTTCATTCTCCTCTTTGTTCTTTTACTACTAAAATACTAAAAGAATCTCTTTGGGTCATCTTTTGCCTTATCTGCTATATTCCTCTCTATCTGTCTTTTAGCCTCCCTAATATCCTTCTTAAAGGTTGTCCTGATGTTCACATATGCCCTACCATTCACATTGGATTTATTAGTCTCATACTCCGTATCTGTCTGTTTTTTTCCCTGGATGATTATTAGTGAGCAACAGAATGGTATCATGCCAAGAAAGAGCACCACAGATGCGACGTTTGCTCTGAGGATGTTGATGGAGAAGTTTAGAGAAGGCCAGAAGGAGCTGTATTGCGTCTTTGTGGACCTGGAGAAAGCATATGACAGGGTGCCTCGAGAGGAGTTGTTGTAATGTATGAGGAAGTCGGGAGTGGCAGAGAAGTACGTAAGAGTTGTACAGGATATGTACGAGGAAAGTGTGACAGTGGTGAGGTCTGCAGTAGAAGTGACGGATGCATTCATAGTGGTGGTGGGATTACGTCAGGGATTGGCTCTGAGTGCTTTCTTATTTGCAATGGTGATGGGCAGGTTGACAGATGAGATTAGACAGGAGTCCCCATGGACTATGATGTTTGCTAATGACATTGTGATCTGTAGGCGATAGTAGGGAGTAGGTTGAGGAGACCCTGGAGAGGTGGAGATATGCTCTAGAGAGGAGAGGAATGAAGGTCAGTAGGAACAAGACAGAATACAAGTGTGTAAATGAGAGGGAGGTTAGTGGAATGGTGAGGATGCAGGGAGTAGAGTTGGTGATGATGGATGAGTTTAAATACTTGGGATCAACAGTACAGAGTAATGGGGATTGTGGAAGAGAGGTGAAAAAGAGAGTGCAGGCAGGATGGAATGGGTGGAGAAAAGTGTCAGGAGTGACTTGTGACAGGCAGATATCAGCAAGAGTGAAAGGGAAGGTCTACAGGACAGTAGTGAGACCAACTATGTTATATGGGTTGGAGACGGTGGCACTGACCAGAAAGCAGGAGACAGAGCTGGTGGTGGCAGACTTAAAGATGTTAAGATTTTCACAGGGTATGACAACGATGTACAGGATTAGAAATTAGTACATTGGAAGATCAGCTCAAGTTGGACAGTTGAGAGACAAAGTCAGAGAGGCAAGATTGTTTTGGTTTGGACATGTGCAGAGGAGAGATGCTGGGTATATTGGGAAAAGGATGCTAAAGATAGAGCTGACAGGGATGAGGAAAGGAGGAAGGCCTAAGAGAAGGTTTATGGATGTGGTGAGAGCGGACATGCAGGTGATGGGTGTAACAGAACAAGATGCAGAGGACAGAAAGATATGGAAGAAGATGATCTGCTGTGGCAACCCCTAACAGGAGCAGCCAAAAGAAGAGGAAGAAGATTAACCCACTGTAGAGTTTTTTTAACTTCCTACCAATTCCAAATTTATGTATGTACCTGTCCTGCATTATATGTAAAATGTCTTTAAACCTGTTCCACTGCTCCTCAACTGTCTCCACACTTAAAAGTTTATCCCAGTCCATCCTCCTTAAACTTTGCAGCAACTGCTCAAAATCTGCCCTACCCAAACTTAAACTTAACAGTTTTAGTCTTGGCACTCCTCCAAATAACCCTAGTGGTTCAATCACCTCTATACCCTCAATTCTATCCTGATTATTACAAAATGCTAAATCTAGACAGGCTTCTCCCACATAATGAGTTAAAAAACATTCACTGATTACATCTAAAAACTCCTGCTATTTGCAAGGTTAACACAGACCTACTCTGACAAGCTAACTGAACTTTTTGGTAACTGTGTGCATCTTTGAACATGTTGTCTCCATGTGCTTTATTTTTGTCTGTTTATGTATGGAGCTAAGAAGGCCCCTCTTCATCTGCTCCTAAGCAACATTAAATGAGTTCTGAGCACCCGATAGGAAGACTAGGAGTATAAAAAGGCAGCCTGAATGGAGCCTCAAGGCTATTCAGCTCTCTTTGCAATGTTCTGTGTTTTTGACCTTTTGCCTGTCTTTTTTGTATTCCAAACTAATCTACTGTTTTTGGAGTATGTCACCTCCAGTACCATAGCTGCTTGCATCTGCTGAGGCAGAAGTTGGTCTTTTGGCATCATAGTACTTCAGGACTGTTGGGGTTGCCAAAACTTCTTTAAGATGTCGATATGCCTCCTGCAGTGTGTATCCTCAAGTCCCTGAATCCTTTAACTTCAGGAGTTCATATAGTGGCTGTGCTACTATAGAAACGTTAGAAAGGCATTTGCCCATGTAAATGCCCATTATTCAGCCAACCTGAACCTCAAGAACTGTTGTTTTCAATCCAGCCATCCTGCCGGGTAGTCAAAAGGGATGTTTGCAGATGGCTGAAATTTCGCCATGGTTTCAATAAGTCTCAGTGTTCTTTACGCACTTTGGACACCGTATGAAGATTTTGTCAGATTAAGAAGACAGACCCGCTTGACCGTTGTAACAAGATAAACTGTTTTAATGAACAAACTTCAAGGTAAACCTCCTGCACCACTTCTGAACATCTAACTCACCCTCATGCACCTCTATGTCATATTTCCCAGCAGCCTCCATATTTACATCTTTTACATCTCTCTTAAAGTTACAGACTAATATGCATACTATAACATAAGTAAATATTTTGAAATTACTTTTACCTAAACTTCTGTTGTGGAATCCAATCACGATCCATCCCAAATCATATGTTTTCCACTGTGGTTACTGCCAATAACCAGTGTCACACACGTACGAACAGGAGCAAACTGATTGGACAAAGTGGAGGTAATTACCTGCCAGGCCAGGGGGTGGCGGGGTGCTCTAAACCTACTTCTGTTATCTCTGCAGGCCAAATACGGGAAAACCTGCCTGATTAACATCACTTCTGGTTTCCAGCGCCCAGACTGACGTCACTTTCAGTTCTGGTGCCCAGACTGATGTCACTTCCGGTTCCAACTAGAATGCATCACTTCCAGTTCATGGCATATAAAACCACCACCTTCCAAAACCTCATCAGTTCAGTCCTGGAACTCAACCTGACAACAACAACTTGTTTTCTTTAAACCTTTTGCAGCCAGGGACAATATACAGGTGGCTGCCCCAAACCTTTCCGGTGTGTTGAGACCACACCAGCCACAAACCTATGATGTCTGAATTTACAAAGACGCTCAGAAACAGAACTTCTACGCCCGTGTGCACATGGACTGCCTCCAAGCTCTGCAAGCGGAATGTTTCCTGGTGGCATCAGTTGAGCTCTGTCCCGGGCAGTGCCGCCACTACACCTGCTCGTTATGTTCCTCTCTTGCACCCTGCTCAGATCAGACTGCTCCCTCTCAGTCTGCTCTTCACCACCATTAGAGATGAACAACTCAGTCTCCACGTCACAGAGGTGACAGTCAGAAGGTCGTGTTGACCATGTGGCTGTTTTTGAGGCTAAAGTCAGGAAGCAAGTCGCTGCCACTGACTTTCAAATTCCCGTCATATGAGGGCCACTGGGATTAAAGCTAGTAGTTTTCTGATGGATATTTCAGGAAGTTTTTTGCCTTCATTTAGAGTTTCCCTTGTAAACCCCATCTTCTCCAGAAGATTCCTTTAAAACATGCCTCTAATCTACCCAACACACTTCTGAAGGTAACACTATAGAAACAAAGACCCCGACCACAAGGAAGAACCTCATACACTGTAACCATGGAGACATGCACACACACATACATACACACACACACACACACATACTGTACATCTGCATTGCACATCAAATCCCTGACAGCAGCCTGTAGGAGCTCCTATTTTCTTTTATAAGACTTGGGGGCTCTGCCCCCTGCTCGCTTCGCTCGCCCACTGCCAGGTTTGTTTTACCAGATAAACAATTTAAAGCAATTTTATGCATTTTTTCCACTTATACTTTAAAACAGTACTTGTCCTTTATTTCTGGCCCCGGGTGTGGTTAAATCTCTTTCTCGCAAGACGTATAATGCTGCTTGTGTTGTGAAGGAAGGGCGGCTTAACACACGCTAAGGAGATGCCGTCGGATCATGTTGTCTTGCTGCTGCTGGCAAACTCTGTGTTCTGCTTGTTGCTCTGCACGTCGATCATTTAAAAGCCTGTACAGCAGCTGTCCTTTTGCCATTTCGCGTCTCTGCTACTCGCGTTGTGAAGGTGGGGGGCTGAACGCACACTAAGGAGAAGCTGTCGGATCATCTGCTGGCTTGCTGCGTGATTCTGCTTGTCGTTGTTTTAAGAGCTGGGAGCACATGACGTGTGTCTGCCAAATGCATTCCAAGAACTGCTAGGTTAGATGTCCGTGAACTTGTTTTAAATGTTGTCTCACTGCCTTGTCTCACGTGACATTAAAGTGTCTCTCGCGGGACGTCAAATTGTCTTCCGAGAAGATCACATCTTGTCTCCCTAGTTTCCCTCCCAAGTTTTTATTTTATAATAGAGAGACAGCGTTTTCGATCCTTTTCCTTGAATATCATTGAATGGGCATACTTTCTTATGCTCTTTTTATGTTAATCTGCTTTGTTTTGCTATTTTTTAATGTCCTTATATGCAGTAATTTTTAAAACGGTAATTGCATTTTACCTGTGAACTTGTTACTGCACTCTGAGCCAGAGTTCATCGAGGTGCGCTATACAAAAATAAACCAAATTGAATTGAATTGAAAATGCCAGCGCAGACCTCGGTGTCAACACTCCTATTTTTTTTTTTTTTCAAACTCAAACAACTTACCATCTCCAAGGAACAGGATGATATTTTTTGCAGTGTTGGTGTTGAGTTTTTGCAAGGTCAGAGCTTTCTTAAGTGTTTTCTGAGCAAAGTCGTGCCAGTACTTGGGATCTTTTTCCTTTTCTGCAAAGGCAAAAAATACAAGATTAACCAATGTGAAATCCAAACTGCATTTTATTCCATACAAGAGCAACTAAATGGTCTGGTACAATGTTTGAATGTTATTTTGATATTTCAAATTTACGTCTGAAGACAATGTGAGTGCCATGGAGGACAGAGAAGTGTCCCTGATAGATGATGGCATGACCTCTGGACAAAAGGTGCCAGGAGACGGTCAAGCAGAAGCCAGAGACCAGGAACAGTTCCATCTCCTAAACATTTGATGGTGGTGGTCGAGGGGCTGAAGTGGCCTCCTTCAGCCCCTGAGAGTCGGCTGCACACTCTGACAAGGTTGGCTGCCTGCCTTCTCTCTCTCACTTATTCACTCACTCGCTCACACCTCACCTGCTCTCTTTGCCTCCTGCCTTCTCTCTCCTTCTTTTAACCTCCTTTCTTCTGATCTGTGTTTTCTTTCTTTTTCTGATTCCCTCAATTCTCCATTCATTTCCAAACTTTCTTTCTTTCTCAATTTATTTATTTATTTGCTCTCAATTGGTCTCCCTTCCTGCCAAGCTCATTTCCTTCATTTTTTTCTTTTCCACTCGAGTCTCCTTTCCAATTCTCGTGCTGGCTCTTCCTTTTATATCGCCTTGGGAGCAGCATCTGAGTCACACCCTCAAGTTTAGGTGTGTTTTGCCCCAATTACTCCACCAACCTCGTGTAGCTGCATGAGCATGCACACCCATGGAGATCGAGCCAGCTATTCAATTATTTATTTATTTAAAAATCTGCTGCCTTTTTCTGAGCCATGGACCCGCTAAACCACAGTTCTCCTGTGACAAACTGAATTGTTTGAACATTGTTTAGAAAGTCACACACATGTGCATAGAAGATCCCACTATTAACATTGTATATCAGGGCAAACACCAAGCCATGAAGTTCCAGGAACTCTCTGTAGACTTCCATGATCAAATTGGGGTGAGGCACAGATCAGGGCAAGGGAATAATAATAATAATAATAATAATAATACATTTTATTTGAAGCGCCTTTCAAAAAACTCAAGGTCACTGTACAATCAGGTTAAAAAATAAACATTCAATAACTAGACAATTTAAAATCCAAATAAAACATCAGATAAAACAGCAATAACAGTTACAATGAATAAGCAATTTTGAACAGATAAGTTTTAAGATTAGCCTGAAATTGGTGAAGGGTAGTCATATTCTTAAGATAAGCAGGTAATGAGTTCCATAAGGAAGGTGCCGATCTGCTAAATAAATGTGAAATGGAAGAAGTCTGGACCTAGCATATCTCTTCCTAGGGTTGGTCGTCCAGCCAAACTGAGTAACCAGGCAAGAAGGGTCTTGATCAGGGAGGTGACCAAGAACCCAATGCTTATTCTAACAGAGCTTCCGAATTTCTCTGTTGAGATGGGAGAACCTGCTGGAAGGATAACCATCTCAGCAACACTCCATCGATCAGAAGGAGGCCACTCTGAAGTAAAAGGCATATGACATGGATTCTGAGTAGATGAGGAAAAAGATTCTCTGATCTGATGTGACAAAAATTGAACTCTTTGAGCAGAATTCCAAACACTATGTCTGGCGTAGACCAGAAACTGCCTCATCATCTGCCTAATACCCTCCCTATGGTGACGCATGGTGATAGCAGCATCATGCTATGGGGGCGCTTCTCAGTGGCAGGGACAGGGAGCTTGGTCAGAATTGAGGGAAGATCCAGAGTGCACAGGACCTCAGACTGGGGCAACTGTTCACCTTTGAGCACAAGACTGACCCAAAGTATACAGCTAACACAACACTGGAACGACAAGTATGTGATTGTTCATAAGTGGTCCAGCCGACGTGTCAACTTAAACCCCATAGAACATTTGTAGAGAGACCTGAAGATGGCACTTTAAAGACACTTCCTCTCCATTGTAATGGGGCTTGAGAGGATCATCCAGGAAGAATAAGACAAACTGCCCAAGTCCAGGAGTGCAAAGCTTGTAGAGTTTTAGCTAGAAGAATCAAAGCTGTAAGTGCTACCAAAGGGGCTTCTACAATGTATTGAGTTAAGGGTCTGAATACTTCTATTCATGAGAAAATTTAGTTATTGATCTGTAATAAATTTGGGAACCTTCCTGAAAACATGTTTATTATGGGTTATTGATTGTAGATCGATAGGCAAAAATTGTAAATTTATCCATTTAAAATAAAATCTACAACACAATAAAATGTGCAGAAAATGAAAGGGGTATGTAAGACCGGACGCAATGCCAAATCTTCTGGTTTACAGCATATTTTGCAAAAGGAGTAAAAAGACATCTTCTGAAAACATTGAATCACACCCCAGACTGACAAAAGTACAGTTAGCAGCAAAGTAAATGAAAACATATCAGTGTATTAATATTGTAACATCATGTTCAGAAAAGAAATTAATAATGCCTATACTATGCTATTAACCAAGTGTCCTTTTGGTAGCCAGTGTATGGAAATATAATGAAACTGGGAACTTGAGTATTATAAATAAATATAACAAAAAACAAGGTGAAACATGCTATTGTATAAAACAGAGGTAATACACACTTTTAGATATTCTACTTCTGTTTTATTTCTTATTGTAAATGTGCTCATTGATTTGTAAAGCATATTTTATTAGCCAATACTTTTCAATTGTCCTCACAGGTGGTGCAGTGGTAGTGCTGCTGCTGTGCAGTAAGAAGATTGTGGGTTCGCTTCCCGGTTCATCCTTATGTAGATAGTACTTTGAGTACTGAGAAAAGCGCTATATAAATGTAATTAATTATTATTATTAAGGTGTTTAGTAGTGTGAAGTCTTATATAAATTAAAATGTGAACTGTAAGTGCTATGATGGACAACTCTCTGGCCAGTAAGCCATAACGGAAGGACAACATGGAAGGAGGCATAACCTGGCTAGGATGGGCTGGACTGCTATCCCTCTCAAAGGGGACAGATTAGCGGATGGACTGGGGAAGGTTGTGTATCAAGAGCGGTTCCTCCCCAAGTATGATAGATGGCACTGCTTCACTGGCATGGACCCAGTATGGACACCAGCAGGGATCCATGAGATTCGTAGTCCTGAAGGACAACCCTGTCAGGGACCTTAGGTTATACCAGAGGGCAATACGGGGAGAAGGACTCCCTGTTTCGGAGGACTTCTGTCTGACCCGGAAGTGATTCCATTGAGCTATGCCCTGGCACCAGAAATACTTCCGGGGCTAACAGAAAAGGAAGCCGACCAACCTCCTCCAGTTTAGTCAGAGTCGGGAGGCAGCAGGAGGAAAACGAGGATTGTTCATTGGAAATTGTGGACTCAACTGTAATGTGACATAAAAATGTTTATTTTGCAACTGGGACTGTTATGGTGTAGTTGTGTCTTTTGGTTTTGAGGCTAGGTGGCACCCCCTGTCTTTCACAGGCCTAATGTCTAAAGCAGTGGTATTCAAGTTTAATCCTCGGGTGCCACTTTGGCTGCTGGTTTTTATTCCAAACTGTTTCACAAATCAATGTGTGAGATTAACTAGCTAGCCTTTCTTGCACCCATGTTGGCATTGTATGTCACTAATTGCTTGTATTTGGATACAATTAAGGGAGCAAACGTCATGTAAAGCAATGACTGTCAAAGAATAGGATTGGAAGCAGTTCAAGCTATGGCAAAAAATAGACATTTCTGAATGTATTTACATGGAAATATCATACTAGCAAACTTTTCTGAATGAAAAATAAGAGAAGGAAAAAAATAACCCAGCTGATTAAACAATTGGATCAATTTGAAGTGAGACTGACCCACTTGTGAAACTGGTTAGAATGAAAACTTGCAGTCACTGAGGGCTGAACTTGAACTGTAAGCCACAGGACTGCACTTTCAGCCCTAATTGCTACTGCAGAAAACATCTACAATATAAATCAATTTGCATAAGAAAGATGAGTAAATAGTGTAACACTGCTGTCCTCCACCTTCTGCTGTCGCAGTCATCCTTGATCAAGTGGCATACTGTAACGTGCCACACTCACAATACATTCGTGCCATAAGCCACAAGTTCTCACTGCTGAATAGAGGATTGCAGTTTTCCAACAGCATTACCATAAAATCCCACAGAAGAAGCCTAATAAGACACACATGGAACGAGAAGATGGAGGTAGCAGACACATACTCACCTGGGAAAACTGGAACTGATGAACAACACCCGAGAAATCCAACGATGATAAGAAGAGCTGGCTTCATCTTGTCTTCCTCACTGCACAAACACAAGCACAGGCTGCAGACTGTCGGCTCTGCACAAAAGAAAAATGACAAGACAGCTAGTGAGAACTGGCCACACCACCCCCCAGTGTCATTTAGCTCCTAACAAAAATAATAACTGGGGTCATTAATTGTACCTGTTGGTGGGACGACTCACAACAATGCGTTTTCTGTGTGGTAAACAGTTACCTCATTGTTGCAACTAATCATATTGAATTAGAAGAAACAGCACAAGGGCATTGGTTCGTTGTACCAGTAAGAAGACACCAGGAAGACACACCAGTCAGCTCTCAGAAATTAAAATCGCCGTCTTTCTGGTTGTTTTGTCTCCGCACTGACCGTGACCAGACCAGCAGCTCAGCCCTGACCTCTGGAGCCTTGATTTTAGCAGCACTAACAATTGCACCACCATATTCAGAGTAGTGTTTTGGATGGTCATGATCTGCCTTGCCTGACTCAGTCTAGCCCACCGTGTGCATCTGATTTCATTTTGATTTGTTACTGTTATTCAGGCAATAACATTGCTCTGTTTTTCCAGTGGCCACAGGCATTTCCTGGTTAGCAATCTTTGCATAGCCATTGCCATATCTTTACAGACAAAATGCCTATTGCCAGTAACATAACGTAATGTGTTGTGTTATCGCACCCTTCCTGTATAATGTAGACTTTTCATTCAGCACTGCTGTCTCTCTCACTTCAAATTCAGGTCTGGTTCATTATCTACAGTATGTGAGGCTTACCTGTTCTCTCTTTCCTTTCTTTTTTTCCCAGTCACTCAGATTCTCTCCCACTTCCCAAAGATACACGTGAGTTACTGTGGGATTCAGAACTGGCACTCTGTGAGTTGCTTCCCACCCAATAATCTTATTAGAATCAGTATGTTCTGAAAACATGTCTTGGACACTCGGGTGAAGAGAAGGGCGGAGCTGTCAACTGATCACCACCTGGTGGTGAGTTGGCTTCGATGGTGGGGGAGGATGCCGGTCAGGCGTGGTAGGCCCAAACGTGTTGTGAGGGTCTGCTGGGAACGTCTGGCAGAGCCCCCTGTCAGAAGTAGCTTCAACTCCCACCTCCGGCAGAACTTCGACCACATCCCGAGGGAGGTGGGGGACATTGAGTCCGAATGGGCCATGTTCCGTGCCTCTATTGTTGAGGCAGCTGACCGGAGCTGTGGCCATAAGGTGGTCGGTGCCTGTCGTGGCGGCAATCCCCGAACCCGCTGGTGGACACCGGCGGTGAAGGATGCCGTCAAGCTGAAGAAGGAGTCCTACAGGACCCTTTTGTCCTGTGGGACCCCGGAGGCAGCTGATAGGTACCGGCAGGCCAAGCGGAATGCGGCTTTGGTGGTTGCTGAGGCAAAAACTCGGGCGTGGGAGGAGTTTGGGGAGGCCATGGAGAATGACTTTCGGACGGCTTCGAGGAGATTCTGGTCCACCATCCGGCGTCTCAGGAAGGGGAAGCAGTGCAGTGTCAACACTGTATATGGTGGGGATGGTGCGCTGCTGACCTCGACTCGGGACGTTGTGGGTCGGTGGGGGGAATACTTCGAAGACCTCCTCAATCCCATTAACATGCCTTCCAATGAGGAAGCAGAGCCTGGGGACTCAGAGGTGGGCTCCCCCATCTCTGGGACTGAGGTCACCGAGGTGGTCAAAAAACTCCTTGGTGGCAGGGCCCCGGGGGTGGATGAGATACGCCCGGAGTTCCTCAAGGCTCTGGATGTTGTAGGACTGTCTTGGCTGACACGCCTCTGCAACATCGCATGGACATCAGGGACAGTGCCTCTGGATTGGCAGACCGGGGTGGTGGTCCCCCTCTTTAAGAAGGGGGATCGGAGGGTGTGTTCCAACTACAGAGGGATCACACTCCTCAGCCTCCCTGGAAAAGTCTATTCAGGGGTCCTGGAGAGGAGGGTCCGTCGGATAGTCGAGCCTCGGATTCAGGAGGAACAGTGTGGTTTTCGTCCTGGTCGCGGAACAGTGGACCAGCTCTATACCCTTAGCAGGGTCCTGGAGGGTGCATGGGAGTTTGCCCAACCAGTCTACATGTGTTTTGTGGACTTAGAAAAGGCATTCGACCGTGTCCCTCGGGGAATCCTGTGGGGGGTACTCCGAGAGTATGGGGTACCGGCCCCCCTGATAAGGGCTGTTCAGTCCCTGTACGATCGGTGCCAGAGCTTGGTCCGCATTGCCGGCAGTAAGTCGAACCCGTTTCCAGTGAGAGTTGGACTCCGCCAGGGCTGCCCTTTGTCACCGATTCTGTTCATAACTTTTATGGACAGAATTTCTAGGCGCAGCCAGGGTGTTGAGGGGGTCCGGTTTGGTGGGCTCAGGATTGGGTCACTGCTTTTTGCAGATGATGTTGTCCTGTTTGCTTCATCAGGCCGTGATCTTCAGCTCTCTCTGGATCGGTTCGCAGCCGAGTGTGAAGCGGCTGGGATGAGAATCAGCACCTCCAAATCCGAGACCATGGTCCTCAGCCAGAAAAGGGTGGAGTGCCCTCTCAGGGTTGGTAGCGAGATCCTGCCCCAAGTGGAGGAGTTCAAGTATCTCGGGGTCTTGTTCACGAGTGAGGGAAGAATGGAGCGTGAGATCGACAGGCGGATCGGTGCGGCATCCGCAGTAATGCGGGAATTGCATCGGTCTGTCGTGGTGAAAAAGGAGCTGAGCCGCAAGGCGAAGCTCTCAATTTACCAGTCGATCTATGTTCCTACCCTCACCTATGGTCATGAGCTATGGGTCGTGACCGAAAGAACGAGATCGCGAATACAAGCGGCTGAAATGAGTTTCCTCCGCAGGGTGTCTGGGCTTTCCCTTAAAGATAGGGTGAGAAGCTCAGTCATCCGGGAGGGGCTCAGAGTAGAGCCGCTGCTCCTCCGCATCGAGAGGAGTCAGATGAGGTGGCTCGGGCATCTGATCAGGATGCCTCCTGGACACCTCCCTGGTGAGGTGTTCCGGGCACGTCCAACTGGGAGAAGGCCCCGGGGAAGACCCAGGACACGCTGGAGGGACTATGTCTCTCGACTGGCCTGGGAACGCCTTGGGATTCTCCCGGAAGAGCTAGAAGAAGTGGCCGGGGAGAGGGAAGTCTGGGCATCTCTGCTCAAGCTGCTGCCCCCGCGACCCGACCTCGGATAAGCGGGAGACAATGGATGGATGGATGGATGGATGGATGGATGGATGGATGGATGGATGGATGGATGTTCTGAAAACAGAAAGATGCACTTTTACCCTGAATTACCAAACAAAACTTTGTCGACTGGGTTCATATACTCCATGCACAGAGTGTTTTCCACATGTATTTCAAAAAACAAGATAAGAAAGACTATTATGAGCTCAGCCAAGGTTTATTTTGTTAAGCGAGTTCCCACCATTTATGTCACTGATATGTGGAAAAGGAAGAAACAATGCCCTAAGTATCATTAATTGTTTTGATTTCACAGGATAAAAAGGAAGTTAAAATTAAAACAATATTCTATCCAAAAACCAACAAAAATAGAGCGCTTGGCTTGCCTCAGTCCTCATGAATGTCCCGGGCAAAGTGCAGCCTCCTAGTCTCAGGGGACAGGTCGAGGGGCGCCTCTCTGCCAGGAAGTCCCGGCTTCACAAACACTTTGGTCCGTTATCTCCTTTGGTTTCCTGCCTCAGTTTTCACTTAGTGGTGGTGACAGTCTCACTTCTAACTCCACAGGAGCACACATTACAACCAAAACCTAAATAATTGTTTCAGACCAAAAACATGGTTGCTAGTTTATAGCAAATGCAAGGAGGATGTAGCTGCGTTTACCCCAAATTACCAAAGCTGGGCAGCTTCAGTATTCTTCATGGGATTCTGGCAAAAGCTTGAAGTGTTGAAATGATTCCACAGACAAAAAATCTTTGTTTTAAAAAGTTTAGTAAAAATTCAAAGTAAAACAGATCACACAAAAATCGAGAAAAAATTGGTACTGCAAGAAAAGAGAAGTTCTGTTTAAGTCTTATATGTCCCGTTTGTTTCTTTAAGTTCTCTCATACAGTTGAACCATTTCTAAAGGGTCAGAAAACTATACGCTTATCCCATTTTCATGCTGTAAATGGGTCTTCAGGTAACTACTTGCAATGGGACCTGTTCTAAACAACAACTACAACTGACTTACCGTATATACCGGTACTCGTGTTTAAGTTCTCCCGCGGATAAGTCGGGGCCTGATTTTACCATTTAACTTCTGGTATTTTATAATGTCGGTCGTATAAGTCAAATGCGGAAAACTCACACTATTGAGATTATGACATGCTAACAGCCACCTGAGAGAGTAACTACGGAGCACACGGCCTTTATTTCTATGTATTGTGCCTACGCGACCACACGTTAATAACCCGAACTGTTCTGAAGCGACGTTTGCACTGTTTAGTGTTTTTTGTATCTCACACCTTCATACACCTTTTTTGTAAGAGCATCCCTTATCTACGATGGAGCATTTGTTCAGAATAAAATATGAAGCTGGTGTTAAATTAAAAGTCATTGAAGTGGTGAAAGAAATTGGTAACTGCGTTTCTGCAACAAAATTTGATGTGTCTGAGAAACTGGTGCGAGATTGGAGGAAGCAACAAAAAAAATTTAAGTGTATTTTTCAACGGGCGTATAAGTCAGGGTCTGATCTTATGATCAATTTTTCTTGTTTTAAAACCCGACTTATACGCGAGTATACAGTGGTGTGAAAAACTATTTGCCCCCTTCCTGATTTCTTATTCTTTTGCATGTTTGTCACACAAAATGTTTCTGATCATCAAACACATTTAACCATTAGTCAAATATAACACAAGTAAACACAAAATGCAGTTTTTAAATGATGGTTTTTATTATTTAGGGAGAAAAAAAAATCCAAACCTACATGGCCCTGTGTGAAAAAGTAATTGCCCCCTTGTTAAAAAATAACCTAACTGTGGTGTATCACACCTGAGTTCAATTTCCGTAGCCACCCCCAGGCCTGATTACTGCCACACCTGTTTCAATCAAGAAATCACTTAAATAGGAGCTGCCTGACACAGAGAAGTAGACCAAAAGCACCTCAAAAGCTAGACATCATGCCAAGATCCAAAGAAATTCAGGAACAAATGAGAACAGAAGTAATTGAGATCTATCAGTCTGGTAAAGGTTATAAAGCCATTTCTAAAGCTTTGGGACTCCAGCGAACCACAGTGAGAGCCATTATCCACAAATGGCAAAAACATGGAACAGTGGTGAACCTTCCCAGGAGTGGCCGGCCGACCAAAATTACCCCAAGAGCGCAGAGATGACTCATCCGAGAGGTCACAAAAGACCCCAGGACAACGTCTAAAGAACTGCAGGCCTCACTTGCCTCAATTAAGGTCAGTGTTCACGACTCCACCATAAGAAAGAGACTGGGCAAAAATGGCCTGCATGGCAGATTTCCAAGACGCAAACCACTGTTAAGCAAAAAGAACATTATGGCTCGTCTCAATTTTGCTAAGAAACATCTCAATGATTGCCAAGACTTTTGGGAAAATACCTTGTGGACTGATGAGACAAAAGTTGAACTTTTTGGAAGGCAAATGTCCCGTTACATCTGGAGTAAAAGGAACACAGCATTTCAGAAAAAGAACATCATACCAACAGTAAAATATGGTGGTGGTAGTGTGATGGTCTGGGGTTGTTTTGCTGCTTCAGGACCTGGAAGGCTTGCTGTGATAGATGGAACCATGAATTCTACTGTCTACCAAAAAATCCTGAAGGAGAATGTCCGGCCATCTGTTCGTCAACTCAAGCTGAAGCGATCTTGGGTGCTGCAACAGGACAATGACCCAAAACACACCAGCAAATCCACCTCTGAATGGCTGAAGAAACACAAAATGAAGACTTTAGAGTGGCCTAGTCAAAGTCCTGACCTGAATCCAATTGAGATGCTATGGCATGACCTTAAAAAGGCGGTTCATGCTAGAAAACCCTCAAATAAAGCTGAATTACAACAATTTTGCAAAGATGAGTGGGCCAAAATTCCTCCAGAGTGCTGTAAAAGACTCATTGCAAGTTATCGCAAACGCTTGATTGCAGTTATTGCTGCTAAGGATGGCCCAACCAGTTATTAGGTTCAATTACTTTTTCACACAGGGCCATGTAGGTTTGGATTTTTTTTTCTCCCTAAATAATAAAAACCACCATTTACAAACTGCATTTTGTGTTTACTTGTGTTATATTTGACTAATGGTTAAATGTGTTTGATGATCAGAAACATTTTGTGTGACAAACATGCAAAAGAATAAGAAATCAGGAAGGGGGCAAATAGTTTTTCACACCACTGTATATGGTAATTAACACACTGTATCTCTGATATAGCAAGAAAGTTTTATCTCATATTAATTTACACGGGACAAAAGACTTTACCATATTCTAATAGCAATTCTTCTATAGGAGTCAAGCAAACACTATATGAATTTAACTTTCAGCATTAACTTTCTAAGATTGGCTCTTACAGACGAGATGCGAATCCATTAACTAAAATAAGAGAAAGCTGCTCTGCCTGTTGGCATCGGCTGTGACAAAGTCGTGGTTGATTCTAAACTGGGGTATCAGATGAAGCACAGCCTTTAAATAAAAAGAGTGACTCTTGGCTTGGGGTGATCTGCAAAGTGACCCATCATCCCACATTGTTCTGTCACATGTAACCTTTTAATGGCTTCACACAGAAGCACCTGGATTTGGAGCAGAAGGAAGTGACGTTTGCGAAGACAGTGAGAGCTGTGCTATTACAGTGGTGTTCATCGTGAAAGGAAGGCACTCCATGCAATACACATTGATCAGCTCATTCATTGATCCTAAGACGCCTCCATGGTCAGTTATTACTATTCTATGCTGTGTAACATAACATTATCAGCCAAATTTAATGTCACAGGAAGCTTGTGATTATCCTGGTAGGATGAAGCCTTAAAGGTGCCACCATGCCACTGGCATTATATATAAAATACACTTAATACACCTAATCCAATTCAGAGTCATACTGGGCTAAAACCAGTGCTGTTGATTATTTTGTGCCCTGGACTTCTTGACAGGAAACTAGTCCATTGGAGGGCTCAAATTCACAGAAATACCAATCTAGAATTCACCCAGCATGCACCTTTTTGGGGAGGAAACCCCACACAGACACTGGGAGAACATGCAAACTCCACTCAGATGGTAACCAAGCACTGGATTTGAACTAAAGTAAAGACTTTGGATCTATAATGCAGCAGCGCTAACTGCTGTGCCATCTTTCCATGACACTGCAATTTGCTTGACTGACTGAACATTTGGAATGATGTTACTGCAAATAAGAATGTTGAAATACAAAATAGTTTTTGGAAAGTGTTTGCTAGAATGCCCACTCCAGTTCTTCATGGCGGAGATTCCACAAGATATTGAAGGCATTCCTTTGAGATTCTGGTCCTGTTTGACATGATTGCATCATCTGTCAGCCGCACCTTCATGCTGTGAATCTCCTGTTCTACCACATCCCAAAAGTGTCGTATCGGATGTAAATCTGGTAACTGGAGGGCAGGGCAAAAAAAGCTACTCTGGGCACGTCCCACTGGACAGAGACCTAAAGGCCAACCCAGGACACACTGAAGGGATTATAAATCTCAGCGAGCTTGGGAACCCCTAGGAATTCCACAGGAAGAGCTGGCATCTGTAGCTAGGGACAGAGAGGTCTAGACTGGCCTGCTGCCACCACAACCCTCACCAAGAAAAGCATGAGCACGAGATGAGGTTTGTACGAATACAGTCTTTGTCAAATTCCTCATATATAGAGTGGCAGCGACTCATTATGGAAGAATTCCAAAAGAGTGTAGAATGGCACCATAGAAAATGTTAACAGATTTTACAAAGTGCTTTGAGAGAATGTATACAATGAAAAGCACAATATGAAACAATAGTTCTTGATTTTGAAAAGCATGCATGTGCTCAATTGCACCACATGAAATGCTGACAGATGTTGGAATGTGAATTAAGAACGGGCACATAATAAAAACACTAAAAATATAATGGTAGCTGGTTTTGGATAGTGCTGTGAGAAAGCACTCATAATAAAATATACCACTGAAAAGAATTAACTTGGAAAGCGCTTTAGAAAAAAAAATACAAAGAAAGACTCTGTATGACACCGAAATGATCATGATTTTAGGCTTTGAAATTCCAGTACAGCATACAGTGCGATTTTACAAAGTGTTTAAAAGAGGGGTCAGTAGAGTACTACTTGCTGCCAGTAACATTTGACAAAACAAGAGGACCATCATTTCCAAGAAGTGTTAGACAGCGCTGAGCTATTTGCTCATTCCACCACATTATGCCAAGCGGTGCTTTATAGTCTACAGCTCTCTAACTTAAGAAGTCACTTCCTATCATGCCCTCTGTCATCCGGTTCACTTATAAAAGACACACTCATTTTTCTTCATTGTTACCACATTCTGTACTACATGAGTAAGTACTAAGTATATTGTGAGTATAGCTTTGCCCCTTTTCTTTTGGGCATTGATTTTCATTGTTCTTTTATTTTTCACTCTATGTATGTGCACTTAATGATCTTTGGTCTATCTATTATATAGTGCCTTTCATATCTATCTATCTATCTATCTATCTATCTATCTATCTATCTATCTATTATATAGTGCCTTTCATATCTATCTATCTATATATCTATCTATCTATCTATCTATTATATAGTGCCTTTCATATCTATCTATCTATCTATCTATCTATCTATCTATCTATCTATCTATCTATTATATAGTGCCTTTCATATCTATCTATCTATCTATCTATCTATCTATCTATCTATCTATCTATCTATCTATTATATAGTGCCTTTCATATCTATCTATCTATCTATCTATCTATCTATCTATCTATTATATACTGCCTTTCATATCTATCTATCTATCTATCTATCTATCTATCTATTATATAGTGCCTTTCATATCTATCTATCTATCTATCTATCTATTATATAGTGCCTTTCATATCTATCTATCTATCTATCTATCTATCTATCTATCTATCTATCTATCTATTATATAGTGCCTTTCATATCTATCTATCTATCTATCTATCTATCTATCTATCTATCTATTATATAGTGCCTTTCATATCTATCTATCTATCTATCTATCTATCTATTATATAGTGCCTTTCATATCAATCTATCTATCTATCTATCTATCTATCTATCTATCTATCTATCTATCTATCTATCTATCTATCTATCTATCTATTATATAGTGCCTTTCATATCTATCTATCTATCTATCTATCTATCTATCTATCTATCTATCTATCTATCTATCTATCTATCTATTATATAGTGCCTTTCATATCTATCTATCTATCTATCTATCTATCTATCTATCTATCTATCTATCTATCTATCTATCTATCTATCTATTATATAGTGCCTTTCATATCTATCTATCTATCTATCTATCTATCTATCTATCTATCTATTATATAATGCCTTTCATATCTATCTATCTATCTATCTATCTATCTATCTATCTATCTATCTATCTATCTATCTATCTATCTATCTATTATATAGTGCCTTTCATATCTATCTATCTATCTATCTATCTATCTATCTATCTATCTATCTATCTATCTATCTATCTATTATATAGTGCCTTTCATATCTATCTATCTATCTATCTATCTATCTATCTATCTATCTATCTATCTATCTATCTATCTATCTATTATATAGTGCCTTTCATATCTATCTATCTATCTATCTATCTATCTATCTATCTATCTATCTATCTATCTATCTATTATATAGTGCCTTTCATATCTATCTATCTATCTATCTATCTATCTATCTATCTATCTATCTATCTATCTATCTATCTATCTATTTAGCCATACCTGTCTATCTATTTTACAATGCCTTTCTTATCTTTCTAACAATTTACTGTATTTATCTATCTGGTCT
Organism: Erpetoichthys calabaricus; assembly: GCF_900747795.2. Taxonomy (NCBI): domain Eukaryota; kingdom Metazoa; phylum Chordata; class Cladistia; order Polypteriformes; family Polypteridae; genus Erpetoichthys; species Erpetoichthys calabaricus. The sequence continues at coordinate 167,739,120 of NC_041401.2, read as the reverse complement.
GTGTAGATACATGGTACATAATACTATTCAGTATGACAAGGCTGAGGTATGAGGCGAGTCTAACATCTTATCTTTAAGCTGTAGGACCTTGCAGCTATCTCAGACTCTGCCTTGGTGGATTCATTTTGTATAAAATCCTTAGAGGAGTCCTTGCTCCCATTCTGCCATTCCTGTCGTAGCTCTCGTTCAAATTATAGCTTCAAGCTATTCCTTTTTCACAATATTTTTTTGCCTGCCCACTTAAAGGACTGCACTAGGATAGAGTCAAAAACTCGTAACTTCAACTTCAGCCACTAACACTGATTCAGTTTGTGGTGTTTAATGAGTCACACAACATACCTCTGCTGCAAGTGAAGATTTAAAAGTCAATTGGCATAAAAAAAAATCAAGTTAATAAGTGTGAACCATGTATAAATCATGCCAATATATATAAATACTGTATATATATAGTGACCACCAGGGCGCTCCAGCTGCCCCAAGTACCCAATCACACCAGACACAGGCATAAGTGTTTTATTTAAGCAGGGAAGCACTTTTCCCTCTCTCCCCACATGTGCAGCACAGTACACAGTCCACAATATCACACAAAAAGCATAAATAAAGAGCACTGCCTTCTGTCCGCCTTCACTCCTCCTGGCAAGTGTTGTCCTCCTCCTCCTGACTCCAGCTCCTGAAATGAAGGCAGGAAGCTCCTTTTATGCTGCACCTGGGAGTACTCCAGATGGTTCATTATTGAGATCCTGAAGTCCTCCCAGGTGTCCATTTCCTGACCCAATAGGGCTCTGTAGCTCCTGCAGCACCCCATGGTGGCACTTCCAAAACCCAACAGGTCTGAGCCGACAAATATCAAGTCCCATATAGCCCTGTGGATATCCGAGGCGCCGTTGTACCCCAGGGGGGTTTCCCAATAGCAGCTTGGGGGAGATAGCACCTTTCATAAGACATCTCACACTGTCCTTACATTATGGATGGGTCCCCGGCCGGTTAATGGGGCAGGCCGTCATCCTTCACAATATATATACTGCATATATTTCTTTGCCCATCCCATGTATGTCCACTATGAAAGTTGATATCACCCTGGTAAACATTCAAGGCCACAATTTATTATGGCTTGTGATTTTTTTCCTGTTTTGTGTCCATGTAGGAAATCAGCATTCTAAATATACAAATGTCCTGCTGAGCTCCATTTCTCTAACTGGCTCAGGAAACATGTGTTAGATTGATTTATGTGGCAAAAATAAACTTTGGTACTTAACACTTTTAGGCTGTAAATACATTTTACCATGAAAAAGAAGAATTTTCTTAAGTTATAAAGAGCTGAAAGTCAAACAAGGGGATCCGCAGAGCAGGTCATTGGTGTTATGCTTTGAAACAATTGCCTCTGGCTTGATTGAAAATGTGGCAGTTATCTTCAATGACAGCCTCACTCAGTGCGATTAAGGTAGAAACCTGGTTTCTTAATAATCTTCGTTTACATCGGTAAGTAATCTTCAGGAGTTCCTCTGAACTGAATGTCTTCCTTCGGCCACGGAAAAGCTGAAAATAAGTATGATTGATGCCTGTGATAATTTTCTTGGTGCTTTCTAAATATGTTTGGTCAAATTCACATCTTATTGATAAGTTTCTGTCATCAGAATGCACGCAGCTCACTCTTTTCTGCTTGGCTGTGCGATTGAACCCTGCAAGAGAACAGCGTATCGGTAACGTGTGCTTCTTGCCTTATTCCCAAAGCTGCTGGAATAATAATAATGCAGGTAATATAACTTCAATTAAATATGTGTTAAGTTATTCATTACTTTTAATGTGTTACCCTACTGCTCCTGAGATTATGCTGCAGTTTAGCACTGTACATTCAGCTCATCAACATAAATTTAGCGATTTCTGAAATGCTGAGACAGATCAGTTCAGCCAGGAGAATGAATAACGTGATTGCCTGAACGTTTGCCTCTGGAAATGCATCTTGTGGACACTTCTACCTGTGACTGCTCAAAGCGTATGTGAAGCTAATACATGCGCAGGCTGACAGAGTGCACCGGACATGTGCATCCTTAATAGAAACCTGGTTAAGGGTTTACATGGTCACATAATCTGGTTATTCACAGATCTACCTCTGTTAACTAGGCTTCTCAGAGGCCAATAATCTGAGTTCTATTTAAGGTTTTAAATAGCATTTTTGAAATAATGTTTATGTGAATATTCTGGTAATTAATGCATATGTAAACATGTTGTCACTCAAAAGGTGGGGCTGAGGACCTCCCAAAGTGTCTTCCTTTTTAAGATCTGCAGGAACCTTTCACTCCTGACTACATCACCTAGTCCAAATACCGGATTACCGTATCTCTGCCACTTGTTAAGCTTTATTCATCTCATCTAAAGCAGACAGGTCATTCTAATCTACAGTCTTCTATCCTGATCTTGTCCATTTATTATGAGTAGAAAGCCATGTCAAATTCAATGCTTTAATGCTACCTTATTGGGCCTGCAGGAGGCAGGAGATACCACCAGAAATACAGTCCCACACCATTCAGGACTCTGTAATTGGCCTTCACTGTTCTGATGATGATGGGCTGCTCATCTACTGAACAGCACTTGTCACCTCTTAGATGACAGCCACTTTGATAAGAACTGCTGGTTCTTCAGAGTCATGATGCTACGTGCCTCATTCTGTATTTCAATATTAAGTAGTGCATGTCATTTCTTCTTTAGTTTTATACAACTGAATAATTGAATATATACAGTAGACCCCTGCAAAGTCACGGTTCAGGGTTCGCGGACTCTGTCTTTCGTGGATTTTTTCTTAGAACCTAACTATTAATTGTTAGCGGAAAGCGCAAATATCCTCCGCAATTTTTTATGGCTTTTTTCGTGGCAATACTGTGCTATTGAGAGAACAGTAATCAACCACTGAGGGAAACGCAGTTTGGGATGGTGAAAGTTGCCAATCCAAGAGCATTAATCATATCTCCTTTCTGCTGATTGACTGCTGCTCTGTGACGTGTCTCCAGCTGAGTGGGTTTACCACCGCTGAGGGAAACGTGGTTTGGGATGGTGAAAGTATCCAATCCGAGAGTGTTATTCATTTCTCCTTGCTGCTGATTGACTGCTGCCCTGTGACGCGTCTCCAGCTGAGTGTCCTCGTGTTTTCCATTATGTTATTGTATTCATTTTGTTATTCTTAAATGCACAAGATGTCACCAAAATGCTCTGCACCTTCTAAGGCTTCTGGCACTGAGCCTAAGTGCCAGAAGAAGTTTAAAACACTCCAGGAGAAGGTTGAACTACTGGATTTGCTCCGGGAACTAAAAAGTTATGCTGCAGTACCGTGCCACTATGGCATTAATGAAAGCACCAGACGCTACATAAAAAAGAACGAAGCAGCGATCTGGAGTACCATATCTGTAAGTTTCTGTGATAGTGCCAAAAAGGTAATGACCGTAAGGAATAAAAATATCGTCAGGATGGAATCTGCCTTGGCATTGTGGATCACCGACTGCAGGAAGAAGAACATCCCCTTGGACGGTAACATCATCCGTGAGAATGCACGGAAATTGTACCAGCAGTTCGCTACAGGAGACAATGTAGCAACTTCCCATCACAATGTTCCTGAAACCTATAAAGAAAAGCCAGCACAAAACCCCACCAGAAGAAGACCCGCCCAAAGATACAACTCCTCCTGAAGAAGAGGCGCCACCCGAGGAGTTTTAAATCCTTTACATCGTACTGCACAGCTACTTCATCATCATCATCAGTATCATTCATCATTGGTGAGTACCCGTACATTTTACTGTATTCTAATTAAATGAAATTATTATGTATTTACTCTACTTATAACAAAGGAAACGACAGCACATACCTAGACGGAAGGTAGGTACGCTCCAATGTCAAACGTTGGCACTGTATCTGATTGTGTTCAGCTCTGACGGGAGAGCGTCCCCCGCATGGGGAAAAAAGCTGTGATATCTCTGCCAATAAGCAGCTATCATCTGAAACACACGCAGCTCTGATCTCTCTATCAAAAACGTTAAATGTTACTCCTTAACAATCTGTAGATCATAATGTCTGCTGAACAAACAGGTATCGCTAGCTAAGTGGAGGCAAGGTGCGCTCCAACACATGGCGAGAGGTAGAACAACTCGAACGGAGGCTGGCACGTGAGTGAGGAGGGCCCCACTTCCCCTTCCCCTTGGCCCACAGCCTCTCTCTCAGATTTGTGCAAATAAATCGCTACCGCAATCGAACTATGATACTTAGCATGATGAGAAAAGTCCAAATTCAACTAGAAGGTTCAAGCAAATTACAGAAAAAAACTCGATCAAAGTCTGTTAAGCAGTTTTCTCGTGAAAAGTGGACAGACATACATACAGACATTAGATTTTATATAAATATAGATGTATATCAAATGTTACATTTTTAAATTGTTATTCACTTGATGCAATTGCACATTAACACCTTCCTTGAATATTAAGTTTATGTTACTTGTTACCACTATACATTCAACTCATCTATTGACTAACACCATGTGTTAGAATTTCGTCCCAGTACCTAGGGTTCACTCTGTTTATAATTTCCTTACGTTTGCCTTTCTCAGTCTGTGTTTGTATTAAATAAAGAATCTTATAAACACACGTCTTTCCACCTGTCTAGTACTGCTTAAGACCACTTTTGCCTTCAGAACACCCATATTTCTAGAAGGTATGGATTCAAGAAGATGCTGGGAAATACCTGAGGGATTTGGGTCCTTGTCGACTGGACAACATCACACAACGCCTGCACATTTTTCAGACTGACATTCATACTTTGAACCCAATGTGCCACCTCATCTTTAAAGGTGCTCAGTCAGACTGAAATTTGGACAAGGTGCGGCCATTGGAATAAACTGAGATGATTTGTGCTTTAAGACATGTCATGCTTTTCTGGTGGAAGAATGTCTTTGGGAAAAATTGGAGGGGAGAATGTAGACATAAAGAGAGACGTGAGGCCAGTAGAAAAGCTTAGCTACCTTGTGTCATTTAAATGGCCCTCAGATGGAATTAAGGGTCCTAATGTGTGCCAAAAAAACATTTTCTAAACCATTATATGATCACTAGCAGCCTTTACCATTGACAGAAGTGAAACTGGATCTCAAATTACATAAGAAATTTGACAAACGAGAGGAGATCATTCAGTCTATCAAGCCTGTTTGTTTAGCTAATAGTTAAGCTGTCCTAAAATCTCATCCAGATTCTTCTTAAAGGTTGTCAAGGTTTCTGCTTCAACTCCATGCCTTGGTAGTTTGTTCCAAAGTCCCACAACTCTTTGCTTAAAAAAAAAGTGCTCCCTGTCTTCAGTTTTAAAGGCACTTCAACTTAATTTCCACTGGTGTCCTTGAGTACACGATTCACCCTTAAACTGAAAGAATTCTGCTGGATTTACTTTATCGTTGCCCTTGAAGATTATACATATCTGAATTAGGTCCTCACACAGTCTCTTCCGCTCAAGACTAAACAGGTTTAATTTTCAGAGTCTGTCAGAATACAACATGTCCTTAAGTCCTGGCATACACTTGGTTGCTATTCTCTGCACAGCTTCAAGTGCTGCTATGTCTGTCTTGTCCAGTGGTGACCAGAACTGCACATGATACTCCAGATGTGGCATCACTAGTGCGTTATGTAGTTTGAGCATAATGTCCCTTGACTTAAATTCAGCTGTTTTTAGAATTGAATTTACACAAGCATGGCAACACAGATGTTCCTGCAGCAGCCCACTTCAACAGTCATGGACTGGGACTTTAAAGTCACAGTGATTATGGGTAACTCCAGAACACAGCAAGAGAGAACAGAACGGGAAATTAAATGCATGCTAAAATTTAAAACATTACAACATGGTTGACATAGAGGCAAGAGTTTTATGGCCAGATATGAGGATTGTTTGCATCTCTCAGACTGACACAGACAACCTGACTACAGACCCATTGAAAAACTCATCAGAAACTTCAAAAGACTTTGTTGGGCATTTATCTTATCCAAAGATTTTGACCATACATTGTTCTCCTCCCTTGCTAAATGAATCTTAGCCTGAAGAGGTCTATTCTTTTTATATTTAAGATGTCTCACCTAAAGGTTTTCCAATGTTGTATCTGTCCTAGTGTCCATATAAACACAGGAAACTCCAGTTTCTGTATTACATCTTGAATGAAGAAGGGAGCTGAGTTGCCTCAAAAGCCTACATATTGTAATCTTTCTAGTTAGCCAATAAAAGGTGTCATTTTGCTTGACTTCTCACTACATTTATAATGGCTGACATGGTACAGCACCCTAGTACTACAGCTGTTTTTATGATAACACCTAACATTTTATTCACCATTTTAATTGTTTCTGTACATTGCTAAGTCAATGAAAATGTTTGTGTCAACATAAACTCGGAAATCCTTTTCAGAGGTTGCTTCCTTTGTGACCGTGTCTCCCATCTTGTATTTATAAGTGAGGCACCTTTTGCCCATGTATAGCGCTTTGAAAGTTTCTTCATTAACTGCATTTTCGAAGTATTTGCCCAGTTCTAAAAGTTGTCCAGGTCTTTTTGAATTCTTTTTGCTGCTTCCTCAGAATCAATGTCATTAAAATTATTCAGAAAAAACTAACGGTCTCAGGGCAGATCCTTCACCCCATGTGGAACATTCTCCTCTTACCTGTATGCTTTGTGACCCTTCTAAACCTCCTAACAGTAATGAGATTAGTCAAACCATACAACATTTCACCATTGATCATTTGGACAGTTTTGGTGTTGATGTGTCCAGGTTAGCCACCATACTAACACAGCACAAGTTGGTGCAATTAGACTACAATCAACTGAACCCCCTGAATAAAGACAGCAGATCTTCAGCGAACTAATTCTGTGACTTGTAAAGCCAATTGGCTGTTGTATTTTCCATCCATCCATCCATCCATTATCCAACCTGTTATATACTAACTACAGGGTCACGGGGGTCTGCTGGAGCCAATCCCAGCCAACATAGGGTGCAAGGCAGGAAACAGACCCCAGGCAGGACACCAGCCCACTGCATGGCTGTTGTATTTTGCAAGTTTGAATTACATTTCCTTCGAGTTATGTGACCCATGACTGCAAAGGGTTCTTGTCTGCGGCCAAGCTAATGAAAGATCAATTTCTTTCTACTAGTTTCAGTGCCACTTTAGAGCACCACACATTCTGCACCCCAGTTACCTCTGGGTTAAATATGTCCATACTGCTGATATCCAGAATCCCTTGGTGGACAATTCCAAGGAAAAGAAATGTCTCTTTGAGCTATAGTTAGTGGCGAAAATCGTGCAGTTAGGTTACGCTTCATTTGTTGACTTTTGATCCTTTGATTTCTGCTTTTTGCTCTGTCATCTCATTGGGTTTACCAGAGTTTTAGTGCTCCCGATAATCCTCGGGACTTTGTCCTTATCATTAGCAGTGATGATCTAGGAGTGTCATAGTAAAAGGGGTGACTGCTTGTGTGAACTATTACTTTGTGTTTAATATTTGAACCAGTAACGGCGCACTGCTCAATAAAGTACAGTGAATACACTTGACTTGAGCATTCCTAGTTTTCATCCACTTTCTCTGTACATTTAGCATTCGTTTCCTCAGAGGTTGATGCGCTTGCTGCTTCCTGAGCAGCTCTTCTTTTCTCCACCCTAGCGGCCCGCTTCTTCTCTTCTTTCATCGGCATCTTTTCATGTTAAAACTGATTAAGTCAGTGCTTGCTTAGTATGTTCTCCTTAATTTTTCACTTAAGCTGGCACTCAAGTCATCAATCTGCCTCAAGAATGATTTAAGATATGAAGAGGGTAGGGGAAGTGACAGCGAAGGTGGTAGGGATGAGAACGGCGCCCGTACGCATGCACCACATGGCCGCCCTGATGGATGATTCTATCCATCCATCCATTTTCCAACCCGCTGAATCCGAACACAGGGTCACGGGGGTCTGCTGGAGCCAATCCCAGCCAACACAGGGCACAAGGCAGGAACCAATCCCAGGCAGGGCGCCAACCCACCGCAGGACACACACAAACACACACACATACCAAGCACACACTTGGGCCAATTTAGAATCGCCTTTGGACTGTGGGAGGAAACCGGAGCACCCGGAGGAAACCCACGCAGACACGGGGAGAACATGCAAACTCCACGCAGGGAGGACCCGGGAAGCAAACCCAGGTCCCCAGATCTCCCAACTGTGAGGCAGCAGCGCTACCCACTGTGCCACCGTGCCGCCCTGGATGATTCTACAATAAAATAAAATAAAAATAAAAAGAGGAATAACCTTGGAGGTCAATCATCACCCCGAAAGCAGATAGTAGACGTCACGTAGTATATGTGTATCAAATTTCAAATGGTTTGCGAGCTACAGGTGATTTAAAATCCTGGACAGACAAGCGGACAGCCACGGTAGCAAATTATATATAAAGATTAATTTAGACTACTTTGCAGAGATCTGTTTAAACTTTCACATTAAAGAGTCTTTTTCTGTTGACCAATGTCAAAAAAGCCAAATTAAATCCCCTGTGATTTAATAGATAGATAGATACTTTATTAATCCCAGGGGGAAATTCACATACTCCAGCAGCAAAAAATATTAAATTAAAGAGTAATAAAAAATGCAGGTAAAAAACAGACAATAACTTGAATAATGTTCAATGTTTACCCCCTCTGGTGGAATTGAAGAGTCGCATAGTTTGGGGGAGGAATGATCTTCTCAGTCTGTCAGTGGAGTCTAATATTGTATAACGAAAAAATGTGAACACATCCAATGAGATGAATACTTTTTACAGGCACCATATGTTGCTTGTTAAATAAATTGTTGTAGGTTCTGTAAAATAAAACTGTTCTGTAGAATTTCATTGCACTTTGTCCATGAGGCAATAAGCTAGGAGACAGAAAATCAAATCACTCTTCCACAATAATTAAAAACAAATTTACAAAATTAAATTAATCAAGCATGGCAACTCTGAAATGTCAACTCAGCTTCCACACAACTTTGGACAACTATTTTAAGGTTCTGTTTTTCCATTTTTTGATGAATTCTACTCTCTGATCCTCTTGATTATCATTACTACCACCTGACTGCCACTTTTGCTCCATTTCCAGTGCTAATACCTCGGGTCATAACGCATGAGCCAGTCCTGGATGAGGTGCCAGTCAATCACAGGACACACACTGATTTTCACTCACACTGGGTTAACGTAAAGTCACCAATTAACCAAACAAAAGGGAATGTGTGCCACCATACCACCTATCTAGAAAATTTGAAAAAGTCTTTGAAAGATCAACAACTGACCTACATCCAAATGTCTCCATCTCAGAAGTGCAGGGGTGTAGTCAAAGGGTGCACTCGGCCTGCCAGCCTGCAGGTAAAGAAGCAGAGCAGCGACAGGACGCACAAGAAGAGACAACCACAGAAGAGACTCAGCAGCAGCAGCTCAAGCTCGTGGGGCCCTAGGGAAATCATACTGACAGCAAAAAGTACAAGGGCGAGAGGAGCACTCCATACCACATGGAGGTTGTGACCCAGGAGAGAGGAAAAGAGAAAGTGACAGATAATCATAAGTAGGGATTAGCAGCAAGAAGTGCTGCTGCCAGCAAGATGCAAACTGTTTGCCTACTTTATTATCTGTGGTGGAGGATTTCCGAGTGTGAGCATTATATGCCTAGTTACCTGTCCAGATCTCAATTTAATTCAAATATCTTCAGCGTTTAAACACTTATGGTTGCTAAATACCTACTTGGCTGGCCCTTTTCATTGTTCTAGCAGGATAAATGGAGGAGAAGTGGAACAGACACCATCTGAAATGTTGTGGAAAATGCTTTTCTGTTTACATTCACCCTAAACCTTATATTCTTTGCTATGTGGAAGCATACACCCCAGTTGTAGTGTTTTACAGCACTTTCACCTGTGTGTTTGAGGATTGTCAGCCATAGTATGCTGGCAGTTTGGGCATATCCACTAAGTACACCATTACCTATAGTTCTGCTTCACCCAAAGCTGCACTGTGCAAAGACTATTAAGATCTATTAAACCTGTGCATTCATGTTTCTAGTTTACAGACTCAAGGATTGTCAGCCATAGATAGATAGATAGATAGATAGATAGATAGATAGATAGATAGATAGATAGATAGATAGATAGATAGATAGATAGATAGATAGATAGATAGATAGATAGATAGATAGATAGATAGATAGATAGATAGATAGATAGATAGATAGATATGAAGGATGCATTTGTTTTCTATTTGTAATATGGTTTCTAAGAATACAGTTGCCCAAATCAGATAATGCTATAAATGCTAAGACCCCATGTAGGAGGTACAGTAAGTGATGAAAGATCAGGACAGGTGGATAACACAAAATAAAGGAGGTCGCCTCCCCATTGCATGTGATTGCATGTGATTGGCAGGACTTGTGAAGATGGCCATCTGTATGGTCTTTGTGAAATGGAAGAATCTCCCTGGCCCTGATGAGTAACCAAGCAAAGGCTCCTGAAGCTAAGTGGTCTGCCTGCCTTAGCTTGTGATGAGAAGTCCATGGCAAATTGCCGTTGTTTCAAATAAATAATCACGTACTGGGAATTGCAGACTCTTTGGGTGTGGGTGTCTGCGAGCGCACCTCACTCCAGGGTTGATTGGGGTGCTTGGCTGATTGCGCATACACGTGCAAATGCGAGCAGATAAGTCTGGTGCCTCGTTCACACCTCGGAGTGGGCAAAGCAAGATGTCTGCACCAAATCAGGCCATGTAAAGAGGAGTCTGAACAGCACAGGAAGAGGAAAAGGACAAAAAAAATAAAAAAAGGAAGACATGGAGGTTAAAGGAATGAAAAGAAATGGAGAGAAGGGCAGGAATGAACAGAAGCCGATGCAATATATGAGGGATGTTCAAAATGTTTCCGCACTTTTTTTTTAACTCGATTTATTAAGAATTTCACAAACAAATGACATCACTTTTCTACCTAGTCACCTTCCTTTGCAATGCAATTTTCCCAACATCGTACCAACTTTTTAATTACTACTCCTCCCGTCTTCACCGTTTCCAACAAAAATATAAAAATGTTGAAACTTCGAACTTCCCTCATATATGAAAAGAAGGCAGACAGGAAAGTGAGCCTCGGGGAAACAGTGTGTGGCCGATGCTCAAGAGGGGGCCGAGAGTTCTTCCTGCTGAGCTCCCTGGGAGCAGATGCAACCAAATCACTCCCCTAAGTGTTGGGCAGAAGAGGCGAAAAAATGAAATTCTGTGTACTTGCTGCCAAAATTAGGTTCCAGGGCAGGGTTTCTGGGCAGAGACACTGTGAAATAGTGTCAGTCTCTGAGGGTTTTAGATTAGAATCACTGCTACTCCTCATCAAGAGGTGATATGATTTTCTTTTGAGGATGCCTTCTGGGATGTATTCCAGTCAAATCCCACTAAAGACCCAGGAGCAGACTCAACACATTGAGGGATTATATCTTTTTTGGCAGGCCTGGATTTCTCTGGCAAAACTTGTGAGTTTTCTAATGGCTCAGATTTATTGCAAGTGGGTAAAATGTTCAAATAAATAAAGAATAAGAATAATGATAATAATTTTCCCATGATCCACATGGGACATTTTGGCAGTTAGGGAAGCCTAATCAGCTCTCCTCAGCTCAACTCTCCTCAGCCTTCTGTCATCACAGCTCACACTAGGACAATGATAGACAAATAGAAAAGTGAAAGAAATGAAACCATTTTGTAATGAGCCACAATGGTACAGTAGTTGATGTTGCAGCTGTTAGCTCTAAGAATCCCAGTCTAATTCCTGTCCCAGTTACAGGGGTACTGGCATGTGTTACCAAACCACTACAAATGATTCAAAATGCAGTGGCACTTCTGGTGTTGAACCAGCCGAGGTGGGGGAGTGTCATTTCTCCTTTCGGACCACTAAATTGCCTTCCAGTCGTGGCCCATATTAAATTCAAATCTTTGATGCTTCCCTACAGAGTAGTCAACAGGTCAACACCTGCATGTATGGAGACAATTGCGAGGTCCTATGGTCCTTCTCGACCACTCATGTCTGCTGATAAATGCCATCCGGTGACACCAGCTCAGTGTGCCATCAAATCTCAGTTCAGACTCTTTTCTTGTGGAGCTCTTCATTGTTGGAACAAGCTGCCCAAATCCATTCACAAGTTTGACTCCCAGAAGCTATGGAAGAATTTTGTGTTTGGTGAACTCCACTCTAACTGAGCTGTTAGGATTTGTAACCTAGTTTGTTCTGAGCTTGACTTGTGGTGGTCAATTTTGTAACCTTGTCCTGTAACTCCTGTCCCCCAAACTGATGTCCTCCAGACAAATTGAGCTCTTTTGCAAGTTGTAAATGTGCAGTCTGTGTGGTGTTTGCATGTACTTCTTGTGTCATCACAGATGTTCCTTGTGTATACCGTTTTCCATCATCTTCCCAAATGGTATTGGGAATAAATAAGTGTGGGTGTGTGCACAAGCGTGTCTTGCATTAGCCTTGCATCTCAATGCAGGGTGGCTTCCTGTGACACTATAATGGTAAAATAGAATGGATGGATATCTGGTAAGTGGAACAAGCCTTGGGGTCATGTCATATTTCACAACCTTTTCAGTGATTTTCAGTCATAGCCTTCATTTATATAAGCTTAGTGAGTCGGAGGTAGTTGCGACGGTATACTCCTGTGAAGTTGCCTAATGTGACATACCCTGTGACACACTCCAACTAGTCTGCGACTTGCTGTGATAAAATCAAACAGTATGATTTGGTCTTTAGTTGTAGGGGTGGGCTCTGTATGCATGAGAGCTGGCAGCCAATTATTGCTCATCTGGAAGCCCAATGTATAGAATGCATAAGGTGTTTTGGACCTCAGAGAAGCCCACGCATCTGAAATCTCAAGTTTTACGTACCATAACAAAGGAAAACGTACAGTGGCCCCAAAAGGCAAGTGACAAAAAATGTAAAGGTGTGACGCACACAATTAAACAAGGTGACGCACACATTTAAGGTGACGCTCACATTCAAAAGTGGTGACGAGTTGAATCAAATGTGGTGCCGCACAATTAAAACAGGTGACGCGTAAAATTAAATGTGGTGCCGCACAAAATTAGAGATGGCGCATTCACCATCAGAGGGGTTGCATTTTTCGTTATATCATTGCACTGCTTAAAAGAATGCCTTGTTGTCTCGAGCGAGTAATACTGTGCAATATCCAGAACTCTCAAATATATGGACAGTCAGAGCACATATAAATCATGAATGTGGGGGTTGATTTTTTGTCTCTTTTGCTGCTATACCTCTCCAATGATACAGCAACCGATCGAATGTAAAACCACCACAGAGCACCATGTTTGATTACAAATAATTCCTTTAGTGATTGTTATTACAATAAAATGGTATGTAGAATCTTGGAACTGGAACAAACTATCGTGCACCGCAGTGCAGGGAAAAAAGAACAGGTAGCACCGCCAGTTTACTTTGGGATCATTTTTTTTTTTTATATAACTCTTGCATGGGAAAAAAATAAATGGATGTCCGCCTGTTAATGCACACCATCATGTATATACATCGGGAACTATGATCGCCAACAATTTAATTGAAAAAAGAATGCTATATTAACTTTCCCTCACTCAGCACACAACTTAACCGGAAACTTCTCCTGTGGACTGACAGGCAAACCTTGCCACCAATCAGTGTTTTCCATTTGTTTTGCCAAGGTATTTACCCTTTCCATACACTTTTATTTGTCATCACACATCTGATTGTGAGAGCATCATCTCTAATTTTGTGCAGCACCATATTTAATTCTGCACGTCACCTCGTTTGAATGTGTGCGTCACCTTAAGTGTGCACGTCTTCTTGTTTAATTGTGCGCGGCACACCTTTAAATTTTCTGTCACTTGCCCTTCAAGGCCACCATAAAAAAGGGCTGAGATTGCTGACAAATTGGCCACAGTTGTTGTTAACTCTTTGTACAGTGACGGCCAGGTCAAGCAGCACTGTTTTGGCTACAAGAGAAAGCACTGAACACGAGTGTGCTAGAAAATAAATGTGATATGGGCAGCGATTTTCAGCTGTGTAAATTGGCATGGTCTGTGAAAACTTCCCCCACTTTTTCATAATAAAATTAAAAATATAAATACAGTCATATGAAAAAGTTTGGGAACCCCTCTTAATTCTTTGGAATTTTGTTTATCATTGGCTGAGCTTTCAAAGTAACAACCTCCTTTTAATATATGACATGCCTTATGGAAACAGTAGTATTTCAGTAGTGACATTAAGTTTATCAGATTAACAGAAAATATGCAATATGCATCATAACAAAAATTAAACAGGTGTATAAATTTGGGCACCACAACAGAGATATTACATCAATACTTAGTTGAGCCTCCTTTTGCAAATATAACAGCCTCTAGACACCTCCTATAGCCTTTGATGAGTGTCTGGATTCTGGATGGAGGTATTTTTGACCATTCTTCCATACAAAATCTCTCAAGTTCATTTAAATTTGATGGCTGCCAAGCATGGACAGCCTGCTTCAAATCATCCCATAGATTTTCGATGATATTCAAGTCAGGGGAATGTGACGGTCATTCCAGAACATTCTACTTCTCTCTGCATGAATGCCTTTGTAGATTTCGAACTGTGTTTTGGGTCATTGTCTTGTTGCAATATCCAACCCCTGCGTAACTTCAACTTTGTGACTGATGCTTGAACATTATCCTGAAGAATTTGTTGATATTGGGTTGAATTCATCCAATCCTTGACTTTAACAAGGGCCCCAGTCCCTGAACTAGCCACACAGCTCCACAGCATGATGGAACCTTCACCAAATTTGACAGTAGGTAGCAGGTGTTTTTCTTGGAATGTGGTCTTCTTCTTCCGCCATGCAAAGCGCTTTTTGTTATGACCAAATAACTCAATTTTTATCTCATCAGTCCAAAGCACTTTGTTTCAAAATGAATCTGGCTTGTCTAAATGAGCATTTGCATACAACAAGCGACTCTGTTTGTGGCGTGAGTGCAGAAAGGGCTTCTTTCTCATCACCCTGCCATACAGATGTTCTTTGTGTAAATTGTAGAACAATGTACAGATACACCATCTGCAGCAAGATGTTCTTGCAGGTCTTTGGAGGTGATCTGTGGGTTGTCTGTATCCATTCTCACAATCCTGCACATATGCCGCTCCTGTATTTTTCTTGGCCTGCTAGACCTGCTGGGTTTAACAGCAACTGTGTCTGTGGCCTTCCATTTCCTGATTACATTCCTTACAGTTGAAACTGACAGTTTAAACATCTGAGATAGCTTTTTGTAGCCTTCCCCTAAACCATGAGACTGAACAATCTTTGTTTTCAAATCTTTAGAGAGTTGCTTTGAGGATCCCATGCTGTCACTCTTCAGAGGAGAGTCAAAGGGAAGCACAACTTGTAATTGACCACCTTAAATACCTTTTCTCATGATTGGACACATGAAGTTCAAGGCTTAACAAGCTAATCCAACCAATTTGGTGTTGCAAGTAATCAGCATTGAGCAGTGACATGCATTCAAATCAGCAAAATTACAAGTGGAAAACAAATTGTTGCACAGCCAGTTTTTCACATTTGATTTAATTTCATACAACTAAATACTACTTCACTAACAATCTTTGTTTGGAAAACACCCCAGTACTCAGATGTTCTTAGGAAATGAAAGACGTACCACTGTTATCTTTTTTGTTGAAAGTAGAGTAAATTATTATGTAGGCTGAGAGGGGTTTCCAAATTTTTTCATATGACTGTAACTAACATAAATCCATCCTCCATTTATATCTTTCCCTGTCTTTCCACTCCGTCCAAGTCCTTTTCTAAATTTTCACCAGTCACATCTTCATTTGATAGTGTCCTGCTTTTTAAGATGAGGCCGACTCCTTGTGTACTGGACCCCATTCCCACCATGCTTCTTAAATCTTGCCTTCCTGTCATAACCCTGACTGCTACATCAATAATAAATACATCCCTTGACACGAGCCACTTTTAAAATAACTCCAATGTTATACAAGTCTGGTCTTCATGCTGATAATCTTAACAATTTTCAGCCCATCTCTCACTTACCATTTCTGTCACAAGTTCTTGAGCATGTTGGAGCCTCCCAACTCACCAAATGCTCAACTTCTTCATAATTTGAAGTCTGATTTCAGAGCACAACATAGTTGTAACACTGATCTGCTTCAGGGAAGAAATGATTTTCTTATGAAAGCACCGAACTACATCTCTGACCTTCTCCATTATTATGCTCCTGTTCAACCACTAAGGTCCACTGATTCTGGCAATCTTGTTCTACCCCACACTATCTGGCACTCTATGAGTGATAGGGCTTTCAGCAGTATAGCACCCCAGACTTTTGTATGAACTCCCTAAATTGATAAAATCAACCTCATTTTAAATAAACAACTTAAAACTCATTTATTCAGAAATGTGTTCAACTTAACTTAACTTAACATTCTAACCCTTCTTTCAGTTCATCTCTCTGTCCAGATGCTCAGGATAATTTGTGTGTGTGTGTGTTATATCACTAATTATGTTTTCAGTTCATGGTTTCCTTTTAGTGGTAAATTCAGCATTTTACTCTGGTTAATTGTCTTTTATTCTATTTAATGCTTTGTATATCCTGTATTTATCTGTTTTAATGTTCTATGCAGAAAATATTCACATCCAATGTTACATATACCCTGCTGTTCTTTCTGAGGCTCTGTGAAGCACCCTGAGCTGAACGCACCCCAAGGAGATGCGGTTGCTCCTCCGAAACCCCCTCTTAAACGGTGATACATTGGGAAAAAAATACAGATTTTTATTTTACCTCCTCTTTGCTCGATCAGCTGCTGGCTTGCTGCTGTTACTGTGCCACGTGATCTGCATCTCACGTGGTGCTTCAAACATTTAAAAGCCTGTACAGCAGCTGTCCTACTCTTTGTCTTTTATTTCCGGCCCTGGCCATGGTTAAATCTCTTGGCACAAAATGTTGTCTCCCAGGACGTGAGTTCTTGATATTTTTTAGTTTATAATTTAAAAACGGAATAAGAATCTGAAAATCTAACATCATCACATTAGAGTTCAATAAAATCTGGAAAGAATAATACCAAACATATATATGTAGGTTTTAAAATAAGCCCGATTTAAAGCGTGACATAAAAAATCACATAAAATCGTTGCACAAAATCGTTGCACTTTTAGGCTTAGGATTTTATATATAGAGAGTAGATTGGCGAGATCAGCACCTGTGGTCAGCAAATCTGGCATATGCCATGCCTAAAACTTGTGTAATCTGACATTGGGTTATTTTGGAAGTAGCTCAGACAAATCCAGTTATATTTAAGGAAGAAAAAAAGAGTTACCCAAATATGGATTAAAGAATTAAAACTACCTCATTTGAAACCAAATTCACACATTTTTGTAAAACTTTTTATCAGTGGCCAAGAAATACACTGAGTTGCACTTTTACTAAGTTGCACTTTTTACTATCACCCATCCAGAAAGTGATAGTCTAGCATTATAAATGAAAAATGAAGAAATAACAGTAAAGGAGATGGACTTCTCAGAACTTCATGGAATTCATCCAGAAATCATACTCTTTGCTTATATTTTAATTTGTTTTTACATATTGATGCATGGCCCTCAGAAATAACTTTTTGTGCCATTAAGTGTGAAGTGTTAAGCAGAAGTCAATTCCCTAGTATCCGAAGTGCCCGGCATTCCCCTGGGAATATTTGAATGATTGGGTTAAGGTAAGAAAATAAATATTTATGTACTTTGTTTTTTAGATGTTGACCCTTTTGTCATTTCTGGATGTCCCATCCATCATCTACACTTCTCTGATAACCATCAATGTGTTTGCTCTTATTAATCGAGAATTTTTTGCTTTGTGTGTATGTCATAATTGTTGTTAACTCCTTGCTTGGCTGGAACCATGAATGCTACTTCTTTGTATTTCCTGGTTTACTGTAATTTCATGACTAGATGATTAATCCAGCCTTAATAAACTGTAAGGCTTGTTGAACATCTGAATTCATGGACCACGGAAGGAATCAACAGTATTGGGATTGGGGTTCACAGACATTCCTGCAGGTCTCTGTTACATTACAGGAGACATCATTAATGGGTGTATTCAATATTGTTATAAAGATGATTCAAAGTTGGTTTATTCAACCTTCAAATCACAAATCTGTATTGGCATCAAAGCCTAAAGTCACATCTTCCTCATCATATAGTGGACTTATGTCTTAAAAGTCTACATAAAATCTACTATCAAGAAACAGTAAAAGTGACTAATATCAGTCTCAGCTGAGCTAAAAGATCACATTTTAATTCTATTTCATTGTGGCTTATCTCTGTTTTGCAATTCCATGCAGGTGCACAAAAGAGTTGGCTTTTTCAAAAATAGCAGTGCTTTGCTTTGATAAAAATTCGGGAGTGGTCTACTCTAGACTCAGATATGGGGATGGATATTTGAGGAGTAAACCGCAAGACAATGATTATATTTTTATATTATGTACATTAAAGAACCATCAACAACAAATCAAATCAAATTAATTATATATTGAACAATTATTATAAAAGTAAAGTTGAATAAATTGGACTCTGCAGCTGCATGAATAAAAAGGTAAAGTATCGCTTCCAGTTAGCGGAAATAGCCCAAAAGTGGATAGCACTCTACGTTTTATACACAATACTTGAATGCAAAATTTGGTTGACCTAAATAAAAGCGTACTCAAGTTATCATGTTTACATACACACACACACACACACAGACAAACAAAAATGGTATTTTCTGACTCAGGGAGGTCTAAAACGTCAAGATTCATCAAAATCTCAAAATGAAATTTTTGGAGGATTCCAATACTTTCCGTATACAAAGTATATGAGAAAGTCAGGGAGGTCTAAAATGTCGAGATTCATCAAAATCTCAACATTGAATTTTTGGATGATTACAATACTTTCCCTATACTTCGTATACAAGAAAGTAAAAATGTAGTTTCAGCAGTTCACTTAAGAGTTACTGTCACATATACACAGTACAATGAAATAAATGAAAATCTGCATGCCTGACCCACTTGGAGTAGGCTGACACTGTCCTTGAACGACAGTCAAAATCTCATTCCGTAGGTTATGTATATTATCCATCCATCCATCCATCCATTTTCTAAGTCAATTTCAATATAACAACATAAAATATATGTTATGGTGAGAGACACAGCTCATTTGGAACACAGAACACTCAGTGAGGTAAAAAAGAACCCCAGAGTAACAGCTAAAGGCTTGAAGGAAAATTTAGAACAGGTGAACATCTCTGTTCAGGAGTCTTCCATACACAAAACATTTAAAAAGGCATGGTGCCCATGGCAGGACACCAAGAATGAAGCAACTATGCTTCAAAATAAACAAAGCTTAACATCTAAAGCTTCTCAAAGACCACCCTGATACTCCACAATGCTATACGAAAGGAAAGATGTTTAGTGAACTAGTGAAATTAAGAGTGAATTGTTTAGAAAGAATATGCAGCAGTACATATGGCATTAAAAGGGTACAACATGCCAACATGAAAATCTCATCCCAATATTGAAGTATGTTGGAGGGAGCATCCTGATTTGGAGCCTTGAAACCTGGACAGGTAGTCATCATCAAGGGGCAAGGAATTCCCCAGTTTATGAAGGTACCCAGCCACGTTGGATGCAACCCAGCCACAGGGGTTGCATCTGGCACAATCCAGTGTGTTTCTTCATGCCAGTCCCAAGCCCAATTACAGTAATGGAAGGGTTACATCTTTTGCCAGATCAATATGCAGACAACAATACAAATTTCCATACCTCCACCAATACTGTTAGCCAACAGGGTGCAGGAAGAAATTGGACTACTGTTGGCCGAAGAAGGAGAAGAAGAGGGGTGAGACATCTCTGGAGGCAGGAGGAAAGGAGAAATGTAAAGATAGTGGAACTGAGGGTAGGAACTTTGAATGTTGGCAGTATGACTGGTAAGGGGAGAGAGTTAGCCGAAGGTTGATATATTGTTAGTGCAAGAGACTAAATGGAAGGGGAGTAAGGCCAGGTGGATCGGAGGTGGATTCAAATTGTTCTACCATGCTGTGGATAGGAGGAGAAATGGCGTAGGGGTTACTCTGAAGGAACAGTATGTAAAGAGTGTTTTGGAAGAGAAAAGAGTGTCAGGCAGAGTAATGATTATGAAGCTGGAAATTGAAGGTGTGATGATGAATGTTGTTAGTGCATATGCCCCCAAGTTGGGTGTGAGATGGATGACAAAGAAGTGAGTTTGATGAAGTGATGGACAGTGTACCCAAGGGACAGACAGTGGTAATTGGAGCAGATTTTAATGGGCATGTTGGTGAAGGGAACAGAGAAGATGAGGAGGTGATGGGTAGGTATGGAGTCAAGGAGATGAATGAAGAAGGTCAGATGATAGTGGATTTTGCAAAAAGGATGGACATGGCTGTGGTGAATATGTATTTTAAGAGGAGGAAGGAACATAGGGTGACATACAAGAGTGGAGGAAGATGCACACAGGTAGATTGTATCCTATGCAAAAGAGTCAATCTGAAGGAGACTGAGGACTGCAAAGTGGTGGCAGGGGAATGTGTAGTTAGACAGCATAGGATGGTGATCTGTAAGATGAAGGTGGAAACCAGGAAAAGCAGAAGAGTGAGGGCAGAGCCAATGATCAAATGGTGGAAGTTAAAAAAGGAAGACTGTAAGGTTGAGTTCAGGAAGGAGGCAAGACAGGCACTGGGTGGCAGTGAAGAATTACCAGACAGCTGGGCAACTACAGCAGAAGTAGTAAGGGTGAGCTAGAAGGGTGTTTGGCGTGACATCAGGAAAGAGGAAGGAGGAAAAGGAAACCTGGTGGTGGAATAGGGAAGTACAGGGGAGTATACAGAGGAAGAGGATGGTGAAGAAGAAGTGGGATAGTCAGAGAGATCCAGAAAGTAGACAAGAGTACAAGGAGATAAGGAGCAAGGTAAAGAGAGAGGTGGCGAAGGCTAAAAAAAAAATTATATGAGAGGTTGGACACTAAGGAGGGAGAAAAGGACCTGTATCGATTGGCTAGACAGAGGGACTGAGCTGGGAAAGATGTGCAGCAGGTTAGGGTAATAAAGGATAAAGATGGAAACGTACTCACAAGCGAGGAGGATGTGTTGAGCAGATGGAAAGAGTACTTTGAGATGAATGAAGAGAATGAGAGAGAGAAGGTTGGATGGTGTGGAGATAGTGAATCAGGAAGTACAAAGGATTAGCAAGGAGGAAGTAAGAACAGCTATGAAGAGGATGAATAATGGAAAGGCCGTTGGTCCAGATGACATACCTGTGGAAACATAGAGGTGTTTAGGAGAGATGGCAGTGGAGTTTTTAACCAGATTGTTTAATGGAATCTTGTAAAGTGAAAGAATGCCTAAGGAGTGAAGAAGAAGTGTACTGGTGCCGATATTTAAGAATAAGGGGGATGTGCAGGACTGTAGTAACTACAGGGGGATAAAATTAATGAGCCACAGCAAGAAGTTAATGGAAAGAGTAGTGGAAGCTAGGTTAAGAAAGGAGGTGATGATTAGTGAGCAGCAGTATGATTTCATGCCAAGAAAGAGCACCACAGATGCAATGTTTGCTCTGAGGGTGTTGATGGAGAAGTAGAGAGAAGGCCAGAAGGAGTTGCATTGTGTCTTTGTGGACCTGGAGAAAGCATATGACAGGGTGCCTCGAGAGGAGTTGTGGTATTGTATGACGAAGTCGGGAGTGACAGAGAATTACGTAAGAGTTGTACAGGATATGTACGAGGGAAGTGTGACAGTATTGAGGTCTGCGGTAGGAGTGATGGATGCATTCAAGTTGGAAGTGGGATTACATCAGGGATTGGCTCTGAGCCCTTTCTTATTTGCAATGGTTACGAACAGGTTGATAGACGAAATTAGACAGGAGTCCCCGTGGAATGTGATGTTTGCTGATGACATTGTGATCTGTAGCGATAGTAGGAAGCAGGTTGAGGAGACCATGGAGAGTTGGAGATACTGTATGCTCTAGAGAGATGAGGAAAGAAGATCAGTAGGACCAAAACAGAATACATGTGTGTAAATGAGAGGGAGGTCAGTGGAATGGTGAGGATGCAAGGAGTAGAGTTGGCGAAAGTGGATGAGTTTAAATGCTTGGGATCAGAGGGTAAGAGAAGTGAAAGTGAGTGCAGGCAGGGTGGAATGGGTGGAGAAGAGAGTCAGGAGTGATTTGTGACAGACGGGTATCAGCAAGAGTGAAAGGGAAGGTCTACAGGACAGTAGTGAGACCAGCTATGTTATATGGGCTGGAGATGGTGGCACTGACCAGAAAGCAGGAGACAGAGTTGGAGGTGACGGAGTTAAAGATGCTAAGATTTGCATTGGGTGTGACGAGGATGGATAGGATAGAAATGAGGACATTAGAGGGTCAGCTCAAGTTGGACAGTTGGTAGACAAAGTCAGAGAGGCAAGATTGCGTTGCTTTCGACATGTACAGAGGAGAGATGCTGGGTATATTGGGAAAAGGATGTTAAGGATAGAGCTGCCAGGCAAGAGGCAAAGAGGAAAGCCTAAGAGAAGATTTATGGATGTGGTGAGAGAGGACATGCAGGTGATGGGGAGAACAGAGCAAGATGCAGAGGACAGAAAGATATGGAACAAGATGATACACTGTGGCAACCCCTAATGGGACTAGCTGAAAGTAGAAGAAGATGAAGGTATCTGCCGGGATAATGTCAGGGTGGCCGTCCACCAACTGAAGCTCAGACATCAAAGTAAATCTATTACAGAGTGGCTTGGAAAAAAAAGAAAATCTGTCTTTTGAGGTCTGCCCAGTCAGAGCCTAGATGTTGTCCCAAAAGGAGATACTTTAGAATGACCTCAAGAGAGCCTTTCACACCAGACATCCTTAGAATATGGCTAAGCTGAAACAGTTCTGTAAGGAGGAATGGTCTAACATTTCTCCTGAATGTTGTGCTGGTCTGATCCACAGCTACTGGAAGTGCTTGTTTGAAATTTTTTCTGCCAAAGGAGGTTCCATCAGCCAAAGGAGGTTGCACCAGCACGCTATTAATGTTTGATTGGTGTGTTCAATAAAGACATGAATAAGTACAACTGTTTGTGTGTTATTAGTTTAAGTATATTGTGTTTGTCTATGCTAGTGAATTAGATGAATATCAGATCACATTTTCATCCATTCATCCATCCATTATCCATCCATCCATCCATTATCCAACCCGCTATATCCTAACTACAGGGTCACAGGGGTCCGCTGGAGCCAATCAGATCACATTTTATGACCTTTAAATATAGAAAACCAGGGGTCACGTCTTTTTTCTTGCCACCGTGCATGTATAGATTAGCTGACCCAGTCCACAATAACATGTGCGTTGTTGGTCTAGCACTTAAACCTAACTGCAGAAGCATCAGCTAATTGAAATGATTTTTCCCAGGCCAGTGGATGTGAATTCCTTTCTCATGCAGTTCTGTGGTATATCTGACCTAAAAACAGAACAGTCATTTCCAAGAAGTTGCAGCAATTTTAGCATGCGTAGAGTCATAAGAATCATTGATGGATCATTCGTTTTCTATAAGGTATTTACACTCCTCATTTTTCATTAATTTCACCAGAAATTTTCAAGTAACCTTTCAGTTTCTCAAGGGAAAGTTTTCCTTTCTGACATCACTGAGTAAACTTTTCATCCATGGACTTTGGTAATGCGGACTACAATTATGCACAGAAATGAGTTAAGGCGTGCCCAAAATGCTTTTGTTTTCTGAAACTGACTTTGTTAATGTTTCCTTGTTGCCGTTCGTTTTGTTGATGTGTATTTTTAACATCTGATATTTTGTGGTAATTGCTTTGAAGGACAAGTCTGAAAAGAAGGAAGCAGCCTGATGACAATCAGCACATGGACTAAAGATACAGTTTATGGTTTCACAGGTGAATGCCTTGTTTCGAGTGCCTGATGTTATGAGCAAACTGTACCTCATTTGTAAGTGCTTCTGTGTCTAGATAAGAGTTGTCTGAATATTTTGATAATACTGGGAAAATCCATCCATCCATTTTCCAACCCACCGAATCCGAACACAGGGTCACGGGGGTCTGCTGGAGCCAATCCCAGCCAACACAGGGCACAAGGCAGGAAACAATCCTGGGCAGGGTGCCAACCCACCGCAGTACCGGGAAAATAATTCTTGCAAATGTTTTGCTTCCTGAATTATTTTTGGTGATTATGTCAGGACCTGTTTCATTCTCTTTTTGACAAATGATTTTTGCGTGCTATTTTGTTTTCGGTTGCCATGTATTTTTGATTGTTGTGGATCTGACCTATATTTGTTCTTAGACTATTCTTTTGCACATTTGTTGAGTTGACCATTAACGTCTACGGTCACTATACCATAAAGGAAATGTAGGGGCTATAGGTGCCTACTGTTAAGAGACAGAGTCTCCAGGGATTATTCTGGAGATGCGAGCGCAAGACAAAAATCAGAATTACTGCCAGGCAAAGATGAAACCGGAGACTGAAGAGAAAAGCATGAGCAAACGAAACAAAGGAGCAAATTAAAAATCAAAGTCAAAGGCAAAAGGGATTAAAAACTGAAACCAACCAAACTCTGGGCCTGCTTGAATCAAAACTAACTGCCACAGAAGATTTTGTTTATTTTGTCTGACCGAAGGATGATTTTAAATAAAACCACATTCACATGTACACATGAGATCTGGTTATGTCATAAGGGCGACGCTAACAGTCATGTAATCTGCAAATCGCGTCACATAAACAAATAAGAGAATAAGAAAAATAAATCTAAAACATATTAAATTAATGTGAAATGGTTAGAAACGGCGCAGTGGGTAGCACTGCTGCCTCACAGTTCGGAGACCCAGGTTCGTTTCCCGGGTCCTCCCTGTTTGCATGTTCTCCCCGTGTCTGCGTGGGTTTCCTCCGGGCGCTCCGGTTTCCTCCCACAGTCCAAAGACATGCAGTTTATTTGCATTGGCAATTCTAAATTGTCCCTAGTGTGTGCTGGGTGTGTGTGTGTGTGTGTGTGTGTGTGTGTGCCCTGCGGTGGGCTGGCGCCCTGCCTGGGGTTTGCATCTAGGAAGCACGAAAGAATCATCTTGGCAAGCTGTTTCACCACATGGAGTTTTTGACAAATCGCAGCATGTAGCCATTGAGTGGGTTAGAGGGAAAGAAAGTGAGCCATGCCCTGTAGCCCTGCCAACCAGTGACCACCTTTCAGCTAAGGGTATAGAAATAAGGTGAGCAAAACATCATTTTTGATTTCAAAGAAATCTGCTGTTCTTATGAGAAGCTGTAATAGTAGAGGGAGCACTAAGAGTGGAACGTATGCTCTGAGCTGGACTTACTTTAATTCATTAAAGCTGCAAGAGTGTTCTTGGAAAAATGCGAAAGATTTACCAGTTGTTTAGACTAAAGGAAAACATTTGTTCACTGTTATTCTACAGTTTTTCATTCCTATGTCTGACTAATTTTAATTATTAATAATATTTCGGGAATATTTCTGAGTAAGGGTTCAACTAAGGTAATATTGTTTAAACTTTGAATGCAAAAAGAATGTGATGGCACAAGGTTAACAAATGTCTTAAAAACTTGTGAAAGTAACACCTGGGCCCGGATTTATCAAGCAGCTAAGAATTACTCAATGGAACTGCACTAAAAGTCACACTAGGGTAGGAATTTGTCCTACCTCAGAGTGAGATATAAGAGGTGATTACGAAGCGTCCTACATGCACTCCCAGCTAGGAGTGAGAGTTCACATTTGTGAATGAGTGATGTCACGACTTTGTGATGCTGCGAGAGGCAAACTGGAACTCATAATAATATTAATGCTAAGGTTGAACCACAAAGATAATAATGACATTCAAAGTAACTGTAGTAGAAGAAGGAGAGGGGAAACATAATAAGCTGAGATATTACGGACACTGAATGAGAGTAAAGCCAGAAATTGGACGCATCTGTTTAATAATAAGTGCACCTTGTGAATTATTCTGGCTGTACTCTTCTGTAACACTGCTCAGGATAAGCAGGTTTGAAAATAGATGGATGAATGGATGGATGGATGGATGGATGGATGGATGGATGGATGGATGGATGGATGGATGGATGGATGGATGGATGATCCACAGACGTACAGTACTTTCAAAAGAATCTTCTTCCCGCTGTTATGGCCATTGAAGCGCCTTGTAAAGTAACAGTTAATGAAATTAGCCACAGCTCTTCTTCTGAAGTCGTGCCATAACCCTGCCTCTCTCCATGATCCCCTCTTATCTTCTTCGAGGCTCTATTTATATGCTGTGAGTCTTTACCTGCCTTCTTGAACCTTCCCAGGTTTTTAAAGTGTAACATGAATGTTAAAGAGTTTTGTGGAATGCAGAGCTCTGCATACCTGGATGATATTTCGCTGTCAATTACCCATCCTGATCCCACTTACATTTAAGGTAATATGCTGGCTACTACAGTATAGTTTGCACCCATCATCACCTGTGTGTTGACACTAAGATATCGCTCAAGAGTTACACATGCATGCTCTTCCACACCTGGGGCAACGATTTTTATGTGCTGTGGCAAGCGGCTGGGGGCGGCATCCAGCCGGGATTCCCGGAAGGACCGGAGGAGGGCTTACGCCTCCTCCAGACCACGAGGGGGAGACCGCCCTGGTGGCTTTGGGGACCACAGGAATGTAGCTTAGAAGCTCAACTCTATAGGGGCCCGTGGTCACCGTCAGGGGGCGCCCCAATGCCTATGGAGCCCTGGCCTTCAGCACTTCCACCACACCCGGAAGTGCTGGGGGGAAGAAGACCAGGGACACCCGAAGTGCTTCCAGGTGCACAGTCGGTACTTCCGCCACACCAGGAAGGGGTGACGGAAGCTCATCAGCAGGCACCTGGAGCACATCTGGGTGTGTATAAAAGGGGCCGCCTCCCTCCATTCGATGGCTGGAGTCGGGAGTGTAGAAGGACAGAGCTCGGAGGAGAGGAGTGGAGGCGGTGAAGAAGGCATTGTGTTCGAGAAGCCTGGACCTTGGGGTGATTGGTGCTGCGGCACTGGGGTGTGCTTCACTTATTGTGTAAATAGTTTGTAAATACACGCGTGTGGGTTGAACCAACGATGTCTACCTGTCTGTGTCCGGGTTGTTCCCCACAGTGCATCCCAGTTTGCATTTTGCATTAAATGTATAAATCTGCATATGACCTCACATGTTGAAAGGGTGTTCAAAGTTTGGTGAAAAATTCAACAAATGCTTCGTTATGACATACTCAAATCATTGCTATTGCACGTAACATTCCACTTTCATTTCTGCAAACAACAGGTGCCTACTCCACGTGGATAAACTGATCATCTAACATACAAGATTTTTTGCGAATATTATTGCATCTCTGTCTTTGTATGAGTTCATTGTTGTCCAGCGTTTCCAAAACATTCCTCCTTTCCCCAAAATGTGTGCGCAGATTTCTGTTAGAACGCCATCTTCTGGTAACACTTCCTTATCGTTCAGTTTGAATCTGGATGTTGAAACTGCAGTAGTTATGATTAAATTTGAAATAATATCACTTCCTTTCCTAATTGTTGCCTATAATCAGTAATGGCGCAGCATATTTTTTTACCAGAAAGTGACGAAAACACTGTATTGACTACAGGCAGACTGTAAAGCAATGAAATGAAATTTTGGAGCTTTGGAGAGCTTGAAGAACATGGATTCATTTTTGTTAGTCTTGATTGGTCCTCACCGCTTTTTGTGTTGTTACACATACACCGATCAACCATAACATTAAACCCACTGGCAGGTGAATTGAATAACTGATTATCTCCTTACAATGGCACCTGCAAGAGGGTAGGATATATTAGGCAGCAAGTGAACAGTCAGTTCTTGAAGGTGATGTGTTAGAAGAAGGAAGAAAGGGCAACCGCAAGGATCTGAGCAACTTTGACAAGGGTCAAATTGTGATGGCTAGATGATCAGGTCAAAGAATATACAATACAACTGGTCTTATGGGATGTTACCTGTGTGAAGTGTTTAGTACCTATTAAAGTGATCCAAAGAAGGACAACCGGTGAACCAGCGTCAGGGTCATGGGTGCCCAAGGCTCACTGATGGTCCAATCTTAATTAAGAGCCACTGTAGCACAAATTGCTTAAAATTGAATGCTGGCCATTAGAGAAAGGTGCCAGAACCCACAGTGCATTGCAGCATGCTGTGTATGTATGTGCCCTGACAGACTGAGGAACGTTAACATTATTCAAAGTTATTGTCTGTTTTTACCTGCATTTTTATCACTCTTTAATTTAATATTGTTTTTGTATCAGTATGCTGCTGCTGGAGTATGTGAATTTCCCCTTGGGATTAATAAAGTATCTATCTATCTATCTATCTATCTATCTATCTATCTATCTATCTATCTATCTATCTATCTATCTATCTATCTATCTATCTATCTATCTATCTATCTATCTATCTATCTATCTATGGAGCTGTTTAGCCACAGAACAGTCAGAGTGCCCATGCTGACCCCTGTCCAATACCAAAACCACCTACAACAGGCACGTGAGCCTCAGACCTGGACCATGGAGCAATGTAACAAGGTGGCCTGGTCTGATGCATTATGTTTTCTTTTAGATCATGTGCACAACATGGGTGTGTGTTTGTGTTGTTTACCTGGAAAAGAGATGGCAGCAGGATGCACTATGGGAAGAACGCAGGCTGGCGGAGGCAATGTGATGCTCTAAGCAGTGTTCTGTTGGGAAACCTTGCATCCTGGAATTCATGTGGATGTTACTTTGACACGTACTACCTACCTAAAGATTGTTGCAGACCACATACATCCTTTCATGGCAAAGGTATTCCCTAAGTGGCAGAGGCCTCCTTCAACAAAATAATGCACCTGACACTTTGATATAATTGTTCAGGGATGCTTTAAGGAACATAATAAAGAGCTCAAGGTGTTGCTGAATTGGCCTTCAAATTCCCCAGAACTCAATGTAATGAAGCATGTGTGGGATGTGCTGGAAAAACAAGTCTGATACATGGAGCCCCCACCTTGCAACTTACAGGACTTCAAGGATCTGCTGCTAATGTCTTGGTGCCAAATACCACAGGACACCTTTAGAGGAGTGTATGACTTGATGGGTCGGAGTTGATTTGGCAGCACGAGGGACACCTACACAATATTAGGCAGGTGGCTTTAATGTTGTGGCTGATCAGTGCACATTCTTTATACTGTCGCTCATCTTTGAAATTAATATTTTACAGATTACATTTTACTAATGCAGGATGCTCTGACTCACTACTAAAATTTGACTTACTATTCACTACTAAAAACTGTTGGTAACTCAAATATTAAATGAATAATGGATGTGTCGATGGATAACGAATGCAATGATGTATTAAGGAATAAATGTTTCCATGCTTTGTTGGATGAACAGGCAAAATCAATCAACTGGTAAAAGAGTCAATAGGCTTCTATTTTCCCTGAAGAATCACATTTGCTTCAAACCCATCAGGGTATCTGTGTTAGGATCAAAGACAAACAAGCGATTATTTAAGCGTTTGGGACCACAAGGAAATAACAGAAAGCTGTTCATTAACCTCTCACACTGGGGTTACAAAAAACATAAAATCAGCACCCAATAGACAAGAGGCCCATAACAATACAACATCAAGACTCTGCGACTGCTGCTCAACTTAACATGTTTCATAACATTCCTTAAAAGTGTTTCCTCTCTGTGCTTTTAAATAAATACAAACATCCATTTTGGCAAAAAGACACTAATCTAATAACAGAAATGAGTGAAGTGCGGATTCCACTCTTCAGTGTTATTTAAATGTTTATTTTTGAAAGATCGGGTGGCAGTTCTTAAAGAGAACCAGGAAGTCACTCAAAAACAGGGGACTAAGAAGTCATTTAATGCACGGGAAATGATAAGAGGGGCGAGCGTAGAGAATGACACCTCCTGTGCCCACTTTTATTATGAAACTGATTCTGCAAGTTGTCGAGATGTCAGTGCTTGTGACCATTTGAGGAGTTGCCAATCAAGCAAGCATAATGTATCTAACGAAGAAACATTGCTCAGAAGAAGAGCAAATAACTGAACAGAGATCAAGGTCACCTGAAGAAAAATCTGGAAACATTTTTGTGTTGATGGTTGAAGGTGTGGGTTTCAGGAACTGAGCTTATGCTTTCATTTTATGGCTTACTTCCCACTCTGAAAACCCATGCTTTGCGGTATAATTCTACGCCCCCCCTCTTGCCACTTTCACTCCCATCCATACAGGTTTTGTATCACTTCCTTCAAAAAAAAACCCTCATTGTCATAAAGATATGGAAAAACAGTCTGTCAGATTTTAAAAACTGTGTGTCATCATAGGGGTTTCTTTCTTCTTTTTATACTGTTCATAACTAATTACGACTTCTTATATTGCCTTATTTTATTTTATCTTTTCACAGAGTAAACATCTGATCACAATAATTGTGGTAATCCGTATCTTGAAACATAGGTGGATCCTCCAAAAACCCAAATTACAACTACACACATAGGCCAAGTCTACCATTCAAAAAAAGTCACAAAATGAGCTTCACTTCTGACTCTTATTGTCGCATCTGCTGTCCTCAGAATGTTGAGGATTATTGTGAGCATAAAACAACCAGGAGAAGACTGAGGAATCAGAGGTTGTGGTCACAGATACAAGCAAGGTTCAGAAAATTGAAGGAAGCAAAACAAAAATGCGTGACTAAAATCAAAAGTCGTAAATCAGATTCAGAAGAAGATCACAATCAAAACACACAAGCCTAACACTATGACCTACTTGTAAAGAAAAGCCAAGCAATTGCTATTCAGGTCACAAGTGCAAACACTACCATGTTTATATTGTAGCTTCTGTGATATCATCTACGCAACAACTGCATGCATATAACTTTCAAAACAGCATTGCGTAAATAGCACCTAACTTCTAACAATGTAATTCTTACGATTAAAAACCCCAAAATAGACAAACATTACACCCTTAACACCTTCTTACATGTGGTGTAGCAAAGACTTCCATATGACCAGAAGTCTGTTTTTTTGTTCTTGGGTCAATCGTTTTTCCAGTTGAGGGTTGTGGGGGGAAAGTGGCTGACCTAATCACATTGCAGTACATGGTAGGAACCAACCCCAGACAGGTCATCTGCCTACTGCATGATCCGCACACCCTTTGTCACTGAAACTATGCCA
This sequence comes from Erpetoichthys calabaricus, assembly GCF_900747795.2. Classification (NCBI taxonomy): domain Eukaryota; kingdom Metazoa; phylum Chordata; class Cladistia; order Polypteriformes; family Polypteridae; genus Erpetoichthys; species Erpetoichthys calabaricus. The sequence continues at coordinate 167,707,871 of NC_041401.2, read as the reverse complement.
ATTCAGAGTCACCAAATAATGCAACACTCACAGCTTTGGGACGTAGACTCTTAAAAATAAAGGTGCCAGAGTGGTTCTTCAGAGTGATGCCACAGGGGAGCCATTTTTGGTTCCCAAAAGCCCTACATGAAGGTTCCAGAAAGACCTTCATTTATTTAGAAATACTCTGTCACACAGGATAAGTGCAGATTTTCTTAACCTGTTAGTATTCTGCAGCCTTTAAATACACATCAAATACCAGTATCATCTGCAACAGAAAAGAGACTATTCTGAGATGTTGGTCTTGGAGGCAAAGATTCAAAGAAAAAGCCATAACCATAACTGTCAAAGACAAGGAAAAGGTTAAAATGGGCAAAAGAACACAGACATTGGACAGAAGTTGACTGGAAAGGCATTTTATGGTCAGCATCCTGGAGTCATTTTTTCTCTGTTGCAGATGACACTGCCATTTGGTGTGTGTATTTAATGAAGCAGCTAACTGAAGATCTGTAAGACATTTGTTTTTCACACTACAGAATCTGATGTTCTTCCCCTGGTATGCAGTTGTCCATCTGGGTCTTTCTGTTATATCCTGGTTAGATCCTATGTGCCCTCTTCTCTCAGAACAGTAGCAGACAACTTTTTTAAGAAGTCTTCAGTTACTTAGAAATCTGTTTGCATGGAAGAACCTTTGTTCTGCAAAAAAAAAAAAAAAAACAATAGGCTGACATATTTCTTGAGAAGGCTGTTTTGTTTTGGCCATTTCTGAACATAGAACTAAATTTTAAGAATGCCAGTACCTTGTAACACAAGTGAACAGAATAACGTGTTTCAGAGTTGCTAATGCAATTACAAAGGTTTATCTAATAACTATTTAGCATTAGGGTGTTGTACCGTCAGGCAAAATGACACCTTTGATTGGCTAACTGAACATACTACAATCTGCAGGCTTTCAAGGGAGCTTAGGCCCCTTCTTCAGGCAACTTGTAATATGGAAACATTGTATGGAAAACTCATCAAAAAAAGACTTTGCCAACAATTATCTTATCAAAAGATCTTGACTGTACATTGTTCTCCACTCCTGCTAAATTAATCGTAGCCTGGAGAGGTCTATTCATTTTTTACATTGGTTTTCCAATGCTGTCTCTGTTTATATAAACACAGGGAACTCCAGTTTCTTTATTACCAGTTCCTTGAACTAATGTAAACTTTTCTATTTCTCTCTATTATATTAAAGAAGTTTTCCACCATGTCTGCGTTATTCAGCCGTGACCACTCCCCTCCAATCAATCGTTACTCATATTGGGCACATCCTCTCTCCGTCCCCCCCATGTAAAGTCTTATAGATAACTTGCCTTTCAATGCAGTCAGTTATAATGGCAGGGCAGAAAAGCAAATTATACATTCAAGAGTGTTGAATTTTAGATCATAATAGAAAAAGAGCGGCAAGAGTTGATAAGGAACATTAAAAAAAAGAAAATGAACAAAAATGAGCTGCATATAGTAAAAATCAAGAACCAAGAGAATCATCCAATAAACAAAAACGACAAAAACATCCCAAACAATATGCAAACAGCAATGCAAAAAAGCAACGTTTACAGAATGTAAGTTAGAGGATAAAGCAATTCATAATAGTGTTTTTGATGAAGCATTAATGTAATTACATTTTTTATTTGCTTTTTATTATGATTTATTACATTTTATTTTTTTACTTCTGCTTTTACTTTTTACCACGTTTTATTATTCATTGGTATTTAAAATAGAAAGTTGAAGGGAAATACTGAATTAACTGATTTGCTATCTATAATAACAAAGGACCAAACATCTTCCTCCCGCATCCCACATACTCTTCTATATACCATCTCTTTAAATACAAATGCTTTCTCTAACAGAAAAGTGCCCTGACAGCCTTTCAGAACTTATGTCCGTGCCTGTTTGCGTTGGGTGTTTGGGGAGTTGGAGTACCCCATGTGTCCACAAGGGTTTAATTATTTCAATACTATTATTTATCATTTTTGGGTATGTTAATGCAACATCACTTGATGTTAACAGCATGGTGGGATCATCTACCAAAAGAGTCACACAGAGTGACGTCAATACATAAACATGCAGCAGCCATTTGTTCTCTATGACTATACACTGGATAGTATAGTATTTTGTACTGAATGCATTGTCACCAGTTTACTATTTATTTATTTATTTTGTAGGTTATATAGCTCTTTTCTGAGTACACACAGTCTCACTCCACATTTACCTTATCAATAAGCCAACCTTACAGCTAACATATCGGCTTCTCTTAAAATTTCCACAAGTCTATTTTAAGAACTGACGCTTAGGGTAATTGGCGGTGTCTTCATCTTTGAGCAGCAATTAACATGTGGGCTTCTGATGTGCAAATTATACTTCTTTGCTGTTTGGTATGAGCAACCAGTTCTTGTAATTGTGCCTCCTAAGACCACCTCTTTAGTAGCCTGTAATGGATAAAAGAAACAGACTGTCTCACCACAAGGTGTATTCAGAGTTCTCTGCGTTCAATGAACAGAGTGAAGAAAATAGGAAAACCTGACCAGCTCAGTCAAAGCTTTGACAGGATTTTTTTAAATGGCCACAATGACATCACATAATCAACACCAGCTATGACATTAACATTAGATTTCACAATGTAATTTGTGGCAAGGTGACCATATTAAAAGATAATATTTATTCCATCTGTGTGCAGGTTAGTTGTCATGGCAGTGACTACTGCCAATGAATCATTATTTCAGAAAGTGTGTCACCACATGGTGCTTTGTGAGGTACAAAGAGCATTTCATTTATTTAGAGGGATCATCAGCTATTTAATGAGCCAAAGATTTTAATACAAAAATGTCTGTGGGAAGCAACAAAGACCTTAAGAGTGCACAAGCAACTCTCAAAGGTCTACTCATTTGATGTAGAGTAACATGAAGCTTTGCTACTAATAGAACACTCACTCAAGGATAAGAAATGGTCTCTTCAAGTCATTAGAACCTGTTCACCCACAAGTCTAAGCAGAGCAAAGCAACTGCAGAGTCCTCAGTGGCTTTGACTGGGAAAAAACTACTGACCAGTCTAAACTGACACTGAGACGTCTGTCACTTCAGTGTAGCAGAAACTGAAAACTGGCCAATGCAAAACCTCTTCATAGAGATGGTGGCATTGACCAAGGCAGATCCTTACTGAGATTCATGCAAAGTCAGGATTACTGAAGCTCTTCACACAGCTAGCCATTGACCAATGTAGTTTGCTACATGAACTCAGTATGACTGAACCTCTTCACATATTGTAAATGGCTACAAACCACTCTACTTCACTGTTCACTTCACACATTTGGATGGTGTGACGGGCGGCCAAGGTCATTACCTGGCAGGGACGTCAGTTAGATGGAAGGAGCGCGGGAGACAACATTGGCAGGGCACTAAAAGGATGGAGTATTTCAGATATTCATGTTCACCCTTTTTGTTACAATCAGTGTTCAGCAATTTTGAGAACTTACTTCCCTTTCCACTTTGCTTTACCACATAGTGGGAATTCAGTATGGCTGATGGAAGTTCAACCCTAGAGGGTGGTGGTAGAAGTAAGGGAGTTGAAGAGAGATGTAGTTTATGGTAGGAACAGTAAAGTGTTGTCAGTCTGCAGCCATTTTGGAGGGTTAAATAGTCACTTTGGAGGTGGAGGATGGAAAGAATGAACAGTGGGTGAGAGTTGGCAGTGGGTGAATTACCTGCTGAGCAGTTTTATCCATGAGGCAACATAGGAGGCCACGTACAGTGGCATCATCTATGGGGTGCTGTTTATGTAACTCAAGGGGCATGTACTCCAGACACTAAGGGGGAAGTGTGATATAGCAGGTCCGCGGCTCAGAAAAATAATGCTGATTTTACATAAATAAATAATGAATGTGTTCACACTGGGGAGTGGAGCAAGTGTGAGTGATTTACAGAGAAGATGGCTCAACTCTGGGATGGTACATGGTAGTCAGCTGTCCATGCGTTGCCCTCCTGGCACGTGCAGAAGGTCTGATTGTCTGATTATCTTCCTTGGGCAAGCATCAGGCAATCGCATGTGCAATTGCTCCTCAGCATATAAAAGGGGAGTGCAAGGGAGAAACAGGTGGAGTCAGAGAACAGCAGCGGGTGGAGAGGCAGGTCAAACCAGCCAGTGTGGGGAAAGAAAACACAGTCATTTGCCCTGTGTAGGAGAAAAGGTTTGGCACTCTAGGGGCGGGTCATGCCCACTGACTGTCCTTGAGGAGGGGGTGCGATCAAAGGTGGTGTCCTCCACAGGGGTCCAAGGGACGATTACAGGGGCATGAAGGAAGACAACCGACCCCAAGGGGTCTGGCTAATGCCACTCGAGGTGGCAAAGGCAGGAGTCGGGAGGAGAGGACCACGAGACGAAAAGGGAGTTGTGTTGGACTCGTCCAAATCTGAAAGGAACAATGACCCGCTGACTGTGGCATTAGTTTCAGTCTCGGTTTTATGGATTATTTATTTATTGATTTTTAGAAGCACTGCACTTATTGAGCACTTTGTTTTTGATGGACTGTTTTGAATAAAAGCACTGAAGCACTTTGTACGCCTTCCCTTTGCTTTGTGTGGTGTCCTCATTTGCTCGGCTCATCCCTCAGAAACATTTTCGGCGGTGGAGGCTCCCGGTGGAACCCGACAGCACGTGGCCGACCCACACCATCACAGGAAGATCATCAATGCCTCAATGTACTTTTGTATGCCACAAACACAGATGGGGTCCTTTTATATTACTCAAGGGGAGCTTGTCCCAGACACTGAGGGTTAGTCCCCCCTTTCCCTGCCTAGGACTCCATATGGATTTTAAGTGGTACTGATTACCTGAGGTGTAGTATTCGTAGCTCAGTTTTCTATTTCAACAAATATTAAAACGTAATGTACAAGACACATTTTGAAATAACACTTGAAGCCATTTTTGTAATGGTTTTAAGCTACCAAGCACATCAAGCAATACAAAAAGCAAGACACAATCTGTACGTTAATGATAAGGAATGAAATACAAAGTCATCCAACTGCAAAAAAGCTTATCTCGCTTAGGGTGACCAGGGGCCTCATGTATAAATGGTACGTACGCACGGAAAGAAACTTGGCGTAAAGCCACGCACATTTCCATGGTACCTCATACCCTGGCTTACGCAATTTCTCTGCTCGGTTTTGCAGACTGACGGCACCCAGCGTCAAAGCAGTGCTACTGTTCCTGTGTAGTTACCCTTTCTTTCTTAGATCCACATTCCTGACGCGGCTTTATAAATACACTGAAACTAACTGCATATTGTTTATTAGTGTAATGCATCTGATTGTAATTAACCTGCAGCAATATAATGGTCCATGGAATAGCCATAGTATTCCAAATACCATAACTGCTTTAGCGTTGTAACTCTCACTGCATCTTCTTCTTCTCTCAGCTGCTCCCATTAAGGGTTGCCACAGCGGATCATCTTTTTCCGTATTACTCTCACTGCACCACTCGGAGTATTTATATCACTGTATCTGAGAATCACAGCAGCAGCTGATTGGAAAGAGAATTATCGGTATACAGTGATCCCTCGCTATATCGCGCTTCACCTTTCGCAGCTTCACTCCATCGCGGATTTTATATGTAAGCATATTTAAATATATATCGCAGATTTTTTGCTGGTTCGCGGATTTCTGCGGACATTGGGTCTTTTAATTTCTGGTACATGCTTCCTCAGTTGGTTTGCCCAGTTGATTTCATACAAGGGACGCTATTGGCAGATGGCTGAGAAGCTAGATTGCTTACTTTTCTCTATCTCTCTCTTGCGCAGACTTTCTCTGATCCTGACGTATGGGGATTGAGCAGGGGGGCTGTTCACACACCTAGACGATACGGACACTCGTCTAAAAATGCTGAAAGATTATCTTCACGTTGACTACCTTCTGTGCAGCTGCTTCATGAAGCGACATGCAGCACGGTGCTTCGCATACTTAAAAGCACGAAGGGCACGTATTGATTTTTTTATCTGTCTCTCTCTCTCTATCTCTCTCTCTCTCTCTCCCTGCTCCTGACGGAGGGGGTGTGAGCTGCCGCCTTCAACAGCTTTGTGCCGCGGTGCTTCACATACTTAAAAGCAAACAGCCCTATTGATTTGTTTGCTAGAGATTGTTTTCTCTATCTATGTGACATTCTGTGCTCCTGACACGCACTCCTTTGAAGAGGAAGATATGTTTGCATTCTTTTAATTGTGAGACGGAACTGTCATCTCTGTCTTGTCATGGAGCACAGTTTAAACTTTTGAAAAAGAGACAAATGTTTGTTTGCAGTGTTTGAATAACGTTCCTGTCTCTCTACAACCTCCTGTGTTTCAGCGCAAATCTGTGACCCAAGCATGACAATCTAAAAATAACCATATAAACATATGGTTTCTACTTCGCGGATTTTCTTATTTCGCGGGTGGCTCTGGAACGCAACCCCCGCGATGGAGGAGGGATTACTGTACAGCATGAAGCAGACGCTGCCTAAGCCACGGCAAAACGCCTCAAAACCTTTCCTGTACGGACCTCGCGGTTCAGAAAAAGTTTCATCCCAAGAACTTTAAATGCACTCAATCAGTCCATCAAGTGCTCCTTGTAGAACTGTTTGTACTTATAAGTACAATTACCTCACTGTAAACTTGCACTACAGTTATAATATTGCACAACCTGCGCCACTTTATAAAGCGCGTATTTACATATGATGATGATATCATTTTTAAGATGAAATGCAACAAAATATGTTGATTATATTATACAGATAAAACTTTAACTTCATTTAAATAATCTGTATTGCTAATAATTAAACAAGTGAGGACACAGTGCTGCAGCGCTAGCTAGTTCAGGGATTGTTCCTGCATTGCGTTGTATTCTTGCTGGTGCTGACGCGACACTGGAAGGATAGACGGATAGAATAATTAAACATGTACTACGAAGATATTTTCAATATTCCTTAAAAGTTTTGAAGAATCTGCATTCTCAGCTTACAGATGGCTTAACGTCTATTACAGAGCTGATTGTGTGGCGATTGGGTATTTGGAGAAAGAAAAGTAAGAACAGGAATTGGAGGTTAGTACGATTGAAAGAGACAGTACTTCTGTAATAAAGTATTTCATCGAAGGTCGCGCATGGCGCAGCAAGCCTCTTGCGTGAAATATGAACAATCACGGTGCCACCGTGTTCCCATGCTTAATAACATGCTTTCATTCCTATCATCACGAAAAAGATATCACGTATACATCTGAGTATTTTAATTATTCAGAGAGCTGTAATATCATGAATGTAATGGATTATGTGTCCTGTCGGAGTAAGAGAAAGCCCGTTTAAGAAGCACATAGTGATTCACACACATAGAGCACATAGAAGATCAAAAACAGAACAAAGCATTTAACGTGCTACTTTAGTTACAATGGGATTTGAGAAACTAGTAAATTAAACTATTTTAAGATGAAGTTTATGATGTTCTACTTTAATGGCAAAATAAACTACGTGATTAAAGTGGAAATTTCGAGATTAAAGTTGACATTTCGTGCTTTTTTCCCACTGTGTGCCTATTTTTTTTGTCTGTACCCTAATGAGCTTTCACATGACACTCAGACGGTGGGCTACGACTCGCTTTTTCACGCCGACTTTGATATGTGACTTTTTTTTTATTTCTGGCACTGTGCGACTTTGTGAACTTGAGCTTTTGAGTTTCTCTGACACTCTGTCACTCGATCAACTTCCTTTTGTTAATTATACCACTGTTTAAATCAACAAATAGTAAGTTTTTCCTTTGCCTCCACTTGGTATTCGCTGAAATTCTTATATTTTCCCCCGTTCCTTTCCCATTGTCTTTTCACAGAAGGCTGAGCTTAAGGGCTATTTATATTGATTTGCATATTCAAAGAGGCATAATTCTGGGAGGAGTTGGGGCAGGACAGAAGGCGTATGCACGTGCGTTACTTTTCACGCTGATCGGGATTTATGTAGTGGAAGAACGTGAAAGTGTGCGTACGTACAGATTGCTGCATCTGGATTTTTCTGTGCGTACGCACACTCCCACTTTTGTGCTTACGCCATGTTATAGTGTGAGTTCTACGCACCACATTATACATGAGGCCCCAGGACAGTTGACTCCATTTTATCTTACAGTCATTACTAAAGGATAAGAGGAATTTGAGCACAGCCCACTCATAGTTGCCAAATGTATACTCCTAGAGAAGCAGACATTGCAGTTCTTACTGTACAGTGTGTGTGCAGACATTTCTTCTGTTGCAGCGCTTAGCACCAGATGGGTACCACATAAACTGTAGCACCTCAATTTACTAAAAAAACTCAAAACATTCCAAAGTGTTATTCCAACCTAAACCTAAGTTTTACCTACATGCAGAATATGTTTTGCTCAGGCTGAATTATTTTTGTTTTTTTAGTAACATGGAATTGTTCATTTTAAATGATGGAGATGCAATATATAAAGAGTCTGAGTATAGCTTAATGGTACAACATAAAATTATGTCTTTTAGCCCTCCTGCTCATGGATTTTCTAAAGATTACTAATGAGGCTTTTGGAAAAGATTATTACTAACAACATTCCATTTTTGATGGTGATAAATCCATGCTGGGCGTTTAAATATAAATAAATATAATGTGTGGATCAAATCTTGACAATTTTTTTAAATGAACTGGAGTATTTCATAAATGCTTAATTTAAATACTTACATTTAAAAGTAGATGAATATTTCATATTTCCTTTAGTATTTTTATCAGCAGTCACTACAGATGGGAAATTAGTAAGCAGCAGAAACTAATCATCATTATGGTGACATTCAAAAGGACATGATGCCAACCTTTATAATTAAAGAACACCAAACTTTTAGCACACATAATTCAACTCAATACAGATGTTTTAAAATAGCATCAGAGTGGGCTTAGACAGAGGGGAGCGTGGTCTGCCGATATGCTGAAGTTCTTTGCGACAACAACACAAATATCTTAACAGTAGTCTAGTGGATCATATCATCGACTACACATGTGCTTCCAGGATCTAATTCACAGTTACAGTTCTGTCACATGAATTTTTCCAGCAAATGACTTCATTGACATAACCTGAACAAGTCAGAGGCAATCATGGACCACCTGTGACCACCTGTCATGTCGTTTAACATCCCCAGCGACGCAATCTGACTGGTCTGCAACTCGCACCATAGGGGCAGGCTCTGTGTATGTGAAAGCTGGCAACCAATGAGCACGAACCAGAAACTACAATCTTAATTCCCAAGAACATTGGCACAGTATGGAAAATGACAATAAGAACATAAAAGAGTGGTTTGTAAATCCTACTCACCCTGTACTATTGTATATCAAAAACACTACAACAGCACATTATTTGATGATTTATCTTGTGAAATTATTTGTTTTTATGCAAATATCCACTCATGTCATATCTGACGAAGATGGGAGAGTCGAATGTTTCCCTCTGTGTAATACCCACCAACTCTTTTAGTAACTCTTATTAATTCTTTTAGGGCGGATGTCGAAATTTGTCAACACATAGCCCTAAAGTCGACATTCAAAGGCAGAGGTCGATAAAAAGCTGTAAACATCGATAACATTTACTGTTACATTATAGGTAGACCCTCTTTGCTAGGAGGACTGTTAGACTCGTTGAGTTGACATTGAATCCCTGTGTGTGCATGAGTAGCATAGAGTAAAAAATGTCTAGAATGGCATTGACATCAGGCCACAGAGCAAAGCGAATGTGCAAAGCAAAATACTCTGTGTGTGTTATTTAATTATTTATTCATTTTTTGCATATTATCACTGACTTATCGAAGTCTGATTTAATGCAAGTGATCTGGATGTCAAAAACGAAAGTAAGGTACCGCATCAGCTGATTGGCCCACAGCTGATCATGCAGCTGACGCGCCTACAGTAATGTTTGCCCTGGGAGGACTACACAGACATAGATCCATGGGAGGCAAACTGGCGACTGGCTTTCATCAAACGACACGGTATGCTAGTGGACACTACGGATTACTAGCTACTTGACTACTTCAAGCTGTTTTATTCCAGAAAGTGTCATGTATATTATGAGTGTTGAAATGCTGGCTCATCAGACCACAAAACACAATTCCAATGAGCTACATTACACCTCTGATGAGACTGAGCCCAGAGAAGTCTGCGGCACTTCTGGACAGTATTGACGTATGTCTGTTAGTCATAGTAACTTACATCTGTAGATGCAGCAGCAAATTGTGTTGAGAGACAAAGGTTTCCTGAATCTATTACAGACGCATTATGGTTTTTAAGACACTTACATCTGAGGGATAGGAGATTACACACATTTAGAAGTGGTGTACAGGTAGTTGTTGACTTACGACCATGTTCAGTTCTGATGGACCGGTTGTAAGTAGATCTGGGCATAAGAAAGACCGGTATAGGTATTCAGACCTGACCGTATGTATAGTACTGTAGTCTCTTACGTCATATTTCTTGTTTTATTTCCTTTTTTACTATCATTCTTAGTACACTGTGTAGATTTTCTGTCTTTTTTTTGGTAAATGATTTATTTTATTATTTTGTTTTGTTACTACTTTTCATTGCTTGGATGCCAAACCTTTAACAGCTTCACGAGTCCTTTCTCTGTGTTATTTTATGTTATTAGTGTTTGCCTCTCTCAGTGTTCATTGTGGTAGCTGTGAAAGGAGGAATTATATCAACACAGTTTGAGCGCTCACATATTTTCTGTTTTAAAATTTCATCTTCTTAATAATAAATATTAACAGATAAAAGAGTTCAGTGGGGTTGTGTTAACCCTTCACGGCGGTTCGCACATCATGAGTCTCAATGCAGAAGCTTCAGAGGTTAACCGGATTCAAAGCCAGAACACCCTAGTACAGTGCGTGCAATGGGATAACGTAAAGTTACACGCAATCGCATTCACTTTCTTTCCTCCTTCAAACTGCTTAATCACCTTCATTTATGTATCGAGATTAATTGCCTTTTTTTCCTGTAATTGTAAGACAAACGTAACTGAACACACTCGAAAAAATAATAAACTGAGACTGAGACGAATGAGTCACGGCATATGGAGCTGGTGTGGCGAAAACTGTTGTTCGACAGCGAGATGAGTTAGCGGGCGTAAGTCGAATGGAAGTAAAAAGCATAGGTCATAAGTTGATAACTACCTGTTAGTGGCAACTCTGTGCAGATATGATGGGCTCTATTACAGTGAGAAAGTCAGGCTCGCAAAGCCCGTCTCTGAATGCTGTGTGTGGTGCGCTGCCTGGCAATGTCAGCTGATCTATCTCTGTGTCAGTCCCCACCATCTTCTACAAGTGGCTTTTCGGCCTTGCCCTTTACTCTCAAAGATTTGACCCAATTGCTTGATTCTTTTAATTATATTGTACGCTGTAAAGAGTGAAATGTCCAAAAATACCGCCAATTTGTGTTTGGGGATCATTGTTACTCAAGTGCTGGATTGATTCATTAACACATTTCTTGAGAAATTGGCGAACCTTGACCCATCCCTGAACATGAAGGACTTGGCTTTTTTTTGGAGACTCTTCACATACTAGAACACAATTGTCTCACCTGTTTAACATCACCTTGCTATTTCAACTTGTCACATTGTTATTAGTCCTTAAATATCCCCATCCTGACTTTTTTGGAATGCATTACAGGCATCAGTTGATCATATATGTTCAAAAGAACAATGCAATAAATAAGACCAAACAAGAATTACCTTGTTTTTATACTTGGTTTGTTTTATATATACGTCAAAGCAAATTTACAAATCACTCCTGTTTGTTTTTATTAGCATTTTCCATACTGTCCTAGTTTTTTTGGAATTGGAGTTGTACACTACATGTAATGCAACTATGGGGACTGAGGAACGCAGGTGTTTTGGACCGCACAACAGAATAGAAGCTCATGTGCCTGATGTCTCGTGTTTTACATACCGTGACAGAAGGGGAAAAAAGAAAAACAAAAGGCTGACATATCAGCTGAACTCTCCATACCCGTAAAGTCTCTATACAGCATTGGTATGGCCAGGTGGTTTGCTATTTGCCTGTCCGAAGTATCAAGCTTGCGATATTTTGGACATTTGACACTGCACTTGAAAGACATTATGGAGTTGTCTAATTTGTCACCCCTGCAACTGGTATGGGATATGCAGGTGGATGAGTCTTTGGATAATGGACTATCTGTCAGTTTGTCTGATGTGGATGTGAGCAACACTGGAGCACCACAAGGAACAGTCCTGTCTCCTTTACTCTTCAATATGTACACCTCAGACTGTAAATATAACAGCAGGTCATGTCACTTGCAGAAATTCTCAGATTCTGCACTTGTGGGTAAATTGATTAGGGGGTTGAGACAGAGTATAGGAGTCAGGTGAAGAAGTTTGTTTCTTGGTGCAAAGAGAATTATCTGCTTCGGCAGATAATTAACATCAGCAAAACCAAGGAACTGCTTTTCTACATTGTGTTGTGCTGGGCTGGTATCATCACTTCAAGAAAGGGCCAATTGAATCAACAAGCTAATTAAAATGTTAAGTTCAGTTGTGGAACACACTCTGGACCCCCTTGAGGTGCACTAGTAGCAAAGGAGAGTATGAAAACAAAACTGAGTGCCATTATGAACAATGCTGCACGTCCTCTTTCTGACACACTAACACCCTATCTATCTATTGTCACACACGTGCGCATAGGAGGCAGTCAACAAGCCATTAGGTGAGTGAAATAAAGCAAGATGAAGGGTTGATTTTTGGTATTCTCGCTCTCTCATCAGAACCAAAGAAGAGAAATAACAATCCCATTTAAATCACCAGCACCACTTCCGGATTCTCAAAATGGCCGCCAAATGGGCCCTAATGATGATGTCACTTCCGATCTCCTAATAACGACTCCACTTCCGGCTTCTAATAATGACGTCACTTCCAGTACCTGATGATGACATCACCTCTGTCTCCCTCTGATTACATCACTTCTGGTCTCTACTCAATGACGTTTCTTCCGTCCAACAGTCCATGATATCATTTCCTCCCACATCACATCCTTCCACCATTTTCTGTATGCCATCTTTCAATTGTTGTTTGTCAAATGCTCCTTTTTTTGATCAATTTTTTATTTCTTTTTCATTACATCCGCTGGACATTATACGGGGTCATTCCACAACTCTTTTTGTTTTATGGAACTCCTTTTTTCTTTATTACATTATCTATCTATCTATCTATCTATCTATCTATCTATCTATCTATCTATCTATCTATCTATCTATCTATCTATCTATCTATCTATCTATCTATTGATAGTCATTTAATCTGACAGCTTGCAGACCTTAAGGTTGATATCATCTCCAACTGGAAGTCACGTGATGTGACATTGGCTTTAGCGGGAGTTAGAAATGCAGTCCAGCTGGGGTCAGTACCAGGATTTTTGCAGTTATTAATTTAAGTAAAAATAGAAAAAGTTTAGAAAATTAGCTATAGGCAGATGAGTCGGCACATCTCATTTAGCAAAATCCATACAGTTGGACCAACAAAATCTAAATTATGGCTTAACTTTAATGTATATAAAGGCATATTTTTACACACATGTATTAAAACTGCTAGATATCATCTAATAGTGGATGTTAAGAGCGAAAAGATGAATTTATAAAGAGAATTTTACAGTCTTAGTGGACTTAGGCTGCCCAAAAATAGAAAATATACAGAAGCAATAAAAAAGTTAACAGGCTCTTAGGTTATGCAGTATAATCTAAATAAAATGTATTTATAAGGCCATACTGAGAGTTAAGTTTGTAATTTTGGTGCTTATATTACAAGTCACACATAACAAAGCCTGAGCTAAGTAAAGATGAACTACAGCACTCATTCTAGGGCTATTAAGTCTTTGCAGTTTCGGAAAACAACTGGAAGAGTTGAATCCTTTTGGCCAAAGAAATAAAAAATTATGAAGGGACCTGAGTGGAAAAAAATGGCTGACACAGCAGTTACCTCAAAAAGAGTTCTTCAGGAACACAGACGCATAGATGGAAGCTGGCGAGGAGTCAATTTCACACAAGCACTAGAAAATATTACTCACCAGAGAGAACTACAGAAAAATTCAAAAGAAATTCCCTAGTAGTTTTGTTTTACACTCCATCTTGTGGATCCTCCATTCTTATTATTCTGAACTTCTTTAATGAGTAGGAAGTGATTGCATTATACTGGACAACAAAATCTGGGTATCTGGATATAGGTTTTTTGCAATTTGTTTATAATTATTTATGATCATATTGAAAATGAAGAACACATTTACATTGAATATGTAAATCTAATATTATATTACTAGCTGTGTAAGCCTATAAATTATTGAAATCTTCAGAAAAAAAATTGAACTGTAGAGATGTCAGGTAATTGAAAGGAACTACTCTGGGCATCTCTCTCCTAGAAGGTTTCATTTTGCCAAAGTGCTCGCCTCACTTGTGTATTAGCGGTGGGAGGAAATGTTAAAGGGATACCGTTTTGCCGATGTGCCCTTCTCGCTTCTGTATTAGCGGCTAAGTGAGTGACTCTTTCTTCAGAGGCTTTGTTTTGCTGACATGCTGGCCTCGCTTATGTATCCTTGGAGGTGCAGCCCTTACTCCGACTTAACCTCTCACTTCCGGGCCGGACAGACAGACGCACACACTTCCACGCGTAGACATTTATATATACGATACTGCACTGCTGTATTCATGCAAGTTTTCTTCACATTCTGCAGTTTCCTCCTAACACTCTGACTCAGAAATTAAACTAACAGTGGATGTGTACCTTTGTGATGGGCTGACCACCAGTTAATGATTTGCATCTTCAGATAAACACTCACTGAGCCAATTCTTAGGACCCCTACACTAAAACTGGGTAGGGCCACCTTTTGTTCTTCATGGCATGGATTCCACAAATTTCCTTTGAGATTCTGGTCCATGCTGACATGACTGCATCACCCAATTTCTGCAGATTTTTCAGCTGAACATTCATGCTGGGACTCTCCCACTCTACCACATCCCAAAGTTGTTCTGTTAGATTCAGATCTGGTGACTGGAAAGGCCACTGAAGAACACTGAACTCATGTTCATGAAACCAGTTGCTTTGTGACATGGAGCATTATCATGCTCAAAGTAGCCAATAGAAGATGAGTAAAGTGTGCCCATGAATGAATTCACATGGTCAGCAACAATACTCAAACAGGCCATGGCATTCAAGTTATGAGTAATAGGCCCAAAGTGTGCCAAGAAAACATTTCATTCACCATTACACCAACCACCACCAGCCTGGACTGTTAACACAGGGCATGGATTCATGCCGTTTGCACCAAATTCTGATCTAGTGATCTGGATGTATCTGCAGAAAACGAGATTTATTAGACCAGGTTATGTTTTTGCAGTCTTCATCTGTCCAGTTTTGGTGAGCCTGTGCTCACTGCAGCCTCTACATTCTGTTCTTAGCTGACAACAATGGATCCCGATGCTGTCTTCTGCTGTTTTAGCCTCAAGGCTCGACATGTTGTGCATTCTGAGATGCTTTTCTGCTCACCATAGTTGTACCGAATGATTACCTGACTTCCGCAGCTAGACTAGCCATTCTCCTCTGACCTCTGCCATCAACAAAGCATTTCTGTCCACAGAACTGCTGCTCACTGGATGTTTTTTTTTTTGTCTTTTCCACAATTCTGAGTAAACTCTGGAGGCTTTTGTGTGTGAAAATCTCAGGAGATCAGCAGTTACAGAAATACTCAAACCAGTCCATCTGGCACCAGCCATCACTGAGATCACATTTTTCCACATTCTGATGATTGACATGAACATTAACTGAACCTCCCAGCCTCTATCTGCAGTATGTTATGCATTGTGCTGCTGCTACCTGATTGGCTGATTAGATAATTGTATGGATAAGCAGGTGTACAGGTGTTCCTAATACTTTCCCATTGAATGTAAAATATATTAATGAATCACACAACCATAACATCATTTCTGACAAACATTTTATAAAAGAAAATATTTGCAAGGAGAATCACACTCCTACTAGGAGAACAGATTGAACAAATGAGTCTAGAAAGATTTTTGACAATTGTGTATAATTGTATGTGAAGTAATGAGTCTGATATAAACTTGACGTGGCCACATATTTGTAAGGGTGCACGTGGTGCTCAGGATGAATCTGATCATTTATTCAAAAGTCCCTTTGCTGAAGGAAATTTTGCTCAGTTGTAATTTAATGATGTTAAATTAACTGAGGACCATCAAAGCATGTGAACAGAGGCCAAAAGAATGCTTGTTCAAGACTTTAAATTTCTACCAAATTAGTTTTCATATCACTCTGGGTGACAAAGTGCTGAATATGATTTTCCTCTTGAAGGTTAAATATGTCTTCTGCAGTTTCTTAAACCCTTGCCCAGGCCAAAGATAACTTTGAAGCCTCAGAATCATCTCTCAGCCCATTTTGCTCTTCTAGATCATTTTGAAGACACATCTAGAAAAGCACATCAATACAGGTTAGGATTAATTAATAACCATTGTTGTACTACAAGTAACAGCTCATGTCTACCAAATCTGCCTACAATTGCCAGTCTAGGGTGGGTGCCATTATCCTGCTGGTTTATGGATATTGTGGCTGGCTGCACAAGCATTGAGAAAACTGTTTGCACTTCACCTTCACTCTTTCCTGCTTTACCCTCCTCCACAGCCTCTACACCCCTTCAAAAAATGTAACAGATCCACTACAAGATCTCTCCAACCAATCAAAACACACTGAAAATGGCCAACAATGTATAGGTCATTCCTTACACATCTGTGCACTACATCTTCCTTCTGTTCCTTTGCTTCAGCTAGCACCACTCATATACCAAGATGGGAAAGAGGAAGAAAAAACTTGGACCTTTCCTGACTGCTCATTGGTGCAGAATGGGGATGGGGCAAATGTCATGTTTCAAATGCTCAATTTATGATTGGTCCAAAAACTAAGGGGTTGGAGTATCTTTCAATCTGATGAAGCATTCTTAGGGTCAGTTTATACTTCACCCTCAGAACGTGTACGCACACGCATCAAGGCTGCCACACGTTCCCAGCATTCATTTGACACGTCCTCAAAAATTTATGTGACGCATGCATGAGTTGCACTACCAGTAAAAAGTCAGGGGGTGCAGTGTGATAAAGTCAGGGTCTCTGTTTACTATCTACATGTGACAGAAAGCCGCTCTGTGGATTGTACAAGATTGATGTGCCTGCTTTGATGTTTGACGAATGGTTCAATGTGGTGAAACAAAACGCTGACATATAAATGCATTCTGGTGCTTTTATATTCAAGCGTTGCATATTCCCCATCATAATGACACGATACATTGTAAAAGTCTCACATACCATCTTTATTTTTTTTTTTTTTGGCACCTTCACAACAGCATCAGGATGTACAGCGGCATATTTGAGGCACAGACAAAAAAAGTTCGGGACACAGTGAAAAGTTCTGTTTTGTGAATAAAGTGGACATTTCAGCTTTAATCTCAAAATGTCCACTTTAATCTCTTAGTTTATTTTATCATTGAAGTAGACCATCATAAACGTCACCTTAAAACCGACCCAGTTGTTAATCGCTACCTGCTTTTCTTGCATTGACAGCAGCAGCAGGCAGCAATCACTACACAGAACACATGTCATTTATGATATTCCAGCTCTCTGCATATTTAGAATCCTTAGATTTCTACTTGATATCACATTCATGATGAAATGCAATAAAGTATGTATGTTACATTTTACAAATAAGTCTTTAACTTCATTTAAATAATGAATACTGTTAATAATTACACATGTTGTGGCGGCACAGTGGTAGAGCGGTAATGCTGTTGCCTAACAGGGAGTCACGTCCCTGGTGTTCCCTGCCTGGAGTTTGCATGTTTTCCTGCTGGGTTTCCACAGTGGGCTCCGGTTTCCTTCCAAAGACATGAAGGTTTGGGGATTTGATGTAGGTAAAATGACACTAGTGTACGTGTGCGCTTGTATACACCTTGTGATGAGCTGATGCCCCATCCAGGGATTGTTTCTGTCTTGCGCCCGATGCTTGCTGGAATGGGCCCATCCCTGGAATGATGGATGAAACCATTAAACATCCTTTTTCAGAGATATTGTGGCAAGGTGCTCTCGGAATTTAATGGGTGTTTCAGGCAATTCACAACAGAGGGAAGCTGAACTTGTTCTCACCGTGATGATATCTCTCACTGCCACCTGGTGGAATCTTCCAGATTTATGTAAAGTACGAGTAGGCAAGTATAAACAGTTGCGATGGACGACCGGGTACAGACTCCGGTCGCCACCCCCAGGCCGCTAGGAGGAGCCCTCCAGACAGCATGATGGTGCCCCGAGTTCCAGCAGGGACTCATGGACTCTGTAGTTTGTATACACAGCCCTGCTGGATACCTTGGGGGCCACCGGGAGTCGCTGTAGGGGGGCTAGTGGGCTCTTGTGTGCCCTATAACCCGGGAGTACGTCAGCATCACGTGACCGGAAGGAGCGACGTGCTCCCGGGATGAAGAAAAGGACTGTTTACCCTGACCCGGGAGGAAAACGGACTTGTGGGTTTGACCAGGAACCACTTCCGGGTCAGGGCATATAAAAGGACTATGGGAAAGCCCGGACACTGAGCTGAGCTGGGAGGTAGGGTGGCAAGTGTCTGGGCGAGGAGGAGAAAGTATTGTGATTGAGTAGTTTATTGTTTATATGAGTGTGGAGTGGAGGGTGCTTTGTGCACGGTACAGTAATAAAATAAATAATTATTGTACATTCACCTGGTGTTTAGAGTGGTACCTGAGGGTTCAAGAGGTGGCTCCACGCCAACGTTCCCTCTAAGGACTTGGGTGTTGTGAGCCAAATTTTTTTTTTGTGAGCCAAAATTTTATCAATTTCAAAACTTGTGAGCCACTTTCTCCTTACCGGCTTCGATTTGTTATTTTACCAACATCGGTTGATTGCGCTTTTTATCAACGCTTCTGTAGGCCTTCGTTTTAGTGGCGATGAAGTATGTCATTTACAAAGTATGTTATTTAGAATTACAAAGTAAAATTACTTGAAAATTCAAAAGTTAAGCATTATAAATATTAATACCAATTTATTAAATTACCAATAGATAGTCATAATCCCAAATCAGTAAGTTTCAAGTGAAACAGTGTGGTAACTTAAAATCAAACTTGAAGTCTTGTACATGTATCATGAATGTCTATTTCTGTACATGTCTTACAGTCTTTCTCTTCTTCCCTTTTCTTTTTTCCAAAACTTATAAACACTGTTGATATTTACATCATATCCAGCTGCTGTGTACAGTTTAATTCGCATAAGATTTTCCAGGTGATCACTGTCCAAGCGATTCCTGGTCTTAACTTTAATGGCGTTCATCAAGCTGAACCCCCTTTCACAATCAGCACTGGAAGCTTGAAAAGTTCCACAAACATCAAGCAAAAGATTTAGTCCTTTGAATTGCTCCTGCTCCTGCTGGGTGAATGCTAGTATGTCCTGAAATGTATTCATTAATCCAGCTTTCATTTTCTCTGAAACGATGCATTTGAAATCCGAAAATTCTTTACAAACATCCTTGGCAAAAATCTTCTCATCTTTCTTGAACAAGACAGAGTAACGCTTAGCCAGCTGTGCAAGATTTTCATGACCAAAAGCAAAATCATCCAGATTTCTTTGATTACAGAAATGGTCTTTATCAAATATGCACCAGTCTTTTAATTCATCAGCAGGAAATCTTCTGTCCAAATGATCACAAATTTGCTTAATAAATTTAAGAATGTTATCTGTTTTTACTGGAGATGGGGAAGAAGCAACTAAATCTTTTACAGTGTCACTGAAATGCACGTGTTCCCCCAGATACTGAGACCTCAGTTTCCTGATTTTAGCTTTGGCAAATTGATATGCCTCTACAGTGGTTAAAGCACTTCTCTGGAAAATTTTGCACAGTTCTGCCAGTTCACCAAGTACATCACATAGGATATGTAATGCCACACGATATTCAGGTTTGCTTAATTTATCAATACAATATTTGTGAACTGGATCATTGTCCTCTTCTACTTGTTCTTTGCAATATTCTAACAAAATGTCATAACTCCTATTCAAGGCAAGTACAGCAAAGTGTCTTGAGAGCCATCTAACTTCATTTATAGGTCTAAATGAAACAGCATCACAGTCTGCAGCACTGACCATTTCCTGAAATTTATTTTTTTTTACACTTGATCTACTGAACAGTGTATATACTGTTCTTATGAGAGTTTCAATTTCCCTCATTAATGGTAACTGTTTCCAAGCATCATCAATTCCTAGGTCTTCTCGGTGAGCTACACAGTGCTGCTCTAGCAAGTGAGGAATTGATTGTCTTAATATAGCAGCAACACCATTATGCTTTCCAAGCATCACAGATGCACCATCAGATGTAAACATGACCATGCGATTTATGTCCAAGTTATTCTCATTATAAAATCTCCTTATTGCCTCAACTATTGCTGTACTGTTACAAGCAGTCAATTTGGTAATTCCAGCAAAAACAGTTTTATGAATTTTATCAGTAGTTTTTCTAAATTTGATGTACATAATCAGCATTTTTGAAACAGAAATATCTGTACTTTCATCCACCATAAGTGTGTGGAAATCAGATTCTCTAATTTCATTTAAAACTTCTGTTTTTACAACATTGTTAATGCATTCAATGAATTCAAAAGCATAATTTTTGCTTCTCCAACATTCAGGAATTTCTGTGTATTTTGCCACATGGTCATGAATTTCTTGCACAGACAGCATGGATGCATTCAACTTAACTGCAAGTAAAACATTGTCAATCAACACTTTTACCGCTTCGGGATTCGATCTGTCACGTTCATTCAATTCTTGTCTAACAATCCTATCTTCAGGCGTTTCTTTTAAAAAATTTTGTATGAATCCACGATTCTGATTTCGAAGTTTCGTGACAGCATCCAGATGAATTTTGTGACTTACGTGACGCTTCAAGTAATCAATTTTCCATTCACCCCATTTCTTTCCTGAACTCCATTCTCCGTCAACTCCTGCTTTAAGACAAAACGTACAAACAACGTCTTCCGTTTCACGATATTTAAAAATTTCTCCGAGTTTCACATTCTTATGTCCGGACCCATTTGGCAGGATGGTTTCAACCGAATAATCTGTTAACCATTCCTTCTTGAAGTTATTGCGGCTTCTCTTTGTCGCATTACATAGCAGTTCATCTTGAGCTTTGCGCTTCGACATTTTCATAAATAATGAAAAGAAATTGTAAAGTTCAAATTTTTATTTTTTACTGCGAATTTGCGAAAACAGTAATTTAACGAACGTTATGAATGCGAACTGGACCGGACCGGAACTTCCGACCTTTCACTAGACAACATCATGGACTTTAATTGAAATATAGACCAGCTGAATGGTGGGAAAGTGCACCAATCACGCGGTCACCGGTCACATGCCATATTACACCAGCCAAGGCCCAACTTCGCCCAAGGCCAAAGTTTACTTCGTTATTATGCCGATTGAATCATGTAGCCCGAGACTCCCGAGTCACGCAGGCAACAGGATTCCCGCCAGGCCGCAGTCCGCCGGCACGTGATTTTACGAAAATTAACAAATCGGCCGCCACGTGCGCTAGGATTAAAAGTTGTGCGCCAAGGTTAAACAGTTGGTGCGCCAGCGCACGCTAGCGCAGCTTAGAGGGAACGTTGCTCCACGCCTCTATCTGCTACACAGTACAACGCTTGTGTAGCAGTAGTGACCACAGGCACACGTGTCATGTCACATTAAGTATAAACCCGGCCTTATACTGCTCTCCAGATGTCTTCCATTCTTGCACTATGTAGACTGGCTTAGGTTAGGTAATGTGTATGAATATGACACAAATGTTCATTCCTAATACTTTACCATTCATTTGCTACAATTGTATTGTGTTTTCAGCATCTTATGATGGTGCAAATAAAACTAAAGTGTAATAAATATAATGCTTTTTTAAATATAAACCATCACAAGCTAATTTGTCACAACTCTGTGACCCACTGCAGTAAACATGGACCAACAACGTGATGTGACACCTTATTGAGGCCATGTTGTGATAATTCAGTCTGTTTAAAGGGCAAATGAAGGAGCAACATGCCATTCTGGTGACTTAACTAAGATTCCACAAACTGTTAAATGTGTACCAAATGATGTGACTAAAAATTGTAAAGCAATAATATATGAAGAAACACATAACACTATGACAATAATCATTTACTTTATACAGTATTTTTTCAGGTGAATGCCAGCTTACATTTTGAATTGAAACATTTTCAACAAGTTTTCCATTTTAAGGAGAGCAGACGGATTGACTCATTCAGGGTCTCTCAGTTATGTGAAAGAGCCTAGTGGGTTCTTGAACCCATGACTTTACAAAATCCTGCATTGTATACTTTTTAGTTTCAGCTTCTCCAGATCTTTTAATTATCTGTGTGCTCTTCAGAATATTTCCTCATGTCCACTGTTACGTATGCCTCTGCTTTACCTAGCCATCTCAAAAGCTCGCTTAGTTTACAGTTTGTATAGCAGTTCAGATAAAAATCAGAAAATAATTATAAACACACACAGAAACAGAAAGAAACTGAGCAGAAACTTCACTAGAGGTGACTTCAGAGTCATCCTTGGCTGATGTCACATTACATGACTTCTAGTTGGAGGGGATGTCAAACTTGTCGATTCTGTTCTCGTCGCGTAATGATGTCAGATTACACAATGAATCCTCGCAGGCTTTGTCAGATTAGATGACCACATTATGACTTTCCAACACAGTTTCACATTTCCAAATGATAGTGAGCTGCTCTCTTTTTCTGACAGACAATAACATGCTACTTGACGGAACTGGTTCCCATGCAAATGTTTTACCGGTATGGTGAGTTCAGCCGCAATCTTAGCTTTTTTCCCATTTTGTTATGGTACATATAACATATATCATCAGACAGAGGAGCCTCTCTTCTGTTTCTCAGGTCCGTTCCTTATTCCTCGTCGCTGCATAATATGTTTTCTACTTCCTGGTGAATGCTCATTGGTTCTCAGCTCTCATGCACACATAGAGTCAACCCCTATGACTAAAGACAAAATCAGACCTGTTTGAATTTGTACAACTGAGTCACAGACTAGTTAGATTGAGTTGCAGGGCATTTAAAACTACACAAATGGTGGTCTCGGGACCACCTCACTTAAATTATGTACTCTGTGACTAAAACTCACTGGAAAAATTAAGTAATGCTCTTACCAGCCTGATATATAGTTGAGAGACATGGACGCTATCCAGTGACCTGAAATGAAGACTGGACTCCTTCAGTACTGTGTCTCTTCGGTGAATCCTTGGGTACCGCTGGTTGACCTTGTGTTAAAATGGCGCTTGCTCATGGAGTCCCAAATGAGGCACATTACCTACACTGTGAGGGAGCATCAGTTACGGCACTGTGATGCGATTCCCAGAGGGTGATCTAGCTCACAGGATCCTCTTTATTGAGGACCCGAGTGGCTGGACCAGGCCAAGGGGTCACCCACATAACATCTGACTGCAGCAGATGGATGGTAATTTCCGGGGGGTGGGGTTGAACCACATGTCTACCTGAATGGGTGCTAACCAGGATCCTGAGCTGTTTTATTATGTGGTGGGTGCGGCAAAGTGCTGTACCAGTGCATGCTCCCCAACATGACTTGACCTGTGAGTCTTGTGCACCTTACAGCTAGCTTATCTGGAGCTTTGTGCTCCTGTTAGGGTTTTCCTTGGCAAACATGTTTGGGCTGAAAGGTCAGATAAACAATGGTTCACAGCCTCTGTCATGATGGTACAATTTAAAAAACATTGTACCCTGCCTGGCATTGGGTTGTAAGGACACACTTCTGGAGCCAGTCCTGGGGGTGCATTTGCCAGTGAGCACTTTGTGGTCAGGCAGCTCACATAACCTGGTCAGATTATAAAGTTCGCGGAATACACGACGGTGGTCGGACTCATCTCGGGCAAGGAGGGTGAGCTGGCATACAGGGACGAGGTGGAGCGGCTGTCAGAGTGGTGCACAGTCAATAACCTGCTCCTCAACACCACAAAAGTGAAGGAGCTTGGTATTGACTTTAGAAAAAACAAAAGTGACATCCAGCCACTCATCATTGGTGGGGCCTGTGTGGAGAGGGTCCTGGTGTTCAGGTTTCTGGGCATTGAGCTGGAGGATGAAGTGACCTGGAGCGCCAATACCAAGGAGCTACTGAAGAAGGCGCAGCAGAGGCTGTATTTTCTGAGAATACTCAGAAAGAACCATCTCCCCAAAAATCTGCTCCTTGCCTTTTATCACTGTTCCATTGAGAGTGTGCTCACATACGGACTGTGTGTGTGGTATGGCAGCTGCACTTCCTCAGAAAGGAAAGCACTCCACAGGGTAGTCAGGACAGCGGAGAGAACAATTGGTTGTACCCTCCCCACTCTGGAACAAATCTACACCACCCGATGCCGCAAAAAAGCAATAGACATTTCACAGGATTCATCACATCCCGGTCATTGCCTCTTCCAGCTTTTGCCTTCGGGCAAGAGATACAGAGCAATGAAAACCAGGACAAAAGCAATCATGGCCCTGAACTCAGAATAAAACTGCTCCATATCATTCTCCCAAAGTGCAATATAGACCTTAAGTCAACCAGTGCAATTTGTATATTTTGTAAAGTACTTTTATTACTATTTGGTTTGTTATTTTCTCTCTTCTTGCCTTTTTAACTGTTATGCCTCTCACTGAGTCGACTGCACCTTCAATTGTGTTGTTCCTTTGTAAAAGTGACAATGACAATAAAGATCTATCTATCTATCTATCTATCTATCTATCTATCTATCTATCTATCTATCTATCTATCTATCTATCTATCTATCTATCTATCTATCTATCTATCTATCTGTCTGTCTGTCTGTCTAAAAGCCAATTTACAACCTGACCTGGATTTGCCCAAGCTGAAATAAAGTCTTTGGTACTGCGGTGGATGATCAGTGGTCTTCCTCAGTAAGGACTGTACCATAATGCTGAATACACATAACGGCAGCAGTTCAATTACTATTACTAATAATAATTTAGAGATCTCTCTATTATAAAAAAAAATCTTGCAATGAGACGAGACTTTTTTCCTGCGACGAAACGTGATCTTTTGAAGAGAGACAGAGAGACACTTTTACATCCCACGAGACAGTCAAGTCATGTCATACTTACAACAATCTGGAAGCAAGTCCCATGATACACATGCAGAGCAGGTTAGAGATAATGGAAGTAGGAAAATTCTAAAGTCTCACAAAAATGTGAGTAAAGATCGCATTAGCGCAAACAAACAGAAAATATTACTCGGTGAAATAACGGAACAGTGAAAAGAGATTGATTAGTGTTTGAGGATGTCTGGGGGGTGAAGAGAGACAAGGCAGTGAGACAAAGGGACAGCTGCTGTACGCCATACGAAATGCAGATCACACGGCATGGCAGCAGCAGCAAGTGCGTTCAGCCCCCCTCTTCATAACGGTGTGTACCACTGGCAGGGGGGAAAGGGGTTGGCAAGCGAAGCGAGCAGGGGGCAAACCATCCTAGTAATCTATATAACAAATTGGGCAGAGAGGTGGCTCTGAGACTAGGGATCTGAGCATGTAAAAGCCACAAGTGACTCTACTCGATTTGGCCCTTAAGCAAGGCCCTTATCCTGCAATTGCCTGATCCTGGGTATGACGTTAACCTGCATCCAGTCCTAGGACCTCCAACTTACAGGGAAAACTTGGGGGTTGATGGCAGGATTGGCATTCAAATCAAAATCATTATTGTCATTGTAGCAATGAGACATTGTACAATGAAATTTAGGTACAATTTTCCAATGCAAAAAATAAAAAAAAACAAAACACAATTACCCAAGTTAAAACTAAAATTTTCCATTCATACATACGTCACTCCAGACACCATAACTGAAAATAAAAAAAAAACCCTCACACTGCTCCAGTGTGATGCTGAGGTGTCACCCACTGCACTTGGGTCCCAATCTAGGTGGTTTGGTGTGCGGTGGGTGCAGCAACGCTCGCTTGCTCCCTTCTTCTATATAACAAAGACAAAGTCCATAATGTGGCTACAACCAATGGTTTAAATACATGTGCAAGAAAGAATTTTCACTATACACTTAAATACAGTAAAAGCAAAAAGAAAAAAGCAGGATAGATAGATATCTATTTAGACAATATATATACCAAGGCATGGCAGTGGTACTAGGGTGTTGTACCATGTTAGAGAAGTCAAGCAAAATGACACATTTTACTGGCTAACTACAAAGATTACAATATGCAAGCTTTTGGGGCAACTCAGGCCCCTTTTTCATCTTGCTTGAAGAAGGGGCCTGAATTATCTTAAAAACTTCCATATTGTCCCTGCCTTGTGCCCTGTGTTGGCTGGGATTGGCTCCGGCAGACCCCCGTGACCCTGTGTTCGGATTCAGCGGGTTGGAAAATGGATGGATGGATGGACTTCCATATTGTAATATTTTTAGTTAGTTAATAAAAGGTGTCATTTTGCTTCACTTCTCACTAAGGCATGGCACAAATACAAAAAATGATTATAATTAACAAGCAGGACACCGTTAGAAAGCTTAAACGTGTACACCAATAATTAACAAAATAAATTCTCATTTACACCTTGAAACAGGAAGAAACTCTTAATACTGACAACCAAAGACGAAACTTCCCAGTGTATCCCGTTGCCTTTGATGATCTTGTTATTACCACACGCGAACTGCGCGCTGACGCAGAGCATTAAGAACAGAAATGCGCAACCCCGGCCATCTCGGGGACGCGCACAAACTGAGCGGGAACAAACATTCTCCCCACAAACCCAACCCCCACCAAAACTATTCTGTGAATCACAAAGAGCCCCAGATGTTATGCATTAAGTAACGACCGTTCGTTTGGCCTTTTTTTCATGTTGATGTAAATAGCGCAGCTAACAAAATGTGACCTGCCACCTTTGAATATTAAGGAGTGCCAATCCGGAATGTTAAAGAAATGGTGTGAGTGCCGGGTTTTAAAGTAACTTCACGACAACACATAGCTTAGTGAACAGCGCCGCATTTGAAACTTTTTTTGTAACGAATGCGTGATGCTAAAAATAAACAGCAATTAATACATTAAATAAAAATTAGCAAGACAAAATAACTCATCGGCTTATATAACGGACATGAGTATATACACGAGCGGATGATCTGTCTCCATGGTACACTCAGTTTCATTGATCCGCCGAGCCAGCACCGGTACCGTCATCTAAAAGAGACTGGAAAAAGTAAACGGTGTGTAATGTCAGTGGTGGTCACTTCTTTCTTTCTTTCTTTCTTTCTTTCTTTCTTTCTTTCTTTCTTTCTTCGCTTGCTTAATTACGCGTCTACTTTCTGAAGTATCTGTTTCATTGCTTGTTTTGTGCTCTAAACGTTTTCTAGTATTTCTATCAGTACATTCTAACTATGCGCTGGTGTCTTGTCCTTGCACGTTTCCTTTTTATCGCGTGTCTGCTTCATTAATCCACGCTGTAGTGTGTGCACATTGCTTTGTAGCAAGAGCTGGAATTAATTTCTTAAAGAGCGCACGAATTATGCTAATCTAGCAGAGATAAGAATGTTAAAAAATGTTCTGCACAGGAAGACTGCTTAGTTTATATTCTGTATAATGATGCCGATGTTTATTTGCATCACACGAGCTAATAAATTAAGCACGCAGTCATGGCACTCTTGTGACCATTATTAGCATTTATAATAACCCCATTACCTGTACAAGTTCATGCACATATTCAAAATCAGATTTGCGCTTTTAAGGCATCGCCGGGTACTTTAAACAAGGTGGCTCTGTTTAAGTTTATCGGTTCATTTTCTGAACACGATAGCCTACAGACAGGGTCCAGTCATGCACGGTAGTTCATCAATTATAAATTACTTATTTCACGTACAGTATATATAAGTTAAGTGAACAGTTAGGTTTTCTCTGTCTCATAAATTATGATGCAGTAAACAACACATGTACAATGGTACTTCTAGCATTATTATAATTATAATAACATTAGGGTGTCGCGCCAATCATTTCCTTACTGGACACAGAAATTCGTTCCCCCTTTTCTTCGTGATTTTATTTCTGCATCCCTGCAAAGCTGCCAGGACTGCAGTTCAAGCGATCGTGTTTCTCTTCGAGATTCAGTACTTTGAAGGCACGGATTTCACTCTCCCACTTTCGCGCAAAATTAGTCTAATGTATCCTGATGCATTACTTGCTTCCAGTTTTACATTTCAAATTCCGGGTGTTTACATTTTACAGATCATCATTTAGTCGTGATTAACAGAAATCTCCTCGGGCTAATGAATGATTAACTTCGTGCTACATTTCACGGACTTGTGCACTTAATAGCGGTATCTGTCTAAGACAGCGGCTCATCATCATAATACCTATAACGGTTTTGTAAGTGCACCGCTTGTTGGCCAGTGAAACGTGCCAGTTTTTATAAGGAGAAACAATGCGACCTAAAGGACGTCTAGCGAGATATGTAACGCTGGTTACTCAAATGTACAAAGCGACTTTGCACTGAAAGCATCACTGGAAGCTAAGTCTTACCTGAGCACTTGGTCCTGGGTGCGAACGAAGTCTTCGGTACGTATAAAAAAGCCTCGAGCTCGGTAGAAGGGCCGCCGGGCAATGAGGCGAGTGACTGACCAAACCCCCTCCTCAACTCCTTTACCCGCTGCACAAAACGATGGATGTACGATTCAAAGCGACAGGAAAGCTCAACGTGCACGTTCGTTATGAAGCCAGCCTTCGGCCGCTTTGCTGGAACTCTTGCGCCACCTGGAGGCGAGCTTAACGAAGCTTGAATTTTGTGTAAAAGATACGAGGAGGGGTTGGTGGTGGGGGGTTGGGGTTGTTGCTTGGTGTCTAAACCCTGTGACACCTTCATCGGGGGGCGTGTTTTTAAATGTACACGTGGGAACATTTACTCACGATTTAATGCAGCAACGTTTTATATAGGAGCTCTGTGAGGTCAACGCAAGAGTAAACGTAGTTCAACATTTTTAGAAGCAGAGTAGACACAGGTAAAGTGAGTTTCAGAAACAGATTTAATGTCTAGCGATTTGGTCTCCTTATTAGTAAAAGGTCCTGCAGCTGCTTGAAAAAAAAGGATGATATACAACCGCAATGTGTAAGCTGCCAGTAGACATTGAAGAAAATTAATCTTTTTATTCTTGGCATGGATGAGGCGTATACAAGATAATAGTAATTTGAAGTAACGCTTCCTAGCTATTCGTACTTGTGTCTGTTCATTGTGTTAAAAATCGAGAGTGGTCTCCCCTAGACTTTCTCGTATACTCAGATATAGGGATGGATATTTGAGGAGTAAAACGCAAGACAATGATTATATTTTTATATAATGTACATTAAAGTACCATAAACGACAAATCTAATCAAATTAATGATATATTGAACAATTATTATAAAAGTACAGTTGAATAAATTGGACTCTGCAGCTGCATGAATAAAAGGTAAAGTACCACTTCCGGTTAGCAGAAATAGCCCAAAAATTGATAGAAATCAACGTTTTGTACCTAATACTTTTTTAGTGTACCCAAGTTATCGTGTATACACACACACAGACACACACAGACCTAATTCCAAAAATGGTATTTTCAGACTAAGGGAGGTCTAAAACATCGAGATTCATTAAAATCTCAAAATGGAATTTTTTGGAGGATTCCAATATTTTTCCATACTTCATATGCGAGAAAGTCAGGAGGTCTAAATTATGAGTCTCGTCAAAATTTCAACATGAAATTTTTGGATGATTACAATACTTTCCAGATACTTTGTATACGAGAAAGTAACAAGTAGAAAAAAATGTAAGAGGATTAACAGATAAGATGAAGGGAAGGAGAACAGGTGGCATGGGGTACAAAGCACACAGCGCTGCCAACCCACCACGCTTGGAGCCCAGCTGGATTCTAGCATGGACTGTTTTCTGTGTGCTGCTTACTGTACTCCCACCCATGCTTAGCAGTCCAATGACATGCAGATGTTGTGGCTCTAAAACTGCCAGTGTCAGAAACTGGAGAAGCTTAAATGTGTAGATGCCCTGTAGCAGACTGGCATCATTTCCAGAGTGGACTACTATCTTTCTCTCTTTGCTGCCATAATCAGTCCCTGCTCTGCATAACAATAAATAGTACTAGCTGTGTTTACCCCAATATGGGAGGTGACAGTATTTCTCCAGTTGGCTCCCAGTTTGATCACCTGCAGGGTATCATGGAACTTGAAGAGTATCATGGGACCAGTTGTCTCATAGGGCAACTCTTTCAGGGTCCCTGGGCACCACCATAAGGTGCTATAGGAAGAAGATCTCCCTATTTGGGGGAGTTTCTGCCTAACCCAGAAGTGCTTTCCATGGGCTACACCCTAACATCGAGAAGCATTCCTGGGTCTTGTATAAAAGGAGTCACCTCATATACATTTGGAGAGTCAGAAAGAGTAAGCTCACTTAGAGGAGTGGAAGGAGAGGAAGAAGGAGAGAAGGGAAGAGAAAGCAGAAGCAATTGTGCTTAAGAATAACCTGTGTGAAGGTAGTTGTTAAAATAAATAATTAATTAAACCCGCAGGGTGTCTGGGCTGTCCCTTAAAGATAGGGTGAGAAGCTCAGTCATCCAGGAGGGGCTCAGAGTAGAGCCACTGCTCCTCCGCATCGAGAGGAGTCAGATGAGGTGGCTCGGGCATCTGATCAGGATGCCTCCTGGACGCCTCCCTGGTGAGGTGTTCCGGGCACGTCTAACCGGGAGGAGGCCCCGGGGAAGACCCAGGACATGCTGGAGGGACTATGTCTCTCGACTGGGCTGGGAACGCCTTGGGATTCTCCCAGAAGAGCTCGAAGAAGTGGCCGGGGAGAGGGAAGTCTGGGCATCTCTGCTCAAGCTGCGGCCCTTCGACCCGACCTCGGATAAGCGGGAGACAATGGATGGATGGATGGATGGATGGATGGATGGATGGATGGATGGATGGATGGATGGATGGATGGATGGATTAAACCCAGGACTTGTGGTGGCACCATTGTGTTTGGGGGTTGGTGTCTCCCCCTACAAGTCACAATATTTATATAGATAAGATATGAGAAACTCTAATCCTTAAAGGAATTTCAAGATTCTGCTGTCAATCAACTTATCACTTTTTCAGAAATTACAGTGATCTATGATATATATGCTTAACTGATTATGAGTGTTGGTTGAATGGTTTTGCAAATGTTAGGATACAAAATGACCACAAATGAACAGTGGATTCAGAAAGTATTCAGACTCCTACACTTTCTGCACACTATATTCTGTTTTAGGTTTAGATTTAAATGGATAAAGTTGCCTTTTTTGGCCACTAATCTACACTCAATAACCCATAATAACAGGTGAAAACACATTGTCAGAAAGGTTGGCACATTTATTAAAAATCAGAAGCTGATATCTCCCATTCATATGAGAATTGAAACTCTTTGATTGAGACTGTGATCAGCTCCGTCCTGTTTGCTTTACCTCTCATTGAGACGTGTCTAGGACTGGATTGGAGTACAGCTGTGGCAAACTGAATTGATTGGACATCATTTAGAAAGGCACGCCCCTGTGTATAGATGCCCACGATTCACACTCCATTGTGGGTAATTGAGTGTAGAATGACGGACAAATAAAGGCAAATTTGTCAATTTAAACCTAAACCTGCAACCCAATAAAGAGTGCAGAAAGTGAAGGGGTCGGAATACTTTCTGACTCCAATGTGCACTAGCAGTCAAGAGTTTTAAGATTTCCTCATTTTGAAATGTAAGCAGTTCAAGCCAAGTGAATGACCTGAAATGGTACAAAGGTAAGCAATAGAGAGGTTAAAAAAGTTTATGTTACCAAAAACTGAAAAATAGTGTAATTTTTATAGTTACACAAAAGGTCTTTTACAGGAAAAATGTAATGGCTAAATAACATAGTTTTTCTGCAACAATGAAAATGATTAAGTTAATTGCAAACAATTGCTACAAGTGTCCTGAGTTTTGTTGATTACATACAAGCCCTCTGTTTCTTGTAGGGCAAAGTGGGCATTGCCCATTCATTTTAGTGGCACACAAGGCCTGTTAGGTCAGCAGATTCATCAAATGTACCAAACCTTCACTTGAATTCCAAAGTACTGTATGTGACTGAACTGCAGTTCAAACCAATCGCAGCACTGTACTTCATCTGATAACAAAGGTAAATCAGTGTTGAGCCGACAGCTCTGCAGGCAATTCCTTTGACTTCACATTTTGGTTTTTGCTCAGTTTCTTCTGACAGGTGTGTGCCTTTCCTAATCATGTCCGATCAATTGAATTGACCATGGGAGACTCCAACTTAGGCATACAAACATCTCAATGATGATCAATAGAATGGGATGCACCCAAGCCAGATTTCAAGTGTCACTGCAAAGGTTGTGGATACAAGTATCAATGGGATATTTCTTTTTGTATTTTTAACAAAGTTGCAAAAGTTCCTAAAATCCTGTTTTTGCTTTGTCATTCTGAGGAACTGAGTGTTGCTTAATTTGGGGAAAGCATGACTTTAAGTCATTTTAGCACAAGGCTGCAACCTAACAAAAATTGAAAAAAGTGAAAGGTTCAGAATCCATTCTGAAGGCACCGTACATGGTGTGCATGTGACGATTACTCGGTCTGACTTCCTGTTATTGTTCTCACCTGGTGCACATTGTTTCTATGATGGCTTACAGTATTAGTTGGTTCTGAAAGTAAATGAACGATATAGCAGATGTTCAGAGAGCAGGTGTTTCTGTAGCTGTGCTGTGGGAGTATAGTTGTGTGTTTGCTACATGATACACAAATGCGCTTTCTGTTGACTGTTCAGACATTGCATGTCGTGCTGACCAGGAAGGATCTCGCCTTTCATGAACCTGCAACTTCACTAACTGAACAAATGAGGGATGTCAGTGATTTCTGCCCTATTTCATTATGCTTTTATTTTTCATATCCATTCTAATTTAATCTGTCTACTTTTTTTGACCACTCAAATGCCATGCAGACACATAATCCAAACCAAATAGAGGAATAATATCTTAACCCAAACAGATGTACAGCATGTTTTTGTTTCATAATTTGCTAAAAAGAGAAATAAAGGTTGGTTTCCCTGTTGATGGACTGAAACTCTGTGGTTATTTTAAAATAAAGTACTCACGAAAGAAAATGTTTAGATTTACAGGTTATCTCCAGGACGGCAGAAAACTGCCCACTCTGGTGAAGAAAAGCGACTGAATGAAGTTAGCAGAACAGTCTGCTCCAATGACATCCATCCATCCATTTTCCAACCCGCTGAATCCGAACACAGGGTCATGGGGGTCTGCTGGAGCCAATCCCAGCCAACACAGGGCACAAGGCAGGGAACCAATCCCGGGCAGGGTGCCAACCCACCGCAGGACACACACAAACACACCCATACACCAAGCACACATGCCGGAGTAATAAGACAAGAAAGACAAATAAATTAATGAATTAGGACATTACTAGGGGGGCACGGTGGCGCAGAGGGTAGTGCTGCTGCCTCGCAGTTGGGAGACCTGGGGACCTGGGTTCGCTTCCCGGGTCCTCCTTGCGTGGAGTTTGGATGTTCTCCCCGTGTCTGCGTGAGTTTCCTCTGAGCGCTCCGGTTTCCTCCCACAGTCCAAAGACATGCAGGTTAGGTGGATTGGCGATCCTAAATTGGCCCTAGTGTGTGCTTGGTGTGTGGGTGTGTTTGTGTGTGTCCTGCGGTGGGTTGGCACCCTGCCCGGGATTGGTTCCTGCTTTGTGCCCTGTGTTGGCTGGGATTGGCTCCAGCAGACCCCCGTGACCCTGTGTTCAGATTCAGTGGGTTGGAAAATGGATGGATGGATGGACATTACTAAGTGACTGAATCTCCGTATTGGAAAATGGATAATTTCTGCTGAAACTGAGCAACGTTTCAAAAGAGTGAATTTGTGAGTACAACTGTTATTCGGCTCTACAGAACGTAAGAGGAATGCTGTGAGTGGCAAAGACTGTGATGAGACAAGGTCACTGCATGTTAGAAAGATAATATAGATTTGGTATTAATGTACTCTCCATCCAAATTAAAATGGAACATATTGTCTTAGCTAGCTTTAGGTTATGAAAGAGATAAGCCATTGTCACAAAATCGACAAAGAAGCCACAAAAAGGTGTGGGGCAGCCACTATTTCCTGGCTGCAAAATAGGAAATCATTATTGTACTGATGTGTACAGGTTGGAGTCCAGAATAGAACTGATTTGATAGCACAAAGGTGGTGGCTTTAAGGGCAAGCAGAGGAAGTGACATTATCAATGGGGCCGGTACAGGAAGTGGTGTCATCAGGGCCGGGACTGGAAGTGACGTCATCAATGGGGCCGGTACAAGAAGTGGTGTCATCTGGCCCAGGACCAGAAGTGGTGTTATCAGGGCTGGAACCGGAAGTGACATCATCAGGTCCAGGCAGAATTTCCCATAACTGGTCTGCAGAGAAGTGAGACAAAGTGTGTGTACTCTGCCACCCCCTGGTCTGGTGTGGAATTACTCTCCTTCAGGCCCTTTAGCTGCCTCCCATGCGCACGTGCGTGACACCATTAAAGGCTCATGCCTCCATTTTTTTCCTTTTCTTAATGCAGGAAAAGTCACCCTTATCTAGGTTAGGAATATAACAAGTGATTAAGCTGACATAGAAGGAAGATCACTCTTCGGGGCAGGTGGTAACTATGTATTGGTTTTAAGAATAATGGTGGCAAAGTAAGAGGGCAGAAAAGCAATTATTTCTGAAAAAGCTTGAGAAAATATTGGTGGTACAGATACATTTTAGGAATGAAGGATCTGTGTTTTTGGAGTCAGATAATGATGAAGAATGTTCAAGTGCAAAAGAGGTACTGAGAAGACCTGAAATAAATGTGAGATTCGCCCAACGAAAGACTCTCACTTCATTGAACTGAGACAGCTTTGTAATAAAGTCTGTCCTGCTTG
Organism: Erpetoichthys calabaricus; assembly: GCF_900747795.2. NCBI lineage: Eukaryota > Metazoa > Chordata > Cladistia > Polypteriformes > Polypteridae > Erpetoichthys > Erpetoichthys calabaricus. The sequence goes on along the minus strand of NC_041401.2, from coordinate 167,672,793 downwards.
CCCATCTCGAGACTCCATGTGTATACTCTAAAGTTGGAGCGGGTCTATTCTCCACAACAATAACAAACAAATTCCTCATAGGGTGACAGTCAGGTCAAGATGTTCTGCTGGAAGGTTTTACACAATAAACACTCAAGCTGCTCCCATGAATTCAACACCGTTGCCTCTCATGACATCCTAAATTTAAATCCTTCACCCAGTCACTGTCTGCGTGAAGTTTGAAGACTCTCCATGTCTGTGTGCGACTTTTTTCAGGTCCCCTGATTTTCTTCCCAGTGATGTGAATTTTAGGTTTGCTGGACATTTTAAATATCCATACATAAGTGTGCATGAATGGGTCCTGTAAAGGAGTAGCATCCTTCTTGGGGTGGTTTCCTGATCTGTACTCCAGTGCTTCTTAAGCTTTATTTTTCTCACCACCCAATTTTGCCTGTTGCATGTCTTCAATATTGCGCAGTCACAGGGAAGAATAATTCAGGGGATCCATCCCCTTTGTGCAACTGCCACCAATCATTGTCTGTTTGGGGACAGTGGTGGTTCCTTTGGAGAATCTCTGCCGATTGTTGTCCTATCTCTTGGAGAATCGCCGAAATGATCATCTGGGGGGATTGTTTTTCCCCATCACAAGGAGGAAGAGGTTTATTGGTGTGGTGAGAGAAGACATGCAGGTGGCGGCTGCAACAGAGTAAGATGCAGAGGACAGCAAGATATGTAAAAAGATGATCCACTGTGGTGACTCCAAATGGGTGCACCATAAAGAAGAAGAAGTCTTCACGGCCCCTTCTCATTCATGACTGTTGAAATTCAGTGCAACTGAAGTTCAGTCATAAGTTCTGGGTGTGCACCCAGGGACCCATGACAGCAAAGGGCTCCACCTGCTGGATGAAACACATGAGAATCAATGAGTCGAAACAACCATGGAGACCCCCATCCCACTTGATGAAGCAACAGATCCTCATTCTGAAGTCAAGAGTGAGAAATACCTTGCAGCTTTAACCACCCGGCATCCACGTGCTGCATTCTTAAAAGTATAATTATCTCTGTGTTAAGAAGTTAAGTCACCCAGGGGAATGTGGGGGTCTTAATCTAACTTTGAAGGAGAGACTCTGCTAATCTGCAACCCTGAAATGGTGAGAATGAAAATTGCATTTTTCAATAAAAATAAAGCATCTTCAGAGAAGCAGGGGATTTGCCTCTGACCAGGAAATCATATCATATGTATCACTACATGTTTATACGAGGAAAATCAATGGTATTCAAAGTTGTGTTTCTTGTTTATTTCATGTTATTTTATGCCACTTATTTGTATTAAGGTTTATTTTGTTTATTATGTACATTTTTCTTTGTGTTCATTTGTCCTTGTTCCTTGTGCTTTGTGGGTGGTCCCACAAGGGGCGGGGCCACCTGCCCATCACCGCTAGGAACAGCCCTCCATCCTATTTAAGGGAGGGCCTCCCCATGATTCATTGAACGCACTGGTGTGGAGAGAGTTTTGGTGAGTTACTGTGCTTTTCTGTTGCTTTTCCTTTGCTTTGCTTTGTGTTTTTTGGATTTTCGACTCAATGCTTTGTTTTGACTTTGCTTCTTGGATTCTTGAAACTGATTTTTTAAACCTCTTCTCTGTCTTGATTTCAGTTTTTTGGATACTGTATTGGGGACTCTGGTTTCTGTGTTCACCCTTGCCTTTCTGGAAATTCTTTGTACTCTTCAGAGCTTTGTGCCTGCACAGGCTTTTCCGAAAATAAACCTTTTAATTTAATCCAGATTTGTCTTGGCCCTTTAGGGTTCTAGTCGGGGTATTTTGATTGTGTTTCCCCTGTCTAGTGGGCAACATTGAAAGTGTTTCTGCAGTTGTGCTTTTTTATCTCTGCCACCTCATGACAACCGCAATGGATAAAAGATGACATAATACAACCTGTTTGTGATGACTTATGGGTATCTCTCCAGTTCTAAAGTCACTACACTCACTGGTTACCTGTGTCATTTAGAATTGACTTTAAAATACTGCTTATAGTTTACAAGGCCTTTAATCATCTCGCTCCATCCTATATTTCAGAATGCCTTTCACCTTACTTTCCAAATCGTAACCTTAGATCTTCAAATGAGTGTTTGCTTAGAATTCCAAGAGCTAAACTTAAAAGAAGTGGTGAGGAGGCCTTCTGCTGTTATACACCAAAAATCTGGAACAGCTTACCAATAGAAATTCGCCAGGCTAATAAAGTGGAGCACTTTAAAAAACTGCTAAACACCCCATTACTTTAACATGGCTTTCTCATAGCTTCATTTTACTTTAACCTTGATATTCTGTATATGCATTTAATTATCATTATCATTCTTGGTGGCTCCAAAATCTGTACTAACCCCTACTTTCTCTGCTGTTCTCTTTCTGGTTTTCTGTGGTGGCGATCTGCGTCACCACCACCCGATCAAAGCACCGTGCAGTCCCTACATTGATGGATTGAAGGCCAGAGGTCCACATGACCATCATCATCTAATTCTTCCACATGAAGCCTGAAAACCATGAGGACTGATTGAGACAATTGATATTATGTAGAATGCCTAGATGGGGCTGGGTGGTCTCATGGCCTCAGAACCCCTGCAGATTTTGTTTTTTTCTCCAGCCTTCTGGAGTTTTTTGTTTTGTCTTGTTTTTTCTGTCCTCCCTGGCCATTGGACCTTACTTTTATTCTATATTAATTAGTTAATTAGGTAATGTTCTTTTTATATTTTGTTTCTTTTTTTTCCCCTTGCTTCATCCTGTAAAGCACTTTGAGCTACATCTTTTGTATGAAAATGTGCTATAGAAATAAATGTTGTTGTTGTTGTTGAACACACACAGCACATCACTCTGCCATTGGTCTAGTTGAAGACAAGGTCAAATGAACATGGACACTCCACTCTGGGATTGCACCAAATGCTTCACCCACGCACAAAAACGGGGGTGAAGGAACATGGAAGCACATACTCCGGGTTGATGGGTCAAGCTTTGAAATTTTTGCCCCTAACAGAATGCAGTTTCAGCCCAAAGGACTGGATAATGGTACATGAATGAATGTTTGCAGGAAACATTGAAGTACAGTGGAGGATCCCTGCAGGTTTGGGGTTTCCACAAAAGAAGCTGATGACTTGTTCAAACCTTATAGCCCACTCACTGCTGAGAAGAAGTACAGGCAGATTTTTATCTGCTGTACAGTACCATCAGGGAGGTACCTGAATGAACAAACTTCATTCTGCTGCATGTCAATGACCCCAAACACACATTCATAAATACAGGGTGGCGCAGGAAAATGGGAAATTTTCCATTGCCGTTTAATGCATGAATAGACACATTACAAAATACATTTAATAATGAAATGTATTGAACAGGATATGCAATTAATGATGGTAATCAATATTCATTCAATATTCATTTTATGTTTTGAAGAAAACATCATGAAGGTCTTGCTCATTTCTCCGTACACATTCTGACAGCCTGTGGTAGAAATTCTACATTGCTCGACGTAACATGTCAAGAGGAATGCTAGCATTTTCCTCATCAATCCTCCTTTTTAGTTCAGCAATGGTTGCAGGATGTGTGCGGTATACTTGGCTTTTAAGATGTCCCCACAGAAAAAAATCACAAACAGTGAGATCTTGGGATCTCGGGGACATTGGAATGTCAATGTTGCATGAAATGACATGCCTTCCAAACAATCGTCAAATAGCTGCCATCGATTATCGGGTAGTATGTGAAGTGGCTCCATCCTGTTGAAACCACACGTTTTTCGATATCGCATGAGCAGACAGGACACAATAATGACGTCCTAACTGGTAATGACTCCGAAATTCCTTTTGCGCAGCAGTCACACTATCACCATTCTTATAAAAGGCTTTCACAGCGAACGCTTGTTGTGCACCACTCTACCACTCCATTATAACTAATGGCAAGGGGTTCTAAACGAAGTCGCATTGGGTTCAAACAACTGCTGACTCCCCAGGGTCGCCAACATCTAGTTCCAAAATTTCCCATTTCCCAACACTGAAAACAAGAAGGGGAAATCCTGCAACAGCTGGCATGGCCTCACAAAAACCTGATCTCAACATCATCGAGCCAGTTTGGGATTACAAGTAAGACAACAAAAGTCTGTAGTAGAACTGCAGAATATTAACAAAAGGCTTGGAACAACTGACCACACGAGGGCCTGAATGACAGTGGGCCAAAAAGAGGGCAAAGGTGGAACGTTGATCTCACACATGTTTTTTTACTGCTTAATTAAATTTATAAGAAATCTATTGATTAATAAAAAAACTATTCATGGAATTATTTTTGAAAGCACACCCACTTTCCTAAGTCTTTACTAGGACCTTTGCACAATACTGGATATGTAGTGTTTTCACAAAGTACTCAGACCCCTTCACTTTTTTACATTTTGTCACGTGTCAGCCTTGTGCTAGAATCATTTAAATTCATGACAATGAGAGAACAGGATATTAGGAATTTTCTCAAATTTATGAATAATAAAAAACCCTGAAATATCCAAATAAAACATATATTTAGACCTTTAATCAGGACTTTGTTGAAGCCCCTTCCAGACTGTACTGTTCTTTGCGCTGACACAACAAGTTTCACATCCTTGGATTTGGGGTTTTTCTGCCATTTGTCCTTTCAAGCTCTGTCAGGTAGGATGGAGGCAGCTGGTGGACAGATATTTTCAAGTCTCTCCAGGGCTCTTTGATTGGGTTCAAGTCTGGACTCTGGCTGGGCAACTCAAGAACACTTGTGTTAGTTGAAATGATACATTTTTATGATAATAGAGATTAGATTAGATTAGATTAGACTTCATCATTATAGTCACATACACCGTGAGAGCATAATGTCTTGTGACACAGTTGCGAGAGAATGCGGGTGCAAGGAAGTATAGACCGATCAGCCACAACATTCAAACCACTGACAGTTGAAATGAATACCATTGATTATCTCATCACAATGACTCCTCTCAAGTGATACATTAGACAGTAAGTGAACAGTCAGTTCTTGAAGGTGATGTGTTGGAAGCAGTGAAAATGGGCAAGTGTAAGGATCTGAGTGACTTTGACAAGGGCCAAATTAGGATAGTTAGATAACTGGGATAGAGCATCTCCAAAATGGCAGGTCTTGTGGGATGTTCCCAGAATGCAGTGGTTAATACCTGCCAAAAGTGATCCAAGGAAAGGCAACCAGTGAGCCAGCGAAACGGTCATGAGAGCCCAAGGCTCATTGATGCACATGGGGAGAGAAGGCTGGTCCGATCCCACAAAATTGCTACTATAGCACAAATACTGTAGCACAAAGAGCAGCACAATGTGCTGTGTATGGGGTTGTGTAGCCATGGACCAGTCAAGTGCCCATGCTGATCTCTGTTCATCGCCTACAATGGGCATGTGAGTGTCAGAACTGGACCATGGAGCAATGGAAGCAGGTAGCTTGGTTTGATGAATTACATTTTCTTTTAGATAATGTGGACAGCCAGGTGTGTGTTCATCATTTACCTGGGGAAGAGACAGCAGCAGGATGGTCTGTGGGAAGAAGCCAAGCCAGCAGAGGCAGTGTGATACTCTGGGCAATGTTCTGCTTGGAAACCTTGTGTCTTGACATTGATGTTGATATTACTTGACATGCATCACCTACCTGCCCCATCATGGCAATGGTACAGTCATATGAAAATGTTTGGGAACCCCTCTTAATTCTTTGGATTTTTGTTTATCATTGGCTGAGCTTTCAAAGTAGCAACTTCCTTTTAATATATGACATGCCATATGGAAACAGTAGTATATCAGCAGTGACATTAAGTTGATCGGATTATCAGAAAATATGCAATATGCATTAGAACAAAATTAGACAGGTGCATAAATTTGGGCACCCCAACAGAGATATTACATCAATACTTAGTTGAGCTTCCTTTTGCAAATATAACAGCCTCTAGACGCCTCCTATAGCCTTTGATGAGTGTCAGGATTCTGAATGGAGGTACTGTATTTTTCACCATTCTTCCATACAAAATCTCTCCAGTTCAGTTCAATTTGATGGCTGCCGAGCATGGACAGCCTGCTTCAAACCGTCCCATTGATTTTTGATGATATTCAAGTCAGGGGACTGTGATGGCCATTCCAGAACATTGTACTCCTCCCTCTGCATGAATACCTTTGTAGATTTCAAACTGTGTTTTGGGTCATTGTCTTGTTGTAATATCCATCCCCTGCATAACTTCAACTTTGTGACTGATGCTTGAACATTATCCTGAAGAATTTGTTGATATTGGGTTGAATTCATCTGACCCTCAACTTTAACAAGGGCCCCAGTCCCTGAACTAGCCACACAGCCCCACAGCATGATGGAACCCCCACCAAATTCAACAGTAGGTAGCAGGTGTTTTTCTTGGAATGCGGTGTTCTTCCGCCATGCAAAGCGCTTTTTGTTATGACCAAATAACTCCATATTTGTCTCATCAGTCCAAAGCACTTTGTTCCAAAATGAATCTGGCTTGTCTAAATGAGCATTTGCATACAACAAGCGACTCTGTTTGTGGTGTGAGTGCAGAAAGGGCTTCTTTCTCATCACCCTGCCATACAGATGTTCTTTGTGCAAATTGCGCTGAATTGTAGAACGATGTACAGATACACCATCTGCACCAAGATGTTCTTGCAGGTCTTTGGAGGTGATCTGTGGGTTGTCTGTAACCATTCTCACAATCCTGCACATATGCCACTCCTGTATTTTTCTTGGCCTGCCATACCTGGGTTTAACAGCAACTGTGCCTGTGGCCTTCCATTTCCTGATTACATTCCTTACAGTTGAAGCTGACAGTTTAAACCTCTGAGATAGCTTTTTGTAGCCTTCCCCTAAACCATGAGACTGAACAATCTTTGTTTTCAGATCTTTTGAGAGTTGCTTTGAGTATTCCATGCTGTCACTCTTCAGTGGAGAGTCAAAGGGAAGCACAACTTGCAATTGACCACCTTAAATACCCTTTCTCATGATTGCACACACCTGTCTATGAAGTTCAAGGCTTAACGAGCTAATCCAACCAGTTTGTTGTTGCAAGTAATCAGTATTGAGCAGTGACATGCATTCAAATCAGCAAAATTACAAGGGAACCCACATTTGTGCACAGCCAGTTTTTCACATTTGATTTAATTTCATACAACTAAATACTGCTTCACTAACAATCTTTGTTTGGAAAATACCCCAGTATGCAGATGTTCCTAGGAAATTGAAAGACATACCACTGTTATCTTTTTTGTTGAAAGGAGAGTAAATTATTATGCAGGCTGAGAGGGGTTCCCAAACTTTTTCATATGACTATTCCCTGATGGCAGTGACCTCTTAGAGCAGGAAAATGCATCCATCCACACAGCAAAGCTTGTTCAGGAATGGTGTGATGGAACATAATAAAGAGTTCAAGGTGTTGACTTGGCCTCCAAATTCCCCAGATATCAATCCAGCCGAGCATCTGTGTGATGTGCTGGGGGAAAAAATCCTGTTCATGGATGCCCCACCTTACAATTTGCAGGACTTAAAGGATCTGTTGTTAACATCTTGGCACCAGATATCACAGGACACCTTTAGAGATCTTATGGCGTCCATACCTGAATGGGTCAGAGCTGCTATGGCAGCATTAGGGGGACCCACACAATATTAGGTAGGTGGTTTTAGTATTGTGGCTGATCGGTGTACTTGGAGCACAGGAAAGCCAATGAAAGGGGCATGAGATGTCAAGATGCCTCTCTCTTCTGAGGAGGGAGCCACAAGTGTGTCACAAAGGACAAGATGGGAAATAAAAGGTCTAAACGGGTGCAAGAGTCCTTTCTGCTACCTGTCACATAGCCCCAGGAGAATCTATACTAATTAATAAAAGGCAAAGCCCTCACTGACTCACTGACTGACTGACTGACTGACTCACTCACTCACTCACTCACTTACTCACTCATCACTAATTCTCCAACTTCCCGTGTAGGTGGAAGGCTGAAATTTGGCAGGCTCATTCCTTACAGCTTACTTACAAAAGTTAGTCAGGTTTCATTTCGAAATTCTACGCGTAATGGTCATAACTGGAACATATTTTTTGTCCATATACTCTAATGGAGGAGGCGGAGTCACGTATCGCGTCATCACGCCTCCTACGTAATCACGTGAACTAAAAACAAGGAAGAGATTTACAACACGAGTCAAACGTGGGAACGAAGGTAAATGACGTTAATTTTTGAGTGTCTTTTAATACTGTGTAAGCATACATATTAACACATGTGCAATTAAACGTGTGCATTTACGGGGTGATTTCTCAGGCTTAAAAGCTCGCCTTTTATTAAAAAGGTAAATGCAAACTGTTTTCATTCTGAAGGGCACAAACCACGTTAGATTTCAGACGTTAAACGCGCAAAAATATCGGTACACCAGATAAATAAGCGCAACATATTATCAGTTGTATTGTATGCTTACAATACATATAGAAATGTGTTAATCGTTAACTAATATTATGGGATGGTGTTTTTCGACTCGCGCCTTGATTTAAACGATTGCATTTCTTGGTGGGTTTGCGTAGCTTATTGTCAATATCTTTACACCTCTTTTTAAGACTTAATTTAAAAAGGTTTTCTTTTCTTCTTAATTAAAATTTAAAAGCAATACTTCACCGCTGCGAAGCCCCTCTAACACTGACGTCCAAGGTTCAATTACCGTAAGCAAGTGCAGTGATGAGCCAAGAATAAGGGGGAAAGACGTGTCGCGTACTCTTTGCATTATTTGAGAGTAAACTATTTTCAACCATTCTATGATCTGTTTCTCACAACTGAAGGCACCGTGGCTGATGTTACCTCACTTGCTGGCCAACCATAAGCGTTACCTGGTAGGTAACCAGGCACTCACTTCACTCCCTTACGGGAATCGAACCTCGGACGTCAGCGTTATGTAAAGGTTATGTAAACATATATGTAAACATATATATATACATAAACATATATAAATATATATACATATCTACATATACACATATCTACATATACATATATATATATATATATATATATATATATATATATATATATATATATATATATATATATATATATACATCCACATGTATATATATATATATATATATATATATACATCCACATGTATATACATATATATATACACATATGTATATACATGTGGATGTATATATATATATATATATATATATATATATATATATATATATATATATATATGTATATGTAGATATGTGTATATGTAGATATGTATATATATTTATATATGTTTATGTATATATATATGTTTACATAACCTCTTTAACACACTACTTCTCCGCTGCAAAGCACGGGTATTTTGCTAGTATAGATATATATATCTCTATCTATCTATCTGTCTATCTATCTATATTTATATATATATATATATATATATATATATATATATATATATATATATATCAGAATCAGAATCAGAATCAGCTTTATTGGCCAAGTAAATTGTTTTATTGTTTATTGTCCCTGATGCTGTGAGATTGACTTAAGTGTTCATGAGAGTGATGGCTTGAGGAAAGAAACTGTTCACATGTCTGGTAGTTTTGGCATACAGTGCTCTGTAGCGCCTACCAGAGGGAAGAAGTTGGAAAAGGTTGTAACCAGGGTGTGATGGGTCTGCAATGATGTTTTCTGCCCGTTTCCTGACTCGAGATCTGTATAAGTCTTGAATGGAGGGCAGATCAACACCAATGATTTTTTCTGCAATCCTGACTGTCCGTTGAAGTCTGTTCCTGTCCTGTTTTGTGGCTGAGCCAAACCAGACTGTGATAGATGAACAGAGAACAGACTGGATTACTGCAGAGTAAAATTGGATGAGCAGCTCCTGAGGCAGGTTGAACTTCCTGAGCTGGCGCAGGAAGTACAACCTCTGCTGGGCCTTTTTAACAATTGTGTTTATGTTTAGTTCCCACTTCAGGTCCTGGAAAATTGTGGATCCCAGAAACCTAAAGTTTTCCACAGCAAACACAATGCTGTTGAGTAGTGTGAGAGGGGGCAGCACTGGGAGGCTCCTCCTGAAGTCCACTGTCATCTCCACAGTTTTAAGCTTGTTCAGCTCCAGGTTGTTTTGACCGCACCAGAGGGCCAGCTGTTCGACCTCTCGTCTGTATACAGACTCGTCACTGTCCTTGATGAGGCCAATGACTGTCATATCATCTGCAAACTTCAGGATTTTAACAGACGGGTCTCTTGAGGTGCAGTCATTTGTGTAGAGGGAGAAGAGCAGAGGAGAGAGGACACATCCCTGGGGGGCGCCAGTGCTGACTGTTCGTGTGCTGGATGTGATTTTTCCCAGTCTCACTTGCTGCTTCCTATCTGTCAGGAACTTTTTGATCCACTGGGAGATGGGAGCTGGTACAGTGAGCCAAGTGAGTTTGGTGTGGAGGACTTCTGGAATGATAGTATTGAACGCCGAGCTGAAGTCCACAAACAGGATCCTAGCATATGTCCCTGGAGAGTCGAGATGTTGCAGGATGTAGTGCAGTCCCATGTTGATTGCATAATCCACTGACCTGTTTGCTCGGTAAGCAAACTGTAGGGGGTCAAGCAGGGGGTCTGTAATGTCCTTCAGGTAGGTCAACACCAGTCTTTCAAAGGATTTCATGACCACAGACGTCAGGGCGAATGGCCTGTAGTCATTTAACCCTGCGATGGAGGTTTTCTTTGGAACCGGGATAATTGTGGAACGCTTAAGGCAGGAGGGAACTTCACATAGCTCCAGGGATCTGTTGAAGATCTGTGTAAATATGGGGGCCAGCTGATCAGCACAAACTTTAAGACAGGAGGGTGACACACCATCTGGACCTGGTGCCTTCCTGATCTTCTGTCTCCTGAAGAGCTGACTCACGTCCCCTTCACAGATCCTGAGTGCAGGTATGGTGTCAGTGGGGAGGGGCAGGGGCTTGGTAGTGATTGCTGGGAGTGTATTTTGATTGGCGTGGGTGAGAGGTGTGAAAGAGGGATTATCAAACCTGCAGTAGAACAAATTCAGCTCGTTGGCCAGTTGATGGTTCTCTTCAGTATGGGGGGATGGTTTCCTGTAGTTGGTGATGTCTTTCAAACCTCTCCACACTGATGCAGGGTCGTTGGCTGTAAACCTATTTTCCAGCTTTTCAGTGTAGCACCTCTTTGCTACTCTGATCTCCTTTGTCAATGTGTTTCTGGCCTTATACAGGATTCTGTCCCCACTTCTGTAGGCCTTCTCCTTAGCCTGACGAAGCTGCCTGAGTTTTGTAGTAAACCAGGGTTTGTTGTTGTTGTATGTGCGAAAAGATTTCATGGGCACACACATATCCTCACAAAAACTGACGTAGGATGTCACAGTGTCAGTAAGCTCATCCAGGTCTGTCGCTGCAGACTCAAAAACACTCCAATCAGTACAGTCAAAGCAGGCTTGTAGTTCCAGCTTTGCCTCGTTGGTCCATCTCTTCACCGTTTTCACCACAGGCTTTGCAGATCTTAAGTTCTGCCTGTAAGTCGGGAGAAGATGAACCAAACAGTGGTCAGAGAGTCCCAAGGCAGCACGAGGGACAGAGCGATAAGCATCCTTTAATGTAGTGTAGCAGTGGTCCAGTGTGTTTTTGTCCCTGGTAGGACACTTAATATGCTGACTGAATTTTGGCAGTTCTTGCCTGAGGTTTGCTCTGTTAAAATCACCAAGAACAATGAGCAGGGAGTCCGGGTGTTTGTGCTCCATGTTAGTTATCTGGTCAGCCAGGTGTTGTAATGCTTCACTAACACAAGGCCTGAGGTGGGATGTAAACACCAACCAGAATAAACGAGGAAAACTCCCGTGGTGAATAGAACGGTTTACAGTCAATGAAAAAAGACTCTAAGTGAGGGCTGCATGTTTTGATTAGTACTGTGACATCTGTACACCAACCTTCATTTATGTAGAAACAGATTCCGCCTCCTTTCGTTTTCCCCGAGAGCTCCATGACGCGGTCTGCACAGAGAAGTTGGAAGCTCGGCAGGTATAATGCGCTATCGGGGATGTGCTCACCAAGCCAGGTTTCAGTGAAGCACAGGACGGCAGATCTGGAAAAGTCCGTGTTTATTCTGTTTAACAGTAGCAGTTCGTCCATCTTGTTGGCCAAAGAGCGGACGTTCGCGAGGTGTATTGAAGGGAGCGCAGTTCGAAATCCTCGGTGGCGCAGTTTAACAAGCGCTCCGGCTCGCTTCCCTCGTCAGCGTCTCCTTCTAATTCCGTAAAGGGCGGCTGCTCCTCCGACTAAAAGTTCTGTAAAGTATTCTGTTTGAGTGAAAGAAAGTGAAAAAATTTCACCAGCAAATTGACCGATGTGTAAGAATTCCTCTCTGCTGTATGTGATCAGAGGGGGACAGCTTATCACTGAACAAACAAACAAAAACAGAGAAAGCACCAAGGAACAAGGCACCGAGGCTGCCATCTGCGGCGCCATGATTTGATTGTCAGTTCAGCACTCCGGTTGGAATATGACCAAGCTGTGCAAGCTTACTGTTAAGAATGCAACGTATAGTTGTACAGGAGAAAAGCAATCTTGCCTCAAATCAATGGCAACCTTTTGTAGGTCTATGAACTTAATTTAAACTTTAGGTTTACACGGTGCTCTGTTTCCATAGTACCTGCACTCATGAATATATCTGTATGTGTCAGTCGCTGAAATCACCGCACTTGGCACCGGCGAAGTACTGCTTTTAAATTTTTATTAAGAAGAAAAGAAAACCTTTTTAAATTGAGGTAAAATATACCACTAACAATTTGTTAAGGATCTGTTTTTTTGTGTAGCTGACTTCACACAGCCTCTCCGCTGTTTTATAAACGAACATCATATAAGGTGTTCCTTTTTCGTTGCTTCGCCAACGGAACCAGCCTTTTTATTTAATCCTGTTTTTACGATTGTTCTGTTTGTATACCAGTTTGTCAGTTCAGCACTCCGGTTGTAATATGACGAAGCCGTGCAAGCACACTCTTGAGAATGCAACGTAGTTGTACAGGAGAAAAGCAATCTTGCCTGAAATCAATGGCAACCTTTTGTAGGCCTATGAACTTAATTTAAACTTTAGGTTTACACGGTGCTTTCTTTCCGAAGTACCTGCACTCATGAATATGTCTGTATGCGTCAGTCGCTCAAATCCCCGCGGTTCGCACCGGCAAAGTTCTGCTTTTAAATTTTTATTAAGAAGAAAAGAAAACCTTTTAAAATTGAGGGAAAATATAGCAATAACAGTTTGTTAAGGATCTGTTTTTTTGTGAAGCTGCCTTCACTCGAGTGATCACTTCGAGCTTTAAGCCTGAGAAATCACCCCGTAAATGCACACGTTTAATTGCACATCTGTTAATATGTATGCTTACAAAGTATTAAAAGACACTCAACAATTACACAGTATTAAAAGACACTCAACAATTAATGTCATTTACCTTCGTTCCCACGTTCCTGCTGTAAATCTCTTCCTTGTTTTCACTTCACGTGATTACGTAGGAGGCGTAATACGTGATGACGCGATACGTGACTCCGCCTCCTCCATTAGAGTATATAGACAAAAAACAGGTTCCAATTATGACCATTACGCGTACAATTTCGAAATGAAACCTGCCTAACTTTTGTAAGTAAGCTGTAAGGAATGAGCCTGCCAAATTTCAGCCTTCTACCTACACGGGAAGTTGGAGAATTAGTGATGAGTGAGTCAGTCAGTCAGTCAGTCAGTCAGTCAGTCAGTCAGTAAGTGAGGGCTTTACCTTTTATTAGTATAGATATATATATGTGAATGTATGTATGTATATATGTATATATGTATATGTGTGTGTGTGTATGTATGTGTGTATATGTATGTGTATATATATGTTGATATGTGTATATATATGTATATATATGTGGATGTGTATATGTATATATGTATATGTATATATATATATTTACATAACCTCTTTAACACACTACTTCTCCGCTGCGAAGCGCGGGTATTTTGCTAGTTTCAGTATAAATCTTGGAAAGAAGAAAGGCAGGTCACCAATCTGTGGACAAAATTCTCCTTGAAACACTGCTGCTGGTATCCTAGAAGTCACATCTTTGTATCTGAGGAGTCCCGCTGTGCTAATTGAGGACCAGAAATTAGGAGACTTTAACATTGAATCTTGGTTTGTAGAGTGGCCCAGGTAGCCATCATGTAAATAATACCACAAAGATTAACGTGCCATACAGTGCATAGATGAAAGCTTCTCCCTGTTAGTTCTTAGGCCCTACATTTTCCTCTCCAGTCACCCAGCTCTGCTTTACCTAACTTTCCCTCATGTTTATTTCCTTGGTCATTTTTCCTCTTCTCTCTTTTGCAGTGCAGAATATGAAATCAAAATTAGAATGAGCTTAATTTCCCCTGGTGTACTGAGGCACTGGAGAACTCTTTGATCTCTTGTTCTATTTTCTTGTTTTTAATTTCTTTTACTTAGAAGTTTCATTAAGTAACTGCAGTTAAATATGTTTTAATTAAATGTCATTTAATAAAGCAGGTGCAAATTGCAATGAAGGCCCAAAAGGAACAGCACAATCAGTTCTCATTACTAAACAACTGTTTTATTTTAAAAAATTAAAACTGGGCTGTGTTGAGGCGCAGCTTTCACTGCTGCTTCAGAGTTTTATTCTCCTGGATTCAAAATCACTCTCTGTTGGTTATCAGTGTAGAGAAGGGTCCTGGAGGTCCACAGTGGCTGCAGGTTTTCATTCCAAACAGTTTCGTAATTAGAAGCCAGGCCTAGCAGATCATGAAACTTGGTTATTTATTTATATGGCTTGTTAGTGCTTTCTTTTTTCCAAGAGAAATCTTTATCGCATTGTAGATTTTTCATTTTCTGAGAATATTATCCATACTGTGAGTGTCGCTGGAGATGGACGGGCATCCAGGAGTGTGATTCCTTGCCCGGATAGGATGCCATGATAAAAGGCAACAGAAGGGCAGGCCCTCTGACTGGATGGGAACAAGAATCCGTACCCAGAAGGGAGATCAGAATTGGGAAGACCAGGGGCCTCATGTATAACGCCATGCGTAGAACTCACACTATAACATGGTGTAAGCACAAAAGCGGGAATGTGCGTACGCACAGAAAAATCCAGATGCAGGAATCTGTACGTACGCAAACTTTCACGTTCTTCCACTACATAAATCCCGATCAGCGTGAAAAGTAACGCATGTGCATGTGCCTTCTGTCCCGCCCCAACTCCTTCCAGAATTACGCCTCTTTGAATATGCAAATCAATATAAATAGCCTTCTGAGAAAAGACAGTGGGAAAAGCACGGGGGAAAATATAAGAATTTCAGCGAATACCAAGTGGAGGCAAAGGAAAAACATACTATTTGTTGGTTTAAACAGTGGTATAATCAACAAAAGGAAGTTGATCGAGTGACATAGTGTCGGAGAAACTCGAAAGCTCAAGTTCACAAAGTCGCACGGCGCCCGAAATAAAAAAGAAATCATGTATCAAAGTCGCCGTGAAAAGGCAAGTCGTAGCCCACCGTCTGAGTGTCATATGAAAGCTTATTAGGGTACAGACAAAAAAATAGGCACACAGTGGGAAAAAAGCATGAAATGTCAACTTTAATCTCGAAATTTCCACTTTAATCACGTAGTTTATTTTGCCATTAAAGTAGAACATCATAAACTTCATCTTAAAATCGTTTAATTTACTAGTTTCTCAAATCTCATTGTAACTAAAGTAGGACGTTAAATGCTTTGTTCTGTATTTGATCTTCTTTGTGCTCTGTGTGTGAATCACTACCTGCTTCTTAAACGGGCTTTCTCTTTCTCCAACAGGACACATAATCCATTACATTCGTGATATTACAGCTCTCTGAATAATTAAAATACTGAGATGTATACGTGATATCTTTTTCATGATGATAGGAATGAAAGCATGTTATTAAACATGGGAACACGGTGGCGCAGAGATTATTCATATCTCACGCAAGAGGCTTGCTGCGCCATGCGTGACCTTCAATGAAATAATTTATCACAGCAGTACTGTCTCTTTCAAACGTACTAACCTCCAATTCCTGTCCTTACTTTTCTTTCTCCAAATACCCAATCGCCACACAATCAGCTATGTAATAGACGTGAAGCCATTTGTAAGCTTAGAACGCCGATTCTTCAAAACTTTTAAGGAACATTGAAATATCTTCGTAGTACATGTTTAATTATTCTATCCGTCTATCTTTCCAGTGTCGCGTCAGCGCAAGAATACAACGCAATGCAGGAACAATCCCTGAACTAGCTAGCGCTGTGGCACCGTGTCCTCGCATGTTTAATTATTAACAATACAGATTCTTTAAATTAAGTTAACGTTTTATCTGTATAATATAATCAACATATTTTGCTGCATTTCATCTTAAAAATGAATACCGTCATCATATATAAATGCGTGCTGTATAAAGTGGCGCAGGTTGTGTAATATTATAACTGTAGTGCAAGTTTACAGTGAGGTGATTGTACTTATAAGAAAACAGTTCTACAAGGAGCACTTGATGGACTGATTGAGTGCATTTAGAGTTCTTGGGATGAAACCTTTTCTAAACCGCGAAGTCCGTACTGGGAAGTCTCTAAAGCATTTTGCCGTGGCTCAGGCAGTGTCTGCTTCATGCTGTATACCAATATTTCTCTTTCCAATCAGCTGCTGCTGTGATTCTCCACTCAGATACAGTGATATAAATACTCCGAGTGGTGCAGTGAGAGTAATATGGAAAAAGATGATCTGCTGTGGCAACATCTAACGGGAGCAGCTGAAAGAAGAAGAAGATGCAGTGAGAGTTACAACGCTAAAGCAGTTATGGTATTTGGAATACTATGGCTATTCCCTGGACCATTATATTGTTTCAAGTTAATTACAATCAGATGCATTACACTAATAAACAATATGCAGTTAGTTTCAGTGTATTTATAAAGCTGCGTCAGGAATGTGGATCTAAGAAAGAAAGGGTGACCACGCAGGAACAGTAGCACTGCTTTGACGCTGGGTGCTGCCAGTCTGCAAAACCGAGCAGAGAAATTGTGTACGCCAAGGTATGAGTTACCGTGGAAATGTGCATGGCTTTACGCCAAGTTTAGGTTTTATACATCGCGATTTGAGCGTGGAAACGTTCGTACGCAACATTTCTGTGCGTACGCACCGTTTATACATGAGGCCCCAGGAGAGACACCAGCATCTGGGTATTGTGTACTCCGATACACTAGAGGGAAGTGTCCTGGGGATTTGGGCCCCCTACGGATACCCACAGGGCATCTTGAGAATTGGAGTTCTGGAATACAGCACTCTTAGATTCTGTCTGTGCCACTAGGGGGTGCTGCCAGTTGGGGTATGGTCACTACTTTGTGGGACTCCCATCTGATCCAGAAGAGCTTCCTATGGATCATTCCTAGCCCCTGAAGTACTGCCAGGTCAAAGATAAAAGGAGCCATGTCATCTTGACCACTCAGAGTCAGAAGGACATGGACAAGCCTTGACAATAGGAGTGTGGAGGACAAGGATTGTATACTAGGCTATTTATACTTCAGTAGTTGAATTCTATCTTTGAAAACAACGTTTGTTAATAAAAAGGGACTATATTTGAACCAGCGACTGTATTTGAGTGTGATTGTGTCTGAGGTTTGGGGCTCAGTGGTGCCCATTGTTGTGTATGAACTAGTTCAAAAGACCGCCTTCATTGAACTTGCTCATTTTTCTAAAAACGGTGAACTTAGCGTAATGTATTTGCAAGTGAAGAACTTGAACGTGAGCTAGTTCAGTGTTATGTGACATTCTGGATCTGATTTAGGTCAAGATTAAACGTTTTGCCTTACTCTATAATGTAAGGGTGCAGCCCAATCCAAATACAGTATTCAGGTAAGCACAAAAAGTTAGCTTACCTACACGCTGGTTCCATAGTCACCCTTTGTGTCACACAGTTGGAAATAGAGTGGTAATTTATATGTATACTTGCATCTATTTCATTTCTTTTTTGACCGGGAGGATATTAGCATATATGGTTATATGTGTTTGCTGCTGGGTATAACTCAATAAAGTGTATTTAAATAATAAAGTCTTAATAATTATTGTATTTTATTCAAGAACACTGTAATAGCCTAATATAAGGCATACAAAACTGAAAAAAGTAAACTCATGCTGGGTCATTTATTCTCACTCCTTAAAAAACACAAAATGAACTGAACATGAATTAGTTCAAAACTGAAATGGTGAACTATGAAGTGAATTTATTTATTTTAATCTGTGTGAACTGAACTTTTAGCGAGTTCTTGTGAGATGTGAATTTGCACAACACTGGTGGTGCCCCCTACTTCTACAATATCTTTTGTGGAACAGAACAGATTTGGGCCACTTGGTCCCTTCTTTCTTTCTCGTTTATTTTAAATCATTGTATTAATACAGATACTTCATGCTGAATGTATGTAGATTTAAATGGAAGCACATTAGCTGGAGAGCTGCACCTCATTATTATCTGATGGCTGGTTAAAAAAAAAAACAGATGGCTGGTATGACATTAAAGTGCATCCAGTCCTCCAACTTGCAGGCAAAACTCCAGCCACTGTAAAAACTTAACGCAGCTCTGAAATGGCAGGTAGGACTCCTTTCTGCTCTCCGTGGGAGTAGCTCTGCTGCAGCCACCCATAGGAAGGCTGCTCGCATTATGAAGTTGACGGGGGAAAGCCCTTGGGACCTCCATCTCTGGAAGAGTCAAAACTGTCAGGGAGCCAGTGGGGTCAGGCCTGTTGGGGATCAGAACTGATGTGGTGCTGAGTCATTGCCCGCTGCACTGTGGGGGTACGGCAACATGCTGTACCCAGTAGCGGATGCTCCCCAACCTCATCTGACCTGGCTAAAAAGAGGGCAACAATTAAAACCTTAATGCAGCGATTAAAAACTAAAATAAGCAATTAAGGGTTCTGAATCATAACAAACACGTTAACTAAAACTAAACCCAAAAAAATATTGCTTTAGTAGTAAATGAATTGGTTCTAATAGTAATAATAATTCTTTACATTTATATAACTCTTTTCTCACTAGTCAAAGTGCTCTCAATGCAGGGGGACCCAGGACACAAACCCATTATCTCCTAACTCCGAGGCAGCAGTGCTACCACTGCACCATCTTTGTGGATAAAAATTTGGTTAAATCAATAACCTGCTGACACTGCGGACCTCTAGGACCTGAGCTAAGTACCTCGGAGTAGAGTTTGCAGGTCCTCCCCATGACTGTGTGTATTTTCCTCAAGTTAGGTTTTTCTCTCACATCTCTATAGAGTTACAGGTAAAGGGCAAAATATAGCAGGTAGATCATTCCATACTGAGCAACTCCTAAAATGGCCTGCTTCTGTCTTCTGGTACTGCCATGATGGTTGGTAGCAGACTGGTAAATAGGGTTACGACATTCAGTCAGCGTAATGATAGAATAGCCATTTTGGCATTCTACACACAGTGCCTGAGTTTGTGTATAACATGTGTGGACTGTAGGGGGCACTCCAGCTTCCCAAGCACCCAACACAGGCAGGCTCTGACACAAGTATACAATAAACAAGAGGATTTATTGTGGGCAACTCTTCTTAGGCAAGTGTTTCCCACGCCACAGTCACAAGTACAAACACAATACAATAGCACACAGCAATACTTTGTCTTCTCTCTGTCTCTTCTCTTGCTCTGTCACTGGGAACTGCCTCCTCCGTTCTTCTCTGCAAGCTTCATCCTCCTTCCTCTTGACTCTAGCATTCCGGAGCAGTTGCGGTCAGCTCCCTTTATATTATCCCCAGAAGTACTTCCGGTATTCCCAAGGCTTGGCCCAGGATCATTCCAGATAAGGCTGGAGTCACACAAAGTAGGGCTGCCCAGTCTCCACAGCAACCCCTTGCATCACCCACAGAACCCAAAAGGGCTGAGTCCAAGAACTCCAATTACCATGGTGTCCTATGTATGCCACCTCCCCTGGTTCTTCCCAGTTGGGAATGCTGGCCATCCCTCTCACATGAAAAGTGGATGATCTATGTGAGGTTGATCAGAAGTACAAGGTGATGTGACTTTTGTGTCTGCTTAAGATATGTACTGTATATATGACAGTGTTCTCCACATCTGATTTATTGCATGGATTTCATTGTAATGGCAAGATCTCAGTGTTCAGTCAAAAATGTAGCACTAACGGGACCTTCAAATACTATGGAGTATTTCACACACTGGTTTTAAATTGGTTTCACTGGCAACTGTAAATTGGCTCCATGTAAGGGTTGTGTGCAGGCTCTTTGATGGCGGGCTTATGCCCAATGCTGCTGTGATAGGTTCCAGCATCCATGACCCTTGAATCAGATTTAGCAGTTTTGAAAATGTTATGTTTTTATGACATCTCTTACCTTTGTGGAGTTTCATAATTTTATATGTTTTCTGCATTAATGTAGTTCTGTTTCAATTTTTATTGTTCGTTATGGTTTTATTGAAAATTGTGCAAGATATGAAACACAAATTTAAAAAATGTATCCATCCTGAGTTTGAGAATGGCAAGATAAGGAAATGTCAATAGTAAAGCAGAATCTGAAAAATCATATAAGCATCATACAAATCTTTTATGATCCACACAATTCCACACTAACCTGGAGCTGATCCCAGCACCACTAGGCTGAAGGCAGGAACTGCCACTGAACATGGTGCCAGTCTATCACAGGTACGCTTACACAAAGGCCAGTCTAGTGTCACAAATTTACTTAACATTCATACCCTTCAGAGAACCATTTTGAGAGACTTGGAGAGACCATGCATACTCCACATAGAAGTGACTAAGGTGAGAAATGAACCCAGGGCTTTAGTACATGCAGCAGCTGCACTAACACTAGCATCCCAAAACAATGCCTAGGTGGGAATATTAAGACTGCAAGAGGGAACGGGGAAAATGTCAGTAATCTACACTCTATGGCCAAAAGCATGTTGGCATCCCTCCAAATTAGTTAGTTCAGGAGTTTCACCAGCAGCCATTATTAGCAGGTGCATACAAATCAGTACATAGCTATGCAATCTGCATGAAGTGCTCAGTGGCTTTAAACATGGCACTGTCACAGAAGGATACCTTTGTCACAAGTCAGTATGTGAAATTTCTGCTCTGCTATATCTGTCTCGGTCAAGTGTAAGTGCAATGATTGTGAAGTGGAAGCCTCAACAAGCAACAACAGCTCAGATTATGCAAATGGTAGATCATGCAAACTCACCTCTGTGTTCTTCCCAGTTGATTCTGGGGTTTGTCAGGGGTGTGTTCTTTGCACCTATACTGTTCAATGCTTACATGGACTGGGTGTTGGGCAAGGTTGTAGGGTCCAGTGGCTGTCAGGCATCTGTTGCTTAAGAAAGATTCGCTGATCTTGACTTTGCCGATGATGCTGTGATCTTCACAGAGTCGATGGAGGATCTGATTAGGGCTCTCAAGAGGCTGAGAGACTGAGAGACTGAGTGATGAGTCTGAGTGTCTGGGCTTGTGAGTGTCCTGGATAAAAATCCAAGATCCAGGTTTTTAATGACCTCTTGAGCAGAGCCATTAGTAGTGTGTCTGTCTGCATAGAGAATGTCGACCTTGTCAAGAGGTTTACTTACCTCAGCAGTGACATTCATGTCTCTGGTGACTCTTCCTATGAAGTTTGTCAGAAGGGGACCTTGTTTTTCGATATCCTGGATAATCCAGTTACTGATTGTGTCAGGGTTGTTTGTGTAGGTATTTGCTGTCTTGCAAAGGAGTCACCGCTTTGGATGTCTGTATTTACGTGAAATTAACATGTTTGACAATATTGGTTTCTAATCAGCAGATCTGTACTCATTAATGGTTGGTAACAATACATTTTGTTAACTTGTGTTTTCATTAATTGTTAAACCCAGGAAATTTAGATTTGCCATTGATTAAACTGATTGTCCAGGACTGACAACAGCAGGGACTGAAGGAGATTTAAACTCCTGGGCAGCAGAAGGCAGGGGGGACAGTCCACAGAAAACGCTGCCAAGACACTCGGACAGAGCACAGGGGCACGCAAGCAGACAAGGGTACGTGGTGGGCACGACATGAGGCACAAGAACGGCAACACTTCCAGGGAGGAAGAGACAGCTCCACAAGGAGACACCGGTTGTAAGTCCAGCGAGAGAGGGAAGCCACATGAAAGGACCAAGCAAAGCTGACAGACAAGAAATGAGGCATGCCTAGGTCACAGCAACACAAGGAGCCCAGAGTGGAAGAAAAAGGAACAACAAAGAGACGCTGACAGGGATTCAACAATTTGGCACAACTTCTGTTGGGAAACGAGTGTCCGGGGAACAGAGTACATCCATGGACAGTTGAACAATTAAGTGTTAGGGTAACACAGTGCGCAAACTGGACTCTGCATCACTAAAGGTTGTATCCTTCACTTCTTGCTTTTAACGGACTTTTAGAGTGTGGGCTGTGCGTTTGCCTTTTAAAAAAAAAGGAAATTTGTTCCTGATATGTTTAGATTTTGTTAGGTTCGTTTATCTTTTTAATGTACTTTTTATTGTCTTGTGTAATAGAACTTACTGTTGTTTTTTTTCTGAAATTACTGTTGTGTCTTTTCATTGTGTGTTTACTCACCGCCCAATTTAAAGAAACCTGTGTGCTATTATTGGTAAATTTCAGGAGTTCCCAGTCTCTTAATAAAACTGGGTGGCGTAGTCGGATATTTAAATGATGTCTACGTTAGATTACCTGTAAGTGTGACCAGACACCTGTTACAAGTAGGTAGATGGATTGGGAGAGCATGGGGGGGTCATGAAGTCGCTGAGAGGGATGTGTGGCACTCTCAGTAACTTTGCAGAACGACAAAGGTCCAAATCTTTAGAGTCCTGGTGTTTCCTGTTTTGCTATATGGTTTCAAGACATGGACATTATACAGTGATCTGAGATGAAGACTGGACTCCTTCAGTTCTGTGTCTCTTCAGTGAATCTTTGGGTACCACTGATTTGACTTTGTGTCGAATGAGCGGTTGCTCATGGAGTCCCAAGTGAAGCACATTACCTGCATTGTGAAGGAGCGTCAGTTACGGCACTGCAGCCATGTGGTGCAATTCCCTGAAGTGATCCAGCTCATAGAATCCTCATTGTTGAGGATCCGAGCGGCTGGAATAAGCCATGGGGACCCCCACGTAACCCCTTGCTAGTGGCAGAAAGAGGGTCATTTCTGGAGGGCGGGACTGGACTGCTTGTCTGCCCCGGGGGGTTGGCAACCGGGATCAGGAGTTGTATCGTCATGTAGTGGGTGCGGCAACACACTGTACCAGTGCATGCTCCCCAACCTGACCTGATCTGACCAGCAAAATCACAGAGTGGAATAGAAAAGTGCTAAAGTGCATAGCCTGTAAAAATCATCTATCCATTGTTGAATTGTTGAAACCTCTCGAAGCAACATCAGCACAAGAACTGTCCATCAGGGGCTTCTTGAAATGGGTTTTCAGGGCCTAACAGCTGCACACAAGCCTAAGATTACTGTGCATGGTGCTAATAATCAGTTGGAGAGCTGTAAGGCACTCTGCCATTGGACTCTGGAGCAGTGGAAATGTGTTCTCTGGAGTGATGAGTCACACTTCACTATGTTGCTGTCTGATGGACAAAGCTGGGTATAGCATAGTGTCTACTGTTATAGCCACAAAGCGGGGTGCTATCTCCATATTATTGCCCAAGAATTTGGAATGAGAGTTCCAATAAGCTCATATAGGTGTGATGGTCAGGTGTCCACATACTTTGACCATATAGTGTAGCAGTCAGCAATAAAACATCAATACCACTTGTAATGAAAACCTGCAGTTTTAAAAATTCAATGGAGGGAGATGGGACAATAATGATAAATTAAAATGAGTTACAGATAAAGTGTAAGTACCTAAGGGTACCATTATTGTTAATGAGGGGTAAAGTGAATCACAATCACAAGTGAATCAGCATTGCCTCGGACTCCCACAGGGCTCCATGAGAGTTGGAGTTTGGAACATCCCTGTTGGGTTCCATGGGCACCGCCAGGGGATGCTGATAGAAGAAGATCACCAGACACCTGGAGCACTTCCAGGTGTTCTATAAACAGAGCCAGCTGGCACTAATCCAGGAGCCAGAGTCAGGAGGTAGAGGACGAAGCTTGTCAGGAGGAGTGGAGATGAGGAGAGTGAAAGAGAGAGAAAGAAAAGAGAAGAAGAGAGGAGAAGTGTGCTTTGTGGTTAACTGTGCTGTGCAGGTGGGAAATGGGGTAAAGTGTTTCCCACAAGAATAATTAAGAAAGTGTGTGCTGAATTTCTGTTCTGCATCTGCTTGTATCGGGTTTGGGTGGCTGGAGCACCCTCTGCAGGCCACAGTACACATAAAAAAGTTAGTGAATAATGACTGCATAAAAAGACCGACATTGTGGAAATACTTCGTAAGAGGAAGAAAAAAAGAAGCGCCACAAAAACGAAGGGTTGCAGTGATCAAAAGTACTTGTAATTCGTAACAATTGACAGTTTACATGAAACAAAATGGCATTTATATACAGTATCAAAATGGAGGACAGGAAGTGGTTGGCAGGAGATGACGTCGAAAACAGAAGACGGAAGTGATGTCATCAGTGGTGGCTGGAAGTGATGTCATAAGTAGACGTCTTGGTGGCCATTTTGGAACCCAGAATTGAAGTGTCTACTTTTCTTTGGTTTTCCTGTTGGGAGATTAAGAGATTTGGGTAAGAACCATTTGACAACCCCCTGTCTCATGATGTTACACTCACCTTTGGGCTTTTTGACTGCCTCCTAAGCGCACGTGTGTGACAACATATAAAACATGAAATACAGAACTGGCACCACAAAGACAGATAGAGGGTTCAAATCCAGTAAGAAGGTGAGAATTAAAAGAATTAATTAGAATTAATGAATTAATTAATAAATAAGAATTAATAATGTCTTATTTGAATTCTGAATTGTGAAGAAAGGGCTACAGAAAAAGAGCTGGCAAAATTCTGAAACGCTGGCATTAGAAGATAAGCCTTCCTTTCTCTTAGACATAACTAATGTACTTGTGTAGTCTCAGGGGCTTCACAACAGACGTGGCATGGCTTGGTTATCTTGTGTAAATTGAAGCTAAGGTTTGTCCTAATATTTATGGCTAGTCTCCAAAGAGTTATGTTTTTCCAGGTTTATGAATTTAAATCAATCGTTTCTGAAAATATGTTTTTTTTTATTATAATTTATCCTGTACACAGAACACAGCAATAATAATGGTGATTGAACTGATTCAGTTGGGCCTGAACTGAATGGCTGTCAATTTTCAAAGAGCAAACTCAGTTTCATAATTATGTTGCTGGGTTCTGATAAAAGATCAAGGGTCAAACTGAATATTAACTTAAGCCCTAAAATGGACATAATAATAATTTTTACCCTCCGTTTTTCATTGAATTTGATTTGTTTAAATATGAAATTCATTATTCTAGCCCATATTTTTTATATTAATCTGCCATTCTGAGAAGTAAATAGAAGGAAGACTTAAGGCTAAATGGGACCTTGGTCTATTCTACATGGTAAAATTAATTTTGAGTAAAACATTCAGTAGTTCATCTTGCCCATAGACATGCATACATACATACAGTACATGAAAACCCTTGCTAAAAGTAGCTGAAAGGTGCAATAATGATAGCTGAACCCTGATTACCTAAGGTAACATGGACTGATGCTACCTCGGAGAGCTGAAAAGTCAGATAAAACAGATGGCTGCTGTAGTGGCAACATTGCTCAGAGAAGGTAGGGCCTGACAGAAAGACGGATGAGCTCATGATGGTCAGAGATGGGTTCTGTGCAGCTAATGGATGAAGGTCTCCATTTAGATCTCACTGGAAAGCGCTCATCTCTGAGCCAGAGAACACGGTTTCACAGTTCCCAACATGACAAGAATTCATAATTAATTACAGAATTATGGTATTTGAGGGTTCCTCTAGATTACCTCTTTCTCTTGTACGATTTGGCTCAATAACTAATCAGCACATCGTCATCTCATAACAGGCTTAAGTTTCAAGTTTGGTATTTTCCATCCAGCTGTTTTAACTCTCAGACCCCCGTGACCCTGTGTTCGGATTCAGCGGGTTGGTAAATGGATGGATGGATGGATGGATGTTTTAACTCTAAACCATCCTCAAGAAACTGTGACACACACAGACAGACACACATCCATCATTGAGATATTGATGTTTTCAGTATCAGGAGACCCTAAAACATCGAGATTAGTCAAATACTGGAGACCAAAATGTTTGACGAATCTAAACCTTTGACTCCTTCCCCCTAGACAAAAGGTCATGGTGAGGGAGGGCGCAAAGCAAAAACTGAAATTTTTAAAAGTTTATGAAACAAAAAATTGCTTTAAGTATTGCTTCAATTTATGGAGTAGGAAGAACAACAGTGAACGATATAAAGCGTGATGCCGACAAATTTGAAAAACACGTAAAAATGAAAACCACTGACAGTAATTTTATTCTCTATTAAAGATAATGTTCTTCTGTATTGTAATTTTCTTCTTAAAGTCTGTTATATTATGTTTTGTTAATATATTGTGACATGAGCTGTGAGGGAGCAGAAAGGGTGGAATGCTGCGTAAGTGATGGGACTAGGTGAAGGGCTTCTGTTCTGTGAGGGGCGGACATGTCTGTTAGGAGACGAGTGACAGGAGAAGTTAAAAGAAAAAGGAAGGTGTGGAGGAAGGAAGTTTGGAGTAGGGAGTCAGGAGACAATAAGCAGGAGTGTTTGCGGTATAGAAAAAGACAGAATGTGAGTGGCAGGAGATAAACTGATTGGTAGGGAAAGCTTTCTTTTATTGTTTTGTTAGGTGTGCTCTGTAATCCAGATAAAGGAGTATAAGAAAGGGCATCATTTGTTACAGAATGAAGACTCCAAGTAAAGGGTGCCCACCCTATATGCTGTACTTGGAAAAAAGGCAAAAATGAAGCAATATATCAATCTTTACAAGAGAGAGTCCAAAACAGAACTGTAGTACATTGAACAAGATGGAGTTTATATAGTGAGTTGACAGGAAGGGGATTGTCTTTGGAGTGTGTAACCGGACGTGAGGTCAGGACAGTCAGGTGGGATTTCCCTCTGTGGGTCTGCAGAGGAGGAAGAAGAGAAGACATTAGTGGACAGCGCCATCCCCTGGTCCGGCGTACCATTATACTTATTTAAGCCCATTAGCGGCCTCCCATGTGCATGTGTGTGACAACATATACCAACCAAAATGGTAAAATGGCAAATACTTCATTAATTTTAATTAGTGGTTATTTTTTCTGATTGAGATTAATGAATATAGGATTTGAATTTAAGCATATACTGTATAAGAATAAGTCAATAATTATCTGCACTTTTCTGATTATTTTGTTAAGGTTGAATGTACAGCTTCTCTCACATTGGTGTGTGCAGTCACAGTGCTAAAGTTTTGACTGTGATCAGTCAGATCCTGCTGTTGTTTTCTAGGAGTAAATATGGTCACTGCACTCTGTGTTTACACCAAAGAAGAGCAGTGAGGTATAGACATAGGCCAGGTGGGCACCAGCCTATGGGCACCATGCCCTAGGGAGTGCACCAAAGCATCATTTCATATACAATCATAAACACACCAATCTCCAAGGGGGGAAAGTCAATTAAATATGCAATTGTGAGAGTGCTGAGCTACAAGAGGAACTCCCCTCCTCCTTCATCAATTTGAGATAGGGATCTGACTATGCAGATCTATAACGGAGACCCTGTTTTGGATGTCTCTTTTTGGGCGCTTGCAACCAAATCTTCCTAGGGGTGAAATGTACCCTTGAGCCGGCACTATGTATAGAGTTAGGGTGTAGTGCAGAAAATCTTCTGAACATTGGGAGAGCAACACTTGTAGAATGTAAAGGACAGCCGGGTTCCATGCCCGGCAGGGACGCCTCTGCTGCATCTGTTCCGGGGGAGCCACCACGGGAAGCTCAATACCTCCCCCGGGATGCTTGGTGGCAGTCTCCCTGGCGGATGATGATTCCCCAGCCTGGCACATGGGTCCATGGGACATGGAGTCCTCCACAGCCTGGTTGGGGGCTTGGATGGCCACCAGGGGGAGCTGCATGGACTTTCCACCCCGGCTGGTCAATTCCTCAGCCCCACCCAGAAATGCAATTAGGCCCAGGTGACCAAGCACCTGGACTACGTCCGGGAGGGGTATAAAAAGCCACCACCACTCCAGGCAGCCAGAGTCGGGAGGAGGAGGACTAAGCCTGAGGAGGAGTGGTGGAGCCAGAAGAAGGGTTGTTGTGTTTGCAGTGAGTGTTTGGGACTGTGTTGGGCCTGTGGGACACGGGGAAGGCGTGCCCCACGGCTGAAGAAGAAATAAAAGACTGTTTATTAAGTACGTGCCTCTGTGTCAGTCTGTGCCGGGTCGGGCGCTATATAGCGCTCATATTACAAGAAGGACAAGTCCTATAGACATTAGTAGATGTTAGTGAGTGAATTCAGAAGCCAGAAGCAAGCTGTATGCCCTACGTATGCTAGGTGACCTGAGTGGGCAATGGGAAAGGGAACTGTACAAGGAAGTAACTGAATAAGCTGCAGAATGCAGTTCTTCTCTACAACACTAAGAGTGATGTCTTACCCTCAACTAATCAAAAGAGTAAAACCAGGAGGAACTGATTCTGGAAGTAATTTCAGGACTTGGCCAGAAGTGACACTGAAATAAGTTAGCTATGGCTAGAGGCTCATGACGCTCAGAGTCAGGAGGGGATTGGAAGAATCAGTTGCCAAGAGAATGTGAATGTGACAATAGAGTGTGTCAGGAGAAAGGTGTGCACTTCTAGGTAGGCAGGTAAGTGAGAGTCATGACCTATTAATTTAGGTCAAGAGCAGCATATTGTTTTGTTTTTTAAACTCAGTTTAAGTTATACTTTATCTTCCCCTTTATTCATCCTGTCTTTAAATAATTTGGTCAATGAAAAACATCTTTTGTATTAATTTTTGCCTTCTTGCTCTTTTTTTGTTTTTGTTTTTTGTTTTTTTTATTGTGTGTGTGGGGGTGGGTACATGTGTGTGTATGGAAGTATATAAGAAAAAATTCCACAAACTGTGTTCATAAGAATTATAGAGAAGTATAAGAAGTATAGAGAAACCCAGAAGGAGTTGCATTGTGTCTTTGTGGACCTGGAGAAAGCATATAACAGGGTGCCTCGAGAGGAGTTGTGGTATTGTATGAGGAAGTCGGGAGTGGCAGAGAATTACGTAAGAGTGGTAGAGGATATGTACGAGGGAAGTGTGACTGTGGTGAGGTCTGCGGTAGGAGTGATGGATGCATTCATGTTGGAAGTGGGATTACATCAGGGAGTGGCTCTGAGCCCTTTCTTATTTGCAATGGTTATGGACAGGTTGATAGACGAAATTAGACAGGAGTCCCCGTGGATTGTGATGTTTGCTGGTGACATTGTGATCTGTAGTGATAGTAGGGAGCAGGTTGAGGAGACCATGGAGAGGTGCAGATATGCTCTAGAGAGATGAGGAAAGAAGGTCAGTAGGAACAAAACAGAATACATGTGTGTAAATGAGAGAGAGGTCAGTGGAATGGTGAGGATGCAAGGAGTAGAGTTGGCGAAAATGGAAGAGTTTAAATGCTTGGGATCAGAGGGTAAGAGAAGTGAAAAAGAGAGTGCAGGCAGGGTGGAATGGGTGAAGAAGAGGGTCAGGAGTGATTTGTGACAGATGGGTATCAGCAAGAGTGAAAGGGAAGGTCTACAGGACGGTAGTGAGACCAGCTATGTTATATGGGCTGGAGACGGCGGCACTGACCAGAAAGCAGGAGACAGAGCTGGAGGTGGCGGAGTTAAAGATGCTAAGATTTACATTGGGTGTGACGAGGATGGATAGGATTAGAAATGAGGATATTAGAGGGTCAGCTCAAGTTGGACAGTTGGGAGACAAAGTCAGAGAGGCGAGGCTGCATTGGTTTGGATATGTGCAGAGGAGAGATGCTGGGTATATTGGTAAAAGGATGATAAGGATAGAGCTGCCAGGAAAGAGGAAAAGAGGAAGGTCTAAGAGAAGGTTTATGGATGTGGTGAGGGAGGACATGCAAGTGATGGGTGTAACAGAACAAGATGACAAGGTCAGGAAGATATGGAAAAAAAGTATCCACTGTGGCAACCCCTAACAGGAGCGGCCGAAAGAAGAAGTGTTCATAAGAATTACTTATGAATGCTATGGAATCACTTCAGATTTTATACCGTTTGATTCATCTTGATGTCAAGTTATGCAAGATGTCAAACTTTTTTAGGAGTTCCCCCCTAATTTTGGCCCTCTAAACCCAAAACAACCCTCATTTTAATGCAATTATTGGACCATATTTTGTGCAGGAAAGTTCAAGTTAACAAATAGGTGTCTACAGCAAAAGTTATCAGAAGAACTTGAAGCTGTGCAGACCACATCAGCCAACCATAGGGGTTTATCCCCTGATGGGATACAAGGGGTCAAAGTTACTTGTTTTCACAAAACATTGATAAAATGGCGATCACTAATATATCACATTGAGTGTTGTTTTATGCTCTTTCGAGGTTGCCGATCACAAAAATGATGTTTTTGATATTGGAATACTTTACCAATGGTCCGAGCCCTCTAAGAAGGTTAAAAATCATAAATTTCAAACATCTGGGTTATCATTTTAGACTGTTTCATGGTTAGTGTTAAGTGAATATGATGTTAGGTTTGATTTTCAATCCTTTACTAGGAGTCTAACTCTCTAAGGACCTCTATCAGACGGTGAAAAATGACACATTTCTACGGCAATCAAGAATATTTAGAGTTTAAACATTTAAATTGAAGCATACATTTTAATATTTCAAGTATCTGAGCCAGCTATTATTATTAAGTACTTGTACCTCATGAAGTCAATCATTACATTTGTTATGAACACCCCATATTAGGGTGGCTTACGCCAATTCAGACTTTTTATTGTTTCCATTCAAGATTAATTTACATACATAATAATAATAGTAATAACTTTGTCAAACCATGTGATAATTAAATGGCTTCCTTTTACAAAATTAGGAAGCAACCTCTAATATAATTTAATACATGAGTTATTCATCTTTGTTTTCTACAGATGAATTAATTAAAGAAATGACACATTATACTTGACCTTTATATCTAACTAGCAAAATACCCGCGCTTCGCAGCGGAGAAGTAGTGTGTTAAAGAGGTTATGTAAATATATATATACATATACATATATACATATATATATATACATATACACATCCACATATATATACATACTAGCAAAATACCCGCGCTTCGCAGCGGAGAAGTAGTGTGTTAAAGAGGTTATGTAAATATATATATTCATATACATATATACATATATATATACATATACACATCCACATATATATACATACTAGCAAAATACCCGCGCTTCACAGCGGAGAAGTAGTGTGTTAAAGAGGTTATGTAAACATATATATACATAAACATATATACTTATATACATATCTACATATACACATATCTACATATATACATATATATATATATACATATACACATCCACATATATATACATATATCAACATATATATACACATACATATACACACATACATACATACACACATATATATATATATAAATATATATACAGTGGTGTGAAAAACTATTTGCCCCCTTCCTGATTTCTTATTCTTTTGCATGTTTGTCACACAAAATGTTTCTGATCATCAAACACATTTAACCATTAGTCAAATATAACACAAGTAAACACAAAATGCAGTTTTTAAATGATGGTGTTTATTATTTAGGGAGAAAAAAAATCCAAACCTACATGGCCCTGTGTGAAAAAGTAATTGCCCCCTTGTTAAAAAATAACCTAACTGTGGTGTATCACACCTGAGTTCAATTTCCGTAGCCACCCCCAGGCCTGATTACTGCCACACCTGTTTCAATCAAGAAATCACTTAAATAGGAGCTTCCTGACACAGAGAAGTAGACCAAAAACACCTCAAAAGATAGACATCATGCCAAGATCCAAAGAAATTCAGGAACAAATGAGAACAGAAGTAATTGAGATCCATCAGTCTGGTAAAGGTTATAAAGCCATTTCTAAAGCTTTGGGACTCCAGCGAACCACAGTGAGAGCCATTATCCACAAATGGCAAAAACATGGAACAGTGGTGAACCTTCCCAGGAGTGGCCGGCCGACCAAAATTACCCCAAGAGCGCAGAGACGACTCATCCGAGAGGTCACAAAAGACCCCAGGACAACGTCTAAAGAACTGCAGGCCTCACTTGCCTCAATTAAGGTCAGTGTTCACGACTCCACCATAAGAAAGAGACTGGGCAAAAACGGCCTGCATGGCAGATTTCCAAGACACAAACCACTGTTAAGCAAAAAGAACATTAGGGCTCGTCTCAATTTTGCTAAGAAACATCTCAATGATTGCCAAGACTTTTGGGAAAATACCTTGTGGACTGATGAGTCAAAAGTTGAACTTTTTGGAAGGCAAATGTCCCGTTTACATCTGGCGTAAAAGTAACACAGCATTTCAGAAAAAGAACATCATACCAACAGTAAAATATGGTGGTGGTAGTGTGATGGTCTGGGGTTGTTTTGGTGGTTCAGGACCTGGAAGGCTTGCTGTGATAGATGGAACCATGAATTCTACTGTCTACCAAAAAATCCTGAAGGAGAATGTCCGGCCATCTGTTCATCAACTCAAGCTGAAGCGATCTTGGGTGCTGCAACAGGACAATGACCCAAAACACACCAGCAAATCCACCTCTGAATGGCTGAAGAAAAACAAAATGAAGACTTTGGAGTGGCCTAGTCAAAGTCCTGACCTGAATCCAATTGAGATGCTATGGCATGACCTTAAAAAGGCGGTTCATGCTAGAAAACCCTCAAATAAAGCTGAATTACAACAATTTTGCAAAGATGAGTGGGCCAAAATTCCTCCAGAGCGCTGTAAAAGACTCATTGCAAGTTATCGCAAACGTTTGATTGCAGTTATTGCTGCTAAGGGTGGCCCAACCAGTTATTAGGTTCAGGGGGCAATTACTTTTTCACACAGGGCCATGTAGGTTTGGATTTTTTTTTCTCCCTAAATAATAAAAACCATCATTTAAAAACTGCATTTTGTGTTTACTTGTGTTATATTTGACTAATGGTTAAATGTGTTTGATGATCAGAAACATTTTGTGTGACAAACATGCAAAAGAATAAGAAATCAGGAAGGGTGCAAATAGTTTTTCACACCACTGTATATACACATACAGACACATATATATATATATATACATATAGCAAAATACCCACGCTTTGCAGCGGAGAAGTAGTGTGTTAAAGAGGTTATGTAACCATATATATACATAAACATATATACATATATATACATATCTACATATACACATATCTACATATACATATATATATACATACACACATCCACATATACATATATATATATATATATATATATATATATATATATATATATATATATATATATATATATATACATATACAAATTTACATATCTACATATATATATATATATATATAGATATAAATATAGACATACATATATACATACATACATTCACATATATATATATATATATATATATAGCAAAATACCCGCGCTTCGCAGCGGCGAAGTACTGCTTTAAAATTTTAAATAATAAACTGAGGGAAATTATACCAGTAATTATTTGTTAAGGATCTCTTTGTATACCATGTTGTCAGTTCGGCCCTCCGGTTGTAATATGACCAAGTTGTGCGCTGAGCTTACTCTTCAGCATGCAACATATACTTGGCCATGTGAAAAGCAAATCAAGAACAGCAAGACCGCGCCAGCTGCGGAGCTCAGCTCGGAGCGAAATGAAGTGAATGAAATGA
This sequence comes from Erpetoichthys calabaricus, assembly GCF_900747795.2. NCBI lineage: Eukaryota > Metazoa > Chordata > Cladistia > Polypteriformes > Polypteridae > Erpetoichthys > Erpetoichthys calabaricus. Next base: position 167,638,873 of record NC_041401.2, on the reverse strand, counting down.
GGTGAATGGGAGGGGAGATGATCACGTGACTCCAACACCCGCCTTAAGTCTCCATCCCTCCACAAACACACAAACACAGTCTCTCGGATCCCAATTCTCCTTTATATATATAGATAAATAGCAAAATACCCGCGCTTCGCAGCGGAGAAGTAGTGTGTTAAAGAGGTTATGAAAAAGAAAAGGAAACATTTTAAAAATAACGTAACATGATTGTCAATGTAATTGTGTTGTCATTGTTATGAGTGTTGCTGTCTTTTATATATATAATAATATACACACACACACACACATAAACATATATATACATATACATATATATACATATCTACATATATATATATATATACATATACACATCCACATATATATACATATATATATATATATATATACACATATCAACATATATATATACACATACATACACACACACACATACATATATATACACATACAGATATATATATATATACACACACACACACACACATATATATATACACATACAGATATATATATATATATATATATATATATATATAGCAAAATACCTGCGCTTCGCAGCGGAGAAGTAGTGTGTTAAAGAGGTTATGAAAAAAAAAAAAGGAAACATTTTAAAAATAACGTAACATGATTGTCAATGTAATTGTGTTGTCATTGTTATGAGTGTTGCTGTCTTTTATATATATAATATACACACACACACACACATAAACATATATATACATATACATATATATATACATATCTACATATACACATATCTACATATACATACGTATATACACATATACACATCCACATAAACATATATATACATATACAAATTTACATATCTACATATATATATATATATATATAGACATACATATATACATACATACATTCACATATATATATATAAATATGTATTATACACATAGGAACTATTCATTTATTTTCAGTTAAGTCATCTGCAGCAAACTTTTATAAATGAGGGTTTCTCCTTTTTAGATAGTGCAAACTGTTTCTTCTTTATTGACGTTTTCTCTTGGAGAGCTTTTTTCATTTCATTGAAAATGAAAGCAGCAGCTGCCAAAATATGTAGCTTTCTTATTAATTTTTCAACATTGTGTAAAATAAATGTATAAAGTAACATAAAAGGTTTAAATACTGGTTATTCTTTTACACTAAAATATTACTACAGAGATACAAAAAAAAGTAAAATGGATATGTTCTTTTTCTTTAAGGAGATTAAATATTACTGAAGAAAGAAAAAAAAAATTAAACAGCCAAATGGGGCTATGCATACGAACTTAAAAGGTTTAAATAAAACAGAAATATATATTTTATTTTTACTTGCTTAACTTGTGGAGGGTGTATCCTGTAGCAAAGCCCTAACTTTTTTCGTGAAAGCCCGTTTCAGTCAATAAGTCTTAAAAAAACGTGTAAAGATATTGACAATAAGCTAAGTCATCTGCAGCAAAGTTTTATAAATGAGGGTTTCTCCTTTTTAGACAATAAGCTACGCAAACCCAGGAAGACATGGAATCGTTTAAATCAAGTATCATTACATCTTCCTTTCTTAAAGAGAAGTAAGGCAGTACTTATAAGCTTACATATTTATATATAGACATACATATATATATATATATATATATATATATATATATATATATATATATATATATATATATATATCCATCCAACCATTTTCCAACCCGCTGAATCCGAACACAGGGTCACGGGGGTCTGCTGGAGCCAATCCCAGCCAACACAGGGCACAAGGCAGGGAACCAGTCCTGGGCAGGGTGCCAACCCACCGCAGGACACACACAAACACACCCACACACCAAGCACACACTAGGGCCAATTTAGAATCGCCAATCCACCTAACCTGCATGTCTTTGGACTGTGGGAGGAAACCGGAGCGCCCGGAGGAAACCCACGCAGACACGGGGAGAACATGCAAACTCCACGCAGGGAGGACCCAGGAAGTGAACCCGGGTCCCCAGGTCTCCCAACTGCGAGGCAGCAGCGCTACCCACTGCGCCACCGTGCCGCCCCATATATATATATATATATATATATATATTTTATTAAGAAGAAAATAAAATGTTTTTAAATTGAGGGAAAATATACTAATAACATTTTGTTAAGGATCAGTTTTTTTGTGAAGCTGCCTTTACTCGAGTGATCACTTCGACCTGACTTGGTGGCCAAGTGTAAGCGTTACCTGGAAGTAACCACCCATACAATCAGATTGTGAATCAGACTACGAATGCCGTGAATGTAATTACACACTCACTGCACTTGCTTACGGTAATCGAACCTCGGACGTCAGCGCTAGAGGGGCTTAGCAGCGGTGAAGTATTGGTTTTAAATTTTAATTAAGAACAAAAGAAAACCTCAGAGGTTCGATTCCCGAAAGGGAGTGAAGTGAGTGTCCGGCTACCTACCAGGTAAAGCTTATGGTCGGACAACAAGTGACGTAACATCAGCCACGGTGCCTTCAGTTGTGAGAAGCAGATCATAGAATGATTGAAAATAGTTTTGCATTTACCTTTTTAGTAAAAGGCGAGCTTTTAAGCCTGAGAAATCACCCCGTAAATGCACACGTTTAATTGCACATGTGTTAATATGTATGGTTACACAGTATTAAAAGACAGTGAAGAACGTGATTTACCTTTGTTCCCGCGTTTGATAAAAGGCGAGCTTTTAAGCCTGAGAAATCACCCCGTAAATGCACACGTTTAATTGCACGTGTTAATATGTATGCTTACACAGTATTAAAAGACACTCAAAAATTAACGTCATTTACCATCAGCCACGGTGCCTTCAGTTGTGAGAAGCAGATCATAAAATGATTGAAAATAGTTTTGCATTTACCTTTTTAGTAAAAGGCGAGCTTTTAAGCCTGAGAAATCACCCCGTAAATGCACACGTTTAATTGCACATGTGTTAATATGTATGGTTACACAGTATTAAAAGACAGTGAACAACGTCAGTTACCTTTGTTCCCGCGTTTGATAAAAGGCGAGCTTTTAAGCCTGAGAAATCACCCCGTAAATGCACACGTTTAATTGCACATGTGTTAATATGTATGCTTACACAGTATTAAAAGACAGTCAAAAATTAACGTCATTTACCTTCGTTCCTGTGTTTGACTCGTGCTGTAAATCTCTTCCTTGTTTTTAGGTCACGTGATTACGTAGGAGGCGTGATGACGCGATACGTGACTCCGCCTCCTCCATTACAGTATATGGACAAAAAATATGTTCCAGTTATGACCATTACGCGTAGAATTTCGAAATGAAACCTGCCTAACTTTTGTAAGTAAGCTGTAAGGAATGAGCCTGCCAAATTTCAGCCTTCCACCTACACGGGAAGTTCGAGAATTAGTGATGAGTGAGTCAGTCAGTCAGTCAGTCAATCAGTCAGTCAGTCAGTCAGTGAGTCAGTGAGTCAGTGAGGGCTTTGCCTTTTATTAATATGTATAGATACCAACCCTTTTCAAAAGCTGCTCATTCTATTGCCAGAAGATAAGTAGAACAGAAAGAGGTTGTGTTTTCTAATATGGGGGCATGGAGAACTCTTTGGAGCACAGGGCATCAGAAAGTCTTCACATCTATACTATTTCATGTTAGATTTGTTGTAATCCTACCCAGATATCACGTAGAGGTTTTTGATCTGGTCAGTGTGAAGGACAGCATTAAGGGGAGGCAAGCTGAAAGGTTTTTTTTGTCCCATCAAGGGGATGGCATGGACTGTTGTCTGTATGGGATGCCAAATAGACATGCAAGACCCGGAGGAGGCCACACCTCATGCAGAACATTTAAAACTGTTGGAGGAGGTCATCAAGTAAGGTCTTATTCATCCAGACCTGTCAGAAGAAGCAGGAGGCTGCCACTGTACTCAGACCACAGTTCCCATGGCCTTTTACTTTAACTTCAAAGAACTTCTTGGTTAGTTGGTCAGTGAAGGTCATGAAGTCTTCCAGGTCACCTCTTTAAATGGAACTTGAATTTCTCAGCTAGGTGAGCCTGGAGTTGGAAGAGAAGAGCAGGCAACAGCTCACCTGGCAAGGAGGAGGAAAGACTGACCAGAGGTCTGAAGTGAGGTGACGAGACTACGAGTTGATTTTGTGTATAATTAGACAGGCATAGATTTTATGCTTTTTTGTTGAGATATTCCCTAATTTCTTTCAAGTTATATCCTCCCTGAAGCACTCAGCATCTATCAATAAAATTCTCTTTTCTTTAAACGTTGGTGTGTCTGGGAGTAGCTCTGAAGACGCCAAGCTGGTCACAGCAGTGGGTGGGCCCAGGCGCCCAAAGCCATTTCCCAGGATGTAGATAGTCGTAACCGAGATGGACTACAGCTAATGAGGACACAATCAACAAGTATGGGGCAGGAAGTGTGAAGAGCGTATTTACTAACAACAATTTCCAAAGTGCAGAGTAGTTCAATAAAATAAGGTCTTCAATAATTATTCCATAAAAAAATAAACATTGCAGTATGAGGAAGTTAAAATCAATAAATAGTTAAAAGGATAAAATCAGTCACAACTGGTATCCTTCCTTTACATTCCCCAATGCTCTCTTTCTCTCGCTCCCATCTCATTCTGCTCTCCCAATAAGTGCGCTCAGCAGGGCTGAAACACTGGAACATGCTCTCCTTAACCCCCTGGGACGTTGTCCCTTTGTCCTGTCACCTTCCTCTGGCCCAGCACAAAACCCTGGAGGTTGATGATCCTCTGTGGGGCTTCCCGAGTCACTCACCTCCTTCACTCAATAATTGTGCTTTACTTTCTTTCTCTCTGTCACCTTGATTTCTTCCTCCTGATTTCTTTCTGCCCTAGTCTGACCTCTTTTATACCTCTGAGAGTGCAGGTGCACTAAATGATCCACAGACACTCAATGAGGGATGGCAGTGCCCACTCTGCTCGTACATGTAAATGAGCAATTAGTCAGTTCCCCTATGAAGTTCATCCCACACACATACATTCACAAGGCTCTATTCTTTTTAAACACCTTGTAAGAGTCGGCTGACAGCTCAACCCGACCAGGATACCCCTGAGATGGAGGGATGGGGGAAGGCAGCTTTTCAAGGACACTGCCTTCCCCAAAACCCTAGATGGCAGCTCCCCTGGACTGCAGCGGTGCCCCGGATTCCAGCAGGGCACTACAGGACATGGAGTTCCTGCTGCGTACCATGGGTGCCGCCAGGGGACGCTATGGAAAGATGGTGGGAGAATAAATTCTCACCTAGCTCGGAAGTACTAATGGATCACGAGAACAGAAGTCCTGAAGAACTTCCGGCTTGATTAAAGACTTGAATTCTCCATCTGACCCGCAAATGCTGGCAGATCACATGGGCGGAAGAGCAGACGCACTTCTGGGTCAAGGACTATTTAAAGGACTGTGAAACACCCAACAGGCGAGCCAGAGTTGGGTGGAGGTGGACGAAGCTTGCTGGGAGGTGTGGAGGAGAAAGAGAGAGAAGAATATTGTGCTTTGTGGTGTTCATTTAATTGTCTTCTGGTGGCTGTGGTGCTTGAAGGGCATTGTTTAGGAGAAGAAAGAATTAAAAATACTTCTCAGTGCTTTTACCTTGTGTCCTGCGTGTCTGTCTGTTGGGTTTAAAGGAGCAACAGTGCCACCTAGCGTCCATAACCTGCACAGATCTGCCACAAACCCTCGAGATGCTCTGCCACAATCAGACATATGACTGCAAAATGCAGGCATCAGATTCGTTAAAACAAGAATCTATACGACAGGGAATTGTGAGGTCACATCAGCTGTTTTCGATGAGAAAAAAACACCTGAAAAAGGTGAAGTCGCTTCACGTACTGTGCCATCAAAATCATCTTTTCAAGCTGCTCTAGCACAATGTACATCCAGTGGAAACACTCATTCATCATCTGAGTGTATGGCTCGCTGCGCTTCTGTAAAACAAATATCAGTACATCGACGGCTTTAACAGACACAGTCATTTAACAATGTCCACTCTAAAAACAGAGTACCCTGAGCTTTACTTTCATTTGTAACAATTATTTTGGCCCATTAGCCTAAGTCTAGCTGTTTGTCTCAATGGCTTTGACATACGTCTTGAATGACAATTTGCATTTGTGGAATAATGGTGTGTAAGCTCCACACCATTAGGTTACTTTTGCACAACAGAATACCATTTTTCATTGTTTCCAACAAAATGCAATTTTTTTAATACATGCATACAATTGTCCTCTTTTGGCCCATCATCAGTTGCTTACATTTTGTTGATTAAATGGATTACTCAGCTGAATAATTTTACACTCAAAACAAGCACCATGGATTCAGAAAGTATTCAGACCCCTTCATTTTCTGTACACTCAATTGTGTTATAGATTTGATTTTAAATGGATACATTTACCATTTTTGACCATTAATCTAGAATACCTTTGTTACAAAATTTATTACGAACCAAAAACTGAAATCTGTCATTCATACAAGTACTCAGACCCTTAAATCAGCACTTTATAGAAGCCCCTTTGGGCTGCTATTCCAGCTTTATATCTTCTTGAGTAAGTCTCTACTAGCTTAGCACACCTGTAGTTTATTCCATTAGGCCTGGAAAATCCTCTCCAGCTCCATTGGATTGGAGTCTGCAACCTGCCATCTTCAGGTCTCTCCACAGATGTTCAGTGAGGTTTAACTCTGAGCTTTGGCTGGCCCACTAAAAGACATTAATACATTTGTCCCAAAGCCACTCCAGCATTGTCTTGGTGGTATGCTTCCAGTCATTGTTATGTCACTCCATTTCTGAGGTGAGTGCACTCTGGAGCAGGACCTCTCTATAGTTGGCCCTTTTCTTCCTTCCTTCAATTCTAACCAGTCTCCCTGTCCTTGCCGCAGAGAAAGACCCCTTACAGCAGTGGTTCTCAATCTGTGGGGTGGGCCCCCCTAGGGGGGCGCGAAGTAACAAAAAGGGGGGCGCGAAGATGTGAAAAAAAGAAAACAAGAATCAAAAATATGAAAAATACATCTATTGAAACCAAAACAAATTAACTTAAACTACATTCTGATACTAGAAAAATAAATATAGAGTTTGATAAATGTCAATAAAAGTTAAGTAGGTATAATAAAATATGCATCTATGATATACAGTAATCCCTCGCTACTTCGCGGTTCACTTTTCGCGGATTCACGACTTCGCGGATTTTATATGTAAGCATATCTAAATATATAACGCGGATTTTTCGCTGCTTCCCGCGTTTCTGCAGACAATGCATCTTTTTACTTCTGATATTTGCTTCCTCAGTTGGTTTGCCCAGTTGATTTCATACAAGAGATGCTATTGGCGGATGGCTGAGAAGCTACCCAATCAGAGCACGCAGTTAAGTTCCTGTGTGCTGCTGATTGGCTCAGCGACGGAGTGCTGCATTAACCAGGAAGTCTCATCTCACTCATTCAATATTAACATGCTCTTGCTACTACATTCAGGGGATTATCACCTTCAATCGTCATCATTTTTACTGCGCAGAATATTCATCACCATCATCACGTCATATATAGCTACGTGTACTTCGCTATACAGTAAGTGTAAACTTATCTACCGATTTCATATTGCTTAGCAGTTGTCCCTGTTATTAATAGAGTAAAGGGTGGGTTGTAAACAATACAGGGAGGGTTTAAAAACGTCCAAATACACGTTAAATAATTAAATAAATATGGTGTCCCTACTTCGCGGAAATTCAGTTATCGCGGTCGGCCTTGGAACCTATCTCCCGTGATAAGTGAGGGATTACTGTATCATTAATTTAAAAAGAACAAATTGGTATTAGTGGGCTGCTTTCCAAAAAACGTTAGGGGGGCACAATTAAAACTGTTATGAAAACTCGGGTCGCAAATACTTAAAAGGTTGAGAAACGCTGCCTTACAGCATGATGCTGCCACCACCATGCTTCACTGTGGGGATGGTATTGAACAGGTGATAAGCAATGCCTGGTCGTCTGGTTTTTGCCAATATCCTTAGAAAGTGAAAAACGGAGCATGAAGACAGAAGGGTGAAAGTGCTTATGAAGACAGGGAGATTTTCTTTGCTATTTTTGAACAGCAAGTGAAGAGAAATGGACTAAATGCCCATAGAAAAACAAAACTCCCATCTGTGGACAGCAGTAATGATGGCGTAAAACACAAGAGAGACAGTCACCTGAATCAAAAGCACCGGGTAAAAGGACTTCCAGCATACGGACAGTAAAAGAATCACCAACTGCTTACATTCCACCATAACATTTAACAAGCCCAGGAGCTCTAGTGCTGCTAAATATATTTTGACAAAATAGTACTGTGTTTTGTCACACACGTGCGATTGCAAGGCAGCTAGTGGGCCTAAATAATAGTAGTACCACGCCAGACCAGGGGGTGGCGAGGCGCACTAACTGTCTCTCTCCGTCCTATGCAGACTATCTCTGGGAAATCCCACTAGGTGCCGGCCCCATAGATAACGCAACTTCCGGTTTCTGTCCCTATAGATGATGTCACTTCCGGTTCCTGAAGATGTCACTTCCAGCCCCTGTCCAGATGACATAATTTCCTGTTATCACAGTTTATTACAGTGCATCCAGAAAGTATTCACAGCACATCACTTTTTCCACATTTTGTTATGTTACAGCCTTATTCCAAAATGGATTAAATTCATTTTTTTCCTCAGAATTCTACACACAACACCCCATAATGACAACGTGAAAAAAGTTTACTTGAGATTTTTGCAAATTTATTAAAAATAATAAAACTGAGAAATCACAGGTACATAAGTATTCACAGCCTTTGTTCAATATTTTGTCGATGCACCTTTGGCAGCAATTACAGCCTCAAGTCTTTTTGAATATGATGCCACAAGCTTGGCACACCTATCCTTGGCCAGTTTCGCCCATTCCTCTTTGCAGCACCTCTCAAGCTCCATCAGGTTGGATGGGAAGCATTGGTGCACAGCCATTTTAAGATCTCTCCAGAGATGTTCAATCGGATTCAAGTCTGGGCTCTGGCTGGGCCACTCAAGGACATTCACAGAGTTGTCCTGAAGCCACTCCTTTGATATCTTGGCTGTGTGCTTAGGGTCGTTGTCCTGCTGAAAGATGAACCGTCACCCCAGTCTGAGGTCAAGAGCACTCTGGAGCAGGTTTTCATCCAGGATGTCTCTGTACATTACTGCAGTCATCTTTCCCTTTATCCTGACTAGTCTCCCAGTCCCTGCCACTGAAAAACATCCCCACAGCATGATGCGGCCACCACCATGCTTCATTGTAGTTGGTCTTCTGTTGGCTCACTCAAACATGATGCCTGGCATTCACACCAAAGAGTTCAATCTTTGTCTCAATTTTCTTTCTCATGGCCTGAGAGTCCTTCAGGTGCCTTTTGGCAAACTCCAGGTGGGCTGCCATGTGCCTTTTACTAAGGAGTGGCTTCCGTCTGGCCACTCTACCATACAGGCCTGATTGGTGGATTGCTGCAGAGATGGCTGTCCTTCTGGAAGGTTCTCCTCTCTCCAGGACCTCTGGAGCTCTGACAGAGTGACCATCGGGTTCTTGGTCACCTCCCTGACTAAGGTCCTTCTCCCCCGACCGCTCAGTTTAGATGGCCGGCCAGCTCTAGGAAGAGTCCTGGTGGTTTCAAACTTCTTCCACTTATGGATGATGGAGGCCACTGTGCTCATTGGGACCTTCAAAGCAGCAGAAATTTTTCTGTAACCTTCCCCAGATTTGTGCCACGAGACAATTCCTTTGACTTCATGCTTGGTTTGTGCTCTGACATGACCTGTCAACTGTGGGACCTTATATAGACAGGTGTGTGCCTTTACAAATCATGTCCAATCAGCTGAATTTACCACAGGTGGACTCCAATTAAGCTGCAGAAACATCTCAAGGATGATCAGGGAAAACAGGATGCACCTGAGCTCAGTTTTGAGCTTCATGGCAAAGGCTGTGAATATTTATGTACATGTGCTTTCTCAATTTTTTATTTTTAATAAATTTGCAAAAACCTCAAGTAAACTTTTTTCACGTTGTCATTATGGGGTGTTGTGTGTAGAATTCTGAGGAAAAAAATAAATTTAATCCATTTTGGAATAAGGCTGCAACATAACAAAATGTGGAAAAAGTGATGCACTGTGAATACTTTCCAGATGCACTGTATGTCCTTTTATGTACATATAATATAGAGATTTATAAGAAACAAATACTGCATAATTAAAAGATTATTTTTTATTTACATTTAGTAAACTGTAAAAAAAACTGTAAAAACACCATAAATTAAACACTTATTTTACCAGTAAAAAAAACGAATTAATGGTTAAAAAAATTTTTAAAACAAAAATATGTACTATATGTATATTTATACTTGTTTGAGCTGCTAGTATCGATTAATTACTTTATTGTGCAAAAATATTTTATTGATAATTATTGTGTTGCTATAGACTCACAATGATGCTGTGATAAAACACATAATGCCTGTAAAAATATTATATGTTCTATGAAAAAATTGTAGTACACGTATTTACTCTAAAATTTCTGATCCACCTCGTTCAGTTTTTTTCTCATATTATAATCCAAAAATACTAACACTAAAACAGCTTTAATGAATGAATCTATAAATAAAAGAAAAATGTTATGTATTATTTATCGATATGTTACATTTGCTTAAATATAATGGCTAATAGGTCAACCCTTTATAAGCAGCTAACCAAATATGCGTCCTTACTAGAAATAATTCAATGTAATATTAATGATGATAGTATTTTAAATGTTTAATGCATTTATTTAAGTACTAGCTGTGCTACCCATCTAAAACAGGTTGAAATTTAAATAATCAGCATAGACCTAAGTGTTGACATTTACAGTGCACCATCTATTGGTATGTATTTGTAATGTATGTAGTAATAAATTGCATTACATTTGTAATTTCAACAGATAGCGCATCACAATGTATATGTCTCTGTTATATGCCATTTGGTTTGGGACTCCTAAAAGAAGTCCTAATATTTATGATGCCCCATCTTTTGGAATGACAAGAGACAGAGTAACCTTGATGGACACACAGACTCTTATTCTTTTATGAAACACTACAGCATTATTTTTGAATGTATCTTGCATTTTTGTCAAGTATCTGTTAAATTATGGTCATTTTATTACTATAGTAATATGAACCATGCATTGTATTTAAAATCTAACATAACATTGTTGGGCTACAGTGTTGTTTTTCAGCTCTGTTAAAATCAATTTAATTTTTTTGGTAAAATAATTGTGTTATGTACTTGTGTTTCTATGTGTTATGACTATTTGTGTTATTTTTGAATCATTATTTTTTATGTATTTTCTGCTATTTTGTAATAATGTACTTTTTCTTAAAGTGTGCCTATGTTCTCTGTCCTTTGAGGGTGGTTCCTCAAGAGGCGGGGCCACCCTAACATCCCCACTCCTGAGCCCTCCCCCTGATCATTTAATCCCAGAAGAAAAGCCAGATGTTCATGAAGCTGTTAAAGGGTAATTGCAGTATTTTTCAAGTCAAAGCTATTTCTTCACAATCAAGATGTATATTAGTTTGTCACATGAAACTGCATTCCAAAATAAAGCTTATTGTTTAAGTTTTAAAAAATGACTAGCCTGTAAAGTGGCTCAAGTGTGCGTGAGTGTGTTCATCCTGCGATGGACTGGTGCCCTGTCCAGGTGTTGTTCCCCTCTGAGTTCCACTCAGGTATGTACTATAGAGGGGTACAGCTACTAACTGTGCTGTCTTCTTTTTCCCCCATAGTACTGAGAAACCGTCCAGTGAGGGCAACTGACTCCACTCCTTCCGGTCCCTGAGCCATAAGAGCATGAAAGCCCAGAAGGAGGCATCACTTCCCAACCGAGCGACCAGAGAGACGGAGCTCTTCTATAACTTGAAAGAACTCATGAATTACTTTGCTCAGAGTTAACTGGAGGCTGCTATTCTGTTATATTATGACACCATTGTGTGCTTGTTTTCTTTTTCCAATTGCTGTAAATGGGGATGGCTGGGTTGGCACCCCAGTATTTATTTTGTCGAGACTGTAACACTTAACGTTTTTGAGAGAGAGATCAGAGCTATGTGTGTTTTAGAGGGTAGTTGCTGATTGCCAGAGATATCACAGCCACATATTTTTCTACCCACGCGGGGCACACTTTTCCGTCAGAGATGAACACGATCAGATACAGTGGCAACGTCTATTGATTTTTAAAGTTTGTCCTGTTTCACTACTACGTGGGTGCAGCCACGGGGGACAGCTAGTACTGTATGTGAAGTAAAAATGTCAGCTATGAATACACAATGCAAGGTCTGAGACTTGAACGTACACCATATGTGAAGGAAGTCATAGTGGACTTGTCACTATCTGCATCAAGATTGAGTACAGAAGTAATCCAAAAGGCTACTATGATGTTTGGTTATATATCACAGTGTATGAAGTACAAGTCAGCTGAGGTTATGCTAAAGTTATAAAAGGTCACACTTGGAGTACCTGGCCGCACCTCTCCATATTACAAACAGACATAGCAGACCTCAAGAAAGTCCAGGGAAGAACTACTAGGTTGATTCCAGGACTCTGCATAGACTGAAGGAGTTGAACCTTTTCAGTTTAAGCAAATGGAGATTAAGAGGTGACATGACTGAAGTGTTTAAAATTATGAAAGGAATTAAGACAGCGAATCCCAGCTATTACTTTAAAACAAATACTTCAACAAGAACACAGTTAAGGGCAGATTTCAAACAGATGTTTTTCTTCATACAAAGAACCACAGACACAGAATAAATTATGAAGTAGTGTGGTGAACAGTAGGACTTTAGGGACTTTCATATCTTAACTTGATATTATTTTAGATAATCTAGGTGAGGCGGAGTGGTGGCTCTGAAGCTAGGGATCTGCTCTAGCAGTCAGAAGGTTGCTGGTTGAAATCCTGTAAATGCCAGAAGTGATTTCACTCCATTGGACACTTCAGCAAGGCCCTTAACCTGCAATTGTTCCTTCCTGGGTGTGACGTTAACCTGCATCCAGCCCTGCAAGCAGGGGAAACTTGGGGGTTGGTGGCAGGATTGGCACTCCAGCCACAGTAAAACCTCACACTGTTCCACTTCATTCAAATTAGTGTGGTGCTGAGACACACAACTGCACTCGGGTCCTAATTTGGGATCCTGAGATGTTTCATTGTGTGGTGGGTTAAGCGACACACTGTTTCAGTGCATGCTCCCAACCGCTAGGTGAATAGGATGGACAAGTAGTTGGTTTGAATGGTCTCGTCTTGTTTCAGGTGTCCCTGAGTGTACCCTGAGATGCACCGGTACCCCATCCAGTGTTGGTTTCTGAGACCGGCATTGTAGTGTTGCTGGTATTGTTTTATTTTCAACTGTTCTGAGGAGACACGCAAGTAAGAATTTCATTGTGCAATGTACACATAACTTGATTTGGATAAGGCGAATTTAGATAATTAATAGATTATTTTTGAAATGCTCCATTACAATTAATAAATCATTCCTTGAATAAAAAAGAAGCAGCAATATGTTTACCCAGGTAAAAACTAGCCAAGATTTTTTAAACAAGAGAAAATATTATTATATGTAACGGAACATGTAAATACCAAAACATCACCGTACATGCAGTAGTGAAGGTATGCTGAATGTCCACTGCTGTACTGATGCAGGTTTAGCACATGCCCTTCGTGTGACATGTTTTGAAACAGCCACCAATGCACAGCCCAATGTTGTAGTCGGAACAGCACAAGTGTGTTTCTTAGCACATTTCTCTTATAATATTTTATCTGTTGCTTGTACATGAGAGGGTAGAATGTCAGAGCATGATCCACACGACTAATGCCCCCATTGTTTTATTCTGGGCTACCACATTCGGAAGGCTTAGTGACTTCTACATTGCTCCTGACATGAACGTTGACATTTGTTGCTTTGTGAACAATGCTTAGAGGGCTAACATCTTTCTTGTTCTTGTACTTCATTACAGTTATTTTTTCTTTTTGCCATGCAGCTACTGTCACACCACTTTGAAGTGTCACGTGACCATATTCCCCATGGTCTGGTCTTACAGTGCCGTATGCATCATTTTCACTCTAAAGTGGAAGAATCCATAGGAATATTCATGATTTTTTGCAGCGTGTTGCTATTTCATCCACTAGATGGTAGCACAATACTGTTCGAGAGTTATTGGCGTTTCCGGGAGTGATTGGGGCGTCTGGGAGACAGCCTGAGGACTCATTTAATAACTGTTATACTCTGAGCCAGAGGGTGGAGCTGTTGTCTAATGCAGGGGTCCCCAATTCCAGTCTTGGAGGGCCACAGTGGCTGCAGGTTTTCATTCTAACCCTTTTCTTAATTAGTGACCTGTTTTTGCTCCTAATTAACTTCTTTTGAATTAATTTTATTTGACTTACTCTTGAAGACTCAGACCCCTTAATTGTTCTTTTTTCCTTAATTATCAGTAAAACAATAATGAGATACAAAATGAGCCAAAACGTGACCAGCAAACTGTGACCATCATACAATATCTGAAAATAAAGGAAGATGAAGGTCTCAGTAATGTTGATCTGCTCAGGTGCCCCAAACATTTGACCAGTGTTCCTATAAAGGAGAAAATCAACAATTTCAGAAATGTATGCTGTTGCACAATTAGAGTAGCAACAAGCCATGGAATTAAAGAACGGGTTTAATTAAATTAATTGTGAATTTCCCCTTGGGATTAATAATCTATCTATCTATCTATCTATCTATCTATCTATCTATCTATCTATCTATCTATCTATCTATCTATCTATCTATCTATCTATCTATCTATCTATCTATCTATCTATCTAATTAACAACAAGAATTGGCGCCTATTTCAGCAACTGGTTGGAGTGAAATTGGTTGGAGTTTGAGGCCCTGACTTAGTTGGTCTTCTGTTGGCTCACTCACTTCATATGTCATTTCTATTTGGGTACCGTTTAAGAAAAGAAATGAAGCAACTCAGAGGAATGATGAAGAAATTCAGGGAAACCAATCTTAAAAAACAAGTCAATTAAAATTAATTATAAAGACGTTAATTAGCAACAAAAACAGGTCACTAATTAAGAAAAGGGGTAGTATGAAAACCTGCAGCCACTGGGGCATCTCCAGGACCAGAGTTGGGGACCCCTGGTATAATGCCTTCTGTCTTGTCCCCTCAGCAGAAAAGATGGTTGCTGGCACCTCTGATGTCACTTCCAGTTTCCACCCTCCTGACCCCGCCCCTTCCAGCTTGCAGATGTCATAACTGCCTTTAATGCTATCTTGGGACTTCCAAAGAAGGCTTTCATTTCAAAAAGACAAGCTCTTTTTGCATTTTAAATATTTTTTTTGTTTTATACTGTGGCAGATGGCCGGGACCCATGCCCAGTTGGGACGCCCCTTTGACACTGGATCTGGGGGAGCAGTCATGGGATGCACACAACATCCCCCGGAACACTTGTTGGCAGCCCTCCTGGGTTGCATCGGGGCCAATAGTTTGGAACACCGGAGCTCATTCCTGTTGGGCTCTGTGGCCACCGCCAGGGGGAGCTACACGGCCTAACGAACCCGTCTGGGTGGGAACGCAGCCACACCCGGAGGTGCAACCGGAAATAGGTCAATGAACACCTGCAGCACTTCCGGGTGGGCTATAAAAGAGGCCGACAGTCACCACTCTGGGCGCCAGAGTCAGGAGGAGGACAACAAAGCTGCCTTGGAGGAGAAAGAAGAGTGTTTTGTGGTGTGGTTTGTCTTTTCTTTGGTGTTTTTGGGGACTGTGTTGGGCCTGTGGGACACGGGGAAGATGTGCCCCACAGCTGAAGAAAAATTAAAAGTTCTTTTTGGTTATTTTACACATGCCTCAGTTGTCAGTCTGTGTCGGGTCGACACCTATATAACGCCTTTGCCACAACACCATAACAATATATGAAGATCACGACAGTGCCCCAACTCTTTCTAATGTTTCCTGTGTCTTATTGCCCACTGTAAAGCAGACCACTAACCAAGTCACATCACCCCACAGCTGACTCGGGGTTACCCATATTTGCATAAAATTCCAAGCCCAAGACTTTCTTGGGGATAACACAAAGGAGGTTAAACCACATTAGACTGTTACTTTAAGATGATGACCATTTTCACCCAAAAATGTTAAAAAATAATCACTAGAGTTAGATATCACCATAACACCCTGGTTAGTAATAATGTCAAATACTACATTTTTACTAAATAAAATGTATTCTTCACAAAAAGTATTCCAATCAGATGAAGCTCTGTGGAGCACAAAGCAATATGCAATTGCCCAAAACACAAAGGGAGTTCAGTGCCCCGTCCAGGGTTTGTTTCTAATTGCACCCTAGGCTAGCTGGGAAAGGTTCCAGCAACGCCTGTTTACGTTCTAAGACAGGTTAGAAAATGACTGACAAAGGCAATCCAAATCAAACAAGTCCCAGAACAGACTTCAAAACCAAGATGAAAAAGCAAAGCAGAAATTTGAAATGTGAGAGATCCAATAATTAACAGAATTCACAATAAAGACAAGTAAACTCAGCACTACCAGGCATGGCCAAAATGAACCACCATGAACTGTGGGAGATTTATAGGGCAGTGGGCAGTTCCTGCTGGTGTTTGGTAATTGGCTTCACCTCTTTAGGGGACCACCCACAAAACACATGCAACATAAGACAGGCAGCTTATATTAATAAATAAAGTAATGTTATTATAAATAAATTAATCAAAACCAGACATAAAATTTGAATTTGAAACCCCAGCAAGGGGAGGAACCCTGATTGAAACATGACAATATGGCCTGCTTTAAAGGGAGTGCCACCTGAACAAAGACAGACCAATTACAACCACCCAGTCCAGAGTGTCACAAAGCTTTATTCCTTTTATACTATTTTGTAGGCTACTTTTTTTTTTATTATACTACCTAATTCTACTCAGCAAAGAAAACAAATAAATGTGGGGTATCGTGCTGTCTACTAATTCCCAAAGAAAGTGGATGCATCAGATTGAACTCAAGTACTCATTACAGCTCCATGGCCATGAGATCGCAACTTGTGTATACACATTGATGTGCAATGCTGACCTCCTAATTCTCATTGTACGTGTCACATATAGTGTTTAGAAGACAAGCAGTGAGGTTGATGAATGGCTTTTGAATCAGAATGTTTTCTTCTTCCTGTTCAATGAACTATTGGAAGTTAAGTAGGTAAATGTTTACTCTACTAAATGCTAACGGTTACCCACTTCTTTTCTGCTTTACTGTGGCTTGCTTCTAACCCTTAAACTGTAAACTAAAAGAGCTTCACTAATGCCCAAACTGCTGTTACAGTAATCCCTCACTTATCGCGGGAGATAGGTTCCAAGGCCGACCGCGATAACTGAATTTCCGCGAAGTAGGGACACTATATTTATTTAAATATTTAACGTGTATTTGGATGTTTTTAAACCCTCCCTGTATTGTTTACAACCCATCATTTACTCTATTAAAAACAGGGACAACTGCTAAGCAATATGAAATCGGTAGATAAGTTTACACTTACTGTATAGCGAAGTACACGTAGCAGCTTGTAGGCGGTCATGACGTCGTTGACCTTGTTGCAAAGATTCCTAAAGCAGATTCCATCCAGACTACTGCCTTATCACGTCCACTTGCAACTCGTTTTGCACCCTGGTTAAAGGACACTGCGGCCGTAGATCTTATATGCTTTTCCTCCTTTTTAAATAAAAAGAATCAATGTCCTGCAGTGGTGTAGCTGTTCCCTTCCTTCAACATATCCAAAACTTTTACCTTTTCTGCAATCATTTGCATCTTCTGTTGGTGCTTGAACACGGCCCCTGAAGCATTAGCACGTTAATGATGAATGAGTGAGATGAGACTTCCTGGTTAATGCAACACTCCGTCGCTGAGCCAATCAGCAGCACACAGGAACTTAACTGCGTGCTCTGATTGGGTAGCTTCTCAGCCATCCGCCAATAGCATCTCTTGTATGAAATCAACTGGGCAAACCAACTGAGGAAGCAAATATCAGAAGTAAAAAGATGCATTGTCTGCAGAAACGCGGGAAGCAGCGAAAAATCCGCGTTATGTATTTAGATATGCTTACATATAAAATCCGCGAAGTCGTGAATCCGCGAAAAGTGAACCGCGAAGTAGCGAGGGATTACTGTATTTGCTTTTTGTTGATAAGACTTTTTACCTGGCATCAGTTATAGTGTGACATACTGCTAATATCGATGCAAAGGTGTGCAACACTTTCCTTGTGTGTTGTGTGTTGATGGCTAAGAATGGGAAGAAAGACAATGGAGATGAGGTGGCAGGTAGAGAATAATTAAAGCCAAGAGAGCCCCCAACAGGATAACACACCAAGTCAGGTTGGGTTAGGGTATGTTTTATGAGCGACCCTGTTGTCTACTTTCAGATTGCTGACTTTTATGTTCATCCATATCATTTAAAACAGCCCACATTCAGAGATAGAACAGACTTCATCTCATCTCATCTCATGTCAAAGTTACACACCGGTGAAGGACTCACTATGTGAAGGGTCATGTAATTATGTCATAAACATGAGGTCTGTGAAAACTACCAGAAAGTCATTGTGTGTGAAAAAATAAAACAATTGTCATTGGCTCTGATTGGTCACCTGGACAACTTGCATATACTGAACCTGCAGGTGAAACTAGAGATGAGATGGACACTTTCTTTAATCAAGGTGGCAATCTCTGTTAAGGTTTATATTGTAAGAGCTACCAAACTCCGAGATGTACTGCTTATCCCTGGGGTTTTATGCTTACCAACCTCTGCAAAACTAAAGTACTCAAACCCACCCTTCAAGCAAAAGTGTGTAGACAACCTTCATCAGGCCCAAATGAGTAAAATGACATCCTCAGATAGGACGAGGTGAGCTCACAGTGACTCCCTTCTGACCAGAAGTATAGCAAGGTGGCCAAAAGTCATGAAAAATGTGGATTTATAGAAATAAATAAAGCCCATAGGGTGAATACAATACCTACAGAAAGTATTCATCCCCTTGGAAGTCTTCACATTTTATTAATATACAACATTGAATCACAGTGGATTTAATTTGGCTTTTTTGACACTGATCAACAGAAAAAGACTCTTCAATGTCAAAATGAAAACAGATCTCTGAAATATGATCTAAATTAATTACTAATGTAAACACAATACAGTATAACTAATCCCATAAGTATTCATCCTCTTCAATATGACACCCCTAAATCACCACTGGTGCTGCCAACTGGTTTTTAGAAGTCACAGAATTAGTTTAATGGAGATCACATCTCTAGGGTTTCAATCGATTGTAATGTAAATGCACCTTATTTGAAATTTCCAACTTGAAGTGAGTTATGAGTTAGTATGGTGGTCTGACCCACAAAATGAAAATAAAAGAAAACTCCAGGAAACTCTGTGGAAAGGGGACCGAAAAGCACAAGTCAGAGGATGGAGACAAGAAAATATCACGATCACTGAATATCCCTTGAAGTTCAGTTAAATCAGACGTGAAGAAATGGAAAGACAACAGCACAGCCGTAAATCTGCTAGAGCAAGCCGTCCACAAAAAACTGAGTTACCAAATCCAAAGCATACCAAACCAATCTTCTCCCGAGGCACAGGTTTCTTGCAGACTGCATCAGGTTTTCCCACAAGATTTCCTGTCTTTAGGGGCACAAGCTGATGTTTCCTGTTTTGCTGTATTGTTGTGAGACATGGAAACTATCCAGTGACCTGAGATGAAGTGTCTCTTAGGAGAATCCTTGGGTACCACTGGGTCGACTTTGTGTCGAATGATGCTCACGGAGTCCTGAATGAGGCACATTACCTGCATTGTGAGGGAGCTTCAGTTACAGCACTATGGCCATGTGGTGTGATTCCCTGAGGGTGATCCGGCTCACAGGATCTTCATTGTGGAGGACCCGAGTGGCTGGACCAGGCCAAGGGGCCGCCCACATAACACCTGGCTGCAGCAGATAGAGGGTCATTTATGGAAGGTGATTCTAGACCACGTGTCTGCCTGGTGGGTTGCCAACCGGGATCCCAAGCTGTTTCATCATGTGGAGGGTGCAGCAACACGCCGCACCAGTGCATGCTCCCCAGCCTGACCTCCCTTAGCTGTCTGCCCTAAAAAGGCAATAGGATCCCAGTTACTCCAGTCTGAAGCAGTATGCTGCCTCCAACCAGGCTGAAGGCTTACAACTGTCATAACTTTAAGAACATAAGAAATTTGACAAATTAGAGGAGACCATTCAGTCCATCATGTTTGCTTATTTAGCTAATAGCTAAGCTGTCCTAATATCTCATCCAGATACTTCATAAAGATGGTCAAGGTTTCAGCTTCAACTACATACCTCAGTAGTTTTTTTAGATTCCTACAAATCTTTAGATTAAAAAGTGCTCCTTGGCTTCATTCTTCAAAAATCTTCCCCTCATCTTCCACTCATGTCCGTTAGAACGTGATTCACCTTTAAATTGAGAGAATTCGGCTGGATCACTTTATCAATGCCTTTCTTGAATTTTGAAGACCTGGATCAGGTCCCCCATAGTCTCCTCTGCTTGAAACCAAACAAATTTAATTCTGTGACTCTGTTACAGTATGACATGTCCTTTAGTCCACAGGCCTCATTTATAAAGCTTGCTTACACACAAAGAGAGGCTTGAAATGAGCGCATGCAACTACCCTTTAGAACGTCAGGATTTATAAAAGAAAACCTGATGCAAAAGCTTACGTATATGTTTGACAAATGTGGAGAAATGGGAAATGATGAGACCCTTGATCAAGCAGCCAAATCAGTTAAATTACGACTCTCATACAGAATAATTCAAATTACTGAGCCATTATTATATTCTGTGTTGATGTGACAAATTTATTACACCAGAATGTGATGAAGATGATGTACAGACTGTCGTGGTTCCCTTTTAAAAGGGCCAATGTTACATGTTTATACTAAATACATTTTTTGATTTCTCGTCACATCATTATACTGACTGCCTGTTGTTACTTCTCAGGGGATTGCCCAACAGGTCAGAAATATCTCAGCTAAGGTTCGTTCCATCATACCTGCTATGCTGGAAGCCATTAAACAACTGATGAAGCACTACATCCAGTTTTTGTATGGTGTGGGTGTACATAAATAAAACATAACATGTCTTTGCCAACATCAAAAGTCAATTTGCAACAGTGTCCGGTTCTTCTAATGTGATTGGATCACTTCACTGCACTCAAATTGCAATAAGGGCACCTAGCAAAAATGAAGCTGCTTCTGACAACCATAAGCTGTTACATTCCATTAATGTGAAAATCACTCAAGATATGACTGACAAACATTGCTTCTTGATGGCCTGGGTCAACCCGTGATTCCTTCATTTTGAGGCAAAGTAGCATTGACAGAGGTGAAGGTGCTGTAAGTGATGGTTGCTTTGTTGGTAATGTAACCGGCTGAGTCCTCAGTCTTTCATATGGCATGAACTATTCAGTGTAACAGCAATCACGTCATTACATGTGCCAAGTGATATTGGCTTCCCGCTCAGTTGATGGTGTCTTACACCTTTCCTGGACACCCAGAGCAGAGAGGAGAGGTGCTCTACATGATCTTGCACTCTCAGTTGCGGTTCACAGTCAGATATTCTTAAATGCAGGTTGGGGGGTCTCAATACAGCAGGAGGGAGTTGCTCTACCAGCCAAAGAAAATCTGCAGAATCGTGATTGCATATGCATGAGGTTGATTAGCATGCGCCATATATGGATTTTTTAGAGGGGCATTCACATACACACATTTACAAGGTGATTGTGATTTATAAATGTCAAACCACTCTATCTGGGGCGGAGTGTTGGCTCTGAGGCTAAGGATCTGTGCTGGTATCCAGAAGGTTGCCAGTTCGATTCCCGTCACTGCCAAAAGAGATCCTACTCTGCTGTGCCCTTGAGCAAGACCCTTAACCTGTAATTGCTCCAGGAGCACTGTACAATGGCTGACCCCAAGGGGTATGTGAAAACTAACAAATTCCTAATACAAGAAATTGTATAAGGCGAAGTAAAGAAAAAAAAATTGCATAGAAATATGCATACACCAGGTTATTTTAAGCATGTGCATTTTTTTTATTTTTTTGCGTGCACTTGTTCACACTCAAATCCATGTTTTTATAAATAAGACCCCACGGGTGTACCTGGTAGGTCTCCTCTGAACATCTTCAAGTGCTGCTATGTCTTTCTTGTAGCATGATGACAGTCTCACTAATGTATTACATAGTCTGAGCATAATGTCCCTTGATTTCCATTCAGCAGTTTTTACTATATAACCTAACATTTTATTTGTATTTTTAATAGCTTCTGCACATCACATAAATGATTAAAATGTTGTGTTAGTATAAACTCCTAAATCCTTTTCAGAGGTCATTTCATTTTATGTCTCCCATCTTGTATATATCTATCGACTGTCCTCCTGCCAGCCCCTATTCCTAAAATGATGTCACGTTTCAGGGCTCTGCTTCATGTACTCTACATGCCCTGCATTGGCCTCTGGGAATTGTAGTCTCCAGGCCAAACCTTCCAGGCTTTGTTCTGTCTCTCCTAATACTATAGAACATCGGTGGGCAAAGTCATTCCTGGAGGGCTGCAGTGGCCACGGGTTTTTGTTCCAACCCAGTTGCTTAATTAGAAAACAATCCTTGCCAATAATTACATTTCACGGTTTGTTAGTGCTTTCACTCTGCTATGTCAAGTCATTCTCATATCCTAGATTTTTTTTCCATTCTAAGGATATCATCCAAATACTTTGAAGTGTAAAACGGATGGGTAATTCTCAGTCCTTAACTTTTTTATCTTCTCTTTCCTTCCAAGTATTTAATTAAACCAAATAGTGCACGATAAATACACACAGGTGTAAAGGGTAACAAGCAAAATGGATAACTGCTGGTTTCTTTTGTCATTTGCATCTTATTGCTAATAAGGAGCAATTAAAATCCGAGAATGCAGCTGTTTAAGACTTAAATAAGCAATAAGGGTTCAAAATCTTAATTAGGGAGATAAGTAAAATGAAGCAGAAGATTTTTCTAGAGCAATAAGTGCTTCTTATTAAGCAATTGGGTTAGAACAAAAACCTGCAGCCACTGCGGCCCTCCAGGAATGACTTTGCCCACCCCTGCTATAGAAGATCCTGTTCTTTGACATTTTTTTTGGAATTTCTGCCCTCTAGTGTTCTAAAAGAATACAGCATGCTTCTTCAATAGATGTATATACAGTACTGTATATTAAACCATCAATGCTTTTTGGCAATGGTAGTAATTAATGAGACATTTTGCAGAGGCTTCCATTGTTTTACTCTTTTCTGTATGACCTGAATGATGCCAAAAAGGAACATCTGCTATTAAATCCAAACCTTTTAATAACTGACTTTTATTCTACTTGTTGCCAAGGTGTTATTAACAAATGCAATCTGTTGAATTGTATTGTATATGTAAAAATAAAATATTACTGCAAAGCTTGTATTTCAATGAATTTAATAATAATAATAACAATACATTTTATTTGAAGCACCTTTCAAAAAACTCAAGGTCACTGTACAATCAGGTAAAAAAATGAACATTCAATAACTAGAAAATTTAAAATCCATATAAAACATCAGATAAAACACCAATAACAGTTACAATGAATAAGCAATTTTGAACAGATAAGTTTTAAGATTAGCCTGAAATTGGTGAAGGGTAGTCATATTCCTAAGATAAGCAGGTAAAGAGTTCCATAAGGAAGGTGCCGATCTGCTAAATGCTCGATATCCCATCATAACTAAATGTGCTAGTGGATTATTTAAGTTAATGGAAAAAGAGGATCTGAGCATACGAGAGGGTTTAATGACTTGTAGGAGCTGTGAGAGATATGTGGGGGCAAGATTATGAATGTCCTTATATGTAAGGACTAAAATTTTGTAGTTGACCCTAAACTTTATTGGCAGCCAATGAAGCTGCTGAATAACGGGTGTAATGTGATCAGAATAGCGTGTTTTAGTAATTATACAAGCAGCCGAATTTTGAACAAGTTGAAGTTTATGTAGTAATTTTTGAGGCAGACCAAAGAGAAGTGAATTGCAATAGTCCAGGCGGGAGGTGACCAAACTGTTGACTAAAATGGCAGTAGAGTGATTTGACAAAAATGGACGCAAGCGATTAATGTTTCGCAGGTGAAAGTAAGCTGCTCGAGTAACAGAACTGATGTGAGACTGGAAAGACAACGTGCTGTCCAGAATTACACCAAGGCTTTTTATCTGATCTGTACAGGTAACAGAAGTATTGTCTATTAATACTGAGATCTTTGATGCCCTCGCTATTACAGATTTCGTGCCCATAAGAAGCACCTCAGTTTTATTGGAGTTCAACTGCAAGAAGTTAGAAGATAACCAAGACTTGATCTCAGCAAGGCAATCAGTAAGTGAGGATGGTGGAAGCGATGCAGATGGTGAAGTTAAAATATATAACTGGGTGTCATCTGCGTAACAATGAAAGTTTATCTTCCATTTATGAAAAATGACACCCAAAGGAAGCAGATAAATGATAAACAGCAGGGGGCCAAGGACAGAACCCTGAGGAACTCCCTGTATGACCCCAATGTAAGAAAAAAAAATAAAGAAATGTAATCATTGTTCCTGCAAAAATAATTCAGATCTGGCAAATGTAATTACAAATGCTCATTAGAACCAAACAGATTCTATCTGATTTCTATGTAAGGGTAATAAATGTTGATTTCTGTTAACTCATAGAGTGTCTAATCTTAGTGGATAATATAGCACCCTTGTCTTCCTTAAGACCCCACCGTAAATACGGTCTCTTATCTCAGTGTGCACCATGCAGGTGGTCTCGGTACCAAACTGATGCACATAAAAAAATTGAACAATGTTTAAAATGTGCATTTTGCTCAAACTGAGTTTAAGTTTCAGTCTGAATCAAAAACAGAAAACACTGCTTTGTTACGACTGCATGGCATCATCTCAGCCTGGATATAATTTAACTAATCCGCTTGATTTCCATGTGGGATTGCACAACACAGTAACAATATGCAAATCCATGCATCATGAAATAAGCAATTCTCTGCAGATTTGATGTTCACTTAGATGGTCACTCCTTAATGTCATTTGTCACTTTGTGAACGAAGTCTGCACAAAGTTGTCTGCAGCACAAATTGTGAACAAGCCTTCTGGGTCTATCAACATTCTCGGTGCACAGGTATATTCTAAACTTCATGCCATTCAGGGATTGTTCCTGGGATAGACTGGCTTCCCTGCGACCCTACTCAGGATGAAGCAGGTTTAGGCAACAGAAGGATGCATTCATGGGAGGATGGATGGATGATTAAAAAAGAACATTTGCAGTATCACTTTCACAGCCTTAAGCCTTCAAAAATAATATATATACAGTATATACATTTGTGGAGATTGTCAACATGCAGGTATTGTAGGTAGTAGTACTGAAGTTCAAAATTATGAACCACACAATGAAATCCCAGAGGCAGCGCGGTGCTCTACTTTTATTCCCTAAGACGCATGTGTTGGGCTAAAAGGCCCAGTGTGAATCTGAGTGAGTGCGCTTTCCAATGAGCTCTTTTCATCCATCATGGGCTTCATTCCAGCGTCTGTCCATCTATCCTCTCTTCTAAACGCACATCCTCAACAGGATACTGGGGAAGCTATCCTTGCCAGCATCAACCGCAAGGCAAGGACAATCCCTAGACAGGGCTCCAGCCCATCATAGGGCTATCTCACATAAATACACAAGCAGCCCAACTTCTGGTATCTTCTCCGTGATCTTGAGACTGTGCTGAGAGACACAGTAAACCTTCTTGAGATGGCACATATGGCTGTGCCATGGTGGAGAAGCTGAACTACCTGCACAACCTGAATCAGCTGCAGGTACTGCCTCATTCTTCCAGTAGGGACAAGGACACTAACAAAATGCAAAACTAGACAAGAATCAGTCAGGAAGGATAAGGAGTAAGGAGAGAGTAATTGTCTGTGGCCAGTAAATTTTTTGGACCAGTGTACATATATATTGTGAAGGACGGCCGGCGGTTCAGTCCAGTCAGGACATCCTAGAACGGGAAGAAGGGAGAAGAGCAGCCTTTTCAGGGAACTGCCTCCCCCGGGACACTAGGTGGCAGCTCCCCTGGATGGCAACGGTTCCCCAGATTCCCTCAGGGCATCCTGGGACATGGAGTTCATTTCCTCAGCCCTGTTGGGTGCCGTGGGTACCGGCAGGGGGAGCTCACAAAGAACCTGGGGACTCCTACGGTTACTACAACCCAGAAGTACTTCGGAGTCACGAGGACGGAAGCCCGCAGTACTTCCAGACCACTTGAGGAAGGATGATGTGGCGTTTGACCCAGAAGAAGAGAAGCAACACTTCTGAGTAATGGACTATTTAAAGGACTGGTGAAGACCCAGCAAAGGAAGTCGGAGTTGGGTGGTAGTGTGACGGAGCTGCTGGGAGTGGAGGATTGATTTATTGTATTATTGATTATTGAGTATTGAGTATTGGAGAATTATGGAGTGTATGGTGCTTTGTGCACTGTATTTCAAGAAAAATATTAAAATTGTTCTTGGTGCTTTTTACAAGTGTGTCTTGGACGTCTGTCTGTTGGGTTTCACGGGGCAACAGTGACCCCTAGCGTCCACAATATATATATACATATACATATATATATATGTATAGGTCTGATTACAATTTGATATCTGGATGGTTACCTACCAGGTAATGCTTGTGGTTATTCGGTCAGCTGGCAGACATCTGCCACGTCATCTCAGTTCTAAGAAGCAGATCATAGATATGTTATTTAGTACGTTCCAAATATTACAAAGAGTACACATGTTTCGCCCTATTTCAGGAGTATGCGCTTTTCCATCCCCTTGTGTTACCTAGTAGGTAACCATCCAAATATCAGAGTGTGGTAATGGATTTTTAATCCACTACGCAATTTTTACAACACACCATAACCAGTTTGCTAACTCTGGCTATTTCTATCATCCTTCAAATAAACGTATCTTTTGTTCATTAGAGATATGATAACTGAGTTTTTGTAAAAGGTATGATTTGTGTTGCTTCATTGTCAAATTATCATTTCAAACCAGGTGATTTTTCAACAACAACATTTTGCTCAGGTATATCAAGTGTAGAGAACCATTTTACTTTCAAAAAGGATTTCTCACTAGTTTGCAAAATGACAAGTACGTTGTCATTTTAATATATTTAAAATGATTTCCAATAAATTAGTAAATGCAAAATATTAATTCAGCGCCCTCAAAAATAATACTGGAAAAAAGTATTGTGGGGCAAACAAAAAGGTTAAATATTTTTTTTAAATGCACCTTTCATAAGACTAACAAAGCAAACTAATGTGGCAGCAACAGCAGACGTCTTACATAAGACCTTCAGGTAACTGCAAATTGAATGAATGCAGCACTTGAGAGTCCTAACTGACACACGTTAGGATAAGGGAGAAGCAATAAAAAGACAATACAGAATAAAACCTAGACACGTCAAAGTAAGGAAATGGGAAATGGCAAAATAAAGAAAAGCATATAAAAGAGGAAGTGTTCAGAATTTAGCAAACATTTTGAAATGTAATTCTAAAGTAAGCACAGACCTGGGATGAACCTTTTGATTTAATATTTGCTTTATATGAAGAATCGCTCAACATGGGGTTACTTACCATTTGAGTCTGAGAGTAAGGGGGATTGTGGATTGTGTTTTGTTATTTAAATAAACTAGGGGGCTCTACTCCCTGCTCACTTTGCTCGCCAACCCCTGTGCAGGCACTACGCGCTAGCCACTTCACAGGTCTGCCGCTCTCGTATGGGGAAGCGGATGTAATTTAAACAGATTGTTATTTTCATGGGAATTGTTACACATGCATAATAGACCTAACTATTTTACATTACAGTGAGTAATTAACCATAGTAAAAAATACTAAACGTAATAAATTGAAAGAAAATTATGTTTCATGTTGCGTTAGAGGTATTTGTTGCATTATATGTTTTTGTTCTGTTGGCTTTGAAATTAACTTGTAAATACTTTTTAATCTTACACTTTTATTGTAAAACTTCAGTAAAAACAATATTTGGAATTACCTTTTCGTCAATATCGCACTGAATTTTAAATCCGTGTTTGGAGTTACATCGTGACAACGGAACGTATAACTGCCCATGAATGAATATCGTTTCTTGCTCTCTAATAAATAAACCGACTTTTTCGAATGTCTGTCCCGGTGATTTGTTAATTGTCATAGCAAAATTTGCTCTAACGGGAAACTGTAAACGTTTTAATATGAATGGCATATCAAGATCTCCTTTGGTGTCTAATGTTTTCCGTGGAAGATGTACTACATTACCTTTCTTGTCACCTGTTCAAATTTTAAATGTCAGAATTGTTCGACCAATTTTGAATGCAACTAATCTTGTCCTATTGCATAGCCCATCACTCATACATAAATTACACAATAACATTACAATACATCCTTCTTTCAACAGTAATTTGGCAAGACCAGATGGCGTTAACAGTTGTAGATATTCTTCGTGATATTGTAAATTGATGTTTTCATCTTTCGCACAATCACCACCAACTGTTTCAGTATAGTTTATTGATACACATTTAACCAATTTGCCATGTAACTGATAAACAATTTTTGCGTAAATTCATTTGAGTTCATCGTTTCTCATTGTTAGGATTGCCCGTGTACTCATTTCTTCTGTTAATAACCCTTCGGGATGAAATTCTTCATTAAGATTTGGACATAATCAGTCTTCTTTTATTGGGAACTTAAAGTGAGGAAAACGAACTGTGTCTGACAAAAGCATTCACACAAATGAGAGGTGAGAGGACCATGGGCATGGGCCATTAACCATAAATGGTTGAGAGGAGGGCAAGACTTGATAAAATCTCTTGGCAATAGTCTCATCTCGCGGGACTTGAAAAAATCTCTTGGAAATAGTCTGATCTCGTCTCATCTCAAGATTTTTTTTACAATAGAGAGATAAAATAAAAAAAACCTTATAAAAGTAGGCTTGAATCCTAGCAGAGCTGATGTCACTAGAATAGAGGCAATGAACTATCAACTCATCGCTTGGTTGTGAGTCAATTCAGACAGCCATGCCATCTGCTGGGAAGGTCCAGGAGACCAAACTGTGGGGTGGGTGTTTTATGGAAAGGGCATTCAGAAGGGTCAGTCTGAAATAAGGTTATCTGTCTCTTTCAGATGAGCTCCCTTCTCATTTCAGAAGGAATTTGAATCTGAAAGACCCTCTTCATTACTTGAGTGATACAGATGGCTCTCAAGGGATGGGCATTGGTGTTTATCATGGTGGCAGTGCTAATACCTGCTAGTGAAGAAAGTCGATACTTAAAGTATGTATCATGCTATGCAGTGTTAGTAGGAGGGTCTCTGGATTTGAGACATGCCAGCCAACCAAAAAGGTAGGAGATGTGGTAGGGTAGTGAGTAACACAAAGTTACAGATGTTGAAGGATATTAGTAAGACCTTGGAAAATGATTTTGAGGTTCTAGTAAGAGTGGGGAAATGTTGCCTTCAACTAGGTGTATCATTAAATAGGAGAAGAACCACTTATAGAAACTCCTGCACCTGACTGATAAGCTCTCCTCAGAGAAAGCAGGGCCAGAAGCCTCTTGTGACTGGCTGAAGTCACTCTCATTGAAGAGGCTTCACTGGTGGATGACATCTGGCTGGAAATGCTGAAAGTGCAGAATATTTTGGGGGCATCATATTTTAAGAGCATCTTCAGTGCTACATGGAAGGCAATGAGAGGATCAGCAAACTGGTGAGCTGGTGTTGATTTTCCAAAACAGATACTGGAGGAACTGTTTCATTTATCAGAGCATTATCAGTCTTTGTAATAGCCTGTGACACAGAGACTCCATCTAGAAGTTAACAAAACCATGCATATTCTTTCCTTCTTATGCAAAAATGTTCTAAATCTCCCCTGTTGCATAGATCAATAGTTTTCACATTGAAGTTCTGTCAGACTGTGTTTAAAACAAAACTCCATTCCAAAGTGGCTGATTATCTTTAAATTGACTCACATAGTTTTTAAATAAATGTAACAGAAGATGTTGTGCGACTGCTGCATAAGAGTAGTCCTCTGTCAGTGTAGTTACAGTCTAGTGTTGCTGCTGTCAGCCAGGGGGCTGCAGAGTGGGCCTTTAAAAAACGCAAGTAGTTACACAGAAGCCAAACCTGAACATGTTAGGCTGTGGTTTCAGTTTCACCGTTCCATCTCATAAAACTCCTGCAGCAATTCTCCACTCCTGTCTCACTCACCCAACATCGTTCACTTATTCCGTGCCCACCATCCGTGCCAATTCGTGCTCAAGGAGTTCAAGGTCACAGTTCCATCTCACATCCTGGTGTAGATCAGCCACTTCTTTGAGCTGATCTACACCAGGATGGAGACTGCCCGGGAACGATGCACCAAGAACGATGGATTTTTGCAAACAGAGGAGTGCTGTCTTAATCACCTCAACCAAAGCAGTTTTAGTTAACTCGTATCATCATTTTAAGAACAGTTTAAAATAACAGCAGACTAGTGCAGAATATACAGTACAATGAAAAAAAATGCAAATGTTAACAATAACTGATAATAAAATGCACATATTTGACATTTCATTTTCAATGTTATTAATACAGTATTAATCAACACAGGAAAGCTTAAAGATTTGCTTATGTTCACTGTTATTGATATAATTAAATGGTGATGTGCAAAGGTGAATTCCTGTCTCTGTTCTGTAAACAACTAGACAACACACTTAAAAATATCTATCTATCTATCTATCTATCTATCTATCTATCTATCTATCTATCTATCTATCTATCTATCTATCTATCTATCTATCTATCTATCTATCTATCTATCTATCTATCTATCTATTGTGAAAAGATCAGTCTTGACATACTTAAAAAGGTTTCAGGAAGCCACCCATATATTATCCCTGGCTGCAATGGGTTGATTTTTGAGACAAGTTTCTTGGTTGGAGTCCAGACATGAACTGCCGAAGGTTTGGAAAGATGGCGGTTTTAAGTGACTAAACTGGAAGTGACGTAGGAGAACCGGAAGTGACCTTCTTCTGATGTTAGTCTAAGCGCCACACACCAGAAGTGATGTCAACTTGGGCGCTGGAACTGAAAGTGATGTCTTCAATGTTGAGCCATACAGGTTTTCCCACGGCTGGTCTGCACAGATAACAGGAGAAAGTTTAGTGCACCCCGCTACCCCCTGGCCTGGCATGGAATTACGTTCACTTGGTCCATACAACGTCCTCCTATTTGCACGTGCGTGACACAATCTATCTATCTATCTATCTATCTATCTATCTATCTATCTATCTATCTATCTATCTATCTATCTATCTATCTATCTATCTATCTATCTATCTATCTATCTATCTATCTATCTATCTATCTATCTATCTATCTATCTATCTATCTATCTATCTATCAAGGCAAGTAGAGGGTGTTGCATCACCCCAAACCCCAAACACAACCACATTAGCCCAATCCTGAGTTCAAATACCATGGGATTATTAACCAAAATACCTTACAAAAAGGTTCTTTAAAAATATTCTTCTTCACCTCTATGTTTCTTCATCTCTCTTGTTCCTTCACTCTTCCCATGCGAGTGTTGCCTGTCTCCACTCCCAGCTCCCATCTATCTATCTATCTATCTATCTATCTATCTATCTATCTATCTATCTATCTATCTATCTATCTATCTATCTATCTATCTATCTATCTATCTATCTATGGCATTGAACCACTTTGGCACCTTTAATTTTAAGCGTGAATAATAACTGAAGAGGGCACACTTGCAGTTGCTTTTGCTCTGTCAATATATGGAAGGAAGCTCATTTGTTCATGTTGAAAAGATTACTTACTGCCACTAAATTGATAAGGAATGTCTATGCTTCAGTGAGAATAAATATTGAGCAGGCGCAGTATGTAATCAGTTGACAAGAACTGAAGAGGCAGGCATCCATTCATCCAGAGCAGGGCCGTGGGCAGCAAGAGCCTAACCCAAGCAAGCATCAGGCACAAGTCAGAAGCAACACCTGAACAGAGTTCTAGTCCACCACAGGGTGAACACACACACACTCTCACACACACTGTTATATTATTTGTCTGTTCTCACAAGCCAAGGCAGAACATAATTGATACAGACACAGACTTTCAGAAGCAAAAGTAGGATAATAAGCAGAATATAGTTTGATGCTGGGAGCTTTAGGGCTGTCATAACTAAACCCACAATGGAAGCAGTGAGCAGAGAAGCGAATAGTAAATATACTTACTTCGAGAAAGTTAGTTCCAAGAATCTGTGATTAAAGAATTACTTCATTTTGTTATAACAGGGATTGCTTATAAATGTAAAAGGCGTGCTTTCCTAAGTCAAAACCTTTGCTGCTTCATAGTGGACATACTTGGTAATTTTAAAGGCTATTTCATTCAGCCCCATTGCATGCTGCAAGAGCAGAGAAGTTATTTTTAAAATAATTCATGATAGAATGCAATTTTATGTGATCAATTAATATATGACATGATGCATGGTGAAGAAATAACTTCCACGTAAAAAACACCCAAACTTATTCTTTTACAATTTAAGATTTTTAAAAAAATGGCTGTAAAAGAAAAAAGGGGTTCAGTACTCCAGCCTAGAAGTACCACGTGATATTTGATCACATATTCATCAGCATTCTGCTATACACTCTTAAAAATGGCAGTGTCAGAGCGGTTCTTCAGAGTGATACCATAGAGGAACCATTTTTGGGTCCCAAAAGACCCATCCACATGAAGGTTCCAGAAAAAAACATTTATTTATTTAGATCCATAATAGGCTCCCTACAGTAAATATCCATGAATAGATGGTAACAGATTTGTGAAATACCAATAGATTATGGATTTAAAATGACTCTTGCTACACATGTACAGTTGCACAAGGTTTTCTTAATCTGTTTGTGTCTTGCTGGGTAGCCTATTATATTTTTCAGTCTTTTTCTACATATTAGGAAGGTTTTCAAAGCACAAGAAACCAACTTCATATGCACAGGACCCTTCCCAGAGTGAAATGCTGCTTTGTCAAGCAATAGTTCTACGAGTTCTACGAGGAACCAGACAACCCAGTAAAGAACCATAAAGTGTCATTAAAGAACCAGTATTTTTAAGAGCCTAGTTAAGCATTTGCTTTGAATTACAGGTCTGCGATTGCCCAAAAGCATACATTGGTACTGCTGATAGCTGAAAACCAAAATCCAGCTTTTCAGCTTTGGCTTCATATTGGCGGGGGGTGGGGTTACTTGAATAGGTGGTACATCATTTTTATTTTACTTGTCCTTGGTCTTGGCTTAAAAAAGTTTGAAAGCCCCTGGCACAGATATTTAAAGAGTCATGAAGGTTTTGCTAAAAAAACGTATCCATGACAGGGTTAAATAAAACAGGCTGCTCGACGCGGTAAATACGAGAAAGGAAAACACACAAAACACTTTTCAGTTTTCACATATGTATTCCATTTGGTTTATAAGAATAGGAAAAAGGTTATCCTACGAATAATCGTGCAGTTAAAAGGCAAAACTCGAAGTGGCAGCCACCTTGTCAAAAACATTTATTTCATACAGCTGTTGCTCAATATTTGCTATTGCTCAAATTATTAAATGCGCAACTGTCATTTTGTACACAGAGTAACAAGGAAGTTTATAGTTGTAGATCACATATAGAAATTAGCCTTCGGATCCGGATACCAAACAGCAGGATGTCACATGGTGACAATTTAATATTTCCAGTCTCGTAAAAGGTGTCAAAGCAGAAGACGAGCGAGCAGATCATCCGTATTTAACACTGAAATAGTTAATGTAGTTCAGACAAATCCCCGCCCCTTCGCCTTCTCCGGCTGTCACCATTGGCCGTGCCGGACGTCGGTCATTTTCAAGGCTATGCCCCTCAGCTCGGCAAAGTGACAAGGCGCCGCAGTGTGGCTCTTATCAGTAGCGCACTGGATCGGACACCATTTCTCAACTCTGCTTAAGTCCGCAAGTCGTGAAGCAGCAGAACAGAAAGGTAAGTTAAATGGGAGTGGGTTTCAGTGGGGCAGATCGTGGTGCTTCTGCTCACGCCGCGCCATCACTTCTTAATAAAATTGTTATTGTGGGATTTCCTGTGGACTGACGTGAACACTTCTAAGACCGGAGGTTGCTCGCGGCCACATTTTTTTTTGTTGCCATAATTACCTAAGTGTCAATGACAATTGCACATGCACGTTGCTGAGGAGAGCACACTGGCCTGTGTCGATTGAAAGCTTTGTACTCTTATAAGAACGCATGGTTTTGCTTGTTGACTGGATGTCTCTTTGCTTTAGGTGATACAAATCATATCGCGTCGCCCGTCGAGTCGTCTTCGTCAGCCCCCCTAGGTACTCGCTCCTCGGAAGTTGCCGCCGGAGCTGGCAGTGCGGCTCGGCATTTTCCGGCAGCGCAGAACCGTTCGGAGCCTTCAGTTTAATCGCCTGGTCGAGAAGTCCTCACGGGTCATTTCTGCACCTATTTTTCCATTCCATGCACCGCGTTTGACTTTTCACCTTCACATTTGCTAAATGCCTGTCAGTGGCATAATGACTTCATTTCAAATGCAGGACCAAAAGAACAGGCTCATGTGTTCCTGTTTCAGAAAAAGTGCCATTTACAATAAGCATTTTTAAACGCCTAACTGATAACATTAGTAAGCAGGAGATGCAGGAAGGGATTACAGTTGTTCTTACCTTAGGCTGAACAATCTACAGAATTGGTATTGAACTGGAGAAACAACAGTCTAGTCTTGATTATATATAGTGCCATTAGCAGCATTCACCAGCACAATGAATTTTAGACAGCAAATAAGACATTAGAAGATTCTCAGGCCTGCTTAATCCATTCTGACCCCATGGGGTATGCAAAAACAAACACATTCCTAATACAAGAAATTGTATAAGGCGAAATAAAGAACAAAAAAAAAATAATTAGGAAACAGCCCTGGACAGGACCCCAGTTCATGGCACTACCCATGCATGTATACACATCCACACTTGGACTTCTTCAGCAAGACCAGTTCAGACCATTTTTGGAGGTGAGAGAGAAAAAACAGAAAACTTAGAGGAAAATGCTCACGCGTAAGGAGAACATGCTGAATTTGAACTCAGGACAGTGTATCTTTGAAGGAGCTGCGATCATCCCCCCAGTAAAATGCAAGATTACTGAACACTATCTCAGTACTCTCGAGTAGTGAAACATCTTGGAAACTGGGATCCAAACAGACACTTTCATCCAAAGCAACTTACAACATTTGAGATACAATTGGTTACACTTCTTTTGGTTTTCCAATCGGAGCACAGGCAGGTAAAGTGTCTTGCACAGGGTCACACAATGGGGTTTGAACCCACAACCTCATAGTTTGAGGTCCAAAGCCTTAAGAGCTACACCACACCACCTTTCACACATATACAGTACTGGCAGACTTTAGGAGAAGCTCAGAAGAGACTCAACTTCAGACATAAAAGGTGGAAGGCAACTGACTCACGAGAATGCTTTAGGAATGGGAAGCCCCTTTCAGAGCAGTATTTCAAAAAAAGCAACAGCAAAGATGCTGGCCTTCAGGATGTAGATGTTTCATTCATATATTCGTCCAAACAGACTGATGTGGAAAGCTCTTGGAGAATAGGGGCCATTATATTTCTCCCAGGAATGTGGGAGTAAAGAAAACACTTTAGTGCAAAGATCTTTAGCTATCTTATTGGTTTATCCTGTGTAGACATTCTGGCGCTTTTCTTTGTGTCCCCAAATTAAGCAGGAAATGTGTTTTACCGTATCACTTAAATCCAATAAGACTGAAGATCAAGTGATAAATGGAATGTAGCAAAATACATCCGTATGTTTGTTCATCCCATCATAAAAATAATAATTAATTTTATTTATATAGTGCCTTTCCCATGCTCATTCATTCATTCATTCTTTATCAAACTTGCTTAATCCAGTTTAGGGTCACAGAACACAGGTTTCTGTCCTGGCAGCATGGGGTGCAAGGCTGAAGTTAGCCCTACACTGCAGGGCCCATCCATCCATCTGCTGCTGGAGTATGTGAATTTCCCCTTGGGGATTAATAAAGTATCTATCTATCTATCTATCTATCTATCTATCTATCTATCTATCTATCTATCTATCTATCTATCTATCTATCTATCTATCTATCTATCTATCCCACTTAATTCTGTTCAGACTCTCAGTGGACTGTGAATGGCTTTGGGTGGTCATATATTTATTCTGTATAAGGCAGCAAAAGAATCAACAACTAACAATAAATTAGGTGTTATGATGAACGGGACTCCTGCTCAAGCTTAACTCATACATGATGAAGTTTGGATAGGTTCCAGATCACTAGAGATCCAGCAAGGAAGCGCAGTTTCTCTCTCCAGTCATATTCCCTGAGATGACAGAAGTCAGGCATGAACCTGGGACACGGTTGTTAGAAGCTAAAGTAGACTTGGTTTGCTTAGATTTTTTTTTGTTCTTTATTTCGCCTTATGCAAATTTCTTGTATTAGGAATTTGTTAGTTTTTGCATACCCCTTGGGGTCAGACATTGTATAGTGCCCCTGGAGCAATTGAAGGTTAAGGGCCTTGCTCAAGGGCCCAGCAGAGTAGGATTTCTTTTTGGCATTGACGGGGATTTGAACCGGCAACCTTCAGGATATCAGCGCAGATCCTTAGCCTCAGAGCCACCACTCCACCCTTGTTGTAGCCCAACAGGCCTCTTAGCTTTGCTGCACTTGTCACCTGTTACAGTATCTCAAATGGAATAAAGCAGATTTCAAAATGAAATAGCGGGTGGAAGTTAGATTGATGTTTTGGTAAAGTATGGACAGATAATACATTTCTTTCCATCATTTTCCTGAGCCTGTATTTTGTAGTATAGAGTTCATAGGAAGCCTGAACCTATCTAATCAGCAAGAAGCTAAAAGCTGGAAACCCTTACACCCCAGAGCAGACCCATACAGCTAATTTAGAGATGCTATTGAGTGGGAGAGCATTAGATTTCACATACTGCACCTGGATAATACATAACATCTCAAACTTGCTGTAACCTGAAGGGGGCGCTGTTGACCTAATCCCAAGCCCAAATAATTATTAAGAGATCAAACATACACAAAATGGTGCTTTTTTTAATAAAAATAAATTGCAGAAGAGAGGGTTAAATACAAGAAGGACACAAAGTAGAAAAAAAAAGAGTTGACTAAAGCCTTAAAGACGTTCTTAGCAGAAGAGCATTTTAATCTTCGGTCCTTTAGCACTTTAGAGTCACCTCTGTTCCCTTTAGAGGTAGTTTTGGGTTGGGGCAAATCTCTGCTTGAACAAGTGACACCAAGTTAGACCCTCTGCCCAGTCACTCCTATTGTCTCTGAAATCTCAAACCAAGTATTGGCCTTAAAGAGCCAGAATGATACAGTAGTCCCTTGGTTGGAAGGGACAATCCGTTTCAGGGTCACAGTTGGCCCACGCTATGCTCTTACAGTACCAAATGCAATGTGGGAAATAATGCTGGATAGGGTACAAGTCTGTCACAAGGTACAGACATATACACACTCGCACTTAATTTAGTGCTACCCACTTAAAATAAATTGTATGTACATGCGTACAGTTTCTAATGTGTGTGTGTCAGCCTAAGAACAACATGCAAACCTGAAACATAAGGCGTTCTGCCTAGGAAATGTACCAAGATTCAAGCATGCAGAATAGTTAATACTAGCCTCTGTTCGACTGTGCCACCATCTTCAGAGCGAAAATACAAGGTAAGATAAATATTTACATCTGAATCCCTTTAATGTCTGGAGGAAGTTTAAGGTGATAACAGACAATCTGGTTCTAGCAGGCTTTCCATTCTCATTCTGATTGAAAGCAAAATAAACCTGATGTAGCCGGCCTAACTGGGCTTGTGTTGTTTGTATCTAAATAATAATGGAACACAAAGGGTTAGTTTCCAGCTGCCTGCCCATTGTATTAGCACTAAAGTTATTCATTATTAAAGAGTAAACTGCTGTTCACCACCGTTCTCCAGAAATGCATTGCTGCTTCTGTACAAGTGATTTGTGAAGAGAGAGGGACCTTGGCAGGTAGAAATCTTTCAGAATAAGAGCACTTAGTTCACAAGTGTTATCACTATTGTGAAGTAATATCTGCAACAGAGCATTTAGTTGGCTTTATGGAAATATCATGCAAAAAGCGAAAACTCAACACCATTCAGATATTTTATTTTCTAACATCCTATTTTCTCATGCTAGGGTGTAGTGGTGACATGAGGCTAGGGATCTGAGCTAGCAATCAGAAAATTGCCAGCTCACACCAGAAGTGACTCTACTCCGTTGGGACCTTGAGCAAGGCCCTTAACCTGCAATTGCTCCATCCTGGGTATAACGTTAATCTGCATTCAGACCTGCAAGCACGTCCTCTAACTCAGGGGTCCCCAACCACCGGTCCGCGACCCACTACCGGGCCGCAGCCGTCTGACAGCCGGGCCGCGAGAGAACTGCCAGCAACGGAGACTCACTCAGACTTTTCAGAACGCTTGGCGGGCGGGACTTTGCAGCGGCGCAGAGAGAGGAGAGAGACCAAGGTGGGAGAGTATTACAACAAAGTATTTTTATGGTCCCGAAAGTTTCCCCATATGACACGAATCTATAGAAATCTCGTTACTATGAAGTACATTCAGCAGATGCTTTCATTACAATGAGGTGACCTTGAAATGCTTGAACGAATCATCCACAGAGCAGTTAGATCTGTGGCCGCAGCTCAGTTGTACACATTTACACAACGATCCCCAAACAGAAACATTGTAAAAAAAATTCTTTCTTTGAACTTTCCTCGTACTGTTTTTTTTTTTTTTTGCTGTTTTTGTTTTCTGTGGTTTTCAGTGATACCTTTTGCTTATTGCTTGTCAACATCTGAAAAACATCCATTGGAATTTAACTCATTGTCACCCTCCTATAGAAACGGCAGACACGAAAAAAACGATAACAGTGTTAATGTTTGTGATGTGCAGTCTGTTGGAATGACAAATGCAAAGCATATGTCTTTGTTATATGCAAAAAAAGAAGAAAAATCTCGGGTTGTAAACGTATGCGAACTGCTTAATAACTTAATAATAATAGAAATATTATGTAAATTGTGTATAAAACTGCCCCCCCCCCCAACCGACCGGTCCGTGGAAAAATTTGCATCTAATAAAGTGGTCCTCGCTGTCAAAAAGGTTGGGGACCACTAATCTAACTTACAGGGAAAAACTTGAGGGTTGGTGGCAGGATTGGCATTCCAGCCACAGTAAAAAACCTCACACTGTTCCAGTGTGGTGCTGAGGTGTCACCCACTGCACTCGGGTCCCAATCCAGGTGGGTGTGGTGTGTGTGGTAATGTGCTATTAGTGCAAGCATTCAACATCTCTATTTTCTCATCCAAACTGGCAATGAGCTGGAGATCAAATTCATCTGCAGTGGACGCAAGGCAGAAACCAACACTCCGGTCACACACACATATAAACACGGACACAACACATTCAGTCCAGTCAACCTAACAACATAGTTTTGGACTCAACAGCCAGTTTAATGGCCACAACCATTTCTTTGTGTCTCAGTTTACCAGTTTGTCCCACCAGCATCACTTTTTTCACTTCCTGCATTCTTCAGCCTGATAAAGGTGAGACTAATGCTGCATTGACATCACACCTCAGTTGACCACATTCCGGTAAAACATTCAGAAAAACAATATGGACGCATCCATGAAAACCGTTGTCGGGCTTGCGCCATTGGAATAAGTAGCAGTTGATAAAATGCATTACGTGGTAATTTGCATATCCACTTAAACACAGTAACAACATTTAAATGGATAGAAGTTGGACAGTACAGATTTAA
Organism: Erpetoichthys calabaricus; assembly: GCF_900747795.2. Lineage (NCBI taxonomy): Eukaryota > Metazoa > Chordata > Cladistia > Polypteriformes > Polypteridae > Erpetoichthys > Erpetoichthys calabaricus. The sequence continues at coordinate 167,598,891 of NC_041401.2, read as the reverse complement.
TGAGACACAAATAGAAATGCTAACAGTATAACTTCCACTAAAGTTTGTGGTGTACGCTGCAATTTTGAATTGACGTCGTGATCTGCAGTCGGACAAACTCGGACTTGACTTGACAGACCAGCCCTGAGTTTCCGAGTTCCAAATCTGACCTACGTGGGTGCTGCAGTTGAAAATTCTGACTTTCTACTTCAAATGGAACACAGCATAATTCTTCTCATGACATCTGGCCCTATGCACTTCTATACCCAGCCTTCTACTCAGTGCACTTTGACCCCCATTCATTCTCTACTTTTTGACCCATGTACCTGAAGCCAAACCTGACATACCCGCTTCAGTCTGACAGCTGTGCACAAACTATAGGACCCTTTTCACTTGCTTCCAGATATCCGCCTTAAGAAGTCAAAATTGGAGCCATTTTCTCGAGTAAATGCCTATGTAAAGCTCATCCTGTATGTCTTTGTATTGGCAAAATAATCAGAAACGCCCAACAGCATATTAATATGAAGAACCTAATAAGTAACTGGGCTGGCCTTTGTGTTCAGATCAACTTTTGTCATTCTTGGATTGCTGTCATACATGTTCTGAACTGTGTATAGTGGCTTATTGCAGTATTTTTCCTAAAGAAAAGTCTCCAGGTTTTTTGAAGGATCAAGGAAGTAGACATCTATTTTGCAGTGTGCACTCCAGATCTTCCCATAAAGTTTCAATGATGTGTAGATCTCGTGGTTGGAGAGGACATGGAAGAGGACTGACTTCATTTTGATAAACATGAATCCAGTCTTGAAGTGGTTTAGCAGTATGTATGGAGTCATTATCATCCTAGAATAAGGGAACATCATGAGGTAACAGTTTTTGCCCTCTGGATTGATGAAAAAAGGATTTTAAATGATTTTAGCACAAGGCTGCAACATAGCAAAATGTGATAAAAGTGAAGGGGTATTGGCTGTCTGTAGATCTACCAGCACATTTATCAGCTACTAGAAAACGTTGAGGATCGAAGGCATCTTTAAACAGAAATAAAATAGGGCAGATGATGACCCATATTACTTTTCTTCCTTGTTTAGGAGTTCAGGGTTTGTGAATCTGTAAACCAGGTTAAGGTTCATCCTTGTGTGTTGAGTTTTTATACAAGAGGTTTCTGAATCTTATTCCTGCTATAACTTCCAGCTTTGTGAGGTTTTTAAAATAGAGTTACTTTGGAGGACGGGGTCACAGGAATGCTGACTCAATTCTGTTATCGATTTTGAAGGCTATAAGTTTGTGGTATTTCAGCAACTATCCTGTGAGGTCTATGTCTTGCTGAGCTTCGTCTTGTGACTTGTGTTTCTCTTTGTCAGTGCAGTTTGTACATATTTGGCATGTCATTTTGTTTGACACTCTTCCCCTTGATGTTTGAAATAATTTTACAGTTTTTTATTAATCGGTACACATATAATTCTAACACCAAGTGTTTGGCCACTTAGCACACTCCCCTATCAAAGCACTGATTGTCAAAGCTCTAATTGACAATCAAACTAATAGGACTTGCGTTTGCAGCTGAATTTGTAATCGTGATTTAGTAACTTCAAAGGTAAACTCCTTTTTCATGTATTTTTCCATTACCTCTGTAATATCAGGTATGTCAACCCTGACGCTGTGGGGCATCTGTTGGCGAAGAAAGATTCACTGATCTTGACTTTGCTGATGATGCTGTGATCTTCGTGGAGTCAATGGAGGCTCTGAGAGATTGAGTGAAGAGTCTGGGTGTCTGGGTTTGTGAGTGTCCTGATAAAAACCAAGATCCTGGCCTTTGATGACCTCTTGGGCACAGCCATCAGCAGTGTGTCTGTCTGTGGAGAGAATATCAACCACGTTGAGAGGTTTACTTACCTTGGCAGTGACATTCATGTCCCTGGTGACTCTTCCTATGAAGTCAGTAGATGGATTGGGAGAGCATGGGGCATCATGAGGTCACCTATACAAAAGGACGAAGGTCCAAGTCTTTAGAGTCCTGGTGCTTCCAGTCTTTGCTCTATGGTTGTGAGACATGGATGCTACCCAGTGATCTGAGAAGAAGACTGGACTCCTTTAGTACTGTGTCTCCTAGCAGAATCCTTGGGTAACGCTGGTTGACTTTGTGTCACATGGAGTCCCGAATGTGTCACACTTCCTGCATTGAGAGGGAGCATCTGTTAAACGGCACTATGGCCATGTGGTGTGTTTCCCCGAAGGTGATCTGGCTCACTGGAACCTCATTGTTGAGGACCTGAGAGCCGGACCAAGACAAGGGGACGTCCATGTAACACCTGGCTGCAGCAGATAGAGGGTCGTTTCCGTAGGGTGGGACTGGACCACGTGTCTGCCTGGAGGGTTGCTAACCAGGATCCCAAGCTGTTTCGTCGTGTGGTGGGTGCGGCAACACACTGTACCAGTGCATGCTCCCCAACCTGACGTGACCTGACCTGACCAATCCTGTGTGTCTACATATAAAGATCAAAAGGTCTGTGAATCTTTAAAAACTTTATGCAGAATGCACTCCCACCCACAAAGCTCCCAAATCAAATTCTGCATTCATAAATCAATTTAACATTAAGGAAGAATGGATGATAATTAGAGCAGAATGATGGTGCAGTGTTTAAGGCAACTATTTCACAACTTGTGGCTTCAGATTATGGTTTGGCATTTCATATGCTAAGATTGCGTGTTTTCCCCAAGTCTCTTTGGGCTTTCTTTTTCGAGTCCTTCTGGTTTCATCTCACATAGATGGAGTGGCCTACTAATGGTACTTTCAGGATCAGTTTCTTCTTGAGATGTTCTCCAGAACACGCAAGCATGTATTGGAACAAGGAAGTCTAAAAAAATGAACGAAGGACATTTGCTGATGCTGGGTTAGTCACTAAGAGGCAACTGAAATGCTTTAGAACATGCTGGGGCATACGCAAATTGTTTGAAAAGAAACACAAATGAAAAGAATGTTTGATACATCATCCATGTAAAAATCTGCTTTTCCTTTTTGTTAATTTTTCACTGCTTGCTGTCAATATCAACTTTGGACTTGCACGAGTCTGTACTAGAGTGTGCCATCTGATGGACTGGCATCCTTGATGTCTAACTTAGGGTGTACCCACACTAGGCACGTTTGCTCCGTACCATGCCCCCTCCCTACTTCCCTGCTGGCCAGCCCTCACACTGCACTTATCGCTCTGAACTTTACCCAGTCCCACCTCTTCCAAGCGGGTCAGGGCATAGTATGGTTGGCCCAGCACGGAGTGATCACACTAGTCAAGTGAAGTAGACTTTGCAGGGTTATATGCGGACAAACGTGCTCGGGCATGGAAAGAACTGCCAATGTGAGTACATCCTAACTTGTGCCTATTCCTGCTTAATAAACTGGATTTATGGAGCTCTCATTAAATTTACCATCAATGCCTACATGCTAAGACTCTGAGATCCTGACAGCATAACAACTAAATGTCACATTTTTCAGAATATTAGATATCTATCGTAACATCATATTTTCAGATGCACCTAGTCCAATTTACATTTGCTTGTTTCTGATACGTATCTCAGCAGAACTGTGTTCATGGCAGGAACCAGTGGAGTCTACCTCAGGGCATATCAATCTATGTCAAGACACACTTACAGTTTTGCAGTGTGACTGAAGGAAAAACAAACTTACTCCAAAAAGTGGTTTGGGGGGTCCAACCAGGTTACCCCGTTTACTTATAACCAAATAAGACGGCTCTGTGGCCCAGGAAACAAGAACAAGTAGGAGGCTTGTTCTGCTATAACAATTGTGGTGATCTCTCTGTTCACAGCAAACGTCATGTCGAAATGAAATGCCACCTTCTGGGAATGGTTCCTTTTTATGCTGACTGAGCCAGAAGGGGTGGAGCCTTTTTGGGACTTCAAGGTCCTTCTTGGGAGGTGACACATTGCAGGAGGGAAAGTAGAAGAAACTGTTGGAGTCAGCGCCACCTGTTATCCCGGGGTAGATATGCTTACCTTCTCAAAGTCTGGCAGATGGTTCCCAGACGCTCACACTCAGCAGTAAATCCCATCCATCTTTCACATGTGGTAGGAAAACCAGAGCATATCCAGAGGAAAAGCTCTCATAGCATAAGGAGAACATGCAGACTCCACACAGGCAGTGCCCAGGCATGGGTTTCAAACCTAGGATGCAGTCATGTCATTGTCCAACCCGCTATATCCTAACACAGGGTCACGGGGGTCTGCTGGAGCCAATTCCAGCCAACACAGGGCGCAAGGCAGGAACAAATCCCTAGGCAGGGTGCCAGCCCACCGCAGGGCACACATACACCCACACACCAAGCACATACTAGGGACAATTTAGGATCACCAATGCACCTAACCTGCATGTTTTTGGACTGTGGGAGGAAACCCACGCAGACACAGGGAGAACATGCAAACTCCATGCAGGGAAGACCCAGGAAGCAAACCCAGTGTGCAGACAAAAAATAAAGCATTCATCATTTTTATTTAAGCTTTGTGTACTTAAATCTTTTTAATGTATTCTGGAATCGGTAGCCTTGTTGCTCGAGAGACTCAGATTCTGTCCAGGTCACTGTCCCTGTGGCATTTGCACTATCAGATCATTTTTTTCCTTGTACTTCAGTTTCTTCCCACAATGCACGCTAGGTTAATTGGTAATGTTAAATTGTACCATTTTGGGTTCATGTAGTGTGTGTGTGTGCCCGGTGACAGATTGATATGCCATCCAAGGCCGGTTTCTTAGAGCGCACTGCTGGCAGAAAAGCTTCATTGTAACCTTGTAATGGGAAAATTGGATTTAGAAAATGAATAGCTGGATGGAGTTCAGCCTTCCAATATTTAAAAAAGATAAAAATGAGGTTATAGAATAGAAAAACAATGAAAAATAGTTCACATATTTGCTAGCAATTTATATTGGATGAAAATTGTATTAAAAAAGCCGAGAGCAAGTCTGAGGTGTACGACGGTGGTTGTGGACATCCCAGACGAGAGACTATGGAGCGTATCACGCTTAAAGCAGCTCCTGAGGACACAAGCCTGAGTTCTCTCCGCTGCCAGATGACTAAGAGACAGGAAGTACAAGTGATGTGAAATTCCGCAGAAGCTGATAAGAGATGTTTTTGTCTTGCAGTGTTCCTCGCAGCACACAAGATTTTGACCAAGGCCTGATGTTTTTTCTTTTGTGCTCATTTTCGCCTAGCATTTCTCGGGTTTCCTGTGCTTCATTAAAATATGCCAGTTCCATATCTAATTTGCTCCTTTGTGCTTATGTGCTTGTTTTGTGGGTCGACTTCCTGTAACGCCTGCAGTTGTTGTCAGCATGCACTGGTTATTTCTGATGCATTAAACTCGCATGTTCCAGTTCCTGACTGGTCCCACATTGCCAAGTGTATATAGGGTTGGTTTGCATGAATTGCAAAATGCTTTTGAATAGGAAGTTTCAGATTGATTAAAGAAATGACTGAGTTTCAGAACACTGGTATCAAGTTGCTCGTTCCTTTGATGTTCGAGACCAATACATCAGTCAATGTCTCTCTCCTTACTCACCTGCAGTCCAGCTCCATTTGTCAATTATTGGGGTTATCACATAAATAAAACTGCTGAACACATCTATACTTTTTAAAAAGAACCAAAGATCCGCCTCCTGATGCTTTATTTAACTTATGAAACTTAAAAGCTGGCTGCTTCCTATACAATGCGGTAAATAATCTGTTTCATTACCCTAACACTTTTGACATCATTTCTTACATTTGTTTCTGTTTTTCCTATCACAGAAGCACAAAATCCATTAAATTATGTTGTTTTACTATGATGCCTGTAAAGTCAGGTACGAAGTAGCTGTACTTGAGTAAAAGAATTTCAAGGCCCACCAATACATGTTGGGGCACCAACTAGGTAGTCGTCCCCATTTAATCCAACTAAAGAAAAATGGCTGCTAAGTGTGCAAAAGTAACTGAAACATCCAAAACGAAAAGAAAAGATGTCCAGCTAGGTTTTTCTGTTTCTTTTGGTAACCAAATAGGAGCTCTTCATGTTCCTTCCAGTAGCTGAGAGATTTATAGGTGGGGGAGCAATTGCCCTCACTGGGCATCTTCTCCCTACTGCAGAGGAAATAAAAGAGGAGAAGGTTATCAAAATTTTGTTTTCACATTTGACAGTAATAAAGAGGTTTTGTGCAGATAGACAGATAGATAGATATGAAAGGCACTATATAATAGATAGATAGATAGATAGATAGATAGATAGATAGATAGATAGATAGATAGATAGATAGATAGATAGATAGTGATGCCTTAAAAATAAATATGATAGTAAAAGTAAGTGTAATCAAATGGTCCAAGTGATATTCAATATATGTATGGTCTACAACTGAAAATTCATGACTTTCGCTTTTCAGCAATGGATGACTGGAAAACTGTTATAAAACTTTATATTTATTAAGAAGTTATTATAAAATCATTAAGATGATTTCAAATATACAGCAGAAAATTGCTGCAGACAGTAGAAAAAGCTGTTTAGCTGATGAGCTGGGCAATGAGGACACAGAACAGCAGGAGAAGGTGCAAATCCAAACAAGGTGCAACCAGTGCAGTGCAACCTCTTCATAAATACAGTCATACGAAAAAGTCTCAGCCTGCATAATAATTGACTCTACTTTCAAAAAAAAGATAACAGTGGTATGTCTTTCATTTCCTAGGAACATATGAGTACTGGGGTGTTTTTCCGAACAAAGATTTGTAGTGAAGCAGTAATTAATTCAAATGTGAAAAACTGGCTGTGCAAAAATTTGGGTCCCCTTGTAATTCTGCTGATTTGAATGCATGTAACTGCTCAATGCTGATTACTTACAACACCAAATTGGTTGGATTAGCTTGTTAAACCTTGAACTTCATAGACAGGTGTGTCCCATCATGAGATATAAAGGTATTTAAGGTGGTCAATTGCAAGTTGTACTTCCCTTTGACTCTCCTCTGAAGAGTGACAGCATGGGATCCTCAAAGCAACTCTCAAAAGATCTGAAAATAAAGATTCTCTCATGGTTTAGAGGAAGGCTACAAAAAACTATCTGAGAGGTTTAAACTGTCAGTTTCAACTGTAAGGAATATAATCAGGAAATGGAAGGCCACATGCACAGTTGCTGTTAAACCCAGCAGGTCTGGCAGGCCAAGAAAAATGCAGGAGCGGCATATGAGTAGGATTGTGAGAATGGTTACAGACAGCCCACAGATCACCTCCAAAGACCTGCAAGAAGATCTTGCTGCAGATGGTGTATCTCTACATCGTTCTACAATTCAGCGCAATTTGCACAAAGAACATCTGTATGGCAGGGTGATGAGAAAGAAGCCCTTTCTGCACTCATGCCACAAACAGAGTCGCTTGTTGTATGCAAATGCTCATTTAGACAAGCCAGATTCATTTTGGAACAAAGGGCTTTGGCCTGATGAGACAAAAATTGAGTTATTTGGTCATAACAAAAAGCGCTTTGCATGGCGGAAGAAGAACACCGCATTCCAAAAAAAACACCTGCTACCTACTGTCAAATTTGATGGAGGTTCCATCATGCTGTGGGGCTGTGCGGCTAGTTCAGGGACTGGGGCCCTTGTTAACGTCAAGGGTTGGGTGAATTCAACCCAATATCAACAAATTCTTCAGGATAATGTTCAGGCATCAGTCACAAAGTTGAAGTTATGCAGGGGTTGGATATTCCAACAAGACAATGACCCAAAACACAGTTTGAAATCTACAAAAGCATTCATGCAGAGGGAGGAGTACTATGTTCTGGAATGGCCGTCACAGACTTGAATATCATCGAAAATCTATGGGATGATTTGAAGCAGGCTGTCCATGCTCGGCAGCCATCAAATTGAACTGAACTAGAGAGATTTTGTATGGAAGAATGGTCAAAAATACCTCCATCCAGAATCCAGACACTCATCAAAGGCTATAGGAGGCGTCTGGAGGCGGTTATATGTGCAAAAAGAGGCTCAACTAAATATTGATGTAATATCTCTGTTGGGGTGCCCAAATTTATTCACCTGTCTAATTTTGTTATGATGCATATTGCATATTTTCTGTTAATCCAATAAATTTAGTGTCGCTGCTGAAATACTGCTGTTTCCATAAGGCATGTCATATATTAAAAGGAAGTTGTTACTTTGAAAGCTCAGCCAATGATAAACAAAAATCCAAAGAATTAAGATGAGTTCCCAAACTTTTTCATATGAATGTAACACAGAAATAATCCAGGATAATAACAGGCATGCTGCTGGAGATTAAATGTCAATAATTCAATAGACAGTAAATAATCCAAACATAGAAAATCATTGGCAGAATCCTGTCTTTAAAAGAACCATGAGCCACGGTGCTCCCACTCTAAAAACCACACCTCTGCTGCTCACCCAACCGGGTCTGCTTACACAGTAGAGATGCCCCCTGATAAGCACAGTCAACCATTATAACAGACTTGATTTCCTACCAGCTACCCCAAGCATTCAGCAATGAGCCTCCACTATGAAAAGACAATTTCCCCTTGGAGATTAATACAGTGTAACAGATACCAAAATACTAACATACAAGCCTAGCTCTGTCCTTCTACAGCCATTCCTCACCCTTCGACAGGAACCAATTGCAGAAGTAGATTTCCCCTGTCACTCATCCACTCGCTCCTCTTACGGCCATTCCTGACTGCTTGTCATCTCTCTTCAATAACACTGGCTCAGTTCTGATTCTACTGTTCCATCTTTCATTTCTCTTCACTTTCATTTTAACCTCCATCTCTTTTCCCATTTTAGTTTCCCTTTAATCTTTCCTATTTCCCTATTCAGGCTCCTTTTCTGTCCTTCAATGGCATTGCAATCATGAACCTCAGAGTGCTAACAAGGAAACTGGCTGAACGACACATGTCTGCGCATGAATACCTTGCCTGCCAATTCCCACATCAACAACCTGGAGCCAGTTTTGTACACTGCTATGTGCACCTATGCCCCTCTGAGCCTGAGAACAACATTTTTGTTTAAAAAGAAAAACGCACCGCCATGGAGTTCCCTCACCACAAATGTATAAACTACCGTATATACTCGTGTATAAGACGGGTCTTGAATCCTGAAAAATCGATCATAAAATCAGACCCCGACTTATACGCCCGTTCAGAAATATGACAATTACATTTTTTTTTACATCTTCTTACTTCCTCCAATCTTGCATCAGTTTTCTCAGACACATAGAATTTTGTTGCAGCAGCACAGTTACCAATTTCTTTCACCACTTCAATGACTTTTAATTTAAAACCAGATTCATATTTTTTTCTGATTGAACGCTCCATCGTAGATAAGGGATGCTCTTACGATAAAGGTGTATGAGGGTGTGAGATACAAAAAAATAGTTTGGGTATTACTGTGTGATCACGTAGGCACAATACAGTAATCCCTCCTCCATCACGGGGGTTGCGTTCCAGAGCCACCCGCGAAATAAGAAAATCCGCGAAGTAGAAACCATGTTTATATGGTTATTTTTATATTGTCATGCTTGGGTCACAGATTTGCGCAGAAACACAGGAGGTTGTAGAGAGACAGGAGCTTTATTCAAACACTGCAAACAAACATTTGTCTCTTTTTCAAAAGTTTAAACTGTGCTCCATGACAAGACAGAGATGACAGTTCTGTCTCACAATTAAAAGAATGCAAACATATCTTCCTCTTCAAAGGAGTGCGCGTCAGGAGCAGAGACTGTCAGAAAGACAGAGGAAAGCAAACAAATCAATAGGGCTGTTTGGCTTTTAAGTATGCGAAGCACTGCCGGTACAAAGCTGTTCAAGGCGGCAGCTCACACCCCCTCCGTCAGGAGCAGGGAGAGAGAGAGAGAGAGAGAGAGAAAGACAGAGAAAAACAAACAGTCAAAAATCAATACGTGCCCTTTGAGCTTTTAAGTATGCGAAGCACCGTGCAGCATGTCGCTTCACGAAGCAGCTGCACACAGAAGGTAGCAACGTGAAGATAATCTTTCAGCATTTTTAGATGAGCATCCGTATCGTCTAGGTGTGCGAACAGCCCCCCTGCTCAATCCCCCTACGTCAGGATCAGAGAAAGTCAGCGCAAGAGAGAGAGAGAGAAAAGTAAGCTGGGTAGCTTCTCAGCCATCTGCCAATAGCGTCCCTTGTATGAAATCAACTGGGCAAACCAACTGAGGAAGCATGTACCAGAAATTAAAAGACCCATTGTCCTCAGAAATCCGCGAACCAGCAAAAAATCTGCGATATATATTTAAATATGCTTGCATATAAAATCCGCGATAGAGTGAAGCCGCGAAAGGCGAAGCGCGATATAGCGAGGGACCACTGTACATAGGAAAAAAAGACTGTGTGCTTCGTGGTTACTTTCTCAGGTTGGCGTAAGCATATCATAATCTCTTGGACCAATAGCGTGAGTTTTCCATATTCAACTTATACGACCGACATTATAAAATACGGGAAATTATACGGTAAAACCAACTCTGACTTATACTCAAGAGAACTTAAACGCGAGCATATGTGGTACTTTTTATTTAAACATGCTGGTCATTTTAATAGTCACAAAATAATTAAACTGCCTTTACTAAAGCACAGTGGTGGAACTGGTAATAAACACAGTGCAAGCTGACGTGAGCAGCCATACATAAAACATAAATTACGTTATTAAACGTAACATTCTCAAACCCACTTCACTCATTTCAGGTTATAAGGGGGTCAGTGACTATATGGGCAATCTTGGTGAGAAGCAGCCCTGGAGTTTGTGCTGCCAGTGAGCTGAACAATCAGGAACAGTTGAACACCCGGGACCAGGAAATGAATTGTAGTTGAGGAACAGAACAAGTGCTGCTGCCAAGAGTCTAATAATTTCTATTATAATAAAACAAGTATGTAAGCCAGAGTTTGAAGGTGAAAGGAAAATCAACTTAGAATTTCACAAGTTTTGTTAATCCAAATCACTGATAGATACTGAAGCACAGAACTGTTTCACTAGTGCTCCGGTGTTTAGGCTGCAGACACCACAAAATGGTGGCACCCCCATAAAAACAAGATGGCATAGCAGAATGTAAAAATAAAAAAAAAAACAGAAAAATTGACTAGAAATGTTCTAAAAATCTCAAACCCAACGTTTTCACGACTAAACCATGGAGAAGACTTAGGTGTTTGGTAAAATAAATTTTTAAAGGTAGAGACGCATAACAGACATGGAGCCACATCCTCAGACCACTCTACACAGACATACACACACACAAAGGGTCAATTTCGAATCATCTTTTATTTTGACTCACACATCTTTAGGATGCTGGAGAGTAAAAAAAAGCCATTTTCCCAGGAGAAATCCTCATACAGACACACCGAGAATATGCAGACTTCTAGACAATGACCTATTGCTGCATGTGAATCGAGAAGTATCCAGCTGCAGCAAGGACCATTCTGCGCACCTCAGACACTGTGAAGCCCGACGAAGAGAAGTTTATGACACAAGCACAAGCATTTATTCTGGAAGGATGGAAAACTTTGCCTATTTATATTAAAGTTGTCCTCGCATCAACTTTCAATCACCATTGCTATACAATACTATTGTTAACTACCTTTATCTATTTTTTACCTTTATTTATTCTTGAATTTCCCCATGGCATTAATCACGTTTTAGCAAATCTAATTTAATCTATCCTAATCTTATTTTATTTTATCTAATCTAATCCAATCTAATCTAATAAAATCTAATAACGTTAACAGTTTCTTATTGCAGGTAATAAATGTAATATGTTCATTTACTTTTAAAGTAGATATTGTAAGTCTTACTTTTTAGTGTTACTTTTAAAACACAAAGTTTGTGTCTTTTGAATTGCACGATCTATATCTGTATATCTGTGTAAGTAAATGATTACTTCCGAGGCTTGATAATGTCTGAGATTGCTAGAGAGTGGGTGGGGTCTAAAGAGAATGCTAACGTCATCTTATGGGCCTCAGAATGTCTCAGATCACTCAATAGCTCTGAGGCTTCCGAGTGTCTCGTCTGCAGCTGGAGTCTATTGTGTGCATCGTAGACTTATCATGCTCAACTGGAAGAATCCTAACTCACTTCTTTTAAGTCAGTGGATGACTGATGTTATGTATTTTCTGAAATTGGAAAAAATCAAATTCTCACTTAGAGGATCTGTGCAAAACATTTTCAAAACCTGGCAGGATTTCATACATAATATTTTAGAATAAGCATTTAAATTGAGGAAGTGGATTCTCTCATATCTTTTTCTATTATATCTTTCTATCTATCTTTATTTATTTACATATTTTTACTATTATTAAAGTGCTACTCTGCTGACCTAGCTCTCTTTCGAATGGGTAGGGGTTGATTTGTTTCAGACCAGTTTTGTTAAACTTGACATGCATGTATGGAATTTTTTTTGATTTTAATAAAATAAAATCTCTCTATTATAAAAAAAAAAAATCTTGCGACAAGACGAGACTTTTTTCCTGCGACGATTCGTGATCTTTTGAAAAGAGACAGAGAGACACTTTTACGTCCTGCGTGACGGTCAAGTCACGTCATACTTAAAACCTTTAGAAGCAAATCCCGTGATACACATGCAGAGCAGGTTAGAGATAATGGAAGTAGGAAAATTCGAAAGTGTCAAAAAAATGGGAGTAAAGATCGCATTAGCGCAAACAAACGGAAAATATTGCTCTGTGAAATAATGGAACAGTGAACAGACATCGAATACAGTGATCCCTCGCTATATCGCGCTTCGCCTTTCGCGGCTTCACTCCATCGCGGATTTTATATGTAAGCATATTTAAATATATATCGCGGATTTTTTGCTGGTTCGCGGATTTCTGAGGACAATGGGTCTTTTAATTTCTGGTACATGCTTCCTCAGTTGGTTTGCCCAGTTGATTTCATACAAGGGACGCTATTTGCAGATGGCTGAGAAGCTAGATTGCTTACTCTTCTCTCTCTCTTGCTCTGACTTTCTCTGATCCTGACATAGGGGATTGAGCAGGGGGGCTGTTCGCATACCTAGACGATACGGACGCTCATCTAAAAATGCTGAAAGATTATCTTCACGTTGCTATCTTTTGTGCAGCTGCTTCCTGAAACGACATGCTGCACGGTGCTTCGCATACTTAAAAGCACGAAGGGCACGTATTGATTTTTGACTGAAAAACAAACTCTCTCTCTCTCTCTCTCTCTCTCTCTCTCTCTCTCTCTCTCTCTCTCTCTCTCCCTGCTCCTGACGGAGGGGGTGTGAGCTGCCGCCTTCAACAGCTTTGTGCCGCGGTGCTTCGCATACTTAAAAGCCAAACAGCCCTATTGATTTGTTTGCTAGAGATTGTTTTCTCTATCTATGTGACATTCTGTGCTCCTGACACGCACTCCTTTGAAGAGGAAGATATGTTTGCATTCTTTTAATTGTGAGACAGAACTGTCATCTCTGTCTTGTCATGGAGCACAGTTTAAACTTTTGAAAAAGAGACAAATGTTTGTTTGCAGTGTTTGAATAACGTTCCTGTCTCTCTACAACCTCCTGTGTTTCTGTGCAAATCTGTGACCCAAGCATGACAATATAAAAATAACCATATAAACATATGGTTTCTACTTCGCGGATTTTCTTATTTCGCGGGTGGCTCTGGAACGCAACCCCCGCGATGGAGGAGGGATTACTGTAGTGTTTGAGGATGTCTGGGGAGAAGAAGGACAATGCAGTGAGACAAAAGCTGTATAGGTTTTTAAATGTTTGAAGCACCGCATGAAGTGCAGATCACACGGCACGGCAGCAGTAGCAAGCCAGCATGTGATCGATCAAAGAGGAGGTAAAAAAAACAACTGTTATTTGTTTCCCATTGTATCACTGTTTAAGAGGGGTTTCGGAGGAGCTACTGCGTCTCCTTGGGGTGCATTCCCCCCTTTTCACAACGGCATGCAGTTCTGGCGGGGTGGGGTGGGGGTAGGTGAGTGAAGTGCAGATCACGTGGCATGACAGCAGCAGCAAGCCAGCAACTGATCGAGCAAAGAGGAGATAAAAAAAAAATGTATTTGTTTCCCATTGTATCACCATTTAAGAGGGGTTTCGAGGAGCGGTCGCGTATCCTTGGGGTACGTTCAGCCCCCCTTTTACAATGGTGCATAATGCTGGCGGGGGGAGGGCAGGGGTTGGCGAGCAAAGGGAGCAGGGGGCAAAGCCCCGTAGTATATATAAAAAAAAAGAACTGCTGTGAGCCATTGTCTCAAGTACAAAGCAAGACTCAACCAGGGGTGGGATGATGGTAGACCTGACAATAGATAATTTAGAGTCATAATTAACAAGCAAAACCAGGGTTCCTAGAGGAAAGAGTGAAAGTTCAGACAGCTAATTAATGATCCTGAAATAGAACCCAGGTTCATAAACCTGTAAAGCACCAGCAGTAGGCACTGTAACAACACTAGGCCATTATCACATTTACACACTACAAATACACATCAGTATACACAGCTAATTATCAGGCACTCCATTGAGAAGAATTTGCTGCTGTAATTGTGAGGTGTCATCTTTTATTATTTCAGCCATTCCAAATAGCAAGTCATAAAGAGCACCTAGTGTTTAATATCATAATACAAACTGAACAATAGATGCATCCTTAATAAAAATTTACTATGGAAACAAATCCATTCTGCAATGCAAATGCCCAGTTTTTGCATTTGGCAATATCTCAATAGTGCAGCTTGACATTAGGAGGTACATTAAACTCTTATAATACCAGAATTTCAGCTGTGCCCTGGCTTTGTTATCCTTTTCTTTCTCTTTTGTCCCTGTACCTAATCTCTTGCTTATAGTTTGTTTTATTTTTTGTTTATTTAGATAGATAGATAGATAGATAGATAGATAGATAGATAGATAGATAGATAGATAGATAGATAGATAGATAGATAGATAGATAGATAGATAGATAGATAGATAGATAGATAGATAGATAGATACTTTATTAATCCCAGGGGGAAATTCACATATTCCAGCAGCAAAAATATTAAATTAAAGAGTAATAAAAAATGCAGGTAAAAAAAAAAAAAAAAAAAAAAACAGACAATAACTTGAATAATGTTCAACGTTTACCCCCTCTGGTGGAATTGAAGAGTCGCATAGTTTGGGGGAGGAATGATCTTCTCAGTCTGTCAGTGGAGCAGGACAGTGACAGCAGTCTGTTGCTGAAACTGCTCCTCTGTCTGGAGATGACACTGTTTAATGGATGTAGTGGATTCTCCATAATTGATAGGAGCCTGCTAAGTGCCCGTTGCTCTGCTACGGATGTCAGACCGTCCAGCTGTATGCCAACAATAGAGCCTGCCTTCCTCACCAGTTTGTCCAGGCGTGAGGCATCCTTCTTCTTAATGCTGCCTCCCCAGCACACCACTGCGTAGAAGAGGGCACTCGCCACAACCATCTGATAGAACATCTGCAGCATCTTACTGCAGATGTTGAAGGATGCCAGTCTTCTAAGGAAGTACAGGCGGCTCTGTCCTTTCTTGCACAAAGAATCAGTATTGGCAGTCCAGTCTAATTTATCGTCCAGCTGCACTCCTAGGTATTTATAGGTCTGCACCCTCTGCACACAGTCACCTCTGATGATCACGGGGTCCATGAGGGGCCTGGGTCTTCTAAAATCCACCACCAGTTCCTTGGTTTTGCTGGTGTTCAGTTGTAGGTGGTTTAAGTCGCACCATTTAACAAAGTCCTTGATGAGGTTTCTATACTCCTCCTCCTGCCCACTCCTGATGCAGCCCACGATAGCAGTGTCGTCAGCAAACTTTTGCACGTGGCAGGACTCCGAGTTATATTGGAAGTCCAATGTATATAGGCTGAATAGGACCGGAGAAAGTACAGTCCCCTGCGGCGCTCCTGTGTTGCTGACCACAATGTCAGATCTGCAATTCCCAAGACGCACATACTGAGGTCTGTTTGTAAGATAGTCCACGATCCATGCCACCAGGTATGAATCTACTCCCATCTCTGTCAGCTTGTCCCTAAGGAGCAGAGGTTGGATGGTGTTGAAGGCGCTAGAGAAGTCTAGAAACATAATTCTTACAGCGCCACTGCCTCTGTCCAAGTGGGAGAGGGATCGGTGTAGCATATAGATGATGGCATCTTCCGCTCCCACCTTCTCCTGGTATGCGAACTGCAGAGGGTCGAGGGCGTGTTGGACCTGTGGCCTCAGGTGGTGAAGCAGCAGCCGCTCCATGGTCTTCATCACATGTGATGTTAGAGCGACAGGCCGGAAGTCATTCAGCTCACCAGGACGTGATACCTTTGGGACTGGGGTGATGCAAGATGTTTTCCAAAGCCTCTGGACTTTCCCCTGTTTCAGGCTCAGGTTGAAGATGCTCTGTAGAGGACCCCCCAGCTCTGATGCACAGACCTTCAGCAGTCGTGGCGATACTCCATCTGGACCTGCTGCTTTGCTGGCACGAAGTTTCCTCAGCTCTCTGCTCACTTGCGCTGCTGTAATTGTGGGTGGGGATGTCTCTCCTATGTTGGTATCAGCAGAAGGATGTGTAGAGAGTGCAGTACTCCGAGGTGAGAGTGGGTTAGGGTGGTCAAACCTGTTAAAGAAGATGTTCATTTGGTTTGCTCTCTTCACGTCTCTCTCGATGGTGGCACCCCGCTTCGAGCTGCAGCCAGTGATGATCTTCATCCCATCCCACACTTCCTTCATGCTGTTGTTCTGCAACTTCTGCTCCAGCTTTCTCCTGTACTGCTCCTTCGCCGCCCTGAGTTGGACTCGGAGTTCCTTCTGCACGCGCTTGAGCTCATGCTGATCACCGTCTTTAAAGGCCCTTTTCTTCTGGTTCAAAAGGCCCTTGATGTCACTTGTAATCCATGGCTTGTTGTTAGCATAGCAGCGTACTGTTCTTACTGGAACTAAAGTGTCCATACAGAAGTTGATGTAGTCAGTAGTGCAGTCAACAACCTCCTCAATGTTCTCACTATGTGATCCCTGCAGGATATCCCAGTCTGTAGTTCCAAAACATTGTCTCAGAGCATTCTCAGCCTCCGGGGTCCACTTCCTGAATGATCGTTTTGTTACAGGTGGGACTCTCACTTTTGGTTTGTAGTGAGGCTGAAGCAGAACCAGGTTATGATCTCCTTTCCCAAGCGCAGGCAGCGGGGTGGCACTGTATACGTCTTTAACGTTTGCATACAGTAAATCAATAGTCTTATTTCCCCGGGTGTTACAGTCCACATACTGGGAGAATGCAGGTAATGTTTTGTCCAGCGTCACATGGTTAAAGTCTCCAGCGATTAGCACAAGTGCCTCGGGGTGCTGCGTTTGTAACTTAGCAACAGCAGAATGGATGATTTATTTATTTATTATTATTATTATTATATTATTTATTTATTTAACCCCAGTCACTTACTTTATTATTATCTATTATTGCACTCAGGTGCTGTCATTATCACAGCAGTAGTTAGCCAAGAGTTTTATTCAGGACTGGATTAACCATTAAGCAAAATAAGCACATGCTTTGGGCATGAAGTTGGGGGGGGGGGGGGGGTCACAGAAATTTTCCACTGCTGGATTCACCATGGACCATATGGTGCAGCCGAACCAGGTTCCACAACAAGGGGCTCCAACATTAAATGAAAAAATGCCATATATACTGTATATAAAATGATAAAATGGTAATAAAATAGTTAATGATGTGTATTAATCTTAGGAATACAACAAAATTAGAAAGTGGTAACTGCCACACTGTCCACCAAGGCTCACATGATCGTTCTTGTCTTGGTCATGTTGGCTGGCCCCTTCTGTCATCCACTGAGAGTGAGTGCAGCTCAAATATGGGGGTACCAAAATCTGTTAAGTGCTTCGGGCCTCTAAAGGTCTTTATTTAAGACTCTGCTTGCCTTTGTCCCAAAGCACATACACAGTAAATCCCAATACATTCCAAAAGAACGTCCAGTAATGTCCAATAGAAGTGGTTGTCACCATCAAACCTTAGCTCCCTGTAGAAATAAGGGCATGTAGTTAATCTTTATAAAATAAAAAAGTTTATTTCACAAAAAGCTAAGTTAGTTGCCAGCAAGTGCAATCCAAGGAGAACAAATCCCATTACGAGATCCCAAGAATAGTTAATATACAGAGCAATAGGTCAATAAGTCCAGTAAATCACTAAGCACCTGAAATTTAAAAAAAATAAAACACACAAGAACTCCTCACTCCAGAGCGTATTCACAATGAACCGCCAAGAACTGTGGAAGACCCTCCAGATGTATAGGGCAGGATAAGCAAGTGGCCCTGCTCCCTGGGTGACCACCCACCAACAAAACACATGCAACATAGCCGAGGCATTGCAACATAAGCACTAGCAATGGTAAATAAACACAAAAACTTACTACATACACAAGAAACCAACGTTAACAAAGACGGTGTAAAAGTTTGAACCCCCCCAAATGACACTTAGTTCTTGAAGTGGAAACAAATCACTGCTGGTACTCTCAGTTTAAATGTATTGTTATGTGTGCATTACAACTAAGACTGCCTTGGGGGATATACAGAGGGTGAGGTGCCGCTACACAGTCATTTAGCCGGTACTCAGCCGCTGAAACGGAATACTGCTGGTCAAGAATGGCGTTTGGAGGTGGCAAGTGGGGCAACCAGGGCGGCACGGTGTCGCAGTGGGTAGCGCTGCTGCCTCGCAGTTGGGAGATCTGGGGGCCTGGGTTCGCTTCCCGGGTCCTCCCTGCGTGGAGTTTGCATGTTCTCCCCGTGTCTGCGTGGGTTTCCTCCGGGCGCTCCGGTTTCCTCTCACAGTCCAAAGACATGCAGGTTAGGTGGATTGGCGATTCTAAATTGGCCCTAGTGTGTGCTTGGTGTGTGGGTGTGTTTGTGTGTGTCCTGCGGTGGGTTGGCACCCTGCCCAGGATTGATTCCCTGCCTTGTGCCCTGTGTTGGCTGGGATTGGCTCCAGCAGACCCCCGTGACCCTGTGTTCGGATTCAGCGGGTTGGAAAATGGATGGATGGATGGAAGTGGGGCAACCGCCCCAAGCCCCGCGACTAAGGGGGCCCCGCTTTTCAGGTCTGTGTGTCCCGTTCGAGTGGATTCGTCAATTTATATTCTCCATTATATATATATTTGAGATGCTTCTAAGAGGAACCCTTTTAAAATCCCTCTTCAAGGTAAAATTCAACAACAACAACATTTATTTATATAGCATATTTTCATACAAAAAGTAGCTCAAAGTGCTTTACATAATGAAGAGAAGAAAAATAAAAGACAAAATAAGAAATTAAAATAAGACAACATTAGTTAACATAGAAAGGAGTAAGGTCCGATGGCCAGGGTGGACAGAAAAAAAAAAAAAAAAACTCCAGAAAGCTGGAGAAAAAAATAAAATCTGTAGGGGTTCCAGGCCACGAGACCGCCCAGTCCCCTTTGGGCATTCTACCTAACATAAATGAAATAGTCCTCTTTGTAGTTCAGGTTTTTCACGGAGTCACTTGATGCTGATGGTCATACAGACTTCTGGCTTTTAATCCATCCATCATTGTTGGAACATCATGGTGCTTTGGGTAGATGGTGGTGGCGCACGCCACCACCAACAGGACACCGGAAAAGGAAACAGAAGAGAGAGTAGTGGTTAGTACAGTTTTTGAATGAATAGTTATTATAATGAATTGGATATACAGAGTATCAGGATTAAATTACAGTGAAATTATGAGAAGGCCATGTTAAAATAATGTGTTTTCAGTAGTTTTTTAAAGTGCTCCACTGTATTAGCCTGGCGAATTCCTACTGGCAGGCTATTCCAGATTTTAGGTGCATAACAGCAGAAGGCCGCCTCACCACTTCTTTTAAGTTTTGCTCTTGGAATTCTAAGGAGACACTCAGTTGAGGATCTGAGGTTACGATTTGGAATATAAGGTGTCAGACATTCCGATATATAAGCCGGGGCGAGATTATTTAAAGCTTTATAAACCATAAGCAGAATTTTAAAGTCAATTCTGAATGACACAGGTAACCAGTGTAGTGACATCAAAACTGGAGAAATGTGTTCGGATTTTCTTTTCCTGGTAAGGATTCTAGCAGCTGCATTCTGCACTAGTTGCAAACGATTGATGTCTTTTTTGGGTAGACCTGAGAGGAGTGCGTTACAGTAATCTAGCCGACTGAAAACAAACGCATGAACTAATTTCTCTGCATGTAGGTCTTTGAAAACATTCCACAGTCCACCTTCATCGCTCGAAAAGGGTCGCCAGTATAATCCCTTCCTAAAATAGGTATAGCCCATTAGTCGCTGGTTGGCTTCTCCTATCTATAGAAAAAGACATTGCATCCAGATTAGACTACAAAGATGTAATCAACGACTTTTCCAATTGGAAGGAAAGAAAAGTAGATTTTTGTCTCTGAACCTGGAAACCGGTAAGAGATTTCATGATGATACCTCTACGTTAATTTCACACTTCCTGTTGAAACACTGAAACTCACAGTAGGAAACTCACTATTTGTAGGATATAAATATCTTGCAAAAATTTAGCTGAATACTGTAATGAGAAAATCCGGTGTATGTTAACATTATTTTTATTCAATTTGGGCACAAGTTTATACAGTCCACACATACCCTTAACAGCGTTTGATATAACCGGACCCACGTGGGGTTTGGATTAGGGTAGGGGATTAAAGCCTGAAGGCCGATGCATTGGTACACATGCCCTACCTATAATTAAAGTATTTTAAGGAACACACCCATACTATTAGTTATTTATTCAGCTTAAATGTCCTTAAATCTGTCACACCCCTAAGACCACCTCTGCTGCTGGTACTGGCCCACTTCAAGCTCTGGACATACTGTACTTTGATCCTATATCCAGATCAGGCAAGTTTCTAATAGTAATAATAAAGAATATGCAGATTTTTTAGTCTAATAGGAAGCATCCATCTGTTCCCTTTCATCATGCACTTATCCAATTCGGGATTACTGGAAGCTGGAGAATAAAGTAATTCTGAAAATAGCATTGCCTGCCTTAACACAGCACTCTAAATAGTGACAAATGAGGGCATTAAGAGCAGAGTTTCACTTCAGAGAAAGTCACTTTCTACAGAATGAGTGAAGCAATACGGCTGCAACACAATTCTCAGTTAGAGTCACGCATATGCTTGAACTGTATATTAAAAATGTGAAAGTATGACTTGCTGTTTGCTTGAAGGACCTCATATTTACAAATGTGACAGATTGTTTGACTTGAGTGAAGTTCAGTAATAATAAAGCAGATAGTTTAGGGAGCTCTTTTTCAGTTTAACTGTTTTTTAAACTGGATCAGGCTAAAGGTTAATTTTCTCTGCTTTAGAACTATAAACATAGCTAGCTTCCATCTTCTTGCTTTTCTTGGTGAATGCATATTTCTCCCTCTAGGGCAAAAAATGCATAGTGTGTATTAGTATTTCTTTAAGCTAGCATGCAGTTTTTCCATGAAATACAGTGCACTGAAGAATTAATGCCCTTGAGGGACAGACCCAGAAGAAGCTGGAGACTATTATATCTTTAAATATCCACAGAGCATCTTGGTATTTCCCAGGAAGTTTAGGGAATAGTGAGGCCTGTCCAGCCCAGCCCACCCCAGCTGAACGTGTATCTACTGCTACTATCACAGGAACAGCTGAAAGAAACTGATGGTGCATTAGTTCAGCTTGTAACCATTAAGAATAAAATTGCTGGAAGGAGAGACATAGAGGAGCAATCAGGAAATGAAGTACAGAAGAGAGAGGCAATACAGAGGCCTAACAATGGGCGAGGATCATAAATGATAGAAGAAGAAAAAAAATGTTCATAAAAAAAAAAACTAAAATAACTCAGAATTATAGTCCAGAAAAAAAAGTTCAAAAGCAGAAAATGTTAATACAAATATGTGGTTCTTCAATGTATAGATGAAGAGAGACGAGTGCCACCATCTTATATAGGCAGGGAGTGATCACTTCATATGTCAGATAATCTGTTTCGCATGCCCAGCAACATTAAATAGCACAGCAACAACCATGTAGAAACCATCATAAAATGACAGCAACCATCCAAAGACCAGAATACAAAATGGCATTGATTGGATAACGGTAAACATTTTCAATCGTCCAAAGCAAATAATACTACTGAAAAAGTTACAGAGATCATCAATTTTGATTTGGCCCAAAATTGTGTGTGTTGCTATTTGAAAGTGTGTACCCATGGTTAACTAATGTTGATTTCTACCTTAAGATCTGTTATGTGTGGGGGCTGACTTGTAGTTGAGTAGCCCACTCAAAATTATTAAATAAGCATGTGACACTAAAGGATACTGAATAGGCAGAATTTTACTTCTAAGAAGAAGAATACTTAGCTGAGGGAAGCCCATGCAAATAGGT
Organism: Erpetoichthys calabaricus; assembly: GCF_900747795.2. Classification (NCBI taxonomy): domain Eukaryota; kingdom Metazoa; phylum Chordata; class Cladistia; order Polypteriformes; family Polypteridae; genus Erpetoichthys; species Erpetoichthys calabaricus. Next base: position 167,576,526 of record NC_041401.2, on the reverse strand, counting down.
TCCTGGCTCGCCTGTCTTTCACAGTCCTCCTTCTCCACCACTATCATGACAGCACTTCATCAGTGGGTGAACTCCATGGACATAGCTGAAAGAGGAAAATTGAGCCCAGAATGTTCAGAAGGATAGTGAGAATGGCAGAGAAAAAGCCAAGGACAACTTCCAAAGACATGCAAGCTGAACTCCAAGGTCTATTAGTGCCTAATTGCACCATCCGTCGCATTTTGAGTGACAGTGGGCTCAATGGAAGAAAACTTGGGAGGACTCCACTGTTGAAAGAAAAAAATAGAAAAGCCGGACAGGAACTGATTAGAATGCATATTGACAAGCCACAGTGCTTTTGGGAGAATGTCCTTTGGACAGATGAGACAAAATTGGAGCTTTTTTACAAGTTGCATCAGCTCTCTGTCCACAGACAAAAGAAAACACCATATCTACAATGGAACATGGAGGCGCCTCTGTTCTGTTTTGGGGCTGCTTCTCTGTGTCTGGCACTGAGTGCTTGTGGTTGTAGTGGGTCCATGGCTCAGAATAAAAGGCCAGTTAAAATAAATAATCGCCGCACTTGCGGCTTAAAGAGGCATCATGGTAGTGTGGCCGGAGCGGTTCTCGGACATGGTGTGGTGCAGGCGTTTCCTTGCTTAAGAGCACAGGTGAGGAATCGTCTGTATTTGTATTTGAGGCTGGGAGCTGCTAATTGCCACAACTGTGCCACGTCCCCATTATAAATAGGAGAAGCACGAGTACAAAGGTGGAAAAAACAAAACAGAACAGATAGTAGAGGAAGAAGAAAGAAAGAGAAAGAGAGAGAGAGAAACAGAAAGAGAAAGCTGAAAGCTGGTGCATGAGTGAGCGAGAGCAGGTTCGCTGTAAGAAGGACAGACAGCTGGGAGAAGTGAGCCCTATGTGGGGTGTTTGGCCAGCACCCAGGGACGGATTGGGTCACTCCTGTTGAGTTTTGCAGAGGAGCAGAAGTGATCATGATCGAGGACAGCTTGCCGTGTAAGACCGGGAAGGCAGTCGGAGATTTGGGATCAGAGCCCCAGCATGAGCGCCCTGGCTGTTGGTGGAAACCAAGTCTTGGTTCGGGAAAGTTGCCGTACGGAGCCAGAGGATGGAAGGCAACCGGACGTGGAGAAGGTCAGCAGCAGGTAGGGCGACTCCCCTGTTGCAGAGCCCATTTGGGAGAAGCAGGGGAGTTGCCAGCTAAAGGAGGCACCGGGTTTTTAAAAGAGGACAGTTTCCAGCCCTTATTATTGTTTTAACGTCATTTTTATAGGATTTATTTATTGGATTTTAACCTCCACATTTTCACTGTTTTTAATGGATTTTTTATTTATTGACATTTTGAAGCACTGCGCTAATTTTGGGATTTTGTTTGGAATTGTTTTATTGCTTTTTAATAAAAGCACTGTTTTGCACTTTTGCACCTTTTCCCCTTCACTCGTTTTGGTGTCCAGCTCATCCATTTACATTACTGACGGTGTCGGGCTAACGAGCTCCCAAAAAGGAAGAGGGAGTATGAAGCAAGAACCTGCATCATCACAGTGCTTTGTGTCCGTGCAGAGAACAATGAAATTTCAAGACCATCAAGACATTCTGGAGTGAAACGTACTGTCCAATGTCAGAAAACTCTGTCTCAGTGTCAAGTCATGGATCCTTCAGTTGGATAATGTGCCGAAACACACCTAAGCACCTAAAAATGGCAAAGAACAAAACATTGGACTATTCTGAATTGGCCTATGAGCCCTGTTTTGAATCCTATTGAACATCTATGGAAACAAGTGAAGCATGCAGTCTGGAGAAGGACCCCTTCAAACCTGACACAGCTGGAGCAGTTTGCTCAGGAAAAGAGGGCCAAGCTACCTGTGGAGAGGTGCAGAAGTCTCATGGAGAGCTTCTGGAATCACTTGTAGGCAGTGATGGCCTTAAAAAGTTGCACAACAAAATATTAGGTTAAGGGTCCCATCATTTGTGTCCATACCATTGTCATTTGGGTTATTATTTGAAATATTCTGTTGAATCAAAACTCTAATGTAAAGTTTGATTTTTGTTAAATACGGAATCAACAATGATGGGTGCAAATTGTGTTTGTCAGTTTCAAGTTATTTCAGAGATAAATGTGGGTTATTCTTTTTTCATGGAGGTTTACCAACAAATTCGCTTGTTTTTCTAGCCAACTATTGGTTCAGTTGTGTGCCTTGTCAGGCGCATGCGGACTCACCTAGGCATAGCTCTGCTTAATTCAAGGGATGAGATGTTCTTGCCAGGTGAGGATAAAAGATAAGAGTATCTCGCAAGTCCCTTTTCAAAATAAAGTTGCAAAGTTTTCCTGTTTTTCACATAGACACACACACACTCACAAGGCAGCCATGTCAATACAACTGTGGTGTTTGTAACACTCACAATGCATACCTTATGCTGCCAGGAGAGGGTCCAGCTGAATTTAGCTCAAATTGGGAGGTCAAAATTGTCAAACCCACCTATTTTATCTATTTTTCCTTGTAATTAATTTGGATACAAAATATCATAACAAAATACAACTCAATCAGGCAAATGAAAGAAAGATATGCTTCATAAACAATTTAAAAAGAACTCAGCACTCAGCTCCCATCTGACAAAGAGAACAATGTAAATAGACAGTCTCATCTAAAACAAATCTTTGTATAATGTAAAACATCCAGTGGAGTAAAAAAAGTTAAGCGCTAGCCCGACATGTTTACTTTACGGTTACATTAATGAGTTCTTGCCAAGTTCAAAGGAAGTTTTGAACACATCCTCGTAAGGAGAGTTTGATTTTTTCAAATCTGAGATAATATAGAGCATTGATTTCCCACGGAGTTCGAGAATGTGGGCTTAGCAATCTTTCTGTTGAGCAAAAAAAAAGTCTTTTGTTTAAGTAGTGAGTGTTATGATGGTATTTCTTACAGTATTTAATTTATTGCAGTGGTTTCTGTGTAATTTCCCTATGTTTTTGTTTTCTTACCCTTCTGAGTTTATGAATAGCAGGATTTGGTTTATTATGTTAGTTTCTGGTTTTGACTTCTGTGGTATTTTTATGTTTTTATTTAATTATTTCACTGCCATTTTTATTGGATCACTTAAGCACTTGTTTGAATCCTTTTTAGAGCACCCTCCTGTGCAAAGCTTATGGGTTTTCTCCATGTTCTTATGAGGATCTGGATTTCTTCATGCTGTCCAAACGCAGGTCTGTAAGTTGACTAGGGGCTTCATTTATAAAGCATGCATATGCAATAAAAGAGGCTGGAAATCTGCGTACGCAACATCCCCTGCAAATGTTAGGTTTTATAAAATTGGGTTATCATGCGTATTTTTATGGTACTCTGACCTGGGCATATGCAAAATATTACAGACACTGGGCAATGAGGACACCCTTAATCCAGTAAGGAAATGCAGCCAAACCAGCTAAATGACAACTCGCATGCATAATAATTCATATAACCGAGTCATAATTATAATATGTGTTGTCATGACAAACATATTTTACCTCAAAAACGATGAATATAATGTAATATGATTTAAGAGGACCAATTCTGCGTATTTGGACTGGAGAACTTTTTTGTTTTTTTTGTCAGTTTATATCATCTATAGTACTTGTTGTCACATCTCAAGGACCTGGCCAACAGGTCAGGAGTATCTCAGCCAAGCTTCACTATGTCATGTCTGCTGTGCTGGAAGCCATTAACTATCTGGCAAGGCACTACAGCCAGTGTGAGTGTACATACATGAAAGAAAACACGTTTTTACCAGCATAAAAAGGCAATTTGCAGCAGTGTCTGGTTCTCCTAATGTAATATTGCAATAAGGGCATCTAGCAAGAATGAAGCTGCTTTTGTTAACTGTAAGCAGTCACAATCCTTAAATGTACAAGTTATCTGTGACACCATGATGTGGCTGGCAAATGTTGTGTCTTAAGTGTCCTGAGTCATTTATTATGAGGCAAAGTAATTTGGACAGATGCGACGGTACTGTTTGTGGTGACTGACTTGTTGGTAAGTGTGGACGATCGGGGGGGTCGTGCAGCCCCCTAATCCGAATACAGACAGGCACAGAGACACAAGTCCAAGTACACACTTTTATTTTGTTTCTTTTCAGTGCAAAAATCACCAGCTAATATCGTTCAGTCCCTTCTCTCTCTTTCTTTCTCTTCTCTACCGCCTCCACTCCTCTCCCGCGTTTTGTCCTCCTCCTCCCGATTCTGGCTCCCCAGGTAGTGTCTGCTAGCCCCTTATATAAAGTCCCCGGAAGTGCTCCAGGTACTTGTTGATGGATTTCTGGCAGCACTTCCGGGTGTGGCGGAAGAACTATACTCCAGGGTTCAGCATTTGCTGCATGGACCCCAACAGGGATGCATCAAACTCCGACTCCCATGGAGCCCTGCGGGAGTCCGAGGCACCACTGTCGGCCAGGGTGGTTGCCACCTAGTGCTCCAGGGGAGGTAATGTTCTGGCCAAGTTTCCTCCCCTGCTCGTTCCGGCGTGGAGGCTTCATGGCCAGGCAAGGGCCCTGGCCGTCCACAACATAAGGTAATTGGCTGAACCTCAGTGTTTCATATGGCCGTGCTGTTCATTTTAACAACAATCACGTCATTACATGTGCCAGTCGATTGCAGCTGCTCGCTCAGACACTGGCGCCTCATGCCTCTCTAGGACCCCCAGAACACGTAGAAGTCTACAGTATAATGTCACATGTAATCTTGCACTCTCAGTTGTGGAGCACAGTCAGATACTCTTAAATGCAGGAGGTGGGGTCTCGATGCATCGGGATGGAGTTGCTCCACCATCCAGTGAAGTTCTGTAGCATCGTGATTGCATATACATGAGGATGATTAGCATGCTCCATATATGGATGTTTCAGTGTTGTGATCGAGGTGCTTCTTCATATGCATATTACAAGGTGATTGTGATTTATAAACAGTAAATTGGGTGGATATGTGCGCGTGCCAGTTTTTGTAAATCTGACTTTTTTTCTTTTGATGTATACATTTTCCTGTTTTTTGTTTTGGGGTGTGTGCATATGTTCACACTCAGATCCACACAAAGTTTTATAAATGAGGCTCCTGATGATTATGGGTTTGGTAATTACCTCCATCTCTCAGCAACAGTAAAACTAAATTAAGCAGGTTCAGTGAACAGATGGATTGTTGTCGTGTAAGTGTACCGTATAATGTTGATTTCTGCCTTTATTTCTGTTGTAGCTATGATAACAATGGACAAATTAATGCAGGGCTTTTACCTTGCCAACATACATAATAGGGATAATCATTATTAGGAAAGTATTTTGACAAGTTCAAAACCTTCCTTTAAAGTTTTCAACAGATTAATAACAGAAATCCATATCTCATTTTCCAGGTCTTTTTTAGTCTTCATCCCTCTTTAAGAATACTCACTTGTAGGTCTGTGCGTTTGTGTTGGCTTCATGTAGTCTTTGATTTATTTTATTTTTTTTTTATCAGAGTTGTGCTGATAAGGAGGAAAAAATAAGCTTATTAACACTTGCCTTCTGCTTCTGGTTAACAATGCGCTAACCTTCATCTAACCTCTGGTTTTCTTTGTTTGGGCATGACAAATCTTGGCAACCCACAATGTATTAATACCATGGCATTTGGAGAATTAAAAAGGTTTAGGTCTTTGTACATGCAAAGTGCACATGTTGTCAGTTTTTGTATAGAGTCTGTGGCCATGTGATAAACCACACAGCTCAGATTGCAAGAAGTGCGATCCGGTATATCAGGCAATAATTATCATGTGTGTTAGGCCGAGGCCATACCATCCATGGATGAGTCAGGACTGCTGGAAAGCATGAGTGATGTAGCCTACGGGACCCTGTTATGCAATGTGAGATTGTTTTTATATAATCTATATTGTTTATGTGGTTTCTGTGCAATTTATATTATGTGATTGCAATTTTCTTGTTTTGTTTATTGAATATATTTCCCTTGAATTTGTTATATGGGAAACAAGCATAAATTAGGATTCCGATGATTACATATGGGTCAGCACACTGGCACAGTTGTGAGAGGTGAATGCTGCCACCTCAAGGCTCCAGATACTCTGATTACTGCTGATTGCTTGGCTCATCATCATCTGTGTGGAGGTCGATCCTTCTTTATGAATTCTAGTATCAACTGGCAACACTAAGTTGGCCTGGTGTAAGAGTGAATGTGTGATAAAATGTTCCCCTTTTCCCATATAGAGATGATTCCTACCTTCTGTGGAAATTCTGTAATGGAAAACATGGCACCAGAAAGTGGATGGGTAGATGGTTATATATCAGTAATGAAACTCAATTTGAATAAAACATTAGAGAAATATTATGTTGGTGCTTTTTGTTGCAGCTCGTCGGACAGTTGTGCTATCAAGTCAATTGGCTTCATTGTCGTAACATCCATATGCCATATTGCAGCATACAGTGGCATGAAATAACGCTCTCCAGCACCATGGTGTAAAATAAACAAAGGGCAAATACAAGACAGGTAAAGAACTATACTATACTGTAAATAAAAAATAGATAAGTGAATAGACAGTAATAATTTGAAATAGTTTATAATAAATAAATAAAAGATAAATAAATAACAGTAAAACTAACAATAAAAAAGCAACAGAATGAAAAGTGTAATAAATGTAATGCATATACAGGGGCAGATCTGAGGGCAGGAGGGCAGCACAGAATTCAGAGTCCGGATGACCAAGGAGTAGAAGCTGAACCTTTCAGAACTTGTTTGGATGCTACATTACCTTCTGCCAGATGGAAGTAGGACAAAGAGACCATGGGAGGGGTAGGAGTGATCCTTTACAATGCTGTTAGCTTTGCAGATATGGAACTTTAAGAAGATGTCTTCAATGGAAGACTGAGAGGGCCCAATGATTTTTTCTGCAGTATGCACTCTCCATTGAAGAATAGTTTTGGCCTTCTCCTCAGTGGACACCAGGCCATCGCGTTTCAGATTCCCTAAATAGCTTTTTCTACTGTCTTCAGCATTTTGTGCTGTATATTTGAAATCATCTTAATGATTTTATAATAACTTCTTAATAAATATAAAGTTTTATAGCAGTTTTCCAGTCATCCATTGCTGAAAAGTGAAAGTCATGAATTTTCAGTTGTAGACCTTACATATATTGAATATCATTTGGATCATTTAGATACTTACTTTTACTATCATATTTATTTTTAAGGCGTCACAATCTATCTATCTATCTATCTATCTATCTATCTATCTATCTATCTATCTATCTATCTATCTATCTATCTATCTATCTATCTATCTATCTATCTATCTATCTATAGTAAAGGGACTGATGTTCTGTCTTGGAGGATGGCAGTTGTCTTTGGGTCATCCAGTTTTCATCAGGGCACCAATCGTGTGTATAATTTGACTTGTAGTTTAATTGACTGATTCTGTTATTTCTTTGTTTCTATATTTAATGTTTTAAGCAGAAACAAAAGAAGATATGCATGTTTTATTCATGGAAATGAATTACATTGAGAGCACGTGTTGAGGTTTTGTTTTTCTTATTTCTATTACAAAGGCTGTTTGTTATCAAAGCAGCTGTTTAATGGTGAGTCGCTCCCATTTCCAATACATCATCAGTTACACCTGTGCCCACTGTTTGTTTATCGTCACAAAGATCTTTTTTGGGTACAAGTCACACTTACTCAGTCACTACAAAATAAGGCAAGAAAAAGCTGACATATTAAACAAAGGTATGAAAAATGCCTTAGCATGTTATGTTAGAGACTGTAAACTGGACTAAATGAGAAACTGACAGAAAAGCACTGCACCGCCACAGGGCTTAGGAATCACTGATCCATGGTGCCTGTCCAAGTGTGCACCATCAACAGAATTTATAAAGTAAAGTACAAGACTCTGGGGTAAAAAACAAGTAAAGGAAAAGGAAAAAAATGTATAGGTACAACACATACAGTAACTGTTCAGCACCAGGCAGCATATTACAAAGGCAATAATAAAATATTTGAATAGAGATGTCTTCTGTGTGTTGTGATGTACCAGTTTTGGTGATGCGGTGGTTAGCTGAACTGGGTTTAACTTCCATGTCCTGTCACTTGTCTATGTGGAGTTTGCACGTCTCCCCATGTCTGTGTATGTCTCCTCTCAGTACTTTGGCTTTCCCCTCACATCCCGAAGGCATACACATTAGAGTAAATTGGTTGTGTGCACAAGAAGGTTCTGCAGTTGTTGTGGAAAATTCATGCTCTCCATATTTCTTTGGGCTTCCTCCACTGATTCCAGGTTAACGTTTCACAGTATATGGATATTGGAAAAGTACCAAAAAAACCCAAATTTTAAGACAGTATGGTACCAGCATTTTGAGGGTTTTTGGTACCGGAAGTAAGCTTCAGCTTTCCTCTCATAATCAACATTCATTCGGTATTACAGTTGTGGAAAAACGTCCATTTCATAGAAGTGATGAAAGAAAATTATACTCTTCAACAAGATCAGAATTTCATGGGAGATTCACCTCCACTCATTGCTTCAAAGCAGTCAGGAGTACATGGCTGTGAAGAAGGAAGTCGTACAACGTGATGCAATGGCGCACCAAAGAGGCAATCAATTGTGTTGCCACACCAGGGAGGTAATTACCACAATGCAAAATGTGAAACCAGCAATGGACTATGGTGTGATGCCATGATAAAATTCTTAGCCTGGGCAGAAAGGTTTGCACTGTGGATGGGTGAATTGTAATGGTGGTGCTGCGTGGAAAGTGGGGGCTTAGTAAGAGAGAGCTCAGGTGACGTCACCAGGAAGTGCTTATAGCACCCGGAGATAAGGGTTCTCTTATAGCTGATGGCAAGCTGCATCCGAGGAGCTTCGTAATCCAGACATCACAGGTTTGCAGCTGATCACCAACACATGTAACAGTACAAAATGAGTGACCTGGCAATGGACCTTGATGTGATTCCTAGACCAAACATTTTTCATATTTTTTATTCCCTGAGCAACAAAGTAGTGAGTTAGTATGTCAAGGAAGATGCTTAATATCTTTATGTGAATTTTGAAGTGCATAGCACATGTAAGAATGAGATTGCAAGGTCTATGCAGTGCAGATGTATCCGGCGTGGGTTTGCACTTGAACCCAGTGCTTTGCCTTGGGGGATGTGATCTTCATGTGACTTCTTTATACTAAGCTCTCTGAAAAATACCACCTGCAGACTTGGCTCCAGGTGTGAGTCCCAGTATGACTTTTAGGGCAAGGGTTCCACTAAGTTTTATCTGGAACATCATGTGAATCAGTTTTTGCTCTGGCCCTAATCCAAACCTATTTGCAAACTATAATAGTACCAGGACCAGAATGCTCCTGACCCCTAATGCAGGTGTTGAACCAGGAGGTGGGGGTTGTTGGAACTTTTGATCTATTGGTCATCATCTGAGGGTTTTAACCAAAACCATGCTGAAAGTGGATGAACATTTCCAAAAGAAGGTTCTTTCAAAGGGAGGTGAGGGGCTCACTTACCATGGTACTGTGAGGAGCCCAACAGTCTATGACGACCTCAGAAGTGGAGCCATTGGCTTCTCCAGATTGAGAGTAGGCAGTTGAGGTAGTTTAAGCATCACATAGAGATGTCTTCTGTGTGTTGTGATCCTGCCACTCAAAAAGCTCAAGTCTTGTGCAAGACTCAAAAACAATGGCCAGACCTGCACTTTACTCAGGCCTGACCTCAAAAGAGGTCAGAACCCCCTGGATCCTTGCAGCAACAGGAAGCCAGGAAGGAAACCAAAGTTGAGGAGTAGAAGAATCAAAATGAGGGACCGAGAACACCAGTCGAGCAGCCGCATTCTGGAGGAGCTGGAGGTCGGATTGCAGCTGAAGAAATTCCCTTCAGGAGAGAGTTGCAGTAGTCCAGCTGTGAGTGAACCAATGCCAGAACAAGGAGTTGCATGGCACAATTAGAGGGCTGACCAACTCAGACAGCCTAGCCCCAAACTTAAAAGACAGGCCAGGCACATAAAGGTGAAAAAAGCTTTAAAGTCTCAAATATCCAGAAGGAAAAACCATGAAAATCTAGCAAAGTACATTTAATATTTACACAAATTTAAAAGACGAACAAAACACACAGAGGAACAAAAGTAGCCTCAAAATCCAGATATTCACAAAATTGGTAAACAATACCTTAAACAAATGCAGGGTCAATAGAAAGTAGTGTCAAACAAGAAACAGGAATCAAAACCAAGATGCCATGTCAAAACGGCAGTGACCACTGCCAGTTCTATTTTTATACACCTGAAGCGATCTCCAGGCTGCACCAGTTATTATTAATATTTATTAAGTAGATGCCTTTCCCATAAACTCTTTGTGAGTATAACAGCAGCTATCCTATAGGAGAGAATCTAAGCAGATCCAAAATATTTAATAAAAAAAGGTGTTTACAAAAGATGTCTAAACACAAGTAAATTGGATGCAGTACAAATAGATAAAGGGAGATCATTCCGCAGCTTTGAAGCAAGAACAGAGAAACACTGTTCAGCCTTGGTACGTCTGGCAAGAGAAGGAACGGTCAGCAGACAGCCAGAGACAAAATGGAGACTTCTTGAAGTGACTTATGGAGAGACAATAAACTAAGGATATTGAGGAGCAGAACCATTCAGAGAATGGTAGGTCAAGACAAGAGTTTTGAACTAGATTCTTGCAGCAGCTGGAAGCCATGGAGGAAACCAAAGCTGAGGAGAGTAGCAGAAGTGAAATGAGAAACCGAGAACACCAGTTGAGCAGCTGCACTGTGGAGAAGCTGTGTTGGTCTGATAACAGCTGAAGGAAGTCGACCCAGGAGAGAGTTTCAGTAATCCAGCCGAGAGCAAACCAGCGCTTGCAACAAGGAGTTGGGAGGCATAATTAGATGGCACTGCATCAATAACCCTCACTCATTAATAGCTGGTATAACCACATGGGCAAGGGATTACCTTGGCAAAGTTTTGTCAAGCACTACAATGCAGTGTTACATTCACAAATGCCGCTTGAAACTTTACTGTGCAAAAAAGAAACCTTACATTAACCATTTCCAGAAGTGACATCAGCTTTATCTGGGATGGACCATGACACTGTGGAAAGGTGTATTGTGGTCAGACAAATCATTCCACACCGTTTGACCAAAGATGAAAAGGACTATCCAGACTGTTATCAGCAACAAGTCCGTAAGCTCGAGTCTGTCATGTGTCTGTGCCCTTGGCAAAGGTAATTTATATTTCTGTGGTGGCAGCAGCATTAATGAAGAAAATGTACATTGAGATTGTAGAGCAACATATGCTGCCTTCAAGATGACATCTTTTCCAGGGACATCCATGTATTTTTCAGCAAGACAATGCAAAACCACATTCTGCATAAATTAAAGAGGCATGGCTTCTGAAGAAGAGGGTACGGGTACTGGACTGGCCTGCCTGCAGTCCTGACCTGTCCCCATTAGAGAATGTGTAGAATTTTGAAACAAAAAATTTGGGAATGACGACTCTGTACTGTTTCACAGCTTAAGAACTGCAGGAAGAATGGGGCAAAATAACACCTGAAAGCTTCATTGCTTAGTATCCTCAGTGCTAAAACGTCTTTTAAGTGTTGAGAGAAGAAGTGGCAACATTGCAAAGTGGTGAATGCTTTACCGTCCAGCTTTTATTTGGAATGTGTGGAAGGCTTGAAATGCAGGAATGGATGTATGTTGTATATTAACAAATGAAATGAAGTTGATCAAATAAAACATGAAATATCTTGGGTTCATACTGTCTGCAATGAAGTAAAAGTCAATGTAAATTTAAGAATTACTGCTTTTTTTTACATTTGCATTTTCCATACCGTCCCAATTATTTCTGATTTGGGGTTGTAATAACATACTATAAAAAATTATATTTGAAAAACAAAAAACAAGCTTGAGCCAGGAACAAAACCCTGGCTGTACCATAACATCCAACTGAAATACTTCTACCGCACATTAGGAGAGGCTAAGGGGCAGACCCAGAACATTCTAGAAGAATTACAGTGGCATGCAAAAGTTTGGACCCCCTGTCTGTTTCTGTGCATAATTAAGTAAGCAGAGGATAAACTGAACACCAAATGGCATACAATTAAAGATGATTAATTTCTTTAATGTTTTAAGCAAGATAACATTTTTTTCATTATACCAAAAAAATGAAAAGGGCCTAAAGCAAAAGTTTGGGCACCCAACCTGGTCAGTACTTAGTAAGACCCCACTTTGGCAAGTATCACAGCTTGTAAATGCTTTTTGTTGCCAGCTAAGAGTCTTTCAGTTCTTAGTTGAAGTATTTTTTGCCCATTCACCCTCACAAAATGTTTCTAATTCTGCAAGGCTCTTGGGTCTCTTGCACGCTCTGCTCTTTTGTGATCTCTCCACAGATTGTCAATGATGTTTAGGTTGAGGGACTGTGAGGGCCATGGCAAAACTGTCAGCTTGCTCAATTGAGGTATTCTATTGTAGATTTAGGGGTGTGCTTTGGATCATTATCTTGTTTTAGGACTCATCCATCCATCCATCCATTCTCTTCCGCTTATCCGAGGTTGGGTCAAAGGGGCAGCAGCTTGAGCAGAGATACCCAGACTTCCCTCTCCCCGGCCACTTCTTCTAGCTCTTCCGGGGGAATTTGAAGGCATTCCCAGGCCAGCCGAGAGACATAGTCCCTCCAGCGTGTCCTGGGTCTTCCCCCGGGGCCTCCTCCCGGTTAGACGTGCCCGGAACACCAGGGAGGCATCCAGGAGGCATCCTGATCAGATGCCCGAGCCACCTCATCTGACTCCTCTCGATGCGGAGGAGCAGCGGCTCTACTCTGAGCTCCTCCCGGATGACTGAGCTTCTCACCCTATCTTTAAGGGAAAGCCCAGACATCGTACGGAGGAAACTCATTTCAGCCGTTTGTATTCATGATCTCGTTCTATCGGTCACTACCCATAGCTCATGACCATAGGTGAGGGTAGGAGCGTAGATCGACTGGTAAATTGAGAGCTTTGCCTTGCGGCTCAGCTCCTTTTTCACCACGACAGACTGATGCAGAGCCCGCATTACTGCGGATGCTGCACCGATCGTCTGTCGATCTCATGCTCCCATTCTTCCCCCACTTGTGAACAAGATCCCGAGATACTTGAACTCCTTCACTTGGGGCAGGATCTCGCTACCAACCCTGAGAGGACTCATCCTCTTTTTAATTTCAAATTTTTTACAGATGGTGTGATGTTTGCTTCCAGGTTTGCTGGTTATTTATTTGAATCCATTCTTTCCTCTACCAATGACCCATTCCCATTTGTCACTGGCTGCAACACATGTCCAAAGCCTGATTGATCCACTGCTATACTTAATAGTTGGGATACATGTTTTTTCCTGGAATTTTGCACCCTTTTTTCTCCAAACATTCCTTTGCACATTGTAGACAAAAAGTTCTATTTTGCCGTCATCCGTCCTCAGGGCTTGTTTAGATGTTTAGTTGCAGACATCAGGTGCTGAATTTTGTAGATAGGACACAGGAAAGATTTTCTTCTGCTGAGTCTACCATGAAGGTCATATTTATTCAGGAGTCACTGCACAGTACAACAGTGCCCCACCACTCCAGAGTCTGCTAAATCTTCCTGAAGATCTTTTGCAGTCAAACAGGGGGTTTATTTGCCTTTCTAGCAATCCAATGAGCAGTTCTCTCAGAATGTTTTCTTGGTCTTCCAGACCTCAACTTGACCTCCACCGTTCCATCTAACTGCCAATTCTTAGTAACATTACAAATTGAGGTAAACAGCTACCTGAAAACGCGTTGCTATCTTATTGTAACCTTCTCCTGCTTTGTGAGCATAAATTCTTTTATTTTTCTGAGTGCTTGGCAGCTGCTTAGAGGAGCAGCCCATGGCTGCACATTGTTGGGACAATGTTGGAGGAGTCAGGGAATTTATACAACTTAGTAATTTACATCACCTGGGCTTTCCTAACAATGACTGTGAACAGGCCATAGCCCTAAAAAGCTAATGAAGGTCTGAGACCACCTTAGGAATAGTTATCTGAGGCCTCAGATACCTTGGGGTTCCCAAACTTTTGCACGGCACTCCTTTTCTTTTTCACTGTACAATTGTACAAAACAAAAGCAATACACTAATCTTGCATAAAATGCTGAAAAGAAATGTGTCATCTTTACCTTCATGTCTTTTGGTGATCAGTTCATCTTCTGCTCACTTACCTATTCACAGTAACAGACATTTTAAGCAAGGGTGCCCAAATTTTTGCATACCAATTTACATCTCTTTGGTGGTCTGGGCACATTTCCAGAGGGTACTTAAGTCTATTGTTGATGTTCCAACCCACAGGAATGTAGAAATAAAAAATATTTTAAAATGTGCCACTGAATTGTTTGGTTTTTGGCATCGACAAGAAGACAAAAAACTTAAAAAAATAATAAACAGTTTAGGAGCCCAATAGGTCCTAAGGTTAGTCTGAATAACAGGAAGCAAATAGCAGAATTATGTTGAGCTGGCAAAAGCTTTCTTCATCCTCAAACTCCTGCACAGTCAGTGTGGGCACCCTCCTATTTATGACCACCAAAACATGACAGTGCTTGCTGAGAAGATTAGGTAGACAAAGAAAAATGGGAGCACCATATGACAAAAACTTGCTCAAATGTAGAAAGAAAAGCAGTGTATAAAAGCACAGATAGAGATGAGAGATTTGCTTAAAAATAGCCAAGTAACTGAAATTCCAGAATAATGGAGTCTGGCCTCACCAAGCAAGATCAGAGAGCTGACAGTGTGCCCATGCTTTAAATTGAGCCTAACAAAATGGCCACAAACACCATGTGACCACACACCCACCAGATATGCTGTGACCATCATACCACGTGACCGTGCCCCATAGTGTCATGATGCATTGACCATCTTGGGGCACTGGAAACAAACAAAAAGAATATGAATGTTAAAAAGGCACAAAACAATGCAATGCATTAACTCAATGAAGCAGTGAAGTTAAGCCTGTCATTTGATTTTTTTAAACAATCTACATGAGAACAGGCCATTCAGACCAACAAATCTCACCCGTCATATCCTCTTAATTCTTCCAAAATAACATCAAGTTGCATTTTGAAGGTTCAGAAAGTTCCACTGTCAAAGTTGAACTTATTCCAAGTGTCTGTGGTTGTCTGTGTGAAGAAAAACGTTCTAAAGTTTGTGTGAAATTTGCCCTTAACAAGTTTCCAACTGTGTCCCCATGTTCTTGATGAACTCATTTTAAAGTAATACCATGAACCTGATTAGCTGCAGTATATCCAATGGAAGCCAGATGTCTTCTTGTTTTTGCAAAAGTAGCCCTACCATTGTCCACTCCAGAAATATTAAGACAATAAAAACATGGCTTGAAAGAAAAGATGCACACACTGTAGCTTGTTATTTAATGCTGGCCTACGATGTGAAATATAAACCTCTGAAGGAAGCAAATTGAACAGCATGAAATTGTGGTGGGATCCAGAGTAATCATGTGAGACCCCTTCAGGATAGCAGGAGGCATTGTCATGAGTCATGGGCACAGGACTGCATTATCTGGCCATAACTGAGTGCCACCTTCACAGGGCATGGCAGTTTAGGCTATAACCATAGAGTCTGTTATGTGAGCATGTTATTCAAGAAGTCACACGGTGTTCTGACTAACACTTATTTATTCGCTCTGTCTGATACTTATGAGCGGGCACCTCATTAACATTCCTTTGTATGTGCACTTAAAGTTCAGATTGCTTTCTAGGTAGAAAATCCATTCCTCTTTTACCTTACCTGCTTGTGTAGGACAGACATAATTATTATAGACTAGGGGGCCTTGCCCCCTGCTCGCTTCGCTCTCCAACCCCGTTTCCCCCGCAAAGAGGGGGGCTGAATGGTCGCCCCTCCAAAACCCCTCTTAAACGGTGATACAATGGGAACAAATACAGTGCTGTTTAAACCTCCTGTTTGCTCGATCAGCTGCCTGCTTGCTGCCTCTGCCGTGCTGCATGATCTGAACTTCGCTCGCCTATCCTTATCTCCACCCCTGCCAGCGCGATGCACCATTGCAAAGTGGGGGGGGGGGGGCTGAATGCACTCCAAAGAGACGCAGTCGCTCCTCCAAAACCCCTCTTAATCGGTAAATAACAGTTGGTTTTTTTTACCACCTCTTTGCTCGATCAGCTGCATGGCTTGCTGCTCCTGCCGTGCCGCGTGATCTGCATTTCATGCGGCACTGCAATCGTTTAAAAGCCTGTACAGCACCTTCTTGTCCCCCAGACATCCTCAAACACTATGCGATCTCGTTTCGCTGTTCCATTATTTCACAGAGTAATATTTTCCATTTGTTTGCACTAATGCGATCTTTACTCTCATGTTTTTGAGACTTTCAAATTTTCCTACTTCCATTATCTCTGACCTGCTGTGCATGTGTTTCACAGGACTTGCTTCCAAAGGTTGTAAGTATGACGTGACTTGTCCGTCTCGCGGGACGTGAAAGTGTCTCTCTGTCTCTCTTCAAAAGATCTCTCTTCCAAAGATCACGTCTCGTCGCGAGATTTTTTTTATATTAGAGAGATACAGTGGGGCAAAAAAGTATTTAGTCAGCCACCAATTGTGCAAGTTCTCCCACTTAAAAAGATGAGAGAGGCCTGTAATTTTCATCATAGGTATACCTCAACTATGAGAGACAAAATGAGAAAAAAAATCCAGAAAATCACATTGTCAGATTTTTAAAGAATTTATTTGCAAATTATGGTGGAAAAAAAGTATTTGGTCAATAACAAAAGTTCATCTCAATACTTTGTTATATACCCTTTGTTGGCAATGACAGAGGTCAAACGTTTTTTGTAAGTCTTCACAAGGTTTTCACACACTGTTGCTGGTATTTTGGCTCATTCCTCCATGCAGATCTCCTCTAGAGCAGTGATGTTTTGGGGCTGTCGCTGGGCAACACGGACTTTCAAATCCCTCCAAAGATTTTCTATGGGGTTGAGATCTGGAGACTGGCTAGGCCACTCCAGGACCTTGAAATGCTTCTTACGAAGCCACTCCTTCGTTACCCAGGCGGTGTGTTTGGGATCATTGTCATGCTGAAAGACCCAGCCACGTTTCATCTTCAATGCCCTTGCTGATGGAAGGAGGTTTTCACTCCAAATCTGACGATACATGGCCCCATTCATTCTTTCCTTTACACGGATCAGTCGTCCTGGTCCCTTTGCAGCCCCAAAGCATGATGTTTCCACCCCCATGCTTTACAGTAGGTATGGTGTTCTTTGGATGCAACTCAGCATTCTTTCTCCTCCAAACACGACGAGTAGAGTTTTTTCACTTGACCATATGACATTCTCCCAATCCTCTTCTGGATCATCCAAATGCTCTCTAGCAAACTTCAGACGGGCCTGCACATGTACTGGCTTAAGCAGGGGGACACGTCTGGCACTGCAGGATTTGAGTCCCTGGTGGCGTAGTGTGTTACTGATGGTAGCCTTTCTTACTTTGGTCCCAGCTCTCTGCAGGTCATTCACTAGGTCCCCCTGTGTGGTTCTGGGATTTTTGCTCACCGTTCTTGTGATCATTTTGACCCCATGGGGTGAGATCTTGCGTGGAGCCCCAGATCGAGGGAGATTATCAGTGGTCTTGTATGTCTTCCATTTTCTAATAATTGCTCCCACAGTTGATTTCTTCACACCAAGCTGCTTATCTATTACAGATTCAGTCTTCCCAGCCTGGTGCAGGTCTACAATTTTGTTTCTGGTATCCTTTGACAGCTCTTTGGTCTTGGCCATAGTGGAGTTTGGAGTGTGACTGTTTGAGGTTGTGGACAGGTGTCTTTTATATTGATAACGAGTTCAAACAGGTGCCATTAATACAGGTAACAAGTGGAGGACAGAGGAGCCTCTTACAGAAGAAGTTACACGTCTGTGAGAGCCAGAAATCTTGCTTGTTTGTAGGTGACCAAATACTTATTTTCCACCATAATTTGCAAATAAATTCTTTAAAAATCAGACAATGTGATTTTCTGGATTTTTTTTTCTCCTTTTGTCTCTTATAATTGAGGTATACCTATGATGAAAATTACAGGCCTCTCTCATCTTTTTAAGTGGGAGGACTTGCTCAATTGGTGGCTGACTAAATACTTTTTTGCCCCACTGTATATATAGATTTATAAATATTATAATCTGCATTGTTAAGGTAAGTCAGACATTTTTATTATTTGTCCCTCTCTAAGTGCATTTTGTATATTTTTGGACATGATTTGTATTTTTTGAACTTCTGATCCTAATGTGGGCAGGTGGAAGCCTTCCTATAGAGTTTGGTTCAGGCTCCATGGAGTGAGGCCTTTCCTAGGCAGGCTAGGGAAGGCTCTGGCTTGTTTTTTTGGGTTTCTGTAGAGGCCTCACACCCTTTTGTCATTTTGAGTTCCAAGAATCACAAAAGCAATATATCCTAAAAGTGAAATTGTTAGAAAAGTTGGCAGAAATAACTTAAAGTCTTCTTTTAGGGTTTTCAGAAGAATAGAAAGGGCAAATAAGCAATGGTCCAAACAAACAAGTCATCAAGTCTTTTAGAAAGACCAAAGGGAAAACTAGAGTAGAAGCTGGAATGTGACACAAACTGTAATGAGAATCCAGTTCCTAAATAATTTTCTTGCTTGAGTATGAGTCATTCTTTTGATGGCTTGAATT
The DNA here is from genome assembly GCF_900747795.2 of Erpetoichthys calabaricus. Lineage (NCBI taxonomy): Eukaryota > Metazoa > Chordata > Cladistia > Polypteriformes > Polypteridae > Erpetoichthys > Erpetoichthys calabaricus. Next base: position 167,557,868 of record NC_041401.2, on the reverse strand, counting down.
TGGGTGATTTTCCCTGCAAACAGCCTTCAGCCATGATGATATCACAAGTTCACGCATAATGAATCCAACAGAGCAATCAGTATCCAAATGACTGCACCTGTAAGAAAGTAATTAAAAAATAGTAAAAAATAATACACTTGATCTTGAACTGATAACTATCATTTATAAAGCAGGGTACTGTACATTAATGTATTAAGATGTGGTTTTGTGTCTATTTTCATTTCATTTTCTCTTCAGTCATCCTGGAGTAGGCACAGGTAGCGAATTAGCAATACTCAATATTCAAGCTCCTTCTTAAGAATAACTGTTGACCTCATGTGCACACAGGAGTCTATACAGTGTATAGTGCTGCTGACTCATGGATCTATTGTTCTTGGTTTGAATCCCACTCCTGCTTGTCATGTCTGTGGAGTCTAAATGATTTCCCAGTGTTTACATGGGATTCCTTCAAACTATTCTGATTTTCTTTTCACATTCCAAAGAAAATCATAAACTCTCTTATCACATAATAGAAAATTAACTGAGTGCAAATGAATAACAGAACATACCAAACATGGGGGGGAGGGAACTCACTTGTATTCTATTCAGTTTGTTCTGTTAACCTATTACAAGTTGTTTTCGATCTTCCTTTTAGCATGAAACAGCCCAGCTGCTGAATGTACAAAGAATCTGTCAAACTGCTCAATTGGAATTTGCTGTGGAAAGAATCATTAGGATGACTAAGGACTGGATCTGGTTTTGGCTTTTTTATAATGTCATTATACAGCTTCTTCATCAGCATTTTGTGATGCCCTATGATTCTGCTTGCTGTTTTCGTCTTTGTAATTTAACTTGTGCGTCTAGGTTTTCTAGTCTTGTGGAGCCAGATGTGATTCTCATATGAGAATACATGCCTGGCGACAACCCATTTTGGCCACCAGAGGACGCACCAGCTCCCCAAACCCAACATAGACAGCCACAAACATTTTTCTTTCATACTTTAACTTCTTTTCTTTCTGTTCTTTCTCTTCCACTCTGTCTCCTTCCACCTCCACTCCTCCTCCAGCAAGCTTTGTCTTCCTCCTCCTCCTGACTCTGGCTTCCTGGGTCCTTTATATTCTGCACCTGGGAGCACTTCAGGTGGCCCATCAGCATTACCCCCGAGGCACACCCAGCTGTAGTAGGGCTCCAACGTTCCTGCAGCACCATCTGGTGGCACCCATGGAACCCAAACTCCAACTGTAGCTCTGCGGGAAAGCACAGGCACTGCTGCATCATCGGAGGGATGCCACCTAGCATTCTGGAGGAGGTAGTGCCCTGTGCATGTCCGCGCTCCCAGTCCTTCCATTAAGGAGGCGACCCTGCCCATCCGTCTCACCATTAATACGTTTGTAATGAATAATCTGACAATGCAAAGGCTGCACTGAAAGGGCTTCTTCCTAACTTACACACCACCAATTCCTTAAGTCAGGGAGAGAGCAAAAGAAACTGAATGAAAGACGTGATGCTGAGAGAAAATAAAATAGCTAAAATTGCTGTTATCAATTCAGGAGCTCAGTAGCACAATGTAACGGAAACGTAATGATTGATTTGTACACTATAATGAGCGCCGTGACAGAAAAGACAGCTACTTGGCTCCACGCATTTGAGAAGTGTTATTGTCTGTTAAGACAGATATCTTTCTGTCATTCTGGATATAGATAGATAGATAGATAGATAGATAGATAGATAGATAGATAGATAGATAGATAGATAGATAGATAGATAGATAGATAGATAGATAGATAGATAGATAGATAGATAGTGAATTAAGGCGCCCGACCCGACACAGATTCACACTGAGGCACGTGTAAAAGCACAAAGACTTTTATTTTTCTTCACCTGTGGGACACGTCTTCCTCGTGAACCCCACAGGCAAAACACAGTCCCAAGCACTTAATCAAAACAACCAACCCTTCGTCTGGCACCACCACTCTTACCAGGCAACCTCGTCCTCTTCTGGCCTCGAGTAGTGGCTGCAGGCTCCTTTTGTAGCGCTCCTGGAAGTGCTCCAGGTGGCAATTGGCCTAATTAGACTGCACTTCCGGGTGTGGCTGCATTCCAGCCCACAGAGGCTCGTGAAGCCGTGCAGCTCCTCCGGGTGGTGGCCACGGAGCCCAATAGGTCTGAGTCCTGAAGTCCCACACCTGTGGCCCCGATGTAACCCAGGAGGGCTGCCACCACGCGTTCCAGGGGACATAGAGTGCATCCCATGGCTACTCCCCCGGAACCAGTGTTGAAGGGTCGTTTGGCCGGGCACGGGACCCGGCCGCCCGTCACAATATATATATATAGACGCCCGATATATATATCAGAGAGCAGAGTCTAGATAGAAATTGTAGACTATGGATATACTATGTGTTAAAATGCTGCGGCCATTCTGGCATGTCAAATTTGTAATGTTAACTTCCTTTAGTTATACGTTTAGACGTGCAGTCAGAAGGTGAATGCTGTGCAGCCCTGTTGTGCTTCAACTGGTGTCGTTAGGTAGATTTGGTGATTTCAGTGCGTTGAGTTCTCAAATTTTCATCTCCTGTGGCTCTTTGTTATCAGCTCTCTTCACAGCAGTCGTTTTCACCTCCTTTTGATGGGGTATGAAACATTGTTTATGTCGAATGTATTCTTTGCAATTCATATTTTCACAAATTGCCAATTCTTTCAACCTCACATCTACACCAACACTATTGTCCTAACTGAACAACAGAGAGCTCTTGCAACAACGAATCAGTCACTTTTACTACTGGCCTATTGATATCTTTGAATGCCAATGTATAATCTGAGGGTAGAGAAAGGTTTTTCATTTGCAACAAGTTCTGCTTATTTTTAACATATTTGTATGTTTAATAGGGGTCTTTCTTGGGGACTTTTCGGCTGTAGACAGTTTATTGTAATCAGAAGCTCACTCTCTGTTGTATCAAGTTATTGAGGGCACCTCTGCTCTTTGCAGTTCAAAATCCCTGCCCCTACTTTGAGCACCAGCTTCATGAGACTCTGGATTGGTTTAGAAATGTGTCACTCAGTGAGACGTCTAGTTGTTCCCATCCAAGTTTAGGCAGAATTTACTTAGGTTTTCAAATGTGCTGCTCAGACCAAAGGACTGAATGTTCTTCCTGACAGATGTGAGTACATATATATTTTGAAAGACCACGTTGATTTTCTGTTTTTGTCAAGAGGGTTCCTTTAGCCCTGATAGGAATAAGCTATTGCTTTTACTTTGCTTCTGTTAGCACTTGTATAACTTAAATCATCACTTTATTCTTAAGTAAACATGCAGGGCATGAGGGTTTTTGTGTTGAGTAAATACATGAGCTGAATGACCTGGATGAAGATCCAAAGGTAAAATAAAATAAATTGGATCATAGTCATGCTTTAAAAATTGAAGCATGTGAGCCAAAATGAAAATATCTTAGATAAATGATGTTTATGTGTGTAGGTGTAAGAATTTCTTTCCAGTGCTTTTGCTAATTGTGCTTACGTTTGAACACGATTGCCAAGGATGATAGGAGAGTCTTGCCATGGCCGTCTCTTCTCTTTGTTGAGGGAGTGGAAATTTATACTTTAGGTCACTAGATAAAGCTGAAGTGTGTAGGAGTGAAATATGCGGCACTTTTCTTTGGCACATCCAAGGGCTTGCACTATTTGCCTTTCTAGCTGCTTGGTGTTAGCTCTTATCTTGGCTGGGCTGCCTTGAGTTTAACAAATGATAAGTATAACAATGTGACAATTTCAGACTTGTTTAATCCAAATCAGCCTTATAGGGGCTGAAGCTCTGGCTGATAGCATTAGACAGAAACCAAATGTTAGATGGGATATCAGTCCATTACAGGACCCAGTGTCTGTTAATACACACGACTTTAGTGAAAGGGGTGGAAGACCCACACAGGAACAAGGACAGCACATAACGCCCAACGCAGACAGCAGTTGTGTTCATGATTTACACTCAATGGAATTAATATGGGTATGTCAGAGATTTGGGCAGCTAGCATGTGCAAGTCTTAGGTTTAAGTAATTTCCAACATGCAGTGCCCTCCATAATGTTTGGGACAAAGACACATTTTCCTTGATTTCCTGCTCCACCGTTTAAAATTACAATTCAAACAATTTAGACATGATTAAAGTGCACACTGCAGACTTTCATTTAAGGGGATTTTACGTACATGTCAGTCACACCATGTCTAAGTGACAACAATTTTTCTACATGGCCCTCCATTTCAAGGCACCATTATGTATGGGACAAAGCAATGGCAGGTCTATTAAAGCCATCATATTTAGGGCTTTGCCACATATCCCCTTGGCATGCAATGACTGCTTGAAGTCTGCGATTCACAGACATCACCAGGTGCTGAGGATCTTCTGTGGTCATTCTCTGCCAAGTCTCTAATGTAGCCATCTTCAGCCTTAAATGGAAGGCTGCAATGTGCACTTTAATCAATTGATTTGTAATTTTAAACTGTGGAGCAGAGGGGTACATCAAAGAGAAATGTGTCTTTGTTACAAACATTATCGAGGGCACTGCAAACAGCGTGACACACACAAACAAATAATCAGCACAGTACAAACCTTACAAAAACCTGCAAAGCTATCAAATGTTCGTAAGCTGTTTATCAAGATTGTGCAAGCCAATTATGATTAGCACATTTGCAAGTAAAACAGACAAAATTTGCTTACTTAACAAGCCTATTGCTTACTAAGCTGTAATTTAAATTCTTCTTTATCTCTTTTTTTTCTAAATGAAAATGTAAGCAGCTGTATTTAACTCAAGCCACTGACTGTCCAAACTCAGATAAGACGTGTTCATTTTAATTAAAGGATAAAATAAAAAGGTTTGAGTTCATTAAAGTAGCTTTTATGGTCTAATTGCACAGGATGACTTCTCTGATTGTTTTTTCTTGGTTTATTACTCCACTTTCTTGAATGTAATAACTAATATTCTGACCTCTCCTCTGTCTGGGAAATTCTGCCTTACTGCTCTCTGCTTACAGGACATTTGCAGCAAAAAGTGATGCGCTCCAGCTCAACTACCGTAATACCTCACATAATGGAGCACTAAAAATAAATTACCGTAAAGCTTAGAAAAGCAGATGCTGGTTTTTGTGATTGGCTAAATCATCAATCACCAATGACTTCTTTGTAGTGATCGGTCAGAGCATCGCTACTGTTAACATGACTATACACCAGTTCTACAGTAAAATCTGTGCTGTACACGGTACAGTGTGTTGGTATCTATAATATCCAAACAGACAATGGCAAGGCTTGACAGACTTGTTTGATTAAGGTGTTGTTTGGTCTTGGTGCACTTCTATATTACTGTACTTTCCCCTTTTGTGTTATTAATGTGTAGCCTTTGTCAGAATGCCTCAAATCTCACAGACTTACCACTGTTTATAAGGTATTGTAGTATATAACTTCTCCCCACCTTCCCTTCTACATTTATAACCTCAAGCAATTAGATGTAATAAAAGACAAGCAGGAGTTAAGTTATACTTTAAATAATGTACAAGGAGATTCACTCGAAAGAGGCCCCGAATATTCTGTAATAACTCTCGCTAGGACGAAGAAATCTGAACGAAACAATGTGCAATGTGCTCCTCATTATATGGAGCTTCAAACAAGCCGGGATGCCCCTGAGACAGATCGATGAGGTAGTCAACGGACAGCCGTCGCGATGTTTAACCTCCATTTTCAATGTTTGGGTGCATACCGCCTGTACCCCTTCACTCAGTCACTCGAGTTCTCATCAGGATGGTGGTGTACAGTATTGAGCAGTGCGTCTTCATGGTTCAAACCTATTGGGTCACCAATTTGTTTTTAGCAATGTCAGAATCAACTGGATGATCGTGAATTAATAGAAGGTTACTTCCAGCAAGGTGGACCAATGTGTCACACATTGGCAAGGAGCATGGCAGAAATTGAGTCCTTCTTTGGCAACAGGGTAATTTCAAAGGGGCTTTGGCCACCACAGTCACCGGATCTGACACCACCAGACTTCTTCCTTTGGGGTATGCTCAAAGAAAAAGTGTATCGGAACAAGCCTCATGCTATGGAAGATTTGAAGGAAAACTTCCAATGTGAAATTACTGCTATACCCCCGAGATGCATGCCGATATGTTCAGGAACATGGAGCATTGTGTTGAAATGTGTATGGCAGAAAACGGAAACCACTTCCAGCATTGCAAAGTAATGCAACTGATTACACATACGTCAAGGTATATAGCGTACTGTTTTGGTCCAGATTGCTTCATCCTAACAGGAGTTACAGCAGAATATTTGGGGCCTCTTTTGAGTGAATCTCCGTGTATTATTGGTAATATTCATTAAATAACAACAATAAGCAAAATATAAGTGAACACTGGCAACCATACAACCTCATAAATGCTGATGTGTAGTTTCAGGCGGCACACAGACTTGTTTATTACTTAAAATGTCTCTAGTTAAGTCCTCATTTTTGGTCAGCTTTCTTCAGAACAGGCCATAAGCCTGTCTCAATATGGCTGTACTCTTCATTGTGTTGTCCTTTTCAGTTCATGGTATGTGAGATTCTCCTTCATCAGATGGTGTAAGAGAGAGAGAGAGGAGTAAAGCAAGCAAATTTATAGATTCTCTGTCCAAACCCTGCAGCCATAGGGTGTCGTGGTACTTAATGGCTTCTGATTTAAAACCAAACAGACAACTTTAGACCAATAGAATTCTGGTGTGACACAATGGTTTCACACCTGCCCCCAATACTATTTGGTAAAATGAAGCTTGCCAGCTAGATAGTTGGCCTCCATGCAGGGATTGGTTGAGGGAGTCCAGCAGAGAATCTCTTGCAAAACTGGTTTTTGGCACTTCCCCCAACCCTGTCGTAAAATTCACTATCCTGACTTAGTCCTATGGGGTAAACATGAATGCTTCTCACTAATAAAACACTAATATTACATGTGCTTTGTCTAAGTTACAAATAAAGACATACAAAATATTTATCAACTTGTATACAAAATTTCACACCACAACAGGTGTATTGTATGATATTTTCTGGGTTGCTTCCAGAAAAGGACCCGATGATTCTGTTAGATGAGTCATAACAAGTTATCGAAGGAGCCAAAATTTTAAACGTGAAAAACCGGGTGTATTGCAGTTTCAGTGAAAGAGCTGCTTCTAAGTTTGAATTATTGCTAACAACAGAATCAAAAGACAGAAACAAAAAACCATAGCCAGCACTGATGACGTCGGCTTCTGAACTTCCTGCACACCTTTTTGTAGCCTCCATTTGTCCCATGAGCAAACTTTTTATTAACACTGTAAGGTTTCTAAACTCTTCTGGGACTCCCCCCAACAGGATGACATGCCGGAGGACGTCCCAAAGCACGATTGCCGCATCTGTGGAAGACAGTGTATCAGTGGCGGGGGCAACCATGGGCTCCCAATGATATAGCAGCTTGCAGCTAAAGCAGATCTGAGTCGACCGCGGTCGCATTATAAGTGCTTTCTGTCGATGGGTGATGCAAGGAACATTATAAATGCAGGGAACAGGATTACTTGGCCACTAACCTGGCCTGGCCTGCCTGACTGCTGTGTCTGTGTATAGGAGAATGGTATATCCAGCTACAACAAATAACCATAGTGTTCCTGCTTCAGGCTGAATAAAGTTGGTGTTGCTAAAGTACAGAGACTCGTGTTTTGGGGTGCAAGACAGGGACTCACACGACACAACGTGAATGGTTATTGTATAATACAGAGTGTGATCTGATTGTTATGTTAACTTTCTGGGTCAGGGATTGTGCTAGGAAATAAGCGTTTAAATTATTACCAGGTGTCACATACTGGCTGCCTCACACCTTTTCATGCAGCATTTTAAATGAGAGGAAGGTGAGAGTTAAGGTGAGTTTGATATTTTTTCATGATGTGCATATTCCTGCATATTCTGCACCGCTGCTTGTAGAGACGTGTTATTCTTAAGTTTCATGTTAAAATAGGCTAATGTTTACATTTCTAAAATAATTTGATTTCAAACATTGCTGTAATTCACCTTATTTACTGACAAGCATTCAGTTCCTTATATTTTTAAATATAACACCTATTTATTTCTGGAAGATTAAATGTGTGAAAAGAAACTTGCTGTACCTGAGAATTAAGAGTCACACATATATGCTTAAATATTTTACAAGTATTGACAGCATGGTGGCTCAGTTTCTAAGCTGTTGATGTACAAGTAAAAATTAGGGCTGGGAATTGATTAAAAAAAATAACTAACTGATTGCATAATTATATGGAATTAATCGTGATTAATCACATCTAACATTAAAACATGTAATCCTGAAATGAATGCACAAATCATGCAGTATACACTGAATCCCAAAATTAATGTAGAATCAACGCAAAGGAAAGAGTTTAAACTTAAACAATGATCTAAACAAAAGGCAAGTTGAAAGCAAGGCCACTGTATTAATTCTCAAAATGGCATAGCAACTGAGACACAGACATGTCAAAGTAAAAAAACGATTAAATGACTGTTGACTTTGAATGCACCACTAAAGACTGATTTAATTGAAATAATACGCAGCTCTTAAATGGGCATACATTAAAACTTGTGTTCAAACTCCACAAATGCCATCCCCAATTGTTCATCACCATCAACGACTTTATAATTATATTCCACACGAATGTTTTTCAACTGGGACGCAGTGATAGCTACCCAGGTGTGCCATATAGCAGGGGTCTCCAACTCCGGTCCTGGAGGACCACCGTGGCTCCAGGTTTTCATTCTAACCCTTTTCTTAATGAGTGACCTGTTTTTGCTGCTAATTAACTTCTTTTGAACTAGTTTTAATTGACTTGTTCTTGTAGACTCAGACCCCTTAATTGTTTCTTTCTCCTTAATTAGCAGACAAACAATAATGAGATACAAAATGAGCCAAAACAACTGGTGTCCAAAGTATAATATTTGAAAATAAAGAAAGATGAAGGTCTCAGGAATGTTGGTCTGCTCAGGTGCCCCAAACATTTGACCAGTGTTCCTATAAAGGAGAAAATCAACAATTTCAGGAATGTATGCTGTTGCACAATTAGAGTAGCCATGGAATTAAAGAACGGGTTTAATTAAATTAATTGTGAATTTCACCTTGGGATTAATAATCTATCTATCTATCTATCTATCTATCTATCTATCTATCTATCTATCTATCTATCTATCTATCTATCTATCTATCTATCTATCTATCTATCTATCTAATTAACGACAAGAATTGACACCTCATTAAGCAGCTGGTTGGAATTAAAGTGGTTGGAGTGTGAGGCCCTGACTTAGTTGGTCTTCTGTTGGCTTCCTCACTTCACATTTCATTTCTGTTTGGGTGCCATTTAAGGGAAGTAATGAAGCAATTCAGAGGAACGATGAAGAAATTCAAGGGACCAAATCTTAAAAAAGCAATTCAATTGAAATGAATTCACAAGAAGTCAATTAGCAGCACAAACAGGTCACTCACTAATAGTGGTGCAACGGATCAAAAAACTCACGGTTCGGATCGAACCACGGTTTTAAGTCACGGATCGGATCAATTTTCGGATCAACAAAAAAAAAAAAAAAGACAAGACAAATTTAACTCTCCATTTATTTAGTCAAGTATTTTTTGCCCATTAAAAAACATTCAACTCAAGACTCATTCCACTCAATTATATAAATACAAATTAAGGTGCAATATAGGGCATGATAACTATTTCCTTTAATGTGGACACAATAAAAAGCAACTTTAAATGCAATTTAAGGCATCATTGCTTCTTACTTTGAACATGGAGAGAGAAATAAAAACTAGCTTATGTCGACATCATCAAAAAAGAAGAAAGAAAGCAAAACAGACCTGAGCTTATAATTTCAAATTTTTTTTCAAAAACATGAGGATGTCTACATTTTCTGGGGAAAGTGTAGATCTCTTTGCTGTAACTATGTCCCCTGCTGTTGAGAACACCCTCTCACTAGGCACTGAAGTGCCAGGCACAGCAAGATGTGGTCTTGCCATTGTGGCATGGTGAGGGTATTTACATTCGTTCCTTTTCCACCAAGTCAGTGGATCACCATCAACTGGAATGCCACTTGCTGCCACATAGAATACCACCTCCTTTTAGATGGTGTCAAGCCTTGCTGACCATGTCCTTCTGTGTAAAGGTCTCGCCAAAAAGCTCCGCCATCGCCGACTTCTTTTGAGGAGGAGATGTGTCTGCTCCTGTTGGTGCTGCATATTGATGCTGCAGGGAAAGTTACATTATTGATTAAAACTTTTTTTTAAATGATGCTGGAGGTTTGTCGAGCTCCTCTGCATGAACTGCTACTGCTGGCTATGACCATGCGTATGAAGCAGCAAACCGGACAAATGTCGAGTGAAAATGCGCGAGAGAGGTTGAGTTAGTGCGCGACAGATGTAGTGCGTGAGAGAAGTTTAATTGCAGTTCAGTGCGTGAGAGCTACCAAGTTGCGCGAGAGAGAGCCAGAGTTAGTGCACAAGAGAGGTTGAGAGAGTGCGCGAGAGACACGCGCACAATACAGTGGAACTTTTTTTTTCTCGGATCTTTGGATCACGTGCGTACCGAACCGTGGACCAAACCGTAGACAGGAATCGGTTCGGATCACGGATCAACAGTGACCACTACTCACTACAAAAGGGTTAGAATGAAAACCTGCAGCCACAGTGGTCCTCCAAGAACCGAACTTGGCGACCCCTGCCATATAGAACCACCTCTATGAGTGTGCAAAGGGACGAAACAGCTGGGAAAACACATCCAAAGTGTTCACTAAGTGTTGCGTCTGCGAATGCCAAACTCCAAACGTCTCTGATAGCCCCTTTGGACAGTTTAGTACTTGTATAGATTTAATGCTTTTGTGGTCAGTAGAATCGAGCTGTGCCTTGGCCTTTAGTGGGTTATAAAAAGTGTATCATCACAGAATAACACCTGGAAAACACTGCTCTGCCTACACCTTTGCTCCTGGCACACAAAAAAGATCTCTGAAGATAATATCTCACTTAAAAACTGACACCGTGCGTCACTTGGATGGTTATGTTGCATTCTTTGCATAATTTAGTAAAGATACTGCAAACTGGAATAATGGGTAGGGATAATCATTACACTTCTGTTTCGTAGAATATTGTCATTATACTGTATTAGGGCAGTCAGCACTGTAAGCTACCTGACAGACCGGCGAGTTAAATACAGAGGTACTACTCAAAGATAACTTGTTTTGTACGTATGCGATATGACATTGAACTGATCTTCTTCCAGAAACATGAAGTGAAATAAAAAGAGATTGCATAATTTTTACCTTTGCTACTTTGCTCCAGGAATACCATAACCCCCCCCTTACTCCCACTCCCCTGCACCAAAGTCAGTAAGTATAAATCAAGGAAATGAATACCAGTACCACGTACTGATGTGTGGCAAGGTATTGTGAAATGTTTAATTTGAAACTTTGACATAAAATATTATTTCTCAGTAGTATATGAATACAGTACTGGATGTGTATGTAATTCTTTAGGGTGGCACTTAACGTTTTCTTATTGTTATTTCGTAATTTAAAAAAAAAAGAAAATTCTGCCTTGACCAAAGCACTGCATGAGGCATATGCCTTGTTTCTGGCCCTGGAAGAAACAATATGTTTTAATGCGTTAAACAGGCCCCATTAATCACAAAAAAATAATGAGTTAACTTTCTTAGACCTAGTAATGAGAAGTCAAGCAAAATGGCACCTTTTATGGGCTAACTAAAAAGATTACAATTTGCAAGCTTTCAAGGCAACTCAGGCCCCTTCTTCAGGCCGGATGTAATACAGAAAGTGGGATTCCCTGTGCTTACCGTAGATACTTGCGTATAAGTCGAAAAATTTATGCCTTAAAATTCATTCAAAAAAACAGGGTCGACTTATCAGCGGGACAACACAATTGTCCATAAAGTTTGGGTAATGACATTGTACACTCAGCGCTTCACGGTGTTAAGTCACCGGTCATCTGCCATTTCCCATGGTCTTTGAAATAATTATAAGCCAGCAATACTATTGCTAATTAGCTAGTTTTTTTCTAATTTCATTAAATAATTCTTTAAACTGTGAAATACTTGAATTTGAGCATTAGCTTTTGCAGGTTTTGGATAACAAACATACCATTAGCTGCAGGGCCGGATTTATATGAAAAGAGGCCCTAGGCTATTCCACTTATGAGGCCCTTTCACCTTCCATTTTTAAGTTTGTAAATTACATGAGAGATAATAAAATTTTGCTAACAATTTGAATGTAGGCCCCTCTTGATCTTGAGGCCCTAGGCTGAAGCCTAGTTAGCCTATAGGAAAATCCGGCCCTGATTAGCTGCCACGTGCAACCAGATTTGGAATCAAAAGAACCAAGGCAACGCACACTATCAATGTGATGCAAGCGCAGCCCACGATTCAAAAAATTTCTCTGCCTACCTGTTTGTCTCGTCTGACAGTAGCTGAAAAGCAGCATCAGGAGAGAGCAGCCTGAAGTAGTCCAGCAGCGGGTGATCTGTCATGTCCAACAGCAAGCCATAGTGTCTTGTGAAGTCCGGTAGCCAGTTTGGCTCCCACGGATCAATGTCTGGGTATTCCTCCCATGCGAACCTTGCCGTAGCTGCATCGGCTGGTGTCCGATCAGCTGATGCCGGCTTCTCACTCTCTTGCTCGATTCCTGATCACTGTCAATAAAATCCGATTCTGAAAAATCAGAGTCCGACTCAGCGATAATGTGCAAAACATTGTCTGCCGAGTGTTTTCTTTTCTGCACTTGCTTCGCTCCCTTGTGACATATCGACGCCATATTGCCTTTGTTTACATTTCGCAACTCACGCACACACAAGGAGTAGTTGCCGAGTCAACGAGTCTAGCATTTCTCCAAGCACAGAGGGAATGCCTGTGACTTGACAGTGAGTTTTGTCGCCATTAACAGCTGATTGTCGCCCTCTATCTCTTATAGCTGTCAAGTTTTACCCTCGACTTATATGTGGGTCATAACAAATTTCTTAATTTTCGGCTTAAACAATATACTCGACTTATCTGCGAGATCAACTAAGACGTGAGTATCAACATTACATTTACACACAAGGACAAGTAACAACATTGGTAAATCTTTAAGTGAGAAATCTTAATTGTAAAAAAACTAATAGACCTCTTCAGGCTAAGATTCATTTAACAAGAGAGAAGAACAATGTATGGTCAAGATAAAAACGGTACAACACCCTACCCCAGTACTTTAGACCTAGTAAAAATGAATTGTTTTGATTCCATGCCTTTGTAGTGTTACTTTTGTCTTTCCTCTGGTACTTTGGTGGATTTGTTAATTCCATAATATGTTTTGAAACATTGAGATTTCAAATCCCCGTAATCTTTTTTCTTTCTCTTTGGAGCTTATTTAAATAAAATACTGTATATTTATTTTGTCTTTCTTGCTTATCACGGGAGTGTTTTCTGGAGTGGCCAATGTTAACAATCGTTACAAAACAAACTAGGAAGTGCGCAGCACGTGACATCAGTGTACCGCTGGTGTAAATATCATACTGTGTGCCTCTGAATTTATTCTTGTTTATGGAGAAAATACAAATAGAGTGCGATATTTTAGAGTTACGGGTGGAACAGTGGCACTGTTACCTCGTAGTAAGGAGACGTGGGATTTGCATGTTCTCCCTGTGTCTGCGTGTGTTTCCTCCAGGTGCTACGGTTTCCTTGTTAGGTGGATTGGCATGGAAAAATTGCCCCTGTTATATGTGTGTGTGTGTGTGTTCACTCTGCAATGTGGACTGGCGCCATGCCTTGTTCCTGCCTTGTACCCAGTGATTGCTGCGATAGGCTCCAGCTGTACCACAACCTCACTCTAGATATGGGATGGCTTTTTCAGTTAGTGTTACTGACAAACAAGTCTGTGATTTTAGCATTTTAGCCATGAATTTGGGTTCTGTTCTTTCTTTTGACAGTCAAGAACTCTCGAGTTCTTGGTTTTGAATTTTGTTTGCCTGCTTTTTTCTTTACATCTTGTCTTCTAATCCTGCCTAAAAACGTCTCTTCCTTTCCTTGAGTTAGAAGCACACGCTGATACAGCGCATTGCCGCACCCACCACATGACAAACCAACAAACTGCTCTTCTCTTATTGTGTAGCAAAAGGTAATCAGCTGCCACTGAGAATGGTGGCATAAAATTAAAACTCTCGTTCAATATATTACATTTCTTCCTGTCTTCAAAAATGACATTAGAGTACTGTTCAAAAAACCATTGTACGAAGTTAAAGAGAAAGCATGGTGAGCACCATATCATTGATGTGTCTGATGGGCAACCTACATTGAGAGATCTGAGCACTTTTAGAGACAATATAAAGTACCAGTGCCAGGGTTATGGTATGGATTGCTCCTTAGCCAAATCAAACCAGGGAGGCCAGCTGTATTCCAGTACTCCATCTAGTTGCAGAGCACTTTAGTATTCACAGAAAGAATCATAAAGAGGGAGAAACAGAGGCTATACTTAAAACACTGGCTGAATACTGCAAGTCTGAAGGATATTTGAGCACTCATAAAAGTATTGAGAGATAAAACCACTCAGAGGCTACACTCATATCAGAGAGCCTTGGAGACAGAGCAGCAGCTCAGCAGATCAGTCAAGATAAATATTATTTCACTGCCATCAAGTAAATCCACACACAAATGTACATACTGTGTCAAAGCACAACAAAATGACGGTAACTGCTGCCCTAAGGACCAGAACTATAACACTTGTGGCAAGAAGGGACACACTGGGCCTGTTTGCAAATCCTCTTGGATAAAAGAGAGACAGAACAAGAGACAATAAAGAAGAACAGAAGGCAGAAGACAGTGAGGTAAATGACTATACTAAAATGCACTTGCATACTTTATGGAAGTCGACACAATGATAAGGGGTGCAAATTGTATAATGTGTCACAAAAAAGAACATGGTACTCATCACTGTAAGGTCTGAAACTGATAGAATTCTATCACAAATGGTGCTAGGTACTGGTGCTGCAGTCTCGTTAGTTTCAACAGAGGCTTATAGGACAATGCTAAGCTACTTGATGCTGACCTCCAAAGGTCATGGGAAAAGACAATTTCCCTTTAGGGATTAATACAGTATGGCAAAATACCAAAAAAAATATATATACAGTATGTCCACGTTCAACAGACATAACTTTGAGAACACACATGAAGCAAGCCCTGTGCCCCCAAGGAGTTTTTGATATACAAGTTAAAATGAATAAGCATATCTCTGTTATTACATTCTATGCAGTTGTGTAAGGCAGCTGTCATTTTGAAAAGCTTTGTGTGTGAGTTATAATGCGTTTCATTAGGTTGCTGTAGTTAGATGTGTGTCTGTTAGTTAACTGGGTAGTTCTGTTTAGTTAGTAATGCAATAAACCAGGCCCTTCTCGTATATTCTGTTGTAAGTGACATTATTGAAGGTTGATACTATAATTGTATCATTCATTTTTAAGTGACAGTTACCACTTCTGCCTTACTCATTAGTCGTCTGAGGTTTGAATCCAACAATCAATCACTACTTGTGTCACATTGTCCTGACGATTATTAGAGCATTAGAACATTCTAGATGAGAGCAGGCCATTCAGCCCAACAAAGTTCACCAGTCCTATCCATGTAATTCTTCCAAAATAACATCAAGTCGGGTTTTGAAGGTCCCTAAATATATGCTGTCTACCACACTACTTGGTCTCTTATTCCTTGTGTCTGTGTTTCTCTGTGTAAAGAAATACTTCCTAATGGTTGTGCAGAATTTACCCTTAACAAGTTTCCAACTGTGTCCCTGTGTTCTTGATGAACTCATTTTAAAGTCACTGTCTCAATCCACTGGACTAATTGCCTTCATAAATATTTCAAACATGTAACCTTTTGATCTTCTTTTGCTTAAACTGAAAATGCTTCGCTCTTTTAATCTTCCCCCATAACTCATCCCCTGTAGCCCTGGAATCATCCTAGTTGCTCTTCTCTGGACTTTTTCCAGCATTAATGTGTCTTTTTTATAATATGGAGAAACCTGCACACAGTACTCCAGATGACCAGTGCGTGGACTGGACTTCCTTGGACTTGTACTCCACACATCAGGGCGCTATATAACCTAACATTCTGTTAGCCTTCTTAATGGCTTCAGAACATTCTCTGGAAGCTGATAGTGACGAGTCATAAAGGTGTCTTTTTGATTTGCAGACGTCCCATTTGTGTATTCAAACCTAACATTTTTACTTCCTACTAGTGTTGATGAGCGAATTTCGCCAAAGCATTATTCGCAGCGAATTTGCTGCGTTCTCATTCGTCTTTGTTCCTTGAATTATTTACTTATAATTAGGCGGGTTTAGGATTTTGTTTTTTATTAGCAGCGCCCCATAATGCTTTGCCAGGCCAGTGCGATGTCCTCCGCAGCTGTAACAGCCAACATTGATGGGACCTCCTGGGTATATAATGCTGATCATTTGCATTACAGACTCTGTGGGGTGAGTTATCTGTGCTTGTAGCCAAATGTGCAGGTCGATGTTCGAGTTCCATGTTAACATAAAAGAAGGAGGCAGGTGCCCTATGCATGCATAGTAATTAGCCATGTGTTGCAAGGAGAGTGAAAACATACCTTAAAGAAGCCTGATTACAACAACAGAGGAGACTCTATGAAATAATAATAATATCAAAAGATTTATTACTATTTACAAGACATTTCTATCTTTTTAATGGAATTAAGAGTACAAGGCATTAGCACAGACAGTTTGGAGTGTTACTTAAAAACTAGAATCATGACACACCAATTTGAATTTTCTGCCTTTAAAAGATCTACATATTTTTTTTCTGACTTTTGAGTATGATTTTAGCAGTTCCGCTTTGTTTTGACTAAATCTATGATTGCACATCTCTGATTACGTTCTTTCTTCTTTGATATCAGGCAGGCACAGTGGTACAGTGGTTGGCATTGCTGCCACACAGCTCAGGTCACCTTTTTGGCACCAATAATTGGTCCAGTATAGTTGGCAGACATTTCCCTAACCCTCAGGGACACTTTAAAAGACGACTGTCTGTTCCTGACCAGCCAAACTATGTATACAAAGTCTGTGACTGGAAATCACAAGAAAAGTTGTACAGTGTGACAGGGCCTTTACGAGTGTTGAAGCCTTACAGTTGAATTCAAACACTCCAAACAGCTTTGAACCACTGCATTCCTAAGAGAAATTGTCATCAGCATGTGCCACAGTGGCATAATCAGTCATTACCACGTGGCACTTGTTTCATCTTCTGTTAGCAGAAGTTAGGTGCAGATTTCTTTAACTATGTTTGAAATAAAAATGGTTCCGGCTATTTCCAGATTCAAAGAATGTGAGGAATGTTTGTTCTTGTGGAGCATTATTGTAAGGTTAGGTAATGTTAATGTTTAACAACTCATTTGACAAAGCAGAATGAACAGACAACCCTCAACCAATGTCAAAACCTTGGTGGAAAATGAATGGGACCTTCTAATTTTTACACCTCCTGCATTTCTCCTACTTGCTGTTCTTTCACACGTATTTCCCTTTAAAAGACATTTTATTTTAAAAATGTGTCCACCCAGAAATGTGTCCAAGCATCTTCTCCACAAACAGCAAAAATCCTTGCATGGGCAGACCCTCAATAGGTCCCCTAGCTGGCACTGATTAAGAGATTGTTTTCTCCAAATGTAGTGTCTGCCACCTGTTTGTATTAATTCAAAATACATTAAACAATAATTCAGACTAATATCTCATTTCAGAAGTGTTTTCTTCAATAAAAAGCATTTATACATGCATTTATACATGTATATAATGTATTGTGGCATACAGGGGGCACTCCAGCTCCCCAAACCTGACACAGACAAATGCAGACACAAGTTCAGCAACACAAACAGGCTTTTTATTATGGGAAACTCTTGCCAGTCGTTTCTCACAGCACAAATACAACAATAGAGCAGAGAGCAGCCCACTGCAATACTTTATCTTCTTTGTCTCTGTGTCTGTCTCTCTCTCTCTTTCCCTCTCTCTGCCTCTGTCCACCTCCACTCCTCTACCATCAAGCTTCGTCACTTTCCTCCTAACTCTGGCTCCTAGAATGAAGATAGCGGGCTTCTTTTAAGCTACTCCTTGGGAGTACTTCTGGTGGCCGATTAGTGTGGTCCGCAAACACTTCCAAGTGTGGCAGATGCCCAACAAAGTAGGGCTCCACAATATATATATTGTGAGGTTTCTGAACTCTTTTGGACCCCCACCCAACGGGACGACTCGTCGAAGTGCAACTGCCATGTCTGTGGACAGCTGCTTGTGGAAACAAATACAAGCCGATCGCGGTCATGCTGTAAGCAAGGATGATGCAAGGAAAATTATAAATGCAGGGAACAATATAACTTGACCACTGACCTGGCCCCAACCCTGCCCGTTTGCTGTGTCTGTGTATAGGAGTGTGGTAGATCCTGCTGCAATAACTGACCTTGCAGTTGCTGTTCCAAGTAGAATAAAGCTGGTTTTGCTAAAGTGTTTTTGGAGTGTAAGACAGGGACTCACGCGTCAATGAGCTTCTCTGGGACTTCAGTTGAATCACTTATGAAGAAATGGAAAGAGCGTAGCACAACTTTGAATCTGCCAACAGCAGGCCGTGAAGAATAGTGAGGGAGATACCACCAAGACACCCATGACAACTCTGAAGGAGTTACAGGCTACAGCAGCTGAGATTGGAGAGACTCTATACACAACTAGTGCTGTCAGGGTGCGTCACCAGTCACAGCTTTATGGGAGAGTGGCAATGCAAAAGCCAGTGCTGTGTCTGTGGTTTGGGGCTCTCTGACTTCCCCTTGTGGTCGGTCACAGAGTGTAATGTCTAATCTTTGTAGTCGGCCTTTTTCATATTAGATCCACCATGCATGCTTTAGGAGTGCCTTCGCTTCACTTCAATTCAAGTTTGTTGTCCCAAAAGGCAAATTTGGTTTGTCAGCAGGTTTTATAGAGAGACCATGACATAGCATTAAAGCAAATAACAAATTAAACAGCCATCAAGCATTAACTTAAAACAAATAAATCTATTCCATATATATACAGTATATAAAATCCCAAGCCTAAAAGTGCAACAATTTTGTGCAACGATTTTATGTGGTGTTTTTATGTCACGTTGTTTGTCAAGCTTTAAATTGGGCTTATTTTAAAACCTACATATACATGTTTTGTATCATTCTTTTCAGAATTTATCGAACTTTAATGTGATGTTGTTAGATTTTCAGATTCTTATTCTGTTTTTAAATTATAAACTAAAAAATATCAAGAACTCACATCCCGCAAGATGAGACTTTGTACCAAGAGATTTAACCACACCTGGGGCCGGAAATAAAAGACAAAGATTAGGACAGCTGCTGTACAGGCTTTTAAATGTTCGAAGCGCTGTGCGAGATGCAGATCACACGCCAGCAGCTGATCGAGCAAAGAAGAGGTAAAAAAAAAAACCTGTATTTGTTTCCCATTGTATCACTGTTTAAGAGAGGGGGTTTTGGAGGAGCGACCATGTCTCCTTGGGGTGCGTTCAGCCCTCCTCCTCACAACATGAGCGGTAGAGCACCACGACTGTGGTGGGTCTCATCAGCAACAACAATGAGTCAGCATACAGAGAGGAGGTGCAGTGGTTAACAGATTGGTGTAAAGACAATAATCTGTCTTTATATGTAGACAAAACAAAGGAGATGATTGTTGACTTTAGGAAGACTGTGGAGGTCGTCAATAGCACCAAATTCCTGAGTGTCCACCTGGCAGAGAACCTCACCTGGTCCCACAACACCAGGTCTTTAGCCAAGAAAGCCCAGCAGCGGCTCTACTTCCTGCGTAGACTGAGGAAAGCCCATCTTCCACCAGCTACTCTAACAACATTCTACAGAGGAACCATAGAGAGAATCCTGAACAACTGCATCACTGTCTGGTTTGGAAATTGCATGGTCAGAGATGGCAAAGCCCTACAACAGATAGTGAAGACAGCTGAGAAGATCATCAGTGTCTCTCTTCCCTCCATCATGGACATTTACACCACACGCTGGATCCGCAAAGCCACCAGCATTGTGAATGATCCAACACACCCCTCACATTCACTGTTTACACTCCTGCCATTGGGAAAAAAGGTACCGAAGCATTCGGGCCCTCACCACCAGAATGTTTAACAGTCAGACTCCTGAACACTCATGGACCGGTCTGATATCTGGTATATGTGTTCTGTTCTGCAGTGTTGCACATGGTTGCACGTTTGCACATTTGACTCACATGCACCTTGTTATATATTATGTGTCATGGATTCTTCGTTGTCCCGTGTTTTATGTAGCACCATGGTCCTGGAGGAACGTTGTTTCGTTTCACTGTATGTTGTACTACTGTATATGGATGAAATGACAGTAAATACTCTTGAATCTTGAATCTTGAGACGCGAAGTGGCTGGCAAGTAGCGCAGGCCGGGGGGTTGGCAAGCAAAGCGAGCAGGGGGCGAAACCCCCTAGTAAAATATAACAGAGAGCATAATGCTTCTGGTGAGACATTAGATCAAACATATTAGACGTAAAAATTAAACCAGCATTTAGACTTGAGTGATGATTGATACCAATGCCACCTGTTCACCCCATGCTTTTTATCCTTGATTCTTGTGATCTGAAAGCTACAACTGGAATTGAGAACGTAGTGGATAAGTCCTCTCTGACAAAATACTCTCTGCTTTCTGTAACACTTGCTTGTAAAACAGGTCTGTGAGATTGAACTGTTGAGACCTTGTTATTTAATTGCTCAAATTGTAAAATGGTCTTCAATGGGCCACACCTTCATTGTCATTATCTATATTCTTGTTCTTCCATCTCAGTCTGTGCTCTGTAAGTGGCCAAGCTAGACTGGGGTGATTAGTTCAGGAAGGTCAAAGTCCCCTGATCTCATATTAGCACACTTCTTTGTCTACATTTATATTATATTCAGTTTTCAGTATCTATTCTGACAGAGCTGTTAATCCCCAAATTTAAACCATAACTCTGTACATGCTTGTCCATAATCTTCTGCACGGGACTAACAGATGTCAGCGGTGGAAGTCATAATTCACATGGCTCTGTCTTCTGACGTGATGGAATGTGTGGGATCTTGAGAGTGAACCACAGAATCTGTGCAACATGGCCAGAGACCACAGAATTAAATGCACACATCTTAGTGCTTTGTTTTCCTCAAGGATGCGATTGTTGTGAAGAATTGCTGGCGTCATGTCAGAGGGCCAAATCTTGATAAGCTGTCTGTGTAATACTGAATGAAATCATTTCTTGTGGGCTTAACATTTGTCAAAATGTTTGGATACACTGTGTTCTAAATTGAATGACTACTGCTATGTAAGTTTCCTTTTCCATTTGTCTTGATGTTCTAAACAAATGCTAAATGTGTGCAGCTGGCAGATGCAGGTCCACATGTTCTGCCCTGTGGTATCTCTGCTGTACCCCAAGGATTGGTTTGAAAGTGTTAAAAGTCTGATTTCATGCATTCCTGAATGAGACTTTAGACAAAAGGCAACAAGCTGAGGTGTGACACTGCTGCTGCAATTTTCAGTTATCCATGCGTGAAAGAGCTAATGGCACTGGCAGTGCTTGGACATATTTTTGATTTGTTATGCTTTCGCTAAATGACTGTCAAAGCAAATGTTTATTCAAAAACCACACATCTTTCATGCTTCTACCTTTTATTATGCATAAGGGATGTAATTTACAGCATAAACATTGGGTTTAAAACTTAGGAATAATTATATCATGCACGGTTAAGGATGATCCTGCAGTTTTGCATTTCAATAATATATCATACTGCTGTGGTTCCCAAACCCCTGAAAAATGTTTGATTTATGTTTGCATCCGCTATAAAGGTAATAACAGATTTGAAGATGAGAAGTCAAATTTTTAATTTTTGAACCACATACAGTAACTGTGGGTCAACAAATTGACTTAAAATAATGAGTGCAAAAAATGTAAATATAAATTGAGCAATTTACCTTCATAAATTTCAATAATCTTGTAAATGTTCCCCAAGTGAAGTTTAGACACTCGATTGATGATCTGGGGCTTCGGGTGTCTTGTATGGTATTAAATGCGAGGCTGAGTCTCAGTACTTTAGTAAAAAACAGCTTTATTCAACTTGAAACAGGAACAGCGGAATTATTTATTTATCGTCCACTCTCTTACACACAGACTCAACAAACGGACATAGTCGGGGCCATGTCAGTGGCCAAGTTATACTGTTCCCTGTATTTATAATGTCCCTTGCATCACTCTTCGGCGACAGGTGTGTATAGCGCGACCTCGATTGGCTTGTAGTTGTTTCTGTGGCGCTGTGCTGCTGCGCTGCGAACCTGTGGTGGCCCCGGCAACGGAGAAGCAGTCCTCCATAGACATGGCAAGCGCGCTTCAGAGTGCTGTCCTGTTTGGGGGTCCTAAAAGAGTTCAGAAACCTCACACTGCAAAAAGATGTCAGGACACTACTTGAAAATCTGAGCCCATTGTGTGACTTTTCTGAGAGCTCTGCTGAAACTCAAGAGGAGACACTTGTATGACTACTGGCATATTTTGTCTCAGGTGAAACATCTAAGAAGCAGGAGACGAAAAACGTCGTATTTCTTTCTGATCCCATTGTTGAGTAGGAGAAACCCAAAAAATATTAACTCTTTCAGGGGTAATGTCGACTTTTGTCAAAATTCAGGGGTATAGCTCAGTAAACTGTGACAAAGCTCACCCTTACATTTAAGTTTGACTATCTTTGCTAGAAGGAAAGTTAAGTAGCTTTGTTGATTTGAACTTGATTCCCTGCGTGAGTAGCAAAGAGCATACAACCTCTAAAATGGCATCGACATCTGGCAAGAGACTAAATACGCCATGGACGTTTTACATATTATCGCTGAATTGGACTCTGACTTGTCGGACTTGGAATTTGATGCAAGTGATCAGGAGATGGACATCGAATACGAAAGTGAGGTACCAGAATCAGCTGATCAGTCCCCAGATGATCGTGGTGTTGAATATGTTTGTGTAGCTGATACACCTACGGCAGCACTCACCTGGGAGGACCACAACTTAAGATGACAAGAGGCACAAACCATCAAACCAACTGCGTCACACTGCGACTGTCACTGCCGCCCACCTGTGCGAAGGCAGCCAGCCAACTGTGCATTCCTGCTGGCCATCGAGGTGCCCCCATGCAGCCACTGTCACCAGAGATGCCGAACTTGCGCCAACAGCAGCCATAGCACGTAGCAACAGATGTTTTATGTTGATTTATGTGTGAAACCATTGCTTTGTGTGCTTTTCAGAAAACTGAGTTTTTTGGAAAAAAATATTCAGCCCTCAAAGAGTTAAGGAAATATCTTGTTTGATTTTTCATTCCAATGGGTGGTCCTGCTGTGGCTCTCCAATCCTGCATTTACAAATCAAAGTCTTTCAAAGCTCTCATTGGCTTGCCGAGAGCAGCTTCCTTTAGCTTCCTTGCCACACATGGAGACCAATGGATTTCTGTGTACAACATGACTTCCTCCTTTGTTTTGTTCAGGGTTAAGTATATAGTATGTACAGGGCCTGTTGCTGGCATCAAATAGTATCTGATCCTGTGGTGGCTTCAAATTTACATATTTCACCATTTTGTTTTTCAAGTAAAGTGCACTGTAAGTGCTTCTGTTGACAAACAGTTGTTCATTGAGATTTTGGGGATGTTAATTTACAAATGTAGAAATTATCCAAAAGAAGCAAGACTTTGACTATTGGTTAAAAAAGGCTAGTTTTTATTTTAATAAATAAACACTTATTATTATATGTAATATTGTCAAGAAGGCATCAGTAATTGCACTTTGGCAAAAAATAGTTTTGCTCCAAATTGTTAATCCAATCTACATGAAATTTGCAAACAAAAAAAAGAAGACTTGTCAGAAAAGTCTTCAAAATCAGAACAAAGGAACAATTATTAGATCAGAACTGAGCTGTACTTTGGTAGTCTGTGGTTAAACCTCAGCCGTGAGTGACATAAGCAGGTGGGAATCATCACCTTGAGTCATGCAGGACGTAAAGGGTGTACAATCGATCTGTTCCCTGCAAAAAAGAAGTGGTTATTGGTGAGTGTGGAGCACATTGTGTGTTTTATCTCATTAAGTGCGACTCATGCTTCATTAGAATCAGGTCAGACATGACTTCAGCACTGAGCTGCGTGTGGTCAGGTATTGTTTCATTTGAGAACAGACAAGCCGGTCATAGAATGTTGTCAAGAGTGGGTGACGAGATTGTTCCACATGCCTTCAGACTGTCAGACTGCATCAAACAAGCATCCAAAGTGACTGCATGTTATTAGTAATGGCACCCAACATCATGACACGAAACTGTTCTGATGGGGCATTCTTTGAGAAGGTTGCACTGTGAGGCTAAATTCAGTTCATAAATAGTTAAACCCAGAAGTGTCATGCAGAAAAAGATGACACATAAGTGCTTTCAGGAACAAGAGAGAGCCCATCATTTAAGCTTCTCAAAATATTTTATTTTTTACTTTCATAACATTAATTATGGTCATACATACTTAATATTGGGAAAGTTGGGATTCCGGTTTTACCCTTTAAACCTCTGGACGTTTGTGTAATTTGTTTTTCCAGTTGCTGGAATATTCTCTTGTTATGACAATGACACCATTTTGATGCCATCTTGTGACTAGTTTCCCTCGGGTGTCTTCATCTTCTGTTTATTTCTCCTGCCGTATTTTTCATTAGATCAATGCCTGTTGCTGGTCAGAGGGGCATGGCTTGACCTTATTCTGCCATCCCTGTTTAAGATGGCAGTGCACATCTTCTGATGTCCAAGCTTTGTATTATAGTTTACATGTAAATGATTGTTTTATGTGAATTAGGGTTAGGGTTAAGGTTGTTTATTTGTTGTGCTTATGTGGCTGGTTATGTGTCCTGTCTCTTTAAAATTGAGTTTCAGGAACAAGCCCTCCATAACATACAGCGGGAGTAATGCCCTCTACCTGCAAAAGCCTAGGCGCCTGGTTGCGTCCTTTAGATTTGTTTGTACAATAAAATGTTTAATAATGAATATTAGTTTTTTGTGGCTTTTTTTGAATTTTCTTTTTTTCTTTCTTTGTTTTTTTTATTTCTTATTTCTGGTTTGTAGATTTGGCTTTGTTTGTGCTGGGTTGCCTTTTTAGCCATAGGTTATGAGTTTTTCTCTCTGTCTCTATATTAATACTTTGATTTTCAGAAATCTAAGGATTGTTTTGTTGCTGTGCTTTCCCCATGTGTGCCTTCTTAGGCTGTAGCCTACTTTAAAATCAAAGGGAAAGACACTTTTGAACAGCAGGCCTTAAAGGAAAATTCCACCTGAAAAAGATATTTTGTTTAAATGTTACTTACCTGATCTGCCTTATTAGTGATGGCTGAGAAAAATTTTTAATCTCATGTTTTCATGCATAAATCAGGTAAGAAAGTTTAAGATTCAATGTTCACAGTAGGTGACCAACACTGGACAATAGAAAACAATATTAAATCTCATGTTATTTGTGGGCAGCACGGTGGCGCAGTGGTAGCGCTGCTGCCTCGCAATTAGGAGACCTGGGTTCGCTTCCCGGGTCCTCCCTGCGTGGAGTTTGCATGTTCTCGCTGTGTCTGCGTGGGTTTCCTCCCACAGTCCAAAGACATGTGCGTTAGGTGGATTGGCGATTCTAAATTGGCCCTAGTGTGTGCTTGGTGTGTGTGAGTCCTCCGGTGGGTTGGCACCCTGCCCGGAATTGGTTCCTGCCTTGTGCCCTGTGTTGGCTGGGATTGGCTCCAGCAAACCCCCGTGACCCTGTGTTTGGATTCAGCGGGTTAGAAAATGGATGGATGGATGGATGTTATTTGTGTCGCATAATCCACATGCAAAGTCATCTATTCGTTTGCTCACAGTGTCCCATACAAATATTTTCACTAAAACATTTTTAAATAAGATACTTCTATAAAATGCTGTCATGAGGAGGAAGGAACGTACACAAATATGCATGAACAGGCGTCTATATTGAAGATCTGCCTCTCCCTCACATTCATTGGTCAAGAGCCCTGTCTTCAATCCAAAAGCACACATTTGTGAGAATGCGTTGTACTGTTTTCAAAGCATGCTGCTTTTTCCGGAAGTAAATGTTAATAATATTTTAGCAAAAACAGAAGACTTTTTGCATGTTATGAGCATTTGACTGGATAACAGACATGTGGATTATGCAAAACAAGTAACATGAGAATTTATTTTCTTTTTTTGTGGTGTTTTTTCATGTTGTTTACTGTTGTGTGGCATCGGTGACAGGTTTCATTATATGAGGAACTTTTTTCTTGTTCTGCATAAAAATATGCGATTAAAAGAATATTTGTTTGGGACATTGTGAGCAAACAAAGGAATGACTTTGCATGCGGATTATGCGACATGAGTGACATTGAATTTTTTAAGGACATTGTGATATGGTTTGGTGTTGTCATGCGTTGATCACCTACCATGACCATTGAATTATAAACTTTCGTACCTCCTTTCAGCATTAAAACATTGAAAATTAAAAAATTTTCTGCGAACTGGCAGTTAAAAGTTTGGAACAAAAACCAGGAGATATGCATAAAAAACAAAACAAATAAAAAAAAAGGTTATAAAGCGAAACAAAACCGAAGCCTAATAGAAGAGACAACAATTGTGTTTGAGAGAGCAAAAGGATCAAAAGAAAGTAGACAAAGGTAAAGAGCACAAAGATAAAGTTTCAATATTTCACAGATTTGGTATCGGCAGATCGGATGAGGATTTGCACTCATAGCCATCCTTTTATCCCGTTGTGTTTATTACGCATCGCTCTCGAGCACAGAGGCCATGCCCTTAGCAATACTGGAAGTGGACTTAATGACAAAATTAAACACTGGCGGCATCTGAGGACCCAAAATCATATGAAATCACGACAATCACTATAAAACACGTGGGGGTAAGTAACATTTAAATAAAATATCCTTCTTAAGTGGAGTAGTCCTTTAAGCCTGGCCTAGATTTGGGAGTCTTGGGCCTCCATTTTGTCATTTTTTGGACAGATTACAGAACATAATAATAAAATAAAACTGCAGTGTGAGGAGTATATAAGTTCAAGCTCAGCTAAATAAATCGAGAGACTGGAAAATGGTAGATTTTCAATCCAAGTTAAATAATGAAACACCTACTGAAGAAATCAAGTCTATTTATGAGAGGTTGCAGGATAATGAAATAATACTTGGGAACGCGTCATCATTTTTGCAGGAAGTAACAGGGTTGGACGACAATGATGAATATTATCGTATTGAAGAAGATTATATATATGCAGTGTTTGTATCAGTCATATTTGTTTTGAATGGTTCCATCTATTTTTTCAATGTTATTCTCAAAGACCTCAAGCCATTCCTGTGTTACTGTGTCTATTATGTTACCATCTCAAACATCATCTATCACTTTTTTCAAGTTATCTGCTTCCATGGTTACAGGTAGGACCTTTGTGTTACATGATTTTTGACTGTGACTTAATGTTTTCAGTCTTATATTCAATTCTCTTCTTCATCCTTATACTATTAACCCTAACCTATTCCTTGGCCATGGTTTTTTGCCTGTTCCTTTTGTGCCATTTATCTTCTGGTTCTTCCTGGCTTCTTCTCAGTGACCATAAAGCATTCAGTGTATTACTTGATAGTGTGAAAATTTAAGAACGAGATGTTCAATATTATCCCCTAAATGTGTCTGATTTCAGAACACTGAGTTCCTACAGAAGACAGAAGAATGGCAAAGACAGAAAAAGGCATTCGTTCGTCAAAAGCAGGAAGCTGATAGCACTCAAACACGCATTTTTAGTTTGCAAATAGGCTGATATGAGCCGAGTTAGTGTTCAGCAGTAGAAAACTGACCGTTTGTCTTGGTTTATATGGTGGAAGCAGCTGTGTTTCTTTTTTTCCCCTTAACATGCGAGTAACAGAAATTGAACAAATATCCTGCCAGATGTACCACAGAGATCAGTATGGTGTGTAATAGCAAAATAACTCAAAGCATGCCTGACTAAATATGGCATAAATGAAAAAAATATCCCCTAAATAAAATGATGGAATGTAGAGTGCAGAAATTCAGTTTTAATCCAAAGAAATATATTGCATCCTTCATTTTTTTCTTTTCTTACTGATTCTTTTCCCGTTGAAAAAAAAAATGTGCCACTTCAGATAGAAAAAAGCATACAGTTACAAAGCATAAAAGCAAAATTCATATTTTTGAATAGCTTATTATAGTCCTTTTTTTACAGCCTTGAAGCAAACCAAATGCAGCTTACAATAGTACAGGTATTTCCTGTGTTACAAGAGGCTGCTGATTGGCTGCTCTGTGCTCAGGTGATTATGATCCTCATTAGCTTTGTGAAGTGCCATACGATAGACACATGTAAACAATGATAAGCTTATTAGATGTGTCTGGTGTAAATGGAGCCCCTGGGACAGGTGCCAGAGAAACTGTGCATACATAACACTCGCTCTCACTAACTCACTTGCTCAGTCTGACTAGCCCGCTTCGCCCCCTCACCTCCTTTCTTTCCTTATACTCTAGGAGAGAACTGCATTCCTTTCAGACTACTTAAAGTCTTAAAAGACGGACGAGGGCTCCAACAATAATGAGACCGTCACTTGTGCTCAGTCCTTGGGGCCTACAGGGCTGCATTGCCACCAATTAGACACCTCCTGTCACTTATTTATAGTCTATGCTTCTTGTTTCTTAAATTCCCAGAGTAAAGAAGACAACATCTGGTATCTGTTTTGCTTTTGTGAGATATTTTGTCATGTCATCGGAGATCTTTACTTTACCAAGTCTCATTTTCTTGTTGAGAACTCAATCTGAACTGTGCTTTATAAAATCTACTGATCTATTTAAAATAAAGGTGACAACAACATGCATTTTATTCATTATCAGATACTGATTGATTCAAAAGTAAGAAAAACAATAAACCATTGGAAGAAACTTTGACTCAGCACCATTTAGTTTAATTTACTTTTACAAAATGGATTTGAGGTTTAAGGATAATTCATTATTGAAACAATTAAAATCTGTATAATCCACTTGAGTAAATTCCCTTCACACTGAGAACAAAATTAAGTCATCAAATGAACCAATGCCACTATTTGTGGCAGCCATGAGCCGTAAGTATGTAAATTGGTTGTATCGAAAGCCAAAAGGCACAGGATACTTGAAGACCTCGTGAGTTAAGCTAATGTGGTGCTTGAACTGACACTGTAATTCTTCAAAGAAAACATTTAGTTAGGCATACCTCCCTGGAGATTTGGTGATTATAGAGCCATTGCGGCTGTGGCGTTCTTATTTAAAACAGACAATCTTCTGATGACTGACAGATGCCGTCTCAAGATGAAGGCTCTTGTGCAAGTGGTTTGTATTCAGATTGCACTTCCCTCTGTAAAATACTTGCAATATGAGCTCTGTAGAAACAATTTTTGACAATACTAATTACTTCATTCTTTTTTTATATTCGGAGCCGCACAGTCACTAATTCTAACCAGTTCCCCCTAAGCTTTTCATCACACACAAATTAAGTATACGTGCTTGGAATGTCGTTACTGATTTAGCACAGTCTGCCCCTGAAGCAGAGTATCCGTTAAATGTTTATTACTTGTTAGTTGTTTGTGGTGGTGTCCTTCCCTGAGTAATAAAATGTTGATTATATCTTAGTAGGTAAAGATAAAATTATCACAGTAACTGGTACACTCCACGTCCAGCAATATATCATGGTTAAGCCAGAGCTATGGCCGTGGTTCTACCCTTCCCTGTTTTGTTCTCCCATTCCTTAAGCTTCTTTTACTTGTCAGTTGGTTTCTAATTAGAACTGAGCCAATGGCAATAGATTCTCCAAAATTTATGTGGCCTAACGGGGTCGCTCCAGCCTCCCAACCCAACACAGACAGACACAGACACAAGTCCAGCACAAACACAGGCTTTTATTTGGTTGTGGGAAACTCTTCCCTCACAAGTGTTTCCCACCACAGTCAACACAGTACAATAATAAAGCAGCGCACAGCCCTTTATTCTTCCTTTGTCTTTTTCTTCAGCGCCTCTCTGTGCCTTCACTCCTCCCAGCAAGCGTTGTCTTCAGCCTTCCAATCTGGCTCCTGGATTAAAGGCAGTTTGCTTCTTTTATGTGACACCCGGGAGTACTTCTGGTGGCCTGTTAGCATGGTCCAGAAGCACTTCTGGACGTGGCAGGAGCCCAACAAAGTAGGGCTCCCCAGTCCCTGCAGCACCCCCTGGCAGTGCCAGTGGGACCCAAAAGGGCTGAGTAACAGGACTCCATCTCCCATGAAGCCCTGTGGGGATCCATGGTGCTGCAGCATCCAGGGAGACTGCCATCTAGCATTACGGAGGAGGTAATGCCCTATACACACTCTCTCCCATTCCTTCCAGTATAAAGGCATCCTGGCTGGGCAAAGTCGTAAAACAATGAGAAACACTAATGCTCTCAAATGAATTTTCACCAATCTTGTATGCTAAAAGATCTGTCTTGCCGTTTTATAAAGTGCTATCAATGATATCATACAATGTAACTTTCAGGAAATGTCTAGTTGAGTGGCTCCCCTCTCGTGTTCACAGGTTTCTATGTGTAGATCTAGCAGTGACAATTCCACTCAATGCATCTGTGAGTTGTTGCCATTGTGAGCTGTTAAGTTATATCTGCCTGATTAATTCAGTTTTGTTAATTTTGCAAATTCAAGGTAGATATTGTAAAAGAGGACAAGACAAAGATAAAAGAGTTGGGGCAACAATTGAACCCTGTATAATATAAGGCAAAAATAAATGTAGCTTTTCAGCAAAAAAAAAATTTAAAAGAGGCCAATAAGGACATCTTAGTTTAGACTATCGAAGATGGTGACACTTCCAGTTAAATACCAGTCAGACAGGAAGAGGTGGGTCCAGGGGGACAGAGACCGAAAGTGATGTCAGAGGTGGTGAGGTTGTCAATCATCCAGTCTGTATAGGGAGGAAGAGAAGGGGCGTTAGAATGCAGTGCCACCCTGTGCATTGGCAAAGAATTACCACCATCAGAGCCATGAAGTTGTCCCCAAGGTGCACATGTGTGACAGTATCAATACATAGTCATATTGGATTTGAATCGCTTGCAGAATTCATTTGAACAGTCAAATGGAACAATTGGATGTTGGCCTAAAAATTGCAATTGAGTCACTTTGACCTTCAGTCTGGATGTTGCTTTAGTAGCCTGTAGCAACACATGGACTTAGACTAAGCTGGTATGGACCTTTTAATTCATTTTTACCATTGAGACATTTCTCTAGCATTGCTCAAAGATTGGTGGGGCAGCTGTTCTTTTGCTTACCACCACCGCCACCTCCCCAAAACACTGTTTGTGCCAGTAAGAGTTTTTCCCCATTGCTGTTTCCATGCTCTCGAGAATTTTCCAAATCCTCTGATCTTTCAGCTCAGATATAGTTTGCTCAAAATGACCACAGCTAGAACTTCTCTTCTTCATTGTTCATCTGTGTTGTTCTCCACTACCTATCCTTCATTCCATTTTAATGGTGTTTCTAAACTCTGCTGTCTTCATCTTGTCTTTGTATGTCTCTCCAAGGCAGGCACACACTTCCATTCTTAGCATTAAACATCTTCTTCTTTTCTTTCTTACTCTTCTTCTTCTTTTGCCTCTGCTTCTTCTTCTTCTTCTTCTGGCTGCTCCTGTTATGGGTTGCCATAGTGGATCATATTTTTCCATATCTTCCTGTCCTCATCATCTTGCTCTGTCACACCCATCACCTGCAAGTCCTCTCTCACCACATCCATAAACCTTCCCTTTAGCCTTCCTCTTTTCCTATTGCTTTGCAGCTCTATCTTTAATATCCTTTTCCCAATATACTCAGCATCTCTCCTCTGCACATGTCCAAACCAACACAATCTCATCTCTCTGACTTTGTCTCCCAAACGTCCAACTTGCTCCGACTCTCTAATGTCCTAATTTCTAATCCTGTCCATCCTCATCACACCCAATGCACCTGCCACCTTCAACTCTGTCTCCTGCTTTCTGGTCAGTGCCACCGTCTCCAACCCATATAACATAGCTGGTCTCACTACCGTCTTGTAGATCTTAGCATTAAACTACCAAATATTTTTTGCAAATGGGCTGTTTCCTTTCTCTCTCTGGCAGTTATTTGTTTTCTTTTCTCTGTTTCATTCAGACTACAAAAACAGGATATGACTGATTTGTTTTTTTAATATGGACTCCTATGTTGCTTTTGACTGATTACATGATTCTGTGTTTTTAAATAGTAATATGTCCTGATAAAAGTGTTTCCTTGGCTGACATCAGATGTGAGTGTATAGTAGGAGTGATATGAAAATATGTCAAAGCTAATGAAAGTTAAAGCTAATGTTTCAACCATACTTTGTTATTTGCATATCTATTTTGTAGCTATTACTTTCTGTAAGCCATTACACTGCAACGCATAAGTCAGTGATGTTACCACACATCCAAACTAACTCAAGAAGGATTACCATTTATTTGATACCAGTAATGGTGCACTGCATAATAACCTACAGTGAATACACTTGACTTAAGCTTTCATAGTTTTCATCCTCTTTCTCTATACGTTTAGCATTCATTTGCTCAGAGGCTGATGTGCTTGCTGCTTCCTGAGCAGCTCTTCTTTTCTCCACCTTAGCGGCCCGCTCCTTCCCTTCTTTCATCAGCATCTTTCCATGTTAAAACTGATTAAGCCAGTGTTTGTGTTGCAATTAATTAGTACATGTTCTTTAATTTTTCACTGAAGTTGACACTTAAGTCTTCAATCTGCCTCAAGAATGGTGGAAGGGATGAGACAAATGCCTGTACGCATGTGCCGCACGGCCGCCCTGCTGGACGCTGCCGAGAGTTGATTCCTACAATAAGATAAAATAAAAATAAAAAGAGGAATAACCTTGGATGTCAATCATCACCCTGAAAGCAGACAGTAGACGTCACGTAGTATATGTGTACCAAAATCCTGTACGGAGAAACGGACAGCCACGGTAGCGTATTATATAAAAAGATTCTCAGCAGCTCATTTTGCCTTCTTGACGTTCAGCCATTTCGTTTCCACAGTGATGCTGACTTTTCTTTACAAAAGCAGAGAGAAATGCATTCCTGTCCTTCTCCTCCCAAAAGGCTTTAATAGAAACCATACCAGCTACACCCACCAACTAAAACACGCTGCCTACAACAGGTATTCACGTCCTTGGAAGTTTTCACATTTTATTATCAGCAACATTGAACCACAGTGAATTTAATTTGACACTGATAAAGAGAAAAAGACTCTGTAATGTCAAAATGAAAACAGATCTCTGCTGGGTGGTCTAAATTAATCTATACATATTAATAAAAGGCAAAGCCCTCACTGACTCACTGACTGACTGACTGACTGATTGACTGACTCACTCATCACTAATTCTCGAACTTCCCGTGTAGGTGGAAGGCTGAAATTTGGCAGGCTCATTCCTTACAGCTTACTTACAAAAGTTAGGCAGGTTTCATTTCGAAATTCTACGCGTAATGGTCATAACTGGAACATATTTTTTGTCCATACACTGTAATGGAGGAGGCGGAGTCACGTATCACGTCATCACGCCTCCTACGTAATCACGTGAACTAAAAACAAGGAAGAGATTTACAGCACGAGTCAAACGCAGGAACGAAGGTAAATGACGTTAATTTTTGACTGTCTTTTAATACTGTGTAAGCATACATATTAACACATGTGCAATTAAACGTGTGCATTTACGGGGTGATTTCTCAGGCTTAAAAGCTCGCCTTTTACTAAAAAGGTAAATGCAAAACTATTTTCAATCAGTTTATTGAAACGCTCCCGTTAAGGATTGCAATAACATATTCGCGAGATAAAAGAACGAAGTAGGGGGAAATGAAGTAAGAGCCGCAAACAGCGAAGAGCAAAAATTAATTAAACAATTGAGAAGGGAGCGAGTGAAGCATACAAGCATGTTCATAAGGGAAACAAAGCACGGTGTAAAACGTAAGTTTAAATTAAGTTTATAGAAACGCTCCCGCTGCGGATTGCAATAACATATTCGCGAGATAAAAGTTTAATGAGAAGACACGAGGTATAAACGAACCACACGCCGTGGCGCAACGTTAGGGGCAACAGTTTCAACCATTCTATGATCTGCTTCTCGCAACTGAAAGACGGCACATGGCGGATGTTAGCCGACTTGCTGACCGCAACATTAGGGGCTTCAACTCTGGCGCTGACGCCACATCTCAGTTCCAACACTTTGCAGACTCTACTTAAAAGACACGCCCTCCTCACTGGACAGTTAAAAAGACCAATCAAACTAACGATGACATCAAGTATTACCCAATCAAAAGTAGGAAAGGAGGCATCTTCATAAAATGCGTGTGGGATGATTTGCATGAGACGCTGCTTTAAAAAAAATGATAAAAAAAATACGGGACAAATCCCGTCCCGTATTGATTCAAAACGGGACGCGCAATTTCATTCTCAAATGCGGCACGATTCCGTATTTTAAAGGACGGGTGGCAACCCTACAGTGCCAGGTAACCACCCATACAATCACATTGTGATTCAGACTAGGAATGCAATGAATGTAATTACCCCGATCTACATACAAGGCGAAAGTCTTGCAACATTCAAAGATGATGGTTTGGGATAAGTACACCATACAACATAAAAGAGCTTATGAAACCTTGAACCGAAAAAAGCAAGATCTCAGAGATCGTAAAAAAAAAAATAGGAGGTAATATCATTTTACTCGCTGTAGATTTTAGTCAAACATTACCAGTTATTCCACGAGGGAGACCAGCAGATGAACTCAACGCGTGTTTAAAATCCATGCTTCTCCCACGCTCGGTTATATGTCGCGTGTTCTCGGGTAGGTGCACCAAAAAATGTATACATTTAAGCATGTAATGGGCAAACAAAAAATGAGGTATACCCGAAGGCACTGCAGTAGTACTTAATCTAACTTTACTTCTTAAATGTTAATGTTTTACTGTTTAATAATTTATACGCTTCTTATATGTTGTTCAAATTCTTTTATCAAAATACCAGTGACAGCGCAATGCACGATAACATGGAGTGAATATACCATACGCATCCGCCCACGGCCTCCCTGGTGTGCGCAGATAGGAGTTGATTCTACAATAAAATAAAATAAAGATAAAAAGAGTAATACAATCATCACCCATAAAGCGGATAGTAGACGTGACGTACTATATGTGTACCACATTTCAAGTGTATAGGTGAAACGGTTTGCGAGCTACAGGTGATTTAAAATCCTGGACAGACACACAAATTGCCACGGTAGCAAATAACAGAAGAACATTTTACTGTTTAATAATTTATATTTATATGAAATGTGCTTCTTATATATTACTTCATATTCTCATATGATAATGATGTTAATGTTTATATTGATTTCTATGTTATTGAAACTGCATGTATGTGTGTATATGTATATATATATATATATATATATATATATATATATATATATATATATATATATATATATATATATATATATATAAACTAACAAAATACCCGCGCTTCGCAGCGGAGAAGTAGTGTGTTAAAGAGGTTATGAAAAAAAAGGAAACATTTTAAAAATAACGTAACATGATTGTCAATGTAATTGTGTTGTCATTGTTATAAGTGTTGCTGTCTTTTATATATATATATATATATATATATATTATATATATAATATACACACACACATAAACATTTATATACATATACATATATATACATATCTACATATACACATATCTACATATATATACACACATACATAAACACACACATAAGACTTATTGACTGAAACGGGCTTTCACGAAAAAAGTTAGGGCTTTGCTACAGGATACACCCTCCACAAGTTAACCAAGTAAAAATAAAATATATATTTCTGTTTTATTTAAACCTTTTAAGTTCGTATGCATAGCCCTATTTGGCTGTTTAATTTTTTTTTTCTTTCTTCAGTAATATTTAATCTCCTTAAAGAAAAAGAACATATCCATTTTACTTTTTTTGTATCTCTGTAGTAATATTTTAGTGTAAAAGAATAACCAGTATTTAAACCTTTTATGTTACTTTATACATTTATTTTACACAATGTTGAAAAATTAATAAGAAAGCTACATATTTTGGCAGCTGCTGCTTTCATTTTCAATGAAATGAAAAAAGCTCTCCAAGAGAAAACGTCAATGAAGAAGAAACAGTTTGCACTATCTAAAAATCAGAAACCCTCATTTATAAAAGTTTGCTGCAGATGACTTAACTGAAAATAAATGAATAGTTCCTATGTCTATAATACATATTTATCTATTTTACTTATGCCTTTATTCCAGCAACTTACAACATCTGAGGTACAATTTGTTACATTACTTTTGTTTTTTGCAGCACAGGTAGGTGAAGTGACTTCCTCAGGGTCACACAGTGGTGTCAGTACCAGGATTTGAACTGACAAGCTCCGGGTTTGCTGAAATATTACTGAAGAAAGAAAAAAAACGAAAACGGGCAAATGGGGCTATGCATACAGATGTCCATCCGTCCATTATCCAACCCGCTATATCCTAAATACAGGAGCCAATAAGTAGATATGTATATATACAGTATATATATATATATATACAGTATATATATATATATATGCAGTATATATATATATATATATATATATATATACAGTTTATATATATATATACAGTATATATATATATATATATATGTGAATGTATGTATGTATATATCTATGTCTATATATATATATATGTAGATATGTAAATTTGTATATGTATATATATGTTTATGTGGATGTGTATATACGTATGTATATGTAGATATGTGTATATGTAGATATGTATATATATATGTATATGTATATATATGTTTGTGTGTGTGTGTGCATATTATATATATATATATAAAAGACAGCAACACTCATAACAATGACAACACAATTACATTGACAATCATGTTACGTTATTTTTAAAATGTTTCCTTTTTTTTTTTTTCATAACCTCTTTAACACACTACTTCTCCGCTGCGAAGCGCAGGTATTTTGCTATATATATATATATATATATATATATATATATATATATATATATATATATCTGTATGTGTATATATATATGTGTGTTAAAGTAGTGTGTTAAAGAGGTTATGAAAAAAAAAAAGGAAACATTTTAAAAATAACGTAACATGATTGTCAATGTAATTGTGTTGTCATTGTTATGAGTGTTGCTGTCTTTTATATATATATATAATATGCACACACACACACAAACATATATATACATATACATATATATATACATATCTACATATACACATATCTACATATACATACGTATATACACATCCACATAAACATATATATACATATACAAATTTACATATCTACATATATATATATATAGACATAGATATATACATACATACATTCACATATATATATATATATATATATGTATATACTGTATATATATATATAAACTGTATATATATATATATATATATATACTGTATATATATATATATATACTGTATATATACTGTATATATATATATATACTGTATATATACTGTATATATATATACTGTATATATACTGTATATATATATATATACTGTATATATATATATATATATATATATATATATATATACTGTATATATACATATCTACTTATTGGCTCCTGTATTTAGGATATGGTAGGTTGGATAATGGACGGATGGACATTTGTATGCATAGCCCCATTTGCCCGTTTTCGTTTTTTTTCTTTCTTCAGTAATATTTCAGCAAACCCGGAGCTTGTCAGTTCAAATCCTGGTACTGACACCACTGTGTGACCCTGAGGAAGTCACTTCACCTACCTGTGCTGCAAAAAACAAAAGTAATGTAACAAATTGTACCTCAGATGTTGTAAGTTGGTGGAATAAAGGCATAAGTAAAATAGATAAATATGTATTATACACATAGGAACTATTCATTTATTTTCAGTTAAGTCATCTGCAGCAAACTTTTATAAATGAGGGTTTCTGATTTTTAGATAGTGCAAACTGTTTCTTCTTCATTGACGTTTTCTCTTGGAGAGCTTTTTTCATTTCATTGAAAATGAAAGCAGCAGCTGCCAAAATATGTAGCTTTCTTATTAATTTTTCAACATTGTGTAAAATAAATGTATAAAGTAACATAAAAGGTTTAAATACTGATTATTCTTTTACACTAAAATATTACTACAGAGATACAAAAAAAGTAAAATGGATATGTTCTTTTTCTTTAAGGAGATTAAATATTACTGAAGAAAGAAAAAAAAAATTAAACAGCCAAATAGGGCTATGCATACGAACTTAAAAGGTTTAAATAAAACAGAAATATATATTTTATTTTTACTTGGTTAACTTGTGGAGGGTGTATCCTGTAGCAAAGCCCTAACTTTTTTCGTGAAAGCCTGTTTCAGTCAATAAGTCTTATGTGTGTGTTTATGTATGTGTGTATATATATGTAGATGTGTATATGTAGATATGTATATATATGTATATGTATATAAATGTTTATGTGTGTGTGTATATTATATATATAATATATATATATATATATATATATATATATATAAAAGACAGCAACACTTATAACAATGACAACACAATTACATTGACAATCATGTTACGTTATTCTTAAAATGTTTCCTTTTTTTTTCATAACCTCTTTAACACACTACTTCTCCGCTGCGAAGCGCGGGTATTTTGCTAGTTTATACTAATAAAAGGCAAAGCCCTCACTGACTCACTGACTCACTCATCACTAATTCTCCAACTTCCCGTGTCGGTAGAAGGCTGAAATTTGGCAGGCTCATTCCTTACAGCTTACTTACAAAAGTTAAGCAGGTTTCATTTCGAAAGTCTACGCATAACGGTCATAGCGGTCGACAACGTCCGCCATGTTAAACTTTCTTATTTATGGCCCCATCCTCACGAAATTTGGTAGGCGGCTTCCCTATGCTAACCGAAACCGATGTACATACTTCTTTCGGTGGTATAACACCACTGTCGGCCGCCATATTGAACTTTCCAACGGTCTTTGTTACTTATGGGCCTATCTTCAAGAAATTTGGTACGCGGGTTCCCAACGCTTACTGAATCCTACTTACTTACATATATACATCCATAGCCTGCAGCTCAGTCGCCGTGTGAGGCGGCGTTGGGTCCCCCATCCCCACGCCTCCCACGTAGTTGGCTGCCTGCCCATATAAGGCCGTCTGTCACTCCGGTCTCTTCATTCCCTTCCTTGCTTCGCCACGGTATTCATGTCTCCCTGCTGATAACTGCAGCCTTTTTATTTAATCCACGGCTTCTCCGCTGTTTTATTGTTCGTTTATTATGATTATAATTATTGTGTAGATATTTTAGACTTAGTTTACATTGTTCAGGTAGCCATTTCCTTTATCGTTCCAACCGTACCCCCATTAACATGTCTATCGAGGTGATCACCATCGATCAAAGAACTGTCACTTACCGAGTGGTTTTCATGCCCGGAGATGGCGACTGCCTTTTCCATTCTCTGTGTTACATATTGCACGGCCATATCAGGCTCACTCTTGATATCCATCATTGTGTCTTATGTATTGAATAACTGGGACAGGTTCAAGGTGTGGACTGATGATGGTACAGGAGATAATTATACTACACAGGAGAACTATAAGAGTGAAATGCTTAAGCCCTTCACCTATGGTTCTGCATGTCAGTTGATGGCTGCCGCTGAATTATTCGGTTGCCGCTTTCAAGTGTACCGAAATGGCCAAATTTTTTACACCATTGGACAACCGCCAATGCCTCTTAAACATCTTAGATTCACAGGTGATGATTTGAGTAGTGGACATTTTGATATTTATGAATGTTTAAACTCTCAAAAGCTGGATGCGAAGTTATCGATGAAACCCATTTCAATTCAAATGCCTCCAATTTCCAGTAAGGCTCTGTTTCGCAATGACAATAAGTCTCAGGGACAGACCCTACAAAAGGTTGGCATTGATTTGAGGCAAGATTGCTTTTCACATGGCCAACTATACGTTGCATGCTCAAGGGTAAGCTCAGCGCACAGCTTGGTCATATTACAACCGGAGGGCCGAACTGACAACGTGGTATACAAAGAGATCCTTAACAAATAATTATTGGTATATTTTCCCCCAGTTTAAAAAGGTTTACTTTTCTTCTTAATAAAAATTTTAAAGCAGTACTTCGCCGCTGCGAAGCGCGGTTATTTTGCTAGTTATAAATATAAAGCATAAAATATTTGATCAAATACGTTTTCACTCCCTTAAATGTGACATCCCTAAATCATCACTGGGGCAGCCAATTGGCTTTAGATGTGACAGAATTAGTTCGTTGGAGATCACCTGTGTCGGGCTTCAGTAGATAGTCATATTAAAGCTCCTTGTCGGGAAGGACCATCTTGCGGCGAGTCAGTGTGGTTACTTAACCTGCACAATGAAGACAAAAAATCACTTTGAGCAACTCCGGGAAAAGGGAATTGAAAAGCACAAGTCAGATGGATAGAGACAGAAAAATATCCAAGTCACCGAATATCTCTTGTAGTCCAGTTAAATGAATCACTAAGAAATGGAAAGGGTGTGGCATAGCTGGAAATCTACCAGAACCGGCCATCCACAAAAACTGAGTGACCGTGCAAGAAGAAGACTAGTGATGGAGGCCACCTAGAGACTTATGAGAACTTCAATGGAGCTACACGCTCCAGTGGCTGAGATAGAAGAGACTGAACAGGTAGCAACTGTTGCCCGGAGTCTGCAGCAGTCATAGCTTTATGGCAGAGTGGCAAGGAGAAAGTCACTGTTAAAAAAAAATGATAGATCAAGATTGTCAGAAAGAACATGGAAATGCAAGCATAGGTTTAATATGTCACTGTGGTCTTTGCAAATATATAAATCTGCTTTTATCTGCTCACATGCACAGCTGACACATAACCAGATTAGGAACAGGGGTTCACCACATAGAGATGCTAGGCAAGCAGTATGACATATAGAAATCAATTCCTACGATAAAACAAAAGTAGTCCACAACTCAGAAGCCAGTTCACATGGGGGTTTTAAATTGAAGACAGGACTCTTGACCAATGTGTCAAGAGAGAGGCAGGTAGTCCTTTAACCTTAAAATATAAAATCAGCTTCTCACTCACATATTGCATAAATAGAAAATTTTTCTGGGAAATCTGCTGTATCCCAGCATTATTTCTCTATTATTAAATAATGTCAGGCTTTACACTTAGCTAATATCAAGTTTTGTTTGCATGCATTTTGCATTCCTGCCGTCCTCTTCGCTGATTAGATACTTGTTTGATGTCATGGCCGCAGTCTTGCACTCACTGACAAGTAGCAGAGGGACGCAGGTGTGCTTTCAGGGTTTTCTGATCTTTTAGAAGAGTTGGATATGTCTTCACGTTCAATCAGCGAATTCACTCTCAGAACCTCTCTGTTTTTTTTTTTTCTATTTATTTTGTGCCTGCAGGGGTCTTGCCTAATTCCCATTTCCTTTGTGCCAGTTAAGAAAAGCTGCCCCTTTAGAGTTATTTGCAGGTTAACGAATAGAGCTAACAGGGTTTACGCCACAAGCAGTTTTTCTGCTTTATCTTCCTGTCACATTTTTAGGTACACTTGGTAGAACATCCAGTGCTTCCAGAAGCCAATATTTTCTTGTGTGTGTGTGCTGATTAATTCTAACAAACATGGTGTCTCTTTTTAATGATTGACAGTGTAAGATGTCACCCTTTAACCCCAACAGACAGATACACTGGACACAGGTTAAAAGCACCAAGAAGGTCAGTCAGTCAGTCAGTCATTATCCAACCCACTATATCCTAACACAGGTATTTAAGTATTTTCGTCTTGTTATGGTGCCCAGAACCACCTCCACCACAATAAACAGGCAATACACTATAATAATCACAATTACAAACACTATTCTTTCCTCAATACCTCCCAGCAAGATCTGTCCTACTCTTCCCGACTCCTCCTCGCTTGCTGGGTCTCCAGCAGTCCTTTATATAGTCCTTTGGCCCAGAAGTGCTTCTTTCCTTCCGACCACATGACTTGCTAGCATTTTGTGGTGCAATCGGTGTCATGCAGTGTGCCATCATTTGTAGGTCATTTATTAGTTAGTGCCCCTTTACTATGATATGCAAAGAATCAAGTACAGTAATCCCTCGCTATATCGCGCTTCAACTTTCGCGGCTTCACTCTATCGCAGATTTTATATGTAAGCGTATTTAAATATATATCGCAGATTTTTTGCTGGTTCGCGGATTTCTGCAGACAATGGGTCTTTTAATTTCTGGTACATGCTTCCTCAGTTGGTTTGCCCAGTTGATTTCATACAAGGGATGCTATTGGCAGATGGCTGAGAAGCTACCCAACCAGAGCGCGTATTACGTATTAAATAAAACTCCTCAAATATATTGTGAGCACGGGGGCTGTTCGCACCCCTAGAGGATACGGCCGCTCCTCAAAAAACGCTGAAAGATTACCTTCACATTGCTCTCTTCCTTGCTGGGCTTACATGTGGCTGCTTTGTCAAGTGATATGCTTCCTGCACGGTGCTTCGCATACTTAAAAGATCAAACAGCACGTATTGATTTTTGATTGTTTGCTTTTCTCTCTCTCTTGCTCTGACATTCTCTGCTTCTGACGGAGGGGGTGTGAGCAGGGGGGCTGTTCGCACCCCTACACGATACGGATGCTCCTCTAAAAATGCTGAAAGATTATCTTCACATTGCTCCCTTCCGTGCAGCTGCTTTGTCAAGCGACATGCTTCCCGCACGGTGCTTCGCATACTTAAAAGCTCGAACGGCATGTATTGATTTTTAATTGTTTGTTTTTCTCTGTCTCTCTCACTCTCTCTGACATTCTCTGCTCCTGACGGAGGGGGTGTGAGCAGAGGGGCTGTTCGCACCCCTAGACAATACGGACGCTCCTCTAAAAAATGCTGAAAGACTACCTTCACATTGCTCTCTTCCTTGTAGCTGCTTTGTCCGGCGGTGCTTCGCATACTTAAAAGCCAAACATCACGTATTGATTTTTGATTGTTTGCTTTTCTCTCTCTCTCTCTGACATTCTCTGCTCCTGACACGCACTCCTTTGAAGAGGAAGATATGTTTGCATTCTTTTAATTGTGAGACGGAACTGTCATCTCTGTCTTGTTATGGAGCACAGTTTAAACTTTTGAAAAAGAGACAAATGTTTGTTTGCAGTGTTTGAATAACGTTCCTGTCTCTCTACAACCTCCTGTGTTTCTGCGCAAATCTGTGACCCAAGCATGACAATATAAAAATAACCATATAAACATATGGTTTCTACTTCGCGGATTTTCACCTTTCGCGGGGGGTTCTGGAACGCAACCCCCGCGATCGAGGAGGGATTACTGTATTGCGCCCGCAGTTGTCACCTGTGAATGAGCCACTGAAATGTGTGTTCTTGCAGGTTCCTTGCTGCGGACGGTGCGTTTGTAATAAATTTTTTTAAGAGAGTGGAATTTGGACATTGCAGTGATCTGTAGGGAAGGGGGAGGTCTGGTATTGATTTCTGTGCAAGCCCTGATCATGAAACACCACTGATTTTGTAGTTTGCTTGACATTTTTGCCAGGGGGTGACAAAGGGGAATGAATTGAATGAAACACCTGCTGCTTACACTCCGTCTGTCCTGCTGGTGGTCCTGACAGTAGCACAGTAATTTTAACTGTGCAGCACATCTGTTTTTGAACTGCAGTGCAGGTGTTATGGGGGGCAAAGCTTGTCAACTGTGTTTAATGGCATGCTTGCACCATTGCTTCACAGGGTTCTCCAATCTCCCCAAACCCTCTTATCGTTGATCGTCTGTTGTTTCCTCATGATTCTTGATGCTTCATAGGAACCCCCAACACCTGGACACATTTACAAGATTATTGAGGTTTGCAGAGGTAAATTGCTCAGTTTATATTTGAAT
Source organism: Erpetoichthys calabaricus (assembly GCF_900747795.2). Lineage (NCBI taxonomy): Eukaryota > Metazoa > Chordata > Cladistia > Polypteriformes > Polypteridae > Erpetoichthys > Erpetoichthys calabaricus. The sequence continues at coordinate 167,513,789 of NC_041401.2, read as the reverse complement.
TTTATGCACTGAGTTAAAAGCTTATATTTTTGAGTTCAATTTGTTCACCTGCAGTAATGAATGTGGTTCAGCTTGTGATTCAAAACTTAGAAGTTTGACTTATTCATCTTCAAATGTGTTATTACTTTTGTAGGGGGTGCAAACAAAAATCAAACATTTTCTAGGGGTTGGGAGCATAGAAAAGTTTGGGAACCACTGACTTAAAGCAACAAGCTCCGTAATTAGTCCATAATGAGCAACTGCACAGGCACACGCCAGATAGTGCAAGAGCAGAATTAGAAAGTGAGTTCTGGTGAGAAGTCAAGGAAATGACAATGACACCTTTTATTGGCTAACTGAAGAGATTACAATATGCAAGCTTTTGAGGCAGCTCAGGCCCCTTCTTCAGGTAAGATGTAATCACATGTTGCCTCTAAAGCTTGCATATTGTAATCTTTTTAGTTAGCCAATAAAAAGTGTAATTTTGCTTGACTTCTCACTACATTCATAATGGCTAACACAGTACAACACCCTAGTACTAAAGTGAGTTCTGAAATTCAGGGATGATCTTCATTAATTCTGCCCCATATGCACTTCACCCTGACTAGGAGTGGAGCTGCACAAATTCCAAGAGGTCCTTAGAGGAGCACTCACTGGACACCCTCTGCATTAAACTTATACAAATGTTCAGTCATACAAGTAAGAATTTTGCTGCCCTCAGGGCCATCTTAACAGCATCGTAGGCCCCCGGGCAAAGTAGTGCGCTGGGGTCCCTGTTTTAATAGCAAAATGAAACATACATAGGCAACATCTGAAACATCGTGGGCACCTACAATGGAGGTCCCCGGCCAGTGACTGTTGTGCTCATACGTTAAGACAGCCCCCTCTGTACATTTTGACAAAAAAACTTGACCTTCTTTTTTTCATTTCTAAGCAAAATTGTAAAATTGTCACAGGGTGATATTCTTCTAGTCTTCTCAGGGTGTAAACTTGCAATCTCTACTTTGTCCCACTCCACCCACAGTAGAAGAGGAATTCACTGTCTGTTTTATGAGACTGCTAGTCCTTTTAGAGTGAGTCCTTATGAGAATGCTGGTCCATTTAGCTACAGAGTCACTTTTAGTTATGCCACTCTCACATAAAATATTAAGGATATGGCCAGTTAAAACAAAAAGTGCATAGTGCTATACTGCTAATAGGATCCTGGCTCTGTGCCCGCCAGGCTTTCAGAATATCAAGTGCCATGAGAGACAGTAGGGCAAGGACATTCTCTCTACAAGTACATGTGTGTGTGTCTCTAATTGAATAATACATGCATAGCTGTCTACCATATAAAACATCAAAACATGTCCAAAGTTATAACTGTAAGCCTAAGAATCAACACCCATTCATATATAATTGTATAAAAACAAAATGAAATATTTTGCCATTGTGTATTAGGAAAAAATGATGGAAAACATACAATCTGAAAAAGTTGGCACATATAAGAATATCTGCAGTCCAGCATAGTCTCAATGTTGTATCATTTAATATAACGGGATACATGTATGTTACATCTTATATATAAATGTCTATGTATGGAGGTGTGTGTGTCTATCTGTCCGGCCCGGAAGTGAGAGGTAGAGTTGGGGTAAGGGCTTCGCCTCCATGGAAACAGAAAACTCGCTTAGCCGCTAATAACACAAGCGAGGTGAGCACGTCAGCAAAACGAAACCTCAGAAGAAAGACAAAGTCGCTTAGCTGCTAACATCGGCAAAACGGTATCTCTTTTACTTTTCCTCCCGCCGCTAAAGTGATGCGAGCACATCGGCAGAATGAAACCTCAGAAGGAAGACAAAGTCACTGCTAATACACAAGAGAGGCAAGCATGTTGGCAAAACTAATCCTCCTAGGAGAGAGATGCCCAGAGCAGTTCCTTTCAATTACCTGAACATCTCTACATTTCAATTTTTATCTGACGATTTCCATAGTTTCTAGGACCCTGGGCTTTTTACAGCATGGGCTTTCACAGCAAGTATTTTACATTGTTGGTTAATTTGTTGTTTAAGTTTAATTGCTGTATTGATTGTAATCTTTGATTGTAAATTATCTCTTATATATATTTCTCTTCTGGTTCGTCCTCCTTCCACTTCAAAACCGGTCCAGCCCACACGCAGCCGACACGGCATTTCTCGATTCCTATTCGTCCTCTTCCATGTCATGCACTATACTGGTTTGCTGAGTGTAATACATCCAACAAGTACTCGAGGTGCTGCCACAACGGTTAAGTAGCTTTACCACCCTTGCGGGAGCCACCTGTGTCTTTACAACTGCTTCTTACACAGCAAACATCAGAAGCTAAAAATTATCGTGTACACATTCGAGAATACAACTCTTCTCTAGCGTTTGCTTCCATGGGTATGGTACGATGGGCGTCGGCTAGTTAGTTATTACATGTCTTCACTTACGACAATCGACTTTAGTTACCTGTCTTGTTACACTTGCTGATCAAACAGGCCCTAGCCTAACGTTACTTGATTATGTTTACCTCTTTTGTAAGTCACTTTGGATAAAAGCATCTGCCAAGCAAATAAATGTAAATGTATGTAAATGCAAATCATATAATCAACAAACTGGACTGATCTGACAACATGAGGGCGCTAAACAAGAAGGGCCAGAGCAGACTGTGCTTCCTAAGGAGACTCACATCTTTTGATGTATGCAGCAAGCTGCTGTGAAACGTTCTACCAGGCGTTAGTAGTTAGTGTGGTATTCTACACTGTAGCCTCTCCTAAAGAGTAACTTGTGCTCAAAAGAAACGCAAGGCCTCAACACACTTATCAGGAGAGTCTGCTCCATCACAGGACGAACCCTGGACACACGGGAAACTGTTGTAGAAAACAGGATGGTGGTACAATTGGATGTCCTCATGAAAAATCCCCTTCATCCCCTACAGGAGGTGCTCTCTCTGAGCATTTGCAGCAACAGGGGTCCTTTCTTCCCATTGCTATCAGGCAAGTCAATGCTTCCTTTCAACACCCCAAACTAAATACTGATACTCTTTCGGCACTTTTTGCAAATTTAAATTCATTTTACAATTTCTACACAATATAATTTATTGATTGCTTTTATTATTTGTCCCATGAGTTTGTATTCTTATTTTTTTGTTTATATTGCTGCTGCTGTAAATTTCCCCTTGGGCTTAATACACTTAACTGAACCTAATCTAATCTAATCTAATTTAATGTCAGTTTTATTGTATATTTTTGCTCAGCCTTACTCATACGTCTAATATTAATGAATTCCAACAATTCACCTCTGAGAACCACAGCCCGTATTCCACTCAAGTTTCCATGACTGTGCTTCCCATGCTAAATTTCCAAGAGATTTTCGAGAAAAGCCAAGCAAAATGACACCTTTTATTGGCTAACTAAAAATATTACAATTACAATTTACAATTTACAATTACAATTGTAATCTTTTTAGTTAGCCAATAAAAGGTATCATTTTGCTTGGCTTTTCTCTACATTCATAATGGCTAACACGGTACAACACTCTAGTACAACAGATTTTCATAATCCAGTACTGCAACACAGTCAATAATATGCCATACGGACAAACACTCAATTATACAGTGGACAATGGTCTGTGTTCATCAGAAGATCTCTGTCCTGTTTCATTACATTTTTAAACAGAGCAATTTTAGAAAGAAGAAATGAATAAAAGAGGAAAACAGCTCCCTACAGCACTTGATGCATGCAATGATTAAATGTGCAATGTGTAGGGTTTCTGTCCCTCTATAAACAACCTCATAACTGCAGATTCTACTGATTCAATATTTCTGTGGCACTGTAGATTATTGACATGGTGTCACACTGATCTTCTGTATCTAGCACAGTCGGATACAGCCAACAACTGTAGGGTTTAATACACATCGCTGGAAACTTTGGACAGTTTTATGTTTAAGAAATTTTAACTACATTTAGACCTTCCACACCTATCAACTAACAATAGGACATTAATCAATATTATTGCTTCATTGTGAGTTGGAATTTACAGTTTATAAATGCTATGTCAGCCACCACAAGCCTATCTGGGCTCCGTTTTGAAGTACATGATAATTCTAAAATGGTATTAAAAAACATGCTTGTAATAAATGTAATTACATTTCATTTTCAATGCTATTTTTAATATCACCCACTGTAACAAAAATATGCAAAAGAAAATTGTTTTGGGCGGAGTGGTGGCTGTGAGGCTAGAGATCTGCACTGGCAATCGGAAGGTTGCCGGTTCGAATCCCGTCAATGCCAATAGGGACTCTGCTCTGTTGGGCCCTTAAGCAAGGCCCTTAACCTGCAATTGCTGAGCGCTTTGAGTAGTGAGAAAAGCGCTATATAAATGCAAAAAATTATTATTATTATTATTATTATTTAACTCTTTGATGACGTGACTAGAAAAGTGCAGGAAGGAAGACATTGTGGCGCAAGGAACCTTATCAGAATTACCATATATATTTGTGGATAAGTTTTCCCGCAGATAAGCCAGGACTTGATTTTACCATATAATTTCTGGTATTTTATAATGTCGGTCGTAAAAGTCGAATGCGGAAAACTCACGCTATTGGTCCAAGAGATTATGATATGCTAACGCCCACCTGAGAGAGTAACTACAGAGCACACGGCCTTTCTTTTCTATGTATTGTGCCTACGTAACCACACGGTAACACCCGAACTATTCCAAAGTGACATTTGCACTGTTCTGTGTTTTTTGTATCTCACACCCTCATACACCTTTATCATAAGAACATCCCTTATCTACGATGGAGCGCTCGATCAGAAGAAAATATGAAGCTGGTTTTAAATTAAAAGTCATTGAAATAGCGAAAGCAATTGGTAACTGCGCTGCTGCAACAAAATTCGATGCGTCTGAGAAACTGATGTGAGATTGGAGGAGGCAAAAAGATGTACAAAAAAATAAATAAATAAGTGTTGCATTTTTGAATGGGCGTTTAAGTTGGGGTCTATTTTTATGATCGATTTTTCAGGTTTCAAGACCCGACTTATATGTGAGTATATGCGGTAGGTGGTGTTAGAAATGGGGTCACTCAGGGGTCAGTGCTGGGGCCGCAGCTTTTTTTAGTATATAAAAAGAATCTAAATAGGAATATAAATAACAAGCAACATAAACTTGCAGATGATGCCATGCTAGGTGGAACAGCAGCTAATGTAGAATCAGATAAATCATCACAGAGAAACATGCACAACATACATGCTCGCACAGATTTATGGCAGATAAAATGCAATAAGTAAATATAAAGTACAGTGGAACCTCGGTTTGCGAGCATAATTCGTTCCAGAAACGTGCTTGTAAACCAAAGCACTCGTATATCAAAGCAAATTTCCCCATAAGAAATAATGGAAACTCAGATAATTCATTTCACAACCCACAAATATTTATATAAAAATGATTAGTACAAAATCCTAACTCTAACTAACGGAATCACTGCTATCTGTTGGCTCACTGGAATCTTTTTCTTTTTTTACGACTTTAACAAGGAGCCTATCCAATGACAGTTGCTTTTGCCTGAAGAGTCACTACACTTGGACACAAAATTTTAAAAAATGCTTTATGTACTGTAAGGTTTCTAAACTCTTTTGGGATTCCTCCAACGGGATGACACATGTGGAAGAGCGTCTCGAAGCAAGCAACCGCAGGCTCCCAGCGCTGTAGCAGTTTGCTGTAAAAGAGAATCAGAAAAGATCGCGGTCAAGCTATAAGTGCCTGCTGTCGACGGATGAGGCAATAAACATCATGAATGCAGCAAGAGCACAGTATTACTTAGCCACTAACCTGGTCACAACCATGTCTGACTGCTGTGTCTCTGTATAGGAGAGCTGTAGATCCCGCTACAATAAATAACCGTGCTGTTCCTGTTTCACGCTGAATACAGCTGGTTTTGCTAAAGTACTGAGACTCAGCCTCGTGTTTTGGGGTGCATGACAGGGACTCGTACGTTACAGCATACACACACGTGGTCACCATGCTATAGTAAACAGTATACCCTTATATGGATGTTGACTATATGAGTGAGGCACACCGACTGAGAACGAGCATGGGAGACGATTACCCACAATCCTCACGTGACTCTCGGCGGACAAAGCATATATACGTACTACTCATATTGCAAGACCTCAAGTTAAAATTTATTAAAAATTTTAGCTCATCTTGCAAAACACTCGCAATCCAAGGTTTCATTGTATTACATATTGGAATTAGAAATGTGTTGATGTGAATGCACAATGGGAGGTCTGAGACTTGAAAGAACTCCTTGATGAGAAGCACCCGAGAGTTTTAGTGTCACCATCTACATCTGGGTGCATTGCAGTTCTGGAATCAGCCTGGTTGCTCTTCGCTGGCCTTTCTGTAGCACTGCTATGTCTTTTATTGCAGCCTGGAGGCCAAACCTGCACTCAGTACTCTAGATGAGGCCTCACCAGTTTAGATTAGGTTTAGGTTTATTTGTCATATATAGGTTAACACAGGGTCAACATACAATGAAATGTGTATGACGAGGAAAAACAAGTCACTCAGCCTAGATCCAATAAAGCATAAAAAAGATTACAAGTTAAAAATAGACAAGCCATATAAAATAAAATGTGTATTTTTTAAAAGAAGTTATAGAGCAATATGAGTTGAATGAGCAGCAAGTACAAATGACAGTTATTGCACAGATAATGTTTTATAAGTACAGATGCATATTCCATAAAGTGCAGATGCATGTTCCAGTCAGTATTCTGAGTGTGTGCAGGTACAGTTTGTGTGTGAGTAGTGTAATAGATAGATAGATAGATAGATAGATAGATAGATAGATAGATAGATAGATAGATAGATAGATAGATAGATAGATAGATAGATAGATAGATAGATAGATAGATAGATAGATAGATACTTTATTAATCCCAATGGGAAATTCACAATGTGTAATGTAGATGTAGTGCAATGTAGGTGTCATGTAAGTGTATGTAAGTGTTCAGGTGTTGCTGTTGAGGAGTCGAATGGCCTGGTGGTAAAAGCTGTTCTTAAGTCTTGTAGTCCGAGCAGCCAGACTCCTGTATCGTCTGCCAGACGGTAACAAGGAGAACAGCTGGCGTGCTGGATGGCTGTGGTCCTTTATGATGCTACTTGTCTTACGCAAGCACCGATGGAGGTAAATGTCTTCAATGTCAGGAAGACTCTTGCCCGTGATGTGCTCTGCTGCCTTCACCACTCTCTGTAGTGATTTCCGGCTGCTGGCAGAGCAGCTCCCATACCAGACGGTAATGCAGCCCGTCAGCAGACTCTCGACCACACTCCTGTAAAAGTTTGAGGTGATGTTGGCATTCATGCCAAACTTCCTCAGCCTCCTCAGGAAGTAGAGCCACTGGCGAGCTTTCTTGACCACAGTGTCTATGTGAAGGGTCCACGAGAGATCCTCGGTGATGTTTACTCCGAGGAACTGGAAGCTGTTAACCCTTTCAACTTCTATGCCGCTGATGTAGATGGCCTGGTGTTCTCTGCCTTGTTGTTTTCGATAGTCCACGATCATCTCCTTGGTTTTGCTGACGTTAAGAGACAAGTTGTTGTCTAGGCACCAATTACTCAATGCCAGCACCTCCTCTCTGTAGGCCATCTCATCGTTGTCAGTGATAAGGCCTATGATGGTTGTGTCGTCTGCAAACTTGATGATGGTGTTTGTGCCGTGTTTTGCAACACAGTCGTGGGTGAACAAGCAAGAGGAGGCTAAGCACACAGCCCTGCGGTGCTCCTGTGTTTATAATGAGTGATGAAGACGTGTGTTTGCCGACTCTCACCACCTGGGGCCTGTTTGTGAGGAAAGAGAAAATCCATCTGCAGATGGTCGTCCCCAACCCAAGGTCGTCAAGCTTCAAGACGAGTTTTGAGGGGATGATGGTGTTGAATGCCGAGCTGTAATCTATGATCAGCATTCTTACATATGTGTTTCCTCTTTCCAGGTGGGTGAGGGCAGTGTTTATTGTTAGCGCAATGGCATCCTCTGTCGATCTGTTTGCTCTGTAAGCAAATTGGAGAGGATCCAGCGTGTCGGGGAGGGAGGAGCAGATGTAACCTTTGACCAGTTGCTCGAAGCACTTCATAATGACCGATGTCAGTGCAATGGGGCGATAGTCATTCAGACAGGAGACCACCGGTTTCTTTGGGACAGGAATGATGGTGGATGACTTGTAAAGCTTAAGCATAACCTTCCTCGACTTTCATTCTACACATTGTGCTATATAACCTAACATTCTAGTTTCTGAACACTGTCTGGATGTGGACAGCGATGAGCCTACTATGACTCCTAGATCCTTGTCAAAAGGTGCACTTTGAGGATTCAGACCTTCCATTTTGTATACAAATCTAGCATTTCCACTTCCTACATGTGATACTTTACATTTAGTTAAGTTAAATTTCATCTGACAAAAATCCGTCCAAGCCTGCATTCTGTCCAGGTACCTCTGCAACCATTTAGCTGATTCAACATTATCTGCCATGTCACCTAGTTTGGTATCATCTGCAGACTTCACCAGCCTATCGATGATTTTCTTTTTTGGATCATTTTTGTATATTAAAACGAGCAGCAGCCCCAGCACTGATCTTTGACAGACACCACAATTAATATCCTCTACTGTAATTCTGTAAAGGTTCCCTCACATTAACCCTTTGCTTCCTGTGTTTGAGCCAATTTTACATCCATCTACACACTACACCCTGGATTCCCACTGTTTCTACCTTGATCACTAACTTTTCATTTGGGACTGTGATGGTGCGGGTTAACACCACGCTCCTGTTGTGTCCAGGAGTCTTCTTGAAACCTGTCACCGTCGATAATGTTACCAAAATGAGCCAAGTACATTAGGATACACACACATATCAAGGGGTAGGTGTGAAAAAGAGAACAGTGCTTTTATTAAAGCCATCCAAGTCAAAGTGTCCAAAGTGCTGTGCAAAATCTCCAATAAATAAATAATCCACTAAAACATCGACAATCTGTGAGAATAAAATCGAGCCTTAAAATGAGAATAAAAACCAACAGAACACTCACTGGGTCAATGTTCCTTCCACTCTCAGACGAGCTCAGCACATCTCCCTCTTCGTCTCCCTGGCTTCCTGATTACTTGCTCTATCGGCGGAGACTCCAGCAGCCATGGTCCTCACCAACCCAACCCTTGTCTTGGCTCCCTCGAGCAGAATCAGCCAGACCGCTCGGTGTCAGTTGTCCTCTTGCCATCTTTCTGTCCTGCTCTGGTGTGCCTCAGATCACTGGAGAGGACCCTACCTCAATCTGACAATCAGTGGGGACGATCCACCCCTGGATTGCCAATCCTTGGCCTACGACCATGCTGCCTTTCCCCACACTGGCTGGCTGTCTGACTGACTGGCTTGTCCTGCCTCTCCTCCCAATGCTGCTTTCCTGGCTCTAATTCTGTTCTTTCTTTTTCTCCCTCCATTCTGCCCCTGCAGGATTCTCATATACACTACTGCCTGATTAGGTCCTCCACAGCACCACTGAGGTGCCTGACTGATCCACCTACCTCCTTGTGTGTATGCAGTGCAGTCAGCCAGCTCCTCAGTTAACCACGGAGCGAAACGCACTCACACACACCTGCACCCAATTGGCGCCTGCACCTTCTTGGGGCTCGATTACTTATTTAAAATTCACCTGACGCCACGGACCACTTACCACAAGTACCTTATCAAAAGCCTTCTGAAAAATCAAGATAAATAATATCATATGGACCTCTCTTATAATGTACTTTTGTTCCTTCCCCACAGAATTCCAGCATATTAGTGAAACATGACCTTCTTTGTCTAAACCCATGTTGACCATCTGCTCATTCACCTGTTTAAAAATATTCTGCTCAACCTTTTCTTTAGTAGCTGTTTCCATTAATTTACCTGTGACTCATGTTCAACTTACTGGCCTATAGTTACCTGGATCTGCCACATAACAGGAGAAGATTTGCTAGTCTCAAATCTTTAGGAATTTCCCAAGTATGCAAAGATTCTCGAAAAATATGGGCTAAGGTTTTATATTTTTACTCACTAACTTCCTTAAGCTGTCAAAGATACATGTTATCTGGTTCTGTTACAAGCTTTGAACCGGCTTCAAAGGATCTTGAGTGTTATGGAGACTCTCTTGGTGTTTCTTTTTTACAGCCTTGTGCAGAGGATCAATAGATTGACCTTGTAGATAAAAAACCAAGGGCCTCAAATATTGCTTTTAAGATGCATCATTTTGTTGTAAGTGTTTGCGTGGTGGGCCTAGAGGTGCAGTTCTGTCTCTATAAATGAAGAGCTACTGTCTGATTTTGGAAGTGTTAGCAGTGTGAGAACACAGTTATAGCCGAAGCGTGAATGTCAAAGTTCAATGTGTTGTCAAGGCAAATTGTCTTAAACCAGTTAGAGTAGTTTGTCAAATATGAGGTTCCAGGAGGAAGCCACTAGAAAAGAAGATGTCATCTCCTTCTCAAACCTGTGTAATCCACCAGGGCTTGGCCATCACCTACACATGCCCACTGGGTCCCATTTAGAATTGTCAATTCAGCTAACCTTCATGCCTTTGCTGATTTTGGAGGAAAGCTGGAATACTCTGAGTAAAACCCACGTGACTAGAGAGAAAATGTGCTGTGAAGAGGGGGGCTGAATGCACCCCTAGAAGACGCGGTCACTCCTCCGAAATCCCCTCTTAAACGGTGATACAATGGGAAACAAGATAGTTTTTTACCTCCTCTTTGCTCGATTAGCTGCTGGCTTGCTGCTGTGTTGTGTGATCTGCATCTCATGCAGCTCTTCGAACATTTAAAAGCCTGTACAGCAGCTGTCCTTTTGTCTTATTGCCTTGTCTCTCTTCTACCCCAGACATCCTCTGCTTTATTCTTTCTGCTTTATTGTGCTGTTTACGAATAAAGTTTATGTTTCTTGAAAACCCTGACTGAATCTGCGCAACTGTGTGACCCAAGCCTGACAAGTGGTACCAGAAGTGGTTGCACAGATGGATCCTCAGGACAATATGAATGTTCCGCTTCCTCCATTCCACCCAGAAAACATCCAGACATGGGAATCAAACCCAAGAAGAGTGAATCCATGAGGCATAATTACTCCATTTTATTGGTAGTATCACTAAAGCTGCTGATCCAAGGCTGAGGTTCGCATGAGTGCTCAGGCCTTGGTGTCATTACCATGAAGTTGTGTTAATAAATTAGATTACTCAGAGTTAGCATTTAGATGTGGAAAACCTGACTGGGCACAGAGCCATGAGGGGCACTCTAGCCGGGCAGATGTGGGCACCTCCATTTCTCACCACTGACTCCAGTAAGCATGCATCTTTGGAAATAATGCATTGAAGAATTTTAGTGAGGAAAGGAGGGTCTCTTTTCTTATCCGAGTTAACAAATGCTGCAGAATAAATGACTGAAGAACTGTTTTGTTCAGAGCAGCTCTTGCTGGCCTGAAGGCAGACAAGAATGACCCACAAGAGTCTGTTTTAATAGAAGCATAAATATTTTTACAAGAAAACCTGAAGATCGGGATGACTGAAGTAATGGTGGTGCAGGTAGAATGCCAGTGATGAATGAGACTGGAAGCAAAGAAGACAGTCCGGGAGTGGAAAGTAAGGAGAGCAGAGCCTACAGATTTACCTTTAAAGAATTCAGCACAATTGTGGCACTTCAAAGAGGATTAGGTCTTAGATTCATTTTTTATTTAAAAAGTGGTTTTGGGCATGCAGCCATCCTTTTACTATTCCGCTTGTAGTTTTTAGGCATTATTTTATCAGCCTTTTTAAAAATACTGCTGTGTTGGCACACAGTCAGTCAGACAGAGCAGAAAATTATAAAAAAAGCATAGCATTCTCAACTCTAAATATCCCAGTTTGTTATTAAAGGGTACCACAGCCTATCCCAGCAGCACTGGACACAAGACAAGAGTCCACCACCAGGCCCACTCATACACACACCCTCACAGGGACCGACTTAGAGTCACCAATTAACTTAATGTGCTCATCTTTAGGAGGTGGGAGGAAAACTGGACTACCAGGAGGAAAGCCACACAGAGATGGGGAGAACATGCAGATGCCACACAAACAGTGATCGGGTGTGGGATTCACTCCCTGGGTGCTTGATCCATGAAGCAGCAGTGGTAGCCTTTGTGCTACCATGCCACCAATCACAAAGACAGCAAGCCTTTGTGGATGAACCAGTACCAATCCATTAGTGTAGAAAATCAAGCTGTGAATTCAGTGTCACAGTCTTCACCCAGCACCTTTAACCCCAACTATAACTCGGCCACAGAATTGTATGTTATGGTCAATACCGAGTCAGATTTGGGGTGACATGTAATGATGTTAGACCTGGATAACTCTCAAGACAGTATTCTGCTGCCATCTAGTGGACGAAATAGCATCATGCTGTAAAAACTCGAATGCATTTTGCCACGCTAAGGTAGCTCATTATTATTCATGAGTGGGGTGGAGCTTTCAACCAAAATATAATGGCGTATAAACACGAAGTTGCAATTGTCTACAACAGTAGGAAAGGTTGGCTGCCCACTTTCCTTTCTCCAGCATACTTTGACTTCTTTACTCCATCACCTTATCCTGGCCAATCTTTCTTCTGCCAGTATATTTTCTCCAGATTCCACATTCTATACTAGAAGGACTGGAAGGACCCCTTAATTTTTAAATAGGAATCTCTTCCAGGGAGGATTTCTACATTTTCTGATGGGGTTAGGACTAGCCTCTGGAAATCTTAGGACCACCCAACTACTGCAGAAGGTGGCCTTGAAGTTCTGAACAGTGCCTGTGGAAAAGGCTGGGCCAACCCAAGATCTTCTATCAATTACAGTAACTAACAGAGAGCCTGCTGTTTCCTTCCAGACTTAGAAAGCTCAGATCCCAAACTGTTTGCCCTCCACTGTCCTTCATCTAAATTAACACCATGGTTACTGCACCATAACAGTAACAGAGGATAAGCAGTATTGAATATTGGGTTGACTACTCTCAACATCCTGAGTTTCTGCTAATACTGTTCCTGGGACACTGTGCATAATCATCTTCTGCTGGTTGCAATCTAGCTTCCTGGTCACTTCATGTTATTAACAGGATACTCCCTACCAGGCCATCTAATGAGCCAGCTCATGTCCTGTATTATATATGATGAATTGCAGCCCCCATCCCACCTGGGCGCACTGGCACACCTGGCATACACAAATGCCTGGACTGATAATATAATACAGACCTATGACTGATGAGGAGCAAAATGGTTCATGCAAAAATGAATTTGCATGTAGATTTGGTGTTTTGCCACTCAAAAAAATTGCCAAAATAAATAAAGTTTTGCTTCTAGCAAAATTCCTGCTGTTGACACAAGAAGAAAGACATTTAGTTCCCATATGTGTTTACGTGCCTCTGCTTGTCATTTAGCATTTAAATAAAGCTCTCTAGTAAAAAGAAGAAAAAATAAATCACTGACTCTTATCCTGTCATGTGAAGACATGTTGTTGAGCCGCCACATGTGTTCCAGTAGTACAATCCCCACTCTTATCAATTATGATTATAATCTTGTTAGTCACAATCCTAAAGATGAATCGGAGACAAAAAAAAAGCAATCAGACTCTTATCCTGTCATGTGATGGCATGTTGTTGAGCTGTCACAATAAGATGTCTGAAAATCGAAAGTAAAAATTATGAGAAGGGTTTAGGAGTCGTAGGACTCAACACCATCAACTGACAAAACAGAAGCCAGTGTTCAGAAGCCATTATGAAAGCTAACATGGTGTGAGGTTATATAGCGCCCTGATGTGAGGAGTACAAGTCCAGTGAGGTTCTGCTTAAACTTTATAAAGTACTGGTGAGGCCTTACCTGGATTACTGGGTACAGTTTTGGTCTCCAGGCTACAAAAAAGACATAGCAGCACTAGAAAAGGTCCAGAAAAGAGAGACTAGGCTGATGCAAGGGCTACAGGGGATGAATTATGAGGAAAGATTTAAAGAGCTGAGCCTTTTCAGTTTAAGCAAAAGAAGATCAAGAGGAGACATCACTGAAGTGAAGCACATGGAATAAGATCCCAAGTAGTGTGGTAGACATTAGGACTTCAGGGACCTTCAAAGTTCGACTTGATATTATTTTAGAAGAATTAAGTGAATAGGACTAGTGAGCTTGTTGGGCTGAATGGCATGTTCTCATCTGGATTGTACTAAAAAAATTGTAAAATGTGTTCCAGTAGTACATCCCCGACTCTATCAATTATGATTACAATCTTGTCAACTGTAATCCTAAAGATGCATTGGAGACAGAAAGGAAACTTGGAAGTCCACAGGGCTTGGAGACTACACAATCGTCAATCTCTTCTACAGGCATCAAGAAACAGAAAAGAGTGGTTGGTAGCTTTCAGTGTGATGGAGATAGTGTGGTGTATTGGGTTGAGAACAAAAGGCTTCAATAGAATTGATTTTACCAGAGTGGTCTAGCCTTGCATGCATTGCGCAACTGCAGAAGAGAACACAGGTAAAGACAGCAGTGTGAACAAAACTTTAGGGAGTAGTATTGTTTGTTTTCTGTCCCAAAAAATCTTTAAATCTCCCAGAACTTTTTAAAGTCAGCTACGCATTTTACAATTGTGATACCCTAACTCTTAACCCAGTGAAGTGAATTTTAGTGTATACAAATCTAAACAGTCCTGTTTCACTCATTACAAATTATGACATAATCATATTCTAATTTCATAAAAACATTCAATAGGACCGCAAATGAGGGAAATAGAAATAGACGTTGTGCATGCATCATTTATCGGAATCCACAAAACATGGCAAATAATCCTCTCATTGAATTCTTAGTACAGGGTGATTCACTCAAAAGAGGCCCTGAATATTCTGTAGTAACGAAACAATCTTAATGAAACAACGCGCAATGTGCTCTTCGGCATATGGAGCTTCGAACAAGCTGGGATGCCCCTGCGTCGGAGCGATGAGGTAGGCACCAGACAGCCGTCGCGACATTTAACCTCCGTTTGCAACTTCTGGGTGCACACTGCCCATACTCCTTCACTCATTCACTCGACTTCTCATTAGGACGGTGGTGTACAGTATTGAGCAGCGCGTCTTCAGGGTGCGAACCTATTGGGTCACCAATTTGTTTAAGCGATGTCAGAATCAACTGGATGATCGTGAATTAACAGAAGGTTACTTCCAGCAAGATGGAGCAACGTGTCACACATCAGCTAAGAGCATGGTAGAAACTGAGTCCTTCTTCGGCAACAGGTTAATTTCAAAGGGGCTTTGGCCACCATCTGACACCACCAGACTTATTCCTTTGGGGTATGCTCAAAGGAAAGGTCTATCGGAACAATCCTCACACTGTGGAAGATTTGAAGGAAAATATCCAACGTGAAATTGCTGCTATTCTCCCAGAGATGCGTGCCAATACGTTCAGGAACAAAGAGCATCGTGTCGAAATGTGTCTGGCAGAAAACGGAAACCACTTCCAGCATCGCATGTAATGCAATCGATTACACATACGTCAAAGTATATAGCGTATTTTTTTTTTTTGGTTCAGATTGCTTCATCCTAACGGGAGTTACAACAGAATATTCGGAGCCTCTTTTGAGTGAATCTTCCTGTATAATGAAAAAAAGAACTAACCTGTCGTTATATAATATTTAAGTTGTGAAGAGAACCACTGAACTTAATTTGTATTACTCTTCATTACTCTTTCAATGGCACTTGACAGATTTTATTTATTAAATGTCATTATTTTGGGAGTCAATTAATAATGTTTAAGCATTTGCTCACTAATCTACTGTTCCTAGTCTGCCAAATAAAATGAGCTGATTTTAGCTGTGTGCCATCACTCTTTCAGTCCTTTCCTGCTGCAATCAATTTTCCATTTGTACATCGTTGGTTGTTCTAAGGAATTTAATTGCTGTGACGTAATGGCTTGGGGACATTTCTTAGCTACATATAGTAGCTTTGGAGCAGATATTTAGTGATTTAATATCAACATATACTGAGTTGCCAGTTTATCCACCAACTTCATATAAACGCTACATTCCAGCACATCACATAATAGCAGTCTGCTTTATGGATCAAGCAGACCAAAGAGTCCAGTGAGTTAGTGCTCAGTTGAGCATGGAAACGACCAATCAAGCGACCAGGATGACTTTGAATGTAGTGTAACAGTTGGCACTAGGCATGTCGGTTCTAGCTTCTCTCAAATGGCAGTCATCACAGGCTTTTCACGTGCAACTGCTTAAAGGGTTTACTGAGAATGGTGTGAATACATTAGGTGATCACCTAGGTTAAAACAGCTTGTGGACAATGGGGTATGAAGTAGAACGGTAAGCATCCAGACAGGCAAGAACAAGGCAAATCCCATACAAATTCAAGATTGGTGTGCAGATTGTTTCAGATGAGGTCAGCTGCCAATTCCTCCAGTATATCAAAACAAGAAAGTGTATGTCCAGTGTGCACAGAAGCATCAAAACTGGACCATTGAGAAGTAGAATAAAGTTTCTGAGTCATACATATCTAGGTTCCTTTTGCATCTTGCTAATGGAGAAAAGAGAATTTGGTGCAAACAACCTAAGTCCATGGAGCCATCCTGTGTGTCATGGCATAGGGAATGTTTTCCTGACACACATTCAGTCTCCTGCTACCCTCCAAATGATATCTGAAGAGCAGGACATATCTGAACATCACTGCTGACTAAGTTTATTCACAATCGAATTGACTCCTACAGACTGATAATGCAGCATGTCACAGGGCATGTGCTGTATAATCACCAAATGGTCCCAGGGGCATTACTGCAAGTTTCCAATGTGCCAGTGGCCTGCACAGTCCTCAGATACCAACCCTTTTGAGAATTTCATCTTTGGGATGAGGTGCTATTGAAAGCAAAACTGGGCGACTGTCCAATTTGCAACAACGGCACAATGCTGTCATTTCTGCATGGCACAACACCTCTAGCTTCTTGTACAGCCCATGCCCAGATGAAGTGAAGCTGTTTCGTAGGCCGGAGGAGGTGCACCACGCCACTAGATACAGTAGGTTGTGACTATTAGAGATGCATTAATGAAAACAAATAAATTGTCATTGTAGACACATTACTTTTACTACACTACATTTATATCATCTAGCGGGGAAGCTCTGCTGTCATTCGGGTTGGAAACCATTTCCATTTATTATTTGGCAATTAATTTATTATTCGAATATTGTTCAAAAGTCATACTGCCATTATTAACGAATAACGGATTAAGAGTGCCTTCCGTTTTTCATTTCATCATTAGGAGTAAGAACATATAAATTCTTTCTTGATCCTACTCTGGAACAGGTGACGTATAGCTGGCGGTTCTTTGAGGTAAACTTCAGTAACTTTAAGTGATTGTCCTTGTGCTTTACTTATGGACATCACAAATGCGAGACGTACTAGAAATTGAATTGGAAAAGGAGTTCATTTGAAATCATAGGTGTATGTGAAATGAAAATGTCCTCTCCCTTTCCGGTTAGAATAGTAGCCTGGATCACGTGTGAATGACGTGACAGTGTTGCCACATTTTTCACAACCTTGATATATCATTTTTTTTCTGAATTAAGTTGGAATTTGCTGTTTTAGGGTTTTCCTTAATTTTTCAAATTATGTTCACACATTTCAATTTTTTTATTAATCACCAAAACTGTAGCTTTTGTATATTTACTGTTCCTCTCACTTGGTGATTGAATTGTGATGAACATCAGGACAGACAAACTTTCTTGCTTATTTTTTAGATGAATGAACATTGGATGGTATTGGCGTCAGCTTTTTTGTCATCTCCTTGTGAAGCGCACTTAATCCTGTCAGTTGGGGTTCAGTGGTGTTTTGGGCTTTTATGAAATACAGGCCAAAGTGCACGGAGTTGCTCAGACGTATACGTAAAATGGGTTAAGATAAAATGTGTTTTTCAAATGTTGACCCTTTTGTCACTACTGGTAGAAATGATCAATATCTTTGCGCTCTTGTAACGACTTTTATAATTAGTAGCATACTCATCATCATCATGTTATCATCTTAAGATTTGTTTTTCTCAAAAATTATTTTTTTTTGGTATGCCACCTTCCTCCTATCATTATATCCTTGTATGATGCTCACTCATTTTAAGGCTGTTTAAATATAAAGAGAGAGCTCTAATGGCAATATGAACAATACTTTCCTTGTAATGTTGGAATTTTTGGAATCACACTAAGGCTTGCTTATTTTTTGTTTTTTTGTTGGGTGTACATAGAAACAGATTGTTGCTGCTGCTGAGCTGAGAACATGCCACATAGAGAACAGCTGGCCATGTGAGAAACAGCTGGATGTCAAATCATGCATTGCCATTGGCTGAACCATTTTGGAGTGATAATGCAGTTTTTGGTTTTGAGCCCATCTACTCCCACCAGCCCAGTCTCATGTCATCTCTATTTAAAGCTACTTCAGATTTATTATACATGCACAATTTTATAAGGATTGTCTTGGACTAGGAGTCCCAATAGCTTCCAAAGGCACATCAGATTTGGATATCACCATCAAACCTCAGCTAGTAATAGGGGCAAAAACACAGACATTATAAATAAAAAGATTTATTAACACAAAAGTGCTGTTTCTCACTAAGAAGCCTTGAAATGAGGCATAAATGACTTGCCAGCAAGGCAATCCCAGGCGAATAATTTCCAAAAAACACAATCCAAAGGGTGAAGTCAGAACCAAAGAAAAAAGGTCAGCACATCCATAACCACAAAAGGCACAGCAAAGCACAAGTAAACTCACCACTTGCAGCCACGTTTGAAATGAACTAAAGGTAATCCAAATCAGACATGTCCCAGAGCAAATTCCAAAGGCAAGATCAAAAAAGAAATAAAAAATGTCAGGGATCCACTAATTATCAGAATTCACAATAAACACAGGGCGGCATGGTGGCGCAGTGGGTAGCGCTGCTGCCTCGCAGTTGGGAGACCTGGGGACCTGGGTTTGCTTCCCGGGTCCTCCCTGCGTGGAGTTTGCATGTTCTCCCCGTGTCTGCGTGGGTTTCCTCCCACAGTCCAAAGACATGCAGGTTAGGTGGATTGGCGATTCTAAATTGGCCCTAGTGTGTGCTTGGTGTGTGGGTGTGTTTGTGTGTGTCCTGTGGTGGGTTGGCACCCTACCCGGGATTGGTTCCCTGCCTTGTGCCCTGTGTTGGCTGGGATTGGCTCCAGCAGACCCCCGTGACCCTGTGTTCGGATACAGCGGGTTGGAAAATGGATGGATGGATGGACAATAAACACAAGAAAACTCAGCACTCCCAGGCACGTTCAAAATGAACCATCAGGAACTGTGGGAGATCCTCCAGATTTATAGGATGGAGGGCACCACACACAAAACACATGGAGCAGAACACAAACAACGTACATACATAAACAACATCAGAAATATAATCAACGAAGGAGAAACAAAATCAACGAAAGTAACATTAGCATAATCAACAAAAGAAATAAAATCAACAAAAGTAACATTAGCATAATCAACAAAAGAGAAACATCCATATTACTAACCGAAGGTTGTAAACCGGATGGACGCAGGGCGCATCGAAGAGCACGCACACTGCCGCACTGCAACGAGCCCGCCCATAGCTAACGACACAGCCACAGAGAAAACAGAAACGAGAACGTTGTAAGCCGGATGTCACGAATCGCCTACCAGTGTGATCACTTTGAAGACCCATATAGATATTAAATAACGGTTAATTGGCACACGCACGATGACCCACAGAGCTCAAAGGCGCCTACAACGCGTTTCTGAAACACCACATGCAAGAGAGGCGCAGATCCAAAACGAATAATCCACTGTGCCACCACTCAGTGTGTATAGGTTGGAGTATGCTGCCTAACAGTAAAAGACTTCTACCTAACGACACAGCCACATAACAACAAAGACGAGACACAACACCACCTGTAAACTAGACTTAATGAACGAAGGCGCCCACACAAAGAAACCGCTTCAGTTCAAATAGGGTTATTCAATTAAATGGAAACTTTACCATGACTGTGCTTTTGACACAGCACAGGCAAAGGAGGCACATATCCAAATGGAGGGAGCTCAGCGATTAGTAACACAAACACGGGCCCGTATGGCTACGACCTGTAAACGAGCCCGTATGGATACATGTTATTGAATTAAATGGAAACTTTACCATGCCTACAACCTGTGAACTAAACCTGAGGTGAAGCGTGCATGCCAGGTTGTACAGCCGCCCGGACGCGACCGCCCACACTACCGCATATACCCTCCATGATATTTCATCACGCAGAAACTGATTGCCATTCTTGGATTTCCGATTCGCTAGCGAATCGCGGGCTTACTTGTAATCAAAGAAAGTAACATTAGCATAATCAAGAAAAATCAGAGAATCAAAAGCATGAATTTGAAACCCAGACCGGTGTGGAACCCTGGCTGAGACTTGACACTCAGCTATTTTGGAATAATGCACAGTTGCCCCTCATTATAACCTCCTTCCCTGATGAAGCCCATGAAATGCCACATTAACTTATATTTTAAGTTGGACCAATGACAACTTTCATGCAAATTTCATGAAAATCATTTTTACATGGGTGGTGAACAAACAGACAGACGAGCAATCTGTTAAATGGAGGTCTTAAGTCTGTAAAACAGATAAATAACTTCTACCAAACGTAAAAAAATTCAAGGACAGATAAAGGGTATTATGAATTCATTTATACAGATTAATTAATTAATTAAAAAGAATCAGCTATGGTCTTTTTTGAAGGAAAGGAAAGAACTATAACACGCTGGGTGAAGTATTCCTTAAATATGAATGAAATCTACCAGTCTGCTAATGTGAATTGGGCAGCCTATGCTACACAGATAATCTCCAGCTCCCAGTAATCACGAACTGCATGTTAGAAAATGGATGGATGAATGAATGGATATTGTAAAAATAAAAGCAAACAAATCAAAAAATGCCATAATGTGGAAAGCTGCCTTGAACCACAGCCTGTCTCTTCTCCATCGTCAACTTACAGGTAGTCTGTTTTCACTAACGGTTGTGCTGTTAGACAGGGTGGTGCCATCTCTGTCCATTTATGCTGTCTTCTTCAGAGATTCAAATTGTTCTTCATTTTTGTTTTTGGTGCTGCTTATCCTGCCCACAAGTTTGGCTCTTCGGCTTTGCCAGTAGCCATACTCAGGTCACTCAGTTTGCATGTGTGTATTTCCATGTTGGCACTTCATTTGCTCTGCTCTGTTGTACTCTTTGGTTACGAGGAATATGGAAAACACTAGCTGTGTGTGTGTGTACCACAAAGCTGAGTTTGTCTGCTTGAACTGAATGAGAAGTGAGGTGCATGCAAGTGCCAAAAAAATGTAAAAGTGCATACATGCGCCATGTAGTGGCTGTGGATGGGCAGAGCAGACTGCTCCACACACACACACACACACACATTCATTAATATATGTCTAACTATTTGCATGTGGTCTTTGAGACAAAAAACAACTCAAAGACTCCCTAGTACTTTTATTACATTCGTGAACTTGGAGAAGCATCAACTAACTCTTAAGAATTACACAGTGCAGATGACGTGGACCCACCTGTGCTTGCTGCCCCACTGGCTTTCATTAAAAGACACTGGCGATGCCATATCTTAGGGTATCACTGGCATAAGAGTCCTATTAATCTTTGTCTCGAGAAAGTACCTCCAGAATGACAATGCTTTTAGTGAAAACACCAAGCCTTGCCCTCTGTTGCCGAGGTGTTTCTCTTGCATGTTGTTGAGCCGCTCCATTTGCTTCATTTTAACGTTGTGTCCCTTCATGGGTGTCATTAGCATTAGCATGACACCATTGTTGTGTGGCGGCATTTACTGCACATACGTCTTTGTAGTGAGAAGTGAGGTGCATGCAAGCACTGGAAAAATTTAAAAGTGCATGCATGGGTGCCATCTAGTGGCTGTGGTTGAGCGTGAGCAGAGCGGACTGCTCCACACACACACACATTCATTTATATATGTCTAACTAGCTGCATGTGGTCTTCGGGACAAAAAACAACCCGAAGACTCCTTAGCAGTTTTACTCTATTCGTGAACTTGGAGAGGCGTCAGCTAACACTTAAGAAATACCCAGTGCAGATGACATGGACCTACCTGTGATTTCTGCCCCACCTGTGATTTCTGCCCCACTGTCTTTCGTAAGAAAACCCTGGCGATACCATATCTTAGCTGTATCGCTGGCATATGAGTCCTATTAATCTTTTTTTTGAGAAAATTGCTCCAGATAGACAATGTTTTTAGTGAAAACGTCAAGCCTTGCCCTCCATTGCTGAGGTGTTTCTCTTGCATGTTGTTGAGCCGCGGTGTTTGCATCATTTTAACATTGTGTCCCCTCATCTGTGTCATTAGCACACAGGTCTTTGTAGTGAGAAGTAAGGTGCATGCAAGCGCTGGAAAAATGTAAAAGTGCATGAATGTGCCGTCTAGTGGCTGTGGTTGAACGTGAGCAGAGCGGACTGTTCCACACACACAAACACATTCATTTATATATGTCTTAAATAGCTACGTGTGGTCTTTGGGATAAAAAACAACCCGAAGACTCCCTAGCAGTTTTACTCTATTCGTGAACTTGAGGAGGTATCAGCTAACACTTAAGAAATATCCAGTGCAGATGACATGGACCCACCTGTGATTTCTGCCCCACTGGCTTTCGTAAGAAGACCCTGGCGATACCATATCTTAGCTGTATCGCTGGCATATGAGTCCTATTAATCTTTTTCTCAAGAAAATACCTCCAGATAGACAATGTTTTTAGTGAAAACGTCAAGCCTTGCCCTCCATTGCTGAGGTATTTCTCTTGCATGTTGCTGAGCTGCGGCGTTTGCTTCATTTTAACGTTGTGTCCCCTCATCTGTGTCATTAGCACACAGGTCTTTGTAGTGAGAAGTGAGGTGCATGCAAGCGCTGGAAAAATGTAAAAGTGCATGAATGTGTCATCTAGTGGCTGTGGTTGAGCGTGAGCAGAGCGGACTACTCCACACACACACACACACACACACACACACACACACACACATTCATTTATATATGTCTAATATGAAGTGAGTCCTCTGCAGAGATGCTTGAATCCCAGTTCCCAAATTACTCTGTGTCTCACTAGGTTTAATTTTAATCAAGCCGAGGCTGATCTGAATATTTGAAATGCCAGTCCCAGATCTAGTTTTACTCCCCAGACATAGCCGTGGATTTGTTTTGACATCCTCTTTCTTCAAGCAGGCAGAGCTGACGTGTTTTAACTCGTTACTATTTATTCTTCCAATTCCCACTGGATAGGCATTCAAGGCACAGTATGTATGAAGACACCAAGTCAGCTTTTAATGACCGCCCGGTGTCCATAATGATGTCAGTGGCTGTGAACTGGGTCAGCGTACGTGTAAACTTAAGACTTGGATTAAGAAGAAGGATTTGTGGGGAGTACTGCTGAAGTAGTGCTGCTTTGGTTTTATTGGTTCAGAGAGAACCCTGGTGACAGCTGGGTTTCTTTTCAGGCAAAGAGTTGTAATTTGTACCAGTGATTAAATTCTGGTCTAGTGCCACAATGTGTAGAAAACATGTGATGTCTCATTTAGCCAGCAGATGGCAATGTGACCACAATAACCAGTGCTTAGTGAGCGTCCTTCTTTAAGGTGGCTTCTGGTCTCCTCACAGCTGCAGTTAATTACTAACTGTTCAACTCTGAAACTTATGAAGAAGGAAATGAAAGATCCTTATGAAGTGCTTATTTATATATTCAGATATTTAACGTGTTAATGACTTCATTAAAGTTGAGGTATCAAGCCTGTGTTGTTAAGCATTTTAATGTGCAGTATCTGGTAATGGCTGTCTGAGATGGACTGGATCGCCTTGAATTAACAGTTTTGAGTTGAAGCTTTGGCCCCCACTGATTCTGCATTGGATTAGGTGGGTCTGAAAATGACAAGAGATGAGATGATAAAGATTACAACCAAAGTTACTGGGAAAAACATGTTGAACATACCTTCTTAACACTAGAATTACCAGAGCCTACGAAAAAACTTGTAGATCCGTCCCACCTTAAAACGATTCGCACCTCTCCCTCAGCGTCTTTTGTCTTCTGATAAGCAGCAAACAGCAAGCAGCCTACTATCACATCCCCCCACCCCGCACAGTTTTCTCAGCTAAAGTCTGTTTACCTGCGTATCAGTTGCTTAGAGTTGTATAGAGAGAGAAGTCAAGCAAAATGACACCTTTTATAAATACTATATTGTCATTTGGTACACTTGCATTTCATGTGTGTTCCATGTCTACAGCAATCTATGTACAGTAAACACATCGTTAAAACAGAAACGTTTTTCATGTTTTGGTAATAATTGACAAAATGTAGACATGAAGTATATAATGTGTGAAGCCTGAATTCCAAATAAAGAAACACTTTCACAAAAGGTACAAATATAACAGAACAAATGCAGTTTTATTCAAAAATATAACTGCAGAAAAACAACCCGCGTTTACCTGCGACATTGACACGCATTTGCTATGAGAGCTTCGGTGGCGCAACTGTATCAGCTATTGACTGGTAATCAAAGCTTCACGGGTTCGATCCCAGATGAATCTGTTTTGAGAACTGAGCTGCTTGTATTCTTACTATTTTAGAATAAAAACTTCGATTTTATTCCAGTCTGTAACAGCCGGTGTAATTTATGATACTTGTAAAAGTTAGCTTTGTTTTTTTTATTCTGTTATTCTCTCAGCCGCGTTCACGATCCCAAATCCCCTTACCCCAAATCCACCCCCCCCCCCCACCTCACATTTGACACTGCTGTTTTAACATAGATGCGCTATAACAGAGGTAAACTCAAATCATGACAACGATTCTACATCGGATCAAGAATGCACTTTTGCCATCGCTGTACTTTGTATATGTACATGGGAAGCTGTGCACTCGTGACTTTACGCTGTAGATCTGGCTCTTACATACAAAGGACGGTGCATGTGCCCAAAACATTAACATTTATATGTTACTTACATAAAAGCCAGACCTAATGTTATTTACCTATTTACCTTGAGTTATTTACTTATTTCCTACAGCGTAAAGTTATGAGTGCAGAGCTTCCCATGTACATATACAAAGTACAGCGATGGCAAAAGTACATTCTTGATCCGATGTAGAACCCTCGTCATGTAAGTAAATAACT
The DNA here is from genome assembly GCF_900747795.2 of Erpetoichthys calabaricus. NCBI lineage: Eukaryota > Metazoa > Chordata > Cladistia > Polypteriformes > Polypteridae > Erpetoichthys > Erpetoichthys calabaricus. The sequence continues at coordinate 167,488,571 of NC_041401.2, read as the reverse complement.
CAAGGTAAATAGGTAAATACACAAGCACAACACAAATACACAACAGTCAGACATTCCCTCTGCGTCTCATAGCTGCATCAAGGCAGCCATCTTGTCTGCTAGACCAATTATACAGCCCTCTGCCCGGGCTTGTGAACACCCCCTCACCCGTCTTTCACATATGGGAATTCCAGAGTAAAAATGTATATATAAAAAATAAAGTACACATGAAATTTGAGTTGTGACAGTTGTGTTTGGGGTGCCTACAGGTCACAGTTGTATCCAAAATGTACCTCTTTGGGATGTTGGATGAAGACCCACATAGACATGGCACAAGCATACAACTCCTGACAGAAGGCAGCAGTGCTAATCGCTGTGCTACCAAAGATTTATTTCTTGAAAAGAAACTGCTTTATAATGGCAGTGAAAACTGTGCCATTCACTGTGACATGACAAAGCTTCAAATTATTTCCATGTAGTATTTTATTTGTGTTCTGTTGGGTTCATAGTGCTTACTGTTGTAATGATATACTTTGGCTTTGTGCTTTATCTGTAATTAGTGTAAAGCTGCTGGAGTTTTACAATTTTTGCTTTATAGGGACAAATTGTTCTGAATTTAAATGAGCATTTTAAATCATAGTAAATAAATATATCAAGGAAAAATATGAATTTGGTGTGAGTGTGGATGAGTGTGCTAGTAATCCAAGGAATGGACTGGCACTCTGATCAGGGTCACGCTGTGTGCATACCCACTGGCCTAATTGGGCTGCGGAATGGCATGTTATGTTTTTTAATGCTACATTTTTTGGTGGTGAGCTGCGAAATTCTCAGTATAGAAGCAGACAATCAAGGTCATCTTTAGCAATTTTAGCTTTGTTTTTCTTGGAAAACAGATATGTGCTGGTGTCATGTCTGCTTTCCTGTATCTTGAAGTAATGGAACAATTTCATGCATTGTTTTTTATATCATCTATCTATCTATCTATCTATCTATCTATCTATCTATCTATCTATCTATCTATCTATCTATCTATTATATAGTGCCTTTCAAGTCTATCTAGATAGATAGATCTATCTATTATATAGTGCCTTTCAAGTCTATCTAGATAGATAGATAGATAGATAGATAGATAGATAGATAGATAGATAGATAGATAGATAGATAGATAGATAGATAGATAGATAGATAGATAGATAGATAGATAGATAGATAGATACTTTATTAATCCCAATGGGAAATTCACATTCTCCAGCAGCAGCATACTGATACAATAAATAATATTAAATTAAACAATGATAATAATGCAGGTGAAAAACAGACAATAACTTTGTATAATGTTAAATGTTAGAGTTTACACCCCCAGGTGGAATTGAAGAGTCGCATAGTTTGGGGGAGGAACGATCTCCTCAATCTGTCAGTGGAGCAGGACAGTGACAGCAGTCTGTCGCTGAAGCTGCTCTTCTGTCTGGAGATGATACTATTTAGTGGATTCTCCATGATTGACAGGAGCCTGCTGAGCGTCCTTCGCTCTGCCACAGATGTTAAACTGTCCAGCTCCATGCCAACAATAGAGCCTGCCTTCCTCACCAGTTTGTCTAGGCGTGAGGCGTCTTTCCTCTTAATGCTGCCTCCCCAGCACACCACCGCGTAGAAGAGGGCGTTCGCCACAACTGTCTGATAGAACATCTGCAGCATCTTATTGCAGATGTTGAAGGACGCCAGCCTTCTAAGGAAGTATAGTCGGCTCTGTCCTTTCTTGCACAGCGCATCAGTATTGGCAGTCCAGTCTAATTTATTATCCAGCTGCACTCCCAGATATTTATAGGTCTGCACCATCTGCACACAGTCACCTTTGATGATCACGGGGTCTATGAGGGGTCTGGGCCTCCTAAAATTCACCACCAACTCCTTGGTTTTGCTGGTGTTCAGTTGTAGGTGGTTTGAGTCGCACCATTTAACAAAGTCATTGATTAGGTCCCTATACTCCTCCTGCCCACTCCTGATACAGCCCACGATAGCAGTGTCATTAGCGAACTTTTGCACGTGGCAGGACTCCGAGTTGTATTGGAAGTCCGATGTATATAGGCTGAACAGGACCGGAGAAAGTACAGTCCCTTGTGGCGCTCCTGTGTTGCTGACCACAATGTCAGACGTGCAGTTCCCAAGACGCACATACTGAGGTCTGTCTTTAAGATAGTCCACGATCCATGCCACTAGGTATGAATCTAATCCCATCTCTGTCAGCTTATCCATAAGGAGCAGAGGTTGGATTGTGCTGAAGGCGCTAGAGAAGTCTAGAAACATAATTCTTACAGCACCACTGCCTCTGTCCAAGTGAGAGAGGGATCGGTGTAGCATATAGATGATGGCATCCTCCGCTCCCACCTTCTCCTGATATGCAAACTGCAGAGGGTCAAGGACGTGTTGAACCTGTGGCCTAAGGTGGTGAAGCAGCAGCCTCTCCATGGTCTTCATCGCATGTGATGTCAGAGCAACAGGCCGAAAGTCATTCAGCTCACTAGGACGTGATACCTTTGGGACTGGGGTGATACAAGATGTTTTCCAAAGCCTCGGGACTCTCCCCTGTTCCAGGCTGAGGTTGAAGATGTGCTGTAGAGGACCCCCCAGCTCCGATGCACAGACCTTCAGCAGTCGTGGCGATACTCCATCTGGACCCGCTGCTTTGCTGGCACGAAGTCTCCTCAGCTCTCTGCTCACTTGCGCTGTTGTAATTATGGGTGGGGATGTCTCTCCTATGCTGGTATCAGCAGAAGGATGTGTGGAGGGTGCAATACTCCGAGGTGAGAGTGAGAGTGGGTTAGGGTGGTCAAACCTGTTAAAGAAGTTGTTCATTTGGTTTGCTCTCTTCACGTCTCTCTCGATGGTGGTACCCCGCTTCGAGCTGCAGCCAGTGATGTTCTTCATCCCATCCCACACTTCCTTCATGCTGTTATTCTGTAACTTCTGCTCCAGCTTTCTCCTGTACTGCTCCTTCGCCGCCCTGAGCTGGACTCGGAGTTCCTTCTGCACGCGCTTGAGCTCATGCTGATCACCGTCTTTAAAAGCCCCTTTCTTCTGGTTCAAAAGGCCCTTGATGTCACTTGTAATCCATGGCTTGTTGTTAGCATAGCAGCGTACAGTTCTTACTGGAACTACAATGTCCATACAGAAGTTGATGTAGTCAGTAGTGCAGTCAACAACTTCATCAATGTTCTCACTATGAGATCACTGCAGGATATCCCAGTCTGTAGTTCCAAAACATTCTCTCAGAGTATTCTCAGCCTCCGGGGTCCACTTCCTGAATGATCGTATGGTTACAGGTAGGACTGTCACTTTTGGTTTATAGTGAGGCTGAAGCAGAACCAGGTTATGATCTGCTTTCCCAAGCGCAGGCAGCGGGGTGGCGCTGTATGCGTCTTTAACGTTTGCATACAGTAAATCAATAGTCTTATTTCCCCGGGTGTTACAGTCCACATACTGGGAGAATGCAGGTAATGTTTTGTCCAGCGTCACATGGTTAAAGTCTCCAGCGATTAGCACAAGCACCTCAGGGTGCTGCGTTTGTAACTTAGCAACAGCAGAATGGATGATGTCACTCGCTGACTCCAGTCCGCCCGAGGAGGAATGTATACAATAACAACAATGACGTGTCCAAACTCTCTGGGCAAATAGTAGGGACGTAAACTTACATCCAACAGTTCGATGTCCCTGCAGCAAGTGGAGATTTTGACGTTAACATGTCCAGAGTTACACCACCGTGTATTGACATAGAGAGCGAGTCCTCCTCCTTTGTGCTTCCCACAGGTACTTGGATCTCTGTCCGCTCTAACTGTGCTAAACCCGGGTAGTTCCACATTAGCGTCTGGGATGGTGTTAGTTAGCCACGTTTCGCAAAAACAAAATCTATCTATCTATCTATCTATCTATCTATCTATCTATCTATCTATCTATCTATCTATCTATCTATTATATAGTGCCTTTCATCCATCCATCCATCCATCTTTCTTTCTTTCTTTCTTTCTTTCTTTCTTTCTTTCTTTCTTTCTTTCTTTCTTTCTTTCTTTCTTTCTTTCTTTCTTTCTTTCTTCAATGTAGTAATTTGCTAAAGCTTTCAGCAAGCTTAAGAATGTACTGAGCACCTCACAGCTTAAGGTGATACCTCAGGAGCTGGCACAGACCAATGGCACACCATCTCCAATTTCCATACCAACAAGTTTTCAGGAAGGGGGGTATCATTTTTATAATAGCACAGGGTGTCTCCTTGGAGGTCAGACCAAAATGTGCTGCTGAGCTGTGGCTTGTAAAGCAGAAACATGGAAGTGCCAGTATGGTGTACGGGCTTACTTCAGCCCTGGGTAGAACTAAAGCCAGGAGTGATGGAATGCCTTGTTTGGTTTAAGCGCTTGTGCAGAGGGGTCCTCCTTGGACAGGATACAGAGGATGTGGACATTGTACATAGTTCTCCATATTTCTTTTCACCTGTTCTTTTCTTTACAATGCTTAAAACTTTCAGTTTATTGCATTGGCCACATAAATGTGCAGCCTGTAAACATCAAAGCTGTATGGGATGCTGTATGTAATAAGTTAAAGTAAACCGCGATTCAGTGTATATTTCTTTTGATCTAAACCTTTAAAAAGCAAACAGTGTCCCAAAAACACAAATCCAGAAAGAGTGGTCAAAAACAGAGCATGAAGGTCACAAATCCAGGAAATCTCAAAAGCATGATAAAGCAATAGAGCTCATCAAAACTGTCTGCCTTTATAGGACTGGGGGGAGGGGGGGGCTCCACATGGAGACAGACAGGTGGTCCCACCTCTTGGGGATCCACCCTCAAAGAACAAGGGGCATAACAGAACATGTGATGTCACACAGAAACTAAACAACACAATAATGAAAGAGTATAAACCAAACAAAAGTCAGGTGAGGTCAGGTGAGGTCAGGTGAGGTTGGGGAGCCTGCACTGGCACAGCACGTTGCCACACCCTCTGTAGTGCTCTTTGCTCACATAACTGTGTGGTCAGGTGATGATGACACCACCGTCTAAGGTCTTATCACCAGCAATGATGAGAGAGCTTACAGTGGAGAGATTTGCCTTCTGACTCAGTGATACCAGGATAACAATCTCTCTCCATTAGTGTCAGCAAGTAACCAGGGAGCTGGCCAAAGGATTCACAAAGCAAGAGACAGACTGCTTTCCCATCTGCATTGAGGAAGATGCTAGGCAGAAGATCAGCAGCTTTAAATCTCTGTCACCATCACTGATTTAACACAGTCACATCTCAGATATCATCACAAATCCTCTTTAATGCCCTTTCTTCCTCAGATGTCTGAGAAAAGCCCGGCAGTCTCCTTCTATGAGCATCAGTTTTTACAGCTGCTTAGTGAAATCTGTCCTCTCTGGCGCTATGCCATCCTTGAATGGCACCTGCTTAGCTCAAGACCCCAAAGCTTAATAAAAGGGTCCACGAGCCATCGAACAATTTTTAAAGGGACCGCCACACAAGAAATTCTAAAGAAGTTTGAGAACCGCTGTTCTAGAACAATGTAGAGTTGGGAGGACAAGCAGGTGAAAGATTATAGCACAATGGTGTAATGAATGCAATGAATTATGGGGAAGGCCTTCTGTTTAAAAGTTCAGGCAGTAAAGAAGAAGACGAAGATGGTGAAGCTCAGTATGAAATGTTATACAGTAATGAGGTAAAAGGCTTGTGGTATATTTCATTTAGCTAGAATATAAAGTGTTATGTCATACAGCTTGATGTTAGAGAAGAAGGAGCACTGTGGTAAGAAGGGGAAGAGGGCATGGTGGGTAAGAGGATTTAATGCTTCTCACTGATGGATGATAGAAGAGAATTATCTGTCGCTGGTGCAGCTGCAAGTGAGGGGAGTGATGGACGCTGTAGTTGCATATATACGAGGTGAAAGCATATTGACAGTTTCTTGCCTAAGCATAAGTGCAAGATATGGCTGTGGGAAGTACTCTGTCTCTGATTTACTGCAAGTAATTGAAAACAGACGCTGAAGGCTCTTAAGCAGGGAGCATTTAGCAAGAGGAAATAAAAACAAAAGCATACCTTCGGTTTTCTCGGACCACTTGAATTTGTAAGGAGTGCACTTGTAGTACGGTACATGTTCTTCTTCTTTTCTCATTTCCATTACAGGTCAACTAGTGACGGTGAGTTACGGAACACGAAACGTCCAGCGGCGGTGTGGAAATAAAGAAAAAAAAATTCTTGTGTCAGGGTGTGGGAACGGCCAAGCGTGGCAGTGCCAGGAGCTGAAATATTCTGACGGGAAGGAGAGGAGGCATTTAGTCGAGCGGCTCAAGTGACCCAGCATTTGGGTCTGTGAGCTGTAAAACCAAAGTGTAAAATTTCACAGTAAACCTGCAAAGAGCTTGTAGGTTGACATCATAATAATAGTTCTTTACATTTATATAGTGTTTTTCTCACTACTCAAAGTGCCTCACACAGTAAGTGGGGAGCCATTTCAACTACCACCAATGTGTAGCCTCCACCTTGATGATGCAACGGCAGTCCATTTTGCACCAGTACACTCACCACACATTAGCTGTTAGGTGGTGAAGGGGTGAGAGATAGTTAATCAATTAGAGACAGGGGAAGATTAGGGGTGGACAATTGGGATGCACCCTGCTCTTTGTGAAGGCTGCCCCGGATCTTTAGTGACCAGAGAGTTAGGATCTCGATTTTACATCTCATCTGAAGGACGGTGCCATTTTTAAAGCATAGTGTCCCTGTCACTGCACTGTGCCATTGGGCTCCACATTCAGACCTCAGGGTAAGCGCAACCTGCTGTCCTTACCAACTCCTCTCCCAGCAGCAACCCAAACTTTTCCTGGTTGGTCTCCCATCCAAGTACTGGCTGGGCCTGAACTTGCTTAGCTTAAGGTAGGATGACCTTTTCTGAAGTGTATGTGGCATGGCTATATATACTCACGTTTTAAGTTCTCCCGTGGATAAGTCAGGGCTTGGTTTTACCGTATAATTTCCGGTATTTTTATAAAGTCAGTTGTACAAGTCGAATGCGGAAAACTCACACTATTGGTCCAAGAGATTATGATATGCTAACGCCCTCCTGAGAGAGTAACCACAGAGCACACTGCCTTTTTTTCTGTGTATTGTGCCTACATGACCACACGGTAATACCCAAAGTATTCTGAAGTGACGTTTGCACTGTTTAGTGTTTTTTGTATCTCACACCCTCATACCCCTTTCCCATAAGATCATCCCTTATCTACGATGGAGTGTTTGATCAGAAGAAAATTTGAAGCTGGTTTTAAATTGAAAGTCGTTGCAGTGGCGAATGAAATTGGTAACTGCGCTGCTGCAACAAAATTCAATGTGTCTGAGAAACTGGTGCGAGATTGGAGGAAGCAAGAAGATCTTAAAAGAAAAAAATTAAATGTATTTTTGAATGGGCATATAAGTCGGTTATTTTACGATTTTATGATCGATTTTTCGACTTAGACGCGAGTATATACAGTACTCACTGTAGCACTGAACGTAAATGTAGATTGACAGTGTTCATCGGGCAGTGAATGTGATACATAACTACATGTTTGTTAGGCTTTTCTCCAGTCCCCAGACACTTCCATATTGGGCAGCTTATATTTTTCAGATATCATAAAGTTTCTCATTTGTCCAACATGAAGTATTTTCATTTTTATATATGTAAGTGTCTGCGGTGGGTTGGCACCCTGCCCGGGATTGGTTCCTGCCTTGTGCCCTGTGTTGGCTGGGATTGGCTCCAGCAGACCCCCGTGATCCTGTGTTCGGATACAGCGGGTTGGAAAATGGATGGATGGATGGATATGTAAGTGTTTCAGGGGTTTGTTGCATTTGAATGCATTGTCATATTTTTGGGGGGATACACTACACTGAAAAGCACTCTCATTTTGCTGAATTTTGCCTAAGTACACACTATTAAATAAAGGTGTTCCAGGTAATGAGTGGAGGTGTGAATAGCGATTAAACTTGACATAGTTCGCTGATAAAAATCTTGTATATATTTAGATATGTGTGGTGCAGTGATAAATGCTGCAGCCGCAAGGCTCCATCAAAGTGGGTGGCTACCTCCATTCCCACTCATTGTCTGTCCTCAGTTTGTTCTCCCCAAGGGTTTTCTTCAGGTCCTCTGGTTTCCTTCTATCATGTCCTCTATTAGGTAATCTAGTGTTCCCAAATAGGCTTGGAGTGAGTGTGGCCATGACGGTACCCTGCGAAAGACTGGCATCCATTCAAGATTGTTCCCTTCCTTGAGCCTTATTTCCAGGATGGGTTATATATATATTGTAATAACAACAAAAAAAATACAAAGAGTTAGGGAACCGTAGTGATCCCCATATAATTGGCAGTTTGAAAAATAATAGCAAGCACAAGTTTTTTGGTCTTTTCAAACGGTCATGAAACTGGGAAGTTCCAAAGCACAGGTATCAAAACACTAGACGGGGGGAAAACGCCATCTAAAACTCTGACTAGAAACCATAAAAGGGCCTTGGAAAATCCTAATAGTCTGCAATACATGAAGCTCCAAAGAGCACAAGTAATGGCCTGAAAATCAAGGCAATCCACAGTGAACAAAGTTCCAATACAGAATTGAAAATTGCGGTCAGAAACATGGCAGAGGTCAAAAATCCAGAAAATCATAAGGCAAAACAAGGCAGATATTCACAATAAATTCTCCACTCCCTAGCGCACGGGTGTCAAACTCCGGGCCTGGAGGGCCGCAGTGGCTGCAGGTTTTCATTCTAACCCTTTTCCTAATCAGCGAGCAGTTTTCACTGCTAATTAACTCCTTTTCTCTTCATTTTATTAGCCCTGTTTTTAAGGATTCAGTCCTCTGAATTGATTGGTTTCTTCATCAAATGGCAGCCAAACAGAAATGAGATGTGAAACGAGCCAACAGATGACTAGCTAAACCGAGGCTTCAAACTCCAGCCAATTTCACTCTAACCAGTTCCTTAGAGGTCAATTCTTGCTGTTAATTAAACCCGTCATTTAATTCCACGGATCGTTGCTGCTCTCATTCTGCCACAGCAGACATTTCCAAAACTGTTGATTTTCTGTTTTTTCTAAGAACGCCGTCAAAATATTTTGGTGACCTTGGAGATCAACCTTACCGAGATCCTCCCCTTTCTTTATGTTCAAATAATGTGGTTAGCTGGTGATGTGGCAGCTTGTTTTGTGTCTCATTATTGTTTGGCTGCTAATTAAGGAAAAAGGAACAACTAAGGGGTCTGAGTCAAGTTAATTAAAACAAAGGCAAAAGAATTAGCAGGAAAAACAGCTCACTAATGAAGAAGATGGTTAGAAAGAAAACTTGCAGCCACTGTGGCCCTCCAGGACTGGAGTTCGACACCCCTGCCCTACCGCATTCATTATGATCCGCGAGGAACTGTGGAAGGCCCTGCCATAAATAGGGTGGTGGGCCATCCCTGGCAGTGATATACTGGTGGCCCCACCCCTTGTGGAACCAGCCACAAAACACAAAGGACATCACCTCGTCCATTCCCACATACAAACATTCACAACGAAACCGGTATATAATCAATAGAAGAAACATAAATACAAGTAAATGACATTAAATTAGACACTATAAACAAAAAACACAACTGTGAACCCCAGCCGGGGGGAAAATGCTGCCTGAAGCATAACACAAAAATGATTGACTCCAAGATGGTAGTGGAGTGTTTTTCAGTCTGTAGGGCAGGAAGAGGTGGGTTCAGGCGATCAGGAAATGGAAGTGATATCATTAAGGACATGACAGTCGATCACTGCTTCTGCAGTGGGAGGAACAGAAAGGACATTTGGCAATAGCGCCATCCCCTGGTTGTAAGTGATATTACATTTATATGAGCCTTGAAGTTGTCTCCCAAGCACAAGTGTGTGAGAATCTATACTGTATATACACACATGTACAGTGCCCTCCATAATGTTTGGGACAAAGACACATTTTTCCTTGATTTTCACCTCTGCTCCACACTTTAAAATTACCAATCAAACAATTCAGGTATGATTAAAGTGCACATTGCAGACGTTCATTTAAGGGGATTTGCATACATTTCAGTCCCAACACGTAGCAATGACAGCACTTTTTCTACATGGTCTCCTCCCATTTCAGGGCACAGAAAAGTTTGTTACAATTGGTGTCTCAGGTGTTTGTGATTCCTCGTGTGGGTTTCATTGCTTCATAAGATACCTTGCTGTGCTTATACCCTTTGGAGTCTGTAGCTGCCGTTGTTCAACATGAGGATAAGAGCTGTGCCAATGAAAGTCAAAGAAGCCATTAAGAGACTGAAACACAAGAATTAAATGATTAGAGACATTGCTAAAAGCTTAGGATTGCCTAAATCAGCTGTCTGGAATATCATTAAGAAGAAAGAACACACTGGTGGGATCGGTAATCACAAAGGGGCTGAAAGGCCAAGGAAGACCCCCACTGCTGATGACAGAAGAATCCTGACTATGATAATAAAAAAGCCCCAAAAAGTCATGTCAACCATCTGTCCAACAGATCAAACACAGTCTTCAGGGGGCAGATGTGTGTGTGTCAGAGACGACTGTCAGCAGAAGACTTCATGAACAGAAACACAGAGGCCACACTGCAAGATGGAGACCACTAGTTAGCCACAAAAACAGAATGGATCAGATTGATAACAAGAGCAAAGTGTGGAGACCAAAAAGGAACTGCCCAAGATCTAAAGCAGACCACCTCATCTGTAAAATGTGGTGGTGGGGGTGTTATGGCTTGAGCATGTGTGGCTGCCACAGGTCCTGGCACACTTCTCTTCATTGATGATGGAACTGCTGATGCCAGTGGTACAATGAATTTTGAGGTGTAGAGAGACATCTGATCTGCTCAAGTTCAAGGAAATGCCTCCAAAAGCATTGGACGATGCTTCATCTTAAAACAAGATAGTGACCCAAACATACTGCTGAGGCAACACAGGAGTTTTACAAAGCTAAAAAATGGAAACTTCTTGAATGACCAAGTCAGTCACCTGATTTAAATCCAATGGAGCAAGCCTTCCATATGCTGAACAGAAAACCCAATTGAAACAAAGAGGAGCAGAAGATGTCTTGGCATTAGAGTGTTGGCAGAGCATTACCAGAGATGATCCTCAGCACCTGGCAGAGCCTCTCTACTCCCCCACGTAGACCGAGCTGCCCTCCTCATTCAGAACCACTTAGTTTCAGGGTTGTTCTGAAGCTCCCAGCAGTAAGTTTCTTTTAGGACTTGGGCAGCTGCATTCTGGATGAACTCAAATCAGACAAAAGCAAAGTTGTTTGATGTCTTTAGAATGCTGCCTTTGAATTTTGTTTCCCATTCCAGAAATAAAATTCAGCCGCTTCAACTGGACCAGAATGAAAGCCCAGCGTCTGGGTGGTCTGTTACTCTTGTTTCACCTCCTGTTTCCGGCCTGCCAGTTTTTAGGAGCTATTGAGTGAAAGATGGATAGATCTGGGAGTGAGTTTTAAAGTCATGGCAAATGTTAAACCACTCCTGGATCATATTCTGTGGCAGCCACATCTTGGCAAATTACCAGTTACAGTTAGTCATTTTTACATTACCATTTTTATTACCAGCCATAAAAATAACCAGAATCAGGTTAATGCTTACAAATGTATTAAACCAGCTTGGAATACACAGTCCACTGTTAATGGTTATGGGGTACAAAGTCTAGTTATTACAATGGCCAGTGCATTGAATTCCGCATGCCAGTGTGTCCTTTGGCCTTAAATGGAATTGATCTGAGGTGACTGTACAGGTTGTGCCCCCTAGTAAGGTGCCAGACTTGAATTCAGAAAGCTAGAAGTTCATAACAAACCCGCCCAACCCCGACACACGTCGCTCTACTCGCTTATATACTGTAAATGTGGTGCTCAGTAAAGGTGGGAGTAGGCATAGCTGTCTTCAACCAGCATTTAATGTGAGATAAAGGGCTCCTCATTGAATGAATAATGCAATATTTTTTAAACCAATTATTGAATGAACAACATTATCTAATACCAACTAGCACTGTGTGAAAAAACAATTGCCCCTGTACAGCTAATATCTGGTTGCACAACACTTGGCTACAATCGCTACACCCATATGTGCCCCATAATTCTAAATCAGGTTTTCATATCACAGTGGAGGAGTTTTAGTTTGCTTTTTCATACCAAACTGCTTTAACTAAGAAATACGTGCCATTTTTCAAATATGAACAGTTTGTTTCAGATCTGCCTCCAGCTTCTCTGTTGGGTTTAGGTCTGGAGTCGATCAGTTGCTTCTTTTCAGCCTTTCCGATGTGCTGTTGTGTTTGTGTTCTGCATGACCCAAACATGGTGCATCTACTAATTACTGGCTTGTAGGGGGTGAACACTTTATGTGATCGATTATTTTATGTTTTATATGTATCATTAATTTCAATATGTATATATACTGTAGCTCTGATTTCACTTTGAAATGAAATGAGTTTTTTTCTGTTGATCAATTTCAGAATAGCCAAATTAAATCCACTGGGATTCCACGTTGTTTAACAGTAAAATGTGAAAACTCTAAAGGAGTGTTTGATTTTTATTGGTGCTGCTTCTGTAAATAATTACGTAACTACCGTATATACTCACTTTTAAGTTCTCCCGCGGATAAGTCTTGATTTTACCGTATAATTTCAGGTATTTTATAATGTCGGTCGTATAAGTCGAATACGGAAAACTCACGTTTTTGGTCCATATGTTAATGCCCACCTGAGAGAGTAACCACGGAGCACACTGCCTTTTTGTTTTCTATGTATTGTGCCTACGTGACCACACGGTAATACCCGAACTATTCCGAAGCGACGTTTGCACTGTTTTGTGTTTTTTGTATCTCACACCCTCATACACCTTTATCGTAAGAGCATCCCTTATCTGCGATGGAGCGTCCGATCGGAAGAAAATATGAATCTGGTTTTAAATTAAAAGTCATTGCTGTGGCAAAAGAAATTGGTAACTGCGCTAACAATTAAGTGTATTCAGTGTATTTCTGAACGGGCGTATAAGTCGGGGTATTATTTTATGATCAATTTGCTACCGGAAATTATACGGTAAAATCAAGCCCCGACTTATCCGTGGGAGAACTTATCCATGAGTATATACGGTACACAGAAAGCTGCACTGCGCCCCCCGTACATAGCAAAGCAACCTTTCTGGTTTCTTGGTCCTCGTAGATAAGCTTGATGGTATGCGTGTTCCATGCGCTGTGGAGCTTTTAGCTTCTTTTTTGTGTCTGGTGCTTCCTTAGGAGTGCAGTCACCGAGAACAACCATAACAAATGGTTGACAGCTCAACAAAATGTCCACACATGACAATCTTTTCACGCTGACAATCTTAAATACTAAATGTTGGCAGAGGCATGCAGAATTAATTCATCTAAGTGCTTTCAGACAGGATTAAACACATTTCCTCTTGCATCAGACGCATATAGTTTTCTTGGAGTAAAACCCATTTTATTTTGCTAATTTGCTTTTGAATCGAAACCCTTACTTTTGCTAAATATTCAGTTTTGATTGAATTGTTTTGCTTATCACTACTAGCTAATAATTTTTATTCAGTTTTTAAGAAGCAGAAGTAAGAAGTTTCACTTAAAGGCAAAGCCACCCTTCATGCGCAGAATTTTAGACTGCTGATCTGAATCTTGGTGTTGCTTTCAGGACTTGAATTATCAATATGAAATTCACTCGTGGTTTTACATCAACCTTATGCCACCACACCCAAGTTTTCGTTTATGTGCAGCATTGTCCATAATGACACTCAGGTTTGCTTTCACTCTCTCCTGCACTACTACCTCCAGGAGGTTGAATGTGCCTCCCGTAACTGAGTCTGTCTTTTTACTTACCTTGTAATGGAAGAAGCAAGTTCCAAAAAAAATGTCGATGTCCTGCTCGAATCAAGAAGGCATTGAAAAAAGTCATTAAAATAAGCAAACGCCTTTAAATATGTTTCAGGTCAATTTTTAAAAAGCAGAATCAGATTCAGTACATTTCAAAACCCTAGTAGCAAACAATTGCAAAAAAAGGTGTATAATAATAATAATTCATTACATTTATATAGCGCTTTTGTCAGTACTCAAAGCGCTATCCACACAGGGAGGAACCGGGAAACGAACCCACAATCTTCCACAGTCTCCTTACTGCATAATAAGCCAGGGAAAAAAATTTAAAGGAAACTCAAGTTGTAGCAATCATGCATTGTTCTAACATTATGTTGTAATCCATTAGAAGACATTTTTTATTATAATTATTTCAAGTTTGCATATTATTTATTTATGACAAGAAATATTATTTTTTATGTTCAGAATGGATCAGAGAGATTGGCAGATACAATAATAGAGTTGGCACGCCATGCTTGCTGCCAGCTGGAGTGTTTACAAGCCTAGTCATGAAGCCACAGATGGACGTGACTGCCTGACATGCTAGACTAATTATTTTCTTTACTACTTCTTCTGGGCAGGATGGGGTGAGCTCTTAAGTTGGAGTAGCTTGGGAACAAAATGCTGTTAATGTGGTGCAAACATTTTACGATACTGAAAAACCCCATTCTTGATCCCTCCATTCCTAAAAGTTACAGGCCTATTTCTCAAAAATTTCACACAAGGTTGGTAAGCGACAGCCGGATGTTTTCCTTGAGAACTAGAAGCTTTTGGACCCCTTCCAGTCAGGCTTTTGAAAGCATCACTCCACAGAAACAGCTCCCCTTAAAGTGTCCAACGATTTATTAATGGGCTGCAGGTGCCGGCGAGTGTTCCGTGTTAGCATTGTTTGATCTTAGTTCAGCTTTTAATATGGTTGATCATAAGACCCTCTTAACAAGGTTAAATCACTCTGTGGGTATCACTAGTTCAGCCTTGGCTTGACTTACCTCCTGTTTATCTGATAAGAGCTTCTCTGTCCATGTGGGTCATTTCTGCTTCTGCCTCTTTGACCTGTCCTCATACCAGTCTTGGTTTCACTCTGTGTGCTTTCTCTGGCTCAAATGATCAGTTCTTTTAATGGTGTCTTCTACCATTTTTATGCTGACAATACAATACAATACAAAACAATTTATTTTTATATAGCCTTAAATCACACAAGAAGTGCTGCAATGGGCTTTAACAGGCCCTTCCTTTTGACAGCCCCCCAGCCTTGACTCTCTAAGAAGACAAGGAAAAACTTCCAAAAAAAACCCTTATAGGGAAAAAATATAGGAAAGGCAGTTCAAAGAGAGACCCCTTTCCAGGTAGGTTGGGTGTGCAGTGGGTGTCAAAAAGAAAGGGGTCAATACAATACAATACAATACACAGAACAGAACACACGTAATCCTCAATACAATATAATAGTGCAATAGAAATATTACAAGTACAGAGCAGAATTCAATAGTAGATGATACCACATAATAGGAATTCAACAATATTCAGCTTTATTGTTTTTTAAGCTGAAACAATTTGTTCAACTGTCTGAAGGGCTTCAGTCATTGGTTACTAGCTATGTCGGACAGCCAGGACCCTTACCCAGCCTCCATAATGGAAGGACCAGGGGAGAGAATATGCACAGGACATTACCTCCCCCAGAGCAGTAGATGGCAGCCCCTTTGGTTTGCTACAGCACTGAGGGTTCCAACAGGGCTTCATGAGAGTTGGAGCTCGGCACAGCCATGTTGGTTTCCTTGGGTGCCACCAGGGGATGCTGCGGGAATTGGTCAGGCTTCCGCATCACCCAGAAGTGCTCCCAAGCCACACTAACGCGCCACCGGAAGTACTCCTGGCTGCAGCATAAAAGAAGCACACCATCTTCATTCCAAGAGTCAGGAGGAAGAAAACAATGCTTGCTGGAGGAGGAATGGAGGCTCAGAAAGGTTCTGAAGACAAAGGCAAAGAAGGTGAAGAAAGGGCTGTGTGCTGCTTTATTAATATACTGTGGTGGGAAATGCTAAAGGGAAGAGTTTCCCACAACGGAAGTAAAGCCTGTGTTTGTGCTGGACTTGTGTCTGCATCAGCTTGTGTCGGGAGTTTGAGTGCCCCCCTGCAGCCTACATACAGTAGCCAACTATTTCAAGTTAAATGTTCAGAAAACTGAGGTTTTAATTTTTGCCCTCCCCACCATACCCCATCTGCACCCAGCAGTTACTCAAAAACTTTCTACCACCTCTAATTCTTCTAATGTATCCCTGCATAATTTAAGTGTCATATTTGTTCAATCTCTGAGCTTTGATGCTCTTGTCAGGTGTCTCAGTCATTCTTGTTCTTTTCTTTTAAGAAACTTATCCAAGCCAAAATGTATTTTTACCAAGACGGATGCTTATCCATGCTTTCATCTCATCACATTTGAATCATTGCAGTTTCCTTTTTACCTTATCTCGTTTTCAGTCTGTCCAGAATGCAGCTGCCTGGCTTTTAACATGTTAGCAAAAATGGACTCAAATGTCCCCATTGTTAGATTAGATTAGATAAATTGTATTAATCTGAAGGGGAAATTCAAATGCATACAGCAGGAGAAACATACAAAACAAGGATACAGACTCACAGAACTAATAATACAATCAGTCAATCGATTAAAGTGAACTTAGCAAGTACATCGGGTGGAAGTGGGCAGAAAAGACCCCCAGAAACACTTCTTAGCACACCGTGGTGGAGTGAGCCTGTGGCTAAAATTGCTCCAAGAGAGCACCTTCTGTATGGGATGGAAGGGTTTTTTTCATGATGGCATCCAATTTTTCCATCACCATCTTTTCCATTTTAGCTTTCAGGGTTCACTCTGTGATGATGCAGGCTTCCATGATAAGTTTGTTCAGGCATTGTGCATCTTTTGAGCTCAGGGTGCTTCCCAAGGAGACCACAGCATAGAACACCACACTCGCTACTGTGGACTGGTAGAACATTTCCAGCAGCTTGCTGCATACATCACAAGAGCTGAGTCTTCACCGAAAGTCCAGTCTGCTCAGACCCTTCTTGTAGAGCACCACTCTGTTGTCAGACCAGTCCAGTTTGTTGTTTATATGAACCCCTTGTAGAAATGCACCAATTCCACATCTTCATCCTGAATGAAACTGTTCTCATGTCAGAAGTCCACCACCAGTTCTTTTGTCTTGTTGAAGTTGAGTTGCAGGTTCTTGTCCCTACACCACAAGATTAAGTCCTCCACAACTTTTCTGTCCTCTGACTCATCTCCATTATTAATGCCGCCAAGGACGGAGGAGTCATCTGAAAATTTCTGTAGATGGCAAGTGCTGGTATTGTGCTGGAAGTCTGTTGTGTTGAGGAGAATCAGAAAGGGCGACAGGAAGTTCCCTGAGGTACCCCAGTTTTACACACCACAGTCCCTCAGCCTCATAAACTGCTTATATGCCGCACCCAGAAGTACTTCCGTTGGCCCATTAGCGTGGCTCTCTGGGTGAGGCGGAAGCCTGATGAAGTACAGTTCACCAGTCTCCTGCTGTTTGTTGGTCAGGTAGTCGATGATTTTGTAAGCATCAAGATGAGCTTTTTCTCCAGTTGATGAGGCAGAATGGTTTTAGAAGCACTGGAAAATTCAATGAACAGTATTCTGACTGTGGTGCAGCTTTGTCCAAGTACGAGTAGCCTCTGTGTAACACGGAGATGAGAGCATCCTGCACACCTGATAGGCAAACTGCAGAGGATCCAGATGTTCTGAAACCAGGGACCAGCCTCTCAAAGGTCTTCATGATGTATGAAGTATGTTTATTCTCTTTACGTTGGATCCCAGTGGAATTTAGGATCCAGTTCAGCATTCATTTGGAGAGCTCTGCATGCTCAAGCTCCCCAGTAGATCACAAACCTCCTTTTGCACTACGCCTCAGGCCATGCTCTGAAATCTGCTCAGGTAGATCGCCTTTCAGTTCCTCATACCAGACTAAAGACATGGGGGGATCGCACATTCCACTCCATCGCTCCAAGGTTGTGAAACAGTCTACCAGTGATACTGAGATCAGCAGAATCAATGGAATTGTTCAGGTGCCAACTTAAGACACACCTGTTCAGACTGGCATTTGGGTAGCTTTGCCATCTATGGGTGACTTTTATATTGTCCTTTTATCTTATGTTTTGATATTTAATTTTATTCTGTTCAGCGCTTTGTGAGTTTTGTCTGTGATAGACACTTTATAAATACATTTTTACTTTACTTTTTACAATATAAATATATCCAATAAATGTGTCTTAGAGTAGATTACAGACATTACTGCTGTTGAGTTTGGGCCCACTGCCCAGGTTTGATCTTAGTCCACCAACTTAGCAAGACAAGGGCATGGGATCCTGATGTTCAAGTGCACAATAGACAGTTGTGGGGAATTAAAGGGATGGAAAGAATTCATCTAATAGAGGTTTCAAACTGCACAACCAAAATCATTAAAGTTAAAAAGAAAACAAAAACTTACAAATTACTAAATGAGAAAATGGAGGCTCGAACAGTGGCACAGCATGTTCGGGCACCAGAACAGATATTCACCTAATGCTTGGCATATGAAAATATTTTAATACCCTCTTTAATCCGTTTGTGTTTTAAAATGGAATCCTGAAGGAATTACTTTCTCCCAGGCTAACTCATTATTAATATTACTAAAAAGTATTTTCCAGCTGATTTTAACAGTCTTTGAAAGAAAGTGCAGGGTTTTTAATATTTTTGTTGACAGCCTCAGGTTATTATTAGTATCAAAGGAACACTTCTCATTAACTGTTCTGATTGTGTGAAATAACAGTTTAGAAACGCGTGTGGTTTATTTTGTTTCTGAGCTTTATTCATTTTTATTTCGTTGTTATGAAATGTGTGATCGTTCTTTGTATTTGTTGGCCACAGACGTGGCATGCTGCTGAACGATGTGGTGGGCACGTGTGTGGTTTGTGGCACAGCAAAGCATCTGAATACTAAGACCATTTAGCTCACACATAAAATCAAAATGCCATTTAGGGAACTTTTGTCATTGTTGTTTTGTTTGTCGACAAATTCTGCTTAGCCTTTTGGTTTCAATGAAAGATCACTCAACTTGTGAAATGGTTATTGCTCACTCAAGAAAAAAAAAAGATGTTTGCTTAGCTGTGCCGCAATTAAAATCAAATTCTGTCAGACAAAGCAACTCTATCTGTCCTTTATGATCATAGTATGGCCCTGCATATTTAGGAATTCAGCTAGATTCTACAATTCTATTTGTAATTGGAAGTGTAGTCCTGTCCCTTCTCCCTCCTTGGTGATCAGGTATATTCTGGGCACCCTTTTTGAGGTTGAGCCAACCTGGGCACGGGCAGGTCAACTGCAACACTTTTATGTCTGGGTCAGTGCTAGAGGGTAAGCAGATAAGCAACTTATGCAGTGCATATAAAAATATTCATACCCTTGAAAGTTTTCACATTTCAGTTTGGCTTTTTGACATTGATTAACAGAAAAAGATTCTTTAATGTCAAAGTGAAAACAGATCTCAGCAAAGTGGTCAGAATTAATTAAAAATATAAAACGCAGAATAATTGATCACCCTTCAAGTCAGTATTTATTTTGTCAGCCATGCCCGCCTTGAGTCTGTGTGCACAGGTCACATCAACTTTGCACATCTACACACTGCTGTGTTTGCCATTCTTCTTTGCAGAACTGCTCACGCTCTGTCAGGCTGCATGTTGATCCTGAGTGAACAGCCAGCTACAAATTCTCCATTGGACTGAGATCTGGACTCTGACTTGGCCACTCCACTACATTAACTCTTTCGGGGCTATTTTTCTTTTTCTTTTTGTCCCAGGGCTGAATATTTTTCCAAAAAACTCAATAAAGCAACATAAAATATTTATTTATGACAAATGTCACTCTGTTTTATATTCCATGAGCACCTACAGTATGTAAATTCACATACTTAACTACCTGTGTGACTCATCACTCATAACTTGTAAGGCACTTTCTGGAAAGTAATATCTTGAAGTAGTCGAGTGGCTGATTAATCTGTAGTGACCACTAGCACACTGTGTCGTTTGGTGAAATACAATTGCCAGCTTGCCTCCCACGGACCTATATCTGTGTACTGTGGAAGATCAGCCCAGATGACAGACAGACACAGGACACCCAAGTCCAAGAACATACACGTTTATTAACGTTCTTCTCCTGCACAGCACACAGTGCAAAAATCACCAGTAATAAAGATCAGTCCCTTTTCTCCTTCTCTCTTTTCTTTCTCTTTGGCTGCCTCCACTCTTCTCCTCACAAGCTCTAATCCCGACTCCAGCTCACTGAATGGAGTGAGGCGGCCCCTTTTATGTTGAACCCAGATGTGCTCCAGGTGCGCCCTGATGAACTTCGTGCAGCACTTCTACCACACCAGGATCGTCCAGGCGCCCCCTGGCGGTGGCCACGGACCCTAACAGGGTTTAGCTTCCAAGCTCCAAATCCATTGCCCCACTTCCGGTCCTTCCCTTCTCCTGGTGTCCTTTTGGGGCAATTTCTAGATCGTTTGCATCAAAATTGGAGTTCAGTAATACACCTATACAGGAGCATATATTTTACAATGTAAGTAGTTATGTGACTCCTAAAACAAACTGGCTGCACAAGAGATGATATACTGTAGGTGTGTCAAATTATATCCATTGTGATTCAATAAATAAAATGGGGAAACATCCAAGGCGGTGAATACTTTCAATAGGTACAACGTACTGCCAGCTTTTGTGTCATCTTTAATTTGAGGATTAGAAGATGACAACTTGGGTGGCACGGTGGCGCAGTGGGTAGCGCTGCTGCCTTGCAGTTAGGAGACCTGGGTTTGCTTCCCGGGTCCACCCTGCGTGGAGTTTGCATGTTCTCCCCGTGTCTGCATTGGGCTACTCCAGTTTCCTCCCACAGTCCAAAGACATACAGGTTAGGCACATTGGTGATCCTAAATTGTCCTGTGTGTGTGTGCCCTGTGGTGGGCTGGCACCCTGCCCAGGGTTTGTTTCCTGCCTTGTGCCCTGTGTTGGCTGGGATTGGCTCCAGCAGACCCCCGTGACCCTGTAGTTAGGATATAGCGGGTTGGATAATGGATGGATGGATGGATGAACATGGCAACTTGGTAAAACCATTAAGACCTACATAAAGAATTTTGCTTTAAAAGGCAACTTCCTCCTCCATGTATAGGAAATCATCATCTTTGGTGGCTCTGAAGCTAGGGATCTGCACTGGCACTCGGAAAGTTGCCAGTTCGAATCCTGTAAATGCCAATAGGAACTCTGCTCTGTTGGGCCTTGAGCAAGGTCCTTAACCTGCAATTGTTGAGCGCTTTGAGTAGTGAGAAAAGCACTATATAAATGCAAAGAATTATTATTATTATATTTAATTAGGTGGAAACAATCAAAAACAAAATCTTTTGGCACATAAACACAACTGTGACCATCAGACAACAGACTGAGTGAGCATTTTTCTTAAAATGTTGCTTTTCACTTCAATGTTTGTTGGTTATAAAGTGTTATAAAAGACCTGGCGTGGCTTGTTTTGAATTCAATCTCCTTCATTACGAGCTGAAATGTCAATAAGGGTGTGTGGAGCTTTAATATTCTATGTAAGCCTAATTTGCATTTGCTCTTATCAGACAGAGTCAGGTTTTCAATATAAACTGTATGATTCTTAAAGCACATCATATCACAATTAAAGTAAACCCTTTGAATTTACAGGGAAAAAAGGTGTCTTTCAAACTAGAAAAAAGGCACAAATCCAGTGTTTTAGCTCCAGCTCACCACAATTAGACCCATACTGTCCAAAAAAAGTATGGTTTGGGCGCCTTATGGTGGAAAAGCAGGGTCAGAACAGATGAGGTTTTTCCAGTTTCGAGGCTTTATTATATGATAATTTTTGAAAACACAATATCTTATTTGAAAAATATCATTTACCCTGTCCAGGTTTGGCTTCTGCCTTGCCTTGTCCTGCTCCACAGACAGATTGAGGAGATCGTTCCTCCCCCAAACTATGCGACTCTTTAATTCCACCAGGGGGGGTAAACGTTAATATTTAACATTATACATAGTTATTGTCTGTTTTTTTCACCTGTATTATTATCATTCTTTAATTTAATATTATTTATTGTATCAGTATGCTGCTGCTGAAGAATGTGAATTTCCCATTGGGATTAATAAAGTATCTATCTATCTATCTATCTATCTATCTATGATGCTGTGGGGATAAAACAACAATAGCTCTGTTTGACATGAAACTGGATTGGCAGGGAATGAAAATGTTTTGTGAAATTCTACTACAGTAGTTTAGTTTTTCATATTGAAGCATTGCTACTTGAGATATTTATCTGAGATAGAATCATTGAGTATTTTCAATTTGCATTCTGAGCTAAGCTGCTAAACTGTACATTTTTCTTACATAAGAACAACACTTAAACAGATTTTTAATAGAGCGGCTCCATATAGTAAATCAGAATAATTAAAGTTGGGAAACCATGTAGAATACATACAGTATACCTTTACCTTGAATCATTTGTTTATTTTTTGTTCTCTAAAATATAATACTATGATTTAGATAGATAGATAGATAGATAGATAGATAGATAGATAGATAGATAGATAGATAGATAGATAGATAGATAGATAGATAGATAGATAGATAGATAGATAGATAGATAGATAGATAGATAGATAGATAGATAGATTTAATTTGTTTTCAAGTTGATTTAATTTGTTTTCAAGCTGATTTAATTTGTTTTCAAGGAGAACTTAAACTTTAGAGAAGCTCAAGAAAAAGAAGTTCCAGTACAACACACACAGTTTATTTACAGCTGAGAAGCGCTTTTCTCTGCCCCCCATGGCACAGTACTTAAGCACAATATACTTACTTCTCTTCGTTTTTCTTCCTCTGTCATTCTGTCCTTCTGCCTCCACTCCCTTTCAGGCAAGCTTCGTCCACCTCCTCCTAACTCTGGCTCCCCGAATGGAGTGAGGCAGCTGCTTTTATGATGGCCCTGGGAGTGATTGGACCCGGAAACACTACCATGTGCGGTGAGAGCCCAAAGTAGTGCTCTGCAGCTCCCCCTGGCAGCCCCCAAGGAACCAAACTCCCAAGTCTCAGCATACCGCGCAGGAATCCATGGTGTCACAGCCGCCCAGGAAAGCTGCCTTCTAGTGTCCCGGGGAAGGTATTGCCCTTCCTTCCATGCAGTTGGCATCCTAGCCAGATAATGGCCTTGGCCACCTATCACAGTGTATGTATTAAAACAAGCAAACAACAGTCCACCAATCACACATAAGAGCATCTACTTTGAATAGGAGAGCTGCAATCACAGGCTTGTAGGTGCGACTAAGACGCAGTCAGATCTGCTCAGTTGTACTCCAGGTTTACATTTAAAGGCTTTGACATTTGAGCAGAGAAAGTCCGGCTTGTTGTGTCCACAAATCCCATATGCTAACCAGCTATGAGAAGAGGGCTACCAGACTGGTCCATATTCAGTGTGGGACACACGATAATATCAAAAGCTGAGTGATGACTTTTCTCCATTTAAATAGGCTGAATGACTGATGGCACTGTTGAAGACATGTGTGATACTAAATAAAGAAAACACCTATTTTGAAAAATCACTCAAATACATTTATTTGGAACTTTTTCTAGCGGTACCAACAAACGTGTCCAGGCCATTTTGTAATATATTTGTCGAATAAGCAATATTTGATTTGTTGTCACACTTGTTGTGCTTTACTTGATGACATTTCCAAGGCTTGCTGGTATACAGGGAACAACTGCTTTTCATGTAATCACTGTTCAGGAAGCATTCAGTACTTCTGCAATGAGCTGTGAGAGAACCAACAAATTTGTTGGTTCTGTGATAGATAGATAGATAGATAGATAGATAGATAGATAGATAGATAGATAGATAGATAGATAGATAGATAGATAGATAGATAGATAGATAGATAGATAGATAGATAGATAGATAGATAGATAGATAGATTGATTCACTTGAAAGAGAACCCGAATATTCTGTAATAACTCTCGCTAGGACAAAACAATCTGAACAAAATAATGTGCAATGTGCTCCTCAGTATATCAAGCTTCGAACAAGCCGGGATGGCCCTGCGTCAGAGCAATGAGGTAGGCGCCAGACAGCCATCGCGACATTTAACCTCCATTTGCAACTTCTGGGTGCATACCGCCCGTAGCCCTTCACTCAGTCACTTCAATTTTCATCAGGATGGTGGTGTACAGTATTGATCAGTGTGTCTTCATGGTGTGAACCTATTGGGTCACCAATTCGTTTAAGAGATGTCAGAATCAACTGGATGATCGTGAGTTAACGGAAGATTACTTCCAGCAAGATGGAGCAACGTGTCACACATCAGCAAGGAGCATGGCAGAAACTGAGTCTTTCTTCGGCAACAGGGTAATTTCAAAGGGGCTTTTTCTACCACGGTTTCCGGATCTGACACCACCAGACTCCTTCATTTGGGGTATAGTTAAAGGAAAAGTCTATCGGAACAAGCCTCACACTGTGGGAGATTTGAAGGAAAACTTCTATGTTGAAATTACTGCTATTCTACCTGAGATGCTTGCCGATACGTTCAGGGACATGGAGTACCGCGTCGAAATGTGTCTGTCTGAAAAACGGAAACCACTTCCAGCATTGGATGTAATGCAATCAAGTAACCGTACGTCAAGGTATAATAGCATATTTTTTTGGTTGAGATTGCTCCACCCTAATGGGAGTTACAACAGAATATTTGGAGCCTCTTTTGAGTGAATCTCCCTGTATATATATGGATAGGTATATTTGATATGCAGTGCATTGTTTAAATTCTGCTCTTATCATCTCATTTCATCTTCTCTAAGGTCAAAGTGTGGTGCTGCAATGTGCTTAATGTAAAGGTAGGAATTTATGGATAGGTGTTCAGAGTAAATGCCAGTAAAAAAAGTGAAACTGCAGTTTCACATATTTCTGTATCAGGATGCCATCTTGAGTGACTTCACTCGCTCCATACTGTGTGTTCACTGGCACCGCTGTGGGTGCAGAGGATTCACTTTACTTGAGCACTGCCCTGTCTGAGAAAGCTGATAGGAATGTAAATAAAATGAAGATAAACAGGCTTGGATCAAGCATTTAACAGTACTATTAAATGACATTGAGGCTGATAAAGATGTCTTATGTTTCTTGTAAGTGATATTCACAAAAAACAGAACATGCCTTGTTAGTATCTTTGAGGATAAACGTACACCGGTATATTGGAACTTACTTGACGAATAAAAGGAATTACAGGAAAAAATGCTCCTTGCAGTCTGCTGGCATCCCTTCAATTTCTGGTGCATTTCTTCACCCTGCTGCCACCAGGGTAAGCTGCAGATCCTCACAGCCCTCTTTTATACAAAGCGACTTCAGAAAACAACAGATTGATTGTTGTGGTAAGCAGAGAGGGAGAGCTAATCTCCAAAAAGCTGTCTAAGAAAACAACACCCACAAGAGAAAATGGGAAGTTGGTTTGTTTATGAAGTCAAAATCCCTCCACAAGCCTTTGGGGAATGGACATCTGGCAAAGCTGTGAGTCACTTTATCTTCTCCTCTCCCCCACGTCCTTCCACACATCTGTCTTACAAGTAGTGGCCAAAAGGCTCAAGTCTTCGGGGAGTTTGAAACTGAACTGATAGTGTTAGGAAAAAATTCTGTTCCATTCACTCTTATTTATCACACTTGCATTTTACAGGCCAGAGTGCTGTCTATATATTTACAAGTACAGTACACTTAAAACAAAGTAATAAATATTGTAGTATGACGCCAAATGCCAAAATCCAATGCTGAATATATAAAAAGCATGAAATGTGCACATTTCAACATTTCAATATACAGTACACACATACAGAACATTTATTAATGTTGGTTTTTAATGTGGCAAAATGATTAAAAATGAAATTGAGTATAAACTCAATTTATTGCCTTGTTTGTTTAGAACAATTAATTTCTCCCACCTGCTAGTGACAATATACCATAAAAAAAAGAGTCAATAAATGCACAATTCTAAATTGAAGTACAGCATGCAGTATACGTGCAGTATTCACTTTCTTTTTCTATGATGTACTGACTCAGTGTGTTGTAGCATGTTTATATCTATGATGCAAATTCTAACAATGACATATGTAAAATATGCTATATATACATACAGACGTTTCTGTACACCTCAGAATTCATTGTCACTGCTGTCAGCAGTTCATTCCATCATCAATGAACAGAAGTGTGCCAGCACCTGTGGCAGCCATACATGGCCAAGCCATAACACCCCCACCACCATGTTTAACAATGGAGGTCTGCTTTGCATCCTGGGCAGTTCCTTTTGGTCTTCACACTTTGCTGTTGCTATCACTTTGATCAGGTTCATCTTTGTCTCCTCTGTACACAAGATCTTTTCCCAGAATTCTGCTGTCTCTTTTAAGCTCTTTTTCACAAACTGTAATCAGGCCATTCTGTGTTTGTGGCTAACTAGTGGTCTCCATTTTGCAGTGTGGCTTCTGTGTTTCTGCTCATGAAGTCTTCTGCTGATAGCTGTCAATGACACACACACACATCGGTGAAAACATGAAAACTGTGTATGATCTGATGGACAGGTGTTGGGGCTTTTTCTTTATTATAGTGAGGATTCTTCTGTCATCAGCAGTGGAGGTCTTCCTTGGCCTTTCAGCCCCTTTGTGATTACTGAGCTCACAGGTGCATTCTTTTTTCTTCTTCATGATATTCCAGACAGTTGATTTAGGTCATCCTAAGGTTTCACCGATGTCTCCAGTTGTTTTATTCTCATTGTTTTAGCCTCTTAATGGCTTCTTTGACTTTCATTGGCACAGGTCTTGTCCTCGTGTTAGATAGATAGATAGATAGATAGATAGATAGATAGATAGATAGATAGATAGATAGATAGATAGATAGATAGATAGATAGATAGATAGATAGATAGATAGATAGATAGATAGATAGATAGATAGATAGATAGATAGATAGATAGATAGATAGATAGATAGATACTTTATTAATCCCAAGGGGAAATTCACATACTCCAGCAGCAGCATACTGATAAAAAACAATATTAAATTAAAGAGTGATAACAATGCAGGTATACAGACAGACAATAACTTTATATAATGTTAACGTTTACCACCCCAGATGGAATTGAAGAGTCGCATAGTGTGGGGGAGGAACAATCTCCACAGTCTGTCAGTGGAGCAGGACAGTGACAGCAGTCTGTCAATGAAGCTGCTCCTCTGTCTGGAGATGATACTGTTTAGTGGATGCGGTGGATTCTTCATGGTTGACAGGAGCCTGCTGAGTGCCCGTCGCTCTGCCACAGATATCAAACTGTCTAGCTCCATGCCTACAGTAGAGCCTGCCTTCCTCACCAGTTTGTCCAGGCATGAGGCGTCCTTCTTCTTTTTGCTGCCTCCCCAGCACACCACGGTGTAGAAGAGGGCACTCACCACAACTGTCTGATAGAACATCTGCAGCATCTTATTGCAGATGTTGAAGGATGCCAGCCTTCTAAGGAAGTATAGTCGGCTCTATCCTCTCTTGCACAGAGCATCAGTATTGGCAGTCCAGTCCAATTGTGTTGAACAATGGCAGCTACAGACTCCAAAGGGTACAAGCACAGCAAGGTATCTTATGAAGCAGTGAAACACACCTGAGGAATCACAAACACCTGTGACTCCAATTGTAACAAACATGCTGTCATTTCACTTTAATTACGTCTAATTAAACTGTGGAAGAAAGTGGTAATCAAGGAAAAATGGAGAGCACTGTATACAGCATCCATCTGCCCATTCTGGGGTCAGTTTTTGCCCTAACACGACACAGACAGTCAGACACAAGTTCCAGTCCAACACGCACAGTTTATTTACGGCTGGGGAGCGCTTTTCTCTGCTCCCTACGGCACAGTACCTAAGCATAATATAAATCTCAGTGCTTTGATTTTCTTCTCTTTTCTTCTCTTCCTCTGTCGTTCCATCTTTCCGCCTCCACTCCCTCTCAGGCAAGCTTCGTCCACCTCCTCCCAACTCTGGCTCCCCGAATGGAGTGAGGTGGCTCCTTTTATGATGGCCCTGAGAGTGTTCCAGGTGGCTCATTAATCGGATCCAGAATCACTCATGGGTGTGGTGAGAGCCCAATTTAGGACTCTGCAGCTCTCCCTGGCAGCCTCCATGGAACCCAACAGGGTTGTGCCAAACTCCAATTCCCAGCATACCCTGTGGGAATCCATGGTGCTACAGCCGCATATGAAAGCTGCCTTCTAGTGTCCCGTGGAAAGTATTGCTCAGCCAATGCTCTCTCCCTGAGACCTTCCATGCAGTTGGCATCCTACCCAGGTAATAGCTATGGCTGCCCATCACAATGTATGTATTAAAACAAGCAAACAACAACCCCCAATCACACATAAGAGTATCTACTTTGAATAGGAGAGCTGCAATTACAGGCTTGTAGGTGCGACTAAGAAGCGGTCAGATCTTCTCAGTTGTACTGCAGGTTTACATTTAAAGGCTTTGACATTTGAGCAGAGCAAGTCCGGCTTGTTGTGTCCACAAATCCAATATGCTAAGCCAGCCATGAGAAGAAGCCTACCAGACTGGAGAAGAATTCAGTCTTTTTCATTTGTGTAGTTACATAGTAGCAGCAAAACTTTCCTATCAGGTCGAGTCTTAAAACAGAGAATTCTGTCAGAATTAAATGACTACAGATTTCTTAGGGATACAATGTTGTCTTCTGTTATTCTTCACTAAAGTAAAGGCTTATAATCTGAAAAACACATCACTCCTATCATCACACCCCCTACACCTCTATGCTCGCCTGATAGTGGGTGGTGCAGTCAATGTCATGTGCACCCAGACAGTCTGCTAAGTTTTACTGAATAAACTGTTAGCCTATAATCAGGAGCAAAAAGATTTTAGAAACTCATATTTCTACATTAAAGTAGTTTGTTAAAGGTAATGTGCATAGCTTTCACAAGATGTTCACTTACAATCATTTGATATACAAAGGGAGACATTTGAGCATATCTTTTAAGGCAGTGGTGGGCAAACTTTTCTCCATGAAGGCCATATGGACATCTGTAAGGTTTCTAGCAAGCCGCATGTGACAAAAATCAAAATGTATTAAATAATGAACATTATTTTCAACCAAAAATACATTTATTAGTCATATAACTATATAACTTTGGTACACAAAGAAAGCAGCAAATAAAATGAGTTTTTTGCTGTAATTCACTTTCTGATAAATTACTTCCAAACTTACTGTGCTTTGTCTGAAAACGCCTTAAAAACAGCAAGACTGTCATGGCATATCAGGCACACTGCTTTACTTTCAACATTTGTAAAAAAATTACATGTACAGTGCATCCGGAAAGTATTCACAGTACATCACTTTTTCCACATTTTGTTATGTTACAGCCTTATTCCAAAATGGATTAAATTCATTTTTTTCCTCAGAATTCTATCACACAACACCCCATAATGACAACATGAAAAAAGTTTACTTGAGGATTTAGTGCTCAGACGACAACAATGGCCAAATTAGCCCGAATGTTTCTGACTGCCATACAGTCGAAACGTCAGTGTACGCATACGGTTTCACAGTACAAAGTCCACTTCCGTAAACACAAGTTTCTGCTTGTACACATGTAACATTATAAACGAGCCTGCTCATTTGTTCATATTCCTAAACACGCACTGTTTATGTATTTGTCATTGTGTTAATAAAGTCATGAAAATTTTACACTTGTCCGTGGGCTGCTCAAATTCACGTCACTATTATTTTTGTTAACAAAATCACAAAGGTTTTAAACTTGTGTGCAGGCCTCACCTGGGGACTGTGGTTTGTCCACCCTTGCTTTTGGAGAAAGAATAGGGCTACTTTTAAATGTGCCGTTCCTGTTTTCCTAGCATATGGTAATGGCCATCCATTCACCCAATTAGCCTAATTCAGGGTTGCAAAATGTGTGCTAAACAAGGCAATACATAAAATAGTTGAAAAACCTACTGACAAAGGAGGTGATGCTAGTTAATGATAACTTTGTAACCAGAGCCGCAGAGGTAATTCTAGGGGACTCTTGGGGCCCTTGGCAAAAAAAAAAAAAAACTCCATTCGGCCCTCCAAGTCATCTTCCCCCCGCGTCCCCACACAGTAAAATTTATTACTATTATTTCAGCACAAAGTCTTCATTAATAAGATCAACATGGAGAACTTAATAAACAGATTATATAAGTAACACAACAAATAAAACGTTTGCATAGAAAATAAAACTCAGTGATAATAGAATAAAGTACATTTTCAAAATCTAAGTAAAAAAGTAAATGTAAAGTGCACATGGTAATAAAAATAAATACAAAACCCATATTAAAATATAAAAAAAAAATACATAGAAAAGGAGGAGCCACTTCAACTACCACTAACGTGCAGCACTGATGCGGATGATGTGACGGCAGCCATTTTTGGACCTGTATGCACACCAGACATGAGCTATTATGTGGATGAAGGGTGAGAGAGATAGCCAATTAGAGACAAGGGATGATTAGAAAGTCAATATGACTAGGCCATGGTGGGAAATTTAGCCTGGACATCGAGATACACCCAATTCTTTATCCAAGATGCACAGGGATCATTCATAATCACGGAGAGTCCGGACCTCGGTTTTATGTCTTATCCCACAGATGGTGCAGTTTTTACAGCTCAGTGTCCCCGTCACTGCACTGGGGATTTGGGATCCCCGTTCAAACCACAGGATAAGCAACCCCTGCTGGCCTCACCAACACCTCTTCCAGCAGCAACCCAAGCTTTTCCTGGTTGGTCTCCTACCCTAGTGTTTGCTGGGCCCGAACATACTTAGCTTCAGGTGGAGGACCTCTTCTGAAGTGCATGTGGTATGGTTGTAAGTGCACATAAAGTGAAGTGCGTATAATAGAAGTAAAAAAAATACATAAACAAAAACTTTCTCATAAAGGTATTACTGTAACTTTCAAAGTCTCTGTTTGCAGGCCTTGGCTACAGCAAATGCAGACACTATGTCCTCTAGGTCCAAAAATTCGAGCCAGATAATTTACTAACTAACTTGGTTAACTGCACTCAGCACTACGTTAACAGAATTAACATTACAGATTCTCTACTACCTAACACTGTCCTGCTTTTCTTTTCTTCCTGTTCTTGTTTTATTTTCCACTTTTTTGCTTCCAAACATGTAAATCCTCTTTGAGATTTATGAAAATGCAGCTGATTACATTTAACGTTGCTCAAAGATGCTTTGAATGGAATCATCCCTGCTGAATTTGTCTACAGGAGTCTCTCAGAAAAATACGCGTTTGAGGCATGACATTGCAGAAGAAAGCATGGCACTATGGTTGTATTGGCAGGCTTTCTGTCTTTTTTCTTCATTTTACATTTCTCTAAAAATGTAATCTATTTCACATTAGTGAATGACTGCATATATAAAATTTTATGCAGGGTAATTCTCTATTTAAAACACCAGCCTTTCAGGTAGATTACAATTATGGCACTGCAACTATTATAATTTTATTTTCAGCTCCATAAACTGTAACCATATAAATTTTATTTAGGCTCTTAGTCTAATCTGCATTTCTGAATATAATTATCAAATTCAATGAAATTGAAGTATATTGTTTATCACTAATCATTTTCCCATGAACCCAGTTTTTGTATCTTCAGTAATGTATGCAAATAAGGCAATGTCACCATCCAATCAAAGCTTGGCAGCTGTTTTTCCCACTAGAGAGAACATTTTTTAGTGTGCCAGGAACAGGAGCAAATGAGAAGAGTATAATTATCAAGTTATTGATGGTGGGGTTCACTACAGAGTTTTAATGGAAGTATTAATGTAAGACCATTATACTGATTGTGCCATTTTGTAAAATTGTAATTATTTCTGGAATCTGTTTAACATGACAGTCACAACTTCTGTTAAAAGTCTCTTAAATTCACACTGTGCCTGTTTTGTTGAAAGGGCAGGCGTCCTTTTATCTTGCAGAAATGTTTGAAACAGCTGAGGTACTTAGAGAAGCATAAAGGAAGAGCAACACAGCTGAGTTTCACTTCACATTCCATTTCATATTATAGATTTGTTTTGTTTTTAATGTGTATTTTGTGCTTTATTGTTTTAAAGCTGATCTTAATGGATGTTATATTTTTATATTTGGTGTTCACAGAATGCACAGTATTGCAAAGCCTATATAGAAATACATACTGCATGTGAATTAAGAGCATTGATTTATTCTGTGCATGGATATGCTGCATGTTGGGTGAGGGTGGCATGTTGTTGGGGGGTGGGAAATGGGCAGCAAAAATGTACCTTGCCCCAGGCAGAATTTTATAATGTGCCAGTACTGTTTGTAACTATTCAACAGCATATTTATTGTAATTCTGTCATCCATATTAAGTAACATCTTGTGAGATTTACTGATATGTTAGGAATTTTTCACCCTGCAGTCTTGAAGTTTACAGTTCAGTACATTAGCCATTAAACCACACACTCTTGAGACCTCGTAATCATGCTTAGGACCTCAGAAAATTGTGGCAAGGCAAGAAACCAAGTCCATCATTATGTTATGTTATGTTATGTTACGTTACGTTACGTTACGTTGCGTTGCGTTGCGTTACATTATAGATAGATAGATAGATAGATAGATAGATAGATAGATAGATAGATAGATAGATAGATAGATAGATAGATAGATAGATAGATAGATAGATAGATAGATAGATAGATAGATAGATAGATGCAGTAATTTTATTACTACTACAACATTTTTACAATAAGAATAATGCAAGATGAAAATATAGTCAACAAAAACAAATATTAAACAACAAACAAATAATACTACAGATTTTTCATTTTAAAACTGTTGGTTGCTTTTATGGAACACACCAGAAATGTTCGGATCGTCAACTGGATGATAACATACATACAAGACCGCAAGATTGTTACAGTCTGCTTTATATATTTTATTATATTATATTAAATTATATTATATTACAGTAATCCCTCGCTATATCGCGCTTCGACTTTCGCGACTTCACTCTATCGCGGATTTTATATGTAAGCATATTTAAATATATATCGTGGATTTTTTGCTGGTTCACGGATTTCTGCGGACAATGGGTCTTTTAATTTCTGGTACACGCTTCCTCAGTTGGTTTGCCCAGTTGTTTTCATACAAGGGACGCTATTGGCAGATGGCTTGAGAAGCTACCCAACCATAGTGTGTATTATGTATTAAATAAAACTCCTCAAATATTTTGTGAGCACAGGGGCTGTTCGCACCCCTAGAGGACACGGCCGTTCCTCAGAAAACGCTGAAAGATTACCATCACAGTGCTCCCTTCTTTGCTGGGCTTACACGTGGCTGCTTTGCAAGCGATATGCTTCCCACATGGTGCTTCGCGTACTTAAAAGTTCAAACTGCAAGTATTGATTTTTGATTGCTTGCTTTCCTCTCTCTCTCGCTCTGACATTCTCTGATCCTGACAGAGGGGGTGTGAGCAGAGGGGCTGTTCACATACTGGCTTAGAGGATACAGACGCTCCTCTAAAAAATGCTGAAAAATGCTTGCTCCCTTCCTTGCAGCTACTTTGTCCAACGGTGCTTCGCATACTTAAAAGCCAAACAGCCCTATTGATTTTTGACTGTTTGCTTTTTTTCTCTCTCTCTTTCTGATGCACACTCCTTTGAAGAGGAAGATATGTTTGCATTCTTTTAATTGTGAGACGGAACTGTGATCTCTGTCTTGTCATGGAGCACAGCTTAAACTTTTGAAAAAGAGACAAATGTTTGATTTGCAGTGTTTGAATAACGTTCCTGTCTCTACAACCTCCTGTGTTTCTGTGCAAATCTGTGACCCAAGCATGACAATATAAAAATAACCATATAAACATATGTTTTCTACTTCGCGGATTTTCACCTTTCGCGGGGGGGTCTGGAACGCAACCCCCGCGATGGAGGAGGGATTACTGTATATTATATTATATTATATTATATTCCTCTTCATCCTGTTTAGGTTCACAAGGAGCTGAAGCCTAACTGTGTCAGGCACACATCAGATACCAACTCTGGACAGGAGTCGAGTCCATTGCTGGTTTCACTAAAGGCTCGTTTATACGCACAGAACGCGTACGCACCTGCATCATGGCTGCCATGCGTTCCCATCATTCATTTGATGCATTCTGTGACCAGGTCCTTAGAAATTAATGCAACACGTGCGCGAATTGCAGTACAAGCAAAAAGTCGGGGGGCGCAATGTGATAAAAGTTGGAACGTGATGTCAGTCTCTGCTTACAATCTACATGTGACAGAAAGCCGCTATGCGGATTCTATGGGATCAATGTGCGCGCTTTGATGTTTGATGAATGGTTCAATGCAATGAAGCAAAATGCCAACATACAGATGCATTCGTGGTGCTTTTATATTCAAGAGTCGCATATTCCCGATCGTAATGACACAATATATTTTAAAGTCTCAAATACCATCTTTTGTTCCGTCATTTTTTCTGGGGCTTCCTCCTGACCTGACAGCAGCGGCAAACAGCAATACATCACCACAAAGAATGCATTAAACTCACAACTGCACATTTAGAATCTTTAGATTTATACTTGATATCACTTTCATAATGAAATGCATTAAAGTATGTATGTTACATTTTACAGATAAATCATTAATTTCGTTTAAATAATGAACACTGTTAATAATTACACACATGGGGGTGACACGGTGGCGGAGCGGTAGCACTGCTGTCTCACAGGGAGTCACGTCGCTGATTTTCCCTGCCTGGAGTTTGCATGTTTTCCTACTGTGTTTCCACAGTGTGCTCTGGTTTCCTTCCAAAGATATGCAGATTTGGTGACACTAAAATGACGCTAATGTATGTGTGTGCTTGTATTCACCTTGCGATGAGCTGACGCCTCATCCAGGGATTGTTTCTACCTCGTGCCCAATGCTAGCTGGAGTGGACACATCCCTGGATTGATGGATTTAATCATTAAACATCCTTTTCAGAGATGTTGCGGTAAGGTGTCATTGGAATTTAATGGGTGTTCCAGGCAATTCACAACACAGCGAAGCCAAATCTATTCTCACAGTGATGATATCTCGCACTGCCACCTGGTGGATTCCTCCAGATTTACGTAAAGTACAGTATGCACATAAGTATAAACAGTAAAACGCTTGCATAGCAGGAGCATCCGCTGCGGCATGCATCACATCGCATGAAGTATAAACCCGGCCTTACATGCACAAAGGACCAATTTAGAATTGCCATTTAACCCATCAAACACATCTTTGAAGATGAGGGTGGAAAAAAATGAGTACCAGGAGCACAAAACCCACTCAAACAAAGGGAGACTCCAAACAGACAGCGTCCACGCTCAGGATTAAACCCTAGGACATCAGATCAAGGAAGCAGCAGAGCTAAGTACTTTGTTCAGCTCCATATTATAACATAACACAACACAGTGTCAAGCTAAAGTATTCAGGCCCTTCCAAACTTTTCAAATATTGTTAGGTTGATGTTCTAATCTGAATTCTTATTGCAATATCGCATGCTTTGGAAAGAACATTAGTTAGTTGTCAGCCTGGTATATTTAAGTTTAAAACAGAAATATGTACAGTACGTGTATGAAATGAAGGTGGAATAATTTACTGACTGATGGCCTAGAGGCTGTCAGATATCAATACACAATATGTGGAAGAATATGTTTAGTACAATTCCTTTAAAGTGAAAACATTTTGTTTATTATGTTGTACTTTACAACATGATATTTTGTAGACGCTTACAGTGATGTCCATAGAAGTGGAATTGTGGTACACAACATTTTTCCACATTTTCACAAGATTTGTAAATATAAGCGCATACAGAGAAATAGTCCAATAAATGGAAATCTTGCTCTCTACTCTATAATAAAACACTAAAGTCTGTGTGTCCAGTCCCTCAGAGTCATCTGATTGGTCAGTTTGACTTTGGTGTGATTGGTCAGAGTGTGAGACTCGCGAGGAGGAGTAAAGACAAAAAGTATAAAACCAGAAGGGAGGTGAGAAAGGCGCCTCGCAAATAACGACGGGCTTCACGGGAACACACTCGCGAGAGGGGAGCGCTGGTGAAGAGAGGTTCAGACACATGTGAGGAAACACTCTGGAATACACATAGGGCAAGAGACAGCAAATATTTTAAAATTATTCTACTACCTGTCTTTGACAGGTACCATGGTTTGTAGAAAATAATGCGTGAAGCAGTTTGAGGAGTTGGCAGGGGCCCGGGACCTAAAAATAAAGCCTGAATTTTAGATTGATAACCCCAAGTTTTAATTATCACAAGATCTGATATTGAGACCTCCTTTACATCTGACATTAACATGCATTTGTGATGGTCCAATCAAAACTTTATAGAGCCTGATTACATTAAAAATCAAATTTAAAGGAATACTCCACCCCTAAATAATTTTTTATGTGTTACTTACTCCATGTAGTGTGTAGTGATGACAGGAAAGCTTTTTTAATCTCATATTTTCATGCAGAATGGAGATAACAAAGTTTCTAATAGAAGGTGTCCAACACTGCACAGTAGAAGGCAATATCAAGAAAGCTATCAAAAAGTCTTATTTTACTTGTGTCACGTAATCCGCATGTCATGTCAGCCAGTCATGTGCTCACAGCATCCCAAACACTATTTGGTGTTTTTAAACCACATCTTCTCTCATGAACCAAAGTACAACACACTCAGATGTGCTCAAACATTTGGGTTAAAGACATGCCCCCCACCCACACTTCATTCATCCAGGGGCAGTCCAGCCCAGTAACAGCTTTTTCTTTGCATAACGTTACACTGCATGAGATACCAACCAGAAGCATGCACTGAAGCTACGTCATTTACAAACAGCATTAAAATTGTCTAAAATGTATCCAGGGCAAGATCCAACCTGTGAACGTTGCAATCGAGCTCCAACTTCACTGGGTCACATGTTTTGGGCCTGCTCCAAATTAACATTCTGGACAAAGATTTTTAAATGCCTATCAGACAGCCTTGGTGTCACGGTCGCTCCTAATCTATTAACAGCTGTGTTTGGTGGACTCCCAGATGGCCTTAAAGTGGAGAAGGACAAACAGATCGTAATTGCCTTTACTTCACTATTAGCATGTAGACTTGGGTGGGTAACTGATGTTATATACTATTTGAAATTGGAAAAAATCTAATTCTCACTTTTTAAAAACCTGGCTGGACCTAATCAATAATATTTTAGAATAAGCATTTATTTTGGGGGAAAAGACTCCTTTCTCTCTTTACGACTCTCAGTAGTTTTACTCTGGCTGTTGGCCTTCCTCGCTTTCTCATGGGTGGGTATGATTTGAATTTCGTTAAATTAAATTTTGACTTGATTGTATGCAACGTTATATACTTTTAATAAATTCAATAAAAGATAAAAAACAGCATTTCTGAACAAAAACTATCTTAGTCCACACTAGTATTTTCACATCATATACAAAAGTATCTCTGCCCCCACTAGAGCAACTGAAAATGCATTTGACATGCCATTCACCTACACTGGGCATGCATGCATCGGTGGGAACTGAAAGAGGAAGTGTCCTCTTTGCGGGGAAGTTAAAACTACCGGCCACTGGTTTTATTGCAAAACTGTAGTGACCGATAAATAATTAGTCTTTTTGCACATGTATGCAGCATTCAAACTGTACAATTTAGGTGCGTATTATCCATGCAGGTGGTGCAGTAGTAGTGTTGTTGTCTAGCAGTAAGGAGACATCCCGGGTACTGTTAGTTTGGAGAGTGTTGGAATATGGTTTTCTTTCATGAAAGGCGATCAATCAGGGAGTAAGACATTGCAATGAGCAGGATCCAATCAGGGAAAGGTCACGTAATAAACACAAACCAGTCAGGAACAGGAAACATATCCTTACCTTAAGAAATACAGCACCAGGAATATGCGCTAAAATGATTATTTCCACAGAATTAATTAAACATGGATCGCATATTTTCTTATTTTGAAACGTTTGTCATTTGAAAGTGGATTTATTACGTAAGTTTATATGCTGTTGTTTTCCAGACAAGCTCCATGTCCCATGACTTCCATTAGATAACACCGGTACTGCCTACTGTATGTATTTTTTAAAATTTATAGAAAATGCTTAACTTTAGAACACTGTTTCACATGGCAAATGCATATACAGTGCATCCGGAAAGTATTCACAACGCATCACTTTTTCCACATTTTGTTATGTTACAGCCTTATTCCAAAATGGATTAAATTCATTTTTTTCCTCAGAATTCTGCACACAACACCCCATAATGACAACGTGAAAAAAGTTTACTTGAGGATTTTGCAAATTTATTAAACATAAAAAAACTGAGAAATCCCATGTCCATAAGTATTCACAGCCTTTGCTCAATACTTTGTCGATGCACCTTTGGCAGCAGTTACAGCCTCAAGTCTTTTTAAATATGATGCCACAAGCTTGGCACACCTATCCTTGGCCAGTTTCGCCCATTCCTCTTTGCAGCACCTCTCAAGCTCCATCAGGTTGGATGGGAAGCGTCGGTGCACAGCCATTTTACGATCTCTCCAGAGATGTTCAATCGGATTCAAGTCTGGGCTCTGGCTGGGCCACTCAAGGACATTCACAGAGTTTTCCTGAAGCCACTCCTTTGATATCTTGGCTGTGTGCTTAGGGTCGTTGTCCTGCTGAAAGATGAACCGTCGCCCCAGTCTGAGGTCAAGAGCACTCTGGAGCAGGTTTTCATCCAGGATGTCTCTGTACATTGCTGCAGTCATCTTTCCCTTTATCCTGACTAGTCTCCCAGTTCCTGCCGCTGAAAAACATCCCTATAGCATGATGCTGCCACCACCATGCTTCACTGTAGGGATGGTGCCAGGTTTCCTCCAAACGTGACCCCTGGCATTCACACCAAAGAGCTCAATCTTTGTCTCATCATACCAGAGAATTTTCTTTCTCATGGTCTGAAAGTCCTTCAGGTGCCTTTTGGCAAACTCCAGGCTGGCTGCCATGTGCCTTTTACTAAGGAGTGGCTTCCATCTGGCCACTCTACCATTCAGGCCTGATTGGTGGCTTGCTGCAGAGATGGTTGTCCTTCTGGAAGGTTCTCCTCTCTCCACAGAGGACCTTTGGAGCTCTGACAGAGTGACCATCGGGTTCTTGGTCACCTCCCTGACTAAGGCCCTTCTCCCTTGATCGCTCAGTTTAGATGGCCGGCCAGCTCTAGGAAGAGTCCTGTTGGTTTCGAACTTCTTCCACTTACGGATGATGGAGGCCATTGTGCTCATTGGGACCTTCAAAGCATCAGAAATTTTTCTGTAACCTTCCCCAGATATGTGCCTCGAGACAATTCCTTTGACTTCATGCTTGGTTTGTGCTCTGACATGAACTGTCAACTGTGGGACCTTATATAGACAGGTGTGTGCCTTTCCAAATCATGTCCAATCAACTGAATTTACCACAGGTGGACTCCAATTAAGCTGCAGAAACATCTGAAGGATGATCAGGGAAAACAGGATGCACCTGAGCTCAATTTTGAGCTTCATGGCAAAGGCTGTGAATACTTATGTACATGTGCTTTTTCAATTTTTTTATTTTTAATAAATTTGCAAAAATCTCAAGTAAACTTTTCTCACGTTGTCATTATGGGGTGTTGTGTGTAGAATTCTGAGGAAAAAAATGAATTTAATGCATTTTGGAATAAGGCTATAATGTAACAAAATGTGGAAAAAGTGATGCGCTGTGAATACTTTCCGGATGCACTGTATGTACCATTTTTGTGAGGAAATTACTTTGACTTCAAAAATACCACACTTATCTTTTAATTAATGCTACGCTTATCTATTGCAAACAGACATAATCCAATACAGGGTCATGAAGGCCCTGAGCCTATCCCATGAGCACTGAGCTGCCTAGAGTTAACCCTGGACATGATGCCACTGTGTCACACACACTAGGCCAATCTACAATTAATGCAACATACATTTTCAGAATGTGGCATGGAGAAATGCCCATTTAGGATGACATGCAAGAGAGCTGAGATTCAAAGTCTGAACTCTACAGCACTCTACACCAGCATGCGACCCACTGATACTGCAGTATACTGTTAATATACTGTACACTGTTTAAAAAATTAAGGAACCACTTAATCGTCACAGTCTAACACCAAGTCACTTGAGCTTCAGGGATATCAATCTGTCCAGTTAGGAAGTATAAGCGATTTTGAATCATCTTCACCTGCTTTGGTGCAAATGGAAGTGACAGCAGGTGCACTCGAGAGGCAACAGCAAAACAACCTCCAAAAAGGGTGCAGGTGCAGGTGGTGGCCAAGGACAATTGCTCTCTCTTTATCCCTCCTGACTGATTTTTGTCTAGTTTTGTGTTTTGATAGTGTCCTTGTCACTACTGGTAGCATGAGGCGGTACCTGCAGCCAATTCAGGTTGCACAGGTAGTCCAGCTTCTCCAGGATGACACATCCATATGTGCCATTGCAAGAAGGTTTGATGCATCTCCCAGCACAGTCTCAAGAACATGGAGGAGATACCAGGAGATGAGCCATTACACAAGGAGAGCTGGACACGACTGTAGAAGGACATCAGCCCAGCAGCATTACTGGTATCTGCTCCTTTGTGCGATTAAAAACAGGAGGAGCCCTGCCAGAACCCTACAAAATGACCTCCAGCTGGCTACTGGTGTGTATGTTTCTGACCAAACTGTCAGAAACAGACTCCATGAGACTGGCATGAGGGCCTGATGTTTTCTAGTGGGACCTGTGCTTGCAACCCATCACTGTGCAACTCAATTGGCATTCGCCAATTGCTCACTGTTCTCTTCACAGATGAGAGCAGGTTCACACTGAGACATGAAAAAATCTGAAGACACTGTGTTGAATGTTATGCACTGATTTGGTGATGGGCATATTCTTGGAGGGTCGTACCGACCTCCACGTTCCTGACAATGGTACCCTGACTACCGATGAAATCTTCAGAGCTATTGTCAGACCTTAGGCTGGTGCAGTGGGCCCTGGGTTCCTCCTGGTGCAGGACAATACCTGGCCTTACAGTGGTGTGAAAAACTATTTGCCCCCTTCCTGATTTCTTATTCTTTTGCATGTTTGTCACACAAAATGTTTCTGATCATCAAACACATTTAACCATTAGTCAAATATAACACAAGTAAACACAAAATGCAGTTTGTAAATGGTGGTTTTTATTATTTAGGGAGAAAAAAAAATCCAAACCTACATGGCCCTGTGTGAAAAAGTAATTGCCCCCTGAACCTAATAACTGGTTGGGCCACCCTTAGCAGCAATAACTGCAATCAAGCGTTTGCGATAACTTGCAATGAGTCTTTTACAGCGCTCTGGAGGAATTTTGACCCACTCATCTTTGCAAAATTGTTGTAATTCAGCTTTATTTGAGGGTTTTCTAGCATGAACCGCCTTTTTAAGGTCATGCCATAGCATCTCAATTGGATTCAGGTCAGGACTTTGACTAGGCCACTCCAAAGCCTTCATTTTGTTTTTCTTCAGCCATTCAGAGGTGGATTTGCTGGTGTGTTTTGGGTCATTGTCCTGTTGCAGCACCCAAGATCGCTTCAGCTTGAGTTGACGAACAGATGGCCGGACATTCTCCTTCAGGATTTTTTGGTAGACAGTAGAATTCATGGTTCCATCTATCACAGCAAGCCTTCCAGGTCCTGAAGCAGCAAAACAACCCCAGACCATCACACTACCACCACCATATTTTACTGTTGGTATGATGTTCTTTTTCTGAAATGCTGTGTTCCTTTTACGCCAGATGTAACGGGACATTTGCCTTCCAAAAAGTTCAACTTTTGACTCATCAGTCCACAAGGTATTTTCCCAAAAGTCTTGGCAATCATTGAGATGTTTCTTAGCAAAATTGAGACGAGCCCTAATGTTCTTTTTGCTTAACAGTGGTTTGCGTCTTGGAAATCTGCCATGCAGGCCGTTTTTGCCCAGTCTCTTTCTTATGGTGGAGTCGTGAACACTGACCTTAATTGAGGCAAGTGAGGCCTGCAGTTCTTTAGACGTTGTCCTGGGGTCTTTTGTGACCTCTCGGATGAGTCGTCTCTGCGCTCTTGGGGTAATTTTGGTCGGCCGGCCACTCCTGGGAAGGTTCACCACTGTTCCATGTTTTTGCCATTTGTGGATAATGGCTCTCACTGTGGTTCGCTGGAGTCCCAAAGCTTTAGAAATGGCTTTATAACCTTTACCAGACTGATAGATCTCAATTACTTCTGTTCTCATTTGTTCCTGAATTTCTTTGGATCTTGGCATGATGTCTAGCTTTTGAGGTGCTTTTGGTCTACTTCTCTGTGTCAGGCAGCTCCTATTTAAGTGATTTCTTGATTGAAACAGGTGTGGCAGTAATCAGGCCTGGGGGTGGCTACGGAAATTGAACTCAGGTGTGATGCACCACAGTTAGGTTATTTTTTAACAAGGGGGCAATTACTTTTTCACACAGGGCCTGTAGGTTTGGATTTTTTTTCTCCCTAAATAATAAACACCATCATTGAAAAACTGCGTTTTGTGTTTACTTGTGTTATATTTGACTAATGGTTAAATGTGTTTGATGATCAGAAACATTTTGTGTGACAAACATGCAAAAGAATAAGAAATCAGGAAGGGGGCAAATAGTTTTTCACACCACTGTATGTGGCCAGAGTACATAGATGATTTCTGGATGACGAACA
Source organism: Erpetoichthys calabaricus (assembly GCF_900747795.2). Classification (NCBI taxonomy): domain Eukaryota; kingdom Metazoa; phylum Chordata; class Cladistia; order Polypteriformes; family Polypteridae; genus Erpetoichthys; species Erpetoichthys calabaricus. Next base: position 167,445,873 of record NC_041401.2, on the reverse strand, counting down.
CATTGATGCCTTCTCTTGTATTGGCCCATCACTTTCATTTGCACCAAAGCAGTTGAAGTTGATTCACTAACACTTATGCTTCCTAACTGGACCGACTGCTATCCCTGGAGCTTAACTGAGTTGGTGGTAGACTGTGAAAATGAAGTATTCCCTTAGTTTTTTGAGCAGTATATATTATTAAAGAAGTATAATATGATACAATCCAGGCTTCTTAAAAGAGGTTAAAATGTTGGAATGTAAAAGGAGAAAAACCTGTTTTAAACGTACAAAAACAATGTGAGCCTGTAGCTGCTTTTGCATTATTTAACTTTGTGTGACTCCTTATGAGGGTGGCGCAGTGGTAGCGCTGCTGCCTCGCAGTTAGGAGACCCGGGTTCGCTTCACGGGTCCTCCCTGCTTGGAGTTCTCCACGTGTCTGCGTGGGTTTCCTCCGGGTGCTCCAGTTTCCTCCCACAGTCCAAAGACATGCAGGTTAGGTGGATTAGCGATTCTAAATTGCCACTAGTGTGGGTGTGTTTGTGTGTGTCCTGCGGTAGGTTGGCACCCTGCCCGGGATTGGTTCCTGCCTTGTGCCCTGTGTTGGCTTGGATTGGCTCCAGCAGACCCCCGTGACCCTATGTTCGGATTCAGTGGGTTGGAAACTGGATGGATGGATGGATGACTCCTTATGAAATCACACTTCATCCTCGTCTGTGCTGCCTATGTACTGTATGTAGACAAGGAAGGGAGTTTATTTTCAATTGATCTAATTAATAGAGTGGCTGTTTTCAAGCTTAACTTACAAATCCTTTCCTGTGACTGCAACGAGGAAGTGCCTTTCTAGGCAATTGTGCAAGTGCAGTGTGTGTGTCTAGTTTTTTGGGTGGATTTGTAACACACATGTCTACTGGGGTCAGAGGTCGTTCAGCCTCAGAAGGGGGAGGTCTGAGGCGTTCGCCTGTAGGGTGGGGTTATGACATAAGTGTTTGGAGGTAGCTACTCAGATGACAATTTCTTACACAGCTGGGAGTGGAAAGAGGCGTCGCCAAAAAGAACGCAACCATCCATTTGCCTGGAAGCCAGCGGGGGTTGGAGGCAGGTTTGGTTGAAACATTTGAAGAGAACTGGCTTCCACTTCTTTGCTGAACCACAGAGTGGAATTCACACTCACCACACTAAAGTTTATCAAGCAGCTCAGCTTCCTGTTTTTGTTAGTGCTCAGACCGGGGCTCCTGTATTCAGAAGAATGCCGACTGGGATTTCAAACTCTGCACTAACAATGCCTGAATTTTCCTAATCTACACTCTTGCTGCCTGCCCTGATTTATCTACTTTTTTTTTTTTTTTACTTCATTTTTCTTTAAGGGTTTTGTTTGGGTTTTTTAGTGTTATTTTTCAATCTGCCCTCTTACTGCTCTATCGAGGAAGACTGTGTCGCACATGAGAGAGAACCTTTTACTAAAGTGTCATGAATTATAAAGACTGAAGGATTTAACAGTGGGAGAGAGGGAGCAGAAAGTAGGCACAATATGTAAGCGGGCAGCACGACAGCTTGTGCCATGGACTATTCCCCGTGACGGGCTTAACCTGGGAGGCAGCTTATAGAAGCCTTTGTCATACTTGTACCTTTTGCTGTACTGGCGCTTTGCTTCTTGTGGAGGGGCAGAAGTGTTCATCTTCACTATGGAAACACTCAGGGAGTCTTTTTTGCACTTGACATTTCAGATGTCCACCTACAAGAGAGCTACGTTTGAGGAAGACGATCTCGTGGACTCAACAGCAGATGAGGTATACCCCAATGGCATGCAGGTAAGTGCAATGTGAATTTTCTGGAACTACCGTCACCTTGATAAGGTTGTTGTTACCTCTTATGAAAGCGTATGCTGTTTTGAACTGTAAACATCTTCAGGCATCTGGCATGTTTGTATTGTCTAGAATATACATTCTTTTAGTTTTCTTCTGAGAAGTTATTTATCACAGCAACCAAATGTCCAGACACCATTGCTAGGCAAGCCTCTTGCTGCTTTCAGTAACAACCTGCTAATTCCAGAGCGACAAGGTGCAGCTTCCTCCTGTTCCATTAGTGACACCTCCTTAGACTCCACGCAGATTTTCAGTGCACAAGTACACGCCTGCTTGCATGCCTGCCTTGTCATATCAAGTGTTACAAAGCTGATGGCCAAAATCTGAGTAATTAGAGGGCTCTATCTAACATGAATCTTGAGATAAATGCTTGCCCCCGGTTCCCAAATAACATTAGTCTGTTTATATTTAGAATGTAAAATGCCTACAGGATTTTGTAAATCAGGAAACTGAGACCCCAATGGTGATTTTTGGAGTCAGGTTCAAACATGCCCATGTGACAGAGCAGCAGTACGACACGACGGATTCTGACTAGCTACAGGTTCACAGACAACAGCGGGGCTAATGAGAACTTATGGCAGGTAAAAACCTGACCATCACTGAACAATACATTGAAATTAAGGACACTGCAACAGGGGAGAGAGCTCTTGAGAGGCTCAGGCAGTGTATTTTAAATGTGTGGCTTCATAGATCATTCTTTTCCTTCATATGAAAAATATCTGCAGGTGCGATATGGCATCAGTACAAAATAAATACTTAAATAAACTGCACCAGATGAATTTATGGCACAGAACTACATTAGGGTTTGTTTTCAGAAAATTAAAATCAAGTGTGTTCCTTCAGCTCTGAGGGTGTTCTCTGGATGAATGAGACCTTCTCTGCTTGAACCCCAGTTTGGCCATTCCGGGCAAATGCTTTATAAAAAGTTATCTGGTGTCCTGAATTTGATTGCTTAGTGGTCAAAAAATTGTTATGATCGTTTTACTTTTTCGTATACGAAGTATTGTTATTGACCAAAAATTTCATTTTGAGATTTTGATGAATCTCGACGTTTTAGACCTCCCTGACTTTCTCGTATAGGAAAAGTATCGGAATCCTCCAAAAATTCCATTTTGAGATTTTGATGAATCTCTACGTTTTGGACCTCCCCGAGTCTGAAAATACCATTTTTGGAATTAGGTCTGTGTGTCCGTGTGGGTGTGTGTGTAAACATGAGAACTTGAATACGCTTTCACTTTGGTCAGCCAAATTTTGCATACAAGTATTAGGTACAAAACATAGATTTCTATCAACTTTTGGGCTATTTCCGCTAACCAGAAGTGGTACTTTACCTTTTATCCATGAAGCTGCAGAGTCCAATTTATTCAACTTTACTTTTATAATAATTGTTCAATATATTATTCATTTGATTTGATTTGTTGTTGATGGTTCTTTAATGTACATAATATAAAAATATAATCATTGTCTTGAGGTTTACTCCTCAAATATCCATCCCCATATCTGAGTATATGAGAAGTCTAGGGGAGACCATTGCCGATGTTTATATTTTGTACCAATGCGTATCGTATACATTAATATCCATCCATCCATCTTCCAACCCGCTGAATCCGAACACAGGGTCACGGGGGTCTGCTGGAGCCAATCCCAGCCAACACAGGGCACAAGGCAGGAACCAATCCCGGGCAGGGTGCCAATCCACCGCAGGACACACACCCACACACCAAGCACACACCAGGGACAATTTAGAATCCACCTAACCTGCATGTCTTTGGACTTTGGGAGGAAAACAGAGCGCCCAGAGGAAACCCACCCAGACACGGGGAGAACATCCAAACTCCACGCAGGGAGGACCTGGGAAGCGAACCCAGGTCCCCAGGTGTCCCAACTGCAAGTCAGCAGCAATACCCACTGCGCCACCATGCTGCCCAACATTAATATCTCCTCACATTAAATGTTTTTGTATTAATGCCAAGGGAGGTGGACCCAAGCACACCACAATCTCCAATAAAGCCAAAGTAAATCAAAAGAAAGGAAGATGTATTATAAATTATAAAAAAGGGCACAGAGTTATAAAGAGGAGATACAAATAAGGAGGATCTACAGTATAAACATTAGTGCCACTCTGGGCCTATCTGTACTGTCTCGGCCGATCCCACATCGCCACTTACTTTTTCCAAGCTTTGTCTTTGCTGACTGGCCTGTCTTCTTCCTTCTAGATGTTTTTTTCCAAGTGAAAGTTATTTCTTCACAAACATGCTCGTTTGAATTATGAATATGAATAAATATGAATTTGCCACACAAAAATGTGTTTTAATGGTAGGCACTTCTATAAATTTAGAAAAATATCTCACCCACACTGGCACTTTACATTGGAGGCTATAGGGTATGGAGGAGAAGTTTAAAAACTTACCAAAGAAACCACACAACCCAGTATAGTGTCATTTTCAAACTATTATTTTTAAAAGTGTACCAGTATTCATTGCCAGCGTACCAGCCACCCGGTCATCTAAATGCCGGATTCCCATCTTTCACAATGGCAGTGCCATGCACTCACAGTACCTGTTGGTTCCACTTTAACAGTATCCATCCATCCATTATCCAGCCTGCTATATCCTAACTACAGGGTCATGGGGGTCTGCTGGAACCAATCCCAGCCAACACAGGGTGCAAGGCAGGAAACAAACCCCGGGCAGGGTGCCAGCCCACCGCATGGCACCCACACACACACCAAGCACACACTAGGGACAATTTAGAATCGCCAATGCACCTAACCTGCATGTCTTTGGACTGTGGGAGGAAACCGGAGCGCCCGGAGGAAACCCACCCAGACACGGGGAGAACATCCAAACTCCACGCAGGGAGGACCCGGAAAGCGAACCCGAGGCTCTTTAACAGTATTTGTATTATTTTGGTGACAATTGAAAAATTGTATTTACGGGAGCTGTGTGGGAAAAGCAACTATTTCTGCAAGGTTGCTAGTAATGGTGAGGTATAATTCATCCTTCAGTGTGAATTTACAATTTAATATCTTTCACGGTGAACGCTGTTGTAGAGTTTTTGATAAAGCAGCCAAGAGTGCAATTATAAATCAAAAGAAGGTAACATACAAAATCGTACAAGCCTAAATTAAAGGAAGAGTTCTGGATTTCTCATTCTTGCATTATGTCAGCAGTTTCCAAGAAATCTATGAATAATATGCTTTGTTTTTACAAACAAGGAAAGAAGATATCCAGTTGGCCTTTACGGCACCCAGCAGACTTCCTGGTTCAGCTGTTAAACACAGCTCAGTGCAAAAGGGCGACCTTTTGTCCCGTCTGCTGATTAGTTCAAGGTCATGACCCCAGAGACCACGCTACTAGAAACTCAGGACGCAACCCTGACAACAGCACACAAAAAAGGCTTCTGTAACAGGAAAAGACTATAAGACCTCAAATTTCAGCTCTAATCATGACAATGTCTGTGATATGTTCTGTGAAATAGGGCATTACGCGATTTAGACATGGTGTAAACACATTATTCTATACTGTACTTAGCAAAACTGCAGATTATGGGATGTTCTGGTGTTCTATATTTGGAATAAATACAAAGAGGTAACACTACAGTGCTTCAGAGTCACATGATGGGGGGTCCAAATGGTCTTTCACAAGAGGACTCATTTAGTTCAGGACCAGCCTCTCAAAGGTCTTTATAATGTGAGACGTAAAAGCCACAGGTCTGTAGTTATTAACTGAAGAGATACCTTCCTCCTTTAGATTGTGTATTGTGTATGCATTGTGGTCGTCCAAGGGAATAACTGGCTTATAACGGAAATAAATGTTGGGGCGTCAACCTGGATATCCCCGTTTACTTCAAATGTCACAAGAAAACTGCACTCGATGGGGTGATTACAGAAAAGGAATCTTCTTATTACAGCTTGAAGGAAGTCCATCTCTCCAGTTCTCTTGTCAACAAGTGATGCTTCCTTCCAGACAGCTTGGCTTTTACAGTCACGAGTCAGTTGCCCTCACTGGGCGGTCTCTCAGTAGCACCCCCTCTTGGCTCATGGTGACTGTTGTGAGTTATGACATACCTGGGAGGAACCTGGATGATGGCCCTCTGACAGGCATGCGTATATATATTGTAGTATAGAAGAGTTGATACGTATAAACTAATGAAGTTCTTTATGTAGTCACAGGAACTTTTGCTTTACCCTGGTGGATGGTAAGAGGTGCTGGTTAATTATAACTTATTTGTAACAATTGCCATACTACATATTATATTGCAACCTTTTACTTTCTAATCAGGTAGACTCCTTTTCTGGGAAAAGCAATCGCTCCTGCAAAAAATGAGGAAAGACCAGTTTTTCCATCAAGTGGTTTGTACAGTTTAGTTAGATTGTCACAGAACCGAGTACTGTAATGTGCAATTGAGATTATTGTAAAGAGATTATAAGGAGCAAAGCCTGAAAGAGCATTTGTACTCGCGGCTGTATTTGTTTATTGTTTCTTTTAAAAGCTTGAAACTGAATAGTGTGTCCCAGTTTGACCCGTGCTTATAGTCTACAAGAATCCTATTAGTTCTGTAAAGATTTTCTTTTTCTTCTGTTATCTTTAAACACGTGGCCTTCATACTCTCTAATTTAATTCATTAGAAAGGCTGTTAAATCCATGGATGCTTATTCAGCTCTCTAATAGCTTCCATAACGTCATCTATTATTATAAATTCTTCTTTCTTTCGATATAAAATCATGGGGAGCCAAAGCCCGGAATATCATCGGCACTGGACTCAAAGCAGGAGGGAGCCATAAATGGAAAGCAAGTATGTCATAAGAAAGCCTGACATGCACACTCCCACTCACTCATACAGAGCCAGTTTGGAATATCAGGCTAACTGTCCTGTATGTATCCGAAATAAGAGGATTGAAGAGCATGTTGGGCTGAGTGGCTTGTTTTCATCAAAACGATACAATCAACATGTCTTCAGGATGTGGTGAGAAACACTCGGTGTACTCAGAAAGAACACCCATGGACACAGGAGAAGGTGCAATCTCCGCACAGAGTGTGAGTTGGCTGGGATTTGAACTCTGGTGGTCCCCAGTGAGCCCAGGAGCCCTGACCACTTGTGCTACTTTATTGTTCACTCTTGTAAACAGTGCCATATTACTTCAGTCTTCATAACATTACCAATTCTAAATATTAATGTCTGATTTTGGATTGCTGCTAACACTAGAAGAAAGCATACATAGAAGTATATAAACATTGACGCTCTCATTTGCTGGCATTCTGCCAAGGACTGGTTCCCCCTTTTTGCACATTGTTGCCCAATTAGGTCTCAGGTGCACACAACCCTGAAATGGATAAAGCCGGACAAACAAATGGCTGTTAGTGATTTCCTCGCTGGGTCTTTAGAATCTTCCACAGTGGCAGTTATGGTGATACTGTGGTACTAATATGATGTTTTTCTGTGCTACTATTCCTTTTGTACCCTTTTGAAAATGTGTGATGCACTTTTAGCATGGGAAATGTTCTATTTAAATACTATGCATAATCAGACAGTCACTATGACAATGACACTATTTCAGAAAATGTCAATTATCTTGTCTTATTCCAAAGCTATAAGGACTCAGGCAGACATAAAAATGCACACAGTAGACGCAGATGTTAGGGAGGCAGTTCTGGTGATACTTAATGTACAGACAGACCACTATGTATCAGACAGACAGATATAAATGGCACGATAGATAGATAGATAGATAGATAGATAGATAGATAGATAGATAGATAGATAGATAGATAGATAGATAGATAGATAGATATGAAAGGCACTATATAATAGATAGATAGATAGATAGGTAGATGTTAAAGGCACTATATAATAGATAGATAGATAGATAGATAGATAGATAGATAGATAGATAGATAGATAGATAGATAGATAGATAGATAGATAGATAGATTTTTTTTTTAAACCAAACTTTATTGAATAAACACAGAAAATAAAAATCATAACAGTAAACCAAACTCAATTTTAAGTCTTACAGAAAACATTTACACACATTCCTATTGATGAATATTCAGTTTCAAAACATTACATACTCAAATTGTTCTTAGAATAAAATACATTTATATATATTTATCTAATCCCTCCCATTGTTTCCACCCTCCAATCCCACTTATCCTTAGTATTCTTTATTATCTCAATTTATAAATAAGTAAAAACACCAAACTCAGAGCACAAATTGTAAATAATAATCATCACATTTACAAAGTAAATTATTCACGCACCACAATTCCTTAAACTGTGCTAAATTATTCGTAGACTTATAAAAATTAAAATCCACTAATATAGATAGATAGATAGATAGATAGATAGATAGATAGATAGATAGATAGATAGATAGATAGATAGATAGATAGATAGATAGATAGATAGTGTGAACTTGAACCCCAGACACAGACATTTATTCTCTCTTTTAGTTCTTACACACAACACAGTGTATCAATCACTACCATACACAGTTCTTTTCGTCTTCTTCTCTTTCGTTCTGCCTCCTCCACTCCACTCCTTTAAGTATTGTCCACCTCTTCCCGACTCAGGCTTCCGAAAGGAGTGAGGTGGCCTCCTTTATAGTGCTCCAGGTGTCTCCCGATTGACCTCCGGCAGCACTTCCGGGTATGGCGGGAGTGCTGCATATAAACTCAGCTCCTCCTCTGGCAGCACCTCTGGGCGTAGTGAAAGTGCTTCATGTCTGGACTCTGTAGTGTCCAGGCTCCCCCTGGTGGAGGCCACGGATCCCTGCCGGGTTGAGCTTCCAAGCTCCAGTTCCATGGGCCCAATGTAAATGGGGGGGGGGGGATGCCCTCTCATGTCCCAAGGGAAGTACTGCTGGTCATATGTCCCTTCCCCCGGTCTTCTCTTCAAAAGGCCGTAAGATCCCCAGCCGTCCACCACAATAGATAGATAGATAGAGAGTGTGACGGGCAGCCACGGCCTGAGACAACTCAGGCCCCTTCTTCAGGCAAGATGTGTAATCGTTCCATCTTGATTAATCATTACATTCATTAATCATTACATCATTATTACATCTGGCCTGAAGAGGGGACCTGAGTTGCCTCAAAAGCCTACATATTGTAATCTTTTTAGTTAGCCAGTAAAATATGTCATTTTGCTTGACTTCTCAATACATCCATAATGGCTGACACGGTACAACACCCTAGTACTCCACCAAGGAACAAAGTTCTCCACCTGACTCCTATACTCTGTTTCACCCACCTTACCGATACGCCCCATAAGTGCAGCATTATCTGAGAATATCTGCAAGTGACATGCCGTGGTGTTATATTTGTAGTCTGAGGTGTACAAAGTGAAGAGTGAAGGAGACAGGAGTTTTCCTTGTGGTGTTCCAGTGTTGCTCACTCAGTACTTGAGCCTCACAAACTGCAGTCTGCCTGACAGATAGTCCATTATCCAGGACACCATCGGCTCATCCACCTGCCTATCTCTGAGTTTGCCCCTTAACAGGGATGGCTGGATGGTGCTAAAAGCTCTTTAGAAATCAAAAAACATAATCCTCATAGTACTGCCAGCTTTGTCTTGCTTTGAGGAGCAGACAGATAGTTGCATCGTAGTTGCCTGTGCCTGTCATATCATAAGAATCACCTACTGAGGCCAGTGTATTTATATTTAATAATTTCTTCAAGTGAGTGGCACAGTGGTAGCGCTGCTGCCTCACAGTTAGGAGACCTGGGTTCGCTTCCCGGGTCCTCCCTGTGTGGATTTTGCATGTTCTCCATGTGTCTGCGTGGGTTTCCTCCGGGTGCTCTGGTTTCCTCCCACAGTCCAAAGACATGCAGGTTAGGTGCATTGGCGATTCTACATTGTCCCGTGTGTGTGTGCCCTGCGGTGGGCTGGCACCCTGCCCGGGGTTTGTTTCCTGCCTTGTGCCTTGTGTTGGCTGGGATTGGCTCCAGCAGACCCCCGTGACCCTGTAGTTAGGATATAGCAGGTTGGATAATGGATGGATGGATACTTTCTTCATGGCGCTGTTGTTATTACTGACTCTTGACTGAATGACATTCCTAAAATGTAAGGTTGATTCTGAACAGCTCATAATCAGTGCACTTGTAATAATCAGTTGATCAGTCTGCCTTTCCAAACTTTTTGGCTGCTTCTCATTCTGTCCAAATTCAATCCCTGTTTGGTTGTCCCTTCTCAGGCCTGTATAGACAAACAAACAGTGAAAACTTACTTAATAAAAATGCAGCATTAATGTTTAGAATTCTTTCACATAAAATGCATTTCAGTTGTTACTATTTAAAGAAACCTAATTCTTAAATAGCTACAGTCTCTTAAGAGGATGAGCCTAAAAATGTTTCTAATCTGGGGAAAGGTTAAAAATAAAATTTGGGACTGCAGTGTACAACATTTTGATTTATAATGCTTTTAAAACATTTATGAAAACAAAGCTATGCAGTTATACATTTAAATATCACTACATTTTATATTTTATTTACTTACTGGTGATACTTTTTCAACTTTGTTTTATCCATCCATCCATTTTCCAACCCACTATATCCTAACTACAGGGTCACGGGGGTCTGCTGGAGCCAACACAGGGCACAAGGCAGGAACCAATCCCGGGCAGGGTGCCAACCCACCGCAGGACACACACAAATACACCCACACACCAAGCACACACTAGGGCCAATTTAGAATCGCCAATCCACCTAACCTGCATGTCTTTGGACTGTGGAAGGAAACCGGAGCGCCCGGAGGAAACCCACGCAGACACGGGGAGAACATGCAAACTCCACACAGGGAGGACCTGGGAAGTAAACCCGGATCTCCTTACTGCGAGGCAGCAGTGGTACTACTGCGCCACTGCGTCACCAACTTTGTTTTATGATTTAGAAAAATCCAAAAGTGTGATATGCAAGATAACAAGCATTACTTCCTTTAACAGTGTTATTAAATGAATATCTTTGTGAGACTTGCCCGGACACCATCAGACCGACACTGCATCTTTATGCAAAACTCTTTTTATTGTCGTCCACACAACACAAGTCAAATCACAGTCCCGCACAACTCATAGTGCTTTAGCCCCAGTCTCCCTTCTCCTGGGCCTTCTCTCGCCTTGTCCCTGGGCCACCTCTATTCTCTCTCCAGGAGCTTCGTCCTGCTCCTGCTCCCGACTCCAGCTCATTGATAGGAGGGAGGCGGCCCCACTTATAGTCACCCGGATGTGCTCCAGGTGGTTCCCGGCAATCTTCCCTTGACACGCCCCTGTGTGGCGGCAGTGCCGGCTGTCTTTCCGGAAGCACTCCGGGCGTCTCTTTTTCCTTCTTCCCCCCAACCCTTCCTAGTGTGGCGGAAGTGCTGAGGTCCCAAGTCCTCCAGGCATGAGGACGCTCCCTGGCGGTCCGGAGGAGGCATGAGCCCTCCTCCTGTCCTTCTGGGCGTCCCGGCTGGGTACCACCCCCAGCCGCGTGCCACAGTGCTCCCTCACCAGCGAAGACTTGTCGGGCGTAGCGGCCCATCCCGCGAGGGCAGGTTCCCCACGAAGTGGGTCCACCGGCTCGTCCAGGGCCCGGTCCTGTAACATAAAAGAAAAAGGGGCCAGAGACGCTGCCTGGACGCGATCCCCTGGCGTCCCTCTGTGCTGTGCACTGGCTGCGCTCCCCCTGTCGACCGGCACCCCGCAACTTGCCTTTGTTGTGCCCGCTCCGTGGGTTCCACGCTCCTTTGGCTGGGACCCTTCGCCCATCAGAGGTCCTCACTGGCTTTGGGACTTCCCTCTGCACCCGCAGAGGTCTCCGTACGTGAGCTCACGGGCTCACGTCTCATTCTGTGGGATGACCCGGATTTATTCCTCGGGCCCTCCCCTTTTCTCTGGGGTGCCCTAACAGCTGGAGTCTCCCTATGGGAAAGGCAGAGACCCCTTGCTGTCTGCACCCGAGTGGACCAACACGCAGCTGATGCTGGCGCCGGCGGTGGTGTACTAGGACCCACGGCACTCATCAGCCGGCGTCCAGGCACCACCCCTCCCAGGCAATCAGCCCCTCTCTTAGACATAACTGATGCTGGCAGCGGCAGTGGTGCGCTAGGACCCACGGCACCCAGCCGGCGTCTAAGCACCACCCCTCCCAGGCAATCAGCCTTTCTCATCCTCTCATTTGTCGGAACCGCGGCTACTTGTCCACCGGAACTGCACAATACCGGGGAACATTCGCCCGCTTTTCCTATTTTATTTACGACGCAAGTCCCACTTACCTGCGTCGCCACGAACCTCCGGCCAGAGAATCCGGCGCCGCGTTCTTCCGCCCCCTGACGTGACGCGATCGCCGTCCTCTTGAGCTTGACTAAGTAGTCTCGAAGGCCGTGTATCACCTGTAACACAGACTCGACGGACCGAGGGGAATCCTCCGGCTCACGCCAAGTCACAGGCACAAAGGGAACGTTAGCCGGCGAAGGACTTACCAGTTCATCGGTCCTGATCGCCGGCTGTGCTCCCTGGAGCTCTCTTCCGGGTTCTCTCCGGCCCTCCCCTTGCTTGAGATGGACGTTCCTTCGTCCCGCCTCCATCCAATCATTGGCGGGTACGTAAGACATGCCGTCCACTCTCTCGCCTGCCACGGGGATGGACTTCCAGACCGCCGTCATCTCCCCTTTCCTCCCGAGGATTTGACAAGACCCGCTACCGCTCCTCTGCCGCGGCCTCTGGATACGCTGCGGATCCTCCGTTACGTCCAGCGTCGCTGCTCCATTCCCGTAGTGCAGGTTGACACAGCCTGACTGGCGACGCGAATCCAGGAAGCCCCCAGCTGAAAGGCAAACACTGGCCACAGCCCCGCCAACCCTCGCGAGTCGACTGGCGTCAGGCCTGGGACTTACCTCCTGGATCCCATCTGTCGGACTACTGCGAAGCTTGCCAGTCATATCCGTGGCTGTGCCGACCCCGATTCTCACGGGGACAGCGACCGCTGGTAAGTCCACAGCACTCGGGTCTCTTTTGTCTCCTCCAATCCCCCTCGGGTGGGAGACGATGTGGTGGCGAATCTCTCGCGGCCTCTGGGTGATCCGCGAGCTGTCCGCAGTGCGTGTGCAGGCCGCACCCATGCGGCATGTGTGTGTGGTGGACTGAGGTGCCGGACAGCTCACATAAAATTTGTTATCATAGAAGTCCTCCGCCTTGAAACAGGCAGCAACTCCTACCCGGCTCGCCAATATGAGACTTGCCCGGACACCATCAGACCGACACTGCATCTTTATGCAAAACTCTTTTTATTGTCGTCCACACAACACAAGTCTAATCACAGTCCCGCACAACTCACAGTGCTTTAGCCCCAGTCTCCCTTCTCCTGGGCCTTCTCTTGCCTTGTCCCTGGGCCACCTCTACTCTCTCTCCAGGAGCTTCGTCCTGCTCCTGCTCCTGCTCCTGACTCCAGCTCATTGATAGGAGGGAGGCGGCCCCATTTATAGTCACCCGGATGTGCTCCAGGTGGTTCCCGGCAATCTTCCCTTGACACGCCCCTGTGTGGCGGAAGTGCCGGCTGTCTTTCCGGAAGCACTCCGGGCGTCTCTTTTTCCTTCTTCCCCCCAGCCCTTCCTAGTGTGGCGGAAGTGCTGAGGTCCCAAGTCCTCCAGGCATGAGGACGCTCCCTGGCGGTCCGGAGGAGGCATGAGCCCTCCTCCTGTCCTTCTGGGCGTCCCGGCTGGGTACCACCCCCAGCCGCGTGCCACAATCTTATTATTGATTATTCTTAAAAAATTTCTTAAGCCAAAAAGTATTTTAGAGAGCAGTGTTTCCCATTTTATTAAATTGTTTTATGTTTCAAATCTCTGCATTACAAAAAAAGCTTTATAATGTGATAGTATAACAATATACATAATCTCAGTATAACAAAATAAAAGAAAAATCACAAGTCTAGACAATCAGCAATGCAACTGATTCAATATGCCAGAAAAAAACAATAAAAATTTATAATCATAAATCACACTAAACCACCAACACTCATCCAAATAGACAGTGAGTTAGTAATAAAAAAGAGACTTACTGTGTTATACAAACTCGTATTAATTTAAACAATAGACGTTTTGTAGAGACACAGACAGGAACTCGGCAGCAGACCTATTTTGGAAGAACATTAAAATTATTGTCAAATTTTTAAGAAGCTTTGCATAGTCCCACACAAAGAAAATTCGATTTTTCCTAGTTTTAAGGTATTTTTTTCCCATTGAGCTACTAAGAGTGCATTAGGATTTTTCCAAAAGAGCGGGAGTAGTCAACATATTAACAATGTAGTGTAGGAAACACTGGTCTGAAATAACCCCAAAGACTGCTGAAGGAGTATCTTCAAGGATCATAAATCCTACATTACCTGACAGATAATAAACGTTTTTTTCATAAAACAGCTTTCAATTTGGATAGTCCCAAAATATATGCCCTAGCGAGGCCAGAGTTCTTGACAATGTTCATAGCTTTTCTCAAATCCCTGATACCTTTTAGATGAACCATTGTGAACAATTGTCAGCCATGTTACATTGTGTTTTACACAAATTCAAGAAGAATTAATACGGTGAATTATCAAATAATTGATGAAATGTCTAGAAATGCTGCAAATATTCTTTTCCTACTATAAGTAGTTAAAAATTTAGTGTTATGACCATTGGTGGTGAATTAAGGGGAGTTTGGCAAATTCTTTTTTACAAAGAATCCCATTGTCCATGGAAAAGAATGGGCCTTTGCACATTGCGTTTTTTTGGCTACTTTTTTAAAAACAACTCTGCATTTTGGGCTATTTTCCAACCCCCTTCACCATATATTTACCATATTTCTCATCTACCTGTCAACTACGTTTGGCACTTGCATTTGTTCTATACTAGGGGTCCTTAATCCCAGTCCTGGAGGGCCGCAGTGGCTGCAGGTTTTTGTTCTAACCTGGTTTCTTAATTAGAAAGCAATCCTTGCGAATAATTTAATTTCCTGGCTTGTTAGTGTGTTTGAACTCTGCTATGTCAGGTCATTCTCATATCCTAGATTTTCTTCCCCTTTTTAAGGATCTCATCCAAATGATTTGAAGGCTAAAATGAAGGAGTAATTCTCAGTCCTTCTTTGTTCTCTTCACTTTCCTTCCAAGTATTTAATTAAACCCAATAGTGCATGATAAAACACACAGATGTAAATGGTGTGGCATATGGCCAGCCGTTCATCCTGGCCAATACCCATAGGCCGCCAGATGGAGCCCTCCCTGCAACATGGAGGTGCCCTGAATTCCAGCAGGGCCTCATGGACAGTGGAGTTTTAATGCACAGCCCTGCTGGATACCATGGGGGCCGCCAGGAGTCGCTGCAGGGAGGCCCAGGGATTTATATTTTCCGTAAGTCACGGGAATGGAAGAAATGATATACTTCCGGGCTGAAGAAAAAAGAGAAGATTTTACCTGACCCGAGGACTATAAAGGAGATTGGAGGATTGTTTATTTGTGATTGTTTATAAGTATAGTGGAGTGGAGGGTGCTTTGTGCACATTATTGTCCTAATAAATATTATATTTGAACTTTTATCTGGTGTCTGACGTTTGGTCTGAGGGCTCAAGGGGTCGACAGTGCCTCTATTGTCACAATGGTAACAAGCTAAATGGAGAAATGCTGCTCTGTTTTGTCATTTTCATGTTATTGCTAATTAGGAGCAATTAAGACTAAAATAAGCAATAAGGGTTCAAAATCCTAACAAGCAAGGCAACTAAAGTGAAGCAGAAGTGTTACTTGAGCAATAAGGGCCTCTTATTAAGCAATTGGGTTGGAATAAAAACCTGCAGCCTGCGGTCCTCCAGGACCGTGATTGAGGACCCCTGTTCTATACAGTTGTAAAATCCCTGAGGGACCAAAACAACCCCCATTGTGTGATGGTATTTACCCATTCTATCTGTCTGAAATGTGTCTGAGGGAACACCCCCCCGAGCGTGGGCTTTGATGGTATATACCTAACCCTCTCGCTCTGACACTGCCCCCCACTTTCCAGTGTGTCATTTTGTCTGTCTCAGGAATTGGGCTTTTTGTTTCGGCACATTTGCTATTTTTAAGCTTTCCTTGGGCTATAATTTTTTTACGGACCTGGCAACCCTGGTCTGTTCATACGCTTACCATCAGCCAGGAGAGTGAAATCAAGGACAACGAGTCTATGGGACAGTTTTTAAACCCAAGCAATTGGACTTGTGAATGATTGCCATCCATTATCTGACTTTGCTGGCACACTCCAATGGGCCCTTGAGCAGGGCCCTTAACTTGAAAATTGCTCCAGGGATGCTGTACAAAGCCTTGACCCTGCACTCTGACCCTCAAAGGTCATGTGAGAAGACAATTTCCCCTCGGGGATTAATACAGTGCTCCAAATACTGTAGGTCGAGCTAGTAATATACCTACTATTGATAATCTGTATTCCATGTTTTATTGGATTATATGTTTCAGTCTCACAATCTGATTTATATGTTGACATAATAGTCACAACATTTGCACTATATATGTTTACATTTCATTGTGTACTTATTGTGGAAATTTGTTTTTTAGCTTTTGTCCATTAACTATTAGCACGTAAATTGTTTTGTCTTGTGTTTAATTTGTTAATACTGGTGGCCAGATGAACGTGCAAAGTAAGTTTTCCATTGTAGAGTGTGACTGACTGCTTACTGTGCATATGACAATACATTCTCAACTCAACTCATCTCAGCTTAAAGAAGAGGGCCCTTTTTATACATCTGTCAACTTCATCACCATGTTCAGTCCTTCCACCCGTTTTACATCCCCCATTTTACAACCCCTTAACCAGTTCAGGCTCTAAGTATGTGTTTTTTATTGAAATCAAGTCTAATTCTTCCATTATGTGCTCATAATATCCCTCCTATAAAGTAAGTAAATCTTCTTCTTCCTCTTCTTCTTCTTTCGGCTGCTCCTGTTAGGGGTCGCCACAGCGGATCATCTTTTCCATATCTTCCTGTCCTCTGCATCTTGCTGTGTTACCCCCATCACCTGCATGTCCTCTCTCACCACATCCATAAACCTTCTCTTAGGCGTTTGTCCTCTTGTCTGGCAGCTCTGCCCTTAACATCCTTTTCCCGATACAGTGGTACCTTGAGATACGAGTGCCCCAACATATGAGTTTTTTGAGATACGAGCCGTCACTAGGTCGATTTTTCTGCCTTGAGTTACGAGACAAAATTCGAGATACGAGCCATCAAAGAGTTTGTTGCTGCACACTCCAAGGAACTGACGACGGAGGAGTTGATGGAACTACAGACGCAGCAACATACGGAGGTTCTGCAGGAGATTGGTATCACAGAGGAGCCAGAGGAGGAGGAGGTTATCTCTTCAAGTGAGATAAAGGAAGTGTTGGCAATGTGGGAAAACGTTTCGGACTTTATTGAAAAGAAACACCCTGAAAAAGTTGCAACTGGTCATGCAGCGGCGTTATTTAATGACACTTGCCTAATTCATTTCAGAAACATTCTAAAGGGGAGGAAGAAACAAAGCTCCTTGGACAGGTTTCTATTGAAACGCCCTGCGAATGAAAGTGATGAAAGCGTGGCAAAAAAGAAAAAAAACTAGTGAAGAAGAAAATTAAGTTAAGCAAAAGTGAAGTGAAAGAAAAAATATAATACGCTAATCGGCTCCGCCAACATCTCTTTCTTTCTTTAGATTCTTTTTTATGTATTAGGTGAGACGATGCGGTTTCCACTCCATGCTCCCATCTTCCTTCTGGGAGCTCTTGAACCCGACACCGTCGGTAATGTCACCGATGAGCTTGGCAGTGAGGCACAACAATGAAGCAAGGGGATTGTGCAAAAATACAAAGTGCTTTTATTTAAAACCAACAAAACAAAACAAGTGTTCAAATAAATAGTGCAGTGCTTTAAATAGAAGTCATTAAATAAATAATCCATGAAATAGGTGAAAAGTGGAGGTTAGAATCCATTAGAAGAAAAATCTTTTAAAAAACAACGAGGTTAAAACAATGGCTGGAAGCTGTCCCTTTAAACAAATCAGCCTGGTGCCTTTCTGCTACTGGTGACTCCCCTGTTTCTCCCGTCCGGGCTATGCACCAGGGGAGCCACCCTACTATGCTGGTCCGTTCGCTCTCACCAATCCCTGACTCCAGTGGGCTTCACCAAACTGTGACTTGGGCTCCGCAGCGACCAGGGCGCTCACGCTGGGGCTTTCACATCCCAAGTCCCGACTCCCTCTGCCTTCTCGGCCTTATGCGGCGAGCCATCCTCCTTCCGGTCACTCCCACTCCTCAAAATGCTCAGCAAGAGCAACCACTACCAATTGCTCCCGGGGTGCTGGCTAAACACCCAGGCTTACTGTTCAGCTGCCTGCGAGCCTGCACATGCTCACTCGCTGTCCTGCACCGGCTTTCTACTCGCTGCTTCCTGCCTTCTTCTACTTCTAACCTCCATGCGTCTTTTCTTCTTTTTTCTTTTATTTCTCTCTTAGCCACCTGGTGCTTCTATTTATTACGGGGGTGTGGATCAGATGTAGCAATTAGTAGCTTCTGGCGCCAATCACGGATGTGGACGACTCCTCACCTGTGCACTTAAGTGAGGACCGTCCGCATCACGAATCACGCGGGAACCGCTCCGTCCACGCATAGTGCTGCAATCATTTATTTAAAAAGTGTCCCTGTTGACTTGAGCTGTGGACCCGCTTCACCACATTAGGTTTTATTTTGTTTGTAAACAATACTTGTTCATTATAAATACATTTTTCTGCGGTGGGTTGGCACCCTGCCCGGGATTGGTTCCTGCCTTGTGCCCTGTGTTGGCTGGGATTGGCTCCAGCAGACCCCCGTGACCCTGTGTTCGGATTCAGCGGGTTGGGAAATGGATGGATGGAAATACATTTTTCTTATGTTGAAAACATTTAACAAAAAATTGGGGTGTTTTTTTGGGGGCTGGCATGAATTAATCTCATTTCAATTAATTTCAATGGGGAAAATTGATTTGAGATATGAGCATTTTGACTTACGAGCTCGGTCACGGAATGAATTAAACTCATATCTCAAGGTACCACTTTATATCCAGCAACTCCGTAAATCAGAATGTAAAAATTATTTTTGCAGAGATGCACTAAATGATTTTCTAAGATATTTGACTTATTACGTGGACAGCCTCTCACTTTTCAAGCAGCTATTTCAAGAATAAAATGTGAATCAAGTGTGTGCTAAAAGAAGCTTGGAATAGACATTGAAGCCAGTGTTGTAGTGACTAATGAATGAAACAGTAAATTTGTACCTGACGGTAGCTCACTTGATCTTGTTCTCACATATGAGACTTTATAACGACCCTGATTAAGTGCAGTTTCCTTCAGAATACCAAGTCACTACTGCTTTAGAAAGGAATTTGGAAATATGAGCATAGCAGTTATTAATACACATTACATTAATACATAAACAGAATAGAGTGGTGTCCCTTGTGAAGGCTCGGGAGCACCATTGAGTCCCAAACTCCAATCACAATAACACAAAACAGTCCTGGGTTCAAATAAAAGGCTATTTATTACAAGAATACCTTGTACAAACAATAAACAGGATATATCTCCTTCTTTATCCCTTCTG
The DNA here is from genome assembly GCF_900747795.2 of Erpetoichthys calabaricus. NCBI lineage: Eukaryota > Metazoa > Chordata > Cladistia > Polypteriformes > Polypteridae > Erpetoichthys > Erpetoichthys calabaricus. Next base: position 167,426,446 of record NC_041401.2, on the reverse strand, counting down.
CTCTCTCCGCTGCACTGCTACTCTTCCAAGACGAGTGTTGCCTTTTCTGGCTCTGACGCACCTGGACAAGGTGGTGTGGTCTCTTTTATTGAGGATCCGGGAGTACTTCCGGTGCCAGGGCATTGCACATTGGAAGCACATCCGGGTCATGCATAAGTCCCAAACAGTAAGGAGTGTAACTCTCTGCAGCACCTCCTTGCAGCACCCACGGACCCCAGCAGGGCTGCCCTACCGGACTACAATTCCCGGCATTTCATGCTGGTGTCCGAATGGGTACAGATACCCAGGGGAAGCTGCCGCCTAGTGTACAGGGGAACAATAAGCTAGAAATATAGCTCCCAACCGTCCTTCTGTTTTATTGGCATTCCTGCCACTTAAGGATCTCAAACCAGTTCCTTCTGTTGTCTCTCACATCTCTTAACATTCATTTGTGAAACTCAGCCCAACCTTTGGGCCACAGGTGACCCTAGATGAAACCACAAATCACTTAGACAATCACACTTGATTCACAGTGGTAGTAATGCAAGTGAATCGTGATCGACCCCAGATGAAACCCAATCCACTGGTCCAACAATCACACTCGATTCACAGCAGCAGCATCACAGGTGGATCACTGCCAATCCTGGACGAACAGGAGGAAAAGCATTGGCGATTGTTCTTGATTCATCTAACTCTCTAGTGATTTCATGGGAGACCCAATTGTGGATTGTGGCACCACAAAGATTGGGAAACATTGGTGTGTTATATTCATTCATTACTGAACCTAACGTATAATTCGATCATAAAACCAGACCCTGACTTATACACCCATTCAAAAATACGACACTTCATTTTTTTTTTTACATCTTCTTGCCTCCTCCAATCTCGCATCAGTTTCTAGACACATCGAATTTTGTTGCAGCAGCACAGTTACCAATTTCTTTCGCCACTTCAATGACTTTTAATTTAAAACCAGCTTCATATTTTCTTCTGATTGAACACTCCATCATAGATAAGGGATGCTCTTACGATGAAGATGTATGAGGATGTGAGATACAAAAAACACTAAACACTGCAAAAGTCGCTTCGGAATAGTTTGGATATTACCGTGTGGTCACGTAGGCACAAAACATAGAAATAAAAGGCTATGTGCTCCATGGTTACTCTCTCAGGTGGCCGTTAGCATATCGTAATCTCTTAATAGACCAATAGCGTCATTTTTTCGCATTCGACTTATACGACCGACAATATAACATACCAGAAATTATACAGTAGAATCAAGTCCTGACTTATACTTGGATGAACTTAAACGTGAGTATATATGGTACTTATTCCAGGTCAGGGTTCATACGGGTCCAGGAAAACCTGGAACATCCTGAAAAATTAACAAATCCAGTACTGAAAAGCCCTTGAAATTCAAAAAAATGTAAAAGTTACTTAAAAGTCTGAAAATATAAAGTGAATCCTAATAATCATATATCATGAGAGAAAACATCTGATATTTTTCCAACAAAGCACCCACATCTCGCATTAATATTATGTTTAATGACCTTGTGTATTTATATCATCTTGTGTTTTATTCTGTGTGCAAGTTTGTGGCAAACTGGTATGAATATTATATGTACAGTAGTAGCCATTAGCCTGCACATCAAATTATTATTGGTCAGTCTGCGTTATGCAGCAGAAAAGACGTCAGATTTGGAGGCACAATCAGCCGCGTGTTGTGTTGTCGCCATTTGCTGCATACAGAAATTTTTCTAGTTATGTGCCGCAGTGGACCCATGTACAGTACAGGCCTTCAGCACCCATAAATGGTACAAGAAAATTCTTTTTGACTTCCTTGCCCTTCCTCAGTTCACAATGTTTACTTTCTTTTGTATGGCTTTTCAAAGCAGACTCACCCGTATTCCTAGTGTAAAACTTCTTACTACAATAGTCACACCCAGCCATATGTTTATTAAATTTGTCTTGTTTGAAAGTTCCTATCTTTTAATGTCCTGAGTTTTAAACAGGGACTTAGGTGTGTCTTATTTGTAGTGTTTTATGTCCTTTTATTGCAGGTGCGCGAGGGCAGTGCTACAGATTTCAGCCTCCAGTTTGCATGGGTTGGTCTGACTGTGCAACCTTCCCATACAAGCTGTCAGCTTATGGGGGGGTGGACTGTGCTGCACCGTGTCAGGGGTCTGTGGCAGTGCGTGATTTTTTTTTTTAAACAGTGCAGACTTGGTGGGTGTGGGTACGTGCCGATGGAAAGCCTTGCAGCTGTGGACCATTCAGTGGAGAAACTGGCCAATCGCTGGTTCACATGCAATCGTGATTAGCTCAGCTAATGCTGTGTGGTATGACCAAAATTCTATATCACGGTATTTTTCAAAATTATACCAGTTTCACGGTATTCAACGGTATTTTTTTCCTGTGCATGAGTGGATGTTAACCACATTTTCCACTGCAATTACTGGCTAAGAATAACCTATTCCACTGTCATGAGAATTGTACATTGTACAAAAAAAACATTTTAATGTGCACACAAGTATTAATACAGGTTTGCATGGCCCCATAAAGTGATAGTTTTCAAGGGGGTGGCACTAATGAAGAAGAGGAATCACATTGCATGACAGTTGCAGTCAGAATATAGAACCTTTTTATTGAACAAAGTTTGCAAACAACTTAAACTAAAATTTTGACAAAATATTTTCAACCATCCAAAGAGGCTTTTTGACTTAGTAAAATATCCAGAGGTGCTTGTCAAAAGTTGTATTGCACTGAACACATCTTAGAAAAGGAATAAAGAGTAAATATTTTTTGTAAACCAACTACACTTTGTTAATGTTAACAATCTCTGTCCACTGACATGTTAAAGTGACTTTTTAAACAACTTTACCATCATTAAACTGCATAATATTTAAACTAATAAATAATAACAATGCAATAAATAATAGTGCAACTTCCAGTAATAATACTATTACTTCAAGGCTTCAAGCCCAGGTACATTACACAGTATTCACCAAATAAAAATAAAATTAAACAAGTGCAACTTGGTGATGACATCTTTACCAACTGAACCATCATTAAGGCAAACTGCATTAATATGGACCTTGCTTCAAGCTAAGCTATATACATAAATAATAAAACTGCAACTTGCATTTACAATGCTATTTGCAGTATAGCCCTACAGAAGTGTATTAGGGTCAACTACATGTTGAGATTAAAGTCGACATTTCCACTTTATTCTTGTAGTTTATTTTGTCCTTAAAGTAGAATGACGTAAACTAAACTTCATCCTAAAATCAATGTTTAATTTACTAGATTTTCTCAAACTCCGTCATAAGTTATGTAGCACGTTAAATGTGTTGTGTTCCCCGAAGCAGTTGTTAATCGCTACGCGCTTCTTAAACTGACTTCCTCCGCACTAAGAGGAGGCGCAGGCAGCGATCACCGCACAGAATACATTCACTTCATGATATTCCTGCTCTCTGAAAATGTAGAATGCTAAGATAATTTTTCATGATGAATTGCATTAAAGCAGGTATTAAACGTGCACGGTAGTGTGGTGGTAGTGCTGCTCCCTCGCAGTTAGAGTTCGCCAGGTGTACGTTCAGTGTAGGGAACTTTATGGCAGGTGTGAAAGTCCGGTGAATGTATGAATGGGTATCGCACAGGTTTAAGTTAAATATTGGGTTTGTGATCTGCTGGTTGGAGACACGAACACAGAATTCAATGGATGTTCTTCTGAGCAGGCTTTCTGTATTGCATGTGTGCTGTCTCTTTCTGACATACCAAACCCCCAGTTCCTATCTTTCCTTTTTCTTTTTCCACATAAGTATTCACCACATGATAAACATCTTTATGAAATTAAACCTAGTTATAAACTTAGACCACGGAGTGTTGAGAACTTTAAAAAAATCTTCGTTATACATGTTTAATTATGCCATCCATCCGGGGTTGCACCCATCCCAGCAAGCATTGTGTGCGAGGCAAGAGGAAATCCTGAACGTGGCACCAGCACATCGCAGGGTGAATACGAGCAATACATACACTGGCAGGGTTAATATAGCAGAACAAAACCCGCCATCCTACATGACTGTGAAAGGAAACTGAAGCACGCTGAGTAAACCCACCAGAAAAACATGCAAATTCAAAGCAAGGAACAACCGGGACCCCATTGCTGCGATGCAGCAGTGCACCCTACATGATTAATACATGCTTTAATGCATTTCATCATGAAAATGATATCAAGTATTTATCTTAGTATTCTAAATGTTCAGGGAGCAGGAATATCATGAAATTAATGTAATCTGTTTGGTGATTGCTGCCTGTGCCTCCTCTTAGTGCAAGAGAAGGTCAGTTTAAGAAGCACATAGCGATTAACATGGCTCCGGGAACACTTAACACATAGCATTTAATGTGCTACATAACTTAAAAATCTAGTAAATTAAATATTCATTTTAAGATGAATTTAGTTTACGATGTTCTACTTTAATGACAAATTACAAGAATAAAGTCAATATGTTGACTTTAATCTTGACATAAATGGTGAGAATAAAGTAGAAATGTCGAGAATAAAGTCAACATGTCGACTTTATTCTTGTCATAAGCGTCGAGATTAAAGTGGAAATTTCGAGAATAAATTCAACATGTCGTCACACTATTACACAGTACCCAGGTACATTACACAGTATTGAAAAAAAATAAAACAAGTACAACTTGGCTTGCAGTATTATCCAGTAGTATAGAAACAGTATTCATACATTTGAATATAATGGTCCACATCCGACCTTTTAAAACCAAAGTATTTCCAGACAACAGACACGGCTCCTTTTTTCAGCAAAAGTTCTTCTGTGTCATCATGTTCAACTTTATTGTCTGCTACAGCTTCAGTTTCAGAATGTTCTCTGTCCATGTTCACCGTGCAATACCTCCACTAACGCATGTACTCCGTTACATTTGTGTTTAGTGGTGCAGCAGTGAAAAGGTCTCCCTTTAAACAGTTTCCCGCTGCACCACGTTCCAAACGGTGTTTAGGCTATTTAAACCGGTGTTGTGGTATAAGAAAAATCCATATCATAACAAAAATAAAAAACAGTTTTTTGGTATGAACCGGTATACCACCCAGCACTAAGCTCAGCCATTCCTCATTGGCACTCCGTAGGCCAACTTACAGCCTTAAGCAGAAAAAGGATGTGAGTAGAACAGACAAGAAAAAGAAACAAAGCAAATAAAAAATAACGACGAAAGAAAAGGATCATGGGAGAGAGAAAATTAAAAAAGTAAGTTAGGCGAGAACAAGGAGTAGGATTTGTAGAGCGAGCCAGTGCGGTGGACAGAGGCGCTGTATCCAGCAGAGGGGGTTAGCTCCCATGTTGGAATGAGTTCTTTTGTAATTGCGGCGTGTTACATAACCCGAATCTATATAGATATAATATAAAAAGGCGACCCCCCCCCCCCTACTTTTGTGATACAACGGTAAGAAATCACATAGGAGAAATAAGTTAGCTTTGTTTAATGTCGATTTACGATGCATAACAGACTAAGGAAGCCAATGGCAAGAACCCAGTTCGGGAGTGGGTGCCCAATGTGTAGGGTCTGCCATTTTCACCATTACAGTGGAAGGATTTTCAAGATCGGATGACGTTATCTCCCATCTGTCCGTCGGCTTCAAAGGCAGTGTTCAAAGGCTTTATACTCTTTCATCACGTGCAGGCTCCCACTTAGGTGAATCATGCCATTCCAAACAAGGCAAAAGAGGATACAGTTTCATGCTGACTTTGACACACAAAGATAGTATACAATGGTCCTCAGTGTGACTGGCCGTTTCGCAGTTGTGTCTGTCTGTCTTGTCTTATAATGCTTGCCTAGCAGTTCTAAATGGTGAACCCCTGTGCTAAATCTGGCTCAGTGTCAACAGTGCATGTGAGTAGAAGAAGGCAGACTTATAAAATATATTTGTACAGAGCACAGTGACATATTAAAATTATACACAAATTACAGGTGGTCAGGAGGACCTGCTGTGAGTGAGCGAGGGGAACGGACAGTGCTTCAGGTATGAGTTGCTCCTTTTGAGCATTACAGGAACAGAAGTGGCTGATGGCTTCGTGGATTGTCTTACGGACGCCTGGGGATGGTGGTGGGATGATGGAGCTGAGCTTTGGGCATCCCAACAGGTAATGACTGAGGTGGTAGGGATGAAAGCCACTTGTTGTGCTCACCGGCCTTTCAGCCCCACTGAGCAGACCTGACGTGTGAGCAGAGGAGACGGGAGAAAGAGAGAAACCTTACTGGGGTTCAAAGTGAAAGAGGCAAACCACCCTCTTCTGACTCTGTGTGTTTACTTCTGATTTTAACAGATTTATTTGGAGCTACTTATTGATTGATTGGTTTTAACTCCCACAATGTGACTTATTTAATTATTTATTGAAGATGTGACTGCACTGCTCTTTTTCTGGGATACTAAATTGTTTGAGAGTAAACTAAACTAAGCACTTTGCATCAGGCCTTGTTGTTTGTGTCGTCATTGCACTAGACCATCTGTGGTACAAGACTATCAGTGTCCCGGGAACAGGAAGATGTCAAGGCTGTGGGCACCCAGGGCATCACACTGATACAGTATGTTACAATAATACTGGCAAAGGACTTTATTATAGTAAGTGAGATCCATAGCAGGGACTGCCGGAGCTTGCTGTCTGCAGAGGTTACACTCATAAACGTCACTACAATACAAGACTTTACTGCAACACTTGATTTTATATGTAAGGCACATTTCCGCTTTTCTGTTAGCGTGCATTCTTTTAGCTTTTGGACCCACTTTACCACATGTTGATTAGCCACTAATGTAATGGAATTCATCGCATTAGATGAATAGCCATTTTTGGTTGTGGAGTATCTAAGATCAGTAATTAATTAAATAAACTGACTAGCAGTGTACTCTGCCAAGCAGACATTTCCTTTTAGATGTGGTGCTACACAATGAGCCAAACAGACGGGGCCTAAACTCATGCAGGCTATTATTGCTGTCTGCACGCTTCATCTTCTCTTTCATATTATACATTTATATTTCAGTTTTTTTTCTCTTTACATTTTATGTTTCAAAGTATTGTGCATATTGTATTTGACATTTCAACGTGCACTTGTGAAAAGTAAAATTAATTTTTTTTCTATTCACTTATATGGAAACTCCAGTACCCTGTGACCCTAAATTGAATTAAGCAAGCGTGACGATGGGTGGATGGATGAATGTTTACTTATATTTACGTATTTATTTCATTTTACTTTTCAATATGACTAGAATCTGATCTAAATAACTGCAGGGGGGCAGCATCTATTCAGTTACACATTTCACCTTGGCCTACTAACACCTTGGGAAACTGAGACAGCCCATTCCCAGAAATCTGTAGCCCTCTGAATGATTTCTTACAGATTTCCACACATTGCAGAACTGTAAATTTCCATCCATACCTTCAGCCATCTTCTAAATCCGCTTATCCAGAGAAGGGTCGCAGGGAAGCTGAGACTGATCCCAGCAAGCATCTCCTAAGGCAGAAACAATCCCTGAACAGATCACCAGCCCATCACAGGGTGAACACACACACAGCTTTCCAGCGACTCTGCTCTGGATATTGTAAATTTCCACCTAGCAATGTTCAGGTCACTAATTGAAAATGCTGTACAAATGTTTGAAACCTTTGCTTTGAAAAGTATATTTGTATTAGCTTATTTGGAAAAATACAAGGGTAAATGAAAATCTTTATATATAATCTTCATTTGGATCTTGATCTTTGTTTGTTCGCGAATTCCATGCATGCGTAGACCACCTTCCAGTTTAGTACATTGTTGTTGCTCACGGATGTCAACAATGTGCCGGAATAACAAAAGGGGTGGTGGACAGTGTTACGCTGGTTAGCTCCTGAGGCCTGGTTAGAGAATGAGATTGCCGAAGATAAAAGGTACGTGCCTACGTAACATATGAATCAAAGAAAGACAGTGGGTAAAATGAATGACAATGTAACAGCACATTCCGGAAATTATTATTGTGACGTTGTAGCCGGCGAGTGCTGCGCGTCTCACAGTTGTACCATGGCTTGCTCACATGTCAGTGAAGTGATCCCTATTTATGCTTTAAAGAGCCTGGATACCTATGTGTTCCCCTTTTATAACCATTGCTCCGTGTATATTGCCTTACTCTTTGGATTGCCACAAATCAACCCGCGAGATTGGAGAAAGGTTGAGAACAGATCGTGAGAGGAAATGACAGCGTCGTGAAAACGAGACGGACTGTGAACGGAGAGAAGCAGAAATGCTCCTACACCACCACATAATTACTATTCGGACAGTGATTCCGAGTAGGCCGTTCCTACCGAATCAATGTCCAAGGGTTTTCTTTTGTAATTTTGTTTCCCTTATAAAAAATCATAATGCTGTGCGACGAAGGGCCCAGTTCACGACTGGCAGCCGCGTTTAAACAGGGAGCCCTTCACAGACAACTTTAACACGCGCAATGTAGTTGGGCGCACATGGCTAGTGTAACAATAATTTACAAATTACGCGGTAACCACAATGGGTAGAAGCTGAGACGATACATCATGTTCACAATGACGTGTGGGTAGTTTGAACACGCGCAGCGCTCTACTGTTAGTCTAGTTGATACAAAGGTCAAATGAACATGGACGCGCCACTGTGGGATTGCACCATTGTTGTACAATGTACTGTGGTGAGATTTCTTTGAGCAGAGGGAGTGAAACCTGCTGAAATTCACCAAAGGTTGTTGGATTCTGCAGTTTGTGTACCCATCTTGTGCCCCGGGTCATCTTGCACCCTGGCATGTGTAGATTCATAGCTGATATCCAAATGTGCAGCAACAGCGGACAACATAATATTGCCGGTCTTCTCTGATGAAAGCATTCACCATGTTGATGTGAGTTTGTGTGGGCGATGTTAATGGTCGATTTGTTCGATCTTTGTTGATTACGCTTGTTCTTGTCCTGTTTTAAACCTTTCTACCCATTCATAAACCGTTCGTGGAATCTTGCTGCTTTCACTTCCATACTGAGCTAACAACCTTCAGTGAATTTTAGGAGGTTTCACTTCCTCTGCCCAACAATGATACAATCCCGCAGCGGAGTGTCCATGTTCATTTCACCTTGGCTTCAGCTACACTAACAGCAGAGGGAGAGTTTCAACTCCCCATAAGCCACTGTGAGCATGTTATAGTGTGTCATCTTCTATCTTGTTCGGTTACTGTGTAATTTACAAATTGCCTGTACTTTTTGATTTTGCCTTGTGGAAGTGGATAACATTTTCCGGAGAATCATATTTCACATAAATTTTGTTATAATAAATAAAATTCTTGTTTCCATTGTTCATGTAAAATATTGTGATATGTTATTTGATCTACAGCACACATTTTGGGATATCCTCACACACTGCTTTTCACTTAAAAATTAAATTTAATATTATATATTATTAAGACTATTACATATTTACATATTTACTCACAAATTGTGAACTTTTACAGATCAATCTCTATTGGGTTTTTCATGAATATTCAGTATACATTAATATTATGTGCATGTTACTGAAGTCACATACATATTTGTGGCTGTGTACACAAGTCATCATGTTATTAATATCCATTCATACACTGAAGCTCTAAAAGCATGAAAGAAGAAAGGAATACACTGAAGTACCAAAGATGTAGCAGCCGTGAGTTTTTATCATCAGTCCTAATAGCAGAAGGAGGCCAGAATGAAGGACTGAGGACAAAGCATACGAGGAGAGCAGTGGCATTCTGGATGAGTGGGAGAGGCAGGATAGCAGTTACTGGGAGCCCTGCCAGCAGACAGTGACAGTAGGAGTTTAATGACAGATGGTAAGGAAGGGTGGGGTTCTGGGAACACTGAACAGGAAGAAGAAAAAGGATTGGGCTGGGGATGTTGAGGTTCATTGACGGTCACAGCAAGGATCTTGACAGAAGCTCAAGTTCAGAAACAAGTTCAGGTCAGTTGTTTAGACAGACAGACAGACAGACAGACAGACAGACAGACAGACAGACAGACAGACAGACAGACAGACAGACAGACAGATAGATAGATAGATAGATAGATAGATAGATAGATAGATAGATAGATAGATAGATAGATATGTAACTATATGATAGATAGATAGATAGAAATGGCATCATATAACAGATAGATAGATAGATAGATAGATAGATAGATAGATAGATAGATAGATAGATAGATAGATAGATAGATAGATAGATAGATAGATAGATAGATAGATAGATAGATAGATATGTCACTATATGATAGATAGAAATGGCATCATATAATAGATAGATAGATAGATAGATAGATAGATAGATAGATAGATAGATAGATAGATAGATAGATAGATAGATAGATAGATAGATAGATAGATAGATAGATAGATAGATAGATAGATAGATAGATAGATAGATAGATAGATAGATTTAATTTGTTTTCAAGGAGAAATTAAACTTTACAGAAAAATAACAAATATGTGCCACAAATATGCCGTCCCAAACCGACACAGACGGGCAGAGACACAAGTTCCAGTCCAACACATACAGTTTATTTATGGCTGGGGAGCTCTTTTCTCTGCTCCCCACAGCATAGTACCTAAGCACAATATAAATCTCAGTCCTTTACTTCTCTTCTCTTCCTCTGTCATTCTGTCCTTCCACCTGCACTCCCTCTCAGGCAAGCTTTGTCCACCTCCTCCCGACTCTGTCTCCCCAAATGGAGTGATGCTGCTCCTTTTATACTAAACATAATATAATGAAATTCTTAATTCAAAGTGGCAGTTGGACATCTGGTTTGAGATCTGAGGACTGAGTAAAGAAAGAAGAATAGAAGATCTGGGTGTTGTCTACATACAGGACATAAAAGAAGCCATGAAAATGTATGAGAGCATAGGGTATAAATTTAGACAGAAAATTGAATTATCATTTCACCAGCCCAACCCAGAAACAGTCATCCCAATATTATAGAGGTCAGAAATAGGCAGAGGCAGGTTTACTATATCAAAATGTAAAGTTGCAGAAGGGTAAAGAAAGAGGGGAGGCAAGGGAAGGGAAGAGCTGCTTAAAGCAGACTGGTCTCAATGGAATGACCTCTGAGGAAACAAGAGTCTTACAGGCCTGGAATGCCAATCCTGCCACCAACCCCTGAATTTTCCCTGCAAGTTGGAGGACCTGCTCGCAGGGCTGGATGCAGGTTAACGTCATACCCAGGAGGAAATGGCACGTGCTTGCACAATGAAATATACAAAAATGAATGCAGTATTATTGTCTGCATAGCCTTAAAATCTGTATTCTGTATATGGTTTGTTCAAATTGGAGGTTCTGTTGTGTGTTTATTACAGTCTATCTACTGTACGTTGACCAGTATTGGGATGTTGCAGCACCCCAAACCCCAAACACATCTACATAGACACAAGTCCCGGGTGCAAACACCTGTATTTATTATTCAAAATAGCACTATAATATAATATTATTCTTCTCTCTTTCTCCGCACTACCCAGGAAAGCTTTGTCTTCTTCCACCCATCTTCAACTCGTTTGAGGTCCTTTTACTTTGGACCAGGGAGTTCTTCTGATGCTACGGCATAGCCAGATGGAAGCACTTCCGGGTCAAAGTCCCATCAAGTAGGGATGATTACTGCCATGGAACCCAACATGGCTGCCCCACAGGATTTCAAGTCCCAGCATTCCCTGTTGGTGTCGGTGTGAGAATCCTGGCTCAGGGATGCTGCCACCTAGCGTAGTCCTGACAGGTTTTCTCCCTCCGTCCTTCCTTCACACTGGCCTCCCTGTCTGGTATTGTTCTTCAGTCCAAACCTGCTGAGATTCCAATCTGCCCATTTCTGTCCTGGCATCTTCTGCCATCCACTTGGCTAAGGCATGGAACACCCTACCACTCTGTCTGCCCATTTGCCACCTGGGCCTTGCAGCCAGGTAAGGGTGGAGAGTCCACCCTGGCAGAGACGCCAGTTGTTGATGCCATCCATTACACTACATATTTATTGCATTCATTTCCACATCTGACACTCTGACATGGTGTGGCTTTATGCTGTAAGCTGTCTTGAGTATATATGTGTGAGATTCAAATTTTTTAAATTTTTAAGAATTATTGTAGTTGTGCAAGTGGAAATCACAGAGCATACATTGTGAAAATGTAAGTGAGTGAGAGCTTAAAGAGTATCCTGATCTGCAGACTCTTTATATTAAATTTTAATTATTTTGCTCACATGAACAGGGATGAACTGAATTTACAGGACTTTCTTGTACAATGTTTTGTATTGTACTAGAAATTTATGTTTTTGTTCCAGTCGTTTTCTTTTTCAATTAGTTTATGACCTGGGAATGGGAAATAAGTACAGATGCTACAAAACCTGTTTTAATTCACTCATAAACTGGGAACAGATGGACTCCACAGGAATAGGAATTACAGAATTAGTTTACAACTTGAAAAAGGAAAAAAGTGCGGAGGTACTTAAAAGATCAAACACTTTGATCAGAGTCATCCATCACCAGGACAAGAGAGCCAATCAAATGTGTGCAATGTCACATGTCCCAAAACGCACATGTGCAATTTAACATAAATGTACCTCGTCTGATGGAACAGAGATGACGACGACAGAAGAAGCGACATCAGACATCAAGGGACGTGACGGCATCTGATTTGTACATCAGGAAACATAACTAATGAATAACACCAATCACTAAACCAACAACATCCACTCCTTGGCATTTCTGATTTTCAGTAAGCCTTTCTAAGACTGTTTCTTTCCAGACATTGCTATCTGTTATATTTTCTATTAAATTGTCTTCTATTTGGTATCTTCTTATATAATACGCTACAGTGGCTGTCCATTTATCTGTCCAGGATTTTAAATCACCTGTTGCTCGCAAACCATTTGACCTATTGACCTGAAATTTGGTACACATATACTACGTGACCTCTACTATCCACTTGCAGGGTGATGATTTTTATTCCTCTTTTTATTTTTATTTTATTTTATTGTAGAATCAACTCTCGGTAGTGGCCAGCAGGGCGGCTATGTGGCGCATGCATACGGGTGTCGTTCTCATCCCTACCACCTTCGCCATCACTTCCCCTACCTCTTCATATCTTAAATTATTCTTGAGGCAGATTGAACACTTAAGTACCAGCTTAAGTGAAAAATGAAGGAAAATGTACTGAGTAATTGCAACACAAACAATTGCCTTAATCAGTTTTGACGCAAAAAGATGTTGGCAGAAGAAGAGAACAAGCGGGCCATTAGGGTAGAGAAAAGAAGAGCTGCTCAGGAAGCAGCAAGCGCATCAAACTCTGGGCAAATGAATGCTAAACGTACAGAGAAAGAGGATGAAAACTAGGAATGCTCAAGTCAAGTGTGTTCAGTGTACGTTATCATGCAGTACGCCATGACTGGTTATTATATGTTAATCAATACCACATTGCTTTTAAATTTTCTGTAATAATTGAAATAATAAGAGGGTGCCAAGTGTGCACAAAAATGCCACTTTTTTGCACACAGGGTTTATCGAGGCTATTAAGTTTGCTCCTCAAAAATTAGAACAACTGCAGTAAAAGCAAGACATAGTTTGGTTATTAAAGGGCACATAACCAAAAGAGTTGAGCATTTATGTGTGTCACGAGGACACCTCCATGGCTCTTTGTGTTGGTGGTCCCCATGTAGAGAATCCTATGTAGAATATTGTAGAGTGATTGGCAATTGGCACCACTCGAGACTTTGTCTGGATAGGATCTCTGTGTCTCTGTGTCTATGTTAATCTTCAAGGGTGGGAGTAGGAGAACTCAATAAACATTCTTGGTAAGTCTCATAAACGTCACAGTAATACAAAGAAAGCCCCCCTCTGCATATCCCACTGCTTCCAAATGAGTAACTGAGTCACGCTTCATAAGCCCAGTGTTTGTTCACTTTCTTAATTTAAATCTCCATATAGAGTTACAAAAAACAAACAAATACAGTAAAGTATTTTATCACTTATTATGATTAATAATATTATTGAAAAAACAGTCTATTTACAGTAATGTCTGTTTTCTTTTTATTTACTTGAACATATTAAGTTTCAATCAAAATGAATTTATTTTGAATGCAGTTCATGCTTTCTGAAGCTGCCCGTTGTCAAAGTTGATTGCAACTTTCCAGTTAGTGTTACTGTGTTCTTTGGCAATACTTTTGTCATACCAAGCATTGTTGAATTAAACTAGATTAAATCTAAAAATGAGTGCCTCTGGGAATGGCTTGATCGTAAAAAAAAATCAAAGCTGACAGGGTGCAAGAGTTTCATAAAAGCAAATTGTGTGGTTCTAAGGTTGTCTAGAGGAGCCAAGGGGGCAGTGGAGGAAAATAATGGCATACGCCCAAGAAGCAGGCAGGAATATAAAGAGGAGACTGTGCTTCGATATGATATTCAGGCAGTGTGTTGTTAGGGAACGCTCTCTTCTTCAATGCAACAGAAACAAAAGAATGTGGTTTCTGTAATAGAGTGCCAGAAAAGGTAACAATACGAGACATAGAATACCCTGCGTGACAGAATCAGATCTGCCTGTAGGGTATTGGGAAAGAAGTGTATACCCCTTAAAATGTTATTGCTTATTATATCTGGACCAGGTGTTACAGTGGTAGGCACTGCAGTTTCACAAATCCAGTATGCTAGGTTGGAATTGGTGTGGGCTGCACGGTGGTGAGACCAGAGTTCATCTCCCTGGTCCTCCCTGTGTGCAGTTTGCAAGTTCTCCCTGTGTCTGGTGTTCCAGTTTCCTCCCACTGTCCAAAGACAGGCAGGTTTGATGAATTGGTTCTGCTTATTTGTCCCTTGTGTGTGTTTGGTGTGTGTGATGGACTGTCACTCTGTCCAGGGTTTGTTCCTGCCTTGTACCCTGTGCTAGCTGGGATAGGCTCCTGCCTCCCTGTGACCCTGGTCTCAATTAAACAGGTTGGTAAAATAGCGTGACTTAATTGTTGTCTCTTTGAGTTTGCATCTTGTCCCTGTGTCTGTCATGACCTTTGCTCTGGGTACTCTGGCTTTCTTTCCACATCCTCAAACATGTGCAGGTTAGGTTGGCAGTTGATTCTAAATCCGCTCTGTTTGAGCATTTGGGTGGGTATGCTACCACAAACTGGCACCTTGTTCAAAGCTGTTTGCTGTTTTTGCCCGCTGCTACTAGGATAGGCAGGTTGAGGTTGATTGACAGTTCCAAACGGGCACTGTGTGAGAGCGAGTTTTCATAAGATTCACCTCTCCCCTTCCCAAAGCGGTTTCCTACCTTGCATGGATGAGCTAGATCAGGGGGCGACTAACTCTGATCCTGGAGGGCCACAGTGTCTGCAGGTTTTTATGCTAACCATTTCCTTAATTACAACAACAACAATATTTATTTATATTGCACATTTTCATACAAATAAAGTGCTTTACGTGATGAAGAAAGAGAAAAAAGACAAAGTAAATAAGAATTAAAATTAGGGAACAATAATTAACATTACTACTAAGTAACTTCAAGTAATTGATTTGCTATTTAAGACTCAGATCTTTTAAATCAGGTATGAACAGTGACAGTCCTGGAGGGCCGCAGTGGCTGCAGGTTTTTGTTCCAACCCAATTGCTTCATGAGAAGTCAGTTATTGCTGCTGATGCATGTATTGCTGATTGCTCATTTTTCTGCTTCCTTTTAGTTGTCTTGCTTGTTAAGATTTTGAACCCTTAATTGCGTATTTTAGTTTTAAACAGCTGCATTCGCTGTTTTGAAGGCTCCTTATTAGTGATAAGATGCCAATGACAAACAAACCAGCAGCTCTCCATCTGGGGTGTTTCCGCTTACCACTGTGTGTAGTCAACATGTACTAATTTAGTTAAATGTGAAGAGAGGAGAGGAGTGGTTGGGAGCTTGCGCGGATAGAGCGTTGTTGCACCCACCACACGACGAACCACCTGCATTGGGACCCGAGTGCAGTAGATGACACCTCAGCACCACACTGAAACAGTGTGAGGTTTTTAATGGTGGCTGGAATGCCAATCCTGCCACCAACCCCTGAATTTTCCCTGCAAGTTGGAGAACCTGCTTGCAGGGCTGGATGCAGGTTAACGTCATGCCCAGGATGAAGCAAATGAAAGTGAAGAACTGAAAATTATTCCTCCACTTTAGGCTTCAAATCATTTGCATGATGTCATTAGAAAGGAAGCAAAATCTACAATATAAGGAAGACCTGACATGGCAGAGTTAAAACACTAACAAGATATGATATTAAATGAGACCTGTTCTTGGCAAAGATCATTTTCTAATTAAGCAACCGTATTAGAACAAAAGCCTGCAGCCACTCTGGCCCTCCAGGACCAACGCTGATCACTCTTGGGCCTTTGACGATGTTACATTACATTTAGACGTATTTGACAGTTACCTAGCCCTCAAAAGCCTTTAATACCTACGTTTAGATAGATAGATAGATAGATAGATAGATAGATAGATAGATAGATAGATAGATAGATAGATAGATAGATAGATAGATAGATAGATAGATAGATAGATAGATAGATAGATAGATAGATAGATAGATACTTTATTAATCCCAGGGGGAAATTCACATACTCCAGCAGCAAAAAATATTAAATTAAAGAGTAATAAAAAATGCAGGTAAAAAAAACAGACAATAACTTGAATAATGTTCAACGTTTACCCCCTCTGGTGGAATTGAAGAGTCGCATAGTTTGGGGGAGGAAAGATCTTCTCAGTCTGTCAGTGGAGCAGGACAGTGACAGCAGTCTGTCGCTGAAACTGCTCCTCTGTCTGGAGATGACACTGTTTAATGGATGTAGTGGATTCTCCATAATTGATAGGAGCTTGCTGAGTGCCCGTTGCTCTGCTACGGATGTCAAACCGTCCAGCTCTATGCCAACAATAGAGCCTGCCTTCCTCACCAGTTTGTCCAGGCGTGAGGCATCCTTCTTCTTAATGCTGCCTCCCCAGCACACCACTGCGTAGAAGAGGGCACTCGCCACAACCATCTGATAGAACATCTGCAGCATCTTACTGCAGATGTTGAAGGATGCCAGTCTTCTAAGGAAGTACAGGCGGCTCTGTCCTTTCTTGCACAGAGAATCAGTATTGGCAGTCCAGTCCAATTTATCGTCCAGCTGCACTCCCAGGTATTTATAGGTCTGCACCCTCTGCACACAGTCACCTCTGATGATCACGGGGTCCATGAGGGGCCTGGGTCTCCTAAAATCCACCACCAGTTCCTTGGTTTTGCTGGTGTTCAGGTGTAGGTGGTTTAAGTCGCACCATTTAACAAAGTCCTTGATGAGGTTTCTATACTCCTCCTCCTGCCCACTCCTGATGCAGCCCACGATAGCAGTGTCGTCAGCGAACTTTTGCACGTGGAAGGACTCCGAGTTATATTGGAAGTCTGATGTATATAGGCTGAACAGGACCGGAGAAAGTACAGTCCCCTGCGGCGCTCCTGTGTTGCTGACCACAATGTCAGATCTGCAATTCCCGAGACGCACATACTGAGGTTTGTTTGTAAGATAGTCCACGATCCATGCCACCAGGTATGAATCTACTCCCATCTCTGTCATCTTGTCCCTAAGGAGCAGAGGTTGGATGGTGTTGAAGGCGCTAGAGAAGTCTAGAAACATAATTCTTACAGCGCCATTGCCTCTGTCCAAGTGGGAGAGGGATCGATGTAGCATATAGATGATGGCATCTTCCGCTCCCACCTTCTCCTGGTATGCGAACTGCAGAGGGTCGAGGGCGTGTTGGACCTGTGGCCTCAGGTGGTGAAGCAGCAGCCGCTCCATGGTCTTCATCACATGTGATGTTAGAGCGACAGGCCGGAAGTCATTCAGCTCACCAGGACGTGATACCTTTGGGACTGGGGTGATGCAAGATGTTTTCCAAAGCCTCGGGACTTTCCCCTGTTCCAGGCTCAGGTTGAAGATGCGCTGTAGAGGACCCCCCAGCTCTGATGCACAGACCTTCAGCAGTCGTGGCGATACTCCATCTGGACCCGCTGCTTTGCTGGCACGAAGTTTCCTCAGCTCTCTGCTCACTTGAGCTGCTGTAATTGTGGGTGGGGATGTCTCTCCTATGTTGGTATCAGCAGAAGGATGTGTAGAGAGTGCAGTACTCCGAGGTGAGAGTGGGTTAGGGTGGTCAAACCTGTTAAAGAAGTTGTTCATTTGGTTTGCTCTCTTCACGTCTCTCTCGATGGTGGTACCCCGCTTTGAGCTGCAGCCAGTGATGATCTTCATCCCATCCCACACTTCCTTCATGCTGTTATTCTGCAACTTCTGCTCCAGCTTTCTCCTGTACTGCTCTTTCGCCGCCCTGAGCTGGACTCGGAGTTCCTTCTGCACGCGCTTGCGCTCATGCTGATCACCTTCTTTAAAGGCCCTTTTCTTTTGGTTCAAAAGGCCCTTGATGTCACTTGTAATCCATGGCTTGTTGTTAGCATAGCAGCGTACAGTTCTTACTGGAACTACAATGTCCATACAGAAGTTGATGTAGTCAGTAGTGCAGTCAACAACCTCCTCAATGTTCTCACTATGAGATCCCTGCAGGATATCCCAGTCTGTAGTTCCAAAACATTGTCTCAGAGTATTCTCAGCCTCCGGGGTCCACTTCCTGAATGATTGTGTGATTACAGGTAGGACTCTCACTTTTGGTTTATAGTGAGGCTGAAGCAGAACCAGGTTATGATCTCCTTTCCCAAGCGCAGGCAGCGGGGTGGCGCTGTATGCGTCTTTAACGTTTGCATACAGTAAATCAATAGTCTTATTTCCCCGGGTGTTGCAGTCCACATACTGGGAGAATGCAGGTAATGTTTTGTCCAGCGTCACATGGTTAAAGTCTCCAGCGATTAGCACAAGTGCCTCGGGGTGCTGCGTTTGTAACTTAGCAACAGCAGAATGGATGATGTCACTCGCTATCTCCACGTCCGCCCGAGGAGGAATATACACGATGACAACAATGACGTTTAGTAACAAATAAGTGTATCAAAGAATGCCAGTGGTAATTCTTCAAGGGGAATCCCCACTGTGATGGTCGCTGTCAAATCTCCGAGGGGGATACCCCCCCACCACCACCACCACCACTGTGTTATGACAGTAGCCAGCGATTCTGCAAGGAGAAATCTGGTGGTCATCATGGACTGGGTGTTGAAGACACTAAGGGCTCGTTTATACTTCACGCTCAGAACGCGTACGCGCCCGCATCATGGCCGCCACGCGTTCTGAGCGTTCATTTGATGCGTCCTCTGAGCAGGTCCTCAGAAATTAACGTGACGCGTGCGCGAGTTGCAGTACCAGCAAAAAGTCGGGGGGCGCAGTGTGCTAAAAGTTGGAATGTTACGTCAGAGTCTCTGTTTACTATCTACATGTGACAGAAAGCCGCTTTGCGGATCCTACGAGATCGGTGTGCGCGCTTCGATATTTGATAAATGGTTCGATGTGGTGAAACAAAATGCCGACATACAGATGTATTCATGGTGCTTTTATATTCAAGCGTCGCATATTCCCGATCGTAATGACACGATACGTTTTAAGATTCTCACATACCATCTTCTGTGCTATCTTTTTTTCTAGGGCTTCCTCTGCTCCTGACAGCAGCGAATCGCCAGCAATAGATCGCCACACTGAGCACATTAATTGTATGATTTTCCAACTCTCTGCACATTTAGAATCCTTAGATTTATACTTGATATCACTTTCATGATGAAAAGCATTAAAGTATGTATATTACATTTTACAGATAAATCGGTAATTTCGTTTAAATAATGAATACTGTTAATAAATACACACATGGGGTGACACAGTGGCGGAGCGTTAGCGCTGCTGTCTTGCAGGGAGTCACGTCACTGATATTCCCTGCCTGGAGTTTACATGTTTTCCTGCTGGGTTTCCTCAGTGTGCTCCAGTTTCCTTCCAAAAATATACAGATTTGGGGATATGGTGCCGCTAAAATGACGCGAGTGTATGTGTGTGCTTGTATTCACCTTGTGATGAGCCGAGGCATTGTCCAGGGATTGTTTCTCACTCGTGCCCAATGCTTGCTGGAATGGACACATCCCTGGATTTAATCAATAAACATCCTTTTCAGAGATATTGCGGTAAGGTGTCATCGGAATTTAATGGGTGTTCTAGGCAATTCACAACACAGAGAAGCCGAACATGTTCTCACCGTGATAATATCTCGTACTGCCACCTACACGCACAAGTATAAACAGTTCAATGCTTGTGTAGCAGGAGCGTCCGCTGCAGCATGCGTCGTGTCACGTGAAGTATATCTCCGGCCTAAGAAGGGCAAGTTTGGCAAGACTGACTGCACTAACAGTTCAGTGGATTAGTGTCCTCATTTGACAAATAACACAATTAATCCAAAACTAATCGACCAGTATAAAATCATAACAAAGTTTGCTGACTTTTTTCAAAACACTTCAACATCAGGTAAATTTTGTTCAAATTGAACATTATTTCTTGCATAAATATTAGAAGAGAATTAACAGCAGACACAAGTGTAGTACTATATATACTCACGTATAAGTCAGGTCTTGAAACCCGAAAAATCAATCATAAAATCAGACCCCGATTTATACGCCCGTTCAAATATACGACACTTAAAATTTTTTTTTTTCACATCTTCTTGCCTCCTCCAATCTCACATCAGTTTCTCAGACACATTGAATTTTGTTGTAGTAGCGCAGTTTCTTTCACCACTTCAACTACTTTTAATTTAAAACCAGCCTCATATTTTCTTCTGATCGAACGCTCCATCGTAGATAAGGGATGCTCTTACGATAAAGGTGTATGAGGGTGTGAGATACAAAAAACACAAATCAGTGCAAATGACGCTTCGGAATAGTTTGGATATTACCGTGTAGTCATGTACAGTAGGCACAATACATACTGTAGAAATAAAAGGCAGTGTGCTCTGTGGTTACTCTCACAGGTGGGCGTTAGCATATCATAATCTCTTGGACCAATAGTGTGAGCTTTTGGCATTCGACTTATACAATCGACATTATAAAATACTGGAAATTATACGGTAAAATTAAGCCCTGACTTATCCGCGGGAGAACTTAAACGCAAGGATATATGATAATTATTTTATTATTAAGGCTATGCTTACTCAAGGGTCTGCTTGTCTTTTATAATTGTTGTTTATGTTGATGGTTGTTTAATTAAAAGTGAGAACCCCAGATGAATGTGCTTTATTAATTACAGCTGGTGCTGCTCCGTTGTCAAGTCCCAGTGTACCTCACTACTCAGTGGAGTCAACAGTGGCTGTCAATCTCTCATTTCGCTGGGGTCTTTTATAGAATAAACACACAACAGTAGTGTAAGCAGCTGTTACCCACCCATGGAGACTCCCACTTTAGTCTCATTCTCACAGGTTTGCTTTTGCCTGCTGTCCTCTGCTACTTCATGCTATTGTATCTTTAAAGTGCAGGATTCTCCCCTGGCCCAAATTAGACCCCATCACTAGAGCATGTCCTTACATCATCTTTAGATTGGTATGTTGGTACTTCACCTCTTTTCTTTGTTAGCGTTTTTCATAAAACTAAAAAGACCACCTGGAAACTGGCAAACATTGAGGACCTTTTCTGATTTCCTTTGTTTCAAATCTCACACTGCTTGTATTTCTGTTTTTTCCGACATTAGACACTTTAAAGCAAAAAACAAAGCTTATTGCTAGCAATCACAGGTCAACCATAAGCCAAAAAAAGAGAAATTTTAGCAATTTTGTCAGTTTAGTTTGTGTAAAGGTAAAAATCACATAGCTATCCTGAAATGCAAAACAAAAGAACAACTGAAAAAAGTTATGGAAGAGAAACTTCATTATTTTTCACATAGTGTTTGTGTTACACGTCCCCATGTAGAGGGGGGACAAATTTGTTGGTACTCCTCCACAAAAAAAGATAAACCCACAATTCTCTCTAAAATAAATTGAAACTGACAAAAGTAATTCGCACCCATCATTGTTTATTTTGTATTTAACAAAAAACAGACTTTTTGTTTTGATTCAACAGAATTTTTCAAATAATAACACAAATGAAAATGCCATGGACAAAAATATTTTGTTGGATAACCTTTAGAGGCCATCACTGCAATTAAGTGATTCCTGGAGCTCTACGTGAGTCGTCTGCAGCTGTCCATGGGTAGTTTGGCCCACTTCTGTGTCAGGTTCAAAGAAAGCCTTCTCTGGATTGCATGTTTCATTTCTTTCCATAGATGCTCGACAGGATTCAAATCAGGACTAATAGGAGGCCACTTCAGAATAGTCCAACGTTTTGTTCATAGTTATTCTTGGTTGCCTTTAGCTGTGTGTTTTGTGTCATTATTCTGTTGGGAGATCCATGACTTGAGACTGAGACAGAGCTTTCTGACACTGGCCACTACATTTCACTCCATAATGGTGTGATAGTTTTTATTGTTTCCTGCATGGACACCCCATGACACACATAGCAAAGAAGCCCCAAAACATATTGTAACTGAGCTGCCTCCATGTTTCACAGTAAATATGGTGTTCTTTGCTTTCGTCTGTGGACATAGCGCTGATGTGACTTGCCAAAAAGCTCCAGTTTTGTCTCATCTGTCCAAAGCACATTCTTCCAGAAGCATTGCTTCTTGTCAATACGCATTTTAGCAAATACCAGTCTGGCTTTTTTTATGTTTTTGTTTCAACACTGAAGTCCTCCTGGGTCTTTTTCCATTGAGCCCACTGACACTCAAAAAATGGTGGAGGGTACGATCAGACACTGATGGACCTTGACCTTGGAGATCAGTTTATATCTGTTTGGAAGTTGTCTTTGGCCTTTTTTCTGCCATTCTCACTATTCTTCTGCCCATTCTGGGGTGTGTTTTCTACTCAGAGCCAGGAGGTTGGCTAGAGTCCCATGAACCTTAAACTTCCTAATATTCGCAACTGTTGCCAGAGGAACACCAGACTGCTTGGTGATGGTCTTATACCCTTTGCCTTTGACGTGCTTGTCTATAATTTTCTTTTGACAACTCTCTCCTTTGCTATCTCTGGTCCATGTTCAGTTTGGGACACATGATGATACCAAACAGCAGAGTGATGACTTCCCCTTAGGTTGAATGACTGATTGCACCATTGGAGACACATGTCATACAAATTCAAGAAAAGAGCTAGTTTGAAAAATCACTCAAATTCAATTATTTAGGGCCTTTTCTAGGAGTGCCAGCAAATGTGTCCAGGCCATTTAATAATATCTTTGTAGAATAAGCAATTACTTTATCTCTTTTTATGCTTGATTTGCTTTACTTAAAGGCATAAGGCATGCAGATAGACAGGAGACAATTGCCTTTCATTGGATCAGTTTTCGGCAGGCATACAGTATTTTTCCAATGAGATGTAACGGAACCAACAAATTTGTTGACATCTGAGATAGATAGATAGATAGATAGATAGATAGATAGATAGATAGATAGATAGATAGATAGATAGATAGATAGATAGATAGATAGATAGATAGATAGATAGATAGATAGATTTAATTTGTGCTGTGGACCACCAGGGCGCATACAGCTTCCCTAACCCGACACAGACAGCCAGACACAAGTTCCAGTCCAACACATACAGTTTATTTATGGCTGGGAAGCTCCTTTCTCTGTTTCCCACAGCACAGTACCTAAGCACAATATAAATCTGTCCTTTATTTTTCTTCTCTTCTGTTCTCTTCCTCTTTCGTTCTGTCCTTCCGCCACCACTCCCTGTCAGGCATGGTTTGACCACCTCCTCCCGCCTCCGGCTCCCTGAATGGAGTGATGCAGCTCCTTTTATGATATCCCTGGGAGTGTTCCAGGTGGTTCATTAATTGGACTTGGAATCACTCCCGGGAGTGATGAGAGCCCAATGTAGGACTCTGCATCTCCATCTCCCCATGGCTGCCCCCATGGAACCCACCATACATGCATACAGCACTTTTTCAATGAGCTGTAAGCGGGATCAACAGATTTGTTCACATCTGTTGATCCTTTTGCGAGTCTGTTTCAATAAATGTCAGAGGTATTTTATTGACCTACCATGGCACAGAATAAGGACTATCAAAGTGGCTTCCGTGTGTGTTTGTATACAGTAGTCTGACTCCTGTCATGCTCACACTGCCCGGCCATGACTCTTAAGTGTGGTCATTGCTCCCTGTGCTGCTCTTGGGCTGCCATCAAGCAAGCAGATAACCACTACTGAGGACATAAACTGTAATGAAATTGTTCTCTAAAGAAAACTCTGCATCTGCAGTCTTAAAGCTTATTCAGACGGGGTTAGTTTTATAACAGGTGGTGAGGTAAGTAATTATTGTTTCTGTCATTTTAGTCCTGTCCAACTCACTCATAACTTATAATGGACTGCACACTCACATCTCAGTAAAGATTACGGAGCTTTTTACATTCTATAAAAAGTCAGTAAAGCTAACTCCAGGTTGTACTAGTCCTGTGCGAATTAAAAGATCAATAAATTCTGTCATTTGAGCAATTTGGATGGGACTAAAATGAGAGAGGTCCTCCGGTAATAATCATTTTACCCAGTGCCAGAGGTGGAAAAAAAAAGAACCGCCAGTACTCCTTGATGTGCAAGCTGAATAACGGTGCAGGTGTGTTGATAGGCACAATTTGTATCAAAAAGCAGGAGGGGATACAAACAGACATATTGTTGCTATAAATAAGAGTTGTTAATGTGGTCTGAACAGATGGCACACACCCACCAGTACACATAAATTACCATTACTCATAAGACAGGAATGGGGAAGTACCATTATGAACACCCACTGGCCTACTTCAAGCACTGACTTTACCTCACTTCCTGTTCTTGTCCAAATAGAGCTTAAAATTACAGGGGTCCTTTGGTTATTATTACTTACATCCACCACCTGGTGTAAAACTAATCCTGTCCAAATATAATTTAAGAATAGATCCTGTTTTGGCACTTATAAAGCTGTCCTCCCATCAGCCCCAGCACGCTCTTGCTGCCCAGTGGAGATTGTAGTCCTCATGCCGGTGGTGGTTACAGGGTTGTAGCCTCCCATTACAACCTCTCTGCCCCATAACAGCATATTGCTATTTTTAATATATATAAATGATTTAGATAGGAATATAAGTAACAAGCTGGCTAAGTTTCCAGATGATACCAAGATAGGTGGATTGGCAGATAATTTGGAATCCGTTATATCATTACAGAAGGACTTGGACAACATACAGGCTTGAGCAGATTTGTAGCAGATCAAACTTAATGTCAGTAAATGTAAAGTATTACACATAGGAAATAAAATGTTAGGTTTGAATACAAAATGGGCGGTCGGAAAATCGAGAGTACACCTTATGAGAAGGATTTAGGAGTCATAGTGGACTCTAAGCTATCGACTTCCCAAAAGTGTTCAGAAGCCATTAAGAAGGCAAACAGAATGTTAGGTTATATAGCGCCTTTATGTGTAGAGTACAAGTCACAGGAGGTTACGCTCAACCTTTATAACACACTGGTGAGGCCTCATCTGGAGTACTGTGTGCAGTTTTGGTCTCCAGGCTACAAAAAGGACATAGTAGCACAAGAAAAGGTCCAGAGAAGAGTGACTTGGCTGATTCCAGGGCTACAGGGGTTGAATTATGAGGAAAGATTTAAAGAGCTGAGCCTTTACAGATTAAGCAAAAGAAGATTAAGAGGTGACATGTCTGAAGTATTTAAAATTATGAAGGGAATTAGTCCAGTGGATGAAGACTGTTATTTTAAAATGAGTTAATCAAGAACACGGGGACACAGTTGGAAACTTGTTAAGGGTAAGTTTCGCACAAACATTAGGAAGTTTTTCTTTACGCAAAGAACGAAAGACACTTGGAATAAGCTACCAAGTAGTGTGGTAGACAGCAGGACTTTAGGGACTTTCAAAACTCGACTTGATGTTTTTTTGGAAGAAAGAAGTGGATAGGACTGGCGAGCTTTGTTGGGCTGAATAGCCTGTTCTCGTCCAGAGTGTTCTAATATAGTGAAATAGATTAAGTTGGACCAATGATAAAGCACATGCAAATTTCATAAAAATCAGTTAAATTGGCAAATAGATTGTGAGGTCATTCATATTGATCACCTGACATGCATGTCATTTTGTGGTGATAGGACAGCTAGAGCACAAATCTAGCGAATGCTCAAGAAACATTTCACCCAGACACTGTGCACATCTTTGTATGAAAGTTTATTCCATCTGTAATCCTCCTTTCGGAACATACTTATTTTCCTGTGTTTTGTTGGACCTTTCAGCACTTACATATTGCTATATGTTCCATTTGGTGAGATGCAGTATATATAACCTTTACTTGGTTGTTTCCAGCCTTATTATAGAAAATGAATGTGGCCAGAAGTGATGCAGTGCCAAGATGTTCCATTTGTGATCAAAGCGCTCCGAGCCTGTAGTAAATAATTGACAGCTGTAGTTCAAGACAGGCATTTCAAGTCAAATGCTGAGAGGCCTCTTTTAACTTCTTCAGCCACACCAAACCATCTGTATTTTAATAAATATTTTTATGTCTTTTTTTTGTCTCAAGATTTTCTCAACTTTCGGACAGCTATTTAAAAAAACAGCATAAACCACTTGATAGATTTCCTTCTCAGCTACTGTCGTAGCCTACAGCACTTCACCAATTCCTGCTACACTAGGATCTTAACATGTGGGTGCAGCTCAGGCAAACCAAATTAGCTTTGAACAATATGAGTGAAATGTACACTCAGTACAAAAGAAATAGTAAGAGAAATGTTACACCTCCAAAACCAGCCCTCCTCCTGACCTTACACTAGACTGTAATTTCAACTCTTTGGGAAACCAGAAAAACCACTTCCTGCTATTTTTAACTGTGGGACCAGCTTGATTTTGTTGTTTTATTTCCTTTCCATGGATGAACTAAATCACACTGCATTATACTCGGCCTGTTTGTGCTCAAAAAAGGCCCCTGTGTGCATAACTGGGTTTATTCAACACAATACCTAATTTAAGACAGAAGCATCATTTGATTTAAATGTGGGAGGGAGGTGTGTTCTGTGCCTTCAAGAGGATTATTGCATTTCCTCTCCAAAATTATCCAAGGCATGTGGCATTATGCCCTTACTTTGGGTCCATGTGGACAAGTGCTATTTAAAAAAGAAAAAGTGGAATGTGCTCAGTTTTTTAGATAGCATTGAGATTTCGCCAAATAGATGGACCTAATACAAAGTTGCTGTATGTTTGTGGTGATTATAGAAAGAGGTATAAGCAAAGTGACACTATTTCAGAAAATGTTATTTATCCTTTCTTATTCCAAAGCTATACGGACTCAGGCAGAAATGAAAATGCACACAGTAGACGCAGATGTTAGGGAGGCAGTTCTACTGATACTTAATACACAGACAGACAGATGTGAATGGCACGATATAACAGATAGATAGATAGATAGATAGATAGATAGATAGATAGATAGATAGATAGATAGATAGATAGATAGATAGATAGATTGGAAGGCACTATATAAAAGATAGACAGATAGATAGATACGTAGATTGGAAGGCACTATATAAAAGATAGATAGATTGGAAGGCACTATATAAAAGATAGATAGATAGATAGATAGATAGATAGATAGATAGATAGATAGATAGATAGATAGATAGATAGATAGATAGATAGATAGATAGATAGATAGATAGATAGATAGATAGATAGGGAAGGCACTATATAAGATAGATAGATAGATAGATAGATAGATAGATAGATAGATAGATAGATAGATAGATAGATAGATAGATAGATAGATAGATAGATAGGGAAGGCACTATATAAGATAGATAGATAGATAGATAGATAGATAGATAGATAGATAGATAGATAGATAGATAGATAGATAGATAGATAGATAGATAGATAGATTGGAAGGCACTATATAAAAGATAGACAGATAGATAGATACGTAGATTGGAAGGCACTATATAAAAGATAGATAGATTGGAAGGCACTATATAAAAGATAGATAGATAGATAGATAGATAGATAGATAGATAGATAGATAGATAGATAGATAGATAGATAGATAGATAGATAGGGAAGGCACTATATAAGATAGATAGATAGATAGATAGATAGATAGATAGATAGATAGATAGATAGATAGATAGATAGATAGATAGATAGATAGATAGATAGATAGGGAAGGCACTATATATAGATAGATAGATAGATAGATAGATAGATAGATAGATAGATAGATAGATAGATAGATAGATAGATAGATAGATAGATAGATAGATAGATAGATAGATAGATAGATAGATAGATAGATAGATAGATAGATATTTTTTAATTTTAAAAATAAACTTTATTTAGCACAATAACAAAAACATGAACACAGCAGTAAAATGCAGTTAATAAACATGTTGCATTACTCCACTACTATTGCCCCGTACACGCCTTCTACTCCACACCTAATATTACAGAATTTCCATAATACATAAGTAATTCATCATTTGTTCATTACACCACTACTCCCTATATATGCCTCCTAATCCACACATAAATATAAATAATTGTCCCTAATAAGTACACATTTCAAAATCAGTTTACTCCCCCTGTACTCGTCTCCTACTCCGTACATCACTCTGCATTATACACACAGTACTGTATTCCTCAGGACGTCTCCTGTTCTATGCTTACAACCATCCAGTATTTAAATATTGTGAAGGACATTTGGAGAAGTCACCACCCAGTCACCAACTTGTCCCTCTCAACAGAACACAAAACACCCCTAAGCCCCCATAAATCACAGAAGGTCTGCATGTCTCCAATGAGGAGGTGGTATGTGAATTCCAACTTCAATCGGCACTTCACCAGTACTTTAAACATCAGGAGCACATCGGTGGTCTTTGAGGTTTTCTCTTTGTTCCTCCTGGTTTTGAGGATTGAGAGTTTTGCTTGGCCCAGAAGATAATTGCCCAGCACACACTTGTTTCTCTGTCTCAGAGTATACTTAACACCAAAAATAAAGCAAACAGGTGACAATGACAGTCCTATTCTATCAAAGAGAATCTTGAGAAATGTAAAAAATGGTTCGAGCCTTTTGTAGTTAAAAAAAAGGTGAAAGACAGTTTCTCGCTGTTGACAAAACAGACAACAGTCTGATGTTTCCGGTGAAATAATCGATAAGAAGGAGTTGGTGGCGAGAGCCCCATGAAGAATTCTCCATTGTTGGTCGCCAATTCTTTTTTGCAGTGGGTGTTTGTAAAAATTTCTCCACGCTGGAATTTCATTCACTCCAACATGCAGTTCTTGTCTCCACCGTGTGTCTGGCAAGTCTCTAAGAAATCTGTAGAAAGTCACCTTAACACACACCTGGTAGAGCTCATTTTTTCTCATCGTGTCATACTGCTTGTCTATTAAGTTGCCAAATCTCAGAATGGAGCCCGGCTGGTCGGTGCAGTCTGTGACGTTGGGCTTGACTTGAATGACGAGCTCCTTCACATCTGAGTTGAAGATCGTATTGTCTGAAGAGACGCTCTGGCACAGTGACCCTGCGCCTAAGGTGACTAAGGCCTCCTTAAACTGGCACAGAAAGTGGTGTATGAGCCGTTCAGACCTCACGCCCAGGACCGATGTGAGGTGTGCTGCAGTGTGCCATGTGCCAGTGTGGTTATTAACAAGATGGCCAATCTTCGTAATTCCACTTTTAATAAGGACTGAGGTGAAATGATATGAGCAGAGCAGAGGAGATTTCAGCACATTATTCCAAATCAGAGGTTCCTCCAAAAAACAATGAAGATTACCGAAAACAAAACAAGATCTCTTAAACTTACTATGCCAAGTAATCAACATGGACTGATAAAATTTTGGCAGAAATGATAAAGTTAGTTTAGAAACATCTAAGAGGAGTAGCTGTTTGTCAAATTTTAACTCGTTCACTTTGTGTAAAAGTACAAACGCCAGGTCTCTCCAAGGCAGGCCTTCTGGACCATAGAACAGCCTCTGCAGCGTCTGGAGCCTGAAGGCCTCGATTTTTAGATAGATAGATAGATAGATAGATAGATAGATAGATAGATAGATAGATAGATAGATAGATAGATAGATAGATAGATAGATAGATAGATAGATAGATAGATATGGAAGGCACTATATAATAGATAGATGTGAGGTTTTTTACAGTGGCTCAAGTGCCAGTGCCACCACCAACCCCCAAGTTTGAGGCAGATTAATGTCATACTCATGACAAAGTAATTGCAGGTTTGCTGGGCCTTGCTCAGGGGCCCAGCAGAGTAGAGTCACTTCTGGTGTTTATGGGATTTGAACCGGCAACCTTCCGATTAGTAGTGCAGATCCCTACCTCAGAGCCACCACTCCGCCCATTTTTATATTAGATATTAAGAATTGTGAATGTTATTTCCAGTACATTAACTCAACACAGTGTTAATGAGTTTACTTGACTTGTTTAATAGGTCCACTTACCTAATGGTATGCCATGTTCATATATGTGTTAGGGGTTAGCGGTCTTCTGTCCCTAACCCACGCATATGTGAGTGGGTTACCTGTACATGCAAACATACCGGGAAATCAACCGACCACTGTTGAAACGATTCGTGTTTACAGCCAAGGGCCAAAGAAAAACAATAGGGCACACATTGTCAAAACTAACCAAAGTAATAAATCTTTTGTTGTAAATATTGTTAATTCACAGACCCTCATATGTGTTCTGACTTTGGGATGGCCCTTTAAGGGTTGTTTTGATCATGCTTCTCCACATGGCTAATTCTTGCACATTTGGCTCGCTGCTCCTTCATTACATTTCTCAACCTTTATGGTCCTCACCACACTCTTACCTTTTTAAATTCATTCATGTCCCACTAGCAATAGTTGCAGTCCGTCCTGTTGTGAAACAAGCACAATTGGGGGTTTAGTCTGCTGAAAGGGGCTCACTTAGAAATGGGGAAACGTATTGTACAGCTCTGCTAATCCCTTGGGCGATTCACCACGACCCGCTTGTGAACCAGTGACAGCAACCCGCGACCCACGAGCAGTGTGATCCAGTTGCTGAGAAACACTGCCTTACACAGACCAAGTGTGCAGCCAGCAAAACACAAAAATCGGCTTAGGCTACTCCATACGGGCAGTTAAAGTTTGTGTACCAGTGACCCACACCAGACCTACAGAGCACCAATTTTAATGACCTGTATATGGCCAATTTTACATACAGCCAAATGAAGCATGACTGTATCATAGCTCCTTATTCAGGTAAAACATTTTATTTTGTCTATTTTAAGTTATTTTAAACTTCATGTTTATTTTATATGTAAACAATTTATATACCCTTTTCAAGCTACATGGTCAGAATTGCTTGTGGCTTTCTGTTTTTGTGCTTCCTCCTTTTCTTGATCTCGGCCTAATGTGTATGTGGTAAGCTGCATAACTGCAACAAGCCTTCTCCTCCACTAGTTGTTTGTCATGGCTGCCGGGATCAGTTTGTGACACTCAATATAAAAATATGCCGTATGACATCTGTTTTACATAACATTTCAACATGCCCCCCCCCCCCACACCGCCACCACCACCCCCCATTATTATACATTGCCTACTCCTAGCCATGTGACCTGTAAAACACATTGAATCTGAAGTCTGTCAAAGCTAATAAGTAGCGTGGGAAGTGCCTTCTCTTGTTTTTATTGGCGTTATTTGGTCCGTTTCATATATCAGTGCATGTTATGCTTTCCTTTTTATGAATTTATATCCACAAATAAATGAGTGGATGTCTTAGTGCAGTTGTTCGTTTTCCTTTTTTTCTTTTGATGTAATTTTTTGTGAAATGTGGATGCTGCCATATCCTGCTTGAAACTTATAAGTGCTGGCAGCTGCATTTAATAGACATTGTGGAAGCATAAATAAATGTTTTTATGTGCTGACTGTAGTTGAAAAGAGCTAGTAGTAGTAGTAGTGTAGCCTGAGCAAGTAATTATGTGTTTAAAAGTTCTTATGGTTTTGGTGTTTGCCAGTACCTGCTGGTTTCCATTCCAGCCAGTAAGTTGAAGTGTTTCACTTTCTGTGTTATTATTACCCTGCTTTTACTTTCATAAAATATTTGTGTGGTAGCTCAACATGTCTTGTTGCTGACTCATGGTATCGTGGGTTCCAGTCCATGTCTGCACATCTCCCTATAGGGCAGGGGTGTCCAACTCCGGTCTTTGTGAGTCGCAGTGGCTGCAGGTTTTCATTGTAACCCTATTCCTAATCAGTGAGCAGTTTTCACTGCTAATTAACTCCTTTTCCCTTCATTTTATTAGCCCTGTTTTTAAGGATTCAGTCCTCTGAATTGATTCGTTTCTTCATTAAATGGCAGCCAAACAGAAACAAGATGTGAAATAAGCCAACAGATGACCAGCTACAGTTAGGTCCATAAATATTTGGACAGAGACAACTTTTTTCTAATTTTGGTTCTGTACATTACCACAATGAATTTTAAATGAAACAACTCAGATGCAGTTGAAGTGCAGACTTTCAGCTTTAATTCAGTGGGGTGAACAAAACAATTGCATAAAAATGTGAGGCAACTAAAGCATTTTTGAACACAATCCCTTCATTTCAGTCGCTCAAAAGTAATTGGACAATTGACTCAAAGGCTATTTCATGGGCAGGTGTGGGCAAGTCCGTCGTTATGTCATTATCAATTAAGCAGATAAAAGGCCTGGAGTTGATTTGAGGTGTGGTGCTTGCATGTGGAAGATTTTGCTGTGAACAGACAACATGCGGTCAAAAGAGCTCTCCATGCAGGTGAAAGAAGCCATCCTTAAGCTGCAAAAACAGAAAAAACCCATCCGAGAAATTGCTACAATATTATGAGTGGCAAAATCTACAGTTTGGTACATCTTGAGAAAGAAAGCAAGCACTGGTGAACTCAGCAACGCAAAAAGACCTGGACATCCACGGAAGACAACAGTGGTGGATGACCGCAGAATCATTTCCATGGTGAAGAGAAACCCCTTCACAACAGCCAAACAGGTGAACAACACTCTCCAGGAGGTAGGCGTATCGATATCCAAGTCTACCATAAAGAGAAGACTGCATGAAAGTAAATACAGAGGGTGCACTGCAAGGTGCAGCCACTCATAAGCCTCAAGAATAGAAAGGCTAGATTGGACTTTGCTAAAGAACATCTAAAAAAGCCAGCACAGTTCTGGAAAAACATTCTTTGGACAGATGAAACCAAGATCAACCTCTACCAGAATGATGGCAAGAAAAAAATATGGAGAAGGTGTGGAACAGCTCATTATCCAAAGCATACCACATCATCTGTAAAACACGGTGGAGGCAGTGTGATGGCTTGGGCGTGCATGGCTGCCAGTGGCACTGGGACACTAGTGTTTATTGATGATGTGACACAGGACAGAAGCGGCCGAATGAATTCTGAGGTGTTCAGAGACATACTGTCTGCTCAAATCCAGCTAAATGCAGTCAAATTGATTGGGCGGCATCTCATGATACAGATGGACAATGACCCAAAACATACAGCCGAATCAACCCAGGAGTTTATTAAAGCAAAGAAGTGGAAAATTCTTGAATGGCCAAGTCAGTCACCTGATCTTAACCCAATTGAGCATGCATTTCACTTGTTGAAGACTAAACTTCAGACAGAAAGGCCCACAAACAAACAGCAGCTGAAAGCCACTGCAGTAAAGGCCTGCCAGAGCATTAAAAAGGAGGAAACCCAGCATCTGGTGATGTCCATGAGTTCAAGACTTCAGGCTGTCATTGCCAGCAAAGGGTTTTCAACCAAGTATTAGAAATTAACATTTTATTTCCAGTTATTTAATTTGTCCAATTACTTTTGAGCCCCTGAAATGAAGGGATTGTGTTAAAAAAATGCTTTAGTTACCTCATATTTTTATGCAATCGTTTTGTTCACCCCACTGAATTAAAGCTGAAAGGCTGCACTTCAACTGCATCTGAGTTTTTTCATTTAAAATTCATTGTGGTAATGTACAGAATCAAAATCAGAAAAAAGTTGTCTCTGTCCAAATATTTATGGATCTAACTGTAAGTCGGGGCTTCAAACCCCAACCAGTTTCTTCATGAGAAGCCAATTCTCGCTGTTATTTAAAGCCGTTATCGAATATCATGACTTGTTGCTGCTCTCATTCTGCCACAGCAGACTGTTGATTTTCTGTTTTTTCTAAGACCACCGTCAAGATGTTTTAGTGACCTGAGTAGACCAACATGACCGAGACCTTCACCTTTCTTTATTTTCAGGTTAGCTGGTCGTGTGGCAGCTTGTTTTGTGTCTCATTATTGTCTGGCTGCTCATAAAGAAAAAAAAAGAAACAACTAAAGGGTCGGAGTCACGTCATTTAAAACTAAGGCAAAACAAGTTAATCAGCAGCAAAAATGGCTCACCAATTAAGAAGATGGTTAGAATGGAAACCTATAGCCACTGCAGACCACCAGGACCGGAGTTGGACACCCCTGCTTTATACGGTTTCCTGTGAGGAGTCCAATTTTCCTCTGACAGCTCCAAATACATGCATGTTAGCCGAGGTTGTGTGCTTGTGCGAGCCTTGTGATTGATTAACACTCTTCTCTACGTCTTGTTCCCTGCTTTGCACCCATGGCTGCTGCACAGACTCAAAATCTCTCCAACCCCCAACTGGAATAAACCGGTTTGAGACTGTTGTACTCAGTGGTGTTTCTGCATTAAGGGCCTGTGGGTCACAGCTCCACTAAGTTTTTTGCAGAATAAGTAAAAAGCTTGTCTTGGTAATTGTCTTATTATTAAAATGTTTATTAAAATCCTGAGCTTCGTCTTCTTAAGAACTTGTTTCCGATTTTCCATCCTAGGTCATTTCTGCTTCCTGTTTGTTTGCCAGCAATGGATGGCATATATTCCTCTTCTTTGTTTCCACTTCTAATAATCAATTTTTATAATGTAATAAGTATTACTGAAAAGCAATTCATTACAAAAGTGTTAAAATTGGGCAACGATGGTACACATTCAGTGGAGGATTTTTTTTATAATTACTAAGGTATGTTTGTTAACTTTCTAATTCCAGTATGGCAACAGTTTCAGGCAACCTGTTTTTTCAGATTTAATGTCAGCTTGCTCCATTTCGATAGATATCATCATATTGTAATATAGAATAAACAAGGTTACTTACTATAGTTGTAATCTTATAAAATAACCATGTTTAATCTGTGTTTTCCTAGCAACCACTTATCATTTTTTCATGTTTGTTGTATGTGAGTTGTTAAGTTTGTGACATGAAACTAACAGGCACACAGCATTTGTGAATTTCCCCCTGAGATTAATAAAGTATCTATCTATCTATCTATCTATCTATCTATCTATCTATCTATCTATCTATCTATCTATCTATCTATCTATCTATCTATCTATCTATTTAAACGTATGCCTTTGTGTGAATGTAGATTTTGTGGCGCGATGTCACTTTTTATTTGTATCACTTGGCACACTTCAGTCACATGACAGACTCATTTCCACAGGTAGTCAGTAATCATCTGAGTGGAAAGGTCTTCTTGGTTTGGAATCTCACTCTATTTAAATCTCCAGCTTTGGAAGCATTGCCATCTGCTGGTGATTAGTGGTACAGCACACACAGGATTGTACTGTAGACGAAGTGTAAATACATACATTTCTCCAATCCGCTTGTGTGTTGTGGCTTTGGTTAACCAGACGAGCTTAGAGCACAAGCAGAAGGATTATTTTAGCTCGTCTGTGGCTTCCATTATCAAGCACCAGGCTAAGCCTTAAATGAAGACAGAACGGTATTGCAAAACACTTATCTGTTTGATTTCAAAATCACCTCCCATGAGAGTCTTCTGACACTTTACAGTTACACTCGAAGCTGCTCTCTGTTCCCAAATCAGATTCATGCTTTGTATTTTAATTACACTGTCAGATATTCACAATGGTAAGGAATGGGCGAGCGGGCACCTGGATGAATCAAAGATACACATGTGGAGGGTGCTGTACATGATCCCTTTATTACTTGGTCTGCACTGATGATTTGAGAACTCGTGTTGAGAATAACTAAGCAAAAATCAATGTACCATGCAGCACTGAAAATGAAGTGGTACCTTAAGCTTGTGGACATTGCATCGTTCTTCTGAATTCAGCTTCACAATTTGAGTTACAGAACTAAAAAGTTGTAACCAAACCAAATTTTATTGGGAAATGCACAATATGAGTGAAATATGAAATTTCAGGATTAAAAATAATAACTTTGACAATAAATCATGCAACGTTTTCAACCTTACATATACCTAACATTGAAAATTTTGATTTATTGTCATTTTTTTTAATTCAGAAAATCTTATACTTTCCTCATATTATACAAGGCGCGACATCTAGCGGCCGACATCGTAACTACGTAGTACTATTCTTCATGTACCGTCATACCACTCTCCAGATGATTGCTGATCCTTTGAACATTGGTAAGGAGAGAGTTTGCCAGATTGTAACCGAAGACTTAGGGAAAAAAGAAAGATCTACGCGAGATTTGTTCCCCACGCCTTGACCACAGAGCAGAAACAAAAATTTGTTGTTTACTGCCAGGATCTTCTTTTAATCAGACAAGATGAACATTTTTGGGAATTTCGATGACGAAATATGGTGTTTCACCTATGATCTGGCCACCAAATGACAGAGTGCAGAGTGGTGGGGCAAATCACAAGTGAAGACCAACAGAGTGTAATTGCACTCTGCAACTCTGTAATTGCCCCAAACATCAGGAAACGCCCTCAACGTCAGTCACTTAACACCCTTCACATTAGACTGTGATTAACATTAGGGCCCCATTACACTATGGTTAAGATTAGGGTTGTTAGAAGGGTTATCTGAATCAAAGAGCGTTTTGTGACTGACGTTGCGGGCCTTACCTGATCTATGTCATAGGTATTGCAAGTTCCAGCTAGACCCTTCTCAGTGAAGACGATGTAAATTGTTTTTTTAGACACAGAAGGTGTAATTCATCAAGTTGTCCCCGAAGGACAGAAAGTTAAATGCAGAATTCTACGTAGATGTTTTGGATCGGCTACTGAAGGGAATTCGACGAGTTAGAACGGCCAAATTCCAATCCAGTGAGTGGTTCCTTCTTCACGATAACGCACCATCCCATAACGCTGCAATTGTAAAGGAGTTTCTAATATTAACATTGCTGTTCTTCACCACCCACTTTCCTCGCTAGATCTTGCACCTGCCGACTTTCTTTCTGTGTGATATTTTCAAACAGTGGAAGAAATTCAGCATGCATTGACAAGGAAGCTTAACAACATTTCAAAAACAGCTTTCCTGGAGGGCATGAAGAAGTTGAAGGAACATGTAAACAAGTGTATTGATCAAGGAGGAATGTATTTTGAAGAATAAAAATATATTATGTCCATATAAGAAGTTATCTCGGTTTTATAACAGTTCTCTAAAAACATTTGGGTCCCACATTGTATACAATTATCTGTCTTAAACATAAAACTGAAAATCTTCCATCTTTCAGAATATTTAACTAAGTTCATGAATGTGCCATGTGTGCAGTTTCGAAAATGCATGCATGGTGGTTTTGAAAAGAGATAACACATTTTTGTTTAATGAATATTTTTATAACAATAGGTCACATTCAAAAATAACATCAATAATAGAAAGTAATTACAGTAGTTGAGCACATAAAATAATAAAATACAATATTGTGTAGTTAAGTAGCTTTCATATGCACCAGCTTCTAACTTTAGTAATAAACAAATTACATCGATCTATTATTATTTGTTGATTAAAGGATAAGTTTCGCATTTTTCAACTGTACTATTTCTTCCTAAATCTGCTATATATGTGTTTGCTATGTGAAAGTGTGTTCTTAAGTTAGGGGCTTTCTGTAAATGTAAAAAATATCTGGTGATTTA
Source organism: Erpetoichthys calabaricus (assembly GCF_900747795.2). Lineage (NCBI taxonomy): Eukaryota > Metazoa > Chordata > Cladistia > Polypteriformes > Polypteridae > Erpetoichthys > Erpetoichthys calabaricus. Next base: position 167,388,521 of record NC_041401.2, on the reverse strand, counting down.
CATTGTAGGCGATGGGCCACAGAGAAAAAGCTTAAAAGCTTCTCAAGCATATCCATTTTTCAAGCCACGGCACTTGAAAAGCATGGGTTGCCGTTGGTGGGTCGCAACTTGTTGTTTCAACCACTTGCCAAACTCTGAGTTGATCGGCGGTGCTACGTGATATTTTTTTTTCCCTGTTTCTAACTCCCCAGACTCTTTGCTCTTCCATTCTCACTTGTTTCGCTAAGGGTGGGCTCACCAACCTGCTCTTCAAGGGTAAAACTGGGTCATGAGACCATAAAGATTAAGAAGTACTATCTAAGAGACCAGGCTTGCTTTCTGGGCTGCTCACTGTCTGTTTGAAGTTTACATATTCTCTCCCAGGTGTCTGCTTGCAATTTTCCTCCATGTGCTCTGAGCCATCCCCATGACATTAGGTAAAGAGTGTGGCGGACGGCTGGGTCCCATTCCAGCTGGGATGCCCCTTCAATGTGTATTCAGGGGGAGCAGCCCTGGATGGTGCAGTACCTCCCCCTGGATACTGGCTGTCCACCCCCCCCCCCGGGTTGGAGCAGTGCCTCAGTCTCTCGCAGGGCTTCATGGGAGATGGAGTCCTCCACAGCCCTGTTTTTGAGATCTGGGGTGGCCGCCAGGGGGCACGGCATGTGTCCCTGAGCCCAGTTGGACGAATATTCAGTCCCATCCAGGAGTGCAACTGGAAACAGGTGATCAAGCACCTGGATTACTTCTGGGTGGGCCATAAGAGGAGCCAACAACCACCACTCAACAGCCAGAGTCGGGAGGAGGAGGACAAAGCTTGTGGAGGAATGGTGGTGGAAGAGAGAAAAGGAGTGTTGTAGTGTGGTTTTTGTACTTGGGACTGTGTTGTGGCTGGAGGGATTACGGGGAAGACGTGCCCTCCAGCTGAAGAAAATAAAAGTTTATTTTTATACGTGCCTCCCGTGTCCAATCTGTGCCGGGTCATGTCATTTTGTAACCCACTTAATCCAGCTTTGGGTCACAGGGCTGGGGCCTATCCCAACTAGCAGGGGATCAAACCCTGGACAGGGCACCAGTCCATCACAGGTTAGGTTAAGGGTTGCCTCTAAACTGGCTTAGTGTGAGTAAGTGTGTGTGCGTGGGTGTGTATGCATGTGTGTGTGCGTGTACTGCAGTTAACTGGCTGTCCATCCAGTGTGGGTTCCTGTGGTGCTAATGATACTTCTAGATTATACTCCAGCCACCATGTACTGATCATGATTCAGCAGATTAGATAATAGATGGCTAGGGTTATATCTATAATTCATTAGGAACTCTCATACTGTGACTCTCAGCAATAAAAAACACTCCAAGACATTGTGCCAGGACACATTGTAATGAGTTTGGTATCGCGTCTGGGGTGTGCTTCAGAACACTCGCTGGGGGAAATGTCAAAGAGCCATCAGTGATGTGTGCTTCCTGGATGTGAAGGAAAATTACTTTGGCACTCCGTAAAGCAGCCCTTGCAATGTCTGTCCTGTGGGTTGTCTATGAAGACTACAAGTCTGAGGCTGTCCAAAGTACTGTGGCATCAGCCTGTTGTTCCCTTTCAGTTATGTAGTAACACTTTAGGATGAATCCTCCAGGCTTTCTTTATTTTAGCATCCTATCTAGAATGGTGTTCTACTGTACAACTTCAGCTTGTCTTTGGCATAACATCAAGGGAGTGTTTAGAACCACATCCAAATACCAGGCTCATAGGGCATTAAAGTATGCCCTGCCAGCCTGCTGTCTTCCATAACATCTAAAGCTGTACTGTATTGTTTTTTGATAAGGTGAAACAAGTCCTGGTTATGATGTGCTTTTGACATATGCTTAAATTTTGAGATATTTTGAAATTAACAAAAAGTTGGATTATGATATCTCAAAATGATTTGTAGACATCATGAAACAGGTGAAGGTTCAGGTTGGGATTAACACCATTCCTTCATCCAGAAAAGCACTGCCTTTGTAGAGTTTACACGCCCTTCTCATTTTTGTGTATATTTTAGTCCAGTTTCCTTCCCACTTCCCAAAGATTGTGTGTTGGGTTAGTTCACATCTCTGTGAGCTGGATGTGAGTCAGCGTGGCCTGTTCATCCAGAGTTGTCTCCTGCCTTGCGCTCAGTGCTGCTGAAGTAGGCACCAGCTCCCCACAACCTTGAACTGGATAAGCAAGTCAGAAAATGGAAGAAGGGACATGTCTGACGTTTAGAATATACAGAGATCCTAAAATCAGAGTTGCATACCATCCTATGAGACCTGAACTTTGAGAAGCTGTACGTTTTAACATAAGTCTGGTGTATTGTTTGTTTGGCATGAGTAAGTAGTTATCACATTGGCCACAAATATTTCAATTGCAAAAGTCCACTTTTTTTAATTTGTCTCAGTGACATTTGGAGCTATTTTTTCCTGCTTTTTTATACCAACTTAAACGTCATTTATTGTTTTATGCAGTATGGGATTGAACTAAGATATATCTAGGTTTCCCATCCCAGCTTGATCACACTGTCTTAGGGTTAACTCAAACAAATGGCCCTGTGTGAGTGTCAGTTTAGATAGATAGATAGATCTTTATTGTCATTGTCACTTTTACAAAGGAAAAGAGGGTTAATGCTTATGGAATCAGCCATTTTCTGTTCAAATTCATTCAGAAGGCATTGTTTTATTCACTTGGATATATGTAGCATGTTGTATGGATATGTGATTGCAAGTCTTAATTAAATAGATGAAGATGCCCTAGTGAACACTACAAAATGTCAAAGTCTGACCAGAGGTGAATACTTTCATGTTCGTATTGTAGACACTAACACAGAAGCACCTGGGACTGAGCTTCTTTATTACATTAGCAAGTGTTGTGAGTCCTTCGGGTAAATGAATACTAACTACATCATGTATATGTACAGTATACTGTATATATAAAACAGAATGTCTGTTTTGTCTGTTGGCATGTTCTCTATACAATCCTACAACCTTTGACTAATCCATGTAGGTGGCGCAGTGGTAGCGCTGCTGCTTTTCAGTAAAGAGATTGTGGGTTTGCTTCCTGGGTCCTCCCTGAGTGAAGAGCGCTTTGAGTAGTGAGAAAAGTGCTATATAAATGTAAAGAATTATTATTATTATCCGAACCAAAGTTGGCATAGTTGCTCTATATGAACATACTGACAAGACAGACTACTTTGGAACCCAAAATTTTGACCCTGGGGGTCCCAGTGGATTTTCGGTTTTTTTCCTGCGTGCTACAGTTTGCACACCAGTGCCACCTGCTGGCTCAGAGCAAATGTTACAGTCCTATACCCTTTGAGTGATCTGGAGCAAATTGTACATTGTTTCGCTTTCTAGGACCATAGGGAACAGAAAGGTTACTTTGGAACCCAAAATGTTGACCCTGGGGGTCCCAGTGGATTTTTGTTTTTTTCCAATGTGCTACAGTTTGAACACCAGTGCCACCTGCTGTCTCAGAGCAAGTATTACAGTCCTATACCCTTTGAGTGACCTGGACCAAATTTTGTGTAGTTTTACTCTCTAGGACACAGGTGTTGGACTCCGGTCCTCAAGGGCCGCAGAGGTTGCATGTTTTCATTCTAACCATCTTCTTCATTAGTGAGCCGTTTTTACTGCTAATTAACTTCTTTTGCTTTAGTTTTAATTAACTTGACTCAGGCCCCTTAATTGTCTCTTTTTCCTTAATTAGTAGCCAAACAATAATGAGACATCAAATAAGCCACCATATGACCAGGTTGCCCATCACACAATATCTGAAAATAAATAAAGGTGAAGGTCTCGGTAAGGTTGATCTTACCCGTTAATTAACGGGCTTAATTAACACAGAGAATTGGCTTCTCATTAAGAGACTGTTTGGAGTGAAATTGGTTGGAGTTTGAAATCCCAGTTTAGCTGGTCATCTGTTGGCTCGTTTCAAGTCTCATTTCTGTTTGGCTGCCATTTAATGAAGAAACAAATCAATTCAGAGGACTGAATCCTTAAAAACAGGACTATTGAAATGAAGGGAAAAGGAGTTGATTAGCAGTGAAAACTGGTCACTGGTTAGGAAAAGGGTTAGAATGAAAACCTGCAGCCACTGTGGCCCTCCAGGCCCGGAGTTCGACATCCCTGCTCTAGGACCATACAGACAAAACAGACTACTTTGGAGCCCAAATTGTGGAAGCCTGTGTTTTGCTTGTATCTAGTGTAATATAAAAAGGGTGTATTTGTTAAGGCTTAATCAAGAGTGAAAGTGCAGAGCAACACAAATAGAATCAGAGGGTTGTTGTTTAACTCCTGATTTGTCAGCTTTAAGTCATAATTTAAGTACTATGAACTGTCCACCTTGAACTAAATGGATGAGTCAGACATGACAGCATTTATGGCTACAACCCAGCAAGGAGTTACCACAATTCTGGGAACCAATTGGACCCAAAAAGAACAAATTCTCAGTTCACGAGAGCAGAGGCACTGACGAAGATGCAGGGTGGATGACAGATGAGACAGCTAGCAATAACAGGGACACCATTTTAAAACACATAAACCTTTACTTTCATTCCTTAACCCATTCTACAAATATAACCGGGCAACACCGTGTACTTCAGCTAGTTAGTTCATAAAGGGGAGCACTGCCTTTGAGCCATTTCATTCTTTGTATCTCTGTTTACCCAGAATTACTCTTTCTGTACTTAAGTCTTTTTTATTTTATTTAAATCCAGCTCATCATTTGATTTATTACTCTGAATAGTAGGCTTTGAGTCAGGAAATCTTGTGATTCTTTGGTGTTTACCAACTGCAGGAAGACAAACCATCATGCTTCAGTGTTCAGTGGGGTTTGCCAAAGCAGAGTGGGATCACATGTTTACTTTGTTGTTTTAATTTGTTTTATCAATCTGAAAGAAGAATCCATATTTACAATGGTGCTGTGTTCATGAAAAATATTCTGTTTACTTCCATGGGTAAGCTAGTCAATCAGTGTCTTCTGGGAATCTGCCTGGCTTCCTGTGAGCTTGTGGTTTGGACAACAACAGAGGAGTAGAACTCTTTGGTTTTAGCATTGTTGGCATTTTGAACATTTGTTTCCTTATTTAGAGCCATTTAATGTTTCTTGATGCTTTACAGTAAGAGCAATGAATTTCATTTCAATTTACTCTTAAAGAAGTGTAAGGAAGTATCTTTGAAGAGTTGATAGGTAGTGCGTTGTGAAACCAACTAAACTAAGGTACCAACACAAAAACAGATTATGATGGTTTTTTTTCACATATGCCTGGTATGAACATCGGAGCAGAATACCAAAGAAGCACTAGAGACAAGGCCACAAAGCCCAGAGAATGAGTCTCTTAAACATTCCTAGGAACACACAGTTTTTTTTCCAAAAAACTCAATGCTGCACAGATGTCAAAACAGACAAAATACCGTGCGTACGAAAAGCATTCACTCCCTTACAAATATTCATATTTTATTATACAACACTGAATCACAATGGATTTTATTTGTTGTTGTTTTTGACGTTGGTAATAACAAAAAAAACTCTTTAAAGTCCAAGTGAAAACAGATCTCTATAAAGTGGTCTAAATTAATTACAAATATAAAACACAAAATAACTGATCCCATTAGTATCCCCCCTTGAATTTAACATACTTACAGTGCACCTGGAAAGTATTCCCAGTGCATCACTTTTTCCACCTTTTGTTATGTTATAGCCTTATTCCAAAATGGATTAAATTCATTTTTTCCCTCAGAATTCTACACACAACACCCCATAATGACAACGTGAAAAAAGTTTACTTGAGGTTTTTGCAAATTTATTAAAAATAAAAAAAATGAGAAATCCCATGTCCATAAGTATTCACAGCCTTTGCTCAATAATTTGTCGATACACCTTTGGCAGCAATTACAGCCTCAAGTTTTTTTGAATATGATGCCACAAGCTTGGCACACCTATCCTTGGCCAGTTTCGCCCATTCCTCTTTGCAGCACCTCTCAAGCTCCATCAGGTTGGATGGGAAGCGTCGGTGCACAGCCATTTTAAGATCTCTCCAGAGATGTTCAATCGGATTCAAGTCTGGGCTCTGGCTGGGCCACTCAAGGACATTCACAGAGTTGTCCTGAAGCCACTCCTTTGATATCTTGACTGTGTGCTTAGGGTCGTTGTCCTGCTGAAAGATGAACCGTCGCCCCAGTCTGAGGTTAAGAGCGCTCTGGAGCAGGTTTTCATCCAGGATGTCTCTGTACATTGCTGCAGTCATCTTTCCCTTTATCCTGACTAGTCTCCCAGTTCCTGCCGCTGAAAAACATCCCCACAGCATGATGCTGCCACCACCATGCTTCAATGTGGGGATGGTATTGGCCTGGTGATGAGCGGTACCTGGTTTCCTCCAAACATGACACCTGGCATTCACACCAAAGAGTTCAATCTTTGTCTCATCAGACCAGACATGGTCTCATGGTCTGAGAGTCCTTCAGGTACCTTTTGGCAAGCTCCAGGCGGGCTGCCATGTGCCTCTTACTAAGGAGTGACTTCCGTCTGGCCACTCTACCATACAGGCCTGATTGGTGGATTGCTGCAGAGATGGTTGTCCTTCTGGAAGGTTCTCCTCTCTCCACAGAGGACCTCTGGAGCTCTGACAGAGTGACCATCGGGTTCTTGGTTACCTCCCTGACTAAGGCCCTTCTCCCTCGATCGCTCAGTTTAGATGGCCGGCCAGCTCTAGGAAGAGTCCTGGTGGTTTCGAATTTCTTCCACTTACAGATGATGGAGGCCACTGTGCTCATTGGGACCTTCAAAGCAGCAGAAATTTTTCTGTATCCTTCCCCAGATTTGTGCCTCGAGACAATCCTATCTCGGAGGTCTACAGACAATTCCTTTGACTTCATGCTTGGTGTATGCTCTGACATGAACTGTCAACTGTGGGACCTTATATAGACAGGTGTGTGCCTTTCCAAATCATGTCCAGTCAACTGAATTTACCACAGGTGGACTCCAATTAAGCTGCAAAAACATCTCAAGGATGATCAGGGGAAACAGGATGCACCTGAGCTCAATTTTGAGCTTCATGGCAAAGGCTGTGAATACTTATGTACATGTGCTTTCTCAATTTATTTATTTTTAATAAATTTGCAAAAATCTCAAGTAAACTTTTTTCACGTTGTCATTATGGGGTGTTGTGTGTAGAATTCTGAGGAAAAAAATGAATTTAATCCATTTTGGAATAAGGCTGTAACATAACAAAATGTGGAAAAAGTGATGCGCTGGGAATACTTTCCGGATGCACTGTAAGTAACCCTTGGTGTAGCTAATTGGTTTTAAAAGTCACACAAAATGTTCAGTGGAGGTCACCTGTCTGGGGTTGCAGTATAAAGTCACCTTATCTGGAAGGTCCAACTTGTGAGTGGTCAGTACAGTGTATTCAGTATACCGAACACAAAAGAAGACTCCATGAAATTCAGTGAAAAGGTGATTGAAGAGCACAAGTCAGTAGATGGAGACAAAAAAATGTCCAAGTCACTGAATATCTCTAGGAGTCGAATTATATCATTCATTAAGAAATAAAAAAGCTAAGGCATATCTATAAATCTGCCTAGGGCGGGCACACAGCTCCCCAAACCTGACACAGACAGATGCAGGACATGTGTTCAGCATATGTGTTTTTTATTTTTTCGAGGGGAAATGCTTCCACTCGTTTCCCACCTCCTCAGCACATTAGAGCAAACACCAATAATACAACAAATATAGCACTTTGCTTTTGCCTTCTCTCTTCTTCTTTTTCTTTCTCTCTCTCTCTCTCTCCTTCTGCCTCCACTTCTCCTGGAAGGCTTTGTCTTCCTTCCTTCCCAAATGGAGTGAGGCGGCTTCTTCTATAAAGCACTTGCAAGTGCTCCAGGTGTCCCGTAGTCTCCTTTTGACAGCACGTCCGGTGTGGCAGAAGTGCTGCAATAAAGGAATCCACATTTCCTACAGCATCCCTTGGCTGCATCCACAGGACCCAACAGGACTGTACCAAACTGTAACTCCCAGGAGCCCTGTGGTAGTCCATTGTGCCACAGCTGCCCTCTAGTGTTGCTGGGGAGATAATGCCCTGAGCACAATCTCGCCCCAAGTCCTTCAATGGCGAAGGCATCCTGGCCATCCACCACATCATAAAAATTCAGAGATTGGGCAAAAAGAAGACTAGTGAGGGAGACCACCAAAAAATCTGTGACAACTGTGAAAAAATGTCAAGCAACACAGCAAAGAGAGCTAGAGTTTACCAGAAGGCACAAGGAAGACCCTGAAGTCAGCTAGAAGAAGGTTCTCTCATTTGATTAGACCACATTTGAGCGTTTTGGCCATCAGACTAAATGGCATATTTGACGTAAGCATACATTGCGCATAATAATAATAATAATCAAAAAGCATGGCGGTGGCAGCATCCTATTTTTAGGGATGCTTTGCTGCAGAGTGGTGGCACTGAGGCTCGGGATCTGCACCGGCAATTGGAAGGTTGCTGGTTCGAATCCTATAAGATGCCAGGAGTGACTCTACTTCATTGGGCCCTTGAGCAAGGCCCTTAACCTGCAATTGCTCTGTCCTGGGAATGATGTTAATCTGCATCCAGGTCCACCGTCTCGCAGGGAAAACCTCGGGTTTGGTGTCAGGATTGCCACTCCAGCCACTGTAAAAAACCTTACACTCTTCAGTGTGGTGCTGAGGTGTTGCACAGCTGCACTCGCTCCCAACCTTCTCTGCAGCAGGCCCTACAAGATGGTAAGACCTTGAGGTAGAAGGATGGAAGGATGAGCTTGTGCAAAGTAGTTGTTAATATTGGTGGTAGTGAGGGTGCGCAATCCTCAGTCACACATTTTGTTTAACATTTCGTAACAGGGCTTCATATTAGCTGTTTTCCTCCTATATCCCTAAAGTCATACATTTTAGATGAAACCTCTATTCCATGGCAGGACCCCAGGGGTGGATGAGATACGCCCGGAGTTCCTCAAGGCTCTGGATGTTGTAGGGCTGTCTTGGTTGACACGTCTCTGCAACATCGCATGGACATCAGGGACAGTGCCTCTGGATTGGCAGACTGGGGTGGTGGTCCCCCTCTTTAAGAAGAGGGACCGGAGGGTGTGTTCCAACTACAGAGGGATCACACTCCTCAGCCTCCCTGGAAAAGTCTATTCGGGGGTTCTGGAGAGGAGGGTCCGTCGGATAGTCGAACCTCGGATTCAGGAGGAACAGTGTGGTTTTCGTCCTGGTCGTGGAACAGTGGACCAGCTCTACACCCTTAGCAGGGTCCTGGAGGGTGAATGGGAGTTCACTCAACCAGTCTACATGTGTTTTGTGGACTTGGAAAAGGCGTTCGACCGTGTCCCTCTGAGAATCCTGTGGGGGGTGCTACGGGAGTATGGGGTACCGGACCCCCTGATAAGGGCTGTTCAGTCCCTGTACAACCGGTGCCAGAGCTTGGTCCGCATTGCCGGCAGTAAGTCGAACCCGTTTCCAGTGAGAGTTGGACTCCGCCATGGCTGCCCTTTGTCACCGATTCTGTTCGTAACTTTTATGGACAGAATTTCTAGGTGCAGCCAGGGTGTTGAGGGGGTCCGGTTTGGTGGACTCAGGATTGGGTCACTGCTTTTTGCAGATGATGTTGTCCTGTTTGCTTCATCAGGCCGTGATCTTCAGCTCTCTCTGTATCGGTTCGCGGCTGAGTGTGAAGCGGCTGGGATGGGAATCAGCACCTCCAAATCCGAGACCATGGTCCTCAGCCGGAAAAGGGTGGAGTGCCCTCTCAGGGTTGGGAGCGAGATCCTGCCTCAAGTGGAGGAGTTCAAGTATCTCAGGGTCTTGTTCACAAGTGAGGGAAGAATGGAGCGTGAGATCGACAGGCGGATCGGTGCGGCGTCCACAGTAATGCGGGCTCTGCATCGGTCTGTCGTGGTGAAAAAGGAGCTGAGCCACAAGGCAAAGCTCTCAATTTACCAGTCGATCTATGTTCCTACCCTCACCTATGGTCATGAGCTATGGGTAGTGACCGAAAGAACGAGATCACGAATACAAGCGGCTGAAATGAGTTTCCTCCGCAGGGTGTCTGGGCTTTCCCTTAAAGATAGGGTGAGAAGCTCAGTCATCCGGAAGGGGCTCAGAGTAGAGCCGCTGCTCCTCCGCATCGAGAGGAGTCAGATGAGGTGGCTCGGGCATCTGATCAGGATGCCTCCTGGACGCCTCCCTGGTGAGGTGTTCCGGGCACGTCCAACCAGGAGCAGGCCCCGGGGAAGACCCAGGACACGCTGGAAGGACTATGTCTCCCGGCTGGCCTGGGAACGCCTCGGAATTCTCCCGGAAGAGCTAGAAGAAGTGGCCGGGGAGAGGGAAGTCTGGGTATCTCTGCTCAAGCTGCTGCCCCCACGACCCAACTTCGGATAAGCGGAAGAGGATGGATGGATGGATGGACCTCTATTCCATTGTAATTTGGCTCAGTGACGGTGGGAGTGTGAGCAGCCCCTTCGTTAGACTGGCACTCTGTGTTTGGTTGGCTCCTGCTGCTGCAATTGGACTAAGAAGGTTGGAGAATGTTATGTTATAAAATGAAGCTTAACTGCTTGAGTAGAATGTGACTAGAGGTGTCTAGAGCTGATTGTTTGCACAAGCAAGCCATCGTAAAATAAGTGTGAATAGTGAGGAACACTGTAATCTAAATTAAAATATTATAAAAGTGTTAGATTACGTTGTCTGGGGATAAACAAAACAGCCAAACCAGAAGTAAGGTATATGAAGGAAGTCATATAATAAATAAATGTTATATATAAAGTTTGTTTGAGAAACTGAGACTCTGCTGAAGTTCTCAGGAGCATACATTATGATCGGTAGCAAATGTGAGCCACCCTCAAACCCAAAAAAAACGCTTCCTGTCAGGACTCCACATTCCAAGACACGTGCAGAACGATGAGGGACGACCGGAAATTGCCCCACTTTGGATGGACCCTTAGTTAGGGTTGAGTCAGGATCTCACTTCTGACCTTGCTGCCATGGCCCTGCCTAGAGTACGTGACTCCCGGTAGCATCTCTCAGAGGATCATTGATCTCACAAAGCTGAATCAGTGGATGGTCATTGTCATGTCACAAGCCAGGATCAAACCCTGGACAGGACGCCAGTCCATTGCAGGGTGAAGGCACACACATTAGGGCCAATTTAACCATCTCACCTAACCTTCGTGTCTTTGGGACAGTGGGAGGAAACTGGTACCACCAGGAGGAAACCAGTGAAGACATGGGGACAACGTGGAAACTCCACAAAGGGAGGACCCAGGAAGTGAACCCTGGTGTCCTTAATGCAATCCAGTAGTGCTACCACTCTGCCACTGTGCCCTCCAATTCAGTGGAGGGTGTGTGGGTAAAATGATTGCAGCAAAATGAAGTCCAGCAACCTGCACCTTGGGAGATTTATTTTCCAGCAAGGCAATGACCATAAACCTAAAGCTGCACAGGAATGGACTCTAAAAACAACAATTAATGTCCTGGAGTGGCCAAGTCAGAGTCCAGATCTCAGTCCAATTGAGAATTTGTGGTTGGACTTGGATAAAGGCTGTTCACTTGCGATCAACATGCAACCTGACAGAGCTCGAGCAGTTCTGCAAAGAAGAAGAATGGGGGAAAGTGCAGAGTCCTGCTGCTAGAGTCCTGTGTACACAGACCCGAGGCTGTCGTGGCTGTCCACGGTGCAGCTACTAAATGCTGACTTGAAGGGAGTCATATGTTTGTAATTAATTTAGACTACTTTACAGGGATCTGTTCTTCACTTTGACATTAAAGAGTCTTTTTGTGTTGTCAGTGTCAAAAGATTCTAAACTAAATCCACTGCAATTCAATGTTGTATAACAATAAAATGTGAAAGCTTTCAAAGGGGTGAATACTTTTTCCAGGCACTGTATACATCTCAAATGTAAATGTAACATGGCATGCTGAGGAGCATATGAAGACTATTATCAAATAATTGTGCGCACATGTAGCGCAGAGAACAGACCATACTGCAGGCATTGCGTATAGACTTGTACCGTTCAGAAGTTCAGTGGGTTTGTATTTTGCTTTGTAGTAGGTGCCCTGTACAGCTGGCATTAATGTGCATTTTCCAGTCATGACTGGATAGCACTGGTCCAAATTAAATCCAAGGTGTAAATGAATTTGTGATCAGATCACTTAGAACGCATTCAGAGGTCGCCTGACACAGATGGTGGCCACATTTAACGAAAGTGTAAATGTAAATGCATTGTCTCTCTGCATACCCTAGCCATGTAAGCAGAAATTGTTTTTTGTTTTGGTCGCGGCCATTGCCATCCGATCTGTATCTGGATACAAAACAGACACTGAGAGTACATTTCAATGCAATGTGCAAATTTCATTCATTCATTTTCCACCATGGGGTGGCGCAGTGGGTAGCGCTGCTGCCTCGCAGTTAGGAGACCTGGGTTCGCTTCCCAGGTCCTCCCTGCGTGGAGTTTGCATGTCCTCCCCGTGTCTGCGTGGGTTTCCTCCGGGCTCTTCGGTTTCCTCCCACAGTCCAAAGACATGCAGGTTAGGTGGATTGGCGATTCTAAATTGGCTCTAGTGTGTGCTTGGTGTGTGGGTGTGTTTGTGTGTGTCCTTCGGTGGGTTGGCACAATGCCCAGGATTGGTTCCCCCGTGACCCTGTGTTCGGATTCAGCGGGTTGGAAAATGGCTGGATGGATGGATTTTCCACCATTTATCTGAAGCCAGGTGACAGGGACAACAGTCTTAGCACTGAGGCCCAAACGTCCTTAACCATACTCATACTGTGGGATCCCAAGGTGTTCTTAACGCCATCTGGGAGACAAAGTCCTCCCAGCAAGCTTTGGGTCTCCCCCGGGGTCTCCTCCCTGCTGGTCGTGCCTATAAAAACTCCACAGAGAGTCATCCAGGAGGCATCGTATCAGATGGCTCCAATTCTGCCAAATTCTATATGCATATACAATCTGTTACAAAATATGTGTTATTGCCAGGAGCTAAAGGGGTTTGTCTGTAACTTATTTTGCTTAACATTTTGAAACAGAACTTGATATTAACAGTTTTCCTCCAACACCAGTTCTTTGTCACTCTGGCCTCCAATCCAGGTAGTGTATTTTTCCCCGTCTCATCTGGGATGCCCATTCTCCTCCTACAATGGAAATTAATTTTGCGAGTTTTGCAACCTAAACCAGAAAACCACAGACTATGTGCATAGACTAGAAGGTGTAAAAAAAACTAAAAAGATCTAGTAAGTCCTAAATGCAGAAAATATAATCACTTACTACCATAACTGTACACCCAAGTTTATTATAATTAGTTATATTTTGTAAAACGTTACAGCTCATTAATAAAACTTCAGAACTATGTAGTCTCGCTCTCTCTTTGTCTTTCTCACCGCTCTGCTTTTCCAGCCCTGTGGCCAATGAGAGTGTAGCCACCTCCCGGACTTTCTCCAGCCCTCTGCTCTGCTCCACAAACTGTTCAGTTGTCCAGTGCTGCCCAACTTATCCTCCACCCTCTACCTTTCCCCTATTTTGGCGATTGCCTTGTCTCCATTTCTTTTCATTTCTGTCGTTTCTTTGTTCTGTTCTATAGCTCCTTCCTGCACTGACCCCGCACACTTTTATGCTCTACATCATACTCAAGTGGTGACTGCCTAATTGCCATGCTGTTTTCAGCCAGCAATCACTAATCATCCCTCCTGCCAGCAAGTATGCTTCCTGTACCAATCCATGTGCCACCACTAAAAGGAATTAAATAATTTAAACTAATTCACACCCCCCATCACCTCACTACAGGGCCCAAAACGAATTTGTGGATTTTCGCATTTATGGTGGTTAGGAGCAATCGCATGAGATATTTCTAAATGTTTTATAATCACAGTGCTGTGCTTTTCTGAATGCAGAATAAGAGAAGAGAAAAAAGGCCAGCCAATTAAATGAGGTCAGTTATTATCGCTGATTGTGAATCTGGTTGGAACAAAAACCTGCAGCCACATGGGGTCCCCAGTACTGAGGTTGGGAACCACTGAGCTGGTGGAAGAACACAGAGGTGGCGTAACACTCCAGCAGTCTTTCAGGCCCTTAATCTGGCCATTTATAATAGAGTATAATATACGTAAACCTACTCTTAGAAGCCAAAATTAATTAGAGAGCATTTCAAGGTTTTTTAGGGTCATTATTGTCATATGCACAGAGTACAGTGAAATTCTTACTTGTATGTGGTAGCAGGTGCAAAGTCACAGTCAAGCAGAGCCTCTGTTCTCTTTTTGTTTTTAAGGCTATGAATGTTATCTATTCACAATCCAGGCACTGAGCCAGTGCATAGTTCCTTTCTAAACATCTGTTATGTAGTTCTCTGCCTAAGTGCATCACCAAATATTTGATGTGTTATTTACTTATTGTCTTGGTGCATTTTGCATATTATTTCAGTTCTTTTTTTAGGTGTGTTCACATATAATGAGTGAAGTACCTGTGACAATCGATAGCCATATCTTTCTGTCTGTCTGTATGCATGAAACAACTCAGCTCCCTTTACTTTCTCGTATGCGAAGTATACGAAAACTATTGGAATCGTCCAAATATTAGATTTTGTGATTTTTTATGAATCTTGATGTTTTAGACCTCCCTGAAACTGAAAATACCATTTTTGGAATTATGTCTGTGTGTGTGTGTGTGTGTGCTGTGGTGGGCTGGCGCCCTGTCCAGTGTTTGTTTCCTGCCTTGCACCCTGTGTTGGCTGGGATTGGCTCCAGCAGACCCCCGTGACCCTGTAGTTAGGATATAGTGGGTTGGATAATGGATGGATGGATGGATGTGTGTGTGTGTGTGTCTGTATGTAAACATGATAACTTGAGTACACTTTCACTTAGGTCAACCAAATTTTGCATACAAGTATTACGTATAAAACGTAGATTTGTGTCAACTTTTGAGCTATTTCCGTTAGCCAGAAGTGGTATTTTACCTTTTATTCATGCAGCTGCAGAGTCAGATTTATTCAACTTTACTTTTACAATAATTGTTCAATATATTATTAATTTGATTTGATTTGTTGTTGATGATTATTTAATGTGCATAATGTAAAAATATAATTGTCTTGTGGTTTACTCCTAAAATATCCATCCCCACATCTGAGTATACATGAAAGTCTAGGGGAGACCACTCCCAATTTTTATAAAAATGTGGCACACATATTCTTATTAAATTTGATTAATTTTCAATGAGATATCTTGAACAGATCATGCTGTACACTGTTTTAAAATTGCAAAATCTCCCATTTGAAAGCAGTTGCGAAATTGCAAACTCGTCTAACTTAAAACGGAGAAATGTTCTGTGTAACGTTAACTAGGAATTAGTTTACTGTTTCAGTTGTACCTTAAGAGCGCTTACACCCACGTGAATATTTTCACCTTTGATAGACGCTACTGATGGTAAGCAGGTACTCAGTATAAGTAAATGAAAAACCAGCAGTCTGCATGCTGACTTTCACTGCTGACTGCTTGTGCACGCGTGGACGGCAATCCTCTCTCCAGCAGCTCCAGCGAGGCACACACAGAAACTGCAGCAAGTATCTTCCTCCTCACGGTGCCGTAATTAGTAACAGGTATTTTACCGTATATACTCTCATATAAGTCGATCATAAAATCAGACCCTGACTTATACGTCCGTTCAAAAATATGACACTTAATTTTTTTTTTTATATCTTCTTGCCTCCTCCAATCTCACAGCAGTTTCTCAGACACATTGAATTTTGTTGCAACAGCGCAGTTACCAATTTCTTTCACCATTTCAACGACTTTTAATTTTAAACCAGTTTCATATTTTCTTCTGATCGAACGCTCCATCGTAGATAAGGGATGCTCTTACGATAAAGGTGTATGAGGATGTGAGATACAAAAAACACAAAACAGTGCAAATGTCGCTTTGGAATAGTTCGGGTGTTACTGTGTGGTCACGTAGGCACAATAGAGAGAGGGGTTAGGAGAGCACGATCATGCAGAGCATTGCCGCACTCACATAGAAAAAAAGGGAGGTGTACTCCGTGGTTACTCTTTCAGGTGGGCATCAGCATATCATAATCTCTTGGACCAATAGCGTGAGTTTTCCGCATTCGACATTATAAAATACCGGAGATTATACGGTAAAATCAAGTCCGGACTTATCCGCGGGAGAACTTAAATGCAAGTATATACGGTAAATGATCTTGCTAACCGTAAAAGTATAAAATGCAAACAAGGAAAAGAAAAGGATTTTCTGTTTATGAATGAAGTGCCCTGAGAAGTGTAGGCCAATGTGCAGAGAGCAAAAACACATTTAGATTGTACTTACCGTATACTAAACCAAGCTCACAGCTCCATTATCTGCACATTATAATGATTCAGTTTTTCACTGTCACTGTAATTTACTAGGATGGCCAGACATCCATTTCAGGCAGTGCACTGTGATAAATAACTGAACACCAGTAAAATGTCCCGTGCTTAACAGGCTGCCCACCTAATAAAACATTGCTCCTCTGAAACCAGCATCCTCACTATATAGAATACACTATATAGAAAAGCGTGTATAAAACCCAATAGACTCCATCTGCAGACAAGGCGACCTGAGACACTGTGAGGCCCATAAGATGACGCCCCTGTCGACAGCATCCTCTTTCGACCCCACCCACTTTCCGGACCCCCCAGCACTGTTGCTGGCCCTGTGTTTTTCTACCTAGATCTGTGTTTATCTGTTCATGCCTATGTTTCTATATTTTGTCTCTTGAATCTGTTTTTTTTTTTATTTTTATCAATTGTTTATTTCTTTTAGCACAATTTTTGAGCTATGATTTCTTGTGTACATAAATGCATTGTTTCTAATATGTTAATGAAAACTTTGTCAACTCAGCGCATCTCTAAAACGTAATTACTAGTCTGTGCAGAACTAAATTAGCTTGGTGGTTGATTTGTTGTTGATGGTTCTGTAATGTACATGGTATAAAAATATAATAATTGTCTTGTAGTTTACGCATCAAATATCCATCCCCATATCTGAGCATACAAGAAAGTCTAGAGGAGACGACTCCCGATTTTTTATTTGCTATTTAATACTTTAGGTAGTTTCTATCCCAGGTTATGCACTAAGTTTTGTATGTGCTTCTATTCTTATTGGACCCCTCCGAATATTTGTGAAGCGCTTTAAGCATGTGAATGGTGCTATATAAGTAAAATCTAAATCTAATCTCTCTATTATAAAAAAAAACTTGACGAGACGTAATCTTTTGAAGAGAGATCTTTGAGAGACAGAGACAGAGAGACACTTTCATTTTCCGCGAGACAGGCAAGTCACATCTTCCTTACAACCTTTGGAAGCAAGTCCCGTGATACACATGCAGAGAAGGTTAGAGATAATGGAAGTAGGAAAATTCGAAAGTCTCAAGAAAATGAGAGTAAAGCTCACATTAGCGCAAACAAACGGAAAATATTACTCGGTGAAATAATGGAACAGCGAAAAGAGATCAAATAGTCTTTGAGGATGTCTGAGGGACAAGAGAGACAAGGCAGTGACTTTAAAACGTTCGAAACGCCGCACAAAATGAAGATCATGCCACACAGGAGCAGTGGCAAGCCAGCAGCTGATTGAGCAAAGAGGAGGTAAAAAAACAACTGTTATTTGATTCCCATTGTATCACCGTTCAAGAGGGGTTTCGGAGGAGCGAATGCGTCTCCTTGGGGTGCGTTCAGCCACCCTCTTCACAACGGCGCGTAGTGCTTGGCGAAGGGGTTGGCGAGCAAAGCGAGTTGTTATTAAATATTGTTATTGTTATTATGCCTAGGTGAGTGTCAACCAAAAAAGTCGTGGTCACAAGTGCTGGTCTGAGAGGACGTCAGTGGGGAAGAGGCTACTGGTTATCTCTGCACTGCTCTCACTTGCTCTGCTAATTTGTATCCTAATCCTTGGGCTGCACTACAAGAACAGTAAGTCCCTGAATTTTTACAGACACTATGCATTTTTTTACATTGCTGCAGCACAACTACAGTGGCTATAAAAAGTAATCGTCCCCTCGGAAGTTGAATCACAGCAGACTTAATTTGGCTTTTTTGACACTGAGCAAGAAAAAAAAAAGTGGACTGAATATTTTTTATAGGTATCATATGAAGCAAAGGCAAACAGACAAGCACTCAGTTTTGAAGATTTTGCAGTTTTTATTTTATAGTAAACAAAAAGCATATACACCAGAAAGTATTCTGTACCCACTCCACTGGGCCAACCGGGCCAAGTGCTAGGTTTCTGTAAGGTTTGTTGATGTCCTTCACTCTTGAATTGTTCCTTCACATCTGCTTCTTTCATTCATTTTTTGTTTCATTCCATCATAAACCCAAACTCTAAGCTGTTGATCTGATTTACAGCACCTCTCACACAAGAGCTGTAACTTGCTGTTTCCTTAAATGTTCACAACATTATTCGCACCATTAGTGCTTGTCCAGATCAGGTACAGGGGGGTAACTCATTCACCCATTCATGGTCCACTCGCTGCTTTTGTTTATTTATGAGTGGAATAAAAACCTGAATGTTGTTCTTCTCATTTCATTGAGAGGAAAACTCTAAACTAAAATGGAAGGTCCATCTACTGTAGTTTGGGTATCTACAGTAGATAATGTGCCCCCATAATAGGATACAGATTTGGTTCAGCAGCAAAAACAGACTTCACTACTAAAGGCCAAAACAGTCTTCTGCACAGAGTCAATAGAGCAGTCATTGGTGGCTCTTGCTCCAGTAAACCGCCTCTTAGGCATTAATAACCAAAAATAACATTTCCATCATAACTGAAAATACTTTTTAAACATTTTATGAAGAATATTCTTTTATATTTTACAATAAACCATATTTAGTGTGCAATGCACTGCAAGTGCTGGACCCCTTTTAACATCATTTTACCCCTGCTACTTACATATTTATGCTAGTAACTTCCAGGCTTGTGACACTCTGCCATTAACACTTGTTTTCTGCCACATGACAGCTTATTTAATAATAATAATTATTCATTACATTTATATAGTGCTTTCCAAGGTACTGAGTGCATATACAGTTGGGGGGGGCACTTCAGCCACCACTAATATGCAACACCCACCTGGATGATATAACGGCAGCCATTTTGCGCTAGTACGCTCACTAGACATTAGCTGTTATGTGGTGAGAGTGAGACAGATTGCCAATTAGGGGCCAGAATGACCAGGCCGTAGTGGACAAGTTAGCCTGAACATCAGAATACACCCTGCTATTAACCACAGCAAGTCAGAACCTCAATTTTCCGTCTCGTCCAAAACACAGCTTCATTTTTACACCACAGTGTCCGCATCACTGCACTGGAGCACTGGGATCCACATTCAGACCACAGGGAAGTGACTCCTGCTGGCCTCACCAACACATCTTCCAACAGCAACCCAAGCTTTCCTTGGTTGGTCTCCCCATCCAAGTACTGGCCTGGCCTGAATATGCTTAGCTTCAGGTGGATGACCTGTTCTGAAGTTCATGTGGTGTGGCTGCTGTTATGAAAGCTTATTTACAATGATTGTCTGGTGCCCATCAATGACATGGCACAGCTGGTATCTTAACATTGTTCAAGATAGATAGATAGATAGATAGATAGATAGATAGATAGATAGATAGATAGATAGATAGATAGATAGATAGATAGATAGATAGATAGATAGATAGATAGATAGATAGATAGATAGATAGATAGATAGATAGATAGATAGATAGATAGATAGATAGATAGATAGATAGATAGATAGATAGATAGATAGATAGATAGATAGATAGATAGATACTTTATTAATCCCAATGGGAAATTCACATTCTTCAGCAGCAGCATATTGATACAATAAATAATATTAAATTAAAGAAAGATAATAATGCAGGTGAAAAACAGACAATAACTATGTATAATGTTAAATGTTAACGTTTACCCACCCGGGTGGAATTGAAGAGTCGCATAGTTTGGGGGAGGAACGATCTCCTCAGTCTGTCAGTGGAGCAGGACAGTGACAGCAGTCTGTCGCTGAAGCTGCTCTTCTGTCTGGAGATGATACTATTTAGTGGATTCTCCATAATTGATAGGAGCCTGCTGAGCGCCTTTCGCTCTGCCACTGATGTTAAACTGTCCAGCTCCATGCCAACAATAGAGCTTGCCTTCCTCACCACTTTGTCCAGGCATGAGGTGTCTTTCCTCTTAATGCTGCCTCCCTAGCACACCACTGCGTAGAAGAGGGCGTTTGCCACAACTGTCTGATAGAACATCTGCAGCATCTTATTGCAGATGTTGAAGGACACTAGCCTTCTAAGGAAGTATAACCAGCTCTGTCCTTTCTTGCACAGCGCATCAGTATTGGCAGTCCAGTCTAATTTATCATCCAGCTGCACTCCCAGATATTTATAGGTCTGCACCATCTGCACATAGTCACCTTTGATGATCACGGGGTTATGAGGGGTCTAGGCCTCCTAAAATCCACCACCAGCTCCTTGGTTTTGCTGGTGTTCAGTTGTAGGTGGTTTGAGTCGCACCATTTAACAAAGTCCTTGATTAGGTCCCTATACTCCTCCTCCTGCCCATTCCTGATGCAGCCCACGATAGCAGTGTCATCAGCGAACTTTTGCACATGGCAGGACTCCGAGTTGTATTGGAAGTCCGATGTATATAGGCTGAACAGGACCAGAGAAAGTACAGTCCCCTGTGGCGCTCCTGTGTTGCTGACCACAATGTCAGACGTGCAGTTCCCAAGACGCACATACTGAGGTCTGTCTTTAAGATAGTCCACGATCCATGCCACTAGGTATGAATCTAATCCCATCTCTGTCAGCTTGTCCCTAAGGAGCAGAGGTTGGATTGTGTTGAAGGCGCTAGAGAAGTCTAGAAACATAATTCTTACAGCACCACTGCCTCTGTCCAAGTGAGAGAGGGATCGGTGTAGCATATAGATGATGGCATCCTCCGCTCCCACCTTCTCCTGATATGCAAACTGCAGAGGGTCAAGGGCGTGTTGAATCTGTGGCCTAAGGTGATGAAGCAGCAGCCTCTCCATGGTCTTCATCACATGTGATGTCAGAGCAACAGGCCGAAAGTCATTCAGCTCACTAGGACGTGATACCTTTGGGACTGGGGTGATATAAGATGTTTTCCAAAGCCTTGGAACTCTCCCCTGTTGCAGGCTCAGGTTGAAGATGCGCTGTAGAGGACCCCCCAGCTCCGATGCACAGACCTTCAGCAGTCGTGGCGATACTCCATCTGGACCCGCTACTTTGCTGGCACGAAGTCTCCTCAGCTCTCTGCTCACTTGTGCTGTTGTAATTATGGGTGGGGATGTCTCTCCTATGCTGGTATCAGCAGAAGGATGTGTGGAGGGTGTAGTACTCCGAAGTGAGAGTGAGAGTGGGTTAGGGTGGTCAAACCTGTTAAAGAAGTTGTTCATTTGGTTTGCTCTCTTCACGTCTCTCTCGATGGTGGTACCCCGTTTCGAGCTGCAGCCAGTGATGATCTTCATCCCATCCCACACTTCCTTCATGCTGTTATTCTGCAACTTCTGCTCCAGCTTTCTCCTGTACTGCTCCTTCGCCGCCCTGAGCTGGACTCGGAGTTCCTTCTGCACACGCTTGAGCTCATGCTGATCACCATCTTTAAAAGCCCTTTTCTTCTGGTTCAAAAGGCCCTTGATGTCACTTGTAATCCATGGCTTGTTGTTAGCATAGCAGCGTACAGTTCTTACTGGAACTACAATGTCCATACAGAAGTTGATGTAGTCAGTAGTACAGTCAACAACTTCATCAATGTTCTCACTATCAGATCCCTGCAGGATATCCTAGTCTGTAGTTCCAAAACATTCTCTCAGAGTATTCTCAGCCTCCGGGGTCCACTTCCTGAATGATCGTGTGGTTACAGGTAGGACTCTCATTTTTGGTTTGTACTGAGGCTGAAGCAGAACCAGGTTATGATCTGCTTTCCCAAGCGCAGGCAGCGGGGTGGCACTGTATGCGTCTTTAACGTTTGCATACAGTAAATCAATAGTCTTATTTCCCCGGGTGTTACAGTCCACATACTGGGAGAATGTAGGTAATGTTTTGTCCAGCGTCACATGGTTAAAGTCTCCAGCGATTAGCACAAGCGCCTCAGAGTGCTGCGTTTGTAACTTAGCAACAGCAGAATGGATGATGTCACTCGCTGACTCCACATCCGCCCGAGGAGGAATATACACGATGACAACAATGACGTGTCCAAACTCTCTGGGCAAGTAATAGGTACGTAAACTTAACGTTACTTCAGTAACTTGGCATTTGCAGTCATGAGCATTTCTCTTAATGTATACCTTGACTATATTAAAAAATTGTTAAAATATTGTTGTTCATATTTGTTGTATCAGATCCACTGCCCTGTATGGATATCACAAGTGAGAATGCCAGTATAATGTGCTCAGAGCCTAGCATCATGCATTATTAATAAACTCTGGATCATGCACAATATAAAACTTCTTCTTCTTCTTTTGGCTGCTCCTGTTAGGGGTCACCACAGCGAATCATCTACCTTTCTGTCCTCTACATCTTGTTCTGTTACACCCATCACCTGCATGTCCTCTCTCACCACATCCATAAACCTTCTCTTAGGCCTTCCTCTTTTCCTTTTGCCTGGCAGCTCTATTCTTAGCATCTTTCTCCCAATATACTCATCATCTCTCCTCTGCACATGTCCAAACCAAGCACAATATAAAACTGACATTACATTACATTTCAATTGCATTCCTGTATTAGCATAGCATTTTACTAGATGTCATAGCATAAAGTATTTCAGTTTATACATTTTTATTTTATTTTAAACAAACCATTTTCTTATCCGTACATACGTACAGTAACTGTTCACATCCAAAACTGATTTTCATATGAAGTTTTCAATTAATTTTTCTCTGCCTATGGGCAATTTCGGCTGTTTACACATTTTAAAAGCCTAATTTTCAAAGCTCCACATTCAGGTTGTGTAGTAATGTACTTCTCTCACTTCACACTCTCTGTATCCATAATGAAAAAGAATCCTATGGTGTAAATTTTGTATAATACCGCCATTCATATTTTTTTTATTTTCTATCTTACAGTATAATCTTCTGATTAGTTCCATATTTTTAATACATTATTTTTGTATGTAATGTGGATGGCGCAGTGGTATTACTGCTGCCTCACAGTAAGTAGGCCAGGGTTCATGTCCTAGGTCCTCCCTGCATGGAACTTGCATGTTCTCTGCATGAGTTTCCTGCGGGTGCTTAAGTGTCCTCCAACTGTCCAAAGACATGAAGGTTAGGTAAATTGGTGATTTGGTTTGTGGGTGTGTGTCCTGCGACAGACTGATACCCATTCCAGGGTTTGTTCCTGCCTTGTGCCCTGTGCTAACTGGGATACACTCCAGCCTCCAACTGCAAATCTGGTCTGGATTAAATGGGTTAGAAAATTACCTTACATGTATTTGAATCATATGCCCTCTGTTCAAAGCTGCTAACTCATTTGCTAGATGTTATACTGTTCGTAAACAATTATGACAACATTTTAAGGTACAACACTCTCTTCCACAGCACAATATGTAGATACCTTCTCTTCTGCCCTGGAAGTCTTTGTCTAGAATTCCTTCAATAATAATAATTCTGTTTTTGTCTTATTTCAGCACACTCCAGGCTTTGCTTGTCAGAGTCCTGCATCACCGTGTCCAGCTCCATACTGGCGTCTTTGGATCGCTCTGTGAACCCCTGTGAGGACTTCTACTCCTATGCGTGTGGTGGATGGGTGAAGAGCAAGCCACTCCCTGATGGCCACTCTCGCTGGGGAACCTTTAACAACCTTTGGGAGCACAACCAGGCAATAATGAAGCATCTTTTAGGTAAGTGATGGCAGGGAACCCATCGTACACAGCTCTAATTTCATTAACAATGTGTAGCAGTTAAATGTATTAAGAAATAAAAATGAATTGGTACAGTTCCTTTTTAAGCCTTCCATTCCACTCAAGCTTGATTGACACATACAAAACATATCCACTTTGAAACTTCATGAATTAAGACCACCATCTACAGCACAAGAAATTCTCAAGTAATTCTTTAAATCCACATTTTGTCATGGTAGCTGCAACAGTTTGTGTAGCTGATGTTTATGCAGACTCACATTAAATGGAGATGTTATCTTTCACATCAATGGAAATATGACACATTCGTCACAGGAGACTAATGTAAATATCATTGTAATCTGTCTTATAAAAATAAGATGCACTTTGAAATAAAGTGTTCTTTATTTTCGACATTGACGCACCATTGACTGTACTTGTACAGACATGGACAAATATTTTGGTTACCCCTCCATGGAAAAAGAAGAACCCACAATTGTCTCTGAAACTGATCAAATTAATCGCTACTCATCATTGTTTATTGCATATTTAATAACAATCAGAGTTTGTTTAAGAGTTTTGATTCAACAGAATATTTCAAATAATAACACAAATGAAAATGACATGGAGAAAAATGATGAGACCCTTAACCTAATATTTGGCTGCACAATCCTTAGAGGCCATCACTGCAAACAAGCAATTCCTGGAGCTCTCCATGAGTCTTCTGCAGCTTTCCACAGGTAGTTTGGCCCACTCTTCCTGAGCAAACTGCTTCAGCTGTGTCAGATGGGGTCTTCTCCAACTGTATGTTTCAGTTCTTTCCACAGATGCTCGGCAGGATTCACGTCAGAGCTCATAGAAGGCCACGTCAGAATAGTCCAATGTTTTGTTCTTAGCCATTCTTGGTGCTTTTAAGCTCTGTACGTTTTGGCTCATTATCCTGTTGGAGGATCCATAACTTGAGACTGAGACAGAGCTTTCTGACACTGGGCAGTACAGTTCGCTCCACAATTTCTTGAGATTTCATTGCTTCTTGCGCAGACTCAAGGCACCCCCTACTAGCAAAACAGCCCCAAAACATAACCAAGCTTCCTCCATGTTTCACAGTAGGTATGATGTTCTTTTTCTTGAAAGCTTCATTTTTTCATCTGTGGATGTAGAGCTGACATGACTTGCCAGAAAGCTCTAGTTTTGTCTCATGTGTCAAAAGGACATTTTCCCAGAAGCATTGTGGCTCGTCACATTCAAATCACCTTAATAATACTACTTCATATATAGCTTCTGCTTCTTGATTTATATTTTGTTGAATAACAACAAAATGAAATTCTGTTATGTGCTATTCATCACTTGAGGATAGGTTTATCTAATTTCAGGATTGCTAAAGCCCACCAAATGTATACTGTATTTCTATTAATTTCAGAGGCCAAGGAAAAGATTGTAAAAATTTAAAAGCAAGTCCAAGGCCAATATTTATCAAGCGTCTCAAAATTACTCCTAGAAATTGCACTAAAAGTTGGTCTAAAATACAAATGTATCCTACCTCAGATTATTACATGAGAAGCATTTATGAAGCGTCCCACTCATACTCCCAGCTTTGAGAATGAAAGACGTCACATTTTCACGGCCACCCAAACCACAAAGTGGTACTCATGATGATGTTTTGTAGTTTCCTTGGAAATCATGATGAGTAATAACAATATTAAAAGGAGAAGTAAGATAAGGTGTTGCACTAAGAATAACATCAAACATAATATTGTAATGAGTACAGATATGGAAAGAATGAGACACACACATTGAATAAAAGTTAAGCCCAATAACTGGCAAGTTTATTTAACAATGAATGATCCACAGCTGTGCTTTCAGAAGAATCACCTTCCAACTGTTATGGCCACAAGAAGTGCCATGTAAAATACAGATTACTGAAACTAGCCTCTGCTATAAGCCACATTCACTATTTCAATATATAGTGGTGTGCCTGTGCCTGTCTCCATGATCTCCACTTATCTTCTCCAAGGCTCTATTTACCTCCCCCTGCCTTGTTGAACATTCCCAGGCTTGTAAAATGTAATTCAAATGTTCCAGGGGTTCATGGAATGCCATGCTCAGCATACCTGTGTGACTTTTTGTTGTCAATCACCCATGCTGCCCCACTTATCTGCAGTGTAATATACTGGCTATACTATACAGTTTGTAGCCATGAGCAGGAATGTATTGATACTGTGATATTGCATATCCATGTTCATCCACACTTGAGGAAATGGTCTTGTTTGGACATGATTGAAAGGTGACATAACCATCCTGAAAAGAAGCATTCTGAAATAAATATGGAGGTTGGGAGCATGCACTGACCCACCAGACAGCCAACCACCTCAGGTTTCCCAAGCACAGCTGTGCAACAGGTGACACCTCGGCACCACACTAGTTTTGAATGGAATGGACCAGTGTGAGGTTTTTTTTTACAGTGGCTGGAGTGCCAATCCTGCTAACAATCCTCAAGTTTTTCCTGCACATTGGAGGACCTGCTTGCAGGTTAACGTCATACCCAGGATGCAGCAATTCCTTGCTCAAGGGCCCAATGGAGTGGAATCACTTCTGACATTTACAGGATTCAAACCAGCAACCTTCTGATTGCCAGCACAGATCCTTAGCCACAGGACCACCACTCCACCCAGCATTAAAAGAGCCATTTGGAAATGGTCTGTTCAGAAAAGCCCATTGTTAAATAAAAACAATCTTAAAAATTAAGGCCATTTTGAAATAAAACCTACAATATATTTAATATTTAAAATTTAATACAGGGTGGTACAGGGAAACGGGAAATTTTTAAACTAGGTGTTGGCGACCCTGGAGCGTCAGCAGTTGTTTGAACCCAATGTGACTTCGTTTAGAACCCCTTGCCATTGGTTATAATGGAGCAGTGGAGTGGTGCGCAATGAGTGTTCGCTGTGAAAGCCTTTTATAAGAATGGTGATAGTGTGACTGCTGCGCAAAAGGGAATTTTGGTGTCATTTCCAGTTAGGATGTCATGATCGTGTCCCGTCTGCTCATGCGATTACAACATGGGTGCGTAATTTTGAATAAACGGGTTCAACCTTAAAAAAGAAGTCCCCAAGTTGAGCCACTTCACATACTGCCCGAAAATCAATGCCAGCTATTCGACGATTGGAAGGCACGTCATTTCATGCAATGGTGACATTCCATGGCCTCCGAGATCCCCAGATTTCTCTGTTTGTGATTTTTTCTGTGTGGACATCTTAAAAGCCAAGTGTACCACACACGTCCTGCAACCATTGTTGAACTAAAAAGGAGGACTGATGAGGAAATCGCTGGCATTCCTCTTGACATGTCACATCGAGCAATGCAGAATTTCCACAACAGACTGTCAGAATGTGTACGGAGAAATGGACCACACCTTCATGATGTTTTCTTAAGAACATAAAATGAATATTGAATGAATATTGATTACCATCATTAACTGCATATCCTGTACAATACATTTCATCATTAAATGTATTTTGTAATGTGTTTATTCGTGCATTGAATGTCAATTAAAAATTTCCAATTTTCCAGCACCACCTTGTATAACTACATTTTTAAAACAAAGACATAAAATTGTATTTAAAATTCTGCATTTTTTCACAGTTTAATGACTGCTTTACCTATATTGCTATGCTTTTCCATATTATTTATTATTTCATAATCATCATTTTTTCAATTTTAGTACAAATGTTTTTCCTTACAATAACAGGCAATTTATTAAGGTTCAAATATTACTCCTAAACTTTGAATTGTGGGTGAACTACTCCATTGACTGTCCCTTGTCGGTGTTAAGTAAGTATTGTGGGTTTTACCTCATTAGAAGGAAAGAAAAAAAAGTGGTTATAAAAGTTTCACAAAATTTGAGATTAGAGGCAGATTTAATTGTAATAATAATAAGTATTATTTACATTTGCAGCATGTAGCACTTTTGTCTCAAAGTCGAAGTGCTCAATGGATTGAACCTTAGTGACAAGCATTAAGAAGTAAATGTGATTGAGATCCAGCCTTTCCTGTAACATGCTTCTTTATTCTTGGCAGAGAATACAACTATGAATGGAACAAGTGAGGCAGAGCGCAAAGCCCAAAGGTATTTTCAGTCCTGCATGAACGAACAGAAGATAGAAGAACTGGGAGCCAAACCTCTAATTAGACTTATTAACGAGGTAAATCTGCAGCTGGAATGAATTGCTCTCTGGCTTAATACGTATCTGAACACAGACCTCGCCGTGATGCTGTAGTTCAGGACCATATGAACTCTAATTAATATTCTGAAAGTTTTTAATGTGGTATCCATTATAAATTGCAACAGAAACAGCCTTGGTCAACTAAACGCTGCTGATTCTGGACTACTACGCAATTTTATCCTTCCAGATCCCAGTTCACCATTCAGACTAATTTTAAATGTCTCTCTTCTTAAAGTGTTACTGGTATCGCTTATTCATCGTTGCAGACATACTTGACTAACAGATTTCAATTTATTCGGTTGAAAAACTGTGCTTCTCACCATCCATTAGTTCACCAAATTGTGCTTCAGAGATTAGTACCTGACCTGATTATGGCTCAATTATGTATCACCATGTAGGTTTGTGCGATTTTTGCAAAAAAATTATATCTTGATATTTTCTGAGACTTTGATGATAATGACAATTAGATGATATTTTGCATCCTTTAAAAATGTGTTTATGAAAGTCTTACTGATCCAGCTTGGTCTTGGTTATCGGATATTAAATGTAGCTTAATCATGAGATTAATGGAGGCAACAGTCTTATTTATTTACTTAAAACAGAGATAAACTAACACAAAAATATTAAAATCACCAGTCAAAGTATTAGTGAGATCAAACAGTGCAATTATGAGTAAACCATTTCAAAGTGGCTGCAGGCTTCCACGAAGACCAACACAACTATTCTAATGAGAACATTTTAAACAGGCACTTACCCTAAACAAGATATGAATCCAAAGGGAATAAAATACTAATCATAATTGAACTACAGGGCATGAACATTACAGTCTGGATAAACATAAACTGCTCTGCTTTAAGGTGAATTGTGCACCATACAAACAAGAACAAAAACCTAACATACTGTACTATAGTGTAAAAATCCAAGGTTCTGTCAAATACTGCACAGAAAAGAAAAACTATAGCTTTTATAAGCAAGTTCTGTCATAAATTACACAAAGATAAAAAAAAACCTATAATATTTTTAAACAAATGACTAACTTCAAGTTCTGTCCAGTATTGCACAAAGATGTCAGAAAATAAAGCAATTGTAAAATTCTACTGAGGACACTTCAAGTTGTGTGACAGAAACACCAGCTTGTCCACAGTATCTGACTTCAGAGCAGCATAGTTACTTGTTACAACGTTTCCTCCGGTGCTGAAGACCCTCAGAAGGGCTGCTTGAAGTAGGAATGCACAGGTACTTTTTTGCAAGCATCCCCACTTTGGGGAAATGTACTTCTTGTATTTGCAACCACTCAGGTGGACTTACATCCGTGTCCACGTCTGGTATCATCAAGTAGCTTGTGATCTCTTTTTCAATGGCAGTGTGCAGTGACTCACCTGCTGTGAATTCCTGTGTGTTTTTGAAATAGCTGCCAAAAGACTTCTTTTTCGTTTTCACCCAGCCATGGTTGGTTCAGATGTATACATTGGTTTAAATAGGACGATTGGGATTTACAGGTGGGCACAGCATCTCCATTCTGCTTCATTATTGCTTTAACATTGTTGTTATTATTGTACATACTTTATACATGAGTCAGGGCAGGATGGAGTGTGGTAAGGAAGCAGGGATCTATGCGAGTGTTTGAAATAATGAAGGAAAAAAAATGTGCTTAGAAATACGCAATGTTATTTGTTCAAACAGATTTTTTTTTTTTTGCATGACACCTACGGGGTTCTGTACTACTGGCACACTGACCGTGCATGCGTATGCATCACTTTGTGGACGTGCAGTAGACTATTCTGTTAGGTTACATGAGACAGTGATTGCGTGGACTCTCAAGGTGTGTTTTTGATTGTTTTTTGCAAAGTGAGTGACATACTCGATAATTTCAGCTTGCACATCGTTAAAACAACAATTAAGATATTGTTGTAGTTGGTACTTATCGTTCACTCCAATCACCATGATGTTCACATTTATTTTAATGCTGAGAATATTCAGCTTTTATACAGAATTTCTGCCATTCCCAGTGAAGCTTATTCTGCTTCCACTCTGCTTAGTTGTCTCCATCAATATAACTGATAAGTGATAACTCATCCTCTCCTGAAGCTTAACAAATCTTTAATTCTTCGTAAAGTTTCAAAAGTTACTATGCTAATATTTGTCAACTATCACATCTGGATTGTTGGCACTCCTATTCCAGTGTGCTCTGGAGTCATTTTGGTGTTATTTTTGACTGTTCTATAGAACTTTTAATTCTGTACCTCTTGTTGCTTTTTTCAAACTCCATAAAATGCCATGACTTCATAATCTCACTGTCCCACTTTGCAGCAATTCATACACTTTTTAATTTAAAGTTAGACTTATCTTATTAATAATAATCCTAATTATACCGAGCACTGCACTTGTAGAAACCAGAAGCAGAATTGTTTTACTCCTAACCTAACCCGAATTACTCCTTTGGAGATGTTTGTTGTGGCCTTTCCCTTGCCCCTTCCCTAACCTTAAAAATTGTCATATCAGCCCTAATGTTAAAATTGTGATATGGGTCCTGATGTTAATATTTGAACCCTGGGCTCTTACTAACCAAAGACATGGCTGGATTAAAAGCATTTAGACAGGCTGCTCCCACCCCTATTCTAAACCTTAAGGCCCGTAAACAACAACCCTGATGTTAAAAGTTTAATGGGAGGCCCTGATGTTAATCAGTGTTTTATAATTATTTATTTATACCTACCCCTATCCATCCATCCATCCATTTTCCAACCCGCTATATTCCTAACTACAGGGTCACGGGGGTCTGCTGGAGCCAATCCCAGCCAACACAGGGCAGGAACCAATCCCGGGCAGGGTGCCAACCCACCGCAGGACACACACAAACACACCCACACACCAAGCACACACTAGGGCCAATTTAGAATCGCCAATCCACAGGGCGCACACACACGGGACAATTTTGGATTGCCAATGCACCTAACCTGCATGTCTTTGGACTATGGGAGGAAACTGGAGCGCCCGGAGGAAAGCCACACAAACACGGGGAGAACATGCAAACTCCACGCAGGGAGGACCCAGGAAGCGAACCCAGGTCCCCAGGTCTCCCAACTGCGAGGCAGCAGCGCTACCCACTGCGCCACCGTGCCGCCCCTACCTACTCCCTACTACTTTACTAAACTTAAAATCACTAACCCTAGCCCTAATTTTAAAGTAACCCTAATGTTAATTTAATATTGGGTGCCTAAAATTAACCCTAGAACTCCAAAAATAATACCTTTTTTTGAAAAAAATATTTTGTATAGTGCCTTACACTATAAGGAGTATAGCTTTTAATTAATTTATTCTTAAGGTTTTTATAGATCTGAATAGTTTTAAAATTTATTTATTGAGCAGATCTTAAAAAAACAGTATTTTCAGAATTATTGATAGAAGCAATTTATTCTCCTGATAAGGGATATTTTAGGGCATTTATTAATTAATTAATTAATTTATTTATTTATTTATTCATTCTATAGATTTTAAAGTGTAAAAGGTATTTTATACAACTGTATGAACACTGAGATATAAAATAGCTTCTATACGGAAACTAAGTGTGCCAGAGCATGCCTTTATGGCCTGATCTCTTCATTCTCTCCTAACCTAATAATAATAAATTTTGTTTATAACGTGCCTTTCATAGCCCAAGAATGCAACGCAAGCATAGCAAAATAGTTTAAAATACATAAAAAGACAGCAGAAAAAAGTAACGAAACAGAATATACAAAGACTTGTCAAACAGATATGTTTTAAATCTGTTTAACTCAAGTTCATTTCCAAAGCACCTCCTTTTGAGGCCCCCTCATATATGCAGCATCTCCTCTAAAATTACAAACCATCTCATTCACTTTGCTCCTTATCTTCTGACCTTTATGTCATCCCTCAGTCCTCCTCTCCTCATAGGGTCATTCTTTAGTTCCTCAGCTCTATAATTCACTACATCTTCGTAATCGTTTTCTACATTTAATTTTCCTCTTTAAAAAAAAATAAAACCTGTTCAAACTTGTGCTTTCTCCATGAAACATCTCTTATAACTCGTTCAGTTTTTATTTTTAATTTCAAATTGTTATTTTGACTCGTTTTTATTGTATTTTATTTTACCATATGTATATGTAATATATGCAGTATCTAAATGTGTATGCAGTGCTTTTTTTGTAAACAAAAAGGTGGCGGTACACAAATGTTGTGTTTGGATCAAGGTTGAGGTACTGTGACACAGTGGTAATGCTGCTGCCTTGCAGTTAGGAGAACATGACTTTGTGTCTCAAAGCATAAATGTAGAGAATTATTATTATTATATGGAGGCCGAGACTCCTAGCGCTGCATGTTTTGTTTATTTGGTGAAACACGGTGTTTAAAATTGACAAATCGTCAAGTGTACCATACTGCATAATAAAATTACTAACACAAAGAATTTCCGAAATCGAAGAATATCAACTGCAACTTAATAACGAGCTCTACATTCTACAAAAAAATGTTATGTAGTCCCACAAAGCAATCAATTGCTTAATCTGATTGAGTTTTAAGGAAAATTCCAAACTTTTTGCACGTTTTCATCAAATACAGTCTTCATAATTCATTCTTTGCTTTGAGGGTCAATGGCTGATCAGCGTTCTCGTACCAGCAATTATTAACATATCTCGCAGGATCGAACCGTGTGAGTGGAGGGCCAACCAGTCGTATGAAGAGAGAAGTGTGGATACCGTGCTTGTCAGTAACGAGGCTCTCATTGGAGTAACAACTAAATTCATTTGCAAAAACCCACCTTCGCATTTACTTGATGAAACACATGAAACTAACAGCAGTTTTTTGGACTGTGTTTTTGATGAGGTACTGACGAAATCCATGATACTGTATGTCTCCTTCGGATAACTGTAGACCAATTGTCTCGGTTGAGGTGCCAGTACTGTACCCACGCATACTGTCACAAGAAAAGCCCTGCGAGTATTATAGTCAAGTGAGATATAACATGAGTCTAGAAACTGTTGGGGTGCCAACCGTGTCACCCGTTGTAATAATGGTGCTGGCAAAGCAAATATAAACAGCACTAAATAGTGACAACATTGTATGCAGCAGTTCCTTCACTAACTCGTTTAACACTAGAATTACCAGAGCCTACGAAAAAACTCATAGATCCGTCCCTCTTTAAATCACTTCACACTTCTCCATCAGCGTCTTTTGTCCTGTAAATGTGTTGATAAGCAGCAAGCAGCCTACTATCACATCCCCCACCGCCGCACAGTTTTCTCAGCTCAAGTCTGTTTACCTGCGTGTCAGTTGCTTAGAGTTGTATAGAGTGAGAAGTCAAGCAAAATGACACCTTTTATAAATACTATATTGTTATTTGGAACACATGCATTTCATGTGTGTTCCATGTCTGCAATGATCTATGTAAACACATTGTTAAAACAGAAACGTTTTTCATGTTTTACTAATAATTGACAAAATGTAGACATGAAGTTTATAATGTGTGAAGCCCGAAGTCCAAATATCAAAGAAACACTTTCACAAAAGGTACAAATATAACAGAACAAATGCGCTCAGTCAGTCTGTAACAGCCGGTGTAAATGTGTGCTACTTGTAAAGGTTAGCTTTGTTTTTTTTTTTATTCAGTTTCATTCTCTGTCGCATTCACGACTGGAGTTCATGACTGGAGTATGTGAATTTCCCCTTTGGATTAATAAAGTATCTATCTATCTATCTATCTATCTATCTATCTATCTATCTATCTATCTATCTATCTATCTATCTATCTATCTATCTATCTATCTATCTATCTATCTATCTATCTATAGCACCTTTCCTATCTATCTCACCCTGAGCCCCCACCTAAAACAATGCTGTTTTCACATAAAGACGTGCTATAGCTCGCATTTTATTTATTTGGATCACATAAAGACGTGCTATAGCTTGAATGTTATTTATTTCGCCAACGCTACACCTTACAGATCTAAACACTAACGTGGTGTATGTGCCCAAAAAAAGTCTAACTGCATTCTCGTACCATTGCTCGCGTACTAAAATGTCAGCAGGTATTTTTTGTGACATTACACGTGTAATTTGTGAGCATGTCTTTGACAATCAAACAGAGGAGCTCTGCAGTTCACTTGTGACTTTATGCTGTAGATCTGGCTCTTTCATACAAAGGACGGTGCATGTGCCCAAAACATTAACATTTATATGTTACTTACATAAAAGCCAGAGCTAATGTTATTTACCTATTTACCTTGAGTTATTTACTTACATGACGAGGGTTCTACATCGGATGAAGAATGTACTTTTGCCATCGCTGTACTTTGTATATGTAGATCTACAGCGTAAAGTCACGAGTGCAGAGCTTCCCATGTACATATACAAAGTACAGCGATGGCAAAAGTGCATTTTTGATCCGATGTAGAATCATCGGCATGAGTTGAGTGTACCTCTGTTATAGCGCGTCTATGTGAAAACAGCAGTGTCAAATGAGTGGGGAGCGGGGCGGGGAGTTGGGAACATGAACGCGGCTGAGAGAATAACAGAATAGAAAAAAACAAAGCTAACCTTTACAAGTATCATAAATTACACCGGCTGTTACAGACTGGAATCAAATGTATGTTTTTATTCTAAAATAGTAAGAATACGAGCAGCTCAGTTCTCAAAACGGACTCGCCCGGGATCGAACTCGTGAAGCTTTGATTACCAGTCAATAGCTGATACCATTGCACCACCGAAGCTCTCGTAGCAAATGCGTGTCAATATCACAGGTAAACTCAGGTTGTTTTGCTGCAGTTATATTTTTGAATAAAAGCACATTTGTTCTGTTATATTTGTACCTTTTGTGAAAGTGTTTGATATTTGGAATTCAGGCTTCACACATTATATACTTCATGTCTACATTTTGTCAATTATTACTAAAACATGAAAAACGTTTCTGTTTTAACGATGTGTTTACTGTACATAGATTGCTGTAGACACGGAACACACATGAAATGCATGTGTTCCAAATAATGATATAGTTTTTATAAAAGGTGTCATTTTGCTTGGCTTCTCACTCTATACAACTCTAAGCAACTGACACGCAGGTAAACAGACTTCAGCTGAAAAAACTGTGTGCGGGGTGGGGGATGAGATAGCAGGCTGTTTGCTGTTTGCTGCTTATCGACACATTTACAGGACAAAAGACGCTGAGTGAGAGGTGTGAAGCGATTTAAGGTGGGACGGATCTACAAGTTTTTTCGTAAGCTCTGGTAATTCTAGTGTTAAGCAGACAGTCCTACTGGGGTAGCGCTCTGTTCCGTGTTTGGCCTAATTTCAAAATGAGATGCCACCGTCCAGGAGCGCCTCAGCTTTATAGTCCCCAAGCCGGAAAGGGTGGGGTCAGTTTCCGTCATTGGCTGGCTTTTCTGAGCTGTGGATGGAGAAAGGGATGATACTGTTAGTAGTATCCCTTACCTCATATGAGCCCAGAAGGAGACCCTCTGACTCACATGTGTGCTAGTATATAAAAACAAATAATAATATTATTATTAAATATTGGACTGTTGCAGGCATTTATCTATTTAATATGTAAGCCACGTTATTCGTTTTGTTGCCATATCAGTAAGATTATTGCCCAAGGTTAAGCTCAAGGTACTGATTTAATCCCACATTAGCCAACTCTTTTCTTTCACCTGGCTTGTGGGGTGTAAAGTAGTTTTAGTAGCATTGTCACATGTACTGATCTGTCCACAGGGAGATTTTATTATGTAATAAGAAGCAATGGAGGCCCTCTTTCTAGGCAACTTTCCTTTGCATACTTTGTCAAAAGTATCTTAAAAGTACTTTTGAAGCTTTTTGTTATAAATTAAATTCCTTTAAAACTGCGCTCTGGGTAACTCAGTTATCAAAAATCATATACTATATTTGTTATGTCATTTTATTAAACTGTAAATGGTGAGTTCAAGGAAAACAGAAGTAAATGCCACATGTTTACATTGTGAAAGAAGTCACCCTAGGACACACAAAAAGATTTGAGGCAGCCACCCATATATTGTACCTAGCTGCTGCAAAGGTTAATTGAAATTGCACAGATGTGCTCAGCATGAACTGATGAGTACTGGCAAAGATGGCCGTTTTAACGGCCATCAAAGGAAGTGATGTCATGTATGGCAGAAGCGGAAGTGACGTCACTCATGGGCCCGGAACCAGAAGTGACATCTTTCTTGGGGCCAGAACCAGACATGGTGTCTTACTGCGAGTCGGAACCGGAAGTGATATCTTGTATGAGAAATCAAGCAGGTTTTCCCATGTTTGGTACGCAGTGAAAATAGAGAAAGGTTTAGTGTGCCCCGGCGCCCCCTGGCCTGGTGTGGAATTACCTTCTTTCGGTCCACTCAGCTTCCTCCTATTTGCACATGTGTGACAACATGTTTACTGAAATGAAGAGCTCTAAATGAACACCTTTCTCAGTGTGGTATACTGTATGACCAAGAGAACTATCTTAAAGTTCATTTTGCATTTCAGACTGGTGGATGGAATGTGACTGGTCCATGGAATAAAGACAATTTCCAGGAGGTCTTACAAAGAGTTTCTGCAAATTACCACACGTCTCCATTTTTCTCAATATATGTGAGCACAGACTCGAAGAACTCAAACAGCAATATCATCCAGGTAGGCTGGCAGAATGCCTGAAAGTTTCTTGTGTTTTATCACTGTGTGCTTGCATAGCATGATTGAAAATTTACGTAGGTCATAAAAAAATTGATGGTTGCAATTCATTCTGCTACCTGTCCCTGCACTTGCTGCACACAGGCATAATAAAATAAATTTGGCATAATTTAGACATGTTTTTGTCATATTCCATGTCTCCTCTAAGAAAGGTGTCTGTTTTGCTCTTGCAGATAGATCAGTCAGGATTGGGTCTTCCCTCTAGAAACTACTACCTCAATAAAACTGCCAATGAAAAGGTAGGTGTGCTGTGCTCACCGGACAGTTCTGACTCAAAGTCAAAATACTTTTTCCCAGACATACAGTATAAGGTACTGTGTGGAGTTTTATTCACTTGAAATAGTCCTCATAAATATTTGTCATTGATGGCTATTTTATGAATTAGTGTGTCAATAGTACAGAGCGTACTGTAGAGGTCCAGACTTTCCTTTTGTATAAAGTGAAATAATGCAATAACATAATTGAACATTTGTGAAGAAGGAAACTAACTTGTTGTAGTAATAGAGCACTTGGCAGTTACAAAACTTTAGATTGTTATTGTCATATAATACAGTGCTTAATTAATCCAATCTAACAAACAAGCACTAATGATCAATGACATCATGTGTAAGTTGAACCAAAATAATTAACTGGAACAGAAACAGCTCTGTAGGGACAACCAGACTAGAAAGGTGAGATGGCGGTACTGCTGAAGCACTCTGCAAATCAAAACTGGATTAGGTGGTTTAAAAATCGATCAATGTGGATAGGAGTGTTTTTTTGGCCGTAACATTTTTATAGAGCAGAAAAGTCATTTTAGTGAGCCTTTGACTTCTGTAGACATATAAAAACAACTGAATAATGTCAAGGTGGATTCTCATTTGGTGTCAAGTTACAAGTTTAAGAAAGACGCAACCTGCTTTGCTCCAAGCTACAGGTTCAGTTTTCCATCTTTTCAAACACTACTCCACATATTTTCAAAACATAATTTTCAGGAACTTTGAAAGGAATTCAATTTTATCTCATTTAATTTGAATGTGAGAGAGAAACTCTGATTTAAAGTATTTTATTCAGTGTCTTGATATGTGAGCCTGCCACTGCCAGGGTATTCTGCTCCTGTAATAAGTCATCACAGCCTTTCTGTTTTCCAACACCTTAGTAAAATCAAAGAGATGGTGCCAATATTTGGCACAAGTAAGTGTGCAGTTGGCTGCATTCATGTCAGCTATCGAAGGAAAACAATGTAAAAAAGACCACCTCTTTTTTGAGACAAGCTGTTCCAGGCTATTGTGTATATGCTCATCTAACATATAGCCGTTATTATTTGCAGGTACTGACTGCTTATCTCCACTTCATGGTGGAGCTGGGGGTACTACTTGGTGGCTCAAATGTTTCTACATGGGACCAGATGCAGAAGGTTCTGGACTTTGAGACTTCCCTTGCCAACATTACTGTGCCCCAAGAAGACAGAAGAGACGAGGAGCTAATCTACCATCAAATGCAAGCTAAGGAGTTGCAGGTCAGTCACTCCAGCTGCAATTTGTACTGACTGCACAATGGCGGCAGTAGCTTAAAATAAGATGGAATTGGAAGATGGATCGTACGGTAATATTAATTATAGTCCTAACTGGGTGGGCAAGTCTCAAATAAACGATTGTCAGGAGATATAATTGTTAACTGAGAAATATAGTAAGAATCAATAACCAGGATATTTCTTGTAGCTGAAGCCAAAATGCAAGGCATAAATCAAAATCAGATCAACAATGGTCAGGATGCGAGATAAAACTACAGACTGAGAATCATAGCAAGAGAGTCAGTAACCACAATATTTCATGTAGTCTAAGACAAAATATAAGACATACATCAAAGTCGACAAACAGAAAAGAGTTTGCACCCAGAGATGTGTTTAACAATAATAATAATGCTATTGTGATAATGACAGCACACGTTGCATACTCCCTGCCAATTAGCAACAGCTTGGCCACCCTGTGTCATAAACACCAAACAATGGCACCACCCATGATAAAAATAAATGTTGCTATATGAAGACAGTGTTGTGCTTCACAGTACACAGGAATGGAAAAAGTTGTGAGCCCCCTAAAAATTAGCCAAAAAGGAGGCCATAATCCTCATTATCGTGCCCAGATAAGGTTCATGTTTCAAGAGCCTGAGTGCATACTTCACTGGCTGGCTTCAGCCAACACTGGGCCAAATGTGGCTTTGGTTCAAAAGTGCTAAGATAATGGCTAAATGACAAAAATATTCAGAATCCCCCACAAGGAAAGGAGTTGCCATATGGCAATTGTATAAGAAAGGGCAACAGAAACAATCAACAATCAAAACAATAAAAGAGGAATTTTATTGACAAGAATAAAAAAAGATGGAAAGTATCCAAAAACTTTCACATGGTACAAAGATTTGCCTGAAAGACAATTCACATTGACCAAGTCCCAGTACAATCTCCAAAGTGCATTGTAATGAGCCACTCGAAACTCGCTTTCCCATTCTGCCTTTAGGCTGGGGGCGGGGGGTTCCTTACCAGTGAGGTAATGGGGGGAGTCCACTCACAAAACACATGAAACATAAAAGAACATAATTACACATAGAAACAAAATAAAACATAAAGATAATAAAATTAACAGAAAATACGTAATTAGACAACTAATTAAAATGAATAACGATTAATGAGGTAATGACATAAGTCTGGGAGAATCCCTGATTTAAATATAACAGACAGGACAGTATTTCAAAAACTAATGTCTTCAAAAACATCCTAATTTAAAAAAAAAAAATTCCTTGTCTTCTAAGACCCCCCCCCCCAAGATAATATCCCTATTATCCTTAGCAGCCAAGGAAAGGTTGCAGTTTATTAATTTATTTATAGCCATAGCCAGGCAATAAAGTTGTACACTAAATTGTGTTCTACTTGAACTTAATACAAAAACCAATGACGTTTACATGCTTACATTTAGGTGGTGGCCTGTGCAATGAGATCAATGTTTGAAATGCTTATATTATGTACTGAAACACATACACGGCATACTGAAATGCACCTCCCACCCACACCTCCTTGACCCAGGAATTGGATTAAGCAGTTTTGACCATGAGATTATGTGTAAAAAAATTGAATATAAATCTGTGTTTAATGAAACCTATCAGTGAAATACCAATGAAGAGATTTCTCTGTGTTGTGAGGAGACTAATGTGTGTCGTGAGCCTTTCAGTTCCACATTACATTGGAGTGCGAGTCAGACTTTTGCTCATGCATAGATGCTGCTTGGCGGGAAGTTTATGGCATAAAACACACAAATTCACAACCTTCTTGATATTTTTTGCTGCTAGAGTTCTGTTGCAGTTGTCAGTAAATGTTTGTATATAGTGTAATAGCCGTCCCCCGCGGGTCCGCCTGCATAGTAGTGAAACAGGAAAGTGAGGAGGGCCCTGCCCGGTCCCCCCACTCCTAACGTCATGCTTCCTCCTCCCCTCGGCCCACACTCTCTGTCTCAGATTAGCGCAAATATATCACTCCATATCACTGCAAGCAAACTATGATTCTTAGCGTAATGAGAGAAGTTGCAAAATCAACTGGCATGTTCAAGCAAATTATAGAAAAAAAAGATCTAAATCCGTTAAGTAGTTTTCTTGTTTGCTAGCTAAGCAGAGGTAAGGAAGACCCAGAGGCTGGCATGTGAGTGAGGAGGGCCCTTCTGCATCTCTCTTGGATTTGCGCAAATAACAACAACAATATTTATTTCTATAGTGTATTTTCATACAAATATTGTAGCTCAAAGTGCTTTACATGATGAAGAAAGAGAAAAAAAGACAAAATAAGAATTGAAATAAGAGAACACTAATTAACAGAGAATAAAAGTAAGGTCCGATGGCCAGGGAGAACAGAAAAAACAAAAAAAACTCCAGACTGCTGGAGAAAAAAAAAATCTGCAGGTGTTCTGAGGCCACGAGACCACCCAGCCGCCTCTAGGCATTCTACCTAACATCATTGACCTCAGTTAGTCCTCATTGTATTCAGGGTTCTCATGGAAGGACTTAATGATGACAGTCATGTGGACTTCTGGTCTTTAATCCATCAAAGTAGGGACATCACGGTGCTTTGATTAGGTGGTGGTGGCGCAGATCGCCAATAATAAATCAATGATATTTAACGCGATGAGAGAAGTTGCAAAATCAACCAGAATGTTCAGGTAAATTATAGAAAGAAACCTGATCTAAATCTGTTAAGTCAGCGGTTCCCAAACTGTGGTACACGCGGAGCCTTTTCAGGTGGTACGCATCGCGGTCCCTGAAATTTAATTTATCTGTGCAAAACCCTTTATGACAAGCCTGTTGTGAGCAAAAACCAATGAAACTGTTTAAATACAATAATACGTGGATTCCCAAATTTAGTGTGGTGTGAAATTTCATCATCTGAATAAATAAAACCTATTATTCGAATCAGTATTTAGTTCATTTAACGCTACCATAATTCCGTTTCGCGGAAGTCAACTTCTACTTCTTCACTGTTTGAGCTTTTGGTCACTAGATGAAAGCACAACGCCGAAAACTATTTAGTCTTCGGTAACTCTGCCTCACAGAAACCGCTCGCGTTTGTTGTTATACGTGCACTGCCACTGTATCGCATCATAGTCACTAGATCTAAGCACCATTTCGTCTTCGGTAACTGCGTCACATACAGGCTGAAGGCAGGATTTAGTTTCGGAGTGGAATTTATCAATTTATGTACATGCACAAATTTTTTCATTAATTTTATGCATAATTTCTTCCAATTCTTTAACTTTTATTCAGATTTCGGGGCGGTTGTAGTCAGTGTCGTGAATTTGCTGTATATTACCTAATTAAGAATTAATCATTCATTGCAGTACTTGCTTTTTAATTTTTTTGTTAAAAATCCGGGTGGTATGCAATGCAACTCACTTAACCTCAGGTGGTACTTGACGTCCAAAAGTTTGGGAACCCCTGTGTTAAGTAGTTCTCTCGTGAAAAGCGGACAGACAGACGGACAGACGTTGGATTTTATATATATAGAGATGAGACAAAATATCAATATACATTGTATGTATTGCCATGATCTGAGGAAGAAAATATTGGGCAAAGTGAATGAAGTTCGTTGACTATTTACTAACACAACAGGTAGTGTATTGTTTCAATACACAGTGTAAGCGATTCAGTATCTGGTGTATGTACTGTGAAGAATGAAGTAAGTTGTAAATGATTCCTATTAGTTTTGTGAGCTACTTGTATAGTCAGTGTAGCATTTTTGATACCCTAGACAACGGTGTAGATAGATAGATAGATAGATAGATAGATAGATAGATAGATAGATAGATAGATAGATAGATAGATAGATAGATAGATAGATAGATAGATAGATAGATAGATAGATAGATAGATAGATAGATAGATACTTTATTAATCCCAATGGGAAATTCACATTAGCCTACTTACGTAGGAAATTTGACGGTGATGTTCCACTTATGCAAGACGTTTTAGGAGTAAGTTTAGGAGGTGCTTTTGCACACGCAGTTCAGGGTGTGATAGACTGAAAGGGGGGGCTGGTTTACCGTTAGTGTTATGTGCATACACTGTGTATAGTGTCGATCCCCTCTCTCGTCAAGTGCGTTTGAGGCTTACTGCTTTGAGTTTAAGGAATCCAACTCCTCCTGTATTTCTTTCTCCCTCCTTGGCAGCTGAACTCAAAGAGTGTAACAACAACAAAAATGTGTTTCTTGTATAGCCTTAAATCACACAAAGGAATGCCTCAGTGGGCTTTAATAGGCTCTCTATGAAGACAAGAAAAAACTTGTAGGAAAAAAAAATTGGAAGAAATCTTAGGAAGAGTAATTCAGAGAGAGACTCCCTTCCAGGTTGGTTTTGGCATGCAGTGGGTGTCAAGAAATGGGGTAAATACAACACACAGAACAGAATACAAGTAATCCTCTTCCCAGAGCTAGATGGCCAATCTGTTATATTGCCAGGTCAGAAATACAATACCTCAGTACAAACTACTTTGTTCTTGCAAGGCGCTTCTCACCAAGTGCAGGCGTAGACAGCTGCGACTCTTAAGGCAAAATACAAGAATAGGTTACACCACTCACTAAATACACAACTACCACGTATAAGCAGGGCCGGACTGGGAAGCTCATTCAGGCCGGGAATCCCAAGTCTATCCCAGGCCACACAATATACATCAGTTTCCTTGTACAGACACAGACTCAAAAAACACCATTTGGTCTTGGAATTTGTTATGAATGAGGAGACAGTAGATTCAGCTATTACACATTGTGAAATGGACGCTGTATATTGCCCGACCCGGCACAGACTTACACAGAGGTACATGTAAAAACACAGACTTTATTCTTTCTTCAGCTGGAGGGCACGTCTTCCCTGTGAACCCTCCAGCCACAACACAGTCCCAAGCACAGTAATAACACAAACCACAACCCTTCTTCTGACACCACCACTCCTCCCAGGCAACCTCGTCCTCTTCCTCCCGATTCTGGCCCCGAGTGGTGGTTGCCGGTCCTTTTTATAACCTGTTAACCTGTTCCTGATTGCACTTCCGGGCGGGGCTGTAGAGTTGTCCAGGCTGACTCCGGGATCCATGCAGCACCCCCTGGCGGCCACCCCAGATCCCCACAGGGTTGTGGAGAACTCCATCTCCCATGGAACCCTGCAGGAAACTGAGGCACCATCGTCAGCCAGGGAGGCTGCCACCAAGCGTCTTGGGGGAGGTACTGAGGAGCCCATGGCTGCTCCCATAAGTAGAAGGGGTGTCCGGGCCAGGCATACATTTCACTCTTAAATATTAGTCTGAAGACAACCTCTGATAAAGTGTGGAACAACACTTAATAAATGCAAACACTTCATAAATAGGTTTACCATGTAGTTCTAGAATATTTATATCAAAACAAATGTGCTAAAAGCACTGAACCACAAAAGTAGTTGTCAGTGGAATCCCCAGTGCAGAGATTATGTTTGCAGTTTGAACTGGGAGTCTGGAATCTCCACAGCCGAGCCGCCGTCAGTGTCTGGATGGCAATGCTGACTACTCTTCCACAAAGTTTGAAGTTTTGGTCAAAGAAGATCACTTGGAATTCCTTCAATAGACAAAAGACTCACAAAATGTCTCAGTGCCACAGAATTCTGTCAAGCATTTTTTAAACAATGCATTTAGTAATCAAAAAGCTATGAAACATTTCATGTAGCCAATTCAGTCTCTCATCATAGCGCTAAGGTTTAACTGTCGGAGCACAAGAGACGCACTTTAAAAATATTAAAATAAAGTAAAAACGACATGTTCATTAACTAACTTATCATGAAATAAAGAACAACAGGTACATTTAAAAACACAAATCATTCCACTCACATATGTGTTTCATTAATCAAATAATAAAATAAAACATTTCGTGTAGCCTATTCAGTCACTCTGTGAGAAAAAGTGTGAATAAAACGTTAAAAATGTGACCATACGCTACACTTCATTAAAATCTGAAACAAAAATAAAACAAAGTAAACACAGTAACAAATACCAAAACCCATACAACATTCAAATATAATTCAAAGTATATTCTAAACTTTTAAACAATCTTCATATATCACTTTAATCACAAAAGCACCAGACGTGCGCACTTC
Source organism: Erpetoichthys calabaricus (assembly GCF_900747795.2). Lineage (NCBI taxonomy): Eukaryota > Metazoa > Chordata > Cladistia > Polypteriformes > Polypteridae > Erpetoichthys > Erpetoichthys calabaricus. The sequence continues at coordinate 167,344,106 of NC_041401.2, read as the reverse complement.
TCATCATAGCGCGCCTGTTTAACTGGCAGAGCGTGAGACGCACATGAAGTCAGAACTTGACTTGAACAAAAACAAGAAACCATCCAACCAGAAACCAAAAAAGAAACCCTCCAACGTTAAACCGAAAGGATTTGTGCCCACTACAGAGTAATAACGCCTGCTCGTTTTCCAGTATAATAATATTATATAATTTCACCATTACTTTATTTCACTGGTTGCTCTGAATGCCAGGCCAGGCCACCAGGAAACCTCCCGCTGATTGTAAACGTCAGTCCAGCATATAAGGATATAGATTTGTTCAAATACATCAAAAACAAAATAGAAAATGACAAACAACAATATTTCACCTCAGGTGTGTAACCACATCTTACTGAATCTTCTACCTTCCACTTCAGAGCACAGGCCACAAGGGCTGCATAAGAGGTGTAAGTAGAAAACGTATGTGCAGTGTACAGTGTACTTTTAAAATGAATACCCCCATTTATTTGTGACGCATTTTTGACAGATTTTCATTTTATATATAATCTTGATGTAATGGAATCAAAGGTATGCCAGGAACATGTTCGTTTTTCATTTTTGATATTTTCATGTTTTCTGGATATTTTTTATATTATCATAGATTTTGTGAGACTTCATTATTTGGTTCTTCGTCTCATGCACCTCAATGTTAAGATTAGCAAACGCAAAGATACACACACATACACGTATCCAATCCAGACAAAGTCTTGTTGACTTCAGTTGCCAGTCACTGTGCATTATTACACATAGGACATTACATATAGTGATCCTAGCCAGACAAAGTCTCGAGTGGTGCCATTTGCTAGTCACTCCACGATATTCCGCATAGGATTCTCTACACAGGGACTCACTACCACCAGCACTCACAAACATGTGGGGGTCCTCGTGACACACAAAGAAGCTCAACTCTTTTGGTTATGTGCCACTTACCAACCAACCAATGGCTTACTTTTACTGCGGTTGTTCTGATTAATGAGGAACAAACTCAATAGTTGTGATAAATCCTGTGGGCAAGAAAGTATCAATCTAACCCACTCCTGGCACTGTCTTATTATTTTAATCCCTTTAGATAACAGACAAAGTAGAGAAAATATAAAAGCAATGCGGTATTTATTAACGTATAATAATACCATCCATCCATCCATTTTCCAACCCGCTGAATCCGAACACAGGGTCACGGGGGGTCTGCTGGAGCCAATCCCAGCCAATACAGGGCACAAGGCAGGAACCAATCCCGGGCAGGGTGCCAACCCACCGCAGTATAATAATACCAAATAGAAGAAAATATAATAGAAAATAAAATAGACAGTAAAGCCTGGATATAAACAGTCTTAGAAAAGATAACTGAAAATTGAAAATGTCAAGGAGGGAATGCTGTCCTGGATGGCTTTTGATTTAGCAGTTGATGTTATTTTTAAGTTACACTCTCCGACGTCCAGAAGAAATGGTCACATGTGCCTCAATCATTGACATTGCTTCCTCTGTCGTCACCCTTTTTTTTTTGGTTCCCTCAGACAAGCCATATTTATTTAAAATGTGCACATGTGACATTATACACATTTGATTGGCTATATTGTCCTTATGATGAATGACTCTGGTCAGAGTGTTTAATCTTTTAAGTATCTCCATACTTCTTCCTTTCTCAAACTATAATTCTGTAACTTCTAGTCCTGCGGTGTCCATCCATTCCCAAGTTATAAACTATGTTGAAACAATTTCTGTGACTCTGTGTCTTGTACTTGACTTCTTTTCTCTCCCCCATTAAGTTGTAAACCAATTAACCAAGATGCACTAAGGTTGTAAATTACTGTGCAAAACAGGATGAAAGTACAAGAAAGAATGCTTGCAATGCCTGGGAAATGCAAGTAATTAAAGTCCGGTAAATTCAGGTCATCCAGGTTTGTTTGAATAATTAAAACTTAATGTTAACAATCTGCAAGATAATGAAATCTGTATTGTTGTCCGCATATTGATCTAGCAAAATTTTACACCGAATGCCCTTCCTGATGTAATCTTCCCCATTTATTAGGGCTTGGGACCGATTGAAGAAATACACTGGTTTGTGCATCTCCTGTGGCTGGGTGATGTGCTCTAGAGAGGGGAGGAATGAAGGTCAGTAGGACCACCACGACAGAATACATGTGTGTGAATGAGAGGGAGGTCAGTGGAATGGTGAAGATGTAGGGAGTAGAGTTGGCGAAGGTTGGATGAGTTTAAATACTTGGGATCAACAGTACAGAGTAACATGGAGTGTGGAAGAGAAGTGAAGAAGAGAGTGCAGGCAGGGTGCAATGGGTGGAGAAGAGTGTCAGGAGTAATTTGTGACAGACGGGCAAGAGTGAAAGGGAAGGTCTACAGGACGGTAGTGAGATGCTAAGATTTGCATTGGGTGTGCCAAGGATGGACAGGATTAGAAATGAGTACATTAGAGGGTCAGCTCAAGTTGGACGGTCTGGAGACAAAGTCAGAGAGGCGACATTGCGTTGGTTTGGACATGTGTAGAGGAGATATGCTGGGTATATTGGGAGAAGGATGCTAGGCCAGAGGAAAAGAGGAAGGCCTAAGAGAAGGTTTATGGATGGGGTGAGAGAAGACATGCAGGTGATGGGGGTAACAGAGCAAGATGCAGAAGACAGAAAGATATGGAAAAAGATGATCCGCTGCAAGACAATAAAATACACACACACACACACACATATATACATATCCCCAACCCAATGAGGAACAATCCATATTACTAACCGAGAATGCTAAACCGGATGGACGCAGGGACATCCGGCCATGGGCCGTAGCCGCAAAAAGACTTACTGCGCAGGCGCCCCAAGAAATGAGGCTTTACGAGAGGCGGCCGCGACCACAGAAAAAAGGAGTCAAAGAAATAAGGCCCCGCGACCACAGAAAAAAGGAGTCAGCACAGAAAAAAGGAGTCAAACGCAGGCGACGCACAGCGCCGCGCGAAACCCATTGCACACGAAACTAGCACAAAAAAAAAGAAGCCGCTCACGCCCACCTGCAAGCCCTACAGTCACCGGATGGGACACACACAAAGAGGAGGATTCAACAAGCCCCTGGCACACAAAAAGAAAGAAGACGCTCGCGCCCCACCAATAACCCACAAACCCCCCCCCCCCCCCTGCTCAGCCACCGCAAAAGCACACAGCACCGCTAGAATCCCATTGCACACGAAACGGGACCCACACAAACAGGAGGATTTAACAAGCTCCTAACGCACCAAAAAAAAGAAGCCGTGACCGCCATGCCAGGCCCATTAGAGACGAGACATGGCACACGAAACGTTCACAACAACGACGAATCAGACCCACAAACACACTAACATCAATAAAAAGTGACACCCAAAGCCCCATTTCTACAGGAACCGTCCATATTATACATACATCATCTCAACACCTTCACACTAGGCAGCATAGGTGGATCTCATTACAATAAAGCACTATTAACCGTTCAACTGCAGAAAAGGCTCCATATTAACAGTGAGTGCGATCCTCCTTATTACTTATCCATATTTCGCATGCTGAGGAACAAACAAGTCATGAATACACGCTCACGGGTACAAAACGATTCGGCTCGGATAACGGGACCAAACACACGAACCCGCATGAAACAACAAAATACACGGCGGCGCATCTGCATTACATCCTACAATAGTTCATTTGATTTTGCATCTACCGGAGTAAATATCAGGTCACCAAAAGGCAATGACCCATACTGCTTTCGCGTATGTGGACAAATATTACATCGCATTGGAACAGTGCACCCTGAAACAAATCAAGAACGCAAATATGCACAAATCACGTCGGCACCTACAAAGCGCTTCTGAAACCGCGGAAGAAAAAATGTCCCGGTTCCAAAAACACATGTCACTCCTTATTCCAAATACCGGTCCCAATCACAGAAACATCGGTATCCACTATGACAATGCACAGTAACAATGCACGTGACATCCGTCTTGCCACACTATTAATTATAGATGAATGTACAATGGCATCCAGTCACTTACTCAACACCATTGATAAATTTCTACAAACGTTGATGAATAATGATATTCCCTTTGCGGGACAGGTACTTTTATTAGGAGCAGATTTTAGAGAGTGCTTAACTATTACTCTACTTACAATGCGCTCAGCTATTGTTCAGTCCACCTTAAAATACGCGGACAATTGGCATTGCGTTGATGAATAATAATATTCCCTTTGGAGTGAAGGTACTTTTATTAGGAGTAGATTTTAGACAGTGCTTACCTATTGCTCCACATGCCATACGCTCAGCTATTATTCAGTCCACCTTAAAATATGCGACGACGTCATATAAACAACACGAGACCGAACTACAATACATATACAGGCGCGAGACCTGATTGGTGATAATACGAAGAAACGAACAGTCCGTATATTAACAGTGAGTTCGATCCTACTTATTACTTATCCATATTCCTAACGATAAAGATCAAACAAGTCATCAATTCACGATCACAGATACAAAGCTAGACGGCTCGAGTAACGGGACCACAAACACGAACCCGCATCAAACAAAAAAAATTCACCTCGGCGCGCTTCTAAAACCGCGGAACAAAAAATGTTACGCGAACAATTGGCTTTGCTTTCTAAAGATACACTTGGTACAAATCATGCGATTTCCAGATCCCGAATATAACAATTGGTTATTACAACTAGGACATTGTACACTCACCAATACAGATGGACTTCACCCAGATATTATTACAATTCCTCAACCCTTCATCTGTGACGACTTACTTACGGAGATATTTGGAACAGCGGTCTCATTAGACAAAATGCCCCTTTTAACACAACGCACTATATTATGTCCAAAAAATATTAATGTTGATCACATTAATAACCAGGTCATTTCATTACTTCCTGGAGAGGCACGGCTCTTTCTAAGCTCTGACAAAGTTGACTCTGATGACGACAATGAACATCTAAATTTCCCCTTAGAATATTTAAACACTATTAACCCAGCCGGATTACCACAACACAATCTTAACCTTAAAAACGGAACAATAATCATGCTATTAAGAAACCTTAACACTAAACAGGGTTTATGCAATGGCACACGTTTAGTCGTCAACACCATGACACACAATGTTATTCAAGCAACAGTTCTTACAGGATCACATGCTAACAATACTGTTCTCATTCCTAGAATTGACCTTACAAGTTCTGACCTGGAATTACCTTTTACACTGAAACGCCGACAGTTCCCCATTAAACCTGCATTTGCCATGACCATCAACAAATCACAAGGACAAACCATGGACAAGGTTGGCATCTACCTCTCTGAGCCCATTTTTGGACATGGACAACTTTATGTTGCCTTCTCACGTGTTCGACGTTCATCTGACGTTAAAGTTATAAATGCTCCATGCCAAGAAAGACTCATTCAAGGACAGGACACCATCTTTACTACTAATGTTGTGTACAAAGAAATATTCCAATAAACCATTACTCTGTGCCAAACACCGTATTTTTTGATTTCTATATGCATCATCCACACCTGCACACTATTCTATATCTAATTCATACATCTCACTCTTTGTCATGCCCCAACGCCAGGGGTTGGCGAGCGAAGCGAGCAGGGGGCGGAGCCCCCTAGTAATAAATATAAATGGAGAAAGTGACTAAAATGGGGCCTGTGTCACTAACCACAAAAGGCAGCAGTCCAGAGCTGGACTGAAGAAGAAAGGCAACAGCGAGGATAAGTTCCCATCATCACTAGCCACCAGATAACCAATCATCCACAAGCTTGGTGACCGAGAGCAATTCCCAGATGTTGAGGTTCTCAGTATTTTATTTGGCATCTCAATTTTGTGGCCATGGATGCTGCAATATGGTGCACATGTGTGTGACACTTGACACAGGCATGACTGCACTGCAATGTACAGGGAAGCGTTTGAATTTTGACCAACAAAAGAAATACCTTTGTGAGAAACTTGGCAGTCAAACAATGAACAAATTAAAAGAATCAAAAAAAGGTAAAAATGACTTGTTTTGAATTATGTTATATTTTGTGGTTGTGGATTTGGTTTTGTCCTAGTAACGTCAAAAGATTAGTAAGGATTTACACAAACCAACTCTGTTAAATACTCCTTGCAAAATCTAAATTGTTCCCTTGGACCCCCACTCACCCTACTGAACATGTTAAGCTGCAGGATAAAAAAAAAAATCCATGCCTGAATGTGTGCCAAAGGTCGTTCTTTCTCTGTGGTTTGTCTCACGTGATCTCACAGCTCATATTCAGTAGTTTTTTTTGTTCTGCTTCATTTATTCACACTGAGCCGACATTCTTCCAGTCTGTGGATTTAAAGCCATGGCTCTGAGATGATGGTTTAGAACCCACACTTATAGTTTAAAAATATGGAGGAATATTTCAAGAATAGTTAAGTATACAAAAACATATGCAAATAAATACTTGTATTTTGAAATGTGACAATATATAAATAGCACAATGATATGTGAGCATAAATTTGATTTGTCACAAATTTTGTTGCTTATTTCTTTATGTACAGTGGATTCAGATAGTGTTCAGACCCCATCATGTTTTGCACTATTTATTGTGTTGTAGCTTTAACTTTAAATGGATGAATTGGCTGTTTTTGCAGATTGGTCTACACTCAATGACCTGTAATGGCAAAGTGAGAGCATGTTTTCAGAAATGTTTGCAAGTTTATTAAAAATCAAAAACTGAAATGTGTCGTTCACATACGTAGTCGGGCCCTTTGCTGTGGCACTCTGAAGTTTAGTCGGGTGGTCCTGTTTACTTTAATTCTCCTTGAGATGTGTCTACAACTTGATTGGGGTCCACGCATGCCAAATTACATTGACTGGACTTTGTTTAGAAAAGCACACCCACGTACCTGTGTATAGAAGGTCCACGATTCACGGTGCATGTCAGGACAAAAACCAAGCCATGTAATCCAAGGAATTCTTTGTAGATGAGATCATAGCTAAAGCTCTGAGTGTGGTACAGTAATTGCGAAATGGAAGACGTTTGGACTCTTTCTAGTGTTATTGAGTAACCAGGCAAGAAGGGCCTTAGTCAGGGAGGTGACCAGGAATCCACTGGTCACTCTAGCTGAGCTTCTGAAGTCCTCCGCAGAGACAGGAGAACCTGTGGGAAGAATGATGACCTTAGCAGCACTCCATCAATCAGGCATTTATGGTAAACTTGCTGACTCCTTGGAGTTTCCCAAATGACATGTAAATTGTTCTGAGGGCAGATGGCTTTCTGGTCAGATGAGACACAAAATTAAACTCTTTGGGCAGAACTCCAAGTCTTACGTCAGGTGAAGACCAGGCAGTGCTTAACACCTGCCTAATACCATCCATGCAGTGAAGTATGGTGCTGTGGTGGTACAGGGTCATGGGGACTGTTCAGAACTGAGGGAAGGATGAATGCTGCCAAGTACAGAGAAGTCCTTGACGAAAGCCTGTTCCAGATTACACATAAACTCAGACCTGAAACATACAGCCAAGACAATTCTGGACTGGCTTCTGGACAAGTGTCTGAGGGTCCTTGAGTGGTCCAACCAGAGCCAAGACTTAAACCCCATAGGACATGTGTGTAGAGACCTGAAGATGGCAGATTAGACTATTCCCATCCAATCGAGGAAAAATGGGATAAACTACTCAAATCCAGGTGTGCAAAGCTCATAGAAACTTACCCAAGATAACTCAAAGCTGCAATTGCTACTAAAGAGTCTTCTACTAAGTAGTGGATTAAGGGGCTGATTACTAATATGAATAAGAGATTTTGATTTTTAATACATTTGCAGACCTTTCTAACAACATGATTTCTCCTTGTCATGATTTATTGAGTGTAACTTAACGACAAAAATGGCAAATGTATCCATTTGAAATTAAATCAACAACACAATGAAGTGTGGAGAAAGTGAAGGGGTCTGAACATTTTCTTAATCTACTGTATATTTATTTATTCTTCATTTAGCTATTTCATTGACACCACACACAACATGAAATAAACCCTGAAATGAAACCTGTCTTTTACATCCATCAAAGTGAAAAGAGTCGTCTCTAGCAAGTCCTGTTATTAGATTGGTGTATCGTTCATAGAGAGGACACAGATTGTATGCCATTAAGTGCCATTTTTACAGCAGCCACTTCATATGCAGACTCCTAATGGTGAATTCAGTAATAAGCAGCTGCTCTGTGCAATAATTCTGGGCAACGTTTTTTTTTTGCACACGACTCCTCACAACTTTGAGCATGCACATACGCCACGGAATGCCCAAGTCAAGCAGTGTGCATATGTCCACCAATCGAAAAACACGACTCGCTACTGCCCATCCACTCAACTGTGAGAAGGTGAAAGCAGCAATTTTCATTTCAAGGCAAAGAAAGAAAGAAAGAAAGAAAGAAAGAAAGAAAGAAAGAAAGAAAGAAAGAAAGAAAGAAAGAAAGACTGTGGAGTGCCACTAGGGAGCTGAGGATGGCTGAAGTGAGGCTGTGGCACAAGGCTGTGGTGGTGACAGTGACAATAGGAACAACAGGATTGGCCAACCAGTGCCTCAGTACAACAAGGTTCACGGCAAGGAGAGGTGACTGTGTGGAAGATGAATGTTCTCTTCGTTACCTTGTACTAATCCATGTCTGAGAAGTTAAGCAGAAGTAAGCTTTATGAAACCATACATTGTGTAAAAGCATGCTTTGATGAGCAAACAGAAAAATATTTGTCCAAGGGACTCAAGGTCTTAGCATTCCTCACATGAGTCTGCCTTATCCCGTTTCCTCTTATCATGAAAAGCCTGCGCCTGCCTACTTTATTATTTTTCTCTGCAGCTGCAAGCCACCAATATCTTTCTGCGAAGCTTAAAAACTTCAGTCAAGGACACGGTGTACTTTGAGAGGGCTAAGCAGATCATTGTTTTAGAAATGAAGCTGCTTAAAACTTCAACCTTGAGAGATGACTGTTGCATTCCATAATGATATTAAATCACGCGTTCTAGGGGTATAAAACTTTGCCCCACCCAACAGACGGGGTTCAGAAGAGCCCTGACGCTGTCAAGTAATATTGATTGCCTGCTTTCTGAAACTCTGCTCACTGTGACGCTAAAAAGTAAAGCTGCTATATAACCACACCTGCTGTCTTGTCTGAGTCTTCGTCCACAACTGCTTGTCCAAATAGAGGTGTGAGCAGCAATGGAAGAGGAAAGAATCAGCAGGATGGCAGGCATGATGCAGTAGGGAGCTTGGATGAGATGGGAGAGTGCAATGGAACGAAGGCTGTCGAGCAGAGCCTCAGCACATTCAATTCCCAAATCAAGCTGTGTATAACAACTTACCTAGCTCTGCAAACCTCCAGCTGTGGGACAAAGATGACACACCATCCTGTCCACACTGCTGTGGGAGAGGGACACTCAGACACATCCTGAGCAGCTGTCCAAAGGCCCTAGGGGAGGGTCACCACCGGTGTCACCATGACCAGTTGCTGAGAGTGAATCCTCAGGCATATCAATAAGCAGGTCCCACTGTCTCCCCAGGAAGAAGATAACATTCGTCAAGGCAGGAGAGCAGCTGAAACTGCAGCCTAGAGCTACTGCAGGTCTACTTTTGAAACCGTACATGACTGGCAGATGATGGTAGATCTGGGCAAGCAACTTAAGTTTTTGGTACATATCGTGGCAACACCATTGCGACCAGACATTGTCATTCTGTCAGGGGCCTCAAAACAGCTTACCCTGATAGATTTCACTGTGCCCTGTGAAGATTGTATAGATGAGGCTTTTGAGAGGAAGCTTGCCGTGTACTAGGGGTTCTAGAGGGTTGCTGGAGGCAGGGGTGGCAAGCACACTGCCATCCAGTGGAAGTAGAGTGTAGAAGCTACACCAGCCGCTCTCTACAGAGTCTACTGGTCATGAGTGGACCGCTCAGAAGCACAGCCATCAGGTCTGCAACAGAGGCAGCAGAATGAGCTTCCCAGGCAGCTGTGGATTAAGAAGGGTGAGCTGTGGCTTAATGCTGCTGGGACACAACCCCAGCTGGGTCACCTGAGCGAGGGTATATGATGTTGTGAGATCCGAAACACTCTATGAACCTAGGAAACATCTCTGGTGATGCGTGCCAGAGCATCCGTAGGATGTATCTTTCATCTTCACCTTTATTTGTGTAATTATGTTATTGTGAAAAATTCCTCCCTATTAAAGGCCCTTAATTTGACTTGAGTTGATTTTCTTCCAGAATCAAGTGTTCAAAAATGGTTTGAATTTGCTGTGCATTCTTTGTAAAAGAGTTGTTCTTGTAATAAGCTTTTATTTGTTTGGGAATAGTACATCAAATCTAGTTCGATAATATTTCTGATCGTTCGGCCGCAGTGGTGTAACGGTTGTTTTTCAATTTGTCTTCCAGACTCTTGCTCCTGCTGTGGAATGGATGCCCCTACTCTCAGTTATGTTTGCACCCATTGAGCTGAATGACTCTGAGCCAGTCGTGGTGTATGCCAAGGAGTATCTGCAGAAAGTCTCTGATCTCATTAATAGCACTGATAAAAGGTCAGCCTATATACATTTCTCATATACCTTTTACTTCCCACTATATCCTGTGATAAAGTACCTCGTTTTCATCCTGAACTCTATTTACAGCATCCTCAACAACTACATGATTTTAACAGTGGTACGTAAAACAGCATCCAGCCTTGACCAGCGCTTTCAGGATGCAGAGGAGAGATTTTTGGAGGTCATGTATGGAACTAAAAAGGTGAGATCACTGAGTTAGGTGTACCCAGTTTGTAACAGATATTCAGTGTACTGGTGTTTGGAGTGCTTTATGTCTAAATCTGGGGTGTTCAACTCCGGTCCTGGTGGGCCACAGTGGCTGCAGGTTTTCATTCTAATTCTTTTCCTAATCAGTGAGCAGTTTTCACTGCTAATTAACTCCTTTTCCCTTCATTTTATTAGCCCTGTTTTTAAGGATTCAGTCCTCTGAATTGATTTGTTTCTTCATTAAATGGCCGCCAAACAGAAATGAGACTTGAAACAAGCCAACAGATGACCAGCTAAGTTGGGGCTTCAAACCCCAACCATGGGAAGCCAATACTCGCTGTTAATTAAAGCCGTTATTGAATATCATGATTTGTTGATGCTCTCTTTCTGCCACAGCAGACTGTTGATTTTCTGTTTTTTCTAAGACCACTGTCAAGATGTTTTGGTGATCTGAGCAGACCAACATGACCGAGACCTTCACCTTTCTTTATTTTCAGGTGAGCTGGTCATGTGGTGGCTTGTTTTGTGTCTCATTATTGTTTGGCTGCTTTTTAAGAAAAAAAGAAACAACTAAGGGGTCGGAGTCACGTCAATTAAAACTAGGGCAAAACATGTGAATCAGCAGCAAAAACTGCTCACTAATTAAGAAGATGGTTAGAATGAAAACCTGCAGCCACTGCGGCCCACCGGGACCGGAGCTGAATACCCCTGGACTCTAAATGGACACATTTCATTTTCATTGTTCTTGCGTTTACTTGTATAGTTAATTGACTCCTAACAAAATTAAATAGGTAGAAAACAGAGAAATGGTATGAGTAGAGTTGGCCTCACACATACTCTACATTCATTTTTTACATTTGTGTTTTTAACAACTGTCTTCTTTAATACAGTGGGTTGGGCAGTAGAGAACTGAGGTGCACTGCAATGGTTTTTTCTCCTCTTATACGGATGTTGGTCTGGACCATTGCTTGGAGGGGGGCCACTGAGTTGTCAGGGAGCTGGAGATCCCCTTCTAGATGGGTTATTAAAGGTGCTCAGAGGAGGTCAAAAAAAGTTTCATCCTGTAGGTCACTCAGAAGTAGCGGGAGTCTGCAGCTGTGGTCCATGTACAGTACACTAGTGGCCATTAAAATTGCAACACTAAGAAAGGCATGAGATATCAAGCCATATTTATTTGGCAGTGTGAAATAAAGCCAGGGACACCACAAAAAGGTTTGGGGTAGCCACCCTGTATACTTGAAGATTGGTAGATTGGAAAAGGAAAAGGTTTGGACTTGAGCTCAAAACAGAAGTGACTTGCAACCAAAAATGGCTTCTTTTAAAGCCGGTCAAAGGAAGTGGTGTCAGTGGGTCCGGAGCCGGAAGTGATGTCACCAGAACCAGAAGTGTTATCATTGGGACCGAAACCTGGACTGGTGTGTTCGGGGACCAGAACTGCAAGTAGCATCATCGGGCCTGGGCGGAATTTCCCATAGTTGGTCTACCAAAGAAAGAGAGAAAGGGTTAGCTCATTGTGGCATCCCCTGGTTTGGCATGGAATAACCTTCTTTCGAACCCTTTAGCTGCCACTTATACGCACGTGTGTGACAGCAAGTTATTTATAATGCATGGCATTCATGATTAGAAGGACAACTTGGCCTCGCGTGTGAAACACACAAAAATCAGTTTTGTTTGTATCTGCCACACGCAGAGATGATCCCTTGCACTTGGTCTGGGATTGACAATACGAGGTGCTGGATGTGTATTTGTAGAGTTGCATGCCATGCAGCCTCTATATGTGCCTAAAGTTCATCTGGGGTAACCACTGGTGGTCTCTTTAATGCCAGTCGCTGTCCAATCATATCTTAGAAGTGCTCAATGGGGGACATATCTAGTGAACGTGTGGGACAGGTAAGAAGTGGCACATGATGCCACGTGTAGTTGAGCATTGTCCTATTTAAATATGGTGCCAGGAAACATCTGCTGATAGCGTACCACCTAATCCTGCAACACCTCTGTGATGTATCGTTTGTTGGTCAAGGTACAAGAACAGCATATGAGGGCCCATATAGCACTGCAAAAATGATGCCTTCAGGAGTCTTTCGGTACGGTGCTTCCAAACACAAATCCGTTCATCATAGTGCAGTAAATTAAACTGCGGGTTGTCCAAAAACACATTGTGATGTCACTAACCCTGCTTTTGATGATGTTCTGAGCATGCTTACTGTCGCAGATGCCTGTGGTCAAGAGTCAGGGACATCCAAGTCAATAGATGACAAGCAAGAGGGGCTACTGCAAACGGCATTGAATAGTGCGAGAAGATGCTCATTGATGTGGGAAAGAACACAGTTGTTGGACTAGGGTCTGTGATGTGGCTATACAATCCATCACTGGTGTGCACTTGTGCTGACTTTTTCCTGTTTGTTGGTGTGTTGGGATGATCCAAAGCCCTTATTTGGGTGGATATGACCCTCCACTACCCACTGATGCTATATTCTAATCACTGTACTTGCATTCCATCCAACATGAGCTAAAATCTAGATAATCTGCCTTAATACATTTCCACAATTCACAATCACTCAAAGTCCAAGACCTGGATGTATTCCTGTTGTCCTCTTTCCTGAAGCATGTTGGGTCCCTGACAGTTCCTAAGTCAGTCAATGAGGCTCTCTTTGCAGGTTTTCTTTATACCCACATCATTTGCACATCATTTTCACTCCCCACCATGACCTAGCCATTTTGCCAGTTTCTGAGCAGTATGATGATTTGTACCAGTGTAGCAATTTTAATGGCCAGCAGTGTATGCGCGCCAAGAACTTTAAGAAGATGGCTGTATGCCTCCTAAAAAGCCACAAATGACTCCAAACCAAAGACTGGCCAATTGCCCATGGCTTCAGAAGAGGTATTATGCTTCCCTTCGAAAGGAACCGCACGCCTTTAGCGAGGTGAGCCTGGATTCAGGAGTGAGTTGGAGGCAAGTGTCTATCTGATAAAGAGGTGAAGTGGGAAGAGGAGGAAATGCCAATACTAATGGTGAGAGAAGGAACAATGTGGAGGAAGACTGCCAAGTGACAAGGTGTTGTACATTATGGAGTCAGGCCCCAGATGGCTTAGTGTTTGTTGTTTTCTTTTATATATGAATATGATCCTCTGTCCTCATACCTCCCTGAGAACTTTTTTCTTTTACTAAGTCCCTTGTTACTGGATTATAGTGGTGGGCCTGGGTCATTCTGTGTTTGGGGTCAGCTCGAATGTCCCCTGGTGGTCACAATAGGAAGACTCAGAATGTTATACCTCCCACATATAATTACTTTTCCGTCATGGCTATGACTGACGACTAATGATTATTGTCTTCTCTTTAACATTTCAGAGCTGTACCCCTCGATGGAAGTTATGTGTTAGTGATACAGACAGTGCCCTTGGTTTTGCACTGGGAGCCATGTTTGTGAAGGCCACATTTGCCGAAGACAGCAAGAAAATAGTAGGTCCCGCCATCATATCTGATACGATAAAAGAACACTGCACTTAAAGGCACAATTAAATAAACATTGAGAAAAGTGTTCATACCAGCTTTACTATTAATGGAGATTTAAAAGTTGTGAAAAGGTGGGATTCAATCAATTATTCATTAAAGTAGTAGTCATGCTTATATTGCTACATGTATAGAGTGAAATTTTTATTTGCATGTCCAACTAGCATGCAACTCTGTGGCACTATGAGAAACAAGAATGGATTAAAATACACAATTTCACTGAAATTAACAGAAAACAGAACTTGTCTTACCTGATGTTAGCCTTATTCTTGTTTCTGTGCTCCCACTACCTGAAACCTTGAGGAAAACCCTAATGTCTACGGTACTGTGCATGCTTACTACATGAACAGAGAACAAACAATTGTTTTGTCTCACAAATTGCAAGAATTTTACAACTGAACTATAAATTTGCAAGCAAGTCAAGCCCATTAATAGTAAAAATTTAGACGTTAGTGTCAGTAGGCTCTGCACCCTCGGAACCAAGTTACCTGAACTATTCCATAAGATTTCAGTAATTATGTACCGCTCTGACCTTTCTGATCATAAAACAGGTCACTACGATAGCAATTGATGAGAAGAATTCATAATTAAGTACAGAATTACGATATTTGAGGTTTCCTCTAGAGCAGTGGTTCCCAAAGTAGGGGTCGCGACCCTCTGGGGGGTCGTGAGAAATCATCACGAGTTGATTTCCAAGAAATCAAATACTTTTTAAAAACTTTTTAGAAATTATTTAATTCACCCATCTCATTAGGTGAGGTGTTTTGTTGAAATTAAACGAATGAGTAAATAACAATTTTTTAAAAAGTTATATGGTTGTTAGAGCGTTATGTTCTTTTTTGTTGTCATGCTCTTGTTTGGATAGGATATTTTGTTGAAATTAAACAAATGAGTAAATTACTATTAAAAAAAATTATATGGTTGTTAGACCATTATGTTCTTTTGTGTTGTCATGCTCATGTTTGGATAGGCCTATTGGCGCATGTGCACCGTTGCGCGCAACATTTGTATATTTTAACCACTTCCGAGGATAGTGGGGGTCACGAGTCACTGGCACGGTTATTTTGGGGGTCGTGAGCTGAAAAGTTTGGGAACCCCTGCTCTAGAGCAGGGGTCTCCAACTCCAGTCCTGGAGAGCTACTGTGGCTGCAGGTTTTCATTCTAACTCTTTTCTTAATTAGTGACCTATTTTTGCTGCTAATTAACTATTTCCCTTTATTTTAATTGACTTTTCTTGAGACTCTGACTGCTGAATTGATTCTTTTTTCCTTAAACAGCACCTAAACATAAATTTGATGTGAAGTGAGCCAACAGATGACCAACGAAGTTGGGGCCTCAAACTCCAACCAACTTCACTTCATTCAGTTTCTTAATCTGAAGCCAATTCTCGTTGCTAATTAAACCCATTATTTAATTCCATGAAGCTCATTCTGCCATGGCAGACATTTCCAAAACTGCTGATTTTCTTTTTTAAGAGTGCCATCAAAATGTTTTGTGGACCTGAGCAGATCAACATTACTGAGGCCTTCACCTTTCTTTATTTTCAGTTATTGTGTGATGGACACAGGTTGTTGTTTATGTGTTGGTTCATTTTGTGTCATAATATTGTTTGGTTGCTAATTAAGGAAAAAAGACATAATTAAGGGGCCTGAGTCTTAAGTTGTGCATAAATTAAAATTAAGGCAAAGAGCTAATTAGCCGCAAAATCAGGTCACCAATTAAGAAAAGGGTTAGAATGAAAACCTGCAGACACAGTGGCTCTCCAGGACTGGAGTTGGAGACCCCTGCTCTAGATTGCCACATTCTCTTGCATGATTTGGCTCAAAAACTAATCAGCAGATCGTCATCTCATAACAGGCTTCAGTTTCGTGTTTGGTATTTTTCCGTCCAGCCGTTTTAGCTGTAGACCGCCCTCAAGAAACTCTGACACACACACCCATCATCGAGATATTGATGTTTTCAGTATCAGGGGAACCTAAAACATTGAGATCCATCGAAAACTGGAGATTGACATTTTTGACGAATCGAAAGCTTTCACTCCTCCCCCATAGACGATAGGTTATCGTGAAGGAGGGTGCAAAGCACAAAAGTCATTAGCCTATATAAAAATATTAATTTTATATGAAAGCAAATGAAACAACAAAAGAAGACGTTTTGGAGTTTGCTATGCAGTAAATTTTCTGTATTATATATAGAACAAGGTATTACTTACATGTTATTTACAGGGGCTTCATACGTCACAGCACTTGTTATCCTGTTTGTAATCCATAAAACACACGCCTTCCATTTTAGTGGACAACATACAACCCAACAGACGTGAGGAATGCTCACTTAGGAACTTTCAGTGGAAATGTATAATGGACAACAGACAATGGGAGTGATAACAAACCAAAATAACAGCCTCGTTTTTAGTGTGGTGTGCTTAAATAAAAACTCTTCTGCTATTGACATTGCATTCAGAAAATATTCAGACACCCTCACCTTTACACATTTTTATATGTTGCAGCCTTATGCTAAAATCATTTAAATTCACTACTCCCGCCTCCTCCTCCTCCTCTTCCTCCCGACTCCGGCTCTCTGAATGAAGTGAGGCGGCCCCTTGTATAATGCACCGGATGTGCTCCCTGATGACCTTCCTGTAGCTCTTCCGCCACACCAGGAAGCACTCCGGGTGTGCCTGGTTCCTGTTTCGGCAGCACTTCCTGGTGTTGCGGAAGGGCTGCATTCCATGGCTCTGGAACCATCCAGGCGCCCCCTGGCGGGGGCCTTGGGTCCCCACAGGATTGACCTTGCCAGCTCCTTGGTTCCCATGCAATCCCAGAGAGCTGCCCTCTTGCGTCCCGGGGTAGGAATTGCCCCTCTCCTGGTCCCTGGCTTCTCCAGGCCTCCCGGTTGGACATGGTCCCTGGCCGTCTATTACAATGCATACATTTTGGTTTGAGTTTAAATATTTGTGTAAATGATAAGAGCAGAAAAAACTATCAGGGAGACCCGAGGTAAAAACGGCCAGTAAATTAAAAGACCTTGATACATTCATTTCCTTCCCCAGTTGATTTTAATTTCCCAAAAAGCTTGAAGGTTTTCTGTAAGCAACAAGCACATAACAGGATGTCACAGGTTTATGATGAAGTTTTAAAAAATAGAAACTGAAAGTGTTCTTTGTTTTGCTAAGTCTGGATGGGGGGCTGTTAATGTTGAGCTGTTCATAGCAGACCACATATTAGAAGACATCTGAACCGTAGTAACTCCAGGCAGTTATAGAGGTCATTTCAAGTTTACAGGATATTATACAAGGCTTCGGCAAGCAGTAACATATGACAAAAAAGGAATTTGGAAAAGGTTTACATCCTAAAATTGAAAATAATTGGTGAAATTAATAATGAGGACTTGGATTTCAGTAATTTGTTGATAGAAAAAAACTTTAAATCTCACCATATGCATTGCAGAGGTGTTTTCCACATCCTATACTGCAGACACAAGCTTGCAAAGTCTGGGCAGCATCTGTTTTTAATTATAACAGAAAGCCAAGAGTATGTTTGCAGAATTCATTAAAGCTTCTTCTAGACCAACAGCAGAGCGTGGGGAAGCACACTGCGGAAGAGCCACCGTTTGTTATTCCCACTCTCCTCAGACCTGTGCCAAGTTTACATTGATCTGTTTCTTGACAATTTTTCCTTTCAGGAAAATACATTTGGCCTCATTTAAAAACAGAGAATATCACTATAGTGAAACAAGACATAGTATATGTGAATTTCCCCTTGGGATTAATAAAGTATCTATCTATCTATCTATCTATCTATCTATATGCATTTGTACACTTCAACAGTTAATTTTGATGGGAAGCACAGCTGGCAAGAAGTTGGTAAAAAGCTGGCAAGAAGATGGTAAAAAGAGAAAAGGACATCCCCAAAGAAAACCTTCCAAAAAGAGAAAGAATCATACAAGCAATAGATGAACCCTGCAAGCCAATGTAGTGAAACAAAAGGCAGTAAGTTAGGGTAGACCTAATAATGCATGTTACTCTGCAAGTCAAACCCCCTGAAACGCCGCAGGAGGTGATGTCCCTGGTTTTCCGGGTGTCACGTGACCCAACAGAGGCTAAGGGTTCCTGACTCTCTACTTCAGGGGTGTCAAACTCTGGGCCTGGAGGGCCGCAGTGGCTGCAGGTTTTCATTCTAACCCTTTTCCTAATCAGCGAGCAGTTTTCACTGCTAATCAACTCCTCTTCCTTTCATTTTAATAGCCTTGTTTTTAAGGATTCAGTCCTCTGAATTGATTCCTTTCATCGTTAAATGACAGCCAAACAGAAATGAGATGTGAAACGAGCCAACAGATGACCAGCTAAACTGGGTTTTCAAACTCCAACCAATTTCACTCCAATCAATCTCTTAATGAGAAGCCGATTCTTGCTGCTAATTAAACCTGTTACTTAATGCCACCGCAGACATTTCCAAAACTGTTGATTTTTCTGTTTTTTCTAAGAACATCGTCAAAATGTTTTGGTGACAGATCAACCTTACTGAGACCTCCACCTTTCTTTATTTCCACATATTGTGTGATGGGCACAGGTGAGCTGGTCATGTTTTGTGTCTTGTTATTGTTTGGCTGCTAATTAAGAAAAAAGAGACAACTAAGGGGCCTGAGTCAAGTTAATGAAAACTAAGGCAAAAGAAGTTAATTAGCAGCAAAAACTGGTCATTATTGAAGAAGATTGTTAGAATGAAAACCTGCAGCCACCGTGGCCCTCCAGGAGTGGAGTTCGACATCCGTGCTCTACTTAGTAAGAGAGAGATAAAGAGCCTGGACGAAAGGCAGATGTTGTCCGTTTGTTTCTAAATATCTAATGTTCCTGACTTTAGCACATTTTTGTATATAATTCTTTGATCTTTTTCCATATTTCTGAATGTATCCAGCAGGGGGTGCAAGCACCCTTGGAAGAGATAGATAGATAGATAGATAGATAGATAGATAGATAGATAGATAGATAGATAGATAGATAGATAGATAGATAGATAGATACTTTATTAATCCCAGGGGGAAATTCACATACTCCAGCAGCAAAAAATATTAAATTAAAGAGTAATAAAAAATGCAGGTAAAAAACAGAAAATAACTTGAATAATGTTCAACGTTTACCCCCTCTGGTGGAATTGAAGAGTTGCATAGTTTGGGGGAGGAATGATCTTCTCAGTCTGTCAGTGGAGCAGGACAGTGACAGCAGTCTGTCGCTGAAACTGCTCCTCTGTCTGGAGATGACACTGTTTAATGGATGTAGTGGATTCTCCATAATTGATAGGAGCCTGCTGAGTGCCCGTTGCTCTGCTACGGATGTCAAACCGTCCAGCTCTATGCCAACAATAGAGCCTGCCTTCCTCACCAGTTTGTCCAGGCATGAGGCATCCTTCTTCTTAATACTGCCTCCCCAGCACACCACTGTTTGTTAGAGGTTGCAGCCATTACTAACCCACATAAAGATATATCTTACTAGAGGGCTCCCCCCTGCTTGCTTTGCTTGCCAACCCCCCCGGCCTGTGCTACGTGCCAGCCGCTCGCGTTGTGAAGAGGGGGGCTGAATGCACCCCAAGGAGATGCGGTCGCTCCTCCGAAACCCCATCTTAAACGGTGATACAATGAGAAACAAATAGTTTTTTTTCCCTCCTCTTTGCTCAATCAGCTGCTGGCTTGCTGCTGCTGCCGTGCCACGTGATCTGCATCTCACTTTGAATATTTAAGCCTGTACAGCAGATGTCCTACTCTTTGTCTTTTATTTCCAGCCCCAGGCATGGTTAAATCTCTTAGCACAGGGATGTGCAAAGTCATTCCTGGAGGGCCGCAGTGGCTGCAGGCTTTTGTTCCAACCCAATTGCTTAATAAGAAGCACTAATTGCTCTAGAAACACTTCTGCTTCATTTTAGTTATCTCCCTCATTAAGATTTTGAACCCTTATTGCTTATTTAAGTCTTAAACAGCTGCATTCTTGGTTTTTAATTGCTCCTTATTAGCAATAAGATGCAAATGACAAAAGAAACCAGCAGTTATCCATTTTGCTTGTTACCCTTTACGCCTGTGTGTATTTATCATGCACTATTTGGTTTAATTAAATACTTGGAAGGAAAGAGAAGACAAAAAAGTCAAGGATTGAGAATTACCCATCCGTTTTACACTTCAAAATATTTGGATATCTTTAGAATGGAAAAAAAAATCTAGGATTTGAGAATGACTTGACATAGCAGAGTTAAAGCACTAAAAAGCCATGAAATGTAATTATTGGCAAGGATTGTTTTCTAATTAAACAACTGGGTTGGAATAAAAACCCGCGGCCACTGCGGCCCTCCAGGAATGGCTTTGCACACCCCTGTCTTAGCACAAACTCTCATCTCGTGGGACAAGAGTTCTTGATATTTTTTAGTTTATAATTTAAAAACTGAATAAGAATCTGAAAATCTAACAACATCACATTAAAGTTCGATAAATCCTGAAAAGAATGATACCAAACATATATGTGTAGGTTTTAAAATAAGCCCAATTTAAAGCATGACAAAAAATGTGACATAAAAACATCATATAAAATCGTTGCACTTTTAGGCTTAGGATTTTATATATAGAGAGTAGATATCTTTCCCTAGCAGTACAGTGGAAATTCCAAACAGAATAAAGAATCAGTAACACTAAAGGAAAATTATAGTAGCTTATGTTTAATATCGACTTAACACTCACAAGAATATAATACTTGAAGGAGAGCTACTTGGCCAAAGCAAGATACAGTCAGGGTTTCCTGTAATCGGCGCTTCTCCAAGTTCGAGACAGAGTATGGGAAAGTATGTTTTCCTAGGCACGGCCAGGAGTGATGACTTCCATCCGTCCGTAGGTGAGCTCTGCTCTTCTGGGCAATGTCTAAGCGTTTACACATTTCCTACACTTCAAGAGTCTGAAACACGATCATGCAAGCTCCCAACATGGGTACATTCTGGTTTGCTCATTTATCACTCACAGAAAATGGAACAGCTACTTTAAAACAGAAAGTGAACTTTTATGTCACTGCACACTCTTTCTTTCCCTGAATATCCTACCTTGGCAGTGAACAGTTGTTTGTTGCTTATCTTTTTGTCATATTGGTAACCTAGTGAATCAGCCTCCTCTGTCAGTCAGCTTGCCTCGTGTGTTATGTGAGAGACACGTGTCTTTTTCTGTCAGAATGTGTCCGGTTTATGTTTCAGATGAATAAAATCAGTCAGTCAGTCATTATGCAACCCGCTATATCCTAACAAAAGGTCACGGGGGTCTGCTGGAGCAAATCCCAGCCAACACAGGGCACAAGGCAGAAACCAGTCCCCGGGCCCACCGCAGGGCACACACACACACACACCAAACACACACTACGGACAATTTAGCATCGCCAATGCACCTAACCTGCATGTCTTTGGACTGTGGGAGGAAACCGGAGCACCCGGAGGAAACCCACGCAGACACGGGGAGAACACGGGAAGTGAACGCAGGTCTCCTTACTGTGAGGCAGCAGTGCCAACGTGCCGCCCCTGAATAAAATCAGATACAATGAAATAAACTCAACAGATCACAACTTTAAACGTTGGCTACACTGAATATGATGATTTTAATTAGTATGCAGTTATATGTGTTATGGATCAGTGTTATGGCATGATATAAATTCAGTCTTATTTATTTTTATTTTACTGCAATGACATTTTGTTTATGTTACGGGCATCACCATTTTGTGCCCTGGCGTGTCTGCAGTTTGCTGAATAACAGCACCTAGGAGTCGCATTCAGTGATGTCATTGGAGCAATGGTATTTATTCTGGCTACTCGCTACATTCCCTGTCCAAGTCTGACTACTGCTAGAGCTATATAAAGTGTTTCAGGTGTCTATTGAGTGTTAATGTCAATGTCGATTTATTTATAGAGCTAATTTAAAACAACAACGGTAATCATGTAGCCTAAGTGCTTTTCACTAAAACATACAATAAACATACAATAAATAGAATAGAATGCAATAAAACACAATACAGCTAGCAGTAAACTGAACCAAACAACTGAACTAAGAGGAGAGAAGGTCACAGAAAGCCAGAGAATAGAAACACGTCTTCAATCTAGTTTTAAGCAGTTGTGAAAGATCAGCCTCGACATAGACAGACACTGAGACAGCCAACATCCAAAACACACACGTTTATTATTTTCCGCTCTGTACACCCATCACAGTGCACCAATCACTCACAGCCCTTTCTTTAATTCTCTTTTCCTGCCGCCTCCACTCCTCTCTCACAAGCTCGTCCTCTTCCACCCAAGTCCAGCTTCCTGAATGGAGTGAGGCGGCCCCTTTTATGGCACACCCGGATGTGCTCCAGGTGCGCCCTGATGATCTCCCAGCAGCACCTCCTTGTGTGGCGGAAGTGTTGCCCTTGCACCCGGAAGCACTCCGGGCCTACCTGGTTTCTCTTCCGGCAGCACTTCCTGGTGTGGCAGAAGTGCTGCAGTCCATGGCTCTGGAACCATCCAAGGGTGCTGCCCTCTTGCACACCAGGGAAGATATGGCCTCCTCTCCTGGTCCTTCCCTTCTCAAGGCGTCGCAGTGGGGCAAGGTCCCCGGTCGTCTGCCACACAGTTCAATTGAAGGAGACTCCTTAATGTAGTAAGGTAATGAATTCTACAGACGAGACATAGCAGCTGCTAAACGCTGTCCCCTTTAGCTTTGCACAGTTTTGAGTGATGTTATTGGAGTGACGATGTTTAATCAGGCTGCTCACAACATTTACTGTATGAGTCTGACTACTTGTAGAGCTATTTAAAATGTTTCAGGTTTCTAATTTCTGGCTACAATATTACAGCTGTTTAACGATGGTATGGTCCAGGTTGGCTCCACCATCTGTGGCTGTTTCCAGGAGCATCTTGAACCCAGAACTGCCGGTAACATAACCAAGTTTGAGCCGGATAAATGAGGACACATTTAGTCAGTAAGGGATTGCTGCAAAGTGACTCAGCGTTTTAATTAAAAATCAAACAAAGTGTCAAAAGTGCAGTGCTAAAAGATCGTCAATAATGAAATAATCCATAATATCAGTGACAGGCCATGACATAAAATTCCAATAAACAATCCAAAGATAAAACCAGAATAAAACACAGTCATTGGTTCCTTACTCTTCTCTCTC
This sequence comes from Erpetoichthys calabaricus, assembly GCF_900747795.2. Classification (NCBI taxonomy): domain Eukaryota; kingdom Metazoa; phylum Chordata; class Cladistia; order Polypteriformes; family Polypteridae; genus Erpetoichthys; species Erpetoichthys calabaricus. Next base: position 167,320,661 of record NC_041401.2, on the reverse strand, counting down.
TTTTCACTGAGTCCAGAGCAATTTCCTTGTCGTGTCTCCCCCACTCACCCAATGTATTGCTCATTCTGTGGAGGTCTTCACTTCCGAACCCTTGTCTTGGTTGCCTCTGTCGGCGGCGTCCAGACCACTTAGAGTCGGCTGTCCTCCCATCTTCCCTCAGGCTCTCCTGGCATCCTTGGGATCCCTAAGAAGGGCTCCATCACCAATTAAATGTAACAGGTGAAGAAAGAACTGATCTAATACAAAATTTTAAAAAAATTAAAAAGGAATAGAACATTGTAGCAGTAGAGCGTCTTAGTGCGCCCTTGAACCCTCAGGTACCACTCCAAACACCCGGTAAAAGTACAATTATTATTTATTATATAATAATAACATGCACAAAGCACCCTCCATTCCACACTATTCATACAAATCAATAATCCAAATACAATACCAATCCTCCTCTCCTAGACACTTCACCACCCTACCTCCCAGCTCAGCTCAGAGTCTGGGGTTTCCCATAGTCCATTTATACTCTCCGACCCGGAAATGGCTCCAGCCCAGCACTTCCTTATCACTTCCGGGTCAGATTAAAAGTCCTTTTCTTCAACCCGGAAACACGTCGTTCCTTCTGGTCATATGATCATGTCGTGTTTCCAGGTTATAGGGCATGCATAAGTCCTTGAGCCTCCCTGCAGTGTCCTCTGGTGGGCCCCATGGTGTCCAGCAGGGTTGGGAATAAAAACTCCACTGTCCATAATTCCCTGCTGGTCTTTATGGCACTCCCATGCTACAGGGAGGGCTCCATCTAGCAGCCTGGGGGTGCTGGCCGGGATAAAAAGCCGGCCATCTCCCACAACATATAAAAAGTAAAACCCAAAAGGAAAAGAGAAGGGGAAAAGAACAAAATTAGCAAGGTAAAACATTAAATGACCAAAGACCTCCAAAAGTCAAAATTCTAAAGGAGAGTGAGAACACAATGAACACTAGCGAAGTGATTAATGGAGTGATACACTAGAGCGGGGCTATTCAATTACAAATTCAGTTGGGACAGATTTTCAAACCAAGACATTTAGCTGGGCCAGACATTTTCAGCAGCCGGTAAGCTGCAGGTAATTACAAATTTCAAACCAATACAGATGAATGTATTGAAAAACAAGTCGTCTATTCATGGTTTCCCTTTTAAATTTGGTCTCATCTGATACAGGCATATCAAAAAGTGCATAAAAACAATAAAGCTATAACTGGACAGAATCTGAGGTAGTAGCAATACGTTTTTTTTCCATTTTTGAAATAAAAAACTTGCTCACATCTGACCTAGGCACATCTCAAAGTGCATAAAAAACAAAATAGTGCACAAAATGGCTATGACTAAAAGGTTGCTGATGTTGGTTGTTTGAATGGACAATCTGAAAAATTCTGAAGAAAAACAAGCAATGTATCATATATGAGCAGAGAATAACAATAATAAGTTCCAAAGGGGTAAAGGTACAGTGAGAATCGAAAGACAAGTGAATCACAAATGTAGATCTGAACAAGAACTTGAGACAAATCCAAAAAGCAAAAGCAGAACTAAAAAAACACACATTTGGATATCAGGAGCGCTGGATGGTGGCTGTCCCACAGGTAAACTAACAATGCCGTAAGCACTCCCCCTTTTTATTTCCGCTGCTCCTTACCATGTGACTTCTCTATAGTAACATTCACAAATGGGAGGAGCCTGGGCGAATGGCATGCAAAAGGAAGGGCGAAGGGTGGAATGCCAGACAGTTCTTGACAGATTGGGGTTAATTAGGCATGGTGGCGTAGGTTGTGGCATTGGCAGGTTACTGTGTGCATTTGATGTCTTGTGAATTGAGTTTGCATGTTCTTCCTCTTTTCTCAGGGATTTCCCACAGACATGCCATAATGTCAGTTGGCTTATCTTCTTTGCCAGTCTGTGGTGAGCTTGGGTGTGTCTGTTTTTGTGCCCTGTTAAAGGCTGGCTTCATCTTTACTCCATTTCTGTCATAAAAGCTTCCAGGTCCCATGAACAGGAGGTGAAAACAGATGGATGAAAAGTACAACCTTGAGAATCTTTTTTCTGTTTGTTCTTAATTTGTGTCATCACTAAACTTGGATTTTCATGTCAGCAGCAAGCAAGATTAGTTTACTATTATTATTAGAAACACTTAAGTTGGATAGTTTTATTTTAGTGACATTTCTTTGCTTCCCTTGTCTTTGAAACAGGCTGAAGATATGATCTCTGAAATAAAAACAGCATTTGAAGATAGCCTTAAAGATGTGACCTGGATGGATGATGAAACCAGACAAGCTGCTAAGGAGAAGGTGTCTAGTTTGTTAGTGGCACCGCTGCCACTTCTGTCTTTATTACGTGTTGTACAATAACAGATTTCCTTGTAGGGTATGGTATTTTCTCAAGCTTCTTTCTTAATTTGTTTCTGGCAGCGTATAACCAATTAAAATCATTCTGACAATAGCTCAAGTTGCTGCTGTGCTTTTTCTCCAAGCCCACATGCACAGTAGCACTGCTCCAACACACATTGTTTCAATTTGTGATGTTCTTCTAACAGCATTTTATGAATATCACCCACATACTTCTAGTGGATTGTAGGCTTTGATTATGTAGAGCTATTTGAGCATTGCCAAAATCAATTTCCAAAGAGTGAGGGAAGAAGAACAGCCTGATAGCTTTATAGAAGAAAAGTTAGCCTGATAATATGGGAGCTCAGCCTCCATGTAACCAGACATCTATAGCATTCCTCAAGCTAAGTAATCTGAAGTCTCTATTTGCATGTTTCTGCTGATTACTGAATACTATAAAGTGGATTCCAAAATTATTTAGACCCCTTCACTTCCTGCACACTTAAATGTGGTGTAGATTAAATGAATAAATATGTCACTGAAAACCTCATAATAAGAAAGTGAAAGCATGTTTTCAGAAAGGTTTACAAATTTATTAAAAATCAGAAACTGAAATCTCTCATTCAGTATTCAGTATTTAATTCTATACTGTACTTTGTAGAAGCTCCTTTGGCAGCAGTTGGAGCTTTCAGTTTTCTTCAGTTATTCTCTTTCGGCTTTGCACACCTTGGTTTTGGGTAGTTTATCCCATTCTTCCTGGCAGATTCTCTCAAGCTGCACACCATCTTCAAGTCTCTCCATACATGTTCTAAGGGGTTTAAGTCCGGACTTTGGCTGGGCCACTTAAGAACCCTCAGACATTTGTCTCGAAGTCGGTCCAGCATTATCTTGGCAGTAGATTTCAGGTCATCATTTTACTGAAAGGTGAACTATCGCCCCAATCTGAGGTGACTTCAAGGACCTCTCTGCATTTAGCTGTATTCATCCTTTCCTCAATTCTTACCAGTTTCCCTGTCCGTGCCACTAAGAAGCACCCCCATAACATGATGTTGCTACCAACATGCTTCACCATAGGGATGGTATTAGGCAGGTGATGACCAGTGCCTGTTCTTTGCCAGATTTAGTGCTTGGAGTTCTCCCAAAAGAGTTCCATTTTTGCCTCATCAAACCCAAGAATCTTTTCCTCATGCCATTTGGCAAACTCCTTGTGGGAGTTATTACCTGATTACTTGATGGTTGTTGCTGCTGAGAAGGTCATCCTTTCCAAAAGATTATCTCATCTCAGTAGAGAGCTATTGAAGTCTGTTACAGTCGGTTCTTGGTCAACTCTGTGATCAAAACCCTTCTTCACGGTTTACTCAGATGGCCAACTCTAGGAAGAACCCTGGTGGTTACAAACTTTTTCCATTTCACAATTATTGAGACCACCACACTCCTGGAAACACTCAAAGCTTTAGAAATGGTTTTATACCTTTGCCCTGATCCATGCCTCACCACAAGTTGATTGCTGAGGTCTTGCGAGAGTTCCTTGGTCTTCATGGCTTGGTTTTTGTACTAATAAGCAATATGAATTGTGGGACTTTCTATACACAGGTATGTGGGGTGTGCTTTTCTAAACAAAGTCCAGTCAATTTAGTTTGCTACGGGTGGACTCCAATCAAGTTCCAGACACATCTCAAGGAAAAATAAAGCAAACAGGATGGGCCTAAGCACAATTTGAGGTACCATAGCTTCCCAAGATTTTTTTATTATAATAGAGAGATTTGCAAGCCTTTCTGAAAACATGTTTTCACTTTGCCATTATGGGTTATTGAGTATATAGATTGATGGGTACAAATGGCAAATGTACCAATTTAAAATGAAATCTACAACCCAATAAAGTGGGCAGAAAGTGAAGGGAAACATACTTTCTCAGCCCACTATACCTAATGAAAATGGTCACATTGACACTTCTGTCATACACCAGATGCTGAATTATAAGATTGTATATTTAAAAATGTCACCTAATGGTTCGTGGTCACTGCTGTAATCCCACAGTGGGTGGCTTACCCTAACTTTCCATGGTACCCTGCTCCCTCTTAAGATGGTTTAGTGAGCTTCTTTTGTCCACGGTGCAGTGAAATATCTACTTGATATCAATCAGAATTCCTGATTATTCAATTAATATTTTTTTTAATTACACAAACTAAATCCTGTAGGTGTCAAACTAACCAGCCAGTGGTATAAATTATATCAAATAAGTACCGTATATATTCGCGTATAAACCAGGTCTTGAAACCCGAAAAAACGGTCATAAAATCAGACCCCAACTTATACGCCCGTTCAAAAATGCGACACATTTTTTTTTACATCTTCTTGCTTCCTCCAATGTCACATCAGTTTCACAGACACATCGAATTTTGTTGCAGCAGCGCAGTTACCAATTTCTTTCACCACTTCAACGACTTTTAATTTAAAACCAGCTTCATATTTTCTTCTGATCGAACGCTCCATCATAGATAAGGGACGCTCTTACGATAAAGGTGTATGAGGGTGTGAGATACAAAAAACACTAAACAGTGCAAACGTCGCTTTGGAATAGTTCAGGTGTTACCGTGAGGTCACGTAGGCACAATACATAGAAAACAAAGGCTGTGTGCTCCGTGGTTACCCTCTCAGGTGGGCGTTAGCATATCATAATCTCTTGGACCAATAGCGTGAGTCTTCCACATTCGACTTATATGACCAACATTATAAAATACCAGAAATTATACGGTAAAATCAAGTCCCGACTTATCCACGGGAGAACGTAAACATCAGTATATTCGGTAATAAGTCAGTGTCTACCATACCACATCCAGGAATGATTTGTCTCTTTATTCCTGATGCTACCAAGGTAGTCTGCATCCCCCCACTGTCATGAATCTTTTTTTTACTGATAAGACTTTACTTCAAACTAATTCTGTACATTTCTATTACTTATTTTTTATTACTATCTACTGTATTAATAACATTACCTTTTGCATTGGCATTATTTGGTTTGTGTTGTTTTCTTTCTATCCCTGCCATTTTGTGATAATTATTTCATAGCCAAGGTAAAGATGTTTATGGTTGCCATGTCCTTTGCCAGTTACATAGCATGTGTCCCTGTGTGATGACATCATCAGCTGTAGACTATAAAAATGGAGGTATAATTGTCTAAATGGCTTAGAGATGGGATAAGAGATCTGTTGGTGAGTGATTTAGTTAAGAACAGGCTTTCAGTTAGGATTAAGACCTTAAGTCGTGAATTATGGCTAGAATTTTTGGTACTCATCGGAACTTTTCTCTGATTTGTCGCTTGATTATGTCACTTCTCAAATGTGACAAATACTTCATCTCTGATCTATTATTTTTATAGTATTTTTCCTGCTCAGTTCTCGTTTGCAAATTAAAGCATCACCCCATGCCCTTGTACTAGATGCTGGGGTTAAGAAAACAGTTGTGTGGATAGTTATACCAGCCTTAAAGCCATTATTACTAAGCCTCACGCCTATGTTCTTTACCCCATATTGTGTTCTTTTATTTATCCTGCAAGCGCGTAGCAACCAAATTCAATGAATTCTCTCATTGCTGGAATTGACTTCGGTTAATTTGACCTCTCCGGTGTATTTCATTCTACTGAAAGGTGCTTACCGTAAAAGAACAAATTCCAGTCATATTTTTCTTTAATACAAATAGATTTAAAATCGGGATTAACATTTGAGGATGAAATGTGTTTTACTGGTAAAGGATCATGGTCTGGCGCACCCTCTGTTTTTATGTGAAATCATTCCTGACAGTTTTTTTTTCCATTTTCAAACTGCTGTCTTTCTTTACCTAGGCTGATGCTATATATAACATGATTGGTTACCCAAAATTCATTATGGACAACAAAGAACTTGATAAAGTGTTTAATGATGTAAGTAAAACAGTACCTAAGAAGTCTAATAACAACAAATACTCATTAATGTCTTATTTTGTATTCCAAATGTCCATCAAAATATTAATATGCATGTAGTCTTATGTTTTAGAACAGATCAGCTTTCAAATTCTAGTAAGTGGTAATTATGTTCTGCAGTGACTCTAATAGTTAGACTATCGTTTTGTTCAACATGCAGCTTATATCTTCAGATTATGTCTGAAGAAAAGCACCAGTTAGGCCTCTCCACCAACTCTAGAAACCAAATCTGTTGTAATCAGCACTGTATGTCACAAACTGAGCTTTAACAAGTCCTTCTGTCTTCCTGGTGGTCAGAGGTCTAGTTCTACCTTATAAGAATAAGAGAGGCAGCTCTCATTTAGAATTGGTGTGAATCTTGGATGTGAGTAATTACAATTCTTGGTATACTGTATTTAATTTCTCTTCAGATTGTTTTTTCCTTCTTTTGTAGTATGAAGTGGTGTCAGACCTCTATTTCCAGAATGTGATGCAGTATTATAACTTTTCTGCTAAGGTGATGGTGGATCAGCTGAGAAAAGCCCCCAATCGTGAACAGTAAGTGTTATTATGCCTGCGTTCACTTCTGCTGTAGGTGCAGACTGTCTTCTACTTTGTGAGTTAGGTGGGTTCATTTTTCAGATATAAGCTTTAGACAAATGGAGAGGTCTAAAGCTTATATTTAAAAGCTTCATGTAAAAACACACATGGAGGAATGTTGGGTGCACTTTTATGTTGACTTATTTTATAGTCAGTTATGCTGTTTTGGTTGCAGTTGTCTTTTGAAAATCTTGAATAAAATGCACTGTATGACAGAAAGGATTCTGGAGGAAACCTCAGTTGGTCACAGTTCATAATCACACCCACACAATGCCATACAGGGCTAATTTAGAGCCCTTAGTTAACCTAATGTGCATGTACAGTATTTAGGATGGGGAAGAAAACTGGTCTACCCAGGAAACCCCTCACAGACAAGGGGGCAACGTTCAGATGGCACACAGACAGTAACATGAACCACTGCACAACCATGTCCATTAATTTTTCTGTTAGTACTATTGTCATCATTAGTGATGAGAAAAACTATTTGAATTCGGAGCAGAACTGTGTTTCACTTCACAAAAAAAATATGTGAAATAAATTTGTGCCATTCACATAAGAAGAAAAGGGTTTAGTTGCTGTATGCAAGCAATTTCATTCATTTATTCATTCATTCTTCATGCATCTCCTTGTTATTTAGCATTTTGGGAAAGATGTTTAGTAAAAAATAAATATCATGTGTGCAAATCCTCATCTAGAATAAATTTGCTTTTTGGCAGCGGCAGCTTCCCTTGTGCTGAGTTTGTCTGTGGAGGAAACACCGTAATGTGCATGTTGGTACATTTTAGTGTCTCTTCCTGTAGAACATACACAGCACGTCACATTTTTAAAAAACGTTCTGCACTCCTCGACATAAATAGAATTGATTTTATCAGTGTGGTACAGATTATATGTTTTACGCAGATGAAGAAAATAACACCAGTGTAAACATGGAGGCTTTAGGGAGCAGTATTCTTTGTTATCCACTCCAATAAAACCCAATTGTGCTTCATAATTGTGAAATTTCCTGCAGAAATAATTTATGTGTCAGTTTCATGAAACTGTATGCAAATTGAAACTTGCCAGTTTTACTCATCATCATCATCATCACTAGTTTAACTGCCATTTTCTGAGTTTTTCCAATGTTAGCAAGCTGCCCCAGGATCTTTGTCTTCCACTCTCTGCAGCCTCTTGGCATTCTTTTCATAACCTCAAACATTACCTTCAGCCACATCTTCCTTCACCTCCTTCTGGGCCTGATCTCCTCCATCTCAGTCTTAGTGCACTTCTTCGCCCAATCACGCTCTGCTTCTTCAGTGTACCACATTCTCTCTATCAAATCTTTTTCTTATTTCGGCGTGCATCTCTCACACTTCAACACTCCACAAATCCACCAGTTGATTCTCATCTGTACCTTTTTCTAACCTTGTTTCGTTTTCCACAGTCATCAGCCATGTCACACTCCCATAAGGCTTTCTTAAACATCCCTTTCAATGTCAGAGAGGCTACTGGAGAAGTCAGAATGGAGAACATCTTCATCTATGTATCTCTCACCATTTCTATCACTGCTATGCTCATCAGTATATCTGCACTCAAAATGTCACCTAAGCAGCATCACTTCCTTACTTTCTATAAACTTAACTCTATATCTAAATGTATGCTGAGTACATCAGAATTCTGCCTTTCTTTTACACACTTTCTATAAATAAAGGCTGCACTTGTCTACTTCAGAGTACCTTTTACACCACTACATCTTTTGTATCACCACTTCTGACGGCCCATAAATTTGATTGAGTTTCTCCGAACATTTCCGCTATACACTGTGGACCACCCAGGCAAGCACTGCCACCTGAACCCGACACAGACAAGCGTGGGACACAAGCTCAAGGCTGTCTTTTTTCTCGTGAGAAACGCCTTCCCCATTTCCCACAGGCACAACGCAGTCCAAAGCACAACACAAACACAATACCTTGTTTTCTGTTTCTCTTTCTCTTCTCCTTTCCACTACTCCGGTCAAGCTTCATCTTCCTCCTCCCGGCTCTGGCTTCCTGAGTAGTGGCTGCTGGCTCCTTTTATCAGGCACCAGGAAGTGGTCCAGGTGCTTGATGGTGTATTTCCGGCAGCACTTCCGGGAGTGACAGAAGAACTGCCCATAAGGACTCAGCAGCTCCTGCTGTAGCACCCCCTGGCGCCGCCCACGGATCCCAACAGGGCTGCACCCAAACTCCAACTCCCATGAAGCCCTGCAGGAGTCCGAGGCACTGCTGCAACCCAGGGGAGTTGCCATCTAGTGTCCCGGGAGAGGTAACGCTCTGGCCACGCTTGCTCCCTTGGTCCTCCCAGCATGGAGGCGTCCCGGCCAGGCAACAGCCCCGGCTGCATGCTACAACATGCGTCCTGTTCCTTCACCTCCAACCATCAGCTTGGTCTTTCTTGCATATACCTTGAGGTCTTTTGCTTGTAAACAGCCTTTCATTTACTATTTTTTTTACCAGGATCATTGACACACAAGCACATTCATGGAAATCCTTCACACACTTCTCTGGCTACCACCTCCATCACTATGACAAAAAGCAGTGCACTCAGAATGAATTTTGATGCAGCCCCACCTTCACATCAAAACTTTGATTATCCCTATCTGCACTCTTGACCACAGTTAGTGCTTCTTCGTACATTGAAACCACCGTAGACACTAACCATTCCTCTAATCCCATTTGTCTTTTACCTGATCCCTGATTCTTTTCTCTAACACTTTCTCAACCATCTTCAGTATCTGCTTTAAAAGCTTGATCACTCAATATGAGCCACACTCCAATAGTTCACACGTTCCTTTATATACAGTTAGGTCCATAAACATTTGGACAGAGACAACTTTTTACTAATTTTGGTTCTGTACATTACCACAATGAATTTGAAATGAAACAACTCAGATGCAGTTGAAGTGCAGACTGTCAGCTTTAATTCAGTGGGGTGAACAAAACGATTGCATAAAAATGCGAGGCAACACAATTCCTTCATTTCAGGGGCTCAAAAGTAATTGGACAATTGACTCAAACCACGCACCCGCCAAACAAGTACATACTGTCACATGGCAAAGTCCATCAGCCCAGTCACGGTTATATGTGGCTCATGTCCCTTTGTTTCCATACCCACACTTCTCTACAGAACTCCAAGCCAGTCTGCTTCTACCAACAGAGTGTAAACTATGAGGCCAGTCATGCAATGCCCCATCACCGTGCAATGCCCACATTGTCAACCAAGAAATGGCCATCAAATGCTCAGTTACACTGTGGTTAAGATTATGGTTGTGGGTGAGTTATCTGATTCAAAGGGCATTTAGATAGATAGATAGATAGATAGATAGATAGATAGATAGATAGATAGATAGATAGATAGATAGATAGATAGATAGATAGATAGATAGATAGATAGATAGATAGATAGATAGATAGATAGATAGATAGATAGATAGATAGATAGATAGATAGATAGATAGATACTTTATTAATCCCAAGGGGAAATTCACATGAAAATTCAAATTTCATGACTGACATCTCGGGTGCCCCCAAAGGTACAGTACTGCAGGTTCCTGTTAGATCCGTCTTGCTTCAAGTGTTCTCGCTGTTCACAGCTACGCTATCACTGTATCGGTGTTGCAAAACACTCTTATTAACCATCTGTATGTACTGTAAGTAAAGCTATAAAACAGTTGGAACGAGGAGAAAAGCAGCCATCCGTTTTATCTGAAGTTTCAGTTATCTGAGGTAACATCAGTCCACATTACCTCAGATAATCAGGGTTCTGCTGTACAAAGAGTTTTGGTCAGTAACAGTTTTAATATCAACAACAGACTTTTGGCTATGAACTTGGCTCATTCCTGTCTACTTTTCGTCTCAAAATCCTTATCATTTAAATAACCTTACTCTTTCACTCTGAGTCAGTGTGACTGCAGTATGTCTTTAGGGTAGCAAGAACATTTCAGTGAATGCAAGCTGAACTTGGATGTAAATAAAAGAAAAAAGGTGAACAAGTAAACTTAAGACTAAGTGGCAGATAAACAAGAACGAGTTTACTTAGGCAGTAAGATACTGCTGAAATGCAAAATTGCACAACAGTTAATGTGTAGCTGAAACTTTTTTAAAGGATTTATTGCAGGTTTTGCTATATTTGCTTTAATTGTATGACTATACTGTATATAGATAGATTAAGCAGGTTCAAGAAGATTTTTTGGTTTATATTTTATAATGCATTATTTTTATTTTCTGAGGTGTACTTATTATTATTATGTAATAATTAGTAGTAGCAGTTGTAGTATCAGTCCTTGGGCCGACCCTCTGTAATATCTATATGCTACCTCTGGGTCACATCATCTGCAGGCATGGAGTTTCATTCCATTGCTATGCGGATGATACGCAGCTCTATGTGAGACTGGATTCAACTTCTTTTACACCTCCATCAACTCTTTCCTCCTGCTTGGATGAGTTTGAGGCTTGGATGTCCAAGAACTTTCTTAATGAACAGCACCAAAACTGAAGCTCTTTTAATTGGCACCCCCATCAACTTTGTTCCTCCTGTAGTAGATGGCCCTGACACAGACAGGCGGACACCGTAGGTACACAAACCAACACACGTTTATTTATAATTTACAGTTAAAACACAGCACACAACTAACTTTCACCCCCAAAGTCCAGGCCTCTCACAATGCCTTTCTCTCTTCTGGTCCGCCTCCACTCCTCTCCTCCCGAGCTCTATCTTTCTGCCTCCAGACTCCAGCCATCGAATGGAGGGAGGTGGCCCCTTTTATATCCACCCAGATGTGCTCCAGGTGCCTCCCAATGAGCCACTGCCGGCACTCCCTGGTGTGGTGGAAGTGCTGGCTGTGCACCCGGAAGCACTCTGGGTGTCCCTGGTCTTCTTCCCCCCACCACTTCCGGGTGTGGCGGAAGTGCTGAGGACCAGGGTCCCCTGAGGGTGACCACAGGCCCCTATAGGGTTGCGCTTCTAAGCTTTGTTCCCGTGGTCCCCAAAGTCACCAGGGAGGTCACCCCCTCGTGGTCTGGAGGAAGCATAATCCCTCCTACGGTCCTTCTGGGCATCCCGACTGGGTACCACCCACAGCCACTTGCCACACTCCGTAAATTGTATTTCCTTTTCTGGTCATACCATTACTTTCTCCCCTTCTGTTACCAATTTTGGGTTTCAAAATAGACTCCCATTTGTCATTTGATGCACATGTGCATCACCTCTATAAAATTGCATTCCTTCATCTTCAAAACATAGCCAAACTCCGTCCCTGCCTTTCCTTTTGTGATGCTGAAAAGCTGGTTCATGCCTTTGTCTCCTCCACGTTGGACTATTGTAATGCACTCCTCATCAGGATCCCCAGCAAGAGCCTTCAAAAGCTCCAACAACTCCAAAATAGCGCTGCAAGGATCCTAATGAGGGTGCGGAAATATGAACATATTTCACCAATCCTTCAGTCACTTCATTGGCTCCCAATTCACAACTGTATTGAACACAAACTTTGTTTGCTCACTCATTAGTGTATCCATGGAAATGCTCCACAATACCTTAAGGAACTTCTTATATTACAATCCACTACAAGAAACCTTAATCTTGCAAATACCTACCGCCTTCACATCCCTATGACCAAAGTTCGTACAATGGGTGACCGAGCCTTTGCAGTTGCTGCTCCATGGCTGTGGGATGCCCTACCAGAGAACCTGAGAACACAGCAGATTGTGGGCTGTTTTAAAAAACAGTTAAACACTTTTCAATTTAGGAAAGCATATTAACAAAATTGCCTCTAATTATTGTTTTATCTTTGTTTTTATCTTGTTGTGTCTTTGTTTGAATTTTATAGATAGATAGATAGATAGATAGATAGATAGATAGATAGATAGATAGATAGATAGATAGATAGATAGATAGATAGATAGATAGATAGATAGATAGATAGATAGATAGATAGATAGATAGATAGATAGATAGATAGATAGATACTTTATTAATCCCAAGGGGAAATTCACATACTCCAGCAGCAGCATACTGATAAAGAACAATATTAAATTAAAGAGTGATAACAATGCCAATAACAATGCAGGTATACTGACAGACAATAACTTTGTATAATTTTAACGTTTACCCCCCTGGGTGGAATTGAAGAATCGCATAGTGTGGGGGAGGAACGATCTTCTCAGTCTGTCAGTGGAGCAGGAAAGTGACAGCAGTCTGTCGCTGAAGCTGCTCTTCTGTCTGGAGATGATACTGTTTAGTGGATGCAGTGGATTCTCCATGATTGACAGGAGCCTGCTCAGTGCCCGTCGCTCTGCCACGGATGTCAAACTGTCCAGCTCCGTGCCTACAATAGAGCCTGCCTTCCTCACCAGTTTGTCCAGGTGTGAGGTGTCCCTCTTCTTTATGCTGCTTCCCCAGCACACCACTGCGTAGAAGAGGGCGCTCGCCACAACCGTTTGATAGAATATCTGCAGCATCTTATTGCAGATGTTGAAGGACGCCAGCCTTCTAAGGAAGTATAGTCGTCTCTGTCCTTTCTTACACAGAGCATCAGTATTGGCAGTCCAGTCCAGTTTATCATCCAGCTGCACTCCCAGGTATTTATAGGTCTGCACCCTCTGCACACAGTCACCTCTGATGATCACGGGGTCCATGAGCGGCCTGGTCCTCCTAAAATCTATAAATTTATGTAGCACTTTGAGGTTTACTACAAATGTAAAGTGCCTTATAAATAAAATGAATTATTATTATTATTTTACTATTAATATTATTTGTAATAGAAGTAGTAGTAGTATGCATAATAAAAATTGGCCATTAGATTCTGAGGATGCTCTTTTAAGTGCTTGCTGATTGTTTAGTATATTTAGCCTGTCTGTCTGTGATTCAGTAATGTCTATCCGCTGTGTTTTATTTCTGTCATTTCCATTTGATTGTACATTCACATGACCCAGATCAGAATATTAAGAGTGCTTTGATCTTTATCCAGGTGGAGTATGACCCCCCCAACAGTCAATGCCTACTACTCCCCCACTAAAAATGAAATGGTCTTTCCTGCAGGGATCCTCCAAGCTCCTTTCTACAGCAGAAAGTGGCCAAAGTAAGAAATTTTACATTCTTAACTACATAAAAATGTAGTGTCATCATTTTATATCTCTGTCTTCCCAATATTTCTGTTATTCATTCTCCTAATTGCTTTTTTGCTGATTAGTATAATAATGATATCATCATTCTTGTATGCTTGTGTTTTCCTGGCTATTCCTCTATCAGTCCACATCCAGCCTGTTTGTCTTCATTGGCCACAATTTACCTGCATTGTTTCTTTTTGCTTGCAGATCCTTAAACTTTGGTGGAATTGGAGTAGTAATGGGACACGAGCTGACTCATGCTTTTGATGACCAAGGTATGATCTGACAGCAATCTGTTTAAACTTCCCCAGAAACACTGCCCTTGTTCTGTCTTTTAAAGATGAGACGCAGACATCTTTTGCCCAGAGTAGCTGGGTTTAAATCTACTTAAGGTTACTGTCTGCATAGATTGACATGAAGTCCTCACAAGTAACTTCAGAATACATGTGTGAGCTACTCTTCCTGTGAGCATTTGAATTTGCTGGATTTCTATGATGCAAACTGTTCTATCCATAAAACAATTACTTTAAAATATACTGCTCAAAAAATTAAAAGAAGGAGGCCACTGACATTTTTTTCCCTCCTCATCTTTTCTGACTGTTTTGTCACTAGTTTTGCATTTGGCTAAAGTTAGTGTCATTACTGGTAATGTGAGGCGATACCTGGACCCTACAGAGGTGACACAGGTAGTCCAACTTCTCCAGGATGACACATCATTGCCAGAAGGTTTGCTGTGTCTCTCAGCACAATCTCAAAGGCATGGAGGAGATTCCAGGAGACAGGCAGTTACTGTAGGAGAGCTGGACAGGGCGGTAGAAGGTCCTTAACCCATCAGCAGGACCCACTGGTATCTGCTCCTTTGGGCAAGGAGGAAAAGGATGAGCACTGCCAGAGCCCTACAAAATGACATCCAGCAGGCCACTGGCATGAATGTCTCTGACCAAACAATCAGAAACAGACTTCATGATGGTGGCCTGAGAGTCCGGCGTCCTCTAGTGTGCTCTGTGCTCACTGCCCGGCACCGTGGAGCTCGATTGGTATTTGCCATAGAATACCAGAATTGGCAGGTCCACCACTGGTGCCCTGTGCTTTTCACAGATGAGAGCAGGTTCACCCTGAGCACATGTGACAGACGTGAAAGGGTCTGGAGAAGCCGTGGAGAACGTTATGCTGCCTGTAACATTGTTCAGCACGACCGGTTTGGTGGTGGGTCAGTGATGGTCTGGGGAGGCATATCCAAGGAGGGACGCACAGACCTCTGCAGGCTAGACAACGGCACCTTGACTGCCATTAGGTATCAGGATGAAATCCTTGGACCCATTGTCAGACCCTATGCTGGTTCCTCCTAGTGCACAACAACGCCCAACCTCATGTGACGAGAGCATGCAGGCAGTTCCGGGAGCATAAAGAAATTGATACCATTGACTGGCCCCCACACTCGCCTGACCTAAATCTAATAGAAAACCTCTGGGACATTATGTTTCGGTCCTCCTGACATGGCCAGGTTGCACCTCAGACTATCCAGGAGCTCAGTGATGCCCTGGTTCAGACATGGGAGGAGGTCCCTCAGGACACCATTCGTCATCTCATTAGGAGCATAACCCCCCCCCCCCCCCCAACACTGTCAGGCATGCATACAAGCACGTGGGGAGCCATACAAACTACTGAGTACGAGTTGGAGTTGCTGCAATGAAGTTTCTGCAAAATGGACTCGCCTGCCACATCATTTTTTCACTTTGATTTTCGAGTTGTCTTTGAATTCAGCCCTCTGTAGGTTGATAATTTTCAATTCCATCAAATGATGTGGCATCTTTTCATTCCTAACACATTATCCTGTCCATATCGGTATTGATATCCAGCAGAATTTTTTTCCCATTGAGATGTGATGTGTTTTTAAAGTGTTCCTTTAATTTTTTTGAGCAGTTTATATAAAAAAGCAAATATACAACTGCAGTTTAAAAAAAAACTGAGTGAGAAAATAGATTGCATACCAAGAGAAACAAACATTTTCTACAGCAGTGAATATGTCAGTCTGTAATATTCTGTAGCACCGCTGGTGTGAAAGAAGAGTGCCCTTGTAGTGTTACTCCACAGCTGAAATAATGTCAAAGAACGCAAAGTTATCTCAAAATCAGTACATTTAATGCAACCACGATGGAAAGGTTGGCACAAAAGGAGAATGCAAAAATCACAGACAAAAGTAAGCCAGATGTTCAGCTGCCTTCCTGGGTCTAACTTATACAGGTCTTTATCCCTAGTGTCCCAAATGGAGAGGTTGTCTTGGCCTGTCCTCCTCTCACTAGTGAGCCTTTGCTTCAACTAATTTGCCTAAATTTAGACCCACTGTCTCTCTGCTCTGAGGTGGCTCTAAACTCTATTAAGAGGTTGGTTTTAGCCAATCCCTGAAGCCATGTTTGGAGTTAGGGGGACAACTTTTTTAGCTATTATTGCCAGCAGTGATATCACCTGCATTTCAGAACAGGTAGTCCACTTGAAGCTAAGCATGTTTGGGCCTAGCCAGTACTTGAGGATGGGAAAGCATCTAGGATAAGCTTAGGTTGCTGCCTGTAGAGGTGTTAGTGAAGCCATCGGGGATGCTTACCCTGTGGTTGTCTGTGGATCCCAATGCCCCAGTGCAGTTGACTGAGACACTGTGCTGTAAAGATCAGTGCATCCTTTGGATGAGATCCTGATTCTCGGCTGCTATAAACGGACCCTGGGCATCTTTCAAAAAGTGTAGGGTGTACCCTGATGTCCTAGCGGAATAGTCTAGTCTGAATGCCCACAATATGCCCTGGTCATTCTGGCAGCTAAATCATACCCTGGCACTTATTGGCTAACTATCTCTCTCACCCCATAATCACCTAAGAGGTAATGGGTGGTGAGCCTACTCACACATAAATGGCTACAGTCACATCATCTAGGTTGGTGCTACACTTTGGTGGTGGTTAAAGTGGTTCCCCATTGTCTATGTCAAGTGCTTTGAGTAGATTAGAAAAGCATTATATAAATGCAATCAATTTTTATTATTTTATTATTATAGGGCCACCAGGTTACCACTCCCTCTAGTGTACCTAGTGTCTGGGCACGCAGAGCCTTCTGCAGTACTAAAAGTGGCCTGGCCTCCGCAGAAATTGCCAGTTCCATTATGGGGTAGCACAGTCCCACTGATCCTATTCAAGGAATGTGTGCAGCCACTAGCAACTACTGTAAGTGGGAGAATGGCAACACTGGTTTGTCACTCTTGCCAATCATTAATGGCATTTTTGTATTTCCAAGTAGAGGTCCAGAGATCTCTGGTAAGTTGCCCACCATCCAGTATATGTTCCCTCACAATTTCTTACACCGGTGATCCTGAGAATTTCACTTTCAACCCCCCCAAACCCAAGGTCACTGTCTCCCACTGGCCTGCAGAGATGTTCTGTCGCTGATGTTCTGCCTCTCTATAGGGATTTCCTGTGGGACTATATTGTGCTGTGTTATCCTGTGTTATCACTGTGGCCTTGTCAATGGCAGCCTGTTGAGCACCCCATGACATTGAATAATACAGTACGTTTGTTTTATGTTGTTTGATTAATACAACAAAAAAAAAAGAAATACACAAATAAGAATTAGCTCAAAAGGATCAAATGACAGCTCAGTGGTTAGTATTGCAACTTTGCAGTTTCAGAGTACTGGGTCCTCATTTATAAAGCTTGTACAAATAGAAGCTTGAAATGTGAGTTCGGAACTTCCCACAAAAATAAAAGGAACTTGACGTGAAAGCTTGCATATACTTAAGGCTACTCTGAACCATGTGTACACAACCTTTCAGAGAAAGTGGGAAATAATGACGCCCTTGATCAAGAATGGAAATGCAGCCAGACCAGCTAAATGACAAGTCACCCAAATAATAATTCATATCACTGAGTCGTTATTATAACATGACAAACATTAACCCGCAAAAGTGTTGAATATGATGTACAGACTCTATTCTAGTTTCCTTTTAAGAGTACCAATGCTACGTATTTTCAGTGAAGAACATTGTTATTTTTTCGTCAGTTTATATCACCTACCTGTTGTGACTAGGGAATCCATTCCCGGATGGGTTTATCCATTCCCAGGAATTCGAGAATCCCACATTTCATTCCCGGGAATCCCGGGGTCCCGGGGATAACACAGTGTACGGGCATCTCACAAGTGAACGGTTTTAGAACAACCGACACTTATTTTTAATAAAACTACTGCAATATGTTGACATAAACAAAAGACTAACCTTATCTACAAGCAGTTCATGCTGTCATATAAGTACATGTATCTTTAGTTGTGGTAATAAGAGCGTAGAAAGCACAACGTGTCCAGCGTTCGGTTGTCCAGGCAAGAGCGCACCTTCGTGCAGAAGTACGCCAGCCACTGAGAAAGTACACTCTTCCTCCACTGAAGTAGGCGGCATAATCATCAGATACTGATACACTTGTTCTAAACAACACCCGCGCTTGCCGTTGCTCTGAAACACCGCCATTTCAGCTTTTACTGATGCATCCAGTTTCTTGTCATCATTCTGTGATGGCAAGTTTCTTGGCACAGATAATGCGGATGCAACAGACTGACGCATTGCAATTTCAAGTTGCTGTTCAATGCTGTTGTCTGATGAAGTGCAAGCTGCAGCAACGGCGGCACCTTAATTATTTTCAACTATAACTCTGTTATTTCTTGATCGATTTTTACACTGTTACACGCTATATATGCGAGCTTGGCTGTTCCCGTTTTCCCGGGAATTATAGCAGTTTCATTTCCGGGAATGAAAAATGTCCGGGAATCCCGGGCTCCTGGTAATCGATTCCCTAGTTGTGACTTCTCAGGAAGCTGTCTGACACCTCAGTATCTCAGCCAAGCTTTACTCCATCATGGCTGCCGTTATTGGAAGCCATTAACCGAATGACAATGCGCTTTATTCAGTTTCTGTATGGTGTAGCTATACATACATATTTTTGCCACCATAAAAAGGCAATTTGCAGCAGTGTCTGGTTCTTCTAATGTAATTGGGTCACTTTACTGCACTCATATTGCAAGAAGAGCACCTAGTGAGAATGAAGCTGCTTTTGCTAACAGTAGGCAGTTCCATTCCATTAATGCACAAGTCATATGAGATGTCAAGATGATACCAACAAATATCATGTCTCTATGGCCTTTGCCAACCTGTGATTCATTTATTTTGTGGCAAAGCAGTTTTTGCAGACATGACAGTAATGTACAGGGTGACTGCCTTGTTGGTAAGGTAACTGGCTGAACCCTCAGTTTTTTATATGGACTGAACTATTCATTGTATCAGCAAATACATGTGCCAGGTAATAGTTGCCGCCTGCTCAGACGCTGGCACCTTACGCCTTTCCCGGACCCCCAAAATGAAGAGGAGAAGAGCTGTAATGCCATGCATGATCTTGTGTACTCAGTTGCGGAGCACAGCCAGATGCTTTTGAATGTAGGTGGCAGGGTCTCGACACGTCAGGAGGAAGGCTGCACTACTAGCCAATAAACATCTGCAACATCATGGTCGCATATGTATGAGGCTGATTAGCACTTAGGCACGTTCATGAATGCATATTTACAAGATGACTGCGATTTATAAAGGTAATTGTGCAGAAATGTGTGTACAACAGGTTTTATAAGTCTGATTTTTTTTAATGCATACGCATTTTCCATTTTTTTGGTGTGCACATATTTTCATGGTGTGTGCAGAATCTGAATATTCTATTATTTTGGGTTTTTTTCCAGGTACCCCTGTTTTCCTCCCAAATTCCAAAGATATGCAGGTTATGTCAATTTGCGACCCTAAATTTGCTCCATATGAGCAAGAGTAGGCGTTTGCATGAATGTGTCTTCCATCCATCCATCCATCCATTTTCCAACCCGCTGAATCCGAACACAGGGTCACGGGGGTCTGCTGGAGCCAATCCCAGCCAACACAGGGCACAAGGCAGGAACCAATCCCGGGCAGGGTGCCAACCCACTGCAGTGAATGTGTCTTAATAATAATAATACATTTTATTTATATAGCTCTTGGAATGGACTGTTGCCTCTTTCAGAGATGGTTACAGTCTTTTGTCTAAAACTGCCACAACTCTTTAACTGGATTAAGCAGGTTTGATAATAAATGAATGCACATATTTTTATGTATGAACTAATTATCCATCCATCCATTATCCAACCCGCTATATCCTAACTATGGGTCACGGGGGTCTGCTGGAGCCAATCCCAGCTAGCACAGGGTGCAAGGCAGGAAACAACACACACACACACCAAGGACACACTAGGGACAATTTAGCATCGCCAATGCACCTAACCTGCATGTCTTTGGACTGTGGGAGGAAACCAGAGCACCCGGAGAAAACCCACGCAGACACGGGGAGAACATGCAAACTCCATGCAGGGAGGATCCGGGAAGCGAACCCGGGTCTCCTTACTGTGAGGCAGCAGCGCTAACCACTGCGCCACCATGCCACCCCATGAACTAATTATTTAGTTCATTATTGATTGATTAGATCAGGCCTAAATAAAATGTAAAATCTGTGTGTATTAGCCTTTTTCTTTAGAAGAGTAATGCCTGCATTTTGAGACAGAGAAGTGCTTAGTGCCTGGGCCCTTACCCTTACAGCTCTAGATCCATATGTTCAAATCCTAGTTCAATTAGTCTGTGTGGAGTTTGCATGTTCTCCACTTATCTCCTGGGTGCTCCTGTTACCTACATCATTCCAAAGACTAGTCAGTTAGACTGACCACTCTAATGCCCTAATCATGTGAGAATGCACTGTAATGTATTTGTGACCCATCCAGGGTTGATTTTAACTGTGTACCAAGTGCAGCCCAAGAGCAAAATTCACAGTTGTGCTTTAAATGTTACATTAATCGTCAATTAGAGTGAAACAAATGCTCTTGCAGGACGTGAATATGACAAAGAAGGAAATCTGCGGCCTTGGTGGAAAAATTCATCGGTAGAAGCCTTCAAGAAGCAAACAGAATGCATGGTAGAGCAGTATGGGAACTACAGCATCAACAATGAGGCTCTGAATGGGAAGCACACTCTTGGAGAGAACATTGCTGACAACGGGGGACTAAAAGCAGCCTACAATGTAAGTCATGTGTGGCTATTTGTGATCACGGTGACGGATCATGAGCTCAGTATTAAAGTTGAAGAGTAGTTTCTTACCACTTTTCCCTGTTTTTCTCTAAATATCTGCCTCTAAATTATGGTGAAAGTTCCCGTCTTTCATACTAGTTAAAACATTTTGTAGTAGTAACAGTACAATGACAGTGGTTAATGCTGATGTCTCATGGATCAAGTGTCTCAGGTTTGGGTCCCAGTCCTATTTATATCTCTATGAGATGTAAGTTTTCTTCCAGTTTTTGCACCGGTTTTCCTCCTAGCATGCCAAATATATTCACATTCACTCCATTGGTGACTCTGCATTGACCCAGTGTGGCGGGTTTGTGTGTGTGAGTATGAGCCAGTGACGTGCGGTGAGGTGCATGGCTGGTGAGGCATGAGTTAGATTTACAATTATATGAACCCCAAAGAGTAGCTTATTCACTGTTCAACTGGCAGCTTGCACACTGACTACTGGTTATATTTCACTTCTCACCAGCATTCTTTACACACATTTGTAAGGTATGTATTTGGCTAAGAAAGAACGATACATTTATAGCAGCGAGAGAGAGTGGAGAGATCACATTTGCTGTGCATCCTCCATGTGTTCTAAATTTGCCGTTGCAATTTCACAATTCATACTCATACAGTACAAATAAAAGTATTGAGTGATATACAAAAAAATGGATTTCAACTTGACCTTAATTGAAATACTTTTTTTTTTTAAGTTTTTTATTCTGATGCTTTAAGCAAAAGAGACTGGATAACAAGAAAAACAAAAGAATATATTATTTAAGGACAAAATGTAGTTTTTAAATATTGGATTTATTTCTTCTTAGTCTGATCCCATTTTTTTTATAAAACTGAAAACAGTTTATGGCCTTACCGTTACTTGCAAATGAAGTCAATGCGCCTATCCTTCTCCATGAAAATCTCTTTCACTTTCTTCTAAAAGTCCCTCCTTATTTTCCTTTAGTTTTAAAAATCTTAATCTTCTATTTTTGCAGTCAGTCAGAACAAAAAATAAAAATAAATGGACCACTGCAGTGCACTTGACTTTCTGATATTGTTAACTTATTGGTACCTCTGCGTAGAAGAACAGCAGCAACAAGCACCTGTTTGGCTCACATGCGCCCCCTTTGGTGAAGCGCAATACTGTCTGCCTCACCTTGTGCCTTTTCACTGCATTTTTATGTCTGATCAGCAAGACTAAATATGTCACACACATTCATTAAAGATATTAGCCAGACTGTGGAAAGTCATGGTGTATAATAAACGTGCCTGCAAACATTATATTGGCGACATACAGAGAGATAGCGACAGGCATGCACCAATTGCATGCATCAACCCCGTGTGTGGGGGAGAACGCAGTCTGAGGGGAGGCTCAGTTCATCGCTGCCACACCACACGTTTCTCTCCTCTATTTGAATAGGAAATGCACAAATTCAGCGATTTTGACTATAAAAATTATCACAATTATTGGAATCATACAGAAAACAAATTTATAGCACAGACCAATGCACAAATTTATTTTATGTTATCATTATTAGTTTTTTTACTTTTCATGATGAACTACCTCCCCTGACCACATCTCCCTGGTATGAGCTACAATGGAATGGCACAGTTTCCTGTCCAGAGTTAGTTCTGGGCTTGTATCTGATCCTGCTGGGTTACGCTGAGGCCCCAGTAAGCCTGATTTGGATTAACTGGGTCAGATATATACAGTACTAGGGGGCTACGCTCACCCACCCCCGGGTTTGGTTTACCGCATATACAATTTAAAGAGATTTTTATTTTCATGGGAATTGTTACATATGCATTATTTTCACTTTTACTTTAAAACTTTTCTAAAAACAATACTGTACTTGTCCTTTATTTCCGGCCCCTGGCATGGTTAAATCTCTTTCTCGCAGGACGTATAACGCTGCTCACATTGTGAAAGGGGAGTGGCTGAACACACGCTAAGGAGAAGCGGTTGGATCATCTGCTGTCTTGTTGCTGCTGCTGCTGGCGAGCTGCATATTCTGCTTGTTGCGCAGCCTGTCAATCATTTTAAAGCCTGTACAGCAGCTGGCCCTTTGCCACTTTGCGTCTCTGCCGCTCACATTGTGATGAGGGTGTGGGTGGTGTTTAACATATGCTAAGGCAGTGGTTCTCAAACTGTGGAGTGGCCCCCCTAGGGAGACGTGAAGTAACAAAAAGGGGGGCGCAAAGATATGAAAAAAAGAAAGCAAGAATCGAAAATATGAAAAATACATCTATTGAAACCAAAACAAATTAACTTAAACTACATTCTGATACTAGAAAAATAAATATAGAGTTAGATAAATGTCGATAAAAGTTAAGTAGGTATAATAGAATATGCATCTATGATATATCATTAATTAAAAAAGAACAAATTGGTACTAGTGAGCTCCTTTCAAAAAAAACCTTAGGGGGCGCAATTAAAACTGTTATGAAAACTCAGGTCGCAAATACTTAAAGGTTGAAACGCTGCACTAAGGAGAAGCGGTGCCCGGGTGTGGTTAAATCTCTTTCTCGCAGGACATATAATGCTGCTCGCATTGTAAAGGGGGGTCAGCTCAATGCACACTAAGGAGAACCGGTTGCATCATCTGCTGGCTTCATGCTGCTGGCGAGGTACGTGTCCTGCTTGTCACTTGTCATTGTTTTAAGAGCCGGGAGCACATGAAGCATGTCAGCCAAAAGCATTCCAACAACTGCTGGGTTAGATGTCCGTGAACTTGTTTTAAATGTTGTCTCACTGCCTTGTCTCGCGTGACGTTAAAGTGTCTCTCGCGGGTCGTCAAATTGTCTTCCGAGAAGATCACATCTCATCTCTCTAATCTCCCTCCCAAGATTTTTTTTTATAATATATTTTTTGGATTAGCAGTGCAAAAAGGGTATGTTAAAAGACTTCAAGGCAATTTAATATATTTACAGCCCCTCTATCATTCTAAATTGATCATTTAATTGTGGTATGTACAGATACTAAAATCATATTCCTTGCTAAAAAGGGCAGACACCTCCCCGACTATGTAACTGTGTTCCATTATGCATTTAAATGAAATATCAGGACAGACCTTTGAAGATGAAAATCATGTAAGGCCATGTCAAATTACAAAACTGCTTGACAATTTTCTCAAAGTTTCACATTTTCAAAGTATCATGTGCTTATAATGTGCTACCTGAAGGAGCTGTTGCCCATTTAAAGGGTTTACTAGTATAACAAGTTCAGCTGCAGTCTCTACCCCTTGTTTTCTTTTTTTCCACTCTGTCGTGCAATTTAAAACACAAGACATTAGACAGATGAGCCTGTCTTATGTTTATGAAGTCCAAAAAACCTGTGTTCTGCATTCTTCATTACTGCATTAAAAATATTGTACTTCCAGAGAAGCATTTATTGATTGTTAGCTTTCTTGCACACAATTCCAATCCAATGATTAAAAACAAAATCAAACCTGATTGATTTGGTTGGACTGAGTCACTGGACACGTCACTCTACAAGACTGGCAGTCATGGGAGCACACTGCAACTGCCCCCGGCTGCTAAGATTATGTAAGAAAAGTCCACAACTGAAAAATCATGTAATGTGACATGTATTTGAGGAGCACAAACCAAGATCTGAGCATCTGATTTTTCTTGTTTTTTACAGGCCTATGAGAATTGGATTAAGAAAAATGGAGAAGAGGAAGTTCTTCCTGCATTGGAATTAACTAATGAGCAGCTCTTTTTTGTAGGCTTTGCACAGGTGGGTTACTATGGTGAAGCAAGTGGACTTACATCATATCTGGTTTGAACTTTGTTTTTATGGACAGACTTTATATTGTGTGGACCACTTACTATTAGGTCCTGTTTCTGCTACTTACTTTGCCTTCTGTTAGACGAGCCCAGCTGGTCTGCTTTGACTATGTTGAATTGTACAACTTGCTTTCATTATTTGATTGAGATTGTAGAGGGTCCTCCCCTCACATTATTTGAGAAAGTGATTGTTCTGCCAAAAGAAGGAAAATGGCAGACCATGGAGAAAAAAAATCGAAAATGAGTCAGAAGAGGAACCACAAGTAAATAAACGAACGTTGCCAAAACAAGGAAAGAAAGCCTAAAACATGTCTAAACCAAACTGTGAACCAAAATCAAAGTCAAGAAATTGTCATAAAATCATAGCCAAAGAATCTGAATGCTGAAACACTTTATGTAAGTAGCACAAGTAGTAGCAGTCAAACCTTGACAGTGAATGGTCTGAGGAGCTGGTTTACAACAACAACAACATTTATTTATATAGCACATTTTCATACAAAAAGTAGCTCAAAGTGCTTTACATAATGAAGAAAAGAAAAATAAAAGACAAAATACAAAATTAAAATAAGACAACATTAGTTAACATAGAAAAGGAGTAAGGTCCAATGGCCAGGGGGGACAGAAAAAAAAAAAACTCCAGAAGGCTGGAGAAAAAAAATAAAATCTGCAGGGGTTCCAGGCCACGAGACCGCCCAGTCCCCTCTGGGCATTCTACCTAACATAAATGAAATAGTCCTCTTTGTAGTTAGGGTTCTAATCCATCCATCATTGTTGGAACATCATGGTGCTTTGGGTAGATGGTTGCGCCACCACCAACAGGATACCAGAAAAGGAAACAGAAGAGAGAGTAGGGGTTAGTACAGATTTTGAATGAATAGTTATTATAATGAATTGGATATACAGAGTATCAGGATTAAATTACAGTGAAGTTATGAGAAGGCCATGTTAAAATAATGTGTTTTCAGTAGTTTTTTAAAGTGCTCCACTGTATTAGCCTGGCGAATTCCTACTGGCAGGCTATTCCAGATTTTAGGTGCATAACAGCAGAAGGCCGCCTCACCACTTCTTTTAAGTTTTGCTCTTGGAATTCTAAGGAGACACTCAGTTGAGGATCTGAGGTTACGATTTGGAATATAAGGTGTCAGACATTCCAATATATAAGATGGAGCGAGATTATTTAAGGCTTTATAAACCATAAGCAGAATTTTAAAGTCAATTCTGAATGACACAGGTATCCAGTGTAGTGACATCAAAACTGGAGAAATGTGTTCGGATTTTCTTTTCCTGGTAAGGATTCTAGCAGCTGCATTCTGCACTAGTTGCAAACGATTGATGTCTTTTTTGGATAGTCCTGAGAAGAGTGCATTACAGTAATCTAGCCGACTGAAAACAAACGCATGAACTAATTTCTCTGCATCTTTCGATGATATAAAAGGTCTAACTTTTGCTATGTTTCTTAGGTTTATGTATCGTCGCTTCAGTAACGTCACCAAACATGACCTCTTGTTCCCATACCAACCTGGATGCACATTTTTGCATAAAATGGCATTACCTGTAACAAAAACAATATGCCATTGCAGTAAATTTTTTTTAAAAAATGGTAATTTTTCATAATATTTTTTCTCCCTGGTTTCTGTTGGCTTTGGTCAAAGATTCTTTAGGATTTCTTTTATTAGACTGCTAACTGTTTTACAGTGATGCCTTTGACATTTCCCAAACACAACAACACCTTCCTAAGTCTTTTAAAACTGAACACAGTAAATATAAAAAAAAACTTAATACCTACATTGAGTAGGGATATTAATTGTTCCTTAGTTGTGTGCAATTTCCCCATTTTATTGGGTGTCCCTGCCTAAGACAAGTCTAGGCCACTTGTTAATGGGGGATTACTGTCCCATATCTGCTTGCACTTGTACTTTTCACTTTGTTTTGTGGACCCACCACAAAATGGAGATACTTTTGTGAGGGTGAAGGCATGTTAGGCATACATCCATTAGGAGCTATGTGAATTCTCTGGTTTGCAAACTGATATGAAAAGGAATGCAGTTTTGTACACCTATAAAAAGCTTCTGTCGGTTATGATAAATTACAAGTCCTTCACTGTACCACAACACAGAATAACTTTGGGTCGTGCAATGGTAAATCCAATTAAAGGAGATATGGAGTATGATTTGGTATGATTTTGACTCCTCAGACACTGCCATTGTTTAATTCTGTTGTTACGTCCACTATTATTGCTGCTAGGGGCATAACTTATGAGGTCGTGACCAATGAGTAATCAATCCGACGAGATAAAGGAATGAGTATGAGTTCCAATCCTTAGCCCATCTGTGGATACCAAAACTCTAAAGAACTAAATGTTTATAATTGTGCTCTTTTCTCGCATTTACTTTCAGTTTCTCCCCTGTCCATCTCCTGACCTTGATTATTGTCTCTCATATTCAAAGAAATCTTACTACTGCACGTTGTTCAACAATGGTGCAGTCCCCCAGTGGAGCGGCCATGTTCATGTGAACTTGACTTCAACTAACAGCTAACAGCAGAGTTCTGCGCTGTGCGTGTTTGAACTACCCATAAGCCATTGCAAATTTGTTGCATTGAGTCAGTTTCTGTCCATTGCAGTTGCCGTATAATTTTCAAATTGCCTTTACTTTTTTATTTACTCTTGTATTAAGTATGTATCACCTTGCTCCAAATTCAGTTCAACCATAAAAACTGCATTTCCAGCTAACCAGGTTGTGTTTATTATATTTTACATTTACTAAGCTGAAAGGTCAGCATTACACCACAACTCAGAGAATTCAGCTAGCTTTGCTTTCTCTGACTTGTCCAACTTGTAGCTCCAAGTTAACAGGACGTTCAAATGTACCTTCTGACTCAGAAACTTACTTTTAACTTGTATGCAATAGCAAGAATGCCGTATTAGAGATGGGAAAACAAAATGGTGGCACCTTGTAAAACATAAAATGTGGTTCCGGAAAACAAAACATACAAAAGTAAAAATAAACTATAACTCCCAAATAAAACTAGAACACAATGGTAAATCTCAAAACTGACCAGTCTTAAACAATAATATATTAAGCCCACAAAAAATGACATTTACATTTCAGATTTACATTTATTTGCTTAGAAGACACCTTTATCCAAAGCGACTCACAAAAGAAGTCAACATAAGCGAGTACCATCAGTCAGGGGAACTGTTTGGGACCAAGTGTTACAGGACAAGTTTACAAAATTCATCTTCACAAGTGAAGAGCCAAGAACGAAATACACACGAGTTACAATTCTTAGATTATAAAAACCTACCAACTAATATCAGTTGGACACAAATTCACCAAAAGTCTTCAAACACTTCTTAAACACATTGGGGTAGTCAGATATTTTAATGGAGGTGGGCATTTTTCACCCACTAGGAGCTACACATGAAGAGTCTGGACTAAGATTTGATACCATGCAAAATGCCATTCTTCAGCAGAACTAAGTGGGCATGAAGGTGCATAGGGCCTCACAAGTGTTTCCATATCTGTAGATGCTGGTCCACTGACAACTCAGTAGGCAAGCATCAAATATTTGAACTTAACATGTGCTGTTACAAGGGAGCCAATGTAATGATCGGAAAAGAGATGGGGTGCTAAATAGACACCAAGAAACATAACACGTGTGTTCTTTTGCCTGTCGTCACCCTTTTCCAGACCGTGGCCAAAAAATGGATGGGTATTCACCTAATGCAAGTCTTTGAAAGGGAGTTTAGGTGATGGATGAATGACCAGACAGATAAAAGTAAAAACAAGATAGAAACTGAAAGAACTCAGCAGTAGGTGTCTGCTTTATCCCATAAAGCAGGCCAATTTGCACTTTATCGAGTACAAAATGAGAAAGCATGAAGTCTAAAAAATTAACAAGTTCAACTCAGTTATCACTCAGGCAGCATCGTCTGATGACTAAAGCATTGGAACTTAAAACCCTAAAGCTGCTGGTTCATTTCCTGCTTGTGATTCACTTAGTATGCTTAACATGTGCTTCAATAACCCGATTATTCACAGAAACCTGATTTCTAAAATGCCATGTAAACCTTTATTCCGGTTAGGGGAAATTGGATTATTGGCCTCTCAGGTCAGGTCAGTTTGGAGAGCAAGCACTGACAAAACGCATTGCCACACCCACCACACGATGAAACAACTCAGGATCCCAGTTGGCAACACCCCAGGGAGACATGCGGCCCAGACCCACCCTCCAGAACTGACCCTCTATCTACCATAGCCAGGTATTACGTGGACGTCCCCTTGGCCTGGTCTAGCAGCTTAGGTCCTCAGCAATGAGAATCCTGCGAGCTGGATCACTCTCAGGGAATCACGCCACATGTCCATAACTGACGCTCCCTCATAATGCTGGTAATGTGCCTCATTCAGGACTCCATGAGCAACTGCTCATTCAACACAAAGTTAAACCAGCGGTACCCAAGGATTCTACAAATAGACACAGTACCGAACGAGTCCAGTCTTTGTCTCAGGTCACATATAGCATTCATATCTTGCAACCGTATAGCAAAACAGGAAGTACCAGGACTCTTAGGACTTGGACTTTCATCCTTTAGCAAAGATATCTGAAGCGACACACACCCCTTTCCAGTGACCTCATGACCCCTCATACTCTCTCAATCCATCTGCTGACTTCATAGGAACAGTCACCAGACACATGAAAGTCACTGCTGAGGTAAGTAAACCTCTCAACAAGGTTGACATTCTCTCCGCAGACAGACAAGCTGCTGATGGCTGTGCCCAAGAGGTCATTAAGGGCCTGGATCTTGGTTTTTACACAGGATACTTGCAAGCCCAGACACTTAGACTGCTCACTTAGTCTCTCGAGCGCCCAGATCAGAGCCTCCATTGACTCCATGAAGATCATAGCATCGTTGGCAAAGTCAAGATCAGTGAATGTTTCTTCACCAACAGATGCCTTACAACCGCTGGAATCATTGATCCTGCCCAACAACCAGTCCATGCAAGCATTGGGGGGACCGCAAAGTCTCCAGGTGTCCCACAGGGCAGCTCAA
Organism: Erpetoichthys calabaricus; assembly: GCF_900747795.2. Taxonomy (NCBI): domain Eukaryota; kingdom Metazoa; phylum Chordata; class Cladistia; order Polypteriformes; family Polypteridae; genus Erpetoichthys; species Erpetoichthys calabaricus. The sequence goes on along the minus strand of NC_041401.2, from coordinate 167,290,686 downwards.
TCAACCGAGTCGAACACTTTACAAAAATTGACAAAGGCTGCAAAGAAACTCTGATAATATTCGCATTGCGCTCAATGAGAACCCTTAGTGCCATGATGTAGTCGATGGTAGACTTCTTAGACATAAAACCAGACCACTCCAGTCACTGGTAGGTGAGCAAGTGATCACAGATCCTATTGAGGATGACTCTAACAAGGACCTAACTTGGCACCAAGAGCAGTGTTATCCCCCTGTAGTTGTCACAATCTACGCGATCACCCTTCCCTTTCCAGATAGGGACGACAAGTCCCGTTTTCCAGTCAGTTAGCATGATACCCGTCTCCCAAATGGAAGCAAAGATTGCTTGCAATGCCAGGAGGACAGCCTTGTCACCAAGCCTGGAGAAGTTCACCCTGGGAAACCTAAATAACAGAGGTAGATTTCTCCACAAATAAGCCAATTATGTGGCTATGTAAACCCTTAATCAGGTTGCTGTTAAGGTTTTTGTAGTCTACGCATGTCCGGTGCACTCTGTCAGCCTGCGCATGTATTTGCTTTGCACATGCTTCCAGCAGCTGTGGGTAGAAGGGTAGAAGAGGCAGATGCTCAGGCGATCACATTATTTGTTCTTCTGGCTGAAAAATTGTTTCAGTATTTCAGAAATCGCTAAATACATGTTGAAATGGTGAAAGTATAGTGCTAAACTGTGCAGCACAATTTGAAGAGCAGTAGGGTAACATGCTAAAAATGAATGTGCATGAAGTAGTCTGATTACTTTTTAAAGTAACAAGTATAGAAGGGAAAAATTTAGACATTAGACACAAATAGCATATTAGCATAAATAGACATAAAAGTAATTAATGGCTTCTAAAACATTAAGCATAAATTAGAATGTTAAGCAAATAAGATAGGTTAAGCAAATGGTTAACTAAAACATCAGTCATATTGCATTATTTTTTAAGCTTGAAGGAAAGTTACCAGTATTAAGAAAGCAAGAATAGAACAGGACAAGTATGACGCACAGAAACTACCCAAGGACAGAAGAAGGGGGGACCAGTACACCTGTGTTCAAAAGTCAGAAAGCTGAGAAACGATAATAGTAAAAAATAGGCCCTAGAAGGCACGTAAGAAGCCAGTTGGAATAGTGAATCAGCAAAGATGGCAAAAAAGGCATTGCTGCCAAGGTCAGATGATGTAATGTATGGAAAATAACAAAATATATTCTAGCATAAATAAATTTAGAAAATTATACTAGCATTTAACCTTGGTGCAGAAATTAAATGTAAAACAAGCAAATGATTAAATAAAGGCACATGCCATATTTCTTTTAAATTAAAGCTTAGCATTGAGGCCCCAAGTATAAACTAGCATGCCAGCCAAGGAAGGGGAAGTGATAAGACCAAGTCCAAATAAGGAAGAAGGAACATCTGCCCAGCCAAAGACCAATCAAAAATAAGCAAAACAGAAACTAGAAATGAACAATAGACAAGTAGAAATACCGAGGGGCCAGCTGCAGGAAAGTCAGGAGATAATAATGGTTCCCATGGGAACTCGAGGTATCGGCTGGACAGGAGCAGGGGGGGAGTCCGAAAAAAGAGCAAATGAGCTAATTTGAACAAGGTCGGGGTGATAAGAAATGACTATATAAGTTTACATATAAGAACTGTTCGGGGCTCAGCTCAATTTGGCCATATTGGGTTGAGTCCTTGTTATTATTATGGTTATTTTATTGCAATAAAACTATAGACTCTGTTTGCCTATCTCGAGACTCCTGATGGCCTTCATTTCAAGTAAAAAGCCTTCTGGTGATAATTTTTCACCACGACACAAGTAATCTAACATATATCTTTTTGAAGTAAAAATACCTGTGTTATTATTATTATTCTTTTTTTTGATTTAATTGAAATCACACAACATTCCATACAAATACATCAATTTTACAAGAATAGGATTGAAAACAAATCAACCCCCACCCCTGAGAAAGAGAGCATGGCCAGCAGAATAAAACTTAAACCTAGTAAAAATAAGCAAATAGATAAATTAATAAGTGAATATAGATAAATGGAGAAGAAAAAGAAAAAAAAAAGAGAACAGGGAGAGAATCTGCTTCCTCAGTGCTTTAAAAGCTTATTCTAAAATGTTATTGATCAGATCCTGCCAGGTTTGGAAAAATTTCTGCACAGATCCTCTAAGTGAGAATTTTATTTTTTCCAATTTCAAATAATATAAAACATCAGTTACCCATTGAGTTAAAAGGGGAGAGTTAGGATTCTTCCAGTTGAGCACGATAAGTCTACGTGCCAATAGTGTAGTAAAGGCAATTCCAGTTTTTTTGTCCTTCTCCACTTTAAGACCATCTGGAAGTACACCAAACACAGCTGTTAGTGGATTAGGAGGTATTGTGACACCAAGACTGTCTGAAAGGCATTTAAAAATCTTGGTCCAAAATGATGTTAGTTTAGTGCAGTCCCAAAACATGTGACCCAGTGAGGCTGGAACTCGATTGCAGCGTTTGCAGATTGAATCTTGCCCTGGAAACATTTTGGACAATTTTAAGCGAGACAGATGTGCTCGATATATAATTTTTAGTTGAATAATTGTATGCTTTGCACAAAAGCATCTTGAGTAAATTCTCTACATTGCAACCTTCCACTTCTTTTCTGATATGTTGAGGAAGAGATCATTTTCCCATTGTCCTCTTGGATCTTTGAAAGGGAGGGACTGTAAAATGGTTTTATATATTGCAGAGATGTTGACTAAGTCCTTGAAACTGATGAATATATTTTCCAGCATAGAGGGAGGTGGGAGATGAGGGAAATTGGGACGCTGTGTTATTATTGTGGCAGCACTAGATGTAAGGCAAGAAGCACACGTACTGGATATTTGCAGGGTACAGCCTGGCAGAATGGAGTGTTCCGCGCGCGATTCAGTAACAGAACCCTATAAATAAAGCATCAATTTTTACTAAACTTTTTTATAAAACACAAGAAAATTATCATAGGCGTCATGCTTATTTTCAGATTTAGTTATGATAACGTCAGAATGTTTTGACAAAGGAAAGATTTCTGCCTTAACCAGATTATGTGTGGGCATGTAAATGCACTGACTGTCATAAGAACATCAAAAATTTGACAATTGAGAGGAGACCTTTGAGTCCATAAGGCTTGTTTGTTTAGCTAATGGCTAAGCTCTCCTAATGTCTCATCTAGATACTTAAAGGTGGTCAAGGTTTTTCCCTCAACTACATGACTTGGTAGTTTGAAGATGGTTATTGTTACCTGTCTGCCCTCCAACTGTAAAACACACATGTAAACAGTTGAAATGTATCCTGACCTTGTAAGCTGCTTTGGATATCTATACTGTCTAAAATACAGAATAATGATAGTCTTTTTTAGCTATTTTCAATGTAAAACTGCATGTAGAGTGACTGTCCAGGACATGGCTGCTTTGCTATCCCTTTAGTTATGCAATCCTGAGGGACTGTAGTCGCATACTGTCTTCTGAAGCAGCTTGTGTGGATCGCATGTAATGCTGAGTAAGATTAGGCCTTTACACCATTTAAATTTGTCTCTTTGATCCTTGTTACAGGTGTGGTGTTCAGTTCGGACTCCAGAGAGTTCCCATGAAGGCGTGATCACGGACCCTCACAGCCCATCCCGTTACAGAGTCATTGGCACAGTATCTAATTCGTTGGACTTCTCCAAACATTTCAACTGTCCAGCTGGCTCCCCCATGAACCCAAGACAAAAGTGCCAACTTTGGTAATTTGCCACTAACCAATCTTACATGAGCTTTAAAGTGAAGAGGAGCTGGAATTCTGGGATTGAAAACCACTATAACAAAATGCTTCAAGTGACCAGATAGAGGTTGACTAATGAGAATAAAGAGCTCAGCTTAAAATATATACAGATGTTTTTAAAGATTAATTATATATTTTTTGACATTGTACATGATTTGAGCACTGGACTCCACAGCAAAATGCAACAAAAATGCAGCTGTGAAGAATAGATGGATTTTTTATATAGATGCATATATATATATATATATATATATATATATATATATATACTATTTATTTTTTCATTTTGTAATCACCTGTTTTGCATTTCTTTTTAAAACAAATAAACCAAAGAGCTCCAGTCTTGCTCCAAGTTGTACTCTGAAACCACTAAAAACTTCTGCCAAAATATGCAGAACGTGAATTCCATGAACTCCAAATGTGCCTTCACTCGTCTTGTCTACAGATCTGACCCTTTGTGACATGTCTTATGGAACTGGATCTGATATGCACTCTCTCCAGTCAGGAATGCTGCACCTTTAAATCTTTGTAAATAATTGATCTCTGAGGAAAGGGAAAACCGAACATAAAGAAACTGAATTGGCCACAGAGAGCTGCATTCATTTTGATCCTTCTTGTTTAGACTAAAGATGGGAATCTGGCTTCTCGGAGGTCTTGGTTTCTGCTCCGTTTTATTCTGTCCGTTTTTTTTTTTTTTTTAAAGAGAAGTTTGTTTCTGCTTTTAATTAAACTTCTATGTGGTTTTGGTCATTGTCTCCATAGTTCTTTTTATTATTTATTGTTTTTCTTAAACAAGAGTAAGTATCTTCTGTTAAAGTTTTATAGTGTAATTGTTACCCATGCCATGCACATCTGCCATATTGGTCATGCACCTGTAAAAATACCAGCCGTTGCTGTTTTCTGGGAAGTCTTAATTCCTTGTAATATGCACTGATATCACTCATATTTTATAGATTTATAAGTTAAGGTGGTAATTGGTCCAAAATGGATCATCACAAGTTTCATTTCAGTCTGTTTTAATACTGACATCTCCACCTTCATTATAACAGGCACAAAATATATTATTTTTAAACTTTATAAAGTGTCATGCTGGGATAGATAGATAGATAGATAGATAGATAGATAGATAGATAGATAGATAGATAGATAGATAGATAGATAGATAGATAGATTTGAAGGACATTATACGAAAGAAAGAAAGAAAGAAAGAAAGAAAGAAAGAAAGAAAGAAAGAAAGAAAGAAAGAAAGAAAGAACTATTTGTCCACAGGGGGACATTTGCCTTTTTACAGAAGCTCATTTAATAAATGCATAAATAGATAGTTAAGTAATTATTTATACACACACACACACTATTTTCTGAACACACACTAGGATGATCATAAAACAAGATAATTCAAACCAAAGAAAGGTTCAGACTTGGCTCTCACAGTCATAGTGGAGCATTGTGCAGATGTATTGCTGTTGATGTAAAGGAGCCCCAGTGGCATTTCTTGACACACTTCTGCTGATTGATTTGTTGGCTGGACGTCCTCTGTGTTAGTGTGTCAGAGAGCAGATGGGCAGCATTGTTCATAATGGCATTCAGTTTTGTTTTATTTCCCTCCTTTGCTACAACCTTCAAGGAGTCCAGAGTGTGTCCTATAACTAAGCTTTCCCTTTTAATATCTTTTAGTATCTTTGAATATGAAATGATAATCATGCAGTTTAAGAAGTAATTTTTAGATAAAGCCATGTCTGTTATGGTGTATAAATGTCAGAATGAAATGGGACATTCCTTTTGACTGTCACTATAATTCATTGGAAGCTATGGCCCAATCACCTTTTCAAACCCTACCACCTTCTGTTTTCACAATTAAACGGTGATTTAAAAGCCAAGCAGGTCCACCATAATCTGAACACCTTTTTTAAACTCTGGAAACATCATTTATCATTGAACCCACTTAAATCCAGTTCAGGGATTCAGGGGCTGGAGCTTATTACAATACAATACAATACAATACAATACAGTTTATTTTTGTATAGCCCAAAATCACACAGGAAGTGCCGCAATAGGCTTTAACAGGCCCTGCCTCTTGACAGCCACCCAGCCTTGACTCTCTAAGAAGATGAGGAAAAACTCCCAAAAAAACCTAGTAGGGAAAAATGGAAGAAACCTTGGGAAAGGCAGTTCAAAGAGAGACCCCTTTCCAGGTAGGTTGGGCGTGCAGGGGGTGTCAAAAGAAGGGGGTCAATACAATACAATACACAGAACAGAACAAATCCTCAATAAAAAAAATTAAAGATTTTTTAGAAGTACGGAGCAGAATTTAACAGTAGATGATATCACATAATAAAATTTGGATAATTTTAGACTCCTGGTTATTGTTGAGGCATTCAGCACAAGGTAGAAAGCAGCCATGGATGGGCTGTCGGGCACTCTTAACTCATACTGGATCTCTTCACAGCTGCTGATTAACCTAAAATGTTCATCTTTTGGATATGTGACAAAACTCCTTTGTGTAGACTCCTCACGTTGTACGAGCGACCAGTACCTGCATTTATCAAGTGTCTCAGAATTAATCCTAGGAATTGAACTAAGATAAAAAAAATTTCTACCTTAGAGTAGGACATGAGAAGTAGGAAGCATGCTACACCCACACAATGTAAGGAGCAGTAAGGAGCACATTTGAATATGAATTATATCACGATTTCATGGCATCCCGAGTCGCAAATTTGCACTCATATTGGCATCTTTTATTTTTCTGATAGTAACACTAAGGCTTTACCACAAAGATGATGATGATAATAATAATAATAATAACCTCAATAAAAGGATAAGTCTCTACATGTTTATATATTTGTGTGTTTGTCCGGTTGCTATTTCCCTGTCATTCCAACAGATGGTGCATCACAAACATTTGTAGCAATAAAATGCGTTGCATTTGTCATTACAAACATGGCGAATCACAAACATTAACAATCCTATTATGTATCCCATACAAATGGCAAATATCAGAGATATATGCATTTCACTGTCATTGGAACAGATGGCGCAATACAAACATTTGTAACAATAAAATGCATTGCATTTGTCATTCCAAAAGATGGCAAATCACAAGCAATAACACTGCTTTTATGTATTCCATACAAATGGCAAATAAGAGTTATTTGTGTTGCATTTTTCATTCCAACAGAGGTTGCATCACAAACATTTGTAATAATGCATTTATTGCTATAAATGTTTATGATGCTCCTTCTGTTGGAAAGACAAAAAGCAATGGATATCATGCATTACAAAATGCATTCCAATAGATGGTTAATACTGAGATCTACACAGATTACTTAGATTTTAACCCGTCTTAGATGGGCAGCACAGCTAGTAATAGTGGTAACATTTAAATCAGGATGAGGAGAAGAAGAAGAAAAACATAATAAGGTAGGATATTGCACTAAGCTGCACGTAATTGTTGCCACTTTGTAATAACATCAAGAATAAGACTGTAACAAGCACCTAGAAAAGAAGACCAGGACACACACACAGGGAATAAGAATACAGCCCAGCAACAGGCTTGTTTATTTAACAGTGAATGATCTACAGCCATACTTTCTGAAGAATCACCTTCCCACTATTAAGCCCATGGGAAACGCTTCATAAAGTAACAGTTACTGACACCAGCCACAGCTATTCTTGCTTTGTTTCTGAAGTTGTGTTCACTCTAGTGCCGTTCCCAGTCGTCTTCCACTCTGCTGTGCTTCTCTCCGTGATTCCCCCTAAGCTTTGGATGAATCTCTATAATCCAGTGCTCTGGAGTCTTCACGTGCCATCTTGAATCTTAGGCTTTCAAAGCAGCTCAGGCCCCTTCTTCAGGCAAGCTGCAATACACAACTCTTACTACAACTTGCCTGAAGAAGGGGCCTGAGCTGCCCTGAAAGCCTGAATACTGTAATCTGTTCAGTTAGCCATTAAAAGATGTCATTCTGCCTCACTTCTCATTGTATCCATAATGGCTAACATGGTACAACACCCTACTACTACAATGGGTAGGTAGGTGATGTCAAAGGTTAACACATAAATATCCAAAGAAATCATTTTTGTGGAAAGCATTGCTAAATCTGCAGTTAATTTTGAAGGAAAGTTGCACTATAAGTAAGATGCTGCAGATGTTCTATCAGATGGTTGTGGCGAGTGCCCTCTTCTACGCAGTGGTGTGCTGGGGAGGCAGCATTAAGAAGAAGGATGCCTCACGCCTGGACAAACTGGTGAGGAAGGCAGGCTCTATTGTTGGCATAGAGCTGGACGGTTTGACATCCGTAGCAGAGCAACGGGCACTCAGCAGGCTCCTATCAATTATGGAGAATCCACTACATCCATTAAACAGTGTCATCTCCAGACAGAGGAGCAGTTTCAGCGACAGACTGCTGTCACTGTCCTGCTCCACTGACAGACTGAGAAGATCATTCCTCCCCCAAACTATGCGACTCTTCAAATCCACCAGAGGGGGTAAACGTTGAACATTATTCAAGTTATTGTCTGTTTTTTACCTGCATTTTTTATTACTCTTTAATTTAATATTTTTTGCTGCTGGAGTATGTGAATTTCCCCCTGGGATTAATAAAGTATCTATCTATCTATCTATCTATCTATCTATCTACTATAATTCACCTGAAAGAAATGCACCTCCATCTTCACTTGGAAATCTAAAAACAGATCCCACACATTGATTAACTGTCCTAAAAAGATGTTTATTTAGAAAATTGGAGGATTGTGTGGACGGTGAAATTAAAACCAAACTAATCACAGACGTGCACAGCATCATCCTACTGTTCACAAGTTCTGGACCCTAACTGAATGCTCCTGGACCTCACTGCTGCTCCACAAAGTCAGCCCAACTTACTGAATCTCAGCGCCCTCACCTCAATTTCACTGCATATCTTAATTGGGATTCAGCTTTGGCTCTCCACAAAACAAATATCGACAGCAGGTTTCAGCTCCCCCTGGCAGCCCCTGGCATCTCAACATCCAAGTATAACGTGTTGGGATCACAGGCTACAGTGACCCTGACCCAAGAATAACATTCCATCTTTGTTGCCAATTGTGAAGTTCTCTCATCCTTGACCTTATTTCTGTCATCTTATGGGTAAACATTCGCCATGTAGATAAGACACAGAGCCTAAAGACATGTGTAAGGGTTAGCTGGCAATTCTAAATTGGTCCTAAATGTGTGTGTGATTGTTAGTGTGCCATACTAAGAGGAAATTTCAGCTCTGTGCTCTGTATTGCCAGGATTAGCTTGAGGCAACCATAAAGTATATCAAGTAAGTATGATAATTGATGGAAGGATGAGTTTATATTAAATATATTAAGTGAAAAGCTTTAAATATTTTTAGAATCTGCTGCTTGTGAGAATATATTTATTACATAGTACCTGCCAAATAGTACAAAGAGTACATGACACGTGTTTTGCACTATTTGGGGCTCATCAGATGTACACAGGTGAGCCCCAAATAGGGTGAAACACATGTTCTCTGGTCTTTGTATTATTTGGCAAGTACTATACAACATTTCTATGGTTTGCTTCTCGTAACTGAAAGAGGCGTGGCAGATGTCTGCCCAACTGGCCAACCAGCCACAAGCGTTACATGGTAGGTAACCACTCAAATATCAGATCATGATCAGACATATGCATATATTACATACTAGTCATTTAGCCCGTTACAATAACGGGCGCTAGAACAGTAGTGCATAAACATTAGTAGGAACAATCTATATTAAATGGCAAGGGACTTTGACCTCATTCCTTTTGTCGGTCGTATTTTTCTTTCTTTCAGCCTTTCTTTTGTTGATGTTTACTTGCTGAGCTGACCGTTCTTCGTGGGCTGCCGCCATGTATTGTGTGTCTTTAATTTTCTGTGACAGTAATACTGTCTTGTACGGCTCTATTCAATAAGGGCGCACACAAAAAGGCGAGCCTCAAAAGGGTGACCTCAATTGGGCGCAGCGAATAAAGGCGCGCGTAAATAAAGATCTGCACCATTGTTGCTCTTCACATATTCCAGAGCCATTTGAACTAAATTATCTACGAACGCCTTTATTCGCCGCGCTCAATTGAGGTTACACTTTTGAAGCTCGCCTTTTTGTGCGCGCCCTTATTGAAGGATGCCTGTGCGTGCCTTTATTGAAGGATACTGTCTTGTACGTCTGCTGGTTTGTATGTCCGCTGGCTTGTACGTCCGTAATATACCTTTAATTTTCTCTGGCGGTAATACAGGCGTGCGCGCCGGTAATATGCCTTTAATCTCCTCTGACAGTAATACTGGCTTGTATGTGGCTGTAATATGCGTCACTGTATTGTGTACCTTTAATTTTCTCTCGCAGTAATACTGGGTTGTATTTCCGTAAAACGCCTCTAACTTTCTCTGACAGTAATATCGCGCATCGCACCGTGCCCCGCGCATGCGCACTTCATCAGAAGACACCCACACACGGACACCTGGACGCACATAGGGATTATATATATATAGATTATATATAAATAAATATATATAAAGTATATATAATAGAACACTAAGGTCTGTGTGCCGAGTCCTTCAGAGCAATCTGACTGGTCACTTTGGCTGTGGTGACACATTGAAAGAGGAAGCGCAATGTGAGCTGATCAAGGAGGAGTAACGGTGCACGCTGAGAGAGTCACCTTCAAGGGCAGAAAGTATAAAACCAGAAGGAGGCAAGAAACTTACCTTGAAAATCATGGCAGAGACTGAGAAGCAGGCTTTATGGGAACGCACTGGAGAGAGGGAGCACCAGGGAAGAGACGTTAGCAAAGGCATAGAATATATACTAAGATTGTTGACTTTAAAGATGGAAACTATAAAACTGGACAGAAATTAGCTTGAAAGAGGCGGTGCTGGTGAAGAGACTTTCAAACTTATAAAAAAATGAGAACAGGAAAGACATTAAATAAAATGTAGTATCATTACTATTATTATTATTACTGTTTGAATAGTGCTTGAAGTGGAACCAAGCTATGGTGATACAGTGACATTCGATCAAAAAGTTGGGGAGCTCGCTGTAAAGCTGCAAGTGCTGGGATACATCAACACTCGATCAAAGAGTGGGGGTGGGATTGCAGGTGTTCCCCCATTAAGGTTCACTAAAGGTGCCGGTAGTCTCAGTACACTAAGAAAAGGTGCTGGTATGTTGAAACTTTGATCATCGGGATACAGAGACAGTCAAACAAAGAGAGAGGGGACCCCAGTGAAGACCTGCATTAAGGTGCTGGTACTCACTGGTACACTAAGAAAAGGTGCTGGTACTCACACGGTATGATAAGAAAAGTCGATTGATAAAAGGGGGGACCCCACTGAAGGTTACCAAAAAGGTGCAACTCACTGATACGCTAGGAAGAGGTGCCGCTGCAGTGAAACTTCAGTCGTCAGAATACAGTGATAGTTAATCGAAGAGAGGGGGGACCCAGGGCCCTCTTAACATATGGGCACAATGTGCACTGGCCAGGGTCCCACGATGTTTCGGTTGCCTATGTATGTTTTTGTTTTTCTATCAAAATAGGGGCCCCAGTGCACTACTTTGCCTGGGGGCCAATAATGCTGTTAAGATGGCCCTGGGGGAGACCCCGGTAAAGATTCATATTAAGGTGCCGGTACTTACCAGTACGCCAAGAAAAGGAGCTAGTACTCCATGTTGTAACTGGAAGAGTTAACTGATGAGTACCAGCCACTTCAAGCACTGGGTCTGAAAAGTTACACGAATGAGAGATTTTACTTTTTGATTTTTTAAAAATTTGAAAACTTTTCTGAAACATGCTTTCACTTTTTCATTGCAGATGATTGAAGGAAAAAAAATGCAAATTTATCCATTTTAAAATTAAATAAACAACACAGTAAAGTGTGCAGAAAGTGAAGGAGTCTGATTACACTTTATAAAACCAAACACCTTTTCTCACGTATCAATGATGCAAATTTCACTGGTCATGAAACATTATGATTTCTAGAATTGTTGGGGAAGCGAAAGGGTTTTGCTGCAATTTCAATTTTGTGTCAATAGGATTTATATGTGTACACGTGTGGGTTTAAGTTCAGTTCCCAGTAGGTGACATAGCCATATTTAATGGCTTCATCCCCGTAATTCTTTTCTGGAAACTTGTTATGTCAGTATCTTAACTATCCACACACTGCGACATAACTATGCGATCCAAATCCAAGGTATGGTAATCCTGATCCCTTTGTACTTTTGAACTTTGTGACGCTAATTATGAAATCCAAGTAACTTTGTCCAAAACCGTGTATTCTACCTATTATAAAACATTGCATTGCTGCCATTTACCACGAGATGTCGCTGCCGGACAGACAATTAGTTTTAGGAGTTGGCAGCCGGGTTGCCATGGCTGCATGTTTGACTTTGATGCTGTTTCCATGAGTTTTCTTCTCTTAATATTTTTCGTCACACTACTTAATGATTGCACCCTTAAATAGTCACCAGTGCCCTTCTAATGAAGATACAATCCCTGCAGCTATGCATCGCAACGCCGCAGCAGTGTCTGCAGACTTTTCAGCGCTCGTAAAAGCAGCTACGAGATGTTTGGTGGTAGGAATACCTGCTGCTCCCTTTTCATAATGCCATTCAAAGGTGGCGTTGCCTCTCGGCGATCTCTTGGTTAATATGCGTGATCATACGGTCTCGTGCTCAGTGCACAAACGCTATCATTCGGTCGATTTTTTTTATTCTTACGGGCGGAGGAAACAGCTAGTGCTCTGAAGATCCGCGAGCATTAAAACGCCGATGCGGCACTTCTAAACCAGACGACAAACGGGAAGTTGTTCCCGTTGGCTTGAACGTTCGCTCGCGGTGAACCGACGATGCCCGAATCTAGCCTGACTTTGCCGAGTGCTTCCGATTAAACCCGAATAGCGACGTCAGAGCGGTCGCTGCCTCGCCTCGAATATTTCCGGTTTTGCCCGACGCTTTCCGAACTGTCCGTCCTGCCGGACTGCTGGAGGCGGCCGCAGCGCCATGTTGAACGAAATCTCCCATCTGACTAAAAAGGGACTTTTAAAATAACAGTTACTGAAAAGACTTCATAATCAAGTAACTGAAGAAGGCGACATCTGTGGTGTACCTCTGGAAACTAAAGACGAAACGGAATCGAGGAAACCCCGGCTGGGGAGGGGGAGACAGACCCCCCCACCGTCCCCATGAAGATAAAACCCCAATAAAAATCGACACTTTCTTTAAGAAAATATTTTTTTCTTACCGTCCTGGTTCAGCTCCAGGATTAAAAGTCTGTTCCGGTGGCTCGGTCGCCGCATTTATATATGTATAATTTTTTTTATACTTTTTTCTTATTTATTATATTTTTTTCCTTCGGTTAAGATTTTTGCAATGAGTTTGCCGCCGAAAGCGGTACCGAAGACAGCCGCCGCCGCAGGAAGTGGGCCCGGAACCGGGCCGTCGCCACCAAGTCAGCTGCGAGCTTTGCCCACCCCGGTGCCGGTACCGGGGGCCCCGACAGTGCCGCCGCCGGCCGCGCCACCGCCGCAGTATCCTTTGTACCGGGAGGCTGAAGCAAGGAGCCAAAAGCCCTCACCGACGCACTTGCCATATTGTTGTCATTATTGTTGTCGGTGTGTGAGTCAGTGTGGCTCCGGGTAAGTGAAAGAAAGGGGCTTTTGAATTCTTTTGTTGTTGTGCTTCTTCTCGGAGCTGGGAGGGGTTTTGCCGGGCCGGACTTCACTTCACATGCTGCCCATGCGTATTGTTTTCTAAGTGCCCCCCCCCCCTTACCGTCTGGACCTGCGCTGCCAGGGCTGCTCCAGACGGGAGCTCATCCTGACATTTGACTGGGTCGGGGAGAACGTGAGGCTGCCTGGGCCTGCTCACAAGCACCGCTCGGCCCGGCTCTGCTGCATTTGGCAGTCAGTTTAAAGGGCCGCCGTTGGGATCTCGCAGAGAAGTAAACAGACACGAGGACAGCCGAGCGGGGCAGATCAGATCAGACCCGACCCGGTCACCCGCGTCATTTCCCTGGCAGTCGCAAACTGTGTGGCCTGTCCCTGTGTAGCACTGGAGCCGGCGACACTTACTTAGCCAGGGAGCGCTTTGTGCATGCCGGCTGGCTGCTGTAACCGCCTTCAGAGCAGGGTTGTCAGTTTATTCTATCCACCCATCAACAGGCCAGTTTCCCTCGATTTTGAGAATTTTCCCTTCATTATGAGAAACCTAAATCTCTTGACTGTTGTTTAGTAATTTATACGTCAAATACAGAATGCATTGTAAAGAAAGGTCTTGCCACTTGCACAAGTGAATTAGGCTGCAGACTAGCTCAGTCTACATTTGTACTAATATACCTGAGATTGCTCTGATGAAAAATTGTCTCCAAATTTCATGTGCTTTTCTGTATGCCATCTGCAAAAAGATGGGCATGTTTATGCACTACGTGGAGGATATTCACAAAACTGGTTAAAATTTGTCACTTGATAAGCAATCGTGCTAGTGAAAAAACTAATTTGAATGTATTCTTTTAATTATAGTTGTTTAACTTACTGCATGTAGGTCTCGAAGACGTGCACGTTAGGTGGATAGGGGTTGCTAAATAGTTTTTAAGTTGTTTTGTGTCACATACAAATTATACATACAGTACAGTATGTAGATAAATGCTTAGTTGCTCAATCACAATGACTAAGCCTTTAAGAAGAGTTTAAAGGGACAATAATTGGCAGCATAGTATAGTGGTTTAGTCTTTGAATTCTAAATCCTTAGGTTTGCGTTCAAATCCTGCTGCTGGCACTGTGTGACCATGAGCAAGTTAATTCACCTGTCTATACTCCAATTGGAAAAAACAAATGAAATGTAGTCAATTGTATCTCAAATGTTTGTTGTCTTACATAAAGGTGACAACTACAGAAAATAAATATTCAAACTTTTTTATTGGGACATAAATAATAATTAAATGAATAACTTGGAAACTTTAGTGTAAGAGATTTAACAACAGGGCATCATCTACAGGTGCTGGTCATAAAATTAGAATATCATGACAAAGTTGATTTATTTCAGTAATTCCATTCAAAAAGTGAAACTTGTATATTAGATTCATTCATTACACACAGACTGATGTATTTCAAATGTTTATTTCTTTTAATGTTGATGATTATAACTGACAACTAATGAAAGTCCCAAATTCAGTATCTCGGAAAATTAGAATATTGTGAAAAGGTTCAATATTGAAGACACCTGGTGCCACACTCTAATCAGCTAATTAACTCAAAACACCTGCAAAAGCCTTTAAATGGTCTCTCAGTCTAGTTCTGTAGGCTACACAATCATGGGGAAGACTGCTGACTTGACAGTTGTCCAAAAGACGACCATTGACACCTGAAGAGGCTGGCTGTTCACAGAGCTCTGTGTCCAAGCACATTAATAGAGAGGCGAAGGGAAGGACAAGATGTGGTAGAAAAAAAGTGTACAAGCAATAGGGATAACCGCACCCTGGAGAGGATTGTGAAACAAAACCCATTCAAAAATGTGGGGGAGATTCACAAAGAGTGGACTGCAGCTGGAGTCAGTGCTTCAAGAACCACCACGCACAGACGTATGCAAGACATGGGTTTCAGCTGTCGCATTCCTTGTGTCAAGCCTCTCTTGAACAAGAGACAGCGTCCGAAGCGTCTCGCCTGAGCTAAAGACAAAAAGGACTAGACTGCTGCTGAGTGGTCCAAAGTTATGTTCTCTGACGAAAGTAAATTTTGCATTTCCTTTGGAAATCAAGGTCCCAGAGTCTGGAGGAAGAGAGGAGAGGCACAGAATCCACGTTGCGTGAGGTCCAGTGTAAAGTTTCCACAGTCAGTGATGGTTTCAGGTGCCATGTCATCTGCTGGTGTTGGTCCATTGTGTTTTCTGAGGTCCAAGGTCAACGCAGCCGTCTACCAGGAAGTTTTAGAGCACTTCATGCTTCCTGCTGCTGACGAACTTTATGGAGATGCAGATTTCATTTTTCCACAGGACCTGGCACCTGCACACAGTGCCAAAGCTACCAGTACCTGGTTTAAGGACCATGGTATCCCTGTTCTTGATTGGCCAGCAAACTCGCCTGACCACAATACCCCATAGATTTTCTATGAGGTTAAGAAGAGGAAGATGTAATACGCCAGACCCAACAATTCAGAAGAGCAGAAGGCCACTATCAGAGCAACATGGCAGTGCCACAGACTGATCGACTCCATGCCACGCCGGATTGCTGTAGTAATCCAGGCCAAAGGAGCCCCAACTAAATATTGAGTGCTGTACATGCTCATACTTTTCACGTTCATACCTTTCAGTTGGCCAACATTTCTAAAAATCCTTTTTTTGCATTGGTCTTAATTGATATTCTAATTTTCCGAGATACTGAATTTGGGACTTTCATTAGTTGTCAGTTATAAGCATCAACATTAAAAGAAATAAACATTTGAAATACATCAGTCTGTGTGTAATGAATTAATCTAATATACAAGTTTCACTTTTTGAATGGAACTACTGAAATAAATCAACTTTGTCATGATATTCTAATTTTATGACCAGCACCTGTAATTCTGGACACTTTCCTTTTTCAACATGTGAATGGACTGTGGGAAAATCTTCACCTCAGTCTGTCTGACCTGGAGCCATGTGCAGCCATGCAGTCAGTCATATGTGTAGAGGGAGTACAGTAGGGGGCTCAGATCACAGCCCTATGGAAGGCTCCTGCTATGTGTGTGGTTGTTCACTTTGCAATGGACTGGCACCCTGTCCAGTAATTGTTCTTGCCCTGTGCGCTGTGATTGCTGGGGTAAGCTCCAGTTGCCTCACAACCCTGCTCAGGATAAAATGAATTAGGAGTGTTGATAAATAGATTAACAGTTTCATTTTAAAATGATTAACTCAAGATAGAGCTTCTCCCAAAATCTATTATGCAATCAGTTTCATTTTCAAGCCCAAACGTTTTAGAAAAGCTAAAGTAATTTTAAATAATAGATGCTACCTATAAACTCCTGTTCTGTGCATCGTTTAATGCTGAATCTCTTCCTGTACCTTGGTGCATTGGGAGTTATCACTAAAAATGGTAATTGTTATACTGAAATATACTCAGAAGATTAGGTTCTAATCATGCAAAGCTAATAAGAACTTGACAGAACCCTGCATGTTAATACCAGCACTAGACTCGCTTTCATGCTTAGCTGGATGTCAGAATCTTGTTAGTAAAGTCAGAAAAATTAACAGGAGGGATACAGACTGGAGCAGGATGCGAGTGCTACACTTAGATGGCCATCAATCCTAAACCAGTCTGACCCCTAAACAGTTGTACATGAGATATGAGATGAGGGGATTGCACAGTGACAGGTGGCTGTTGTATGGTTCAATGTACGTATTCTTTATTGGTGGCTTTGCTTTCATCGATCATTTAGGGGTAGGGAAAATGTGGAAGGTATAATAAATCCTATTTCCATAGGAAGTTAATGCACATGAAAAAAATCCCCCTTATTTTTTAAGAATTCCCCGCAGGTAAATTGTTGTCCCCCCGTAATGGGAAACATTCTCAAAATGGTAGTAAATTGACCTTCTGATGGGGTGATGTTTGAGTGCAGTTATCAAGCAGCCCTGTTCAGAAGGAAGCTGAATCAGTTCCGCCAGTCGGGTTAGCTCCAGGGTTGCCAGGTCAGGTGGAATCCCCCATTTTTGTGGGGAAATCAGGTCCTGGGGAGTGGGGGGGTGGATGGGATATTTGTTTGAATAATTCAATATATCTGTGCATGTTGGTGTTGAATTATATGTGGTTCTTTATGTTGTATTTCTTCTTGTCTTTTTATATTTTAAACCTGTGTCTATGTAAGTTTATTGTTGATATACAAACCAAATGAATTTCCCTATATGGATGGTAAAGTTAAAGATGAGTTGGACCATGGGAGGAAATTCACACAGACATGGTGAGAATATGCAAACTCCACACAGGAAGCACCTGATTCTTGAACCTAAAACATGTTTTCCATTCAAAATAGGAGTAGATTTCTGAGGTATGTCCCTGCCGGTGGAAATGCTTAGTATGAGGTTTATTGAAGTTGAGAGAAAGAAATTGTTTGGGTGCGGTGCAAAGGTATGAACATTTTTTAAAGGATTATAAGAAAGGTCATCTAAATCATTCACTTGACTCATGGCACGTGTTAAGGAAATAAGGCGTTCAAAAATGAATTAATTGACGCAGTTTGTTTACCTTGTCTTGCTGTCAGTCTTCTCAGTTTTAGTGTCTAATAGTAAGTGAGATGGGATGTTGGGAATACTTACTTTTATGACGCAAAAATTAAAGTTCTACTTGAAGCATCAATGGCATTTTTTCACATACTACTATAATAAATAAAAATACAGTGCATCCGCGAAGTATTCACAGCGCATCACTTTTTCCACATTTTGTTATGTTACAGCCTTATTCCAAAATGGACTAAATTCATTTCTTTCCTCCGAATTCTACACACAACACCCCATAATGACAAAGTGAAAAAAGTTTACTTGAGATTTTTGCAAATTTATTAAAAATAAAAAAATTGAGAGAGCACATGTACAGAAGTTTTCACAGCCTTTGCCATGAAGCTCAAAATTGAGCTCAGGTGCATCCTGTTTCCCCTGAGCATCCTTGAGATGTTTCTGCAGCTTAATTGGAGTCCACCTGTGGTAAATTCAGTTGATTGGACATGATTTGGAAAGGCACACACCTGACTATATAAGGTCCCACAGTTGACAGTTCATGTCAGAGCACAAACCAAGCATGAAGTCAAAGGAATTGTCTGTAGACCTCCGAGACAGGATTGTCTCGAGGCATAAATCTGGGGAAGGTTATAGAAAAATTTCTGCTGCTTTGAAGGTCCCAATGAGCACAGTGGCCTCCATCATCCGTAAGTGGAAGAAGTTCGAAACCACCAGGACTCTTCCTAGAGCTGGCCGGTCATCTAAACTGAGTGATCGATGGAGAAGGGCCTTAGTCAGGGAGGTTACCAAGAACCCGATGGTCACTCTGTCAGAGGTCCTCTGTGGAGAGAGGGGAACCTTCCAGAAGGACAACCATCACTGCAGCAATCCACCAATCGGGCCTGTATGGTAGAGTGGCCAGACAGAAGCTACTCCTTAGTAAAAGGCACCTGAAGGACTGTCAGACCATGAGAAAGAAAATTCTCTGGTCTGAAGAGACAAAGATTGAACTCTTTGGTGTGAATGCCAGGCGTCACGTTTGGAGGAAATCAGGCATCGCTCATCACCAGGCCAATACCATCCCTACAGTGAAGCATAGTGGTGGCAGCATCATGCTGTGGGGATGTTTTTCAGCGGCAGGGACTGGGAGACTAGTCAGGATAAAGGGATAGATGACTGCAGCAATGTACAGAGATATTCTGGATGAAAACCTGCTCCAGAGAGCTCTTGACCTCAGACTGGGGCGACAGTTCATCTTTCAGCAGGACAACGACCCTAAGCACACAGCCAAGATGTCAAAGGAGTGGCTTCAGGACAACTCTGTGAATGTCCTTGAGTGGCCCAGCCAGAGCCCAGACTTGAATCCGATTTGAACATCTCTGGAGAGATCTTAAAATGGCTGTGCACCGATGCTTCCCATCCAACCTGATGGAGCTTGAGAGGTGCTGCAAAGAGGAATGGGCGAAACTGGCCAAGGATAGGTGTGCCAAGCTTGTGGCATCATATTCAAAAAGACTTCAGGCTGTAATTGCTGCCAAAGGTGCATCGACAAAGTATTGAGCAAAGGCTGTGAATACTTATGTACATGTGACTTCTCAGTTTTTTTATTTTTAATAAATGTGCAAAAACTTCAAGTAAACTTTTTACACGTTGTCATTATGGGGTGTTGTGTGTAGAATTCTGAGGTAAAAAATGAATTTAATCCATTTTGGAATAAGGCTGTAACATAACAAAATGTGGAAAAAGTGATGCGCTGTGAATACTTTCTGTATGCACTGTATGTTAAATAGCAGGTGGAATATCATTCGCAACAGAATTTATTCTTGGGTCAACTTGGCTAATTTTACTGCACAATCATGTGGCGATACATCACGAACATGTCAGTGATCCAAAGTTTAAGAAACACTTAACTGTTATAATGGAAGGTCTTGTCTTTTGTACAAGTAAACCATGTTGCCTGAGCTAGTTAACTAGCTAGCTCAGTTACACTTGTACAAAAATATTTTTAAATTATGCTCATGAAAATCATTTTGAGCTTTCAAGTGCATTATTGTATGCCATCTGCAAAAGAGTGCCATGTTTTTGCACTGCTTTTGGAATGTTCACAAATGATGAGCACCTTTTGTTATCCATGACATAATTTAACCTGTTACTTGATCAATAGTCATGCTAATGAATAAGCTCAGGGAATGTCTTCTTTAATGAAATTAACTTATTGCATATAGATCGCTCATAGGACATAGTCTAAAGACATGCAGGTTAGATGAATTGGCATTGCTAAATTGATCTGTGGGTATGTTTGCCTGTATGTCATTGTGCGATGGAATGGCATCCTGTCCAGGTATTGTTTCTGCTTTGAGCCTGATGACTGATGGGATAGGCTTCAACATTTCAGTGACTCTACCTTGGTTAAGCACGTTAGAAAGATGGATGGAAGTAGCACTCTAAATATGTAAATGCAGTGTTCTTTGCGCAGATATGAACAGTTTGTTTTTAAAAGTTAATAATTAAAGATCGTCCAAGCAATTTGAGAAAAAACAAAATCAATCATATAAATAATACACTGTTTGTAAACTTTTGTTCTGTAGTATATTTACTCCTGAATCTCTGCCTGTACCTTGATGCTTTGGAAGTTATTACAAATGGTAATTATTCTACTGAAATACATGCAAAAGATATGATTCTAATCAAAGCTAAGACAACAACATCACAGAAATCCATTCACTGATACCAGTCCTAGCTTTGCTTTCTTGCTTAGCTTGAACTCTGAATCTTTGTAAAATTAGAAAAAGTAACGGGAAGTAAAAGCTGGGGTGGAATAAGAATGCTGTTGTCAGATGGCCATCAATCCCAGACCGCTGTGCCTTTAACCAATTATACATATAAGCTTTGAGATGAGTGGATGGAGCAACGACAGGTAGATTTTTCAATGTTCAGTATGTTGGTAATTGTTGCATGAAGCTTTAATCGAGCAGTGGTGGGTGTAGAAAATGTGGAATGCATGAAATCCTATTTCCAATGGAAGACATACCCCCAAACCTGTGTTATATTTTTGACTTCCCATATCTTCCTTTAGCTTTGGAAGTACAATATGCAGCTAAAGCAATGCAGCCTTCTCAGACGATATTAGAATAAAGTATTTGAAGAGTGTCTAAACCAGGGAAGCCCTACTCGTTAGGATCTAAGGGCTATTGTCAGTAATAATTGATACTTATAAATATTTGCTATATGTCATTAATTACAATAGGTGGAAATTGCTGTGCATTCTTTAAACAATTTGTAATAATTAGTCAGTGTCAGCTGGTAACTGTCCTGACAAAACTGGATGAAAGGTGTCTTGGATGTGATAGGCAGTGTGATATTGTGGTTAAGGCTTTGGACTTCAAGCCCTGAGGTGGTGGGTTTAAATCCTTTTGCTGACTCTGTGTGACAGTGAGCATGTCACTTCACCTGCCTGTGCTCCCATTGGAAAAACAAAAAAAATGTAACCAGCTGCATGTCAAATGTTGTAAGTTGAAAGGCATTAGCCAAATAAGTAAATATAAATGTGAAGGTAGATAAAACTTTGTCACCAGGGGGAAATTTGGCCTTTTAGAAAAGCTCGGTAAACATATATACCCCAGAATGACTAAAAAGAAAGCCAACTTCTGACTTCGCAGTCACAGACACAGAGAGACATTATGCAGATGTATTGCTGTTGGTATGAAAGAGCTCCAGTAGCGTTTCTGCTGAATAATTAATTGTCTGTAAGTACCCTGTGTTAGTGTATCAGAGAGAGCATATAGATGGATGTAGATATTCAGTCTGTTGCCATTTCCCCAGCACACCACTGCATAGAAAAATATACTGGCCACTACAGCCTTCTAGGAAACATGCAACAGTGACCTGCATATACCAATATAAAGCATTGTTCATAATGTTACTCAGTTTTGTCTTCATTATCTCATTTGTTACTAACTCCAGAGGTCCAGAGCATGTTCCAACCTGTCTGTTTAATTAGGTTGTTGATTCAGTAGGCCTCTAGTGAAGTGATGTTAGTGCCCCAACACACCACAGCATAGAAAAATCACACAGTCCATCACAGAGTTGTAGAGTATGTGAAGGATGTCACTTCCCATATTAAAGGAATGCCTTCTTTTAAGATAAAAATTGTCTCCTCTGCCCTCCGCTTAGGCCCTTGCATAAATCACAGCAGTGGAGTGAATTATCTCGTTTCACACTAGATGTAATGATACAGGTGAATTAAAAAGAGAATAAAGATTTTATGCATGTAGCAATCCATCCACTTTCAGACACACTTCAGGTGGGGCAGCATTCGTTCACAGGGCATAACTGCTCATCTGGACCCAATTTTGAATCACTAGTATTTAAGATTTGAAAGACAAAACCCACAGGAAGAGTGGGAAAATTTCACAGAAACTGGCTGTGCCAGAATTCAAGGGCATTCTCCTGAAACTGTGAGGCAGCAGCATTAACTGTCCCCAGTAACAGCATACACTTTCACAAAAATTTACAGAACAATCAAATTCTTGGGGGGAAAAAACTCCTGAACATGGAAATTGTAAAATTGTTGTATAAGTCAAAATGGTAGATACTTGAGGATGCTTACACGAGACCTTGTTTTAAGAATAATAAAACTGATAGAAACGTAAGGGCATTTTTGATAGGTAGTGCTACAACACCACAGGAAAAAACAAAATAATAGGTGAGTTAAAACTGGGTTAAATTGGGTTTTTGATGGTGCATGATGTTAATAAACTTTATGGTTCTTTTTCTCTTGAAGTGTCACTAATCACAGTAGTTTCGAAGTAGGTTCTTGACCAAAGGGATACAGAGTGAGATCACACCATAAACACACAGTGTAACTGAAAATACTTCCTCCTTGTAGCTGTGCATCATGTTTTAAAGACAGTGGTGGCAAGAGTGGTGAAAACCTTCACATTACTTCTGGTTAGCCTTTCCAGCCACAACTTGATAATAGGTTAGAGTTGGGCTGAAGATTGGATCAGCAGGTTTTTATTACTGACTCTCATGTCACGTCTCCTGCCTGTGTTGTAATACATTGTTTGTTTCAATCTTTTTTTTTTTTTTTGTATAGGGTTCAACTAACTACAGTTTTCTTTGCCTCCAGCAGCCTCTTGCATGTGTATCGGGGTGACATCCTAGCATGGAAATATACATCACATAAAAAAGATCAATGACATTTTAAGGCAGGTAATTATACTTGAGGTCTGAAATATTGTACTTGACCTACATATCAAGCACTTGCCAGTTAATGTGAAATGTGATCTTGTCTTCTTGCATCTGATACTCCTAGGGGTGAAGGTTTTGTTATATTATTGGTAAAGTTGTTACATGTGCAGTTTTATTTTTGTGGCTAATGGATACTGTATTTGTCATATAGCTGTTAGATGTGTGATCGTGATTTGTCAACATTGTAATATCAAAGACTACTATTAAAAAAAAAAAAAATTTCATACAATTGAACGTGTTTGTGACAGGTTTGTCACAAATAATGTAAATGATAATATGCATGTTACATAAGCAATTTACTTATGATAAAATGTTTTGTTGAGTCATACTAACAACAGATTCTCAGTGTTATGTTTCACATTTGCTTTTTTAACATTACAAGTTTTTTTTTTCTGTGTGCTTATTCATTAAAGTAACCTAAGAAGGTGTTAGGGTACTGTGTAGTTTTTGTCAGATTTCACTATTTCCAAAAAAAGTTGCCATTTTTCAAAAAAAATGGTTGAGTTCACCGTATCATCTACTTTGAAACTTACAGGAGGTGGGGCAAAATGCCATCCATTACATCCTGCAGACTGCTTGAATATCCTAAATTGGAATTTGTACATTCATAGACATTTAATTCTAACAATAGGTGATTAAATATTAACTTGTTAAAATTAGCTGTAAAACAAATCATGACAAAACTCGATATACAAAGGTATAAGAGTAAAGTAAATGTGTATGATGAGATATGACATTGGATGGGTATTTTTGATGGGGGTAGGTTAAGTTTTGTATCAGATTAAAAAAAAATGTTTGGTATCATATTAGCATACACCATTGTAAATGTCCTGATGAGCTTATCCTTGTATCTATATATGGCTCATGGATAACACTTTAGATTTCACAAATTTGAATGTCACTCTTATATTCCCAAGCATCACATAAAGCTGTGCAGCAGGCAGAGTGCAGTAAAAAACATGCACCAGAAACTCCAATTTGGACAACGCATATAAATAATAGATTTTAAGGCTGATGCAGATGGCCAAGAATGTTACTTGGTCTAGAGCAATCTCGAGAGCAAAAGTAGAGAGTATGGTATATCTGTAGTATATCTGTTTCAGATGCATTGGTCAACGTCAACGATTTGTTGCCAAAGCTTGTATATAAACTCTTACTTCAAGGATAGCAATGTTATTTTGCTATTGGCAGAGATTTTTTTTCCTCCTTCTGGGCTGAGGAGTTGAGTTTTTAAGATTTTTAGCCCAATGTTATTGATTGAGTTTAATTGCAGTGTTCTTGAGTAGGATTCAGAGGTTTGTCTCTCACCCCCAAATGTTTCAGTCTTATTGCCAAATTGAGGTCCTAGTGGACTGTCAGTAGCTCTCTCAGAGAGTTGAATGAACTAAGTATTCCGAATTAGCTCAGCCCAACCTGTCAGATTAACTGATTAAGTTTTATTTTCTCTTCACAGAAGATTCACTTTGGATTTTGAATTATGTGTGTATGCAGTTGTTCCTGTCTGGTTAATGACAGATTTGAAATGATGTACACCAGTTTTTCCCAGTGTTCATTATCAGGCCCTACCTTGTCTACCTGGCTTCACTGTCGCACGTCTCAGTGAGTGCTGTACCCATTAAATTGATTTTCTTGTTCATGTGGGAGATTTTGTTTTCTTAAAGATGTCATTGAAAAGTCAGCTGGCAGCTCGTCAGTAAATTTTAGCAGTGGGCAGTCTGCTCGGGTTCACATAGTAACATCTGGTTTTGGGCTACACTGCATGAGTCAGGCAATTTATTTTCCATGTCTTTGTTTAAAAAAAAAAAAAAGTAGTATGCATGAAAGCATGGATTAAGATGCATGAAATTTACATTTTTCAAACTTTTAGTGTATAGGATTTTGTTGTTTTTATGCTAGGATGTTGTCAAGTAAGTAATTTGATATGAAATCTATTTCAAAGGTGAGAGAATTTGTCCAAGATAAAATGATGTTGAAAACCTCACTTCTTTCATTACTTGGTACACAGTCATGTGAAAAAGTAATTTTACCCCATGGAAATTGATTTTTTTTTTTCAGCATATCTAAATACACAAGCATTAGATTTTCATGCAAACTGTGCCTACAGATAAAAGGTGCTATATTTGGACAAATGACACATACACTTGACATGTTTGTATTTATTTTCATAATCTAAATTAACTATGCAGATTTGTAATGTGGAAAAAGTAAGTACAGTACTTCCCTACGTTTATCAGCACTTCAAATCCATTTTTTACATGGCTGTAGCTCTTGAGAATCCTCAAGGACCGCTTATGGACACACAAACAGTAAAATTACACTTTTGACCTCATAAGGTGCTCCCACATGGATATGAGTGAACCAGTAATGAGAGACTTGAGGGGGAAATGCATAAAAGTCCACTGCTAACTCTCAGTGGTTTCTTTTAGAAACACTATATAGAAAATATATAGAAGTGTACAGACTGCGAATGAAGAGACCACGCTTCATTTAACAA
The DNA here is from genome assembly GCF_900747795.2 of Erpetoichthys calabaricus. Lineage (NCBI taxonomy): Eukaryota > Metazoa > Chordata > Cladistia > Polypteriformes > Polypteridae > Erpetoichthys > Erpetoichthys calabaricus. The sequence goes on along the minus strand of NC_041401.2, from coordinate 167,264,974 downwards.
AATAGGAGGCTGTAAGTTCAATAATCTCTTAACCTGCTTCACAGCCACTGTTTTCATGGGCAGTGAACCATTCAGTGGAGGCTACATTTTTGCAACTTTTGGAAATACAAAAAAGTTATTTTTGATTTCTTGGTATTTCATATGTAACAGTTTTTCACATTCCTAATCATAGTATGACACAATATTTTCAAACCTATTCATTCCAATTCAGAGTTGAAGGGGACAGGAACCTATCCCAGCTGCATCAGGCAAAAGGAAGGAACCAGCTCCAATGCAAGTCTATTCACGCACATACCCGCTTTTACATTGGGCAAATTCTAAAACAGAAATTACCAACACGTTTAATACTTAGACTTGGCACTTGATGTCAGTTTTTGCATATTTTTTCATAACTTTCAGAATCTCTAGCTGTTTGTATGAATAAGCAGATCCCAGTATATTGTAGGATAACCTGAACATTTTCTTGTTTCTTCTCTCTTCAGAAGAAACACTTGGGTTCAGAACCTTGTCAAGAAAAACTCAAGGTTTTGTTCCGTAAGACAATGAAAACAACTAATGTGTTTTGAAACTCAGAATTGAAGTAATAGGTGATTCGTTGTTCCAGAGGAAATTGTAATGGTTTCTTGAAATGAAAAGTGACTTCATTTTTCTAATCACATTTTTAAAGTTATATATATATATATATAATGCTGCGGTGGGTTGGCACCCTGCCCGGGATTGGTTCCTGCCTTGTGCCCTGTGTTGGCTGGGATTGGCTCCAGCAGACCCCCCGTGACCCTGTGTTCGGATTCAGCGGGTTGGCAAATGGATGGATGGATATATATAATGCAGTGTTCCCATTGCTGTTAGTTTAGACTTTCAGTGTTAGCCAGTGTTAAACCACCAGAATAAGCAAGTTTGGAAATTGAAACAGAGGTCATTATGTTGCTGTAGTTTTCTGTTTTTCGTTTTCTAATTGCAAATTACAGTTAATCGAGCAGAACAACCTGCTCTAGAAGAAGAGTGTCAGGGAAATGTTCATTTAGGTGTCCCAATTGAGATTACTTTCCATACCAGTAACATTTGGGTGTTTTATTTACAGAATAGATCTTTTTTCAGCTTTTCATAAAAGTATGGTATAATTTTGCCAGCTTCTCTCCTTGGGATAGTTCTATTGTTTTGTGGTTTTCATAAGAGGTTTTCTTGTGGATGCTGAGCGAGTTCACTGTGGCTTTTTTTTTTTTTAGTTTGTGAGTCTGACGAAATGTGAATTTTCACCAAATTGTTCATGATTGACAGAGCTTTAGCACATTTTTGTCTAGGATTTTTGGGTACTTTGCATTTCGTTGGTCCAATAAGTTTTACCACACTGGGCACCATAATGTATAGTCAGGCTGCTTGGATCATACAAAATTGGTTGTTGAGCTATGCTGGACTTGGTCAGCACTAAAAGCTTTATTTATTTATTTATTTTTTTTTAAATACAGTAGTCTAATTTTGTTTTTCTCAGAGGAAGCCCACAAAGACAGATGCATTTACTCTGAAACAGTGAATCATGCTGCACTGATTTCATACATAGACACAAATTTCATTGGGGTTCCCACTATGCTCAAGTATTCTAAAAGCCTCATATGTATTGTCACCTATGATAAAGATGAGCATAAGAATCTTCTACACATTCTGAGCTATAATAATTTAACAGATGGAATATATTTTAAGATTGTTTCTGTAGAATCGAGCAAAGTAACAAAATATACATTTCAGAAATTATTACAGTTTTTGGTTTCAGTAATTTGCATGACAACCAAATAATTGAAAGTGTTAATTTCTTCATAGACTGTCATTGTAGATGCTTGATTGTGTACTTCTGGACTACTATCTAAAGTTCTTATCAAAGTCTTGCTGTTCAAGTCCAAAGATGGAAGTGATCACTGCAGTATGCTGATTTTGCAGTCAGATACCTATTGTTATATGGATGTTTATCTGGTGTTTACATCAGCGTTTTACCTAATGATTCACCTATAGCCAGTTTTCAACTTCTTGAATAGTGTAGAATGATGTTTGGGTATAATGTCTTGGGGCTTGGTAGAGTTGATGCTTTTAATTTTTACATATGTCCAAAGACCAACAGAACCGATCCACGCATTGTTGATTTATGTCTCATAGCACCATGTAGCTGTGCTGTTTAGGTAATTCTAGGTGTGTATGTTGGTTGGCTACTCCCAGTAAAGGTTTTTCTTTTCATTCATTTTGTGGCAGTCCTTATATCATCTTCGTATAAAACACAGTACTAAACTGTATACTCTGTTATCAAAATGCAGGTTTTATCATTTTTTAGCAATGTAGCCCAGTCATATTTTTTGTTTCTTGAACCATCTTCCTCTGTGAGTGACAGCAAAGTACATTTGAGTCCTCTATTTGGCAAATTTACTACTTTGCCAGTGGATATTTTTTAATTATTGGCCTACTTGTCATGTAGCTTATTTTCACACATGATGCCACTTTCTGTATGTAATAGTCAACCCCATTGTTTAAATTTGAGATTTTTACTCTATCCTCATAGTATTATTAAATGATACAAAGATATGCATGTTACAGAAAGTCATAGAAGGCTACAAAGCACACTAACATCCTCAGCCTGCTATATCTATCTTCCGTTTTTATGCAGATATTTTCCTCTTAGGCCCTGTATTTTCTTTGAAAATTTTCAATTTTTTCTCGATCCCGTTTTAGTAGCTACATGTTGTGTTAATTTACAGTTACACTGTAAATATTCTGAATTATTTTGCTGAAAACGTTAGGCTATATAATGAACTGCCAGGGTGAATAATCTTTCATTATTAGTGAAGTACAGGTACAAGTATCAACAGCTACTGTATAAATATTTTATTTGTAACGATGAACTGCTTACCCTTTATCTCTATGTGGAGTTTATGTCATATTTTTCCATCTTATCCCACCCAGAGGTAGTATGCTTTGTTTCCAGTCATATCACTAGTTTAATTCACTATCACAATACTGTGTGTGTCTCATAAGAGTGGTGCTATATTTATCATAGCAATTGTGCTATTGAGGATCTAGTAAAAACATTATTGAAAATTAACAAATGACTTTGGCACAGCTTTGGTAAAACTTTGATAAAATGTTGGTAATACCCTGGCATTCAGTTCTCTTTATCAGAAATTCCAGTTGGGTATTTGTTGAATGTGTATGCGTTTAATGGTCTAATTTGTGCTCTAAGACACTGTGAAAAATATTATGTAAAAAACATTAAGCCTAGGTATCAAGCAACAGTTTTCATGTTTTCATCTATTTCATTAGCAGGTCATCTCCTGTCCATGGTCAAGTTCGTAAAGAGCAAAGCTAACATCAATGATCAGTTTGTAATCTGTAATATTAATGGGGTTTTGCTAACTTTTGTTGAATTTTGGCACAGCTTACAGCTGAGATTTTCTTTTGGATGTTAAAAGGGTGTTTGTGTGATTAGAGTTCTAATGTTTTATTATTCAAGTAAGAGTGCCAAATATGATCCCTGTCAAAGGCTAAAAGAGCTGCTACTGGGCAGAACTTGAGGAATAGAAATACAGTGTGGACACCCTGGTGATGGCAAACTGATATATTTGTTTAGGATGAGTTCATCTCTCATTTCTGTATCTTCAGAAAGGGCTTAGACATAATTGAGTATGGGAGACTGTCAATGACAGTTTATAAATCAAGGTCTGAGGAGCATCAGCGTAAAAAGAGGAAAAGAAATAGAGTGGGGTGGTTTTGTCAAGATGATGCTTTAGAAGGTAATCCAAGCTTGAAGTAAGAAAGTAGGGAAGCCTGCATCTGATGTCTTTGTCCCTTAAGCATGGAGGGAGGCATGTTTTATGGTAGTGTGTTATCCTGCTCCTTTTGCTGTTCAGAGAGGGATTGCTGAGCACACTCCCAGATAAGAAGAGGATTATCAGGAAAAAGTTTATACTGGCCAGAATAAAGTTTGGTGGGGTGTTTTCGAATACTATTTTGAGATGTTCTGGAACTTTTAATGGCTCTCTTTGGCAACAAAAGGTATAACGCAGGCAAGATATGGCTAAGGACAACTGTGCAGGTCTTGGAATGTTAAATGTAATGTTGCATTGTTCATAATGTGAGTTATCCCTTTTGTCCATTTGTCCGTGTGAAACAACTTGGCCCCCAGTGAACCAAATTTGCTGAAATGTGGCACAATTTTTCTTCAAGTACATGTATTATTTCTTTCAAAGTCACATGGTTCAAGTCACCACATATTATAACTGCAGGGTCAGAATGAGTCATCATTAAAATGTTGGTGTTACAGTGAACTGTTTCTGTTGCTGAGTCACCATTTGCAGAGGGAGGAATATAAACATTAGATAGAAGTTTTTGTCCCCAGGTGGAAATTTGGCATTTTACAGAGGCTCGTTAAATAAATACATACATACATACATAGTGTGTGTGTGTACATATTTGACTATGGTCTGAACACACGCCAGACTAAAAAGGAAGAAAATTTAAAAACAGAAAAAAAATAAATATGTAATATTTATTATTAATAATTATTTGTGTTATTTGTATATTATTTAAGATGATGCTACTGTACATCTCCCTGTGCAAATAACATGGATGAATTCAAGAAGCCAGCTGCATTTGACAAAGGTTTCCAAATGGTTGAAAACAGTTCAAATGTAGCTACCAGGTAGACATTCTGGCACTAGTATGACTCGCTGTACAAAAAATACTCCATAGTCCAAGTGTCTTTATTTTGAAAGATTTTAGTGAAACTCAAAGCAAACAGTTTATACAAAAAATAGAGAAAAAAGTTGATAAACCACACAAAAAAGAAAGGGGGAAGTGGAAACTTATTCCACTTAAATATCTAGGTTATATTCCTTAAGATTTCTATGTACCCTAAGTTCTTGTCTATAAGCCGGACTCATGTATTAGCCGGAGACCAAAAATCATACGAATTTTTAAAATAAAATCGTATCATAGATAAGCCGGACTCATGGATAAGCCGAACGTACTATAACCTATAACTAATAGAAGGGAGGGAGGTCAGTGGTCTCACTCGCGCCCATTTAATTTCTTTAAGGGGGGAGAGAGTGTGAGATATTGCCGTCTCTCTCACTCCCCGCATGGCGCGGTTGGAGCGGCCGGAGCGCGTTCTTTCTGCTCTGGGCGTCGCCGAGTCAACACGAGCGCGTAGCGGGCATTTAAATTGTGATTTTATATGTAAGCATATTTAAATATATATCGCGGATTTCTGCGGACAATGGGTCTTTTAATTTCTGGTACATGCTTCCTCAGTTGGTTTGCCCAGTTGATTTCATACAAGGGACGCTATTGGCAGATGGCTGAGAAGCTACCCGGCTTACTGTTCTCTCTCTCTTGCGCTGACTATCTGTGATCCTGACGTATGGGGATTGAGCAGGGGGGCTGTTTGCACACCTAGACGATACGGACGCTCGTCTAAAAATGCTGAAAGATTATCTTCACGTTGCTATCTTTTGTAAAGCTGATTCCTGAAAAGACATGCTGCACAGTGCTTCGCATACTTAAAAGCTCGAAGGGCACGTATTGATTTTTGACTGAAAAACAAACTCTCCCTCTCTCTCTCTTTGTCTGCTCCTGACGGAGGGGGTGTGAGCTGCCTCCTTCAACAGCTTTGTGCCGCGGTGCTTCGCATACTTAAAAGCCAAACAGACATATTGATTTGTTTGCTTCACTGCTTTGAAGAGGAAGATATGTTTGCATTCTTTTAATTGTGAGACGGAACTGTCATCTCTGTCTTGTCATGGAGCACAGTTTAAACTTTTGAAAAAGAGACAAATGTTTGTTTGCAGTGTTTGAATAACGTTCCTGTCTCTCTACAACCTCCTGTGTTTCTGCGCAAATCTGTGACCCAAGCATGACAATATAAAAATAACCATATAAACATATGGTTTCTACTTCGCGGATATTCTTATTTCGCGGGTGGCTCTGGAACGCAACCCCCGCGATGGATGTATAAGCCGGACTTATGTATAAGCCGATATTCTATTTTTTCATTTTCACAACTTTTTTCCTTAGATAAGCCGCGGCTTATTGACAAGAACTTAGGGTATTGTTCTATGTACCCTAAGTTCTTGTCTATAAGCCGGACTCATGTATTAGCCGGAGACCAAAAATCATACGAATTTTTAAAATAAAATCGTATCATAGATAAGCCGGACTCATGGATAAGCCGAACGTACTATAACCTATAACTAATAGAAGGGAGGGAGGTCAGTGGTCTCACTCGCGCCCATTTAATTTCTTTAAGGGGGAGAGAGTGTGAGATATTGCCGTCTCTCTCACTCCCCGCATGGCGCGGTTGGAGCGGCCGGAGCGCGTTCTTTCTGCTCTGGGCGTCGCCGAGTCAACACGAGCGCGTAGCGGGCATTTAAATTGTGATTTTATATGTAAGCATTTTAAATATATATCGCGGATTTCTGCGGACAATTGGTCTTTTAATTTCTGGTACATGCTTCCTCAGTTGGTTTGCCCAGTTGATTTCATACAAGGGACGCTATTGGCAGATGGCTGAGAAGCTACCCGGCTTACTGTTCTCTCTCTCTTGCGCTGACTATCTGTGATCCTGACGTATGGGGATTGAGCAGGGGGGCTGTTTGCACACCTAGACGATACGGACGCTCGTCTAAAAATGCTGAAAGATTATCTTCACGTTGCTATCTTTTGTAAAGCTGATTCCTGAAAAGACATGCTGCACAGTGCTTCGCATACTTAAAAGCTCGAAGGGCACGTATTGATTTTTGACTGAAAAACAAACTCTCCCTCTCTCTCTCTTTGTCTGCTCCTGACGGAGGGGGTGTGAGCTGCCTCCTTCAACAGCTTTGTGCCGCGGTGCTTCGCATACTTAAAAGCCAAACAGACATATTGATTTGTTTGCTTCACTGCTTTGAAGAGGAAGATATGTTTGCATTCTTTTAATTGTGAGACGGAACTGTCATCTCTGTCTTGTCATGGAGCACAGTTTAAACTTTTGAAAAAGAGACAAATGTTTGTTTGCAGTGTTTGAATAACGTTCCTGTCTCTCTACAACCTCCTGTGTTTCTGCGCAAATCTGTGACCCAAGCATGACAATATAAAAATAACCATATAAACATATGGTTTCTACTTCGCGGATATTCTTATTTCGCGGGTGGCTCTGGAACGCAACCCCCGCGATGGATGTATAAGCCGGACTTATGTATAAGCCGATATTCTATTTTTTCATTTTCACAACTTTTTTCCTTAGATAAGCCGCGGCTTATTGACAAGAACTTAGGGTATTGTTCTATGCAACATTCTGTGCAACAGTCAGAAAAGTATATGACTTTAATGTCTGTTTGACTGTTCATGTTTCTTTCTAGATGTCTAACTTCATTCTGTCAGATATTCTTCTGTCACACAGAGTTAAAATTATTAACATTCCATTTTCTGTAATTTATAGGAAGTTAAAGATAATGAAAGATTAAGTTTGTTAAGCTGTATTACCTGTATTTTCAAGTTCAAACTAAGCAGACTAAGGAAATTTTACTATTAACATTAACTTAAAGGATTTGGCCGTTACAGTCACTTAGTGGTATAACGTTTCACAAAGATTTGGGATTGCGGCCTGAAGAGTTGTTTTTCCTTTTGTGTATTTTGAGATTTAAAGTAAAATCTTTAAGATGACTTGAGTGTCATTGGTGTTCCACTTATTCGGTAAATTAGTTCCTTTTCATGTTTTTAGTTATACAGATACTTTTAAATTTAATTTTCAATTTTAATTTTAGAATTAAAAGAAAACTGTGTGCCATTATGATCAGCGCTGCACATTCTATGTCTAACACACTGAGTAGTTTCAGCCAATGAATTATTCAGCAAAAGTGTTTTGAGAAACGCTACTAGGGCTCCTTTATACCAACAGCATAATGCCTCACTGGGAATGTGACAGCAAAGTCAGAACTTTTCTTTCTTTTGAATTTTCTTGCTTTATAGTCATTCAAGTGAGTGTTCAGACCAAAATGTGTGTATGTGTGTGCTCATTTATTTATTTAAAAAGCTTCTGTAAAAGGCCATATTTCCCCTGGAAATAAATAAAGTTCTATCTGTCTAATGTGTTTTAACTAATATTAAGAGCTAGGTGCTTTTCTTCTGTCTTGGAACAATATCGATTGTGATTTTATACCAGCATTGTTCATTTTCTTTTGATAGCTTTTTTCTTTTGGTGAATTTACTTTATTTTTCATACAATTTAAATTTGTCTTTAGCTTGTTTAACTGAGTGGCGTGGTATTATTAAGTTTGAGAAAGAAGGGATTGTATTTACTGTGCTAAATACTTGGTTGGTGGTTGTTTTTTTTTTCCCCTCATCTTTTTGGGATCAGACCTCCCACAGCTATTAACAGCATATCGATCAATGCCATTTTCAAGTGGTTCCTTTTTTAACTACAATATTATATGGTGCTATTATTTCTAAATGTAGCTTAATTTTTTATGATTTTATTCAGCTTGCCCTCTCTATTGGTCTGGGTCAAATTTTGTAATCAATTTTTTATCCACTTTTACCAAACCAGATATCCTTCAAACTTTGTGTGCATGCTGATATCCGGTGACAATGCAATATCATCAGTTTTGACCCAGGATGTTTGTTAATTACATGAAATTTACATTTCTCATTTCCTTATATTATACTTTTAGAAAACACACACACACACATATATACACACACACAGTTAGGTCTATAAATATTTGGACAGAGACAACTTTCTTCTAATTTTTGTTCTGTACATTACCACAATGAATTTTAAATGAAACAACTCAGATGCAGTTGAAGTGCAGACTTTCAGCTTTAATTCAGTGGGGTGAACAAAATGATTGCATAAAAATGTGAGGCAACCAAAGCATTTTTTTAACACAATCCCTTCATTTCAGGGGCTCAAAAGTAATTGGACAATTGACTCAAAGGCTATTTCATGGGCAGGTGTGGGCACATCCGTCGTTATGTCATTATCAATTAAGCAGATAAAAGGCCTGGAGTTGATTTGAGGTGTGGTGCTTGAATGTGGAAAATTTTGCTGTGAACAGACAACATGCGGTCAAAGGAGCTCTCCATTCAGGTGAAAGAAGCCACCCTTAAGCTGCGAAAACAGAAAAAACCCATCCGAGAAATTGCTACAATATTACGAGTGGCAAAATCTACAGTTTGGTACATCCTGAGAAAGAAAGCAAGCAAGCACTGGACGTCCACGGAAGACAACAGTGGTGGATGATCGCAGAATCATTTCCATGGTGAAGAGAAACCCCTTCACAACAGTCAACCAAGTGAACAACACTCTCCAGGGGGTAGGCATATCGATATCCAAGTCTAATATAAAGAGAAAACTGCATAAAAGTAAATACAGAGGGTGCACTGCAAGGTGCAAGCCACTCATAAACCTCAAGAATAGAAAGGCTAGATTGGACTTTGCTAAAGAACATCTAAAAAAGCCAGCACAGTTCTGGAAAAAACAATCTTTGGACAGATGAAACCAAGATCAACCTCTACCAGAATGATGGCAAGAAAAAAGTATGGAGAAGGTGTGGAACAGCTCATTATCCAAAGCATACCACATCATCTGTAAAACACGGTGGAGGTAGTGTGATGGCTTGGGCGTGCATGGCTGCCAGTGGCACTGGGACACTAGTGTTTATTGATGATGTGACACAGGACAGAAGCAGCCGAATGAATTCTGAGGTGTTCAGAGACATACTGTCTGCTCAAATCCAGCTAAATGCAGTCAAATTGATTGGGCGGTGTTTCATGATACAGATGGACAATGACCCAAAACATACAGCCAAAGCAACCCAGGAGTTTATTAAAGCAAAGAAGTGGAAAATTCTTGAATGGCCAAGTCAGTCACCTGATCTTAACCCAATTGAGCATGCATTTCACTTGTTGAAGACTAAACTACAGACAGAAAGGCCCACAAACAAACATCAACTGAAAGCCGCTGCAGTAAAGGCCTGGCAGAGCATTAAAAAGGAGGAAACCCAGCATCTGGTGATGTCCATGAGTTCAAGACTTCAGGCTGTCATTGCCAGCAAAGGGTTTTCAACCAAGTATTAGAAATGAACATTTTATTTCCAGTTATTTAATTTGTCCAATTACTTTTGAGCCCCTGAAATGAAGGGATTGTGTTAAAAAAATGCTTTAGTTGCCTCACATTTTTATGCAATCGTTTTGTTCACCCCACTGAATTAAAGCTGAAAGTCTGCACTTCAACTGCATCTGAGTTGTTTCATTTATAATCCATTGTGGTAATGTACAGAACCAAAATTAGAAGAAAGTTGTCTCTGTCCAAATATTTATGGACCTGTGTGTGTGTGTATATGTATATGTGTGTGTATGTGTGTATATATATATATATATATATATATATATATATATATATAGAATTAGTGTTTTAGCCAACACATATACTATATATATGAATTAGCAGTGTTGGTCAAGTGGTTAGCGTGTTGGACTTTTGATCAAACAGTCGAAGGCTTAAGACCAATGTAGACAAATCTCTCTATTATATAAAAAAAATTCGATCTGACGAGACTTTTTGGAAGAGAGATTTTTCAGGTCCCGAAGATGAGACTTTTGCCTTGAGATTTTTTCAAGTCACGCCCTCCTCACAAACAAACAAGAACACGGTGCTCTCAGCTCTTATACATTTTAACACTTTCCTCACTTTAAATTCCCAATTAAAGACGACGTATTATGTCCAAATTTTATTGAAGATTTCATCACGAAGGGTTATCAACGGAAAAAATGAGTACACGGGCAATCCTAGCACCAAGAAATGAGGAAGTCAAATAAATTAATGCCAAAAATGTCAATCGGTTACATGACGAAATGGTTAAATGCGTATCACTAGACTATGCTGAATTAGGTGGTGATGAACGTGCGGAAGATGAAGCAACAACTTATAATATCCCAAAGAATATCTACAACCGTTAACAACGTTCAGTCTTCCAATGCACAAATTACTGCAGAAAGAAGAATGTATCCAAGAAAGGTAATGTAGTACATCTTCCGTGGGTAACATTAGACAACAAAGGAGATCTTGATATGCCATTTGTATTAAAACATCAACAGTTTCCCATTAGAATAGCTTTTGCAAATCTAAGTGCCAAACATTCTAAAAAGTTTTATTTAATAGAGAGAGGAACAAAATTCAATCACTGGCAGTTATGTTATGTTGATGCATATGTAACAATTCCCATGAAAATAAAAATCTGCTTAAATTGTACCTCAGCATCCCCATACGTGAGCGGCAAAACCGCAGAGAGGCTGGCGCATGGCGCAGGCACAGGGGTTGGCGAGCAGCTGGCATAATCCCCTAGTTGATTTTAAAAAAATTATTTTGATAAATTGATATGGAGGTTTTGTCAAATTCAGTATGAAAATTAAGCAGCATTGGTCAAGTGCTTAGCTTGTTGGATGTTGGATGTTTACAGTTTTATTCAACTTACCTTCTCCGTTTGTCTGGGTCAAATTTTGCAATCAATATTTTACTAATTTTTAAAACTTTGTATGTGTGCTGATATTTCACATCCATATGCAGTATTTAATTAGTTTTGACCTGGGATATGTATGTTAATAATGTCAAATTTAAATTTCTCATTTCCTTATATTATTTTAGTGAATACACACACGTGTATTTATGTATATATAAATATATGTGTGTAGCATACAGTGTTAGAAGGATCTGATGGAATAGATTTACTTTCTTTAGCCACACCATTGAAAAAGTTGTGTGATAGCAGGCTGATGGGGTGAATGTGATCCAGCTGGATATGCTGAAGGCACTGAATGTCTTAGGTAGCTCACTTCTTGAATATTGCATTGAAGGTTAGTGGCTATAAATACTTTGCACCATGTTTTGTATCTCGTTCATTCATTTAAACTACTCTGGAAACATTGATAACATTTTGAAATGTCACTGGATTAAACAAAGATACTTAAACATCTCTCACTCATTGCCCTTATTTATATTCCAAACTAATGTTAAGAAAGAAAAGATGTACAGACCTAAATTAAACTCAAAACGATATGAAAATAGTTATTTACACAAGTATTGGGTCCCAGTTCTTAGATAGCTCTAACTAGCCTAATGAGGATTTAATTGTCTGACTATTGTATGTGCACCACTGATGTCGCTGTCACATTTCCTGAATTAAAAACTCCACAATCTGCTTAGGAAGCCGTGTTCATGCAGTGAATAAGAATGAAAGCTTGAAAGTGAGGACTAAAGAATATTTATTGTAAGTAAGAGATTAGGTAATAAAATGGTTCTTTTCAGCAGAAGCTTGAAAGTTTGTTGCAACAAAATGGATAGAGTAGGGTAACAGAGTTCTGATTAGACTGCTAAATTAACAAAGTATTACAGAAGAGTCAGCAGGGCAATGAATTGAAGCACAGGGCCAAAGTAGCACTGAACTGGTTTGAATCTAAAAAGGTGAATGTCCATGTCCTTGAGTAAACCAGGCAAGGTTTTCGCTTTAATCCTTTCAAGAATCTGGGGCACAACTAGAAAATTAATAAACAAACGAAAATGGTGATTTGCAAATGCTGATCAAAAAATTGTAAATAAGCCACGGCAAATACACTCGTAGAAATCCACAAAAATGATCTGATGGACACCACCCCCAAAAGTATGGCAAAAGTTCAAGTTGTAAGTCAACTTCAAGTTCTAGTCTATTATTCTGTGTATAGAATTATAAATGTGTGACTTTAAGTAGACTGCTTCAGTTTTGGATTTTTAATATGCAGCACCTGTTGAGGGATAACTAATTTTGTCTTAATGTGACTTTTCAGTTGAAGTTTAGACTGGAAGAGAATAGGTAAATAATTTGTGATTTCTGAAAACATCTGAAATATTTTTGGAAGGTGTATAATATTATTATTATTATTATTATTATATAAGTTTATTATAATTTTCCTTTGCTATTAGAAAATCAACCAAAACAGATAGAAGAGTGTATATACTTTATTTTTTTGTATAGTGCTGACCTTCAGTCTTCTACATGTTTTGGGAACATATCGATGTATATATATTTGCAATATCAATTTAATTCCATATTGCCCTAGCTGGTAGCACTAATCAGTCATTCCAAGTACTCCTTGCTGCACTCTGTGTACCTGAAGGCAGAGTTCACAATCCGTGATATAGTGTTTTATTACCTTTTATTGTAATAAATATTCCAGAAACCTGGAAATAAAAACTTTGCTGTTTCAAAGCAGACCAATACACGGTAAATTTGTTTTTAAATATTTAGAACAGGCATGAGTGTTTTTTAAATTTATAAAAAATGCTTGTAGCCACATTGTAAGCAATGTGCTGTATGTGTGGCTAAGTGTTCATTTTTCAACTCTTGCACACTCAGGAGCCTGCCCTTAGGGACCATATTTGGCTCAGATGATTTTTTTTTTTTTTTTTGGTGGCTTAAATTATTTGGCATATGTTTCTTAAAGACAAATTAAAAACATATTTTTCAGCTAAGTTTTATAGGAATAAAAAAGCCTGTTCTTTTCATGAAGCATGCAAATGGTATATAAAGTAGATTGCTGTATGTAGTTGTAAATATTCAAGTTCTTTCAAAGGTTAAAAAAAAACTGCTTCCATTAGTTTCAGTTGTTGTATGTACTTTGTTTCAACACTGATTATTAAACATGGCTTAAAAAATTTTTATCAGTCCAAATTCATCAAACAGGTTCTTTTTGCAACACTGGGATTCCATAAGTGTAAGAAGCCTTAAAATATCACTTTTTCCTTCAATACAAGTCATTCTGTGGTGGTGTGGGGGGTTAGGGGTATGGGCAGGGACTGGCTCTCGTACATGTTTAATCACAGAAAATTAATCTTCAAAAGCAAGTAGTTTTGTAGTATTAGAAATATAGTGACATTACAAAACTTCATTTGGTTGCTTTCAGCATCCACATTGTCATTGTTCTGCACTCAAACATGTTTTATAAAACCCTTCCATAGCCATTTATGCACAAGGTGTCCTGCCAAGGTATTGTTTGTGTACAATGCAATAAACCCACAAGTCAATAAAAGCAGTACAGTAATCCCTCGCTACTTTGCGGTTCACTTTTCGCGGATTCACGACTTCGCGGATTTTATATGTAAACATATCTAAATATATAACGCGGATTTTTTGCTGCTTCGCGGGTTTCTGCGGACAACGGGTCTTTTTACTTCTGGTATTTGCTTCCTCAGTTGGTTTGCCCAGTTGATTTCATACAAGAGATGCTATTGGCGGATGGCTGAGAAGCTACCCAATCAGAGCACGCAGTTAAGTTCCTGTGTGCTGCTGATTGGCTCAGCGACGGAGTGCTGCATTAACCAGGAAGTCTCATCTCACTCATTCAGCATTAACGTGCTCTTGCTACTGCATTCAGGGGATTATCACCTTCATCGTCATCATTTTTACTGCGCAGCATATTCATCACCATCATCACGTCATATATACCGTCTTTTTCCGAAAATAAGACACTGTCTTACTTTCTTTTTTGGTCCAAAATACGCACTAGGGCTTATTTTCGGGGGAGGACAAAAATAAAAGTATATTTATATATTTTTATTTAATATTTATTTATTTTACACAGAATACAGAAATTAAAATTTATTCAATTACAGTCATGTCATCTTCTTCTGGAACATCGTCATAAATCAAGATTTACACCCTTGGAGTCTTCCACAATTCCCTTTTGTACTCGACGGAATAGCTCTTTCGTTTTGTACTCATTTTAACTGCGGTTAAAAATTATTCACTTTATAAAAAATAAAATTACGTATGAGGAAATAATCAGACTTACAAGACTGAAATGAACAAACATTGTATCTGCACTGTCGCTCAATGTAGACTGCTGCCTTAACGAACAATTATTTATAGTGTGCGCCAACGACGCGTTCCGTCGCATTCCGCATATGCATGCCCCCCTCCACCCCCTCCCCACCTCATTCGACCATACTCTGCGATACGCGCGACGCAGTACAACACAGCAGAGCAGAGCGGACACAATATTTATGTATTCATGCTGCCTTATGTTGTATTTTTAAGATAAATTCCAAGAATTAATTTGAAACGAACTGTAGAGGTAAACAATGAATTTCTCGGAATATTTTATTTCAAACATTTCTCTGAAATACGAGTATTAGGGAAGTTAAACATCCATCCATCCATCCATCCATTTTCCAACCCGCTGAATCCGAACACAGGGTCACGGGGGTCTGCTGGAGCCAATCCCAGCCAACACAGGGCACAAGGCAGGGAACCAATCCTGGGCAGGGTGCCAACCCACCGCAGGATACACACAAACACACCCACACACCAAGCACACACTAGGGCCAATTTAGAATCGCCAATCCACCTAACCTGCATGTCTTTGGACCGTGGGAGGAAACCGGAGCGCCCGGAGGAAACCCACGCAGACACGGGGAGAACATGCAAACTCCACGCAGGGAGGACCCGGGAAGCGAACCCAGGTCCCCAGATCTCCCAACTGCGAGGCAGCAGCGCTACCCACTGCGCCACCGTGCCGCCCTCGGGAAGTTAAACATACTTAATAAATCAACAGCATTTTTTAACGAATTCTTTTTTTCACATTATTTTAACTAGGGCTTATTTTCGGGGGAGGGCTTATATTACAAAAAGTTCCGAAAATCTCGATAGGGCTTATTTTCGGGGGATGTCTTATTTTCAGAAAAAGACGGTAGCTACGTGTACTTCGCTATACAGTAAGTGTAAACTTATCTACCAATTTCATATTGCTTAGCAGTTGTCCCTGTTATTAACAGAGTAAAGGGTGGGTTGTAAACAATACAGGGAGGGTTTAAAAACGTCCAAATACACGTTAAATAATTAAATAAATATGGTGTCCCTACTTCGCGGAAATTCAGTTATCGCGGTCGGCCTTGGAACCTATCTCCCGCGATAAGTGAGGGATTACTGTAATGGTATTTTTACATACCCATGGGGAGGCCCGGCCTTAGGCATAGGCGAAGTAGGCGACCGCCTAGGGCCCCGGCGTCCGGGGGGCCCCAGATCGACGGCGGCCAGGCCCCCGGCCCGCCCCTCCCCTCGCATGTTTAAATCACGTGGGCCAGCGGGGGCGTGTCCGCGTGGGCGGCTCCGGGCGAAAAAGGGACGCAGGGTGATGACCTCGTAACGTTACAAGAAAACGTCTCCTTGGTCTAATTTTCACGCATTTCGCAGAGCTTCCAGGGGGGCTCTGCCCCCCTCAAGGGGCCCCTGGATCCCCCTTTCGCCTAGGGCCCCATAATACCTAAGACCGGGCCTGCCATGGGTGTCTCCTTTCAAATAAATCATAAAAACAACATTTATTTGTATAGCATGTTTTTTATACAAACACTGTAGCTCAAAGTGCTTTACAATGTGAAATAATAGGAAGTTAATATAAATCATCAACAAACAAGATTAGGTAATAATATTATACAGTATGTAGTAAAGAAAAAAAGGTAAGGTTGAATGGGCAGGAGAACAGGAAAAAACACCAGATAGGGTGGAGAAAAATAAAACAATAACTGCAGGGGGTTCCAAGGCCAAAAGATCATCCAGCCCCCACTGGGCATTCTACCCAACATAAATGTTCTAGATAAGTCCTTATGGTTTTCAGGCTTCACATAAAAGAAATTGAAGATGATGTTGGACATGTGGAATACCTGCCATTCAATTCATAAACACTGGGGGCAGCATGGTACCTTGATCAGGTGTTGGTGGCACAGATCGCCACCACAGAAGAACCAGAAAAGACGGCAGTGAATAGTATAGATTAGTAGGGAATTGCAGAACCCAGAGGAAAATGATAATTCAGCACCAATATAATGCAAGTCTCTTGTGCCTGCGACCTGATGACTGCCACATGTTACACACAAGAGGCTAAGAAACACTGGTTTAGGTCTGTGCGTCTGTATGTCTAGCTCTGTGCACAGGGCTGTCTGTTTCTTGCCCTGTACCCAAGACAACCAGCAAAGGCATTATCCCCCCCATCACCACCCCGTAACCCAGCACTGGAAGAAGCTGGTATGAAAATGTAAGTATGTATATTCCAGACATGAAATGAAAGAAAAAAGCTAGAACATCAAGAGTAATAAACAAACACATGCTGAACTTCTGTTGGGCAACTGCAATAAAAGGCAGGAGAAGATGTATGAATTGTAGCACACAAAAATCAATGGACTGTACAAAATAAAAGGATTCACTCTGTCTAGCTCAGGGGTGAGCAGTGTCAGCCCTGGAGAGCCACAGTGACTGCAGGTTTTTGTTCCAACTCAGTTTTTTAATGAGAAGTCAATTATTGCTGATGAAGCACTTATTGCTCAAGAGACATTTTGATGTTTCATTTTAGAGGTCTCGCTTGTTAAGGTTCCCCACCCTGAATTTCTTATTTCAATCTTAAACAGCTGCTTTTACTGTTTTAATGGCTCCTTATTAGCATTAAGATGTAAATGACAAAGCAGCCAGCAGTTCCCCATCTAAACTGTTTCCATTTACATCTGTGTGTGTGTGTGTTCATCATGCATTGTTTGATTTAATAAGCCACTAAATAGAAAATGTAACAGACTGAAAATTATCCTTTTTAGGCTTCAAATCATTTAAATGATATCCTTGGAAAGGAAAACAATCTACGATATAAGTACCTTACATTGCAGACTAACAAGCCATAAAACTAAATCAGGTCTGAGATTGACAAGGACTGGTTTCTAATTAAAGCAATTGGGTTGGAATTAAAACCTGTAGCCACTGTGGCTCTCCAGGACCGACATTGCCCATCCCTGGACTAGAAGACTAGCATGAAAAATAATTTTGAAAGTAAAGGTGTGAATAAGTGCATAACTATCTGTACATAGTTACCATAAAATATTATATACTGTAAAATACTTTTTTGGAGAAAAATACCTTAAACAGCAATTTTTTTGGTGTTTTTATTTAGTTGAAATTGGTGTAAACAAAGGTTTTTAATAATTTATAGTGTTGTACTTGGTACTGTGCGGCCTTTTGCAGTTCCTTTATTACATAAGTAGAGTAATAGTCATTTATTTTTGGGTTTGTAATTTAGGTATAAGAATGTCAAGAACCTCTCCGTGCATAAGGGGTTAATATGGTTACTTGTCTCTGACTGATACTTATTTATATGTGGTGACTTTTTAAAATCTGCTGCTATGTGGTTATTCATACAAATACCAACCCATTTACAGTATCTGTGTGTGACATATGTAATTAATTGATTGTGATTCAAGACTGTAAGCAGGTATTTATAGAATTTGTATTGATAAGAATCTAGGTAGCTGGACTTCAAAATACAAATTCATAGATTCAGGTAGCTCTTTTGTCTTTCTGTGATGTACTGCATAGGGTACCATCTTATATATTAATGTATCCTAGTGATGCCCTAATATGGACATATTTGGAGAGTTCTGAGTATTAGACAGTTTGCAATGAAGTGAACTGATTGTCTCGTGGCAGAGCAACAGGACTTTTTCATCACTCTAGTGGGAGAATTGAGTCAGAGTAGGAAAATCCAGAGTGGGTTATCAAAGTGTCTGTTATGACTGACCTGCATGCCACCTAAGCTTATTTTATCTTAAACTCAAGAGAGAGGAAAAAACATCCAGATAATGTGCTGCATGCAGTATAAACATTCCATCATAAAAACACAGTACTATGTGCAAATTTGTTATTTTCAAAATTGATAGAGGTGGCTACAGATAACCCACAACTGATAAAGCACTTTAGTTTTATTGTATTTGAAAAAGTGTTTAAGGAGCGGTGGGGTGAGATTGCAGGATATAATGAGATTTTTGAGTATTTCAGTTTCTTTGTTTTACGTCTATTCAGCTGTGTCCTTCTTGACTCCCCAGTTATTACTTAGCTCTGCCCTTCTGAATGTATAGCATTGGAAAATGATGCAGATATATGACACCCTGAAAGCTGAACTCAGCACAAGTGTCAGATTCTTCTGGAGCACAGTCTGTTAAAGGACTTTCCTATCATGAAACAATGAGTGCAAAAACTGGTGTCCTTGCTTTTGTTAGCACAGTTCCACTCATGTCACTGTTAAGGTAGGCCTAATTCAGTTTTAATTTGGCTTCTGCATATGCATGTTATACTGTGCTCTTGTAGACCTAAAAATAAACCACATATTGTGCAAGAAATAAAACTGACTCATCTGCTAAATGTTGTTTATATTGATTAATGTGTTGTGGCTTTTTTTTTTTTTTTTTTTTTTGGATCCAACCCTTATTTTCCGTGTTCTGGACTTGACTTAATCAGCTTTGCTTCCTTACACTGTTCTTGTGCAAGAAGCACCTAACCTTGAGAACAACAAGTGAATGTGTTTTGAACATGTAAGAAAGGAGTAAATACATTGCAGCATCCAGTTATGAAGTGAAATTGAAATAATGTCGTGAATTTATGAAGGGTGCATGCTGGAAATGAGTTTACTGTGGTGTATGTTTACTTTAGTACTATGTCCCTGTTCATATGCTGGCTTTGTATTCGTTGAGTGGCTGTCAAACTTCTGTTCTCCTTATGATACATAAGTACACGTTCTGTGATCCCCATTTTATGTTGCACGTAATGCTCTTTAACTTTTGAATATTTCTGACTTGGCTGCTTAATTCACTTGGATGTTATTTGTACTGATGAAAGGAGCTGATAGTTTTGTTGTTATCGGTGTGTTATGTACAATGCAGTTTGTCCCAAAACTTTGTGAGCATTGGGAACTTTAAAATTTGTCAGTGGATGAATAGGGAATTCAGAAGGAAGTTATTAAAGAAAAACCTGTGTGATGTATACAAAAGAAATTTGTAGCAATGAGAAGTGACTTTTTTTTATTAAAAGTTATTAAAAGATTAATTTTACTTAACACAATCTGTGTTGATGTTTAATGTTAAGAAGAGAGTGTTTTTTTTTTTTGTTTTTTTTGTTTTTTTCTCAAAAAACTAGAAAACACATTTTAGGGACATCGCACAAATGCATTGGAACCCAGTTGTTCTGTTTGTGGTTTGCTTGTTTTTTCTCTTCTTGTTTAAACTGCTGTTTTCCTTTAGATTTTTGGGAATCGGAAACGTCCAGTTATAGTAATACTAATGTGTTCTGTGAAAGTGTTGGAATAAAAATTAACTAGTTTTTCTATAGCAACTATCATCCCTTTTCCCCCCTCATTAAAATTGGTGAACTAATTTAAAGTGTTTTGTGTCATTCTACAATTGAATCCTGTTTGTCAGTGTTTCTACCTTTTTGGATCATTTCACTATATTTGCTTATCTTAAGCCTTTTGAAATTTTGTTACTGAAGAGGAGACAATACCCTTTTTTTTTTCTTTGTAAACTGGACTTCAAAATTTGCTGAAAGTGAAAGCCTTACCATGTGTTGACAGCACAAGTTAATTGATTAGAATCAGTGTTTTTGTAGTTTTAAGAGATATTTTTAGTTTGATTTTGTTTAGTTTTTGCTATTTTCTAATTTTAGTTTTTTATTCTTTTTTTAATTTAGTTTTAGTTTTTCAGTCATTAAAATTGAGTGTTTGTTACATTTTATTTTATATTACTCACCAAAAATGTCCTCACAGGCACAGTTTTTCAAGTGTAAAAATGCAGTTTTCTCCATAGTTGTCAAATCATTCATGTTCTACCTGTCAACTTAATGCATATAGTTTACTGTCTGTGACAGTGCTTAGTTTCCACATGATAATGTGACAGTTCAAGGCTTCCAGTATAATCAAGAAATTCAAAAATCAAATAACTTCACTTTGTTGTAATTTGTTACTTTAACTGGCTCCTTGTTCAAGCAATTGGCTATTCAAAAAGTTTTCTTTTTTATTATTGAGATTCCCTTCGCAAGCAATAAGAACACTACATGCGTATACTCTTGTTTTATATTTCTGATCTCTTCTGATATGGACTATATGTCATCTATCCATTTCAAAACTTTGAAAATGCATTTTTTCAGGAAATTCCCTATGATCCTAAACTGGCAGCATATCATTTAATCACACATGTAGGAATTAAGCGCACTTAATGACACGCTTCTAATATCCAACTATAAAACAGTATCTGAAGTTACACATACTCTTTCCACATACACATGGGGAGAACATGCAAACTTCATATACACATTGACCAGGCTAGTATTCAAGCCTGAACTTGTGGCACTGTTTAATATTAATAATACATTTTATTTATATAGCACCTTCCAAATGATCAAAGCACTTCATAAATAGTCAAAGGAACTCAACAGAAATAAAAGCAAAAATGATATTAATAATCTAGGATAAAAACTAATATCAAACATTAATAAATATTTGAAAGTCAACATTTTGAATTAGATTAAGTAATAAGTAGCAAAATAATGAAGAAAGCCATGAACAAATAACACAATTTTTTAGGCTTACTAGGAATTGTAAATGTTGATGTTAAGGAAAAATGAATAGAATCAGAGCAGATTACACTATCAGTTTTACAGCCATGAGTTGGACAGACATCAACCAATTAATGGCTAAACATATCTTAGACCTCCAGGCCACTGTGAAATAAATACTCAAGACAGAGATCCTCTTTTAAAAACTTTGCGGTACTACATCAATCTAAATATATTAAGATTAATGCGCTCCATCCATTTATTGTCGATGAAGCATTTCACATAGTGAAGCTTTCATGATAGTTTGACAGGATTGCATTCTGCAACACCGAACAGCCCACATTAAAACATCTGTACTAATAACCTAATTAAAACTAAACATATATGTGTGATGTGGGCTCGGTTGATAACATTGACTCCATGCTACATAATCTGTCACAGCAAAAGTAAAGTCCGTAAACAAGCAACATCTATGAGAAATAAGGTGACATAGCTAAAATTCCTACCTTATTTGGCATGTAAAGGTAACATTTTTTTCCACTTGGTTTATTGGAGCTTGCCATAGCCTCCATGGCTCTAATTTACAAAGTCTTTAGCTGTATTTTCCAAAGTAGTGTGTGGCCTGCAGGGCCAGATTAGGGCCTTTAGAGACCCTAAGCACTTAAAAGATTTTGGTGCCCCTATATAGATATGAGCTGCACTCACTCTCAGTGGACGAGTGAAGATGATAGCCGACATGATCAAGAACAATCCTGTGAGCCTCTATTATTTTTTTTTATTGTGTGCGTGTGTGTATGTATATATGTATGTGTATAAATTTTTAATTTAATGTGGGAGCCCCTTTTTGTGGAACTTGGTTCAGCTGCACCATTTGCAGTTTTACACCATATGATCCATGATAAATCTGCAATTAAATTTCCTCCTTCCCTAGATGTCCTAGTCATGTGCTTATATTGCTTAATGGTTAATCCAGCCATGGTGAAATTTTAATTTAAGCGCCTTTTCATTGAAGATTAGCAAAAGTTGCCTGCCATTGTCCAGAGTTGGGGCTTCTATAACTAATGGTTAATTATGGCCAATGGTCATTGACAAGTGAAGGCTTTGGTTTTCACTCTCTGTTCTGGAAGGAATAGCTAACTGACAGATGACAACATCAATGAAATTCACAAATTCAGACATCGGCAGTATGGGATACTTGCACATGCACACAAATCAATGCTCGTTCCTTTCCAAATTTAGGACTCTGTGGTTTTAAATAATACATCATAAGAATACCAGCAACTGCACATATGCATGTAAATTATGCACAAAGAGAATTAAAATGACAAAAACCAGTTTAATTTTCATTTAGTTCTAATTTTCAGTTTTTCATTTTTATTTTAAGTTAATAAAATAAATTTTTTGTTAATGACGTATTTTTAATTTTTGTTAACTAATGCTGTCAATATTTAATTACTACTATATAAGTGTATAAAATGTAAACTAGGGAGCTAGGACTGCAACTAATGATTATTTTGTTAGTCGACTAATCTTCAAATTTTTTTTTTTTTCTTTTTTAATTTATTTATTTATTTTTTTCGATTAGTCACGATTATTTCATGCCTGACTATTTTGATGCTTGCTATCTGTGGTTGCACATCCTGTTCTGGGCTCCAGTGCATGTCTTACCTCATCTGCTCATGTCTGTCCACCTGTGAATGTCACCGTGATGTCTCTGCATTAACATGATTAAAGTTAAAACTAATCGAATTAAAATAACAACCAGTGAAACATATGAATTTGAAAATAATCAGATGTTTTATATTAGTGTGACCATCACAATAAAAAAGAAATACATGAAACAATACAAACTAAAGTGCACATAGTCTTTAAACAAAAAAAGTAAATTTAATTTAACCACAAATTGCCACTGGTGCGTCTTAAAGTCCAAAAGTTTAAATAAAGCTTCAGTTCAAATAAAATAAAACAATAATGTACAATTTATAAAAGATTCGGTTCATATATTCCTGATTGCAGGGCAGGAACGTGAGCATTTCGACATGCTCTTGTGTGAGGCTGGCTCTCTTCTTTGACACAATGTTCCCAGCTGCTGAGAAGAGACACTCAGAAGGAGCAGAGGTAGCAGGAATACACAAGAATGATTTTGCAGACAGAGAAAGATGTTTTAATCATCACACTCTAAAGGAAAAGTGTTGTAGTTTATCACATCATGTACTATATTATGCCAAAATAAAAAAAATAACAGACTAAAATATGTAACAAGCTAATTACTGATATACTCCAAAACACAAGTTACCTAACATTAGTTAGAGATGGTTTACTATTCATATGAACTCAAATATTATATGAAAAAAGAAGAAAAAAAAACTAGGACGGCTCAGCTACTCCTATTCACTCGTTTACTATAGCTCCAAACACGTTAGCAAACATAACTGAAATTAATATTCACTTAACCCTTAAACCGCCAGAACCGGCTAATGTTGTATCTCAGTGCAATTTGCCAGCACGCCGGGGCCGAGTATATTTGGCAATGTATATTCATTGAACCCCGCAACCGGCTATATTTGCTTCACAGACCAAATTGCCAGCACGCCGGAGGTGATTAGTCAAAGCCGTACATTCGTTGAGCAGCCAGCTTACGACCACTGCCGACCCCAGCAGAACTGCAGCCCCACTGTCTCTGGGATTTAGCCGCTGCACTAGTCGAGCCTGCAAGCATCGGCGCTTACCTCTGTGTGTTTGTGTGCAACCAGTTCAAGCGCAGTTGGCTCAGTGATTTACTGAATTTCACCAATGACTTCAGTTGTACCTTGAATATATAATAATAGATTGTTGCCGTAGTTTTTTTTTTTTTTTTTTTTTTTTTATAATAGTTTTTACAGTTCATTTGCAGTGTGTAAAATGATCAGTGTTGCAGTAATTGTGATGCTCTTTGCATGAAAAAAAATACATGTTCCATTAAAATTTCACATTTGCTTTGTGAATTGTGACGTTTACTTAAAAAGTGCAGCTAAAAAGTATTTGGCGTCCAGGGGTGCATTTACCCCCAAGTATGTGTCGGTTTAAGGGTTAACTGTCATTGTCAAAACCTTGGTATGCACATCATAGTACAAACATCAACACGTGACACTAACTTTACTCGCTAAAACTTACCTCTCAAGAGACGGCAGCATCACAGCTCCAGGATGCTTGCGTTTCAGATGCTCATGCATCGTGGTGGTGCTGCCGTGAAAAGAAAGCTCTGCTTTGCATAATTTGTATTCAACTTTTTTTCTTTTTTCGATGAAGTGCTCCCACACTTTAGAAAGTTTCTGTCTCAATTTTTTCCATCTCCTTCCCCCTCCTCTATCCGACTCACCATTGCAATCACGTTTATTTCCCTCTACATTCTTCTTCTCCTCAGACATTCTTTCTTTGTTGGTAGAACTGTATGCAGTCCTGACAAACAATAACAAAAGATACTGCCCCCCGACGTTCATGTATTGCATAGCAGTTACAAAAACCAACGTGGTTCTTTGTGACTGGAGCCTCTATTTAAGGTTCTGTTTATGATGCGTCGACAATTTTTTTGTAGTTTGTCATCGATTGCATCGACTAATCGTTGCAGCCCTATAGGGGCTTTGCCATCCCCTTCCCCGGGGTGTGCAACGCGCCAGCCACTTCGCGTCTCTGCCGCTCGCGTTGTGAAGGGGGTGGCTGAACGCACACTTTGGAGATGTGGATGGATTACCTGCTTGCTTACTGCTCCTCCTGCCATGCTGCGTGTTCTGCTTTTCGCGCTGCACGTCGATCATTTCAAAGTCTGTACAGCATCTGTCCTCGCTTTCGCTTGCTTACCCCGGCCCCCAGCCCACCACCCTAAGGCACGCTAAGCACTAGTCACTTCGCGTCACTGCCACTCACGTTGTGAAGGGGGGTGGTGGGAGGGAGGACTGAACACATGCTTAGGAGTTGTGAATGGATCAGCTGCTGTCTTTCTGCTTGCTGCTGCCAGTCTGCGTCTTCTGCTTGTCATGCTGTGCGTCGATCATTTAAAAGCCTGTACAGCAGTTGTCCTTTTGCCTCACTGCTTTGTCTTACGGGACGTTAGTGTCTCTTGCGGGATGTCCGGGCTGATTATTAGAGCATTAGAACACTCTAGATGAGAACAGGCCATTCAGCCCAACAAAGTTCGCCAGTCCTATCCACTTATTTCTTCCAAAAAAACATCAAGTCGAGTTTTGAAAGTCCCCAACGTCTTACTATCTACCACACTACTTGGTAGCTTATTCCAAGTGTCTATTGTTCTTTGTGTAAAGAAAAACGTCCTAATGTTTGTGTGAAATTTACCCTTAACAAGTTTCCAACTATGTCCCCGTGTTCTTCTTGTGTTCTTATTACTTTCCTTATTTTCTGAATTTGCACATAGATTATTATTGTTCTCTTGTGCATCCTTTTTTGCCTTCTTTTCTCTCCAACACTTTCGTGTCTCTTTTCGACGTGCGCCTGTTTCTTCTTCAATTAGTCGTTCATGTGCCTTCTAGAACATATAACATTTTTAAGATCTGGGAGCACATGAAGTGTGTCTGCCAAAAGCATTCCAACAACTGCGAGGTTAGATGCCCGTGAACTTGCTTGTAAGTAGGGCGTGACGTGCAAAAGTCACCATGTCAGGGGCCTTGCTTCCTAAGGTTGTAATGTCTAGTCTCGCGTGACGTCAAAGTGTCTCTCCGAGATGATCACATCTCAACCCAAGATTTTTTTATATAATAGATAGATATATAAAATGATTCATTTTAGGGATCCCACTAACAATTATTTTGTATATAATTAATCTATTGACTGTTGTATTGATTAATGTTAAAACAAGTTTTGTTCAAATAGGCCTATGCATGTTCAATGTATTATGCAAATTGTAAAGAGGGTTGCCCCATCTACTTATGTTCAGCATAAAGAGGCTTAATAATGTTTGTAAAGTTTAAATGATCCCAACTAAAAACTGCAGGAAATTGCAGGGTACAGCAGCTTCTGCGTCTTGAAGAGAAGGTGAAGGTACAACCAGTGTACTTGACATTGTATTTAATATTTATATATGTTAAACTTTTCTGTAACAGTTAATTTTGTCACTACCCATTCTGGTACCACTTTCTCATTTAAAATTAATGAATAGGTATTGCAGTATTTAATTTTCATTGGCTGGCTATTCAAAACATGGCCATTAGTAGACTATATATTGTTATTCTTGCATTATAAAATGTTAAAAAGAAACAGTTCTGTATTGCAGTTTTTGTTAATGATGCTTATAATGCTTCTGGTTAGTACAGAGTTTGAGGCCTTTCCTTATTTAAATAGAGGCAGCAGCTCTCATTTAAATCCCAAGGAAGCAAAGGTTCGATTTATAAGTAATGATTTGTTTGATTTTTTTTAAGAGCCATGGTGAGGTTTTATGCTTATGAATTCCCTGCATTGCAGGAAACTATTTATGAGCTGATCTCTATTGTTTTTATCCCTGTGCTCAAAGAATCTGATTTATAGTGTATAGGAATCGCTTGTTATAGTGGTGATTGACTGTTTAAGCAACCTTAGTTGAAATTTGCACAGAAATGACACTGAATTTAAAAAAAAAAAAATTATAAAGTCATCTTTCAGTATTGTTGGTTTATTTAGCTTGAGCCTTTTTTGTATTTGTTGTTGCTAACTATGCAGTTTTGCTAGTTTATAAAGTCTCTTTAAGCTGTCAGAATATGCATTTATTTTAATTAAAGTGAAACTTTATTTAGCTGTATGGTATTTTATAACAGATGATTCTTAATTTAATTCCTGTCTAAGTGAATTCTCAGGCAGGGGATCTTCCCTGTGTGTGGCAGAAATGGGACTGTGGGAATTCTGATTTGCTAGTTGTCATAGCAGCCCAGTGTTTTGTGTTTTTCTAACCAGTGTCTTCTCTGTTCAGCATTCTGGGCTAGATTCAAGGGTGGTGTTTTTGTATAGTCAGATAACAGTGATTAGGGCCAATGGTCTAAATAAATAAGTTACGTGAATAGTTGTAAGGTCACCTTAATTCATACAACAGTCTATAAAGTTGTATACTGTAACTGTTCAAAAAGTATTACTGATTGTTTTAAGTATATGAGTAGTCCCCTTCCCCCCACGCATCTCGTTTTATATTTACAAATCTGTGCTTCCCAGTATTATTTTTCAGCCAGCAGGCAAGCAAAGGTTTCTGTATGAATTGCATCTGCCTTTCCCTAGGACATGTTCTCATCGGATGCTTTGATGACTTTTGACGTTTCTTCAGTATAATTAACCTTGTGTTTCTATTGCTCAGGGGAAAAAAAAGGACTTTAAATGATTTTTGTTAAATCATTGACAGTTTAAGGCAAACTATTTTCAAGACTAAAGTGATAATACTTGTTTTTGTTTTAAATTTACCTCTAAAATGTTATAAGGATTATATTTGGGACATATTTTTGTTCAGGTCAGGTATTTAGAAATGTAAGCTGTATTTACTTTAGCAGTAGTCCTTATTTTTGGTTATGCTGCAGTAAACACTGTTCTTTTGTTGCCGTACCAGAATGCTATTGATACTTATATATGAATGTTTTGTGTAGGGTAAATGAAAATGCTAACTAATCATTATTGGAATATTCTCAAAGGTGTTTGATTTTTTTTCAGCTAGAGTATCTTGCTGTTTTTTGTAAAATTAACTTTTAATGATGATTCCTACTTTCACTGAGCTACTTCAGACTTCTTGAAACCTTTATTACATGTGTTTAATTTTCAGTTCAGTCACTGCTTGCATTTTTTTGTTTTTTTCTCCCTTCTTCACATGAGCAATTTTCTAGGTATTGCGAGTTCTCTGTGCATTGTAGTAATGTTGCTGTTTAGCTTAAATGAGATTCAAAAATGGTTTCATATGGAATGGGGCTGTCTACATTAATGGCCCCTCTGCAGCTAAGTAGCATTTTGGCCAGGCAGAAGCCCTTTTCTTTGCTTGATACAATGCAACAATTGTAAAATCAAAATACTTTTGGTTAAGTATGTTGCACAGAAAGCTCTATATTTTGTGCAAATATTATGCTATCCCCAAAATGAAAAATGAGCGTTTCATTAGTGATTATTAAAAATTAAATAGCCAAAAAAAGTTTTTGTTTTTTTACTAAATCAAGGTTATAATGTCATGAACATCTCCTCAATATCTGGTCTAATGCTATAGTATAGTATTTACGCAAAATATATAGTTGGAAAAGAGCTTTAAAACAATATGGCAACCATTTCTGTGCAATGTATTTAGGATGATCTAGCCAATAAAAGTCATAATTACACCCCCCCCCCATATAAGTTCAAATTTTGTTAGCTTAAATCTCCCTTAATATTGATCCAAGACATGTGCAGTTTCAGTTCCGTGGGTTACTCATGTGACCAAATCAGCATGTCAAGTTTTATTAATCTGTGATGATTTGGCATGGAATTACCCCACTGGGGCAGAATTCTCTTCCTCTGGTACTAACGTTAGATGCCTATACCTGTAGAGGATTTATTATCTCTCCAGACTTACGGAGTCTGTCTATACCAACAGCTTCAAAATAAAAATGAAACTGTTTCCAGTGCCAATGGCGTGCTTAGATATTACAATAGAATGTTTACTTTAGCATTTTAAAAACTCGCCAGTCTGCTTTAAGGAAAAGCTGATTAGATAAATCACTCTCAGACCATAAGGGAAATGCAGCTGTTTAAAATTCAATCCGATCATTAGTCACCACAAGATAATACAGTTAAAAAAATAATAATACTCACAATATACTAATGTTCATGCATGTTTAATGTTGTCCAGTCTGCATTACTGTTAGCTAAGTCACACTATACCTTCCTTTTGTCCAAAGACTTCAGAGTAACTACAGAGAAATTGGCTCAAACTTCTGAAATCTTTTTTTTTCCAAGAAAAGTCTTTTTTTAATTTTAAAGTAGGTGAGAAGTAACAGTAAGGAAAAGAAGAAAAAAAATAAGTATAAAATCTCCAGGAGTGCACCTCCTGGTCATTGTTTATTTCAACACTCAGAATCAAAAACAAAAGTATCTAGCTGTGTGAATGCTCCATGCCAAAATAAATAACATTTTTATTATGTTAAATAATACTCCAGCAGAAGAAAGTAGATTGCGTACAGTATATGCTTACATGTTTTCTCTTGTATTGTGCCTTTTACATTGCTATATTTTGACAAGTTTAACTGCCAGTTATTATATCAAAGCTTATCTGATGTGTAAAGTAGTATACCGTACCTGGGGCAAAGAAGAGTCACACTGCTGCTTTTTATTTTTGTTTTTAAACAAAAACATCTGTAAACTTTGTCTTGGATTGCTAGTGCCACTGCCAGTTTCCATCATGTTTTTTAAAACATAACTTTTATTTAATATTACCTTTTTTCCCCAAAAAAGTTTTCAGCATTGCCATTGGGGGAGGTATGCAGATGTGGCAGTGGGTGAGAATTTTTGCATATCTCAGAATGCAATGACAAATTCATGTTTTTACAGAATAATGAAAGTATTGCAAATAGTGGACAACATACAGTACTGTGCAAAAGTTTTAGGCAGGTGTGAAAAAATGCTGTAAACAAAGAATGCTTTCAAAAATGTAAGTATTAATCATTTGTTTTCATCAATCAACAAAATGCAGTGAATGAACAAAAGAGAAATCTAAATCAAATTAATATTTGGCGTGACCACCCTCTGCCTTCAAAACAGCATCAGTTCTTCTAGGTACACTTGCACACAGTTTTTGAAGGAACTCGGCTGGTAGGTTGTTCCAAACATCTTGGTGAACTAACCACAGATCTTCTGTGGATGTAGGCTTCCTCACATCCTTCTGTCTCTTCATTGCACAGTACTGTATATCAGTAGACATTTCACATATTACAGATAACTTGCCATTCTTGTCATTGACAACTTTAAAGGAGGTGTCTAAAAAATACAGAATTAAATAACAGTTGATGTGAAAAGTGCTGCTTGGTCACTTTAAACATAAGTAATATCAGAAAGACTATAAAAGACAGTATGGAGTTAAAAAAAAAAAAAAAATCCCAACACATCTTAAACACTTGTTTAACAAAAGGAACTAAAACTGAATGCTTTAGTTCCACTGCCATAAGGGCTTGTGAAGCTCACCTTACCATTTAATAACTAAGTGTGTCTTACTACACAAAGTAAAATGCAATAAAGTATAAGTAACAAAGGGTTAAATTATCATAATTAGTAAGTAAGCAATTACAAAATAGAAAAGTTAGATAGCACAATATTGACAAATAAGAAGTGCCTTTTTGGGGATGTGCCAATTCAGAAGACCATATCGAAGCCCAAAAGAAAGACTGATTGTCTGTTAGATAGAATTAAAAAAAAAAAAAAGCAATTCAAAAACATGCTTTAATTGTTGAGGGAATGTTGACATGTTCTATTAATATTAAAACATCATAAAAACATGAGTGTTTCAATTTGAAGATTTGTATGTAATAGAGAGAACTGATCTTTGTAAAATTCTGTAACCCTACTTCTTACCTACAATTGCATTTAAGGTTAGAACAACTTTAGTAATATAAATGGTTTTTCCATACTTTATGAGCAAGCTGATGTCAAAGTGATTTAGAATTTTGTCCCATCATAGTTTATAAATAAGTAAGGTAATATAAAGGTAAGTGTAATGTTAATCTCCAATATGTATATTCTCATTTTTCACCTTATGCTTATCACTAGTCTTAGGTAGTTTTGTGGTTCACCCAGTGATCGACCAGAGATTAAAATCACTGTTAGGGCATGATTCACTGATTTGCATATAAATGACTGATCATGGACAGTTTTATGGTAGATAGCACATGGGCAAAGTTCTTGCTTAGTCACACCTAAGCCCTGTTGCATTGTTCCTTTAAATGAACAGAATATGATAGAAAATAGTTTTTGTTTTTCAGTCCTTCCAAGAAGGTCCATTTTGTTGAAGACCAGTATTATTTTTAAACACATACAGTATCTTCAAATGTATTATTTATGCTTCTTTTAAAAGGAAGTATCCTTCATTTAAGTTTGCTTTATTAACTCATAAGCATCCACCTTAATAAAAGGACAAGTGTCTGTGTATCTGTGACTATCTCGGTGCCTTGTATGTCATTCCAACAGATGGCACATCACAAACAAGTATAGTATTGAAATGCATGCTACAAATGTTTGTGACGTCTATTGTAATTATTGATGTAGTGCATTTTTTTACTACGTACAGTACAAAATACATTCCATTAGATGGTGCACTGCAAACGTTAATGTGGAGATCTGTGTTGATATGTTAGATTTAAACTCATTTTAGAAGGGTAGTTCAACAAGTATATAAATAAAACGTGACAACTGGACTTTACTAGGCAAATGTATTTTTTTAAATGAGGAAAAGGCAGGTAATTTAGAGAAGAAAACAGGTTGTGCAGTCTCATGCTCTGCTCTTGTGTAATAACTTTGCAGAATTTGGCAAGTGGACAGTAAGTTGTGACAGCTGACTAGTATCCATGTATGAAATAGAGACAAGTGAAACATATGACAGGCTCTGGCTCTCATTTGGACAAATGATGTAAAACTGTCTACTCAGGGAATACCAAGAACACTATAATCAATATTATCAAAACTTTTAATTGTAGCAGAATTTTTTTTCCCTGTTGTAGGTTTGTGTGTCCAAAAGACATCTGTGGATGGCGGTAGCTCTTAAATCAGTAAACAGATTCAAAGCACATATTTTTTAATTTATTTTCATCGATTAGATATTTTTAGTAATCATTGTAATCCGTTTGTGTGGTTACCCCTCCCCCATAACCTTTTTTATATTTTTGTATTTAAAATGTAATAGCAGATTTACCTGTTTACATGTTCC
Organism: Erpetoichthys calabaricus; assembly: GCF_900747795.2. NCBI lineage: Eukaryota > Metazoa > Chordata > Cladistia > Polypteriformes > Polypteridae > Erpetoichthys > Erpetoichthys calabaricus. Next base: position 167,232,694 of record NC_041401.2, on the reverse strand, counting down.
AAGAAGATTGTTAGTGCTGTCATATTAAGTAATGTTTCAAATCAAGGCCTGTTATTAAAGGTTGATCTTAAAAATACTAGAACAAGAGTTGAATATTACCAGCTGAATGTGGCAAAGTATTGTGTCACAGTTCCTTCCCACAAAGCCCACCTTTTGTTCTGCATTTTTGAATAATTCTTTGATATCTGCTTATATACTGGTGTTTCAGTCAGTTGCATCATCAGTGAATTTGCTCTGCATTTTTGGGAATTCTTTTTCCTACTAGAATCCTCCTATTCCATTTAATTTATTTTAATAATGTCTAAACCCTGCTTTGTAGAGTAGTTGCTTTTAAACCTTCATCCTAGGGACATACTGTGACCACAGGTTTTCTGTCACAATATGTTCTTGTTTACAGGCCAATTATTGTTAGTGAAACACAGCTAGCTGAATTTCCCATTCCTTTTCTCGTAATGCTGCATCAATTTGACTTCAGTGGGAATTTTTTGTAATCTGAGAACATTACCAAACTGAGGAAATTTGTGTTGTAGCATTTATGACAATAACACCAATAGTAGCACAAAACAAAAGCATGATATATAGTATGTGGCATCACATAATAATCAACAGTAATAAATGTTGAGACATTTCACAATAAAAACAAATATTGCAGTTTCAAGAATTACACTATTAAGTTGTATGATGGAAATAATAACTTATTGACACATTCATTGGCTTAGGAAAGAATTCTTTGTGGAGTACAGGCTCAGGCCGTCAGTTTTTTTTTATTTCTTTCTTTCCAAATATTTTATTTCTGAATTTTTTAAGTAATAAACATATAGATGCAAATATTACCATTTTAGCTTCTCAGGTATTTGTGTACTTTGCTCTTTATCCCTAATAAATTGGTACATATAATGATGGAGTGGTTAATATTGGTGCCTCACTGCTCTGGAGTTCTAATTTAGAATCCTGACCGAGATAACACTGCCTGTGTGGAGTTTGCACAATCTGCCGGTGTCTTTGTGGTGTTTGCAAAAGGTACTCTGGTTTATTTAGCAAATCACAAAGGATATTGGATTATGGGAAACTTCTAAGGTAAAGGTTATTGACACATGTAAACTGGCCTCCTTTAAGGGATTGTGCCATGATGGATTGGCATCCGTTCCAGAGTTGTTTTTTTGCCATGTGACCAGTGCTACCGAGGATACACACCAATTCATTATTATACTAATAGGATAAACAGCCTAGAGAATGGATGGATGAAGACAACAAATTTATCATGAACCCAGAAAAATATCAAGCAGTAACAATGTTCTTTGCATTAAAAACTAGATGTATCCACATTTTTGGTTATTAATGAAATTGTAGACATGCAGGCAGACCTGAATCAAGATGTCTAATTGAATGAAAGTCCGCAAAGAGGAGAGATTGGCTTCTTATTGAAACATTAGCACATCCAGGCATAGGAAACCCCTGATGTACAACATAGTATTGTCATCTTTTGGCCTCATAATGTAATTAGTCTTAAACTGAAGGGTGTTAACGATGATGCTTATATCAGGCCATATTTTCATAGTGGTTGTACTCAAGTGATTCCGAGTCTGATCCATTGTGGAAAAGAATTATAAATCACAAAAAGTTTTAAGAAATTTGTTTTTAGTGCCATCCATTATGTAGGTCACGCTTGATATTTTAAATTGATTGGAGACATGATTAATAGCTAGGTGTACTAGTTTAACTCGAACTTCACTTCTTGAAAACTGGTGAGTTCTAAAAGTAGCAATCATATTCATGCTATTATGGAAATCACTTTTTGGAGTTGTTTTTTTACATGTTTTTTAATTTGCCTGGATTGCTTTCCTAAGTGAATAATTTCCTTAATGAGTTGTACCTCAGGATTCCCCGAGTTCAGCCTACACTTGATGATCGGATCTTCCCTCCGCAGGCCGCGGTAACAGCTGTCTACAGTCCCGTAAGTGTTGAATTTATTTTGTTCTTTTTATTTTCTCTAATATAAAGTTGGTTGATTTATTTGGTTAAGGTAATTTTATTGTGGTGATCTTCTCTACTACTCTATCCTAAAGTATTACACAGATATATTCACTTGTTTAGCAAATCACAGTCAGCCTGTTATATAGATTTGAAGAAAATAAACCAATGAGGGATCCAGCAAGCAATACAAACCCAGAGCATTAGTACACGGACATTTCTGCGACTGAGCCCACTTTCTTGAGAGGGCATTTGTGTAAAACACAGACTGAAATTAATTTTGCAAGGTTGAATTGTGTCAAAGTTTGAACAGTCTTTGCCATGCACATTACATTCTTGTTCCCAGTCTCTCATTAACATCTGGGCTATCTCTGTTTCCACTTCCACATGGAGGTCTGCAGTGAGTAAACCCAGAAATAAAACGGCTCAAACACTTAATCAGAAAAAGTAATAATTGCTAGAAACAACTTCTTTCTTTTAATGTACAGCTGTTGACTTAAATGTCAGTAGGAGATTTTTTGAATTTTGTAGAGAATGTTGACACCAGGTATTTCCAGATATTTCTGTGTGATTTTGTGCTGTATTCAAATTTATTTATTAGTCAAGGTGTACCAGCAAAAATAATGTAACTCTGCTCTATTAAATTGTTTTGCACCTTAAAGCACAAAATGTGACTGCTGTTTGAAAATGTGTATATCTTTGATTTCCATGCAGAATAACTTCAAAGTAGCTAAACAGGGCTGGTATTGTATTAGTTACAGTGATATAGACAGTGATAAATTGACCACAGCCTATGTTTTCTTCATACATCCATATGACATCGGGCAGTATAGCTAAATAAAGTAAATTTTTCTTGCAGTCAAGCCAAATAGATGTATAGAGGTGTCTATATCCTTTACAATATACTCTTTGATATTAGCTGTAAAGTTTCCAGTTTTACCAGAGTGTGCAATTTTTTTGGTTCTAATTTGTTCGACTTTATATTTACAAATGTGTTTAACTGATTGTATAGTAAGAAGCTGGAAGTAAGCGGTTGGTATGGATTGCAGAAAAGAAGTAGTGCAAAAGAGAAGATGAAAAGAAACTGGTTCCAGACTACACGTGTTCTCTAAAGTCTTGAAGAAATATTTTAACTATTAAAAATCACTGGTTAACAGCAATTTTTTTTGTAACACAGTAAACTTGTTACCTAATTTTGAATATAAAAATAAGTTGTCTAAAATAAATCTAAACAATTGAAATGTGAGGTTAAGAACAGCCGGCAAAGTATTAATGCTGTGAGCACAAGCTTTTAATACTGTATGATAAAAAGGCTGAAAGAAGTCAGTGACAATCACAATATTTCACCCTTTTTGAGACATCTTCAGGTAGGCATAGTTTCGACATAAACAGCAGGAAGCAACTGAGCTATGAAATTTAATAACTTATACAAACTGAATCATGTCAAGATTACGTAAGACTTGTTTTAGTAAACTTTATATTTTACTGTCGTGACTGTGGCATGATTTTGGTAATATTTTATAAGTGATAACATTATGGGACATCTGGTATCTATGATGCTGCATGTGTTATGCCAAATGTGAGCACTTGAAGCAGCTCCACTGGACCACATCATAGATACGCTCTGCCATCCTTACTGCTATTCTTTTGCCCTCCTCTTTGTTAACAAAATGAGAGAGAGAGAAATTGCCAGATGATATTACCAGCAGACCAGGAGATCTGCTTGGACTTTGAGACATAAACTAGGACAAACAAATTTCTAAATAGTCTCTGGATTGATATCAAAAACCAGTGAACTGTTATTTTCGGAAATTAATTGCCAAGAGTCATTAATGAGCACAATAAGACAACCAGAGCCATATGTATTATATATGTATTTAATACATTTAAAATGTTGTATAGCCATATCAATAGAATGAAGTTCAAATATAGTAAAACAATGCCAACTCCACTAATATTTGTATTGGGATTCCATTATCTGGCACATTTACAGCAAAATGGTGCGTTATTTTTAGGTTTTATATGTAACCACTACCTTTATTGCTACTGAGATAATAATAAAGGCATATCTAGGTAAATTATCCATATACTAGAGATCCAGCAATTATCCGTATACTAAAGATAGCAGCAAAAGTGTGATGTAAGCCTGTGTAGAGTTATATTATTATTTCTAGCATGCTGCTTTTAACAGTTAAAGGAAGCTTTATATTGTCTGTTTTGGTCACTTGGCCTGCAAAGTACTTGGTTGCAGTTGAAAATGTACATACATAAGCTGATCAAAGATTACCCGTACTAAATTGCAAAACGGTATTTTGGCCTGCATTCCTTTTATGTTTGTGGTACATAAAAGGAAGATGCTACCGGTATTTGTTATTTCCTCTTATGTAAATTACATTATTATTTAGTTGTGCAGTTTCCAATTGTAAATGAAACGTTTTTCTCTTTTTTAATAAGAATACATTAAGTATGGCACGGAGCAGTTAAGGATGCAATAAGTAATACAGTATTTCATATCTGATTCAAATTCAGTTTAATTTTACAGTTTTCAATTTTAGACAAATTATAAAAAAAAAAAAAGTGCATGGTGAGGTTTGTATAATTAAAGCATCATTTTGTGAAGTTTGAATTGACCATGACATAACATTTTTCAGTAACTGTTATTAACTAGCTGTTTCCTGCCTATAGTGATGCAAACATAAGTCTCAAAACAATAGGCATCACAAACCTGACAAAGTGTGTGTTTGTTATTGCTGGTAATAAAGCAGCTTTAAAGAGGAGGAGTAAAATTTCCAGAATTATCTTAGTGTTTACAATCTCTTGTGCAATGATAAAATAATGTTTGAATTTTTATTTTTGTATTGATTTTAAGCAGTATTTAGTTTTCAGTTCTGGACAGAAAATAGCAGTAAATTTACTATATTAATGTGGCAAGTTAAATCAGTAGTTCATGATGCTCATATCATTCCTTGCAAATCCTCCCCTCCAAGCCTATAAAATGTTAATATTTGTTTTTTTAAAATCAAGCTTTTTCGATTGAACACTTGCCTCCCCTTTTTTTACTGGTCAAGAGCCCTGGTTTTAATTTAAAAGCTTGGATTTTAATGAATACATTTCACTTTTTGTGTACTACTCCTGAAGTCTTTTTTAACAATGTTTTAGCAAGAAATACATTATGTATTATGTACATACAGTACATCCGGAAAGTATTCACAGCGCATCACTTTTTCCACATTTTGTTATGTTGCAGCCTTATTCCAAAATGGATTAAATTCATTTTTTACTCAGAATTCTACACACAACACCCCATAATGACATCATGAAAAAAGTTTACTTGGGATTTTTGCAAATTTATTAAAAATAAAAAAATTGAGAAAGCACATGTACATAAGTATTCACAGCCTTTGCCATGAAACTCAGAATTGAGCTCAGGTGCATACTGTTTCCCCTGATCATCCTTGAGATGTTTCTGCAGCTTAATTGGAGTCCACCTGTGGTAAATTCAGTTGGTTTGACATGATTTGGAAAGGCACACACCTGTCTATATAAGGTCCCACAGTTGACAGTTCATGTCAGAGCACAAACCAAGCATGAAGTCAAAGGAATTGTCTATAGACCTCCGAGACAGGATTGTCTCGAGGCACAAATCTGGGGAAGGTTACAGAAAAATTTCTGCTGCTTTGAAGATCCCAATGAGCACAGTGGCCTCCATCATCCGTAAGTGGAAGAAGTTCAAAACCACCAGGACTCTTCCTAGAGCTGGCCACCCATCTAAACTGAGCAATTGGGGGAGAAGGGCCTTAGTCAGGGAGGTGACCAAGAACCCGATGGTCACTCTGGCAGAGCTCCAGAGGTCCTCCTTGGAGAGAGGAGAACCTTCCAGAAGGACAACCATCTCTGCAGCAATCCACCAATCAGGCCTGTATGGTAGGGTGGCCAGACGGAAGCCACTCCTTAGTAAAAGACACATGGCAGTCCGCCTGGAGTTTGCCAAAAGGCACCTGAAGGATTCTCAGACCATGAGAAAGAAAATTCTCTGGTCTGATGAGACAAAGATTGAACTCTTTGGTGTGAATGCCAGGCGTCACGTTTGGAGGAAACCAGGCACCGCTCATCACCAGGCCACTACCATCCCTACAGTGAAGCATGGTGGTGGCAGCATCATGCTGTGAGGATGTTTTTCAGCGGCAGGGACTGGGAGACTAGTCAGGATAAAGGGAAAGATGACTGCAGCAATGTACAGAGACATCCTGGATGAAAACCTGCTCCAGGGCGCTCTTGACCTCAGACTGGGGCGACAGTTCATCTTTCAGCAGAACAACGACCCTAAGCACACAGCCAAGATATCAAATGAATGGCTTCAGGACAACTCTGTGAATGTCCTTGAGTGGCCCAGCCAGAGCCCAGACTTGAATCCGATTGAACATCTCTGGAGAGATCTTAAAATGGCTGTGCACCGACGCTTCCCATTCAACCTGATGGAGCTTGAGAGGTGCTGCAAAGAGGAATGGGCGAAACTGGCCAAGGATAGGTGTGCCAAGCTTGTGGCATCATATTCAACAAGACTTGAGGCTGTAATTGCTGCCAAAGGTGCATCAACAAAGTATTGAGCAAAGGCTGTGAATACTTATGTACATGTGACTTCTCAGTTTTTTTATTTTTAATAAATTTTCAAAATCCTTAAGTAAACTTTTTTCACGTTGTAATTATGGGGTGTTGTGTGTAGAATTCTGAGGAAAAAATGAATTTAATCCATTTTGGAATAAGACTGTAACATAACAAAATGTGGAAAAAGTGATGCACTGTGAATACTTTCCAGATGCACTGTATGTGTTATGGATCTTGTGAGCATATGGCTAGATAACTGATCATAATGGAATGTAACACAAGTAACTGGAGATCTTTTTCGTAGCTGTTTTAATATTGTTTGCTGCAGTTAAGTATTGGCCCCCATTGTGTCAGAAACCTTTATCTCTGTTCTCCATGAAAACATGAAATACACTTTTTCTTGGCCATCAATACAACATTTAGCCATTACATCTTGCTATTACAACAACACAGTAAGAAATAGATATCATTTTTGGGTGGAATATTGCTCAGACAATGCTGTAAGTCTGCTAACCAAAGTGTTTGGGTTGCTATATCTAGAAAGATTACTTTCGACAAAAATTATCAGTTTGTGTGGAAATATTTTTTTTTCTTAAAAAATTAAGTTGTGTGTTAGAATTGTAAATTGCACTATTCTAAGCCCCAGGATAACGGAAGGATGAGGAAATAGGAATGGCCTCATAATGGCAATACTGGAGTGAGGGAAGTGGATTGTTATTAACTAAAAAAAAATGTAGCTATTTGTGAATAGGTTTTATGCACTGAAAAAAAAGAAAGAATATGGTTTTAAATATTGTAAAGAAACATTCCTGAGTCATACAGGTTGTAATTCTTGAGAAAACATGAAATTATAAGACCGTCTTAGACATGGTGGATACAGTTGAAGTTGATCTGTCTATGGCAGGATTTAATACACAGCTAAAATCTCCTGCTGTTCATTGCATTCATATTAGGAATTAAATAGAGAAATTTTTATGTGAATTTTCACTCCATTTTGGCACATGAATTACCCAGGAATTACTTTGTCTCGCTCATTTCCCAAGCACTAACATGATCTAGCATACCCAAAAATTGTAGGTTTTGTTTTTTTTTTTTTGTTTGTTTTTTTTAATATATATATATAGCTACAAACAAAGTTGCTTTATGAATTAGTATTCCAACTCCTTGTAGTTGTTGTCTCATCGTGGTTTGAGAGAGATACCCATCTAACTCAATATTTCAGCATACATTGGTAATTAATATTTAAATTGCTCTTCTGCAGCAAGGCTGTTTTTAACTTTAAGTGTATGCTAAAATGTAACTCCAGTCTTCATCTTTTGAGTAATTGAGATCTTGTAACATTCCAACTTACAAAATGCAATAATTTATTTGCATTATTGAGGAGTTGTATTTTAGAATACATGTTCCTTTATAACAACAGTACAGTGTTTAGGAGGGAGTGGTGTCTCTGAAGCTATCTGCGCTGGTATCCAGAAGGTTGCCAGTTCAAATCCCTGTTAGTGCCAAAAGAGATCCTACTCTGCTAGGCCCTTGAGCAAGGCCCTTAACCTGCAGTTACTCCAGGGATGTTGTATAATGGCTGACCCATGCACTCTGACGTCAAGGAATATGTGAAAACTAATAAATTCCTGATAAAAGAAAGTGTATAAGGCAAAATAAAGAACAAAAAAAATGTTGACCTAAGTTGTTTTGGCTTAAAATAGTGTTTCACATGCAGAGTCCTACAACCAGTGATGTTTCAAAAGAGATGTCCATACATTACGCAAAATGGGCGAGACTTGCCTCAGTAGTTTGCTGCCATAACCAAGGCCAACAGCAAACACTAGTTACTGCCCTTTGGCATGCCATCATGCATAGTACATCAGAAACACTCAAGGCCCCATGTTAGATAAGGAAACCAGACATAACCAAATTATTAAAATACATTTCATATTAAGGAATATTAATTGCTTGTACAAATTTAGTAAGTGACATAAGCCCTCTTAATATTATTACTGAGATATTAATACATGGAAGCCATTGCTAATATTTGTCAAGTTTTTTAATTCATATCAAAATACTTAACAGTCATATAGTTAATATTTGTTCATCTGTTAAAAGTAAAAGTTAAGAAAATAAAATTAAAATAGAAGAAAAATTAAATGACACAATCGGAAAAGGCAGAAGACAATCTTTTAAGTAAAATAAGAGTGACCGTGAGTGACAACATGCAAACACGCATATGTTATCCTCATTCCTTTCTTTCTTTCCTTATCTGTCATTTTCAGGTATAAATACATTTGTCATGTGAATTTTTTTTAAAGTATACTCATTTCATATGTGGAATGTGTATACAAAACCTTCAACCACCACTTTCAACATAAATGGTTAGACCAGACATTAAAAAATATCTGTCACTGCTTCATACTATTTATACACAGCTTTTTTTGAACCATCATTGGGAAAGAGTATGAAAATATGTAGGCCTGATTGCTTTATTTAGAGTCTCTCTCGTCTTTGATCTGAAATTTTACAAATTTAACAATAAAGGCCCCATCGGAAAGATTACAGGGTATGTAGTGACCTCTTAAAAACTGTTTATGCAGTGGCACAATTTTTGAGTAGAATACTCAAGTTTAAATTCTATTCCATCTTGGACCCCCTAAAATTCTCAAATTCTGCCACATATCCTGATCCTGTGCATTAGTTAGTGGTACCCAGGGTCCTTATCTTTGGTTTCTAGACCAACAAACATTTTATTTGTAGCAGCCATCATATGTTCCAGTTGTTAAATGGCCATCATTATAATATAGTAAACAGTTTTTTGAATCATCACAGTGAGCATGTTTTAAATTCCATTGTGGTCATTCTTCACCTTGGAATGTGTATCTTGTCTTCTTTCATACCCACTTCCAGCCTAACAGTTATATCCCTCAGATCTCTTGATTTTTAAAGCTATCCTCTGCAATATTTGCTTTTAAACATCTCTTGCACTATGTTGTAATGACTTGCTGGGGAGATAGAAACTGTTGGACGATTTGTTTTGTTGAGTAAAATGAGTAATGAGAGTCCTTGTTGTTAACCATGCCTGCTGAACAACCAGCTTTGGACATGAGGTATAGTAATCAGGTCTCTTTAGCTTCTAGAGCATTAGGAACACCAGGTCCAAAATCTTTTTCATAGTTCACTACCTCTGCTTGCAGTGGGCTATAGCATACCACTTTTTTGTCTTTAATTTATGTGGCAGGGATTTCTTTGAAGACGTAGTGTGCTCTTTACCTTGGCTATCCTCACCACAGATATTAAAATAGAGAATCTCCCAGAGAAAGAAAATGAGAGAAAAACTGATTCATTGGAAGAGCAGGTGTTTCAAGCAACCATTCCCGACAGACAAACAAGACCAGATGTTGTTTTTTTTATATGTGTAGTGATACAGTGTTGGTAGTTGTCCTTGTCTTGTAAAAAGTATGATGCTAGAACATAACAAAAAGAGAAAAAGGAGATTTAGTTTCACAGTAAATTAACACTGATACAAAATATCTTCATTCTCTTGTGAAAAAGACTTGTAATTATAGTCATGTATAGCACTGATTGTATAACAAATCTGGTATTGGAGGTGGTAATAAAAGAAATGTCACTTTTGTTTGGGTTTTTAATTCTTATACTGCAAGACTGTTAGATCATCTGTTTATAGAGCAAAGCTTCTGGGGGATTGAGCCACATATAGAGTTATTTGTCCACAATGCCATATATTATATAGGCAAATTTTCTGCAGTCTTTGGCTGATGACTTTTGAATATTGCCATTGATTGTATCAACAAATGATTTTATATCCATTGGTCAGGGTCTGTCATAAATAATGTTTACCATCTCTAAATTCATGCATTGACTAAATCTGCTGGAATCTTTTCTGAATTGCGAGCGATCTTTTTTTAATTTCTCCATTGATAGACGAGTCTCTCATACTCTATGGATTGATTGATTGACTGACTGAGCTTAAATACCTCTCTATTAAGGGTTAACATGCGTCAACAGTCTTTCTACTGAGGGCCTAATGATATTGACATAGCATGTTCCTATTCACCCCTTTATAGGGTCTCTGTCCATACTTAAACATTCCCATTTGCAAATGATACAAAAATGATAATGTATTTGAGTATGTAGCACTCTGAAAAGACCATTTATCTGCTGTGTAATGATTACAGTTAGAAAGTGTGTACAGTAATGTCCCTATTACAGTGCACTACCAAACAGAGTAGGATAGAACAGAACATGCTGATTTTAAACTGTGTGACAGATAGGAGGCGCTCTCGCTCCCTTGAACCCTCCAATCAAACGCCAGACACCAGGTAAAATCCAAATATTGAATTTATTATAATAATTATGTGCACAAAGCACCTCCACAATACTTCAATAAACAATAATCAATAACAAACAATACACTAATCAATCCTCCACTCTCCCAGACGTGTTGCCACCCTTCTACCCAGCTCAGCTCATCGTCTGGTATCTCCCACAGTCTTTTATAGTCCGTGACCCGGAAGTGTTTCTCGCTCTCTGTCCATGTGACTAGGAACACTTCCGGGTCAGATAAAAACACCTCTTCTTCATCCCGGTAGCATGTCATTCCTCCTGTCACTGTGACTAAGACGTATTTCCGGGTTATAGGGCACATAAGAGTCTCTGGGCCTCCCTGCAGCGTCCTCTAGCGGCCCCCATGTTATCTAGCAGGGCTGTGGATAAAAATTCCATTGTCCAGGATTCCCTGCTGGCCTTCAGGGCACCTTCATGCTGCAGGGAGGGCTCCATCTGGCGGCCTGGGGGTATTGGCTGGGATTAAAGGCCAGCCATATCCCACAACTGTTAAGTAAATAAGGAAGAAAAAAGCTCAGCGTCACTTTTAAAACTCACTTGTGTAGTATTCTGACATCTGAATCTGCTTTTTTTTTATGCTTATTTTACGTGCCTTTATATATCTGGTTGAATTTGATAAAAAGCCCAATAATATTAAAAGTGAAAAAGCTGTACAGGTGTGGAGAGTTGTAGCCCCCCCTTTTTTATTTTAAAAAACTAGGGGGCTTTGCCCCATGCCAGCAGCCACTTCTCCAAAACCCCTCTTAAATGGTGATACAATAGACAACAAATACATTTTTTTTTAACTCCTCTTTGCTCAAGCAGCTGCTGGCATGCAGCTGCTGCCCTCATGCATGATCTGCAATTCACTCGCCTACCCTTCTCCAATCCCCGACCCCCCCCCCCCTAGCAGCGGTAGGCACTGTTGTGAAAAGGGGGGATGAGCGCACCTCAAGGAGACACAGCCGCTCCTCCTAAACCCCTCTAAACGGTGATACATTGGGAAACAAGTAACAGGTGTGTTTTTCACCTCCTCTTTGGTCGAGAAGCTGTTGGCTCACTGCTGCGTGCCTTGTGATCTGCATTTCGTGTGGAGCTTAGAATGTTTAACAGCCCGTACAGCACCTGAATATTCAATCTCTTTCTGTTGTTCCTTCCCCCCCCCCCCCCCCCCCGTAATATTTTCAGTTTGTTTTCGCTAATGTGATATTTACTCTCATTTTTTGAGACTTTCCAATTTTCCTACTTCCATTATGTCTGAGGGTTGTAAATATGACATAACTTGTCCATCTCGTGGTAAGTGAAAGTGTCTCTGTCTGTCTGCCTCTCTTCAAAAGATCTCTCTTCTAAAGATCGCGTCTCGTCCCCGGGAAAAAGTCTCGTCGCAAGTTTTTTTTTTAATTAATAGAGAGATGTCCATTGTGAAAAAAAGTGTGTTTTTTTAATATATACAGTAAATACTCAAAGATAGTCAATAAGTGTTTCTGTAGTATGGTTTTAAATCAGCACTTGATTTTGTTTAAAATATTGATTGAATGTATGCAAATGTGGATTTAAAATTCTTGGAGCAAGTGGCGTGACAAATGTGCAGATTAAAAGAAAAAAAAAAAGAGTACATTATCAAATTTTACTCTTCTAGTAAATCGCCCTTTTAACTTGAGTCTCAAGTTCTTTAATAAGCAGGACTAGAACTCCAGCTTGACATCTGTTAGTTGTGAACATGTTAATAAAAAGAGCACACCAGTACCTTGACTGCAAATATGATTAAAGCCTTGCAGATGATGAAACGTGTTGTGTGCGCATTAATGCTGTTCACTGGACTGCTTTTTTTTTTTTTTTTTTGTGTTAAAAAACACTGTTCCCACTGATACTCTTAAGTGTTTTCATCCCATGCACAGCAATTTAAGATCTACTAACAGAGGGTAAATCATTGCAATAGGAATCTAGGCATGCACTTTTGACATGAGAATGTCGTCTTTGTTTACTTATAGTGCCTTTTCGGCTTCAGACTCCACGTTCCACTTATGTTTACGTAGAGCAGAAATCACGTGTCATGCACTAAGACACGTGTCATGCACTAAGACATTCACTTCATGAACACACATGCATCAGACACATATATGTATGTATCACAATGTCTTTTATACTGTAACATCAACATTTCCAAAAAACTGGAGATTAAATGAAATAAACCAAGCTGTGTCTAGTTATTCTTTGGTGTACATTTTATATCAAATCTGCTCCATTGTGCATCCGTTTTAATGGCTTTAGCAGCTGCAGAATCATATGGATGAATGTTTTCCCACACAAGTTTAATTTTAATTGCTTATATGCTAGCAAGGATTACTTCTTCTCTCTGAAGCACAATTTAGTTTGTCCAGGGAGCATCAAATGCAGCACATATAGTTCAGCTCCTTACTTTCTGAATATAAAACCAGTAAAGTGCTGCTCCAAATATCTGAGTTCCTGTTGGTTTTACTGCATGAAACTGGTCAGCTCTGATTGCCCCTTGCCCGTCTATCTGTTCTGTTTCTTCAATATGCTTTGAATACCTAGCACTTGGAAATAACATCATAAAAGAAACAGATAGTTGAATATTTAATATGTAAACAAAACTTTTTTAGTGGTTTTTGCTGATATTCAGTGCAGTAATCATTCTACTGGTGTTTTATTGCACATTATTTTGCATTTCGCACTGTTGATAAGCAATTCTTTCCCACATGATCATAAAGTGGTCCCATTCACTCCCGTATCCACAACTTTTAGGTTAAGTTTGGGATCTAAGTCGTGATACATGCATTAAATGCAAAGCTTAATTGGCCAACGCCATATCATTACCGATAAAAAAAAAAAAAAAAAAAGTTTTTTTTTTTCAATTTTTATGGAAATGCATGCAGTTTAATGTCTAGTTCTGACATAGCCTGGAGGTATGTTTCGGGTCATTGTCTTGCTCTAGGATGTACCCCTGACCTGCTAGATACAGATCAGCAGGTATTGTGTGATGCAGCAAAATACTGTGGTAACACTTGTGATTCAGAATGTTAGTCACTCTGTGCAAGTCACCAACTCTGCGTTCAGCAAAAGAACCCCAGACCATCACACTTTCACCTCCATGTTTGACAATTGGTGTCACACACTGAGGAACCATCCTTCCACCAACTCGACTATGTACAAACACCCTGCTTGGTGAACCAAAGATTTCAAATTTTGATTCTTCAGTCCGTAATACTTTCTTCCAGTCTACAGTATTCCATAGTCGTATTTCTGGTCCAGGCAAGCCTCAATTTCTTCTTTTGTCCTTTAAGGAATGGCTTTCTTCCTGCCATTCATCCTGTCAAACCTGCAGTACAAAGTTTTCTCTTTGCAGTAGAAGCTGAGACTTGCTTTTTTCAACCACTGTTAAACTGAGCTTGAATCTGTTGTGCTGTGAGGTGCCTATCAAGCAAGCTGGTGACCTTCAGGAGCTTGTCTTTTGATTGGTTTGTGACTTTGGGTCTGCCACATTTCTTCCTATCAGTTTCTTCTAGTTTCCAAATGCCTTTGGATTGTGTAGGACACTGTACTTGGTGACACTTTGATTTGTTTTTACAATTTCTCTAAATGAAAGTCCTTACTCCTTAGGGTAATAATGCTGTGTCTCATTTCATTTGTTGCTTTTTTCTTGCCATTATTAGTGAAATTTACATCTTTCTACAGTGCAATATTGTCCAAGTAGTACTTCAGAGGGTGTAGTAACACAGTCTGTTCCAACTCTGCTTTAAGACAGTAATCAGAAGAAGATGGGTCACTTGTGCAAATTGTTTGCTTCAAGACTTAATTAACATTAATTGCTTCAGAACATCTCATCTATAGGTTGTAACCTATTATTTGTTCCTTGAAGAAGGCCCATTTGTAATTTTCTGAAATTTCCTTTTTCTTTTTTTCAGTTTTTGCTAAACCTAAATTTTAAATTTAAACCTCTTGGCAGTTTACTGTGTACCTTTTCACTATTGTAGGTCGTTCATGGCATTTCAGCTGATTACATATGAAGAAAAACTGAGGTGTTCTAAAACTTTTGATTGGTAGTGTATTACTGTATATAAGATGATGTGAATTTGCCAGCACCATTTGCCGTAAATTATATAACATGAGGGTGTACATTATGATTTACATGGCTGTAAACTAAAAATTACCACATAGACAGAGCAATTATACCTTCAATACATGCTACAGTTTGAAAAATGGTATATAATAAACCCAGAATCTCAGAGTTGAATTTTTAAACTTTCTACAGTCTTGGTTTCAGAAGCTTTTTTTTTTTGAGTCCACAACCCTGCATATGCAATACACACATATAAATATAATATCAATTCTGACATAAGCCTCTCATGAATTGACAATTTGTAACTGAAAAGATTGTCTTATCTACTTTAAGGAAATTATGCATTTCATTTATTTTCTTTAATTTAAAAAATGTGCCTTAAAAAAACATACAAATGTGAGGAAAAAAAAACACTAAATTTGAGAAAATAGTAAATCATGTGAATCAAAGGTTAACTGTACTATGCAATTTATAGCACCTCATTGTGTAAACTATTACATTAGAAAAAATGTCTGTTCTAATGTCAGGCAGCAATTAAGCTGAACAAATGTTAATTTGGATACCTTTACGTTGGAGGGAAATTCATTTAAAGGCTCTTAAAAAGCAGAAGCTGATAACACTGACATGCTGGCAAGCCCTTTTTTTTTTTTTTTTTTTTTTTTGTTTTTGCAAGCATCCACTAAATTAAATTCACTAGCTGCATATTTTTGTTGCACCTGTTTGTCTCACTACACCCTTCTGGTAGCACTCTGTTGTCACACATCATTTTGTTGGTACACTCAGGCAGTACATGTAGACAACTAACTTATTTAGTCAACAAATTATTGATACACATTTTGCACATGGTCAAAATGTGTTTAATGGTTATATTTTAGCGCACATTTTAATGCAATTTGTGAAATGTCTTATTTGAATTAACACATTTTGTTAATCCACATGCTGAATGTAGTTATTGGGAAAACAATAAACCTAATGTAAACATGAGTTTACTAATACCAGGAATCTCTCCTCAGTAAAAAAGTATATTGTGTGACAGAGTCTGGCTTTCTGCAGACCTGTGCTGAACTAAGTGGGCTGCAAATAATAGATGCATAGATTATATCAAATAAAATACAAAGATGCTTGGCCACTTATTTAAGAATGAAAAAAGGATTTGATGTTAACACTTAATTTTAGCAAGTGTGAAATGTGCTGTTAAACATTTTTGTAAATATTGTGTTTTTTTATTTCTCTTTTTCAGTTAAGTTTTTTTTTGGCTTTTTTTGTGAAGGGAAATTATTCAGATTGCATAGTCTACAGGAGGTTTCTTTTTACTTTTTGTTATGCCTAAAATATGGGGAATAACTAACATTATTGGGAAAGCTGCCCTGCACTACTCCCGTAAATTTACATCACTGTCAGTCACTTGTGGTATGGTATATGTTTTCTAAAGAGGGGAAATCTTTAGTCTTAATTTTCTGTTGCTACAAGAATCTCATTTAGATGGCAGACTGTATCTTAACACTAATGCTATTCCTTTTAAAACCATGCACATTTACTGCTAGGCTTTCACCTGGAGTAAAACAGCATGTTTCAGATTAAGTCATTGTTTTTTTTGTCATTATACTCAAAAGAAAGTAAATGAGATTAAATCAAATTTTTATGTTTTAATGTAAAATATACAAACACATACAGAGTAAGGACTTTGAGAAAAATGGTTATCAAAATAACTTTAACTGAACTTGCTATAAACAAAGCTTTTTCACAATTTTCTTATAAAATATTAGTTTCATTAATGTGATTATTTCTTATACACGTTACAAATTAATTCTATTAAATCTGATTATTTGTAGACTACTTACATTGTAATTAACTTATGAAAAGTAGTTTTCCTCAGTTAGCCTGTACAGTATGATGGTACATTATTCAGCACCACTTTTAAGACCAATTAGACATGTATCCCCAACCATCCTTGCATGCTCTCACTTTTAAACAATCTGATTGAAAAGTGTATGTCCAGTAAAAATATGAAAATGTGATTTTTTTTTTTTCTTTAAAAGATGAAGCAAAAAGAAATTGCCATTGTTCATAGGATGTTAAAAGAACATGTTGATTCCCCCCATCTCCATTCGCTCATCTTTTGTCTCTGTCTCTGTGGTTAAGGTACCGAGGCAGCTTGGCACTGCCCCTGCCTACCCAGCACATGAAATCACCAAAGGACACCCTAACCTTGCGGCCACACCCCCTGGCCACACCTCCTCTCCAGGACTCTCTCAGGTATCAGTATCTGCAGCTCACCTATATCGCTGCCTTAAGAGCTGGGAGTCAGTCGGAGGGGTGAGTGCGTCTATGTGTGTCACTGTGATCAACTGCTTGTGTGCCTCTGTGTTGGTCCATCACAGTTGCTCCATACCTTTTGATTCTTGTCTTCTCTTATTCCACCTATTTAACCTAAAATCCCCTTAACACACACTTCTTTTAAGTGGTGAGTCATATAGTGCAAGATGAGGGATGTTGTACACCATTTTAGACCTGTTCCTAATTTTCCACCAGTCACACCTCTCCTTATGGTTTAAGTTGTTGAGATTGCACTTATCATTCATTTGGATCATCTGAACATATTAATCAGTTGATTTTTCCATGGCACTGTTGGCACCTACTTACAGGCACTGTTTTTCAAATATTGCTTTGTTCTATTGTTTATAAAAGGGTGTGGTGATAATGTGTAATGTGTAAGTAAATCTTCAGTTCATTTATAGGAAGGGGAGGTCACACCATTAAAATGTTTTCAATAAGTGCTGAGCTATAATTCTGTAATACTGAATCAAATTAAAAGTGATACAAGTGAGAGAAGAATTGTGTGTCTAGACTGTTATAACCATAGTGTGGCTCATTTTCCCAGCATCATAAAAATAAATAGTTTATAATAATACTAAATAATGATATTCTCAGACTTGTAATATGGAGGTGTAGGAGGTTAGTTTAATTTTTTTTGTATTTTTGTGTAAGAATACTGTGTTTTCTAATTGTGCATTTTCTTCAGCATATTTTAAAGCACCTACCTATCAATTTCTTCACAGTAAAGCAAGGTCTAGTGGTGTGTATGCTTATCTTAGTAGGCTAGTGAGCTTGGTATTGAGGTTTATTGGACACAAGGCAGAAAGGCAGTATATCCTCAATTCACTTTATTTTTAACTACTTTCATGTAACTGTGTAGATTTTTGATCTTATTAATATTCTCATTCTGAGAGGAGATGTAAGGATTACACTTTTGTTGTCATTATTTTTCTTGGATTTTTTTTTTTTTTTCAACCTACAAACTGTTGATTCCTGCTAAAGGTGAAGTTATTACAAGTATGAACTTTTGTAAGAGATTATAAATAAAGTTGTTACTCATTATTTTCAGTTGGTGCATTCCTAGTAAGGAGAATGCAACATGCTTCTACCCACACGTTCTTGCTACTGGTCCTCATGAATTAAGTGTGCTGTTGGTTTTTTTTTTAATTTTTCACCTAGCTCAGAGCATTTGTCAACCTTAGTGGCATTGTGCATTTTTTGCTAAATGCCTACGATTTATAATTTTACGTCAATTTTCACTACTTAAGTACTTCTAATTAAGGTGTCTATTATGTGACAAACATGATTCAGGTATATTTTAGGAACAAAATAAGAGGGTCCAATAGGCTTGTATAGTTTATAGGTTGCTTAAAGGGACTCTTTCATTATACCTAGGTTTACTTAAATTTACTACTCCATGCATTAAAATGGTATTGGATGTCTATATGGAATGTCTTTTGGAGTGTTTTCCATTTTGCTAGAATTTTGTATTTGAAGATAAAGCAGTCTAGTTTGTACTTAGTACCATGATGCTTTCTTTGTAAAAGTATTTTAAACAATCGTTATACTGTATTTGTGTTGTTCTTAGTTGAGTTTTTTAAGGTATTGAAAATGTTTTTGTAAAGAAAAGACCCATTAATTATTTAAATTTCTGGCATACATTCATTTATGCTAAATAGCACTGAGTGATTAAATTAATAAGGGGATCTACCTATGATGCAGTCCTTCTTTTGTGCTCTCATTTACTCTTCAGGGCACAAACTCAACATGGTGTCTAATGCGACATAGTAGTACTGGCCCATTTTAACTTCAATTTGTTCATGTTACCTGGTGTTGGATCACTACTTAACATTGCTTGTCTTGCTTCAAAAAGTACTAAACAGACATCTCATAACAGATTACATAATTTAATATAGCCGTTTTCAGTGGCATTTTTCTGAAACCATTAAAATAAATTTGTAAATAGACACACTGCTTCCAAAAGTCAACGATAACCCGTGGCTATCAAAAATTATTGTATTTATCCCACAAAAGCACAAATCACATCATTACACCAGTACCACCAGCGTGCATTTATGATATCCAACAGACTGAAGGATTTTCAACTTTTCCTACTTTCTTCAATATAAATCAGAAGGAAATGAACTCATTAGACCAGATGACACCTTTTTTATATATATATAGGTGCTGGTCATAAAATTAGAATATCATGACAAAGTTGATTTATTTCAGTAATTCCATTCAAAAAGTGAAACTTGTATATTAGATTCATTCATTACACACAGACTGATGTATTTCAAATGTTTATTTCTTTTAATGTTGATGATTATAACTGACAACTAATGAAAGTCCCAAATTCAGTATCTTGGAAAATTAGAATATTGTGAAAAGGTTCAATATTGAAGACACCTGGTGCCACACTCTAATCAGCTAATTAACTCAACACACCTGCAAAAGCCTTTAAATGGTCTCTCAGTCTAGCTCTGTAGGCTACACAATCATGGGGAAGACTGCTGACTTGACAGTTGTCCAAAAGACGACCATTGACACCTTGCACAAGAAGGGCAAGACTAATTCTAATTTTATGACCAGCACCTGTGTGTGTGTTTGTGTGTGTATATATATATATATATATATATATATATATATATATATATATATATATATATATATATATATATATAATATACACACAGTATATACTAGCTGATTACCCAGTGGGTAATGTAGTCTATAAGTTATTAAAGTTATTAAACAGTAAAACATTAACATTTTAAGAAGTAAAGATACATTGAGCACTACTGGAGTGGTTTTGGGTAAACTACATTTTAAAGGTGGTATACTGTAACACAACAGGTAAGTAATACTAACAGCAGCTAAAATGTATTTGAATTATCTCTCGGTAGTAGATCCCTTTTGAAAGGCGCTACACGACGGCTGTGGTATAGAAATTACATTTTCTGCCTGTGGTAATGTGCCTTACTGGCATTACCAGCAATTAAAGAAAATTAGTTTTGTGTCCTGTGCAGTGTTAAGAGAGAGAGGTTTTGGTTTGGGATAAAAGGAAAAAAGGTATAAAGAAAGGAAACTTGACTTTTTCTCCATCTTCTTAAAATAATTGATTACAAAAGCAACCTTGAATGTTGCGAGGTTTTAGTGACCCAAACTCACCTTAAGGGACAGTAAGTAGTCGTGCAGGGCAGTTTACAAACAGCCCTACTTCGATGACGCTGATTACACTCATTCGCAAAGATTTCCACTCTCCCAGGATCTGACTGGGCACTTGGTGTCACAAACAGTGCAAGAAGAGAGGACGCTGCCCGAAACTGTGAAGCTCTCGACCCGGCAGACCAGCCCGACATTCCGTGCCTCCCAGTGTCCACTTTGTTCTCACGACCCCTCGCCGCTGAAGGCAGTCTCGTCTTCACATTGTTCACACCTCGGCACAGTTAAAAAGTAGAAAGACGCAAAGCTGTTTTCCTCATCTCTTCTACTATCAAGTACTGCCAACTAAAAAAAAGTTACAATGTGGCAGTTTCCGCAACAGTCACATGGACGAATAAATAAAACTTCTGTGTCAGAACACGCCTAGCAGACGGGGCACAGTTCTATGGGATAGATTGGCGTGTTTGTGTTTACTTCTTTTTAATATCAGTAAAATAACTCTCACACAAATAATAACAATTCGTAAAGACGATATAAAAATGGCGTCCACACAAACGAAGTGATTGGTACCTGTATTATAATCTGTTATATGGTCATACGTAATATCCATATCGTGTGGTCATACATAATTTCCGTTTCATACGTAATTTCCATATCGCGTGGTCATATGTCATTTGGTCATACGTAATTTCCATATTGTGTGATCATACGTAATTTCCGTTTCATATGTAATTTCCATATCGTGTGGTCATACGTCATTTCCGTTTCAAACACAAAAAGAATTATATATATATATATATATATATACGCACACACATACATACACACACACACACACACTAGAGGGCTTTGCTTCGCTCGCCTACCCCTCCAAAAGCCTGCAAAACACGCCGGCCACTTCGCGTCTCTGCCACACATGTATATGGATTTAATTTTCACCAAACAACAAATCGCTTCTTCATTGGGAAGAAACAGTACTTTTTCCTGATGGCAACACGAATTAGACGATCTACAAGTCTCCGACTTAAAGTTTAAATTCGAACAATATATTCAATCTCTTTTCGCTGTTCCATTATTTCATGGAGTAATAATTTCTGTTTGTTTGTTTGTTTGTGCTAATGCGATCTTTACTATCATTTCTTTGAGACTTTTGAATTTTAGTACTTTCATTATCTCTAATCTTCTCTGCATGTGTATTGCGTCAAAGTTTTTGAATTCTTTACAACATTCTACTTTGTCATCTACTCATTGTCTTTTATTTCCGGCCTCAGGCTTGGTTAAATCTCTTGGCACAAAGTCTTGTCTCGCGGGACGTGAAAGTATCTCTCTGTAAAAGTTACGTCTTGTCCCAGGATTTTTTTATTATATATATATATATATATATATATATATATATATATATATATATATATCTATAATAATAAAAGGCAAAGTCCTCACTGACTGACTCACTCACTCACTCACTGACTGACTCATCACTAATTCTCCAACTTCCCGTGTAGGTGGAAGGCTGAAATTTGGCAGGCTCATTCCTTACAGCTTACTTACAAAAGTTAGGCAGGTTTCATTTCGAAATTCAAAGCGTAATGGTCATAACTGGAACATATTTTTTGTCCATACACTGTAATGGAGGAGGCGGAGTCACGTATCACGTCATCACGCCTCCTACGTAATCACGTGAACTAAAAAACAAGGAAGAGATTTACAGCACGAGTCACACGCGGGAACGAAGGTAAATGACGTTAATTTTTGACTGTCTTTTAATACTGTGTAAGCATACATATTAACACATGTGCAATTAAACGTGTGCATTTACGGGGTGATTTCTCAGGCTTAAAAGCTCACCTTTTATCAAACGCGGGAACAAAGGTAACTGACGTTGTTCACTGTCTTTTAATACTGTGTAACCATACATATTAACACATGTCCAATTAAACGTGTGCATTTACGCGGTGATTTCTCAGGCTTAAAAGCTCGCCTT